>NC_132915.1:2086873-3364642 GCF_047675955.1 Chlorocebus sabaeus | reverse complement strand
TTCGACTGAGCCTGTCCCTCATCTATTCACTCTCTCTCTGTCTTAGATGACCACTCCATAGTGAATCTCTTCAAACCCTAGACACTTCTTTATCTATCCTCCCTCTCAGCTGGTGACTTTCTGACCAGAAGTGTTTCAGATTCTGGATTTTTTGGATATTGGAATATTTGCATATGCATAATGAGGTATCCTGAGGATGGGACCCAACTCTAAACATAAAATTCATTTATGTTTACATTTGCTTCATACACGTAGCCTGAAGATAATTTGATACAATATTTTCTAGTAATTTTGTGCATGAAAGCAAAGCTTTGACTGTGTTTTGACTATGACCTGTCACAAGAGGTCAGGTGTAAAATTTTCCACTTGAGGTGTCTTGTCTTTTGAAGCATTTTGGATTTTGATATTTAGCTTAGGGATGTTTAACCCATATTATACAAAAAGTGGATAACAAGGAATTGTTTAGGTATATTTACAAATATTTTCTACTTGGGTGTAATTATTTTGTAAAATGTTTTCATTATTATACCATTTACTTACTACACTCATATAAACAATAAAAGAAGCTATGTTTTAAATATTCTGAATGCATTTGTTTCTATCCTCTTCAGTTTTATATCCTCAATAAATATATAACAACTAATAGAAAACAATATTTTTTGCTACTAAATAAAACAATTAGTGCATCTTCTATGAGAGACCTTAAAAGTTAATTAGTCATTTAAATGTTCAGGCTAGTAGTTCTGACTGCACATTAGAATCACCAGATAAGCTTTTAAAACTCCTGACGCTGAGGTCTCACACCAGATAAATTAAATCTGAATTTCTGTCCATGGAACAAATTGGTATTTTAAAGACTTCCAGGTGATTTCAGTCTACAGCCAAGATTAAAGGCCACTGGTTAACCAGAGCCCATCAAGCACTGGACATTAATCTTGAATAAACCTTTGTAGATATTTCCAAATGAAGATCAGAGCACCTCTAGCATGCTGCAAACATACTGTCTCTGCTTCTGTCTTCTTTAAAACACAACATATGGGCCGAGCACGGTGGCTGACGCCTGTAATCCCAGCACTTTGAGAGGCCTAGGCGGGCGGATCACGAGGTCAGGAGATCGAGACCATCCTAACTAACACGGTGAAACCCTGTCTCTACTACAAATACAAAAAATTAGCCAGGCGCGGTGGAGGGCGCCTGTAGTGCCAGCTACTCCGGATGCTGAGGCAAGAGAATGGTGTGAACCTGGGAGGCGGAGCTTGCAGTGAGCCGAGATCGCACCTCTGTACTCCAGCCCGGGCGACAGAACAAGACTCTGTCTCAACAAAAACAACAACAACAAAACACAATATACGACTTTCTTAAAGAGTGAGGGCCAAGAGTCCAAAGACGGCTTGGCATATCTGCTAGTCAATCTCTTTTAATGAACACTGCCAAAGAGTTGACTCTGCGTTAGGGGCTAATGGAAACACAGAGGAGGAAGAAAACATGAGCTCTGCTTTTAAGAATCCCAGTTAAAGACATTAGATAAGTGGGCTTTCCTCTCTAGTCTTCATGGTCCCTGTCTGTGCAATGAGGATAATGCAGATATCTTCCTCGTCTGATTATTGAGAAGATATTAACAAAATGTTGTACATAAGTGTTTGTATTAGTGAATGGCAGTACATTTTTTTAAATAATGTGGCCATTTTTTTTTTCTTATTTTCAGCTGATTGAAGCTGACAACAAATTTTCAGCCGATAAGTAGAGTGAAGACTCTCAAACACTGTAATGCGCATGCCTACGCTCTTAGACATTAGGGGAATCTCAAGAAGAATTTGAGGAGGGAAAAACAATATGGGTCAGGATGCTGATGTCTTTCAACTCTCCAGGAATTAAGGTAAGAAAACTGTTAATTTGTAGAAATGAGGTGATGTCATAACTACTGACTTTGGCCTAGGGAGTTAAGGGTCTAGGATCCAGAGAAGTACACTGTATTAATGATGTGGTCAGATCCATGCCAGAGTTTGTTTGGAAATGCACAGAATTGATTCCAAGATGTTTTAATAATGCAGTCTGGAGTTTGCATCTCAAAGTAATGATCCATCAAGGATGGTCTTTAGAGCTATTTTCTAACTCACATGCTTAGTGGAGACTCACATCAAAATGCCCCGTTAATAGGAATCAGTAGCTGGTAAACTGAAGCCTAATTCAATTTGTGTCATTTCCCTGCAAATCTGTACTCCATCTATGTGCCATCACCTGAAGACCACACACCCAAAGCTATTAGTATACAATATGATGTATAACAGAGCTCCATGACTTCTCTGTGGAATAAATTTATTTCACTGTATTTTTAAAAAATATTTTTCATGTTTATACTCAGAGTAAATGAAAAATGTTACAGCTATTCTTCTCTGTAAATTGTCACACCTTAAGTTCCTTAGGATGGCTCAACTCTTTCACTCTTCCAGCATGGGAAAGAATTGTTTAATAAAAATAAAACGTAACAGTGGCATCATGATCAAAAGAAGGCAAAATAGAAGATTTTTGTTTTCTATTTCTCTTGACTACTCAGCTAATTGTACCACCACTAAACCTTTCTTTATCTCCCCCACCTCACAGGGTTAATCTCTAATGCTACTCAACATTTTATACCTATGTGGAAACTACCATTTAACAAAATGTTGTTTGATGTGGGAAAAAAAATCATTCTTTCAATATTTGATAATTTTGTATGGCTAAGCACTTTTGTTAGATTTTTATTTTCTTCAAGAGAAATAAAATAGAGGCAGTGGAAAGGATTACGTCTCTGTCCCCAGGGGTTGAATACTCACCAGAGGACTCAGTACGTTTGATTCCTGATACTTATTTAAGACTCCTTTTCATGCTTACTTACTAGGGCTTTTTAAATTTGTCTTCTTCCAGGTGAAATAATGCAAAACAACTCAAGAATGACTACTGATTCATTAACAAAGAACAGAAAATAAGCAAGGGCAAAACTTGAGAACATACATACACAAAAATACAAAGACTCACTTAATTTTTATCTCAGATAAACAAGGAAAGAAGTTTGCTGAATTTGCCTTTCTACTAAGAAGTCTTTGCTTTCACTTGGTTGGGAGGGTGCTTAACATGAAGAAGCAGGAGTTCCTGGAAAACAGGCCCCTTCTACCCTAACATGTTTTCTGTGGGGCCGTTCAGTTATTGTCCCTAAGCAGAGGTAACTGGGAAGTAGCCTTGGGCTGTAATTTTCCCATTTTACCTTAAGCAATATCATAACTAGCAATGTGTGATGCCCAGGAGGTTTGTTTTCTAGATAACATTCTCTTTACAATATAAGGGCTCTTTGAGAGAGTTAATATAATAAATCTTCAGAGTAAAGTCTAGGATACTCTTTAGAAATTAACTATTAGTTGAAACGTATGAAAGCCGTTCAGCAGGTGACAGAGCTATTTGAAAATAGATTAAACAACTTTCAAGTAAATTATTATAATATAATTTAACATTCATTAATGTTGTTAGTGATTACACACTAAAACATAGCCCAAAATAACATATTTTATCCTCATATTGTAACACAATTTATGTTACACTTGAACAAAAATCCCTCAATGTGCAGCTGATTTTAAATCCACCATCAGTTCTACTAGTCAAAAGTGGATAATCATTTTGCATTTGTACCTCTGGTAGCCAAAGTAATGTATCTTCTCTTCATGTTTCTTTATCATTCATTAATGTGCTGTTTTCACATTGGTTAGTTTTGAAATTGTCCATGGCCCAGCTGACCCAAGCAGAAAGATTTCACAGGCTGGTTGCATTGTATTTTACCTTCTGTTGTCAATTCCTTTGGTCTAGTAAGAATGAAATCCTTTGGTCTCATAAGAATGAGTTTTTTTTTCCTTTGAGCATACAGAATATTTTTGGTTTTGTTCAAAAGTGAAGCCACAAATCAGAAAATGTTTTTCTTCTTTGTTTATTTGCTCCTCTAGCAATGTGTATTTCATATATGTGAGTGCTCAGGTCTAAATTTCAGGTCTACATTTAGCACAGCATTGTCATGGACAGCTAATGAGATTGCAGATGGTAAAGCAGAACATGTGTGGTCATGGGATGAAACTACTCCAAATATTTTATTAAATGCTTACACTCCCTTCTCTCACTGGCTTCATTTGCATAAACATTTTATATTACAATTTTTTTACAGACATAAATACATGAATACCTCCATTGTAATTGTTCTTAAAATTTAGCATGATTATCTCCTTTGAAGAATAGAATGGTCCTTTAATCAACCAATTAAAATTGTATAACCCACCAGAAGAATTCATACACTGTGCTTAATAATTAGTCACAAACCATATGTCTGGGACGATTTGATATTGACTTTAGCTCCATGTATATTATTTCCATCTACTTTTTTATGTTAGTGGGTTAACAGTATGAGTATGAATATATGAATTTCTAAATGGAAAGATATGTGCTTTCTTTATTAAGCTTTGGATTGTCAAGGAGAGCAATGGTTAAATATGACTAAGGTCCATTTCTATTTAACTCTGCTCTTTTTTTCTGGAATTGACAGTATAGCTGAATGCATGCTGGTATTGTACTTTCTCCTTTGAAATAACAAAGAAGCCAGATAAAAGGATTATTGCTCACAGAAGAGAATAGAAAAAAGCAAGAGACCCAGGGAAAGAAGGACTCAATCCACTTTCTCTAAAATTATTCATGTTTGAGACAATGACTGATGACATGAGTATCTTCTTACCTCTCTATGCCTTTTTATGGCATATTTTAAGGTTGATTTTTGAACTGGCTTTATAAATGTTTTCTAAGGTTTCAGTGAAGGTGAATATGCCTTTGCAAACTATTTCTCAGGCTATGAACCATGAGCGTGTGGGTCAGTGAGTGGCAATGATGACATGCCACACTTGTGGAGAACTAAATGTGAAAGATTAAATGCTTTTTGCCTTAGATCAGGAAGAAGAGGTTGTTCACTTGTTTAGAATGAACTCTCTGAGTTTCTTTATCCGCTCAGCTGGTAGCCATTGTTTTCTGCAGCCACCAGAGACCCAGACGGAAGCACAGCAGCAGGAGACCCACCTGCATGTGTCAAATTGCAGATGTGGCTTCAATGACATGATCACAGTGTGAAAGTTCCCTGGGGGCACACAGCATGCCTGGAGAACACACACACACACACACACACACACACACAGGTCAATGCCTTTATTGGGTCCAGGGCATTATATAAACAGGGAACTTCAAATTGATGGGTTTAAAGCAAGCAGGAAGTCACATTGTGACTGAAAAGTGTCTAAATGGTCTGTTTAGAGGAAGCAGCAGGACAGCTGGGAGCCCAGATTGCTAGGAGACAGAGGTGCCTCCAAGTTTTTATTTCTGATCACTAGCTGGAGCCATTTGGTGGGGGTATAGTACAGGAAACTATACTATAGGGGACAAGGTACAAGGATGACTGAACCCTGCTTCTGGTTTGAGAAAGTTCAACTCATATTTAAAAATGGATGTTAAGGCAACATAAACTTTAAGCACTCACTGCACTACGCTTACCTCTATTATTTACCATTGTACTGGAGGTTCTAGCCAGGATAATTAAACAAGAAGAATAAAGTAAAGGCATTCAGATTGGAAAGGAAGAGGTAAAATTATCTCTACTTGCAGATGACATTACCTTGTATATAGAAAATCCCAACAATGCCACTAAAAAAATTATTAGAACTAATAAACAAGTTCAGCCTGACGGCAAGGTACAGGATCAATATACAAAAACTGCATTTCTGTACTCTAGCAATGAACACTTCAAATTAAGATAATTCCATTAATAATAGCATCAAAAATTAAAATGCTTAGAAATTAATTATTCAAAAAGAGCAAAAGTTATACCCTAAAACTACAAAACATACTTGAAAGAAGGTTTAAAAAAAAAAAAAAGGAGTAAATAAATGACAAGACACCAATGTTCAAAGATTGGGAGACATTATTAAGATAATTTCCCAAATTGATCTACAGTCACGACATCTCTATAGAAATCCCAACAGCCTTTTCTGTGGAAATTGACAAGCTGATCCAAAAATTCATGTGGAAATGCAAAGGACTCATGATAGTCAAAGTAATCTCAAAAGTGAAGAACAAATTTGGAGTATGCATACTTCTCTACTTCAAAATTTACTACAAAGCTATAGTAATAATTGCAGACTTGTACTGGCATAAGGACATATAGATCAATGGGATACAGCTAAGAGTCCAGAAACCAATGTTTACATTAATAGTCAGTTGATTTTCAACAGGAATGCCAAGGCTCTTCAATGGAAATAATAGTCTTTTCAACAAAAGGTGCTGGGAAAACTGGGTATCACATGCTAACAACTGAAGCTGGACCCTTTGCTCATATTTTATACAAAAAGTTACCTCAAAAATATATCAAAGACTAAAATGTAATAGATAAAATTATAAAACGCTTAGAAGAGAGCATGGGGAAAAAATCTTTTTGAGTTTAGGCAAAGCTTTCTTAGATATGACACCAAAAGCACACGCAACAAAAGAAGAAAATAGATAAGTTGGACTTCCTATAACGTATACATATATGAATATATCATATTGCATCCCATAAATATACGCAATCATTGTTTGTTAAATTTTTTTTTAAAAAAGTAAAAAAAAAAAAAAATTTTTGAGATGGAGTCTTACTCTGTTACCCAGGCTGGAGTGCAGTGGTGTGATCTTGGCTCACTGTAATCTCTGCCTACCGGGTTCAAGCAATGCTCGTGCCTCAAACTACCCAGTAGCTGGGATAACAGGTATGTGCCACCACGCCTGGCTAATTTTTGTATTTTCAGTAGAGATGGGGTTTCACCATGTTGGCTAGGCTTGTCTCAAACCCCTGACATCAGGTGATCTGCCCGCCTCAGCCTCCCTAAATGCTAGGATTACAGGCCTGAGCCACTGTGCCTGGCCAGAATTTTTGTAGTTCCAGAGATGCTACCAAGAAACTGAAAAGACCACGCACAGAATGAGAGAAAATATTTGCAACTCATATATCTGATAAGGGATTATATCCAGAATGTATAAAGAACTCTTACCATTCAATAATAAAAAGACAAATAACCCAATTTAAAAATGGGCAATGGATCTGACTAAACATATTTCCAAAGACTAGCCTGTGTGCTCACAGGAAGATGATCAACATTATTTGTCATTAGAACAATGTAAATCAAAACCACAAATGAGACTGGGCATAATGGCTCACACCTATAATCCCAGCACTTTGGGAGGCTGAGGTGGGGAGATCACTTGAGGTCAGGAGTTCGAGACAAGCCTGGCCAACATGGCAAAACACTGTCTTACTAAAAATACAAAAATTAGCTAGGTGTGGTGGTGGGCGCCTGTAATCCCAGGTACTTGGGAGGCTGAGACAGGATAATCACTTGAATCCAGGAGGCGGAGGTTGTAGTAAGCTGAGATTGAGCCACTGCATTCCAGCCTGGGTGACAGAGCGAGACTCTGACTGAAAAAAACACAACAAAAAACGCCAGTGACACTGTTTTACACTCACTATTATGGCTATAATCAAAAAGACAAATAATGACAAGTGTTGACAAGAATGTGGAGAAGTTAGACCCTTCATACATTGCTTGTAGAACATAAAATGGTGCAGCCACTTTGGGACACATTTTGGCAGTTTCTCAAGATGTTAAACACAGTGTTAGACAGTGAAACCCCGCCTGTACTAAAAATACAAAAAATTAGCCAGGCGTGGTGGTGGGCGCCTGTAGTCCCAGCTACTCGGGAGGCTGAGGCAGGAGAATGGTGTGAACCCGGGAGGCGGAGCTTGCAGTGAGCCGAGATTGGGCCACTGCACTCCAACCTGGGCGATGGGGCGAGATTCCGTCTCAAAAAAAAACATAGTGTTAGAATACAATCCAGTACTTAACCAACCCCTCTGCCCCAGTATATATATCCAAGAGAAATAAAAATACACATTCACACAAAAAGTGACGTATGAGTGTTCATGGCAACATTATTTAATAATAACCAAAAAGTGAAAACAACTCAAGTATTCATTAACTGATGAACGTGGCATATCTGTATTATGGAATATTACTCAGCAATATAAAGAAATACTACAACATGGATAAAACATGAAACACTATGCTAGGTATAAGTAGCCAAAACACAAAAGACCACATATTCTGCCATTCATTTATATAAAATGTCCAGAAAATGCAAATCTATAGACACAGAAAGTAGACAGATGATTACCAAGGAACAGAGCAGGTTGGAAGGGATAGGAATGATGGTAATATGTATGGGACTTGGGGGGTTGTTATGGCTCAATTGTGTACCCCCAAAATTCATATGTTGAAATCCTAATCCCCAGTGCCTCAGAATGTGACTGTATTTGGAGGTAAAGCCTATAAAGAGTTAAGGTTAAATGAGGTCATACATGGCCCCTAATCCAATCTGACGGGTGTCCTTATAAGAAAAGAAGATGAGGACACAGACACACAGAGGGAAGACCATGTGAGGACACAAGGAGACAGATGCCTACAAGCCAAGGAGAGAGGCCTCAGGAGAAACCAGTCCTGTCCACAGCTGGATCTTGGACTTACAGCCCCCGGAATCATGAGAAAATAATACGTTTCTGTTGTTTAGGTCACCCAGTCTGTGGTGCTTTGTTATGGCAGCCCTAGCAAACATTTATAGGGATGAAGAACGGGTCCTAAAACTGACTGCGGTGATGGTTACACACGTCAGTGAATAGATTAAACATCACTGAATTTTACTTTTAGATGGATAAAATGTACATTATATTAACTATATCTCAACACAGCTATGTATTTTTCTAAAGTACAAACAGTTGTTTGTTTTTCTTTTTTTTTGAGACAGAATCTCTCTCTGCCACCCAGGCTGGAGTGCAGTGATGCGATCTCGGCTTACTGCAGGCTCCGCCTCCCGGGTTTACACCATTCGCCTGCCTCAGCCTCCCGAGTAGCTGGGACTACAGGCGCCCGCCACGGTGCCCGGCTAATTTTTTTTCGTATTTTTAGAAGAGACAGGGTTTCACCTGTGTTAGTCAGGATGGTCTCGATCTCCTGACCTCGTGATCCGCCCGCCCCGGCCTCCCAAAGTGCTGGGATTACAGACGTGAGCCACTGTGCCCAGCCCAGTATTTTTTAAAATACAAAAACGTTACATAGAGTGAACTCTATGGCACAGCTTCCATACTGAAGGAATTATACTCTGTGTTTAAAAACCTAATTAATATTTGGATTAAGTTTTTTAAAAACTGGGTCATTAAATTTTATTTTAAGATTTTAACAGTTCTTTATCCAAGCCAAACATTTTATCTATAGTTGCCCAAGGAAATGCAGTAAGCGGGTTACTTAATTTCCTCCCTATGGCAATCCTTGGCTCTCGCCCTTCTTAACACTTTATTAATGCAAGTCAGCAACTGCTATTTTTACATCTTATCTTTCATCAATGTTTAAGAGATAGCAAGTCTAGGGCTCATAATGGTCTGCTAATATTGTTCTTAACAAGACACTTAGCTTCCATAGTTATTTGCCAATGAAGCAAGAAAGTGGTACCACTTCATCATTATTCTGATTTTATTGGAGAGAGTGGATGTGTGAGTTTGCTGAGGGAAGCAGCCCAAGGAAGTGGGATGGGACAAATTCTACAACAGAGATCACCATTGACAAGGAGTGGACCCATGAAACTTAAAGATGTAGAGATTTATGGGGTGACTTTACATCCTGTGATTCATGTCTTTGGGGGTTTATTATTAGTATTTAGTTCCTTGTTGCCATATAACAAAAGATGTAAATGGGTTGCTGTGGTGAGTCATATTATATTATAATTTTTGGTTTTTGGTTTTTTTTTTTTGGAGACAGAGTCTCGCCCTGTCTCCCAAGCTAAAGTGCAGTGGCGTGATTTTGGCTCACTGCAACCTCCGCCTCCTGGGTTCAAGTGATTCTCCTGCCTCAGCCTCCCAAGTAGCTGGGACTACAGGCACCTGCCACCACGCCTGGCTAATTTTTGTATTTTTAGTAGAGACGTGGTTTCACCATATTGGCCAGGCTGGTCTTGAAGTCCTGACCTTGTGATTATGCCTGCCTCAGCCTCCCAAAGTGCTGGGATTACAGGAGTGAGCCACCGCGCCTGGCCAATTTTGGTTTTAATTAGAAACTAGATAGGATGCATACCAACTATATATTATGACATGTCACCACCCCCTGCCAAATAGACACACACACAAACATACACATTTTCTCCTTATCTTTTCTCCAATCACGGTATCTATTTCACTCACAACTTTTATGCAAAATCATGAAATAAAAATAATTTTAAAAAATTATTAATCTTCATATTGTGAGACTAGATGGATAAATTTGATATACGTGATATTAGTTATCTTTGGTAATTTTGTAAAGAGTTTTAAATGGTTTTTAACGTTCAAACGGAAAGATACATCTCTCTCTTTTAATATAGAAGGTGAGTCTTGGTTATTTACAGCATACATGGGGGGCCTTATCTGATTCTCCAACCCCTGGAAAAATAGAGTTGAATGCTCATTTGATCCTATTCCACATGCTACTGGTTTCCCTCCTGTTCACCCTGCTCCAGCCTTGAGGATGTTCTTGCTGAAATATCACCATCCAAAGCTCTTCCTCTATCAGGCTTTTGCATTTGCTGTTCCCTTTTCCACATCTTCTCAAGGCCGGATCTTCTTTAGTTTTCTGCAAAATGTGAACTCTGTGAAGAGGCCTCCCTGACCACTCAAACTAAATTAGCCACTGCCCCATGACTTTTTTTTTTTTTTTAACTTTCTTAAAGTGCTTTAATCTCAAGTGTTTATTATTGTTCTTTGAGTGCATTTTGATCATTTGTTTTTTCTTGTTTGTTGTCTAGAAGTTGATGACAACTTCATGACAATAGAAATGTAATCCTCATGAGGGCAGGCATTTTACTAATATTGTTCACCATTACTTTCCCACTCCCATCTCAAACTCTGTGCTGTAATAGGCATTCAATAAATAACGGAATGAATGAATGACAGACAAATGTCACACGTCATGCTACCTGATGTTATAACATCCAATGTTGATAAACGAACAGAAGCAACATTAAAGGCCATGAGATATTGTAATGGTCACACTGATTAAAGACTTTGTGGGCTGCACCTCATCGCACACATTTGTCAGTGGCTGAATGAAGGTGATATTTAGCAGTTTGATATTACCTATGAAAATGAACCAAATGGATGTGGTATGCTTTCTTTTTTTGAAACATATTTAATAATTGATTTCAATCGTTTTCAATCTGAAGTTTTAATATACTTTTAACAACAGATTTCATAGTTTGGTTTTGTTTTCTTGTTTGTTTAGTGACTCATTTACTTGAGCATTAATATTAAGCCAGTTCTTTATGTAGTTATATGTAGAAGTAGCCGTCAACTCCCCAGCACCAACTCCAGGCCAGTTCGAATACGGAGGACTCACTCAAATTCCTGCATCTCAGTGATGGTACAGCCTGGAGCCCTTCTGTCCTCCACACCAATAGGCAGTCACAGCTGATTTGGTTCTTTAGCAGCGAATCTCTGTCCTGCTGCCTTCAAGCTGCCATTTCATTTCTTCAATATGGTGACAGGAAATGTGGCTTACCATCAGCAACAAGTTAGTAGTAATCATCCTCATGGAAGACACAAAAACGTTTGTCAAGAGGGTCTAAAGGTTGTAGCTGGTGAGAATTTACAGGAAAAAAAGGAAGGAAGGAAGAGAGGGAGGAAGAGAGGGAGGGAAGGTGGAAGAGACAGAGGGAGGGTGTAAGAAAGAGAGGAAGGAAGGAAAGAAAGAAGGAGGGAGCAAGAGAGTGAGAGAGAGAGAGCCTGAGAAAGATACCGGTGGGCTCCACACATACCAGCAAAACAAACTCATTGAGGTAGAACATTTTAGCATTTAAATTTTGACCAGCATCCAGATGATTTCCTTTATTTTTCTGAGACAGAGTCTTGCGCTGTCTCCTAGGCTGGAGTGCAATGGCGTGATCTCCGGTCACTGCAACCCCCACCTCCTGGGTTCAAGTGATTCTTCTGCCTCAGCCTCCCAAGTAGCTGGGATTGCAGTTGCCTTCCACCACGCCTGGCCACCACGCCACCACTTCTCCATGTTGGCCAGGCTGGTCTCGAACTCCTGACCTCAGGAGATCTGCCTGCCTCAGCCTCCCAGAGGGCTGGGATTACAGGCGTGAGCCATTGCACCCGGCCTCAAATGACTTTCACATGTACTTAGCAATGCAAAACTATGGTCCTGAATTCTTGATTTGGTGCATTTTGCTTAAAGGAATGTAAGTTGACAAATGGTATGTGTAATTTCCCCTGTGGTTTCCCTCTTCAGAGTCTGTGCTCACTACATTTAATAATGAGATATAAGTTTAGGAAATGCCTCCATAGTGTTCATTATACTTTATGTATTTTCCCTGAGACAGGAAACAGAGGACTGTCTGTCAAAGAAAGCAATTTTTATAAATTCACAGCCAACGGGGAATATTCCTTTCATTTTTTTAAGTTAAATCTGTAATTTAACAAGTGTAGAGCAGTGTTTGTCAGCAAGGAGATTGAAAACATTATGTGTATTCTCTACCTGCTGATAATGATATTCCAAGTGGGAAGTCACAAATATATTGGCATCAATAGCAATACGGCAAGCAGATTAAGCTCCAAAACTCGTCACCCACTTTGAAGCCAAATAAAAAGCCCATTTTTCTTTCTAGCTATCAATGATGTAAAACTACAGACTGTAACTGCAAATAATCATTGGCAAGGACAACATAAAAGTTATAAATTTAGACTTTGAAAACAAATCAAACTTGAAACAATCCTCTGTATTTTATTCCTAAATTAAAAATTTCCTCCTTTTTCTTGAGTGAAAGAACTTATACGTAAGCCTGGAAATGAGAACTAAATCATTTGCTGAAACATATATCTGAGAGTTACTTAATTCAAAACCACTGTTGTCATATGAAATAAAGCAGAAATTGATTAGCAGGTAATAAAGGCAGTTAATTTAACAGGCAGTAAATATATTGCTGATTCCTGAAATCTCTCGCCCCATTTTCTCTTTACAAAACTATTTCAACTCATAGCATTCTCTCCTTTCATTGAAGTCCTATAGTAATTAAAATCAGTAATTTAATTATATACTGCCTTGATATACAGGGTTTAGAGTTTGTAGGACTATTGCTAATCATCTAAATCAGGAGTTTGGTAAACTGTGGCCCAAAGAATGAAACTTGGCCATACCTTTTTTTTTTTTTTTTTTTTTTTTTTTTTTTTTTTGAGACGGAGTCTTGCTCTGTCGCCCGGGCTGGAGTGCAGTGGCCGGATCTCAGCTCACTGCAAGCTCCGCCTCCCGGGTTCAGGCCATTCTCCTGCCTCAGCCTCCCGAGTAGCGGGGACTACAGGCGCCCGCCACCTCGCCCGGCTAGTTTTTTGTGTTTTTAGTAGAGACGGGGTTTCACCGTGTTAGCCAGGATGGTCTCGATCTCCTGACCTCGTGATCCGCCCGTCTCGGCCTCCCAAAGTGCTGGGATTACAGGCTTGAGCCACCGCGCCCGGCCTGCCATACCTATTTTTTTACATTTTGTCTATGGTTGCTTTCCTGTGACTGAGATGAACAGCTGTACAGAGACGTTGCAGCCTCTAGAACAAAAGTAAATTTACTATCTGTCCCTTTATTGAAATAGACCCTAAGATTGTCACAGGGAAAAAATTAAGTCTCCTAATCAGAGGATATTGTTTCACAAGTGGGGTCCCTAAGATGGAGCAGACAACCCTCCTGGGGCCTGCACCTGATCCACCCGGGATCACGCTGCCTGGATTCGCCAACCTCCATGGATTGATTGACAATTTTGTTGTAACTTCTGTTTTCCTGAAATTTACCCCTACCTTTAAAACCCTTACTTGCAGCAGGGTGCGGTGGCTCATGCCTGTAATCCTAGCACTTTGAGAGGCCGAGGCGGGCAGATCACGAGGTCAGGAGATCCAGACCATCCTGGTTAACACGTTGAAACCCTGTCTCTACTAAAAATACAAAAAAATTAGCTGGGCGCGGTGGCGGACGCCTGTAGTCCCAGCTACTCGGGAGGCTGAGGCAGGAGAATGGAGTGAACCTGGGAGGTGGAGCTTGCAGTGAGCCAAGATCACACCAGCCTGCACTGCATTCCAGCCTGGGCAACAGAGCAAGACCCCGTCTCAAAAAAAAAAAAAAAAAAAAAAAAAAGGTGTGT
Organism: Chlorocebus sabaeus; assembly: GCF_047675955.1. Lineage (NCBI taxonomy): Eukaryota > Metazoa > Chordata > Mammalia > Primates > Cercopithecidae > Chlorocebus > Chlorocebus sabaeus. The sequence continues at coordinate 3,350,359 of NC_132915.1, read as the reverse complement.
AGCACCTCCCTACCCTCTCTCTCTTGATTGCTTCTGCTTTCACCATGTGACATGTAAGCTCCCCCTTTGCCTTCCATCATGAGTAAAAGCTTCTTGAGGCCTCACCAGAAGCCATGTTTCCTGTACAGCCTGAAGAACTGTGAGCCAGTTAAACCTCTTTTCTTTGTAAATTACCCAGTCTCAGGTATTTCTTTATAGCAATGCAAGAATAGCCTAATATGATGACTATGTTAATATAAAAGCAAATTTCAGGCCAGTGTAGTGGCTCACGCCTGTAATCCCAGAACTTTGAGAGGCCAAGGTGAGTGGATCACCTGAGGTCAGGAGTTCGAGACCAGCCTAGTCAACATGGTGGAACCCTGTCTCTACTAAAAATACAAAAAACTTAGCCGAGTATGGTCACAGGTGCCTGTAATCCCAGCTACTCAGGAGGCTGAGGTGGGAGAATCACTTGAACTGACAAAGTGGAGGTTGCAGTGAGCTGAGATCATGCCACTGTACTCCAACCTGGATAATAAGAGCAAAACTTCATCTCAAAAGAAAAAAGACCAACAAAGTAAATTTCAGATCAAAGAACATTGCCAGTAATAAAATAAATTGGCTATTTCGTAATGATAAAAGGTCTTAATCCTGAATGTTTGTGTGCCTTATGGCAAAGCTTCACATACTGAAAAAACTCAAAGAAAAGATAGACAAATCCACAATCATAGGTAGAGATTTAAATGCCTCTCTCTCAATAATGATAGAATACAGAAATGGAAAATTAGTAAAGATACAGAAAAATTTACACAATGTCATCAACCTACTTGATCTAATTGACTTTTACAAAATATTCCACCCAACAATATAGGAATATATATATTTTTCAAGAACAGATGGGGCATTTATCAAGATAGACCATATTCTGGGACATCATCAAGTCTCAAGAAATTAGAAAGGATTAAAATCCTACAAAATCTATTCTCTGAATAGATTGAAATTAAATTAAAGATTAACAACTGAAATCTCTTTCACAATTTTCCAGGAATCAGAGAAAAAAATTACACACTCCTTTTAAAAAATGAGTGAAATTATAAGTGAGAGCTAAGCACTGAGTGTACATGGACACAAAGGAGGGAATAATAGACACTGGGGACTATTTGAGGATGGAGGGTGGGAAGAGGGTGAGGATTGAAAAATTACCTACCAGATATTGCGCTGATTACCTGGGTGACAAAATTATCTGTACACAAACCCCTGTGACGTGCAGTTTACCAGTGTAACAAACCTGCATATGTACCCCTTAACCTAAAACAAATGTTGTGAAGAAAAAAAATGTGTGAAATAAGAAATACTGAAAAGTATTTTGAACTAAATAAAATTGAAAGCATAACAAAGGCAGCGAAAAAATGGCTTGGGGAAGGGTGATGTGTGGCAATGACAATCTATACTAGAAAAGGAGAAGAGTTGCAAATCAATGACTATTTCCACATTAAGAAACTAGAAAGAGAAAAGCAATTAAACACCAAGAAAGTAAATGCAGGAAAATAAAGTTCTGACCAAAAATAAATGGAATAGAAAACAGAGAAATAGAGAAAAATAAATGAAACCAAAAGCTAATTCATTGAGAAGGTCAAGGAAATTAATATACCTTTAGCAAGACTGGCAAGGAAAAAAGAAAAGAAACTAATTGAAAATATCTGATGAGAAATGGTATTACTGTGGAGTCTAAAGATGTTGAAAGAGTAATAAGGGAAGAATGTAAACAAATTTATGCTAAAACATTCAAGAACTTAGACAAAATGGACAAGTTTCCAAGGGTCACAAACTATCAAAGCTCCCTCATGAAGAAATTGAAAACTTGTGTAGCCTTATATCTACTAAAGAAAGGTTTGCAGTTAAAAACTTTCCCCCAAATTAAGCTCCAACTTCAGGTTACTTTACTAATGAATTCTATCAAGCCCTTAATGAAGGAATAATACTAGTTACACACAGACTCTTTCAGAAAATTGAAGAGGAAGGAATCCGTCCTAATCCATTCTATAATGCCAGACTGATTACTCCAATACCAAAACATGGAAAATACATTATCAAAATCTATCTTACTGTTGTATCTCTCATAAGCACAGATGTCAAAATTCTTAGCAAAATTTTAGCAAATACAATCTACAATATACAAAATAGATAATGTATCATGTATAAATGGAAATTTAAGGTTGTTTTAACATTGGAAAATGAATTAAAGAAATTAATCTTACTACTGAACAAAAAGGAAAAATCTTACCATCATGTCAACAGTTATAAAAATACATTTGAATAAGTTCAGCATCCATTTCTGATTAAAAATGAAAAATAAAAACCTTTTGGGAGAGCAGAAATAAAAGGGACTTACCTCAATCTGATAAAGCACCTATGAAAAACTTACATCTAAGCATCCTAGGATCACGAATGAGACAAGGAGGCCCACTGTCGTCATTTCTATTCAACATTGTACTGAAGCTATAGCCAGTGAATCCAGGCAAGAAAAGTAAGTTAGAATCATCTGTGCTGGAAGGAAGAAATAAAACTATCTTTACTGACTGACAACATGGTTGTCTAAATAGAAAACATGATTGAACCTACACAACTGTAGAGGCAAGGTGGTTGATCTTTGATACACCTGATAATTGCAGCCAGTAAAGACTCCTGGTACAGATTAACGGAGTCCAAAATAGGTAGGTGAGTTTTTTTTTAACTCTCACACCCTTAATCGTTTATTCCAAGCCGCTGATTCCAAATGTTTAATTGTAATGGAATGCACATCTATCAGGTATTCATCAGGACGGGCTGGGTTCACCCATCCTGTTGCTATCCTCTGCTCACACTGGTCTCATTACATCATTCTCCTGTTATTTGTCCATGTCCCTTATGGCCTCTGTTGCATAGGCAGGCTGATGCTTGGTCTCAAATTAATCACTGTGCTATAAAAGATCCTTGCCATGTAATCTATCATTTTCATGTTAAATTCCCTCAAGTGGTCTATGTCTACTGTATTTTGTTTCTACCAAAAAGAAAACATGATTGTAAAGAGTTGAGAACTTGAACAAGTGCCATAACGATAAAAACAAATCTACTGGGAATAGTTTGTTTGAATGCACATTGGCCATTAATTACATAAAATTCCTGCATAAATGAAAATCTTCCAGTTATTTTTAAACATATTTATATAGATAATATAGATAAGGCAAAACATTGCTGGTAGTATTCAATAATTCTTCACATAAGGAAAGAGATTTGCCTTTGGGCGTGGAGCATTTGTCTGGGGTGATCACATGGAGGGCCCTGCCTCAGTTTACCTCCCTCATTAACCTGCTTGTTGACTAAATTATCACAACTTGATCACAGTTCCTTTGAAGCTGCCTGAATCGAAGCCACTAATCTACAGATAAAATAAAAATACACATTCGATATTACATACAAAGTAACATTGCCTTATATACTGTATCTACACTTTATTGCGAATTGGAAATTCCATAAAGATGGAGAGGCATTATTGAAGGCAAGCAAGCAAAACACTAGCATGCAGCCAGACTCATGGCAGGAATTATGCATAATCTGCCTTGTCCTCACCCTCGGAGCACTGCCTGTATGTCTGTAGGCCTCAGCCATGCCCAGCTCCTGTGGAAGTGCAGGTTTGGCCAGTTGCTACCATCACTACTCCTCAGTGGGTCCTGGATCTCAGCATTTGCCTGGTAGTCCTGGGCCCACTTGCTGATGTTCAGGATAAAGGGAGTAGGGAGAAGGGGTCATTCTGCTTCCTTCACGTGGAAGTGCAGGTGTTAGTTTTGGGGGATTGGACAGCAATGAGCATGGTTCCTTGACTCCTGGGGCAAGGGGTGTCTGGCCACTTCCACATTGTTGCCACTCACTCCTAGTGATACACCAGGCACCAGAGGCTCCACTCCTGAGACACGTGCCCTGGCTGCCTCAACACTGGCCCTTCTCCCACCTTGGATGAGCTCCAGTTGCTTCAGCATGAGCAGGGCTCACTCTTTCACTCTACAGCAGGCCTAGGCTGTGCTGGCTTCTGAGATGCCCCAGGGCACCCGCTGGGAAGTGGGGTGTATGTGTGTGAGGTGCCAGTGTCAGTCCATTCTTGTTGAGCACCCTTATCTTCCCAGCTTTTCCCTTGTGCCACCCTCAGCCTTTTCTCTCCCATGACTTCCCTTTCAGGTCACACCATTTTGCTGCTTGACCTTGAGTGTTAGCAACCCTTCCCTGCTCTGGGACTCAGTTTACCTTTTGTTTGTCTAGAGGGGCAGGACAGGTGATTTCTTCCTAGCTTCACTCCGGATCAACAGCTTGCCCTCCCCTGGTGGCAGTAGAGAGATCTGTGAATCACTGCTCACCCTCACCCCCACTCCTGCCCCTCAGCATACTCCCACCCCAGGTCTTCCCAGGTCACCTGCTCTTACGTTCCACCACACTCCTGCATGTCAGCCTCTCCCAGCAGCCTTCCCATAGACTCCTTCTCCCCTCTCCCCATCTCTTTCATTTAGAGGCTTTGGAGCCCATCAGCCCAAGGACCAGGACTCCATGGCCCTGCACCCCTCCTGCGTGAGGATGGCCCCAAACTTTGGCAGATGCTCTGGCTCTAAAACATGGACCGGCACCAGGTACCCCAGGCAGGGCCCTAGTTCTGCTGTCCTGCCCTGAAGGCCATGTTCAGTGACTGGCCTAGCCTGATGGGAATTTGTACAGTCAGGAAATCTCTCCACAGCTCCAGGCCCAGGTAAATGGTTCTCAATACTCTGGCCCAAGGGACTGGTCCTTTGAGGCCAGGAGCACATCTCATTTTCAAGGGAACCTTCATTTTCAAGGAAAAACATGCAAGACTCTATTGCTAGAAGAATTTACTGTATTTTTATTTATATATATATATTTTTGAGATGGAGCCCAGGCAGGAGTGCAGTGGCATGATCTTAGCTCACTGCAACCTCCGCCTCCTGGGTTCAAGTGATTCTCTTGCTTCAGCCTCCCCAAGTAGCTGGAACCACAGGCACACGCCACAAAGTCCAGCTAATTTTGTTTTTGTTTTTGTTTTGTATTTTTAGTAGAGATGAGGTTTTACCATTAGCACCACCATGCCTGGCTAATTTTGTATTTTTAGTAAAGATGTTTTGCCACGTTGGCCAAGTTGGTCTTGAACTTCTCACCTCAAGTGGTCCGCCCACTTTGGCCTCCCAAAGTGCTAGGATTACAGTCTTGAGCCACTGCACCAGCCCTCAAAAAAGGTTTCATAAAGCCCTAGTGCTTCATCTACTAGGCTATGTATCTCCAAATCCATTTGACCATTCAGCGTACATTTATTTTTAAACTCTTAAATGTCAATCCGGGTGTATGTATCATTGATTTGGCTACAGAATGTCAGTTATATTTTATGTCTTTGGTTAAAAAATTAGGATACAAAATTTTATTCTCAAAACACGTTTATGTAATGTTGATTAATAAAAATAATTCACCTACTTATGTTTGATAATTAAATAATTAGTTTTATCTTTCCCATCACAGTAGGTGACACATAGAATATTTAGGTTTTGATTTTGTCAAGATGAAAATGAATGGTAAACCTGTTTAAAATTCTGAATTCAATCTCAAGGAATAGAGAAAAAAAAGCAGATTTCATTTTAATTTGGTTTGTATTATTCACACAGGAATATACCTGGGGCAGATAAATTTTCTAGAAAATCAGATGTCCTTTCATATGAGAATAGAGTTCAATGATACACTTTTCATCATACACATCACATGACAATGTCATCTTTAAATATAGTAAAGGTGGCCAGGTGAGGTGGCTCACATCTGTAATCCCAGCACTTTGGGAGGCTGAGGCGGGTGGATCACCTGAGGTCAAGAGTTCAAGACCAGCCTGGCCAACATGATGAAAACCCGTCTCTACTAAAAATACAAAATTAGCTGGCGTGGTGGCAGGTGCCTGTACTCTTAGCTACTTGGAGGCTGAGGCAGGAGAATCGCTTGAACCCGGGAGGCGGAGTTTGCAGTGAGCCGAGATCACGCCACTGCACTCCAGCCTGGGTGACCAAGGCGAGACTCATTTTCAAAATACATAAATAAATAAAAAAGGAAAAATATATATAGTAAAGGGAACAATTACATTCTACAATATTGTAGTGGAAACAAACATGGTTTAATTCACTGGAAACAATTAGCTCTGCTCTATACAAAATTCACAAAGATTAAAAATAAATATACTCTACGTTAAACCTCTGAGCACTGGAAGCTCACCTACCTATTCACAGGTTCGCATACTGTAAGGGGGTAAATCCCAAAACACAGATAAGTCCAGTGAAAGCTTCATTATGCCCTCCCTTTATCTATCATGTGCAGCTTTGTGCGTTTTCAACATAAATGAGCTTCTGAGGAATTTTAAAAGAATTTGCCATAGATCAATGATAATATGTTCTAAAAATGAGTCATCAATTAAAGCAACAGTAGCATGAATATAGTATTAACAGTTATAGTCAATGAAAAAACAATGACTTTATTTTTGTCTTTAAGGGTATGAAAAGCATATTCAAAGTTACTAAGGGAACTCAGCATTAATTTTTCACATCTGAAGGGAAAGGGCTAAGGAAGGAATTGTTTTAGCCTTTCATTCAACATTGTAACTGCAAACAAAAAATCACTTTGAAATAAACATACAACTTTATCCCTTGCTAATTAAGAAGGAACTTCTTGGTCATAATTATATAATGGCCAATTTTTACTTCTAATTTTGGCTTGGATTTCCCTAGTTTATTTATTAGCCATTGAGTTATTATGATCATCCAGTTGTTAGTCTTTAGACATAATAGTTGTATTAGCTGTTGGTTAAATTTTTTTCCAAAATTTACATAACTCTGGCTGTCCTATCAATTTCCCATAGAGTTTTCATTCCACTTGAATCTGCGAAAAGTGTCTGATTAAAAATCATATGGATAATTACCATCAACACTCATTTCTCAGCAGCTGTTGAGGAGGAGATTCAATTATATACACATCATCCCAAAGTGAACTCATCGTGATGGAAGGGACATTAGAAATAAGAGGAGAGTGGTTAAATCAGTAAAAGATCGACTCCATTACACTGCCATCTGTTAATCCGTGACCTTGCTTCCATTGTTCTGTGCCCATTTATTGATTTAATGACATTAATATTGTTTGACGACTGCCTAGTGTCTGCAATAAATGTTAATTTTTTTGCTCAACAGTTGCTGCATCGACCATGAAAATATATTTGAGCATCAATCATTTTCACTGTACATCTGGTTGGAAAATATTGGACACTATACGAAGTCCTTTATAAGGAAAATACAGATAACTTGCATTTTTAGTAAACTCTACCGATGAAGCTGTGCTGTTGACATACTCCCCATGACATATCTGAGAACACACTTCTCGCAGGAGAGGTGAGCTACCAAAGTGTAAGCATCAGTAAGAACACAGCACTCCAGGTTACTGCAAGCACCTTTTTTTTTTTTTTGAAACGGAGTCTCACTCTGTCTCCCAGGCTGGAGTGCAGTGGTGCGATCTTGGCTCACTGCAATGTTTGCCTCCCAGGTTCACGCCATTCTCCTGCCTCAGCCTCCCCGGTAGCTGGGACTACAGGCCCCTGCCACCACATGCGGCTAATTTTGTGTGTTTTAGTAGAGACAGGGTTTCACCGTGTTAGCCAGGATGGTCTGGATCTCCTGACCTTGTGATCTGCCCGCCTCGGCCTCCCAAAGTGCTGGGATTACAGGCGTGAGCCACTGCACTTGGCCAGCAAGCACCTATTTTAAAGGGATGTGCTACCTAAATATTTATGTCTAACATCACACTGTTACAAATGATGCACTGAACAGCAGTTATTATTTTACCAAAAAAAGTTTCTGTGGAGGAATCTCTTAACAAGCTTATGACAGGAGAAAAAAAAAAAAAAAAACTAGACAAGGTTTTAAATTATTTCTACAGATCCAGGTAACACAAAGGAGTCTTTAGTTCCTCAATTTTCTTAAGCACCACCTTGAGTGCTAAATAATTATATAGCAAGTCTGAATATCTCGTATGACATGCTACATAAGTGTTTAATCTCTTGTATTAGGTCCCATGACATCTTGCTTGAGTACTCAGTATTCAATTTATTGTTCCAACCACAAAATTCCCCAGTATATTTAAACACGCTCAGGTCTCTCCCAACTTACACACTCACTTGCATGATACCACACTACCCTAGAGCTAACCCTATTGCTCTGTTTCCATTCATTTATTCATCCACTTATTCATCAAATATTTAATGTGCATCAACTGTCTGTCAGCAATGTTCAAAGTTCTGAAGATATAATACATAAGACAAACCACATCTTTACTCTGCCATTTCAATCTTATATTTTCATGGTGGAAGATGAAAATAAAGTAGATAAATAAAAAATATCCAAACATACACAGAAATAATATAATTGCAGAAAGTGATCATTGCTATTATAAAAATAAAACACGGTAATGGGAAGAATTAGAATGGCTCCTCAGCGTTCCCTCCATCCCTACTGCCGCCATCCTAGAACAAGATGGCATCACTTTGCTTCTTAACCAGATGGCCAGTGACATCTGACTAGTTCCTTCACATTGCCTGACTCTCCTGATTATTTTCCAACACTGTAGAAACTTTTAAAAAAGCAATCCTCAGTCAGGTACGGTGAGTCACACCTGTAATCCCAACATTTTGGGTGGCGGAGTGGGGCAGATCACTTGATGTCAGAAATTTGGGACCAGCCTGGCCAACATGGTGAAACCCCATCTCTACTAAAAATACAAAAATTAGTTGGGCATGGTAGCGCGTGCCTGTAATCCCAGCTACTCGGGAGGCTGAAGCACAAGAATTGCTTGAACCCCCGAGGTGGAGCTTACAGTGAGCCAAGATCATGCCACTGCACTCCAGCCTGGGTGACAGAGCAAGACTCAGTCTCAAACAAACAAAAAAAAAGTAATCCTCCCTGATTGCTCCTCCCTGAATGCCACACACACTTAACACTTGTTATTAGTTTCTCATGGATCTCCAGATAAAAATCAATATCCTTCCATAGACTTTAAGGCTGTGAATGAACAGGCTATGCCTGGTTTTCCAGCCTCACCCAGCACACCATTTTCCTTCTTTCCTTCCTGCAGTCGCCTATCCAGTGGACTCCAGTGATCCATTCTCCATGTCAACATTAAGACTTAGTACTGTGTGTTTTTTTCCGGTCAACTAACATCTCCCCATCTCATTTTCCCTAACTCATACGTGAGGTCTCAACCAAAGTGGCACTTCCTAAAGCAAGCTATTCCAGGCCACTTGCCTCTGTCAGGTTCTTTTGTTAAATGATCTCATAAATACGGACTTTTAAAAAAAATTTTTGCAGGACAACAGAGTTTTATTATTACTCAAATCAGTCTCCCTGAGCATTCAGGGAGCAGAGTTTTTAAGGATAAATTGGTGGGTGGGTGGGAAGCTAGTGAGTCAGGAGTGCTGATTGGTCAGGGATGAAATCACAGGGAGTTGAAGTTGCCTTTTTGCACTGAATCTGTTCCTGGGTGGGGACCACAAGATCAGGTGAGCCACTTGGGCTGGTTTCTGTATCCATCACTGAAGGAAGGCCACTGAACCACGGGCAGGTAGCCACAAGGGCAATCCTAGACAAGCCCCCAAATTTGTAACCACCCAAGGGGTTCACCTTGCACACTGCGACAGAGCCAATTTATTAAGACAGGGGAATTGCAATAGAGAAAGAGTAATTCATACAGAGCTGGCTGTGTGGGAGGCCAGAATTCTAAACACATAAATATCATGCACATCTGTGGGTGTGTTCATGGAAAGCAACCCAAGTTGACATGTTTGGTGTGTGGATAAGAAAAACAAAATCTCATACATACAAGAAGTAGAAATTTTCAGCCAGAGGTGACCAATGAAACTTTGGCTTACCTGAGAGATTTCACTTTTCAAGAGAGTATTAGACTTGTACAGAGCATGTTATTGGCTATATAATTCAATTTTGTCCAGCTTTCAAGGGAAAAGAAGGAAACCCCACCTAATGTAATCATAATATAAACATTATTATATATGCTTTTATTACTATTATAATTACATATTACATTATTTAAATCATAAACATGTCAAGTTTTGCTTTTCATGTGGACAGGTGTAACAATGGATAGATCAAATGCATATTGCATCAGTACAGGAATGCTAGCCTTGTATGAACAAAGTTTTAGTTATAAATCATCATACTGTTTTTGAGTCATAGAAGAACTACAGCAGTCTTCCTGGTTCTATCACGATGCTTATCCCAGGTTCCATAACATTAGTAAAAGTCTGATCATTCAATCACTGAGCTTCACATGCCCTGCTTGTATGGGAGCTACATCTTACACAATGATTCAGTTTTGTTGTTGGATAATTCAAGACTCTCCCTTGTCAAAGCCAATTTCTAAAGCTAAAGATTCACCACACGGTGGGATATACTGTGGACATTCCAAACACATTAGGGTTAAAACATATGTCTTGGTGTCAGACACTAATAAAGCTTTCTTGGATTCAATATAAAACTTATGGGGATAAAAAAACTAATGTGTCAATATAAATTATAATTTATATCAAGATTGAGAAATAGATTCCTTCAAGGTTCCACTATTAGTGATGTGTATATAAAGGATTAAAATACTCCCTCATGTGAGTAATGGTGCTACAGACATGTTCCCATTGGCATCTGATCTCAGTCAATCAGTAAATTAAGAGCTCTGAGCAGGGTGTGGTGGCTCACGCCTGTAATCACAGCACTTTGGGAGGCCAAGGTGGGCGGATCACGAGGTCAGGAGATCGAGACCATCCTGGCTAACACGGTGAAACCCCGTCTCTACTAAAAATACAAAAAGTTAGCCAGGTGTGGTGGCAGGCACCTCTAGTCCCGGTTAACTCGGGAGGGTGAGACAGGAGAATGGCGTGAACCCGGGAGGTGGAGCTTGCAGTGAGACGAGATGGCGCCACTGTACTCCAGCCTCCGCGACAGAGCAAGACTCTGTCTCAAAAAAAAAAAAACCTCTGAAACCAAATTTTACTTATTATGACTAAATCTTTTACTTTTTCTAATAAAAATATATAGTTTTCTTTTAAAAATCTTAATGAAAGTATTATAGGTTTATTCATTGAGTTCCATCATTATCAATTGAGTTTCTTTCTTTCTTTCTTTCTTTCTTTCTTTCTTTCTTTCTTTCTTTCTTTCTTTCTTTCTTTCTTATTATTATCATTATTTTTGGAGACAGTCTTGCTCTATCACTCAGACTGGAGTGCAGTGGTGTGATCTAGGCTCACTGCAAACTCTGCCTCCTGGGTTCAAGCGATTTTCCCACCTCAGCCTCTCAAGTAGCTGGGATTACAGGTGGGCACCACCATGCCTGGCTAATTTTTGTATTTTTAGTAGAGATGGGGTTTCACCATGTTGGCCAGGCTGGTCTTGAACTCCTGACCTCAAGTGATCCACTTGCCTCAGCCTCCTAAAGTACTAGGATTACAGGCATGAGCCACCATGCCCGGCTCATTATAATTTTAAAAGCATTAGTTTCATTCATTTAATATAAGTTGGCTTGTGTCAAATGGAGGCTGAATTGGCCATTGTTCAGGGTTTGGCTTTGTTGGGTCTAGACAGACGTGATGAAATTCCCTGGAGAAGTAAAAGCTTTTTGTGAGTTCTGTGGTACTTCCTTCAGCAACATATTGTTTCCACTGAAGTGAGATCAAGTAATATCAGTTCTAAAGTGTATGCTGGGAACTTTCATCAGAGACATTTCTGCGCAATTGTAGAAGTGAAATAGAGCAGGATGGACTGAATGATAAATAGGAAGTAAATAAGGAGTGGAGAAGCTAAAATATTGAAATCAGTGAAGTAGGGTGAAGGGGGTTTATTTGTTTTATTGGAGATGTGTGAGACTTAAGTTTAAACACTAATGGGAAATGGCCAGTAGAAAGAGAAAAGTTGATGGAATCAAAGAATTTATAGGAGGTTTGAGCATCAGCCATTTTCACCGTACATCTGAGTACTGTACATTCAGAGAACAAGGAAACATTTTATTTTCCAACTAGATTAAAAAGGAAGGCGATTAAGAATGGCTGGTATGCAGGCATGAATTCAGGAGCAGGGTGTGTCTCAAGATGGAGGTAATTGTCTTGGAGGAGCTTTGAAAGTGAAATGCCTTTGTAGAAAATGCAACTGTAAAATAAGACTTACCTTTGTAAACCAACTACATTATTTCCAGATCCACACCTTAAAATGTTGGGGGGTGGGGGTCAAAGCTCTCTGAAGATGCCTCCGGATGTTCCCATCAGCAGTGAACTCTGTGAATGAAACAATTCAGAAAACAGAGGTCACTCAGTCTTTGGCCATTGCTGTACAATTGTGAATAAGTAGCATCGCTTCATTATTAAGTCAATAATGCTATCATGAGGGCAGAAATGGAATTTCAAAATAGATCAGTTTATGAGTTTGCTTTACTTCATTTCTTCCTTTATTAAATTTTGCTTCTTACAAACATGATTATATTTTCTTAAAGTTCTGCTGCTGCAGTTTCTATTTGAAGAGCGTAATCAGTTTCCCAGCAACCAAAAATAGAAATATGCTGTCTCCAGAATGAGGGCATAAAGGCTAATAATAGATTCCAGTGACTGTGACTTAGAAGCTCTGATTAAAGCATAATTTTCTCTGCCTCATAAAAACAGGAGCCCAACATAACTGTTTTAGAATATGTTCAGCAACATTATTTTTGCAAAGGGTTTGCCAACACTTGGATTTCTCAAAGTAGCTTTACAAGGTGACACTTCATTCATTACTACCCATATTTAACTATTTTAAAAGTCAGACTTAGTGGAATTTGCCCAAGAACATACTATATAGCATGCTTAGAATTGAAACTTGCCTACCATTCTTTCCTTTGTTTTAAGGCAGTGTTTTTCAAACCTAATGATCATTAAAATTGCATGGGAATATTGTTAAATGCAGATTCTAGCAAGATCCCAGGTGATGACACTGCTTCAAATAGCAAGTTTCGAAGACATTTTGGGCTGCAATTACAACTATACTTGCAAACAGAACCGCCTCCTGGGTTCAAACGATTCCCCTGCCTCAGGCTCCCGAGTAGCTGGGATTACAGGCACCTGCCACCACGCCTGGCTAATTTTTGTATTTTTATACCACGTTGAACAAGCTGGTCTCAAACTCCTGATCTCAGGTGATCTGCCTGCCTTGACCTCCCAAAGTGCTGGGATTACAGGCGTGAGATAATTATTTTTAGTCTCTCATATTTGTCAAATAAATAACAAATGAAAATATTGTGGTAGGAGTTATTAAAAAATTATTGGCCTGAGGCCAGGTGAGGTGGCTCATGTCTGTAATCCCAGCACTTTGGGAGGTCGAGGCAGGCAGAGCACCTGAGGTCAAGAGTTCGAGACCAGCCTGGACACCACGCCCGGCTAATTTTTTATATTTTTAGTAGAGACAGGGTTTCACAGTGTTAGCCAGGATGGTGTCGATCTCCTGACCTTGTGATCTGCCTGCCTCAGCCTCCCAGAGTGCTGGGATTACAGATATGAGCCACCACGCCCGGCCTGGATTAATTTATTCACATGTATCACTAACTCAAAAAAAAAACTTTTTTTTTTCTTTTTTCTTTTTGAGATGGCATATCACTCTGTTGCCCAGGCTGCAGTGCAGTGGCACGATCTCAGCTGACTGCAGTCTCTGCTTCCTGTGTTCAAGAGATTCTCATGCCTCAGCCTCACAAGTAGCTGGGATGACAGGTGTGCCGGGCATGGTGGCAGGCGCGTGTAGTCCCAGCTACTCGGGAGGCTGAGGCAGGAGAATGGCATGAACCCAGGAGGCAGAGCTTATAGTGAGCCAAAATCACGCCACTGCACTCCAGCCTGGGCGACAGAGCGAGACTCTGTCTCAAAAATCAATCAATCAATCAATCAATCAATCAATCCAGAGATTTAAAAACTACTTTTACTTTCCATGTTAAAAAAAAATCAGCATGCTTTCCAACTATAACCTGAAAATCTACGAATAACTTTCCAAATTCTCAGTAAAGAAGTGTTGCAATCCACAGGAGACTATTGCTTTGTTCTAAAGACAATTGAAACAGGGTGGGGTTCACAGAACTTTTCTTTCCTGATCATATGACATTGCCTACATAGTTTTGTGATTGAATGACTTTGGAAAATCAGAATTGAGACAAGTAAACAGTCCTATCAGAACTAAATATATTAATGTGTGGAGTCTCCAAGGGGTGTGATATGCAGCATTAACTCTTAAATGTAGATGATCATGGGACTTTTATAAGCAGATACACTTTGTGAATTATTACTTTAAATATTGGTAGTAATAGATTGCTTAATTGAACTTAAATTTAAAGGGATGATGTTGGACTTCTAGTCAATGGAAGCCAAGTATTTCTATTTCCCTCTATTAAATAAATGTACGTGATTTATTATCCACAGTGAAATAGCAAACCTTCCATCTCGACATTTAGTTTTCATATCAATTGTATTATATTTCGTCAGCTTACATGCTTTACTCACTAGGGCATAGTTTTATTTTTTTCATTGCAATAGCTTATTCAATATCTGCCTAGTTATTCATATATTAAGTAATATGTATTTTTTTAACCTGCATCTCACACAGAGAAATCATGAGGAAATCTTCATTCATTCTGGTCAGCATCACAGTTGCAGTATGTTGCAGGATTGCTGGGAGTCAATGTGATCTTTACTAATACATACATATGTTTCTCAACATTGGGCAAATAACCTCTCGCTTAACTGTGCCTCACTGGTTCTTCCCACCCACCGGCTCAACAGGGTTTCATCTGAAAAAAGAGTATAAGAAAGGCAAGTCCTATTTAGCCCAACTACTCACCCGCAGATGCGATTCCCTTTCTGCTCAGATAATGAAGTAAAGAAAGAAACAGTTTTTTGGTTTTGTTTTGTTTTTTCTTTTTGAGATGGAGTCTTGCTTTGTCACCCAGGCTGGAGTGCAGTGATATGATCTTGGCTCACTGCAGCCTCTGCCACCTGGGTTCAAGTGATCCTCCTGTCTCAGCCTCCCAAGTAGCTAGTACTACAGGTGCATTCCATCACATCCGGCTAATTTTGTGTTTTCAGTAGAGACGGGGTGCCACCATGTTGGCCACGCTGGTCTTGAACTAACCTCAGGTGATCCTCCTGCCTTGGCCTCCCAAAATGCTGGGATTACAGGTGTGAGCCACCACGCCCGGCCCTGTAATTTCTTTAAAACAATTTTCAAAGATTGTTTTCATAAAAATAAGTGGCAGCTCTGTAGAGATTGAAGCTAAAATCTGTTTGAGACCACAAAGTGCCTATTTTAAACCCTAATGTCATGAAGAGATATGATTTCTGTTATTGCCTTTATTAGATAAAACCCCCAGCTGCATATTAAACATTTAGCATGGCATGGTTCTACTTCTTTGTATTACTGGGGCTCAGAACACAGTACCCCAAAGTATGGTGCCTTGGCATGTGTGGATTGTTGCACTAAAGGAGACAGGAGGGGCGTAGAAGCAAGTAGGTCTCTCTGACCTTCTTCCACTCTTGTCTCCTGAAACAAGCCATAGAATCTAGAAAGGTCGTCTTTCACCTACGTCCCCTGAGAGCTCATAAGACCCTCATTCCGGAAGAGTCCTGCCCCACACCTGGAGAGGGGAACGCTACACATGAAGCCATTACTGCAAAATTATAACTGAGGCAGTGAAAGGGATCTGACCTAACCAACTCCATCTTGCTTCTAACTTCCAAGCTGTCCTTGGTCATTCCTTGGCATAGGCTGAACTAACATTGGAAGGAACTCAGTTTATAATTTATAGTTTAAAATGAACATAAGGACAGTTCTTTCCCAAAACAAGTCCCGTTCTTGCTTAGGAACTAGATTGCCTTTGTAGGACTAACAAATTAGCCACAAGATTAGAAATTATGGTTTAGGAGTCATGCAGCTGGAGGCTACAAGGTTCTTTCCAGATTGCTCCAGGGGATAACATCACTACTGTAAAACCTAAGGCCAGTTCCTGAGATATTTTGCAGTTGCTGCCGTCACCCAGACTGATAAACTGGCTCATCTGATACTGTGGCTCCACTCAGGACCTGACTCAGCACAAGAGGACAGCTCTGACTCCCTATGACCTGACCAATCGGCACACCTCACTCACTGCGTCTCACCAGTTCACATATTATCCTTAAAAACTCTGATCCTCAAATCCTCAGGGAGACTAATTTGAGCAATAATAAAACCTCAGTCTCCCACACAGCTGGTTCTGTGTGTATTACACTTTCTCTATTGCAATTCCCCTGTCTTGATAATTCAGCTCTGTCTAGGCAGCGGACAAGGTGAACCTGTTGAGCGGTTACACACAGAGAGACCAAGAAGAATCAGAACAAACAGGCCTTGCTGGGCTCTGCCTCAGTTTATTACCATTAGATCATATCCCTTTTGTCCAGTCATGTTGTTTCACAGCTATTCACTTCTTTCATCAGATAAAACATAAAAATATAGTTTCCCCCTGGGTGTTTGGGACTTCATTTCTGAAGGCTCTTGTGTCAAGTAAAACTTTGATTAAAAACATTTGTTATGCGTTTCTCTTGTTAACCTGTCTTTTGTTATAGGGGTTTTGGGCTGTAAACCTTGTGAGGGTGAAGAAAAGATAAGACTTTTCTCCCCGAGAGTATTTTAAAAGTCGTGCGGAGGCATGTGCTTATTTCAAAGAAGTCTGGAGGCATGGCTTGACTGTTTATTCAAAGACAAAGAAACACTGATGGACTTTCCTGCCTGGAGGAAATGTCACCCTCGGCCACACAGCTTCTCAGAGCCAAGTTCACGTCCACCAGTGGCAGACACTGATTACTGACTCCTCGGCACTGTCCAGCGAATGCTACATGGAAGCTCACAGGCACCCCAGCTTAAAAAGGAGGAGAAGGTAAAGACCTACCTAGCACACAGGAAATCAAAGAGCAAAGCTTGAGGAGTGGTCTTAGACCCATCAACCCCTCAAAAATGCTCAGCCACTTTTATGTTTTTTTTTCTCCAACCCCAAGCTCTCATCCTGAGGTCCTGACTGAATCTGGAACATGCTTTAGTATCTCCCTAATTTATAAGCACCACTGCTCATTAAGGCTCCCTGTTAGATGAGACCTCTGCTGCAACAGCCTCTCTGCTTGTAAACATCACTGCCTTTATCACCACCCAACCCAGCCCAGCAGGGAAAGGAAAACAACAACAACAAATAAAATGCAATTCTAGGAATAGTGAGATATGCACGAAGGCATCAGTATTAAAGGTTTTTTTGTTTTGTTTTGTTTTTTGTTTGAGACAGAGTTTTGCTCTTGTTGCCCAGGCTGGAGTTCAATGGCGTGATCTCGGCTTACTGCAACCTCCGCCTCCCAGGTTCAAGCAATTCTCCTGCCTCAGCCTCCGAAGTAGCTGGGATTACAGGCGTTTGCCACCATGCCTGGCTAATTTTTTTTTTTTTTTTTGTATTTTTAGTAGAGATGGGGTTTCACCATGTTGGTAAGGCTGGTCTCTAACTCCTGAACTCAAGTGATCCACTCACCTTGGCCTCCCAAAGTGATGGCTTACAGGTGTGAGCCATCGCACCCAGCCAGTATTAAACATTTTTTAAAAAATTATGTTGAAACTTAAAACTAGGTGTTAGAAAGTACTTAAAACAATTAATAGATGGTTTTCAAATACCACTTTCAACTTAGTTATTAGTCATTATATTTTCTCCTCAGAGATTGAAGAGTCAAGACACCATTACACCTTAATGCAAAATTGTGTGTTTACATCCAAATCTCTCATCTTTCTTATAATACAGGAAATAAAATGTTAAAGGTACCAAATGTGTTTGGATCCACTGAAGATAGTTTAAATATTGTTAAAGATTTAGGGGACTATAAGAAAAACTTTTAAAAAAATTAGTGAAAATATTGGACTCTGAAGAAAAGAAATAATAAATAAGAAAAATGTAAATGACTTTCTCAACAATTTTAACCACTGACTCACATCCTCCTCTGTGACCTCAAATTCAATTTTCAGTGACTTTCGCAGGCCAGGAGTCGTCATTCCCGTTGCTGACAGCTCAGCTCCTCAGCTGGGAGTACCCATTTTTGAACATGCATTTTTTATTGTACTTGCTTTTTTAACAACCCACAATCATGGTTTCATTTTAGAATATCCGTGGTGTAAACAACACATTACTTCCTGCAATGGAGACAATATTGCTTGATTAATTCTGTATTACTTAAAAAAAAAAAAAAAAAAGGCGAGAAAAGAACCTTTATCTGAGGAATGTGAATCCTTTTAAATAATGAGGCCCAGAGAGACATTAAAATGAGGCAACAGTCAAGTCCTACTCCCTGCTTTGAGCTAGGTATTCATCTCCTGAAACTGCTTGCTATTGCCACAAGTAGCTATAAATTAACCTAATAATGCCAGAGCAGACGCTATCACCCACACCCTATTGCTTAACAATGTATAGCCAATCGCTAATCAATGTTATTTCTATAAATCAATAAGAATGCCTGACAAACAACTTTGTATCAGCCATGCCTTCTCCCCCTTTCTTTGCCTTTAAAAATCTGATTGTAACAAAGGCCAAACTGGTATCCAAGGTTACATGGGTCCGTGTCCTCCTGACAGCTGTCTTCACTTTGGCTCAGTAAACTCTTTAAATTATAGAGGTTGTGTCACAGCCTCTTCCTTTTAGGTCGACAAAATGATAGAGCTTTGGAGGTCAATATTTATCAAAACTGCCATATTTGGGAAATCTTCTGCATATACGAGCTGGATGTAATTGAACCAGATGCTACTTTATTCCACAGCACTGCGAAGTATTACCCTCCTTTTCAAGTCTACCCCAATTGAAAGGTTCTGGAAATACTAAGTCTCTCGTGGATATTTGTGTACATTAACTTTTAAAAGAAATTCTCACATGGCAGCTTTGCTGTGGCAGCTGTCAGGCATGCGTATGAGGAAATGTGTTGTAAGTGCACAGATAAGGAATTACCTGATGTTTCTGTAGACAGAGATTTTCAAACTCTTAATTCTTTTCATGTGCATCATCTTCTCCCCCAAATTAAAAAAAAATTGTCTGTGTGTTTATCTTTTCAGCTAGGGTTTTCCTCATCTCTATAGGTGTTTCTCTCATTTTCAAACATATTTTTAGGACACTCGTGTTCCGATCATGTGGGCTACATGTTATAACTTTTGTTAATTAAAAATATATTTTTAGTATCAGCACGTCAAACAGAATGCCTTTGGGTCCATAATGGCTACTGAAATGTCAACCGACAAAAATTCAAATGTATTTCTGGCACATCGCTTACTTACTTTTTTTGTATTTAAAAATTAAATACAACCTGCCCTATCATGTAACAGACAAAAGCCTTCTTAGATCTTGTACCCTTCTAAGACCAAATGGCCACCTGGAGCATTTATGCTGTTTGTGCAGCATTGCCCAACTGCAGAGAAGCCCAAGGCTCCAAGGGTGAGAAGTGACTGGAAGCTATCCTGTTTCTGCTGCATATGTGGTACAGGTTCTTCAACTTTCATAAAAATATATGTAATAAAATGGTCAATTTGCATGAGTATTTACCGAATCAGAGGGGACAGGGAACAGTCATATGGAGTTTCTTTTTTAAACTGTTACATTTACATCGTTTAGAAATCAAAACGAGGTAAGTTACCTACCAAGGGGTACCTTTCCCATTTCTACCCCCATCATAGGGAGCTGGGAATGACCTGACTAATAAATTTGCATTAGAGTTAACAACCACAGGGATGGCATACTTTACAGCAACAACCTGGGACAAGGAAAGGGGACAGGATGTTACCAAGCCAAGGGAAACAACTCAGGCTCATGGTGGACAGGGAGGGAAATTGATAGTGTCCAACTAATGCAATTTTAAATTCAGTAAGAAAACGGCTTGTTAGATCATGTAGCTCACTTACTCGCCATTGAAAAATGCTGTGAGTGTTTCCATGGAAATCTGAATTCAAAAGATCTTTTCTTTAATCATATTCTGAGATTTACACAGAAAATATATAAAATAGGCTTTTGTTTTCCTTGCACATTACCTACTCCATAATCACCCTCAGGGGTTTTTCTCTCAAATGAATCAAATACAAAGGGAACCTTGTAGAATACTGAGTTAGGTTGTAGAGTTGATTTATCAAGTGCTATTTTTCTCATTCTCATCACAGCTCGTAGCGTATTGGGAAAAAAAATGATGCCTGAATAACTCATATTGGCAGGTGGTCAGTATAATTGATTTGCAGTTATGTATGGTTAAAATTTAATAATAGAAAAAACATCCTCAGTAAAGAGAAGTATTGAGAATACATCTATAAAATGTTTTCTTAAGAGTAGAATAATTTAATCTGTGGATAATATGAGGTAGGGGTGTGTGTGTGTGTGTGTGTGTGTGTGAGAAAAATCCCTCTAAGTCACAGATTTTTACAACAATACTAATATTTGAAACACCCAAGCGAGGGCACAGACAATTATGTTATGTTTCCCTAATTGTCCATAGCTTATCTTCAAAGAATGAAAGCATATTAGAGATGGAGGGAAGAAACAGCCTAGGGAATTATAAGTAACCTGCAAAACAGAAAAGTATATAGGTGGTGTTCACCACCTTTGAATTATGAATAGACTTGGGAGACTTATTTTAAGAATGGCAAAATGTTGAGAGAGTTTCTGGGACGTGGTTGAGTAAAACACTTCAGAAAGTGTTTGCTCTGACTCACTGGAGCTTGTCTGGCATCAAAAAGGGTGATTCTTAATTGACCCTTTGTCCACCCTGTAAAGAGCAGTCAAAAGAACATACAATTTAGCAGGTTAAACTATTTTAATTTCATCATTTAATGGGATTTTGCAGTATAAATAATAAAATGTACTAAATGTCATACGAAACCCCATGTTTCAGTTCATTTGCCATATTATAGCAATTTTGAAATATTGCAACTTTTTCCTAGATTTTATAATTTCCTATAAAATGTCTTCTATAATCCATCTATGTGATTTCTAAGAAAAAAAGTGATTTTATGTAAAAGGAAAATAACCTTGGGTTTTCACATTAGATAGGAATGTGCTCATACCCAAGTCTCCTGGAGGAAAAAAATAAAGATCCTGTCAAGAAAATACTGACACTACTATAATTGGTGAGTCTGTCATTCATGATTTGGAAATTGACCTCTAAGAAAGTAGAGAAAAAAATCCCCTTTCTCACAGAAGGCAAAAAATCATTTCCATCTATGTCAAAATACCATCCTTTAAGAAGAAATGGAGAGCACTGATTCTGATGAGAAAGGGGAATGCAAGTCATGAAGGAATTGTGACATAAACACACATAGAGGATCTATCCTGTCATATTTTATCTCTACATAAAGAACTGATCGATGCCTTGGACGCATGTTGATGAGTAGTGATGGATGGATGTAACACTAGTGTCTGTGCCCAGACACACGAGGATAAACGATGTGCTACTTCATGACTCTGAGGATGTGGTGCCAAGACAGATATTTACAGTGCAGAAATTCTTCTAAAATATTGCTGCCCTTACAGAGACAGGACATTGGCTAGGCCTTGTATTTTATCCAGGCTAACCCCCTCATCATACAGATGAGGAAAATAAGTCCTGGAAAAATTATTATGACAGAACAGGTGAACTCTTGACACTTCGGGTTGTGACCTTGGCTGAATTCTTAGATTTTGTCCAAAAACACACTCTAGGGTTTCTCGCTATAGTTTGACTGTTTTGTTTTGAGGATTTTGGAAATAGTATCTCCTGACAGGATTTCTGTGTGTTTTTGCTGCTCAATTGGCTCTGAAATTTCTGAACATGCCCTATGCAGTTTCAACTTGCTTCTGTAATCTTTGCTGAAACATTTTTGCATCTGTATTTTATATAGATACTTTCAGTGTGTGTGTATGTGTGTGTGTGTGTGTGTGTATGTTCTAGGATCCACTTGAGGAAGATTACCTAGTCAACGTTGATATAAATGCTGCATATTGTTAGGTATTGAATAAGTATTTGTTATCTCTTTATGTTATGGGGAAGGAAACAGTGTATCCGCGTTTAAATATGAAGACAGGGTTACAGTGGAAGCATGATGCTATCATCTAGTGACACTCATCTTGCAGTATCATATTTTTTCTACTTAAGTGTTCTTTATTTTAAGCAGGAGATACAGGATTCTGAAGCATTGTGTAAAAGATTGGAAAAGGTTTCACAGGGAAACCTGTGGGTATGAACCCTACATGCTGTGGAACCCAAGGATCTTCTCAAAGTCATAGTTACTGGACTTCAAATGAAGCCCTGTAATTAAAGAAGCAAGCCAGCTTAGTAATAGCCGATAATCACTGAAAATCTGAAGTGTATATGTTTAACCTCCCTAAATAGTTATCATCCAACAAATCTGCTGTAAAATGGTTTTCAATTATTTAGTAATTATTCCCTTCATTCACTTAAACACAGTTTGCAAATAAGAAGTAGTTATTTCGAAAGGTAAAATGATCATCCAATGAGCAATTCCTTGTCATGAAAACCCTCCAAGGCTGGTTTAAAACAGAAACTTCCTGAAATGTTCTGCAAATAAAAATTCAAGATAATTAAAATCCAGAACAAAAGAGAAAACGTTTACATAAAACATACTTCTACAGTATTTTAATTTATTCTGAATCATAATTGAATAGAATATTTTAATTTGTTCAAGTAAATATTTTACTATGTTCATGATAGGGGATTAGTATCTGCAAGTGATAGGCCTTTTTAATTGTCAGAATAAGTTTAAATGACAGCTCAGCAGGGCAGCGTCTCCCATGCAGCAGCCCCTGTGGAGCAGCAGGAAGGAAGGCCCAGGAGGAAGCCGCAGGAAGCTGATGGCTCCTGTGAGAAACTGACTGATACTGTCACGCTGTTGACCCTTTCCCCAAGAGCCCTGAGATCACACTTGCCCTTTTTATATCACTCAACAGGACTGATTTAACGTCCACGGAGGACAAATAAATGGGAAGAATAAAATAATCCAACAAAAACAGGACAGAATTCATTCATGTCATTAATGGAGCTACATTCTTACTTTGAACGAATTACCTACATTATTTTATCTTCCTAAAGGCTTACTGAAAAAAAGTGTTCAAGGAACTAAGGGAAACTGGGGGTGGCATTTGAGGTTGCAGATCACAGACCACACTCTGAGTAGCCCTGAGTCTGGGTGCAGGGCCGGGCTGCCTGTGTGCAAATCTCCTGGCCGTGTGTTAGAGGTTGAACCATACATCTTGCAGAAATCAAATGCTGAATTTTTATTTATTTAGTTTTTTTGAGACGGAGTCTCACTCTGTCACCCAGACTGGAGTGCAGTGGTGCGATCTCGGCTCACTGCAACATCTGACTGCTGGGTTCAAGTGATTCTCCTGCCTCACCTCCTGAGTAGCTAGGATTACAGGCGCCTGCCACCATGCCCGGCTAATTTTTGTACTTTTAGTAGAGATGGGGCTTTGCCATGTTGGTCAGGCTTGTCTCGAACTACTGACCTCAGGTGATCCACCTGCCTCAGCCTCCCAAAGTGCTAGGATTACAGGTGTGAGCCACCGTGCCCGGCCCATATGTTGAATTTTTAAACACTGAGTACTGCAGAACCCAGGACTTATTTGGACACAGGGTCTTTACATGGGAGTTAAAATGAGGTTGTTGGGGTGGGACCCTAATCCAATTTGACTAATATCCTTGTAAAAAGGGAAAGGTGGAGACAGACACAGGTAGAAGGAAGATGATGTGAAGAGACCAAAGAAGAAGACAGGTGTCTACAAAACCAGGAAAGAGGCCTGGAATACATACTTCCTTCATAGCCTTCAGGAGGAGCCAACCCTGCCGACACCTTAGTGTTAGACTTCTATCCTGCAGAACTGTCAGACAAAAAATGCCCGTTGTTTAAGTCACCCAGTCTGTGGCACTTTGTTATGATGTCTCTAGCAAACTAATATACCTTGTGACCTTGGCAGTTCTGCCTTCCCGCCTCTGTAAAATGCAAATATTACTGATGTATTACCTCCTAGGGCTTCTGTGAAGATGAGATGAGTTAATGCATGCAAAGTGCTGCAATAGTGGAGACGTAATATTAATACTCAGTAAATGTTAAGAATGATTATTAACATCAACATCATCATCATCATTGTACTAAAAATAAAGAAAATTGGGGCTGATATCTGATGTCTACAACAATTTTGTCATGCAGCATCCCTGTCCATTGCTTTTTCTAAATTCTATTATTAACCTTGAGGGTCTTGTAATTGATCATGTTTAAACCTTTCTTTGACTGCAAGGACTCTCAGAAATAAAAGTATTACTCAGGCCAAACAGTTGAACAACATACTCATGCATTTGTGTTCATGTAGAAATACAAATTACACGTGTTTTATTCATGACTCTTTTTTGTATCTTATACTCATTTCCCCATTGAAATGAGGTGAATTAAAAATAAAAACTGTATAATTAGCTGCAAAAATACTTATTTTTGTTCATTTTCCCAAATGGTTGCAATTTACATAGTGCACAATACAACGCATGAAAGTGGAATGATGCAGAGATCAGAATGGAAATGAGAACCAGCAACCTGAGAGTCCCACAGAAACATTCAGTCACATCTTTGTAACCAGGGGCTGCACAATCTTAGGTGGAGGTGGTCCAGATTCTTGTTTCTTATAGTTTCTGTCAGATGTAAAATGTATATGTGGAACTATTGTGCACTTTTTTTGTTTGGTAGCGACACTCTCTCTCTGTTGCCCATGCTGGTCTCGAATTCCTGGCCTCAAGTGATCCTCCCAGCTCAACCTCCCAAAGTGCTGGCATTACAGGTGTGAGTCACCATCCCCAGCCTATTGTGCATTTTCTATAATTTGAAGCAAAATTGGAGCCATGAAGAAGATCATCTGTAGTATGCCAATAACATAAACCCCTGACATTTCAGTAAAATACTGCCTTTGCCTCTGCACAGTATGCCAGCATGTTCTGCGGGTGGGCAGCCGCAAACAGTGGTTAGAACAGGGGCTCTGGAACCAGGGCCTGAACCTGAGGCTATGCTCTGCTGTCCTTAACAGTGAAAAAAGAGGCAAGTTGCTTGACCTTTCTGCTTTGTGTTTCTGCTTTTGCAAGATGCACAATATCTGGTGTGTGGAGTTTTTTGAGGACTAAGGGAGATAGTAATTCCTATCAAATGTTTACCAGAGCCTCTGATAACTGGCTTTTCTCCCTCCACTTCCTTCCCGCCTTCCTTCTTCAAGTTGATTCTATGTAATGGCATGTTGGAAATCATGTCAGCAGTCATGACATGCCAAGGCAAAATGAAACTTTTTTCCTTAAAAGTAGGCGAATGAGGTAAGAGATGATTTTAGAAGTTAAAACCTACCCAAACATAATATGATTTGTGTCACTGTCATCTAAAGCGTCTACTGCATTTTCCATGGGGCTAAAATTTTGATTAAAAAGAATAATGTCATATCCCAGGTGTATCCCTAAATTGGTAACTACTTCTGAAAGTCTTTTTTAAGCTTGTACTTAAATGACATTTTTTAAGGATAATAGTTTTGTGTTATACAAGATACATGCACAAAGCAGCTACATGTAAAATGCCACTTTAGGATGTACTGTTCTAACACAAATACTGAGATATCCAACGAAGGAGTTACAGTGGAGAAAATTCAACGTGCATCACACAGTAGTTACCAGCTCCTGGCCCTCCACAGATGTGGACCTAAAACCACCTGGAGGGCAGAGTCTGCTCCCTCCCCCTGTGAGTGCTCCCTAGTGAGCCAGCAGCTGGAGGCTTCCCTAGCCTCACTCCTCCAGAGCGGGCATGGAGATAACTAGTGAACGTGGTCACAAAGTCGGAGCCAAGAAGTCTCTAACCCCAAAATCAAGATTGAGAAATACTGGACCGGGCACGGTGGCTCACGCCTGTAATCACAACACTTTGGGAGGCCTAGGCAGGCAGATCACCTGTGGGCAGGAATTCAAGACCAGCCTGGCCAACATGGTGAAACCCTGTCTCTTCTAAAAAATACAAACAAATTTAGCTGGGTGTGGTGGCAGGTGCCTGCAATCCCAGCTACTCAGGAGGCTGAAGCAGAAAGAATTGCTTAAGCCCCAGCGGCAGAGGTTGCAGTGAGCCCAGATTGTGCTACTGCACTCCAGCCTGGGCAACAGAGCGAGACTCAGTCTCAGGAAAAAAAAAAAAAAAAAAAAAAGATTGAGAGATATTGGGGAAATTCTTCCTTTATGCGTCCCTCATCCTTGCATCAATTTTTTCTTACAAATCAATGGAGTGTGCACATATGGGGCATTATTTCATGGTAAAGGAACTAAGTCCATATAAATGATTTGTTTTTTGAGAGGTGAGGTGTCACTTTTTTGCCGAGGCTGGAGTGTAGTGATGTGATCAGATCTCACTGCAGCCTCCATCCACCTCCCAGGCTCAGATGATCCTCCCACCTCAGCCACCCTCGTAGTTGGAACCACAGGCGTGCCACTGTGCCTGGCAAATGTTTACATTTTTTTGTAGAAATGTTGCCCAGGTTGGTTTTGAACTCCTGGGCTCAAGTGATCCTCCCCGCTTGACCTCCCAATGTGCAAGGATTACAGATGTGAGCCACTGGGGTTGGCCAAGTAGAAATTATATCCTTCTATTAGTTGACCAAACACAATTCATAAACTATAGCTAGTATGGCCATCATAATTTTCAGATTAATGTTTATCGACAGTACCTACTCTACAAAGTAAAAAAATAAAATATGCTTTTATGAGGTGGACCATAGTATCCATAAGATTGCTTTTCTGATTGAATTGGTTATAAAAATGGGAAAATTATCTTTTTGTAATTGTGTGGCATTTGTTCATTTATTCAACAATAATAAGAGAGTGGAAAGCAACAAGTTAGGTTTGACATAATATAGAAATGGTTTTGTTTTGTTTGTTCTACATATATTATCAGTAAGGTTTCTCTAGAGTACTATCTCTATCTATCTACACACACACACACACACACACACACACACACACACAAATGTTCCTCAACTTACAATGGGGTTATGTCCCAATAAACCCATCATAAGTTTGTTACAGGAAAGAGGTCCAGATCCAGACCTCAAGAGAGCGTTCTTGGATCTTGTGCAAGAAAGAATTCAGGGCGAGTCCACAGTGCAAAGTGAAAGTAAGTTTATTAAGAAAGTAAAGGAATAAAAGAATGGCTACTCCACAGAGCAGTCCCAAGGGTTGCTGGTTGCCCCTTTTTCTTTTTGAGATGGAGTCTCACTCTGTTGCCCAGCCTGGAGTGCAGTGGCACTATCTAGGCTCACTGCAACCTCCCCATCCCGGGCTCAAGCGATTCTCCTGCCTCACCTCCTGAGTAGCTGGGATTACAGGCATGTGCCACCACGCCTGGCTAATTTTTTTTTTTTTTTTTTAGTGGAGTCAAGGTTTCACCATGTTGGTAAGGCTGGTCTCAAACTCCTGACCTCATGATCCACCTGCCTCAGCCTCCCAAAGTGCTGGGATTACAGGTGTGAACCACCACACCAGGCTGGTTGCCCATTTTTATGCTTATTTCTTGATGATTTGCTAAACAAGGGGTGGATTATTCATCCTTCCCCTTTTAGACCATATAGGGTAACTTTCTGACGTTGCCATGGCATGTGTAAACTGTCATGGCACCGGTGGTGAGAGGTGACAATCTAGCAGCCCTCACTCTCAGGCCTCCTCCGCCTCTGGCCTCCGTATCCACTCTGGCACCGCTTGAGGAGCCCTTCAGCCTGCCATGGTACTGTGGGAGCCCCTCTCTGGGCTGGCTGAGGCCGGAGTTGCCTCCCTCTGCTTGCGGGGAGGTGTGAAGGGAGAGGCACCAGCAGGAACCCGGGCTGCGCTCGCGAGCCAATGTGAGTTCCGGTGGGCAGGGGTGCGGGCTGGGTGGGTCCCGCACACGGAGCTGCCAGCTGGCACCACCAGCCCAGGGCAGTGAGGGTCTTAGCACCCCGGCCAGCAGCTGGGGAGGTTGCTCTGGGTCCCCCAGCAGTGCCGGCCGGCTGGTGCCGCACTCAAATTCTCGCCGGGCCTCAGCTGCTTCCCCACGGGGCAGGGCTCAGGATCTGCAGCTTGCCATGCCTAAGCTACCCCGCTGCAGTGGGCTCCCAGGTGGCCTGAGCCTCCCCTAAGGGCGCTGCCCCCTGCTTCCTGCTGCTGGGTCCCATTGACAGTCCAAGGGCTGAGGAGTGCAGGCCTGACTCCGGACTGGTGGGCACTCCACCTGCAACCCTGGTGCAGGATCTACTCGGTGAAGCCAGCTGGGCTTCTGAACTGGATGGGGACTTGGATAACTTTTATATCTAGCGGGAGGATCTTATGTGCACCAATCAGCACTCTGTATCTAGCTAACCTAGTGTGGACTTAGAGAACTTTTCCGTCTAGCACTCTGTGTCTAGCTCAAGAATTGTAAATGCACCAATCAGCACTCTGTGTCTAGCTTAAGGTTTGTAAATAGACCAATTGGTACTCTGTATCTAGCTAACTCTGTATCTAGCTAACTAGCACTCTGTGACTCTGTGTCTAGCTCAAGGATTGTAAACGCACCAATCAACACTCTGTCAAAATGGACCAATCAGCTCTCTGTAAAATAGACCAATCAGCTCTCTGTAAAATGGACCAATCAGCAGGATGTGGGTGGAGCCAGATAAGGGAATAAAATCAGGCTGCCAGCTCTAACCACAGGGCTTGTGGAAGGTTTGTTCTCTAACTTTTTGTAGTAAGTTTTGCTGCTGCTCACTCTTTGGGTGCATGGGGCGGTTAAGAGATACTCATCTTGAAGGTCTGCAGTTTCACTCCTGAAACCAGCCAGACCCCGAATCCGCCGGAAGAACGAACAACTGCAGACCTGCTGCGTTTAAAAGCTGTAGCACTCACGACAAAGGTCTGCAGCTTCATTTCTGAGGGCAAGACCACGAACCCACCAGAAGGTAGAAGTTCCAGACACATCTGAATGTCTGAAGGAACTCTGGACACACTATCTTTAAGAAGTGTAACACTCACTGCGAGGGTTTGCGACTTCATTCTTGAAGTCAGTGAGACCAAGAACACACCGATTCTGGACACAGTGGGAGTGTAGCAATGAGGACGACCGGAGTTACTCTTGAAGCCATTTTGGTTTTGGTGGGTGTTGACGGGTTACTTTAGTGAAACCTGTTTTATCAGCAAGGTCTTTATGAGCTGTATTTTGTGCTGAACCCGTATTTCATTCTAAGACTTACAATGCCTTAACCATCTGGAAATGCAGCCCAGGAGGTTTGAGCCTCAATTTACCCAGCTCCTATTTAAGATGGAGTTGCTGTGGTTCACATGTCTCTGACAAGTTGAAAAGGTATTTAATATAGGTAACCTACTGAATCTCATAGCTTAGCCTAACTTAAACATGCTCAGAACACTTACATTAGCATACATTTAGCATACAGTTGGGCCAAATCTAACACAAAACGTATTTTATAATGAAGTGTTGAATATTTAATGTAATTTATTAAATACTGTGTTGAAAGTAAAAAACAAAGTGCAATCTTTATTATGTTAGCCAAAGTTATTGTCAGTTTATTAAATAAAAAAACAGTCCACACCATGATTAGCTGAAAAATCGTTTTGAACCATTGTAAGTTGGGGACTGTCTAAAGAGATTGAGAATTGGCTCAAGTAAATACAGAAGCTGATTAGTATGGAAATCTGGAGTCAGCAAGTTGGAGACCCAGCAGAGATAAGATACCGTCCAAAAGCTTGCAGCCTTGAGGCTCAAGAAGAGACAATGTTTTAGTTCATTTAAAAAGGTAGGAAAAGACCAATGTCCCAGCTCACACAGTCAGGCAAAAGGAGCTCCGCCTTACTCATGGGAGGGTCAGCCTTTTTGTTCTATTCAGGCCTCCTAGCAAGAGGATGAGGACCATCCACATTGGGGAATGCAGTGGGCTTTACTCAGCTAGAGATTCAAATGTTAATCTCATTCAAAAAACACCCTCACAGACACACGGAATAACGTTTGACCAAATATCTGAGCCACCCTATGGCCCTGTCAAATTGATAGTTTTTCCTTAGGTTATCTCCACTGTCATTTAAATATTAATATTTATAGTATATTATATATTGATGTAAATATTAACATTTATTACCCAGGGGTTGTGTTCTCTTGATAATGTTCTATGTTTTTAATCTCTGTGAAAAAATGTTTTATGAAGTGTGGAATTTGTCTACTATACTGACATATTCTGCATTAATCTTTCTCTATATTGTGGTTGTCAATCACGGATACAATTTCAGAGAGTAGGAAATGAAGATTCAGCCTTTAACTCCTACACAATCCACAGTGTGTTTTTCCCCTCAGAATTGACATAAAAACTATTGTATTTTTAGATTTTTTAATTAACAGCTAAAGTCATATTCCAGTAATACTTTAATAATCTAGATTTCATATCTTTAGAGTAGAAGCCTGCATCATACTTAAAACCACTGCAGACAGTTTGAGGTTTTCAATTTAATCTCATATTAAAATTTTTTGCACTCTGAAGCCTTTCATTTATTGCTTTAAAAAAATGTTGAAACTCAGAGTTCAAATGATTAAAAAAACTCTAAATCTGGATACAGTTAATGTAAACTTTGTATATCTCTGCAGGTGACTTTCACTGCCCCTCATTGTCAATCAAGAGCATTGAGATAAGGACTGGAAAATCTTAAATATATGTTAATATTTATATAAACATATTAAATATATGTGTGTGTGTATCACATACACACACAGAGCAAGAGAAAGAGCAAGAGAGGGACAGTAACTGTTTTCAGAATATCAAAAGTTCTGCTAATCGGCCGTTGTGCAGAAGCTTGTCCTCACTCTCCACACAGGAGAAACAGAATGAGCTTAAAGACAGAACTTCCTGCTGAGTTAAATGTGTCCATTGCTACTGACAGAATCAGTGAGGTTAAGCCCCTCTGAAGATGACAAGATTAATTTTCACTATTATGACACTAGAAATGAGATACTGGGATAAGATTTCATTACTGTATTATCATAGGTTTACTTGCTTGGCAAAGTTTCACTTAAGAAGGATGCGGAAATTCTGAACACGAGTTAGCATTTCTAGCACGATGGTACAAGACGTATTATTGAGTAAGTCAAAGATATGCCACAAACACAAATTTCAAGGAATGGCATAAGGCCAGGGTGGTGGCTCACACCTGTAACACCAGCACTTTGAGAGGCCGATGCAGGTGGATCACCTAAGGTCAGAAGTTCAACACCAGCCTGGCTAACATGGTGAAACCCTGTCTCTACCAAAAATACAAAATTAGCCAGGCGTGGTGGTGGGCACCTGTAGTCCCAGCTACGCGGGAGGCTGAGGCAGGAAAATCGCTTGAACGCGGGAGGCGGGGGTTACAGTGAGCCAAGATCATGCCACTGCATTCCAGCCTGGGTGACAAGAGTGAGACTCCGTCTAAAATAAATAAGTATAAAACGATGGCACGAATGCAAAACTCTGTGCACAGCATGCTGCAGTGCAGCCTGCTGTCTGACGGAAACATCATGAAGATATAAACACAGACTAAGAAAAAAAGTTTTAAAAGTCAAAGGGACAGGTAACTGAAAAATTGAATGCAATATGTAGGAAATGTTACATTTTTATTTTTATTTTTATTTTTATTTTTTTTTGAGACAGAGTCTCACTCTGTTGCCCAGACTGGAGTGCAGTGGCACGATCTTGGCTCACCACAAGCTCTGCTTCCCAGGTTCATGCCATTCTCCTCCTTCAGCTTCCCAGAAATGCTGCTTTTTGAAAGTGACCATTGTTATGCTAATAACGTCATCCATGAGACAAGAACATGGTCAAAATATAATAGCACATACCAAAAACAATACTGCCTTGTCCAAGTCAATCCCATTAGTCCTGGCATGATTTCGATAGCACTCCTTTCAAAGAAAGAATGTCCCAATTTGAATGAAGAAAGCTATGTAATCATCCTAATCATGACAGCAGGATTAAGTCGTCATTTGTAGTAAAATCTTACAACAGATTGTGATTGGCTGTGTAGTGACAAAATAATTGGAAAGTGGCAAAAACTGGTCATAGAGGGTCTCAGACTGTATTTGTTGCCTTGAAGACATCATGGGAGAATTAAACTTAATAAATGACCTCTTCCTGCATGAAATAGCCTTCTTAGACCAAATATTTCTGCAAGGTATGGATTGAATCTTCATACCAAGTCTAACGAATTTTTGTCCTGCTGGAAACTAACTGAGAGGTAAATTAATAGGAATTAAGGTGAGATGAACGAGGTGAGTTGCAAAAGGGCAGGCTCAGATCCTGTTGTCTAAATTTTAATATTTGCTCATGGTGATTTTTTTTTGTATTAATTTTAATATTTTAAAATAATGTATTAAATCATTATTTATTTTGACTGTTAAGTTTTGTGCTTTCCCATTTAATTGTGTTCCTAAGGGGAGTACCTCACTTACCTCACCTTGTAACAGAGTCTATACAAGGTATACCTGGGATTAGATATAAAGAACAATGAAGTCAGCACGTGATATGAGGGCTTCTGTTCCAGCTACCTGAAACTAAGTTGCCCTATTTTAGTGAGTTCAAAGCTGGGGATTCTGTAAATAGACATAGGGGCTGGGAGGTCCCTGCACAAAGAGATCATATCTGTAAACTAAAGTTTGTGATTATAATAATCTTTTTTTTTTTTTTTTGAGATAGAGTCTTGCTCTGTCGCCCAGGTGGGAGTGCAGTGGCACAATCTCAGCTCACTACAACCTCCGCCTCCTGGATTCAAGCGACTCTACTGCCTCAGCCTCCAGAGTAGTTGGGATTACAGGTGCCCACCACCACGCCCAGCTGATTTTTGTATTTTTAGGAGCGATGGGGTTTTGCCATGTTAGCCAAGCTGGTCTCAAACTCCTGACTTCAGGTGATCTGCCCGCCTTGGCTTTGAGAACAAGAACACTATGTCTGCTGGTGTGTTAGTCCATTTTGTGTTGCTATAAAGAAATATCTGAGACTAGGTAATTTATAAAGAAAAGAGGTTTATTTGGTTCAGGCTGTACAAAAAGTATAATGACAGTATCTGCTTTTGCTGAGTCCACAGGAAGCTTACAATCATTGCAGAAGGCAAAGTGGGAGCTGATGTATCACATGGTAAGAGCAAGAGAGATGCCAGACTTCTTTCTTTATTTCTTTCTTTATTTGAGACAGTGTCTCACTCTGTAGCCCCAGGTGGAGTGCAGTAGTGCAATCTCGGCTCACTGCAACCTCTGCCTCCAGGGCTCAAGCAATGCTTGTGCCTCAGTCTCCCGTGTAGCTGAGACTACACGTGTGCGCCACCACATCTAGTTACTTTTTTGTATTTTAGTAGAGGTGGGCTTTCACCATGTTGCGCAGGGTAGTCTCGAACTCCTAAGCTCAATCAATCCACCAGCCTCAGCCTCCCAAAGTGCTGGGATTACAGGTGTGAGCCACTGTGCCCGGCCTAGACTCCTTGAAACAACCAACTTTTGTGTGAACTAATGCACAGAGGGCTTGTTCATTACCATGAGGAGGGCATCAAACCATTCATGAGGGCTCCACCCCCATGACCCGAACACCTCCTACCAGGCTCCACCTCTAACATGGAGGATCACATCTCACCATGAGATTTGGAAAGGACAGACATCCAAACTATATCAGCTGGTGGTTTGCCCTAAACTTTTCTCCCTGAAGTTTCCTTTTACAGAAATGAAGTTTGTCTTTATCTGATGTCAGCAGATTGGTGTTTGCTGTTGCCTGCTGTATTCCTTTAGTTTTAAAAATAGTCCACATTCTTCACCCTTCCCTGAAAATGTTGCTCTTACGTCAACATAACATGTCTAGTTTCATTCAGTGGTTGAAATTATAATATACTACTCAGATTAGAGTTTACAGCTGTTGTCGTTAAATTTAGGTCATTCTAAATTTATAAGTTAGTTGAGAAGAAAAGAACTGCAAATTCTCAACCCTCATCTCCATTTCTGCCTCTCAGTGCTCATATAAAATCATTACAGAAAAAGAAGGAATGCAGCAATAAAACAAGCTCATCTATAACAGGATTAATTTTTAACTCTTTAATTCACTTGTTTCTCATAGGAAGCTACATTAACATGACAGTTGTTTTTGAAAATGCATTGGCGCCGTATTTGAGAAGAGGAAATCGGACCCGTGGTCTCTAAAGGACTTCTCAGCAACAATGGGCTGGGGCTGGTCATAAGCATCATTGAGAAAAGGCTATGTCTGTGTGCACAACTGACCTGACCGACGTGCACATCAGTTCCCCTAACCACCATCCGGTCTGATAAAATAAGCCACGTTGGTTGTCTCCCAAAGTTCTCTGTTCAAACCAGTAAACTCAGTTAAATAGGTTGTGAATAGGAAAATCCAAGAGTCACTGGGAAAAGATGTTACAAACTAAAATATTCATAGAAACATTTTTTATGAAAGCAGAAAAAAGGAAAAATAAACAACTAAAATGCCTAAAAACCATATAATGGATAAATAAAATGTGGCAGATGCATTCAGTGGAATATCATATAGCAGTGAAAATTAAGTACATTAATTACATGTATCAGCATGCCTGAATCTCAAAAACTCAAGTTGAACAATAATAGTTTTTTTAAAAAATCACAGAGTTAATATGTGTGTTCCAAGTCTATGAAGTCTTTAAAAAGAGGAAAAACAGGCCGCGTGTGGTGGCTCACACCTGTAATCCCAGCACTTTGGGAGGCGCAGACGGGCCGATGACAAGGTAAGGAGATCCAGACCATCCTGGCTATCATGGTGAAACCCCGTCGCTACTAAAAATACAAAAAATCACATGTATGACATGTGACATATATGTGAACTACATATAGTTCACAAAAACTAAATGTAGATAATGGTATACAATCACACAAAAGCACTAATATATCAGTGTGTCTACACACACATTTATGCCTGACTTATGACAATAAATATACTCTCAAATACCTGGTCGTCAGTAAATCTAATATGTAGAATATTAAAATATGAAAGAGGATGCTGTATTTGTTGTTAGTCATTTTTCTCCAGTCTATTTTCTTTGGCATCATTTAACAAATCGGTAGATAACTTTCCTTCCATTCCTTTTAGTATTTTAAAATATTTTAATTTAAAAATGATAGCTCTTAGATAATTGCCTTATTATATTATTTTTAAAATGTTTTTCCTATGGGTTGCTGCAAATCTATCCTAAGTGGCAAAGTTTTAAAAACAATATGGGTCAACAGCATATAAAGCTCTGAAAATGAGAAAAGAAAATGACCAAACCTTTAAGATTCCTAGCATTATTCTGCATATCACCATAATGTTTGCTTGGAGGGAGGCAGGCTGTGAACTGAACAACCTAATTTATATCTGATGTGCTCCCTGGCCATTACAGGCAGAATGGGGGCTTCTGGACGGCAGTGCCTCTCGGCATTTCTCTTCACATTCCACAGGCTACAGCAAGTCACATGACAAATCCCGACTCCATTGTGTCAGGGATGTATAATCCTCTTACTTGGAGGACAGCAAATAATTGGGAACAGTAATACAATTTGGCACACAAAACAAATCTTCAGAGAGTGTCAGGGTCAAGAAAAGCATTTGTCCAAGAAAAAGTTACACTAAACTTGCAAAAAGATAAAAACCATAATGCTTGATTAGAAAAAATACAGGATTATTTTCTAATAATTTACTTGACTCTATCCTGACAACATTTATAGGAGTAACATAAAGTCAGATTATTTATAGACTGTGAGTCTATAATTTTGCTAGGTCAGCCAGCAAAATTTAGAAATTATCATGACTCTGTAGTCCAGTGGTTTACAAGTCATAAAAGATATACTTTACAATGAAATGGAACACCGAGTAGAACAACAACAGACCACTGAAATAAACCATCAAATGGCATCCCATAATTTAGAGGTATGATGAAAAACGGAAAGAGTTGTAATTGCTTCTTCTAGAGGTGTCATTTGGTGCTTCTGTTAGAAGGGTTATGGAGGAGGCCGGGCACAGTGGCTCAGGCCTGTAATCCCAGCACTTTGGGAGGCCAAGGTGGGCAGATCACAGGATCAGGAGATCAAGATCATCCTGGCTAACACGGTGAAACCCCATCTCTACTAAAAATACAAAAAAATTAGCCGGGCGAGGTGGTGGGCGCCTGTAGTCCCAGCTACTCCGGAGGCTGAGGCAAGAGAATGGTGTGAACCCGGGAGGCGGAGCTTGCAGTGAAGGGAGATGGCGCCACTGCAGTACAGCCTGGGCGACAGAGTGAGACTCCGTCACAAAAAAAAAAAAAGGGCTGTGGAGGAAAAAGATGGCCAAAATAACTCCCCAAACTGTTTGACACAGTTTGATCTATTTCTAACACCTGGTGGCATTTTTACGGCATAACCTTTAAAAAGTCATTCTAGAATATCTTAATAGATGTACACATCCCTCTGCCTAACTTTTTGTAGATGCTATTTGCCTACACAGTGAATGACACTGTATTTCAGCAGAATTTATCATTCAACTTTTAAAAACAAAGCTCCTGCATTTACATCCATTTTCCATATCTCCATGTCATAAAGATAATGAATTTAATTAGACGATTTTCTTTCAAATGTGTGCAGCTTCCTTCCACTTCCAGGTCTGAAAGATGACATTATATTTTATAGACCACACCATTGCCAAAGAGTGGATACTGGAGCAAGTGGAAGATTCCACATAGTTTTATTTGTGGTACTCTAGAGACTAGTGGCAAGTGTCTTGGAGATGGCATAATAACACAAATAACTAAATATTACCGAGTTGTCACTGTATATGGCACTATGTTAAATGTTTCATAGGCATCACTCCTCATCACAACCATTTTTTAAAAAT
This sequence comes from Chlorocebus sabaeus, assembly GCF_047675955.1. Classification (NCBI taxonomy): domain Eukaryota; kingdom Metazoa; phylum Chordata; class Mammalia; order Primates; family Cercopithecidae; genus Chlorocebus; species Chlorocebus sabaeus. Next base: position 3,313,324 of record NC_132915.1, on the reverse strand, counting down.
AGCTTTATTGGGATATAATTCACATATCATACAATTCACGCATTTAAAGCATACAATCCAGTGGCTTTTAGTATGTTCAGGGGTTGTGCAGCCATCACCACAATTACTTTTAGGACATTTTCATCACACAAAAAAGAAACCCCATGACCTTTAGTACTCTTTCCTCATTTCTCTCCTCGTTCCATCTGTCCTCTCCTCACCATCCCTCAGCCCCAGGTGATTGCTTATCTTCTTTCCGTCTCTATACATTTGCTTTTTCTGGACATTTAACTATCTAAGTGTAATTATATATCTTTCAGCCAGTATCTTCCCGTTGCCACCAACATCCCAGTCTCTGGTAACAACGATTTTACTTTCTACTTCTATGACATAAACTTTTTTTTTTTTTTTTTTGAGATGAAGTCTAGCTCCTGTCACACTGGAGTGCAGTGGTGCAATCTCGGCTCACTGTAACCTCCACCTCCCGGGTTCAAGTGATTCTTCTTCCTCAGCCTCCCAAGTAGCTGGGATTACAGGCATGTGCCACCAAGCCCGGCTAACTTTTGTATTTTCAGTAGAGATAGGATTTTGCCATGTTGACTAGGCTGTTCTCAAACTCCTGACCTCAGGTGATCCACCCTCCTCGGCTTCCCAAAGTGCTAGGATTACAGTCATGAGCCACCACACCCAGCCCAACTTTTTAGATTCTACATGAGTGAGATCATGCAATATTTCTCTTTCTTTGCCGAACTTATTTCACTTAACCTAATGTTCTCTGGGTTCATCGATGTTGTTGAACATAACAGGATTTCACTGTGTTTTTTGGCTCAATAGTATTCCACTGCGTATATATACCACATCTGAAAAATCCATGTATTCATTGATGAACATTTAGGCTGATTGCATATCTTGGCTGTTGTAAGTAACACTGTAGTAAATGTAGAAGTGAAGATGTCTCTTTGACATACTGATTTCATTTTCTTTCTATATATGCCCACGAGTGAGATTGCTGGGTCATATGCTGGTTTCAGCTTTAAGATTTTGAGGAACCTCCATAATGTTTTTCATAATGGCTGTTCTACTCTACAACACAACCCATTCTAAAATCTCAGTTTAAAGATGGGAATTATGGTGGATCAGCCATTCATCCATGGTCACTCAGCCAGCAAAGTTCAGAGCCGGGTCAGGAACATCACCTGTCCTCTGCCTCACCTTGAATCATTTCTTGTGTTGCCTTGCAGAGAGGGTGATGCTTGCCCCTCATTTGTCAGTTTGTTAAATCCAGTAGTGAAGGAAAGTGTTCTGTCCCGACCCGCGGGATCGTCAATGTAGGCCCTAGAAGAGGGAGTGGGAACTCGGGGGGACAAGAGACACGAGAAATGGAGACAAGACAGTATCCTGATCAAGTCTCGTTTATTGGTGGCAGTGTAATGCCTTATATAGACCAGCAAGGGTGGAGGTTGGGCCAGGGCGATGATGGTGGCCCTGCAGTGGGCGTGGCCAGGTAGGTATTGGTTTCTTCGGTCGGACGTCATGTTGCGCCTGCACCCTCGGTTAGTAATTTTCTCGGGCACGGGATGGCGCCTGAGCTGTAAGCTGATAATTTTCCCGGGCGCGGGAAAATGGGTGATGAAGAACCCGGAAGAGCGCCATTTTGTACTGGCGTATGAGACAGCAGAACAAGGAAGAAAGTAAATCTAGGGAGGAGGCATAAAGTGGAAATGTATAGAGCTCAGGTGTCAGTCGTCAGTTATAGTCGCTATGGCCGGGCCACGCAGCTCTGGACAGTGTTCACATGTCCATATGCATTGCAGATGAAGAGAGTATGGAAGCTTGGAGGGAGAAATTGCTCCCCTTTTTTTTTTTTTTTTTTTTTAGACGGGGTCTTGTTCTGTCACCAGGCTGGAGTGCAGTGGCACAATCTCACCTCACTGCAACCTCTAACTCCCTGGTTCAAGAGATTCTCCTGCCTCAGCCTCCCAAGTAGCTGGGATTACAGGCACCCACCACCACGCCCAGCTACTTTTTGTATTTTTAGTAGAGACGGGGTTTCACCATGTTGGCCAAGATGGTTTCGATCTCCTGACCTCGTGATCTGCCCACCTCGGCCTCCCAAAGTGTCTGTCCCTTCTTCATTCACCAGCCACAATGACACACAGAACATAGCGGGAGGAAAATAGTTTATATTTATTCCTAAGAATATAAACTTCTGAAACCTTCTAAATTTCCAGAAAAACTTATTGTGAGTGCTAAACTAATATTATCCTGACCTAGGACAAATTGTCAATTCCTAAGGGTGAGATTTGTAGGAGAAAACCACGTCTACCCTTGAGGCAAGTTCTTAGTAGAGATACAATAGCCAGTTGCTATTATTTCAAGGTTTGTCTGTCTCTAAATATTGCCTACTTAGGTCTGACTATGCTAAGATTAGTGATAATCTGCTCTGAATTAAAGGTTTAGATGCACTTTTCCCAGGATAAAATTAAGTTTGGGGACTTTCTCTTTTCCTAGGAGCAAAAACCTCAGAAACTAAGTGTGCCATATGCTGGAACATGGAAACATTCCAATAGCCAGAAGTAGAAGGAAGACAAAAATGGGTTCCCTAAAGCAAAGGCAAATCAGAGACAGCCAGTCCTGTGGCCACCACTAATCACTTGTAAACGAACACTGCGATGTGTTTCAAAAGCCCTCATTCTGACTCTGCCTGATCTGTTACTGAAATGTTAATTATATGCCTAATCTTCTCTTGCAGGCAAAGGCAGCAGAGTTGCTAAAAATGATAGCGGGTAAAAGCCTCCAAGGAGAGGTAAGGAGTAAATGGAGCTGGGAGGGAATGGTGTCTCTCGGGACAGAGCCTGGCTCATTGAAAGGGGATAGTCCTACCCTATAAGGGATGCCTCCCAGTGTGATCAGGTCTTCTCTGATTTCTTTTTATGAGAAACCAGAAATCTGATGTTTTTAAATGAGAAATTGAAGTTTTACAAGTTAGCAAAACTGTGCTGTGCTGGGAAAACAGAATAAACCTGAAGGCCAGAGGTGTGCTGGGGCAGTCATTTACAGAATCAGAGCAACTACTTAGCTAGAGCAATCTTGTGTTTTAATAAGAACAGGGACTACTGTGCTTGTAAATGTCTTTATGCCTTCTAAACATCCTTTCTCCTGAAGTCTATAACGTGACATGGGATGGCAAAGTATTTTTTGGCAGGAACCATTGCGTTGAATATCTTAACCCATTTGTGTTGCTATAAAAAAATTCCTGTGCCGGGCGCGGTGGCTCACATCTGTAATCCCAGCACTTTGGGAGGCCGAGGTGGGTGGATCACGAGGTCAGGAGTTCAAGACCAGCCTGACCAAGATGGTGAAACACCATCTCTACTAAAAATACACACACACACAAAAATTAGCTGGGCATGGTGGTGGGCGCTTGTAATCCCAGCTACTCTGGAGGCTGAGGCAGAGAATTGCTTGAACCCGGGAGGCGGAGGTTGCAGTAAGCCGATACCGTGCCACTGCACTCCAACCTGGGTGACAGAGCGAGACTGCGTCTCAAAAAAAAAAAAAAAAAAAATTCCTGAAACTTAAAAATGTATATTAAAAAAAGAGGTCTATTTGACTCATGATTTTGCAGCCCATACAGGAAGAATGGCACCAGCATCTGCTCAGCTTCTGCTGAATTCCTCAGGTTGCTTCCACACATGGCAGAAGGCAAAGGGAAGCCAGCGTGTAGTGAGATCACATAGTGAGAAAAGAGGTGAGAGAGTGGGAGGGGGCTCCAGGCTCTTCACAGCAACTAGCTTTCTTGGGAACTAACAGAGAGAGCTCATTCATCCTCTCTCCCCAGGGAGGGCAACGATCTTTTCATGAGGCGTCTGCTCCCATGACTCTGCTCCCATGACCCTAACGCCTCCCTCCCATTAGGCCCCACCTCCAACGCTGGGATTCAAATTTCAACTTGAGGTTTAGGAGACAAACATCCAGGCTATGTCACTGGACCCCTAATAGGCTGAAGTAATGTGTTAAAAATAAGTTGTAAATAATTACATGCAAAAACACGTAACATTTTGGAAACTTTGCAAGATAATGAAAATATTTATCTGGATTTTAACTTAATTCACTCCATATTCTACACAAATATATTTTTAAAAAATAATAAAATAGTTGAGACATTAATATATGTTAGATAACCAATCTACATCCTCAAGAGCTAAGAAAGTCTTAAGTTGCCCTTTCTTAATAAAAACAAAATTTATGATGATAACTGGTTTTTTTGTTTGTTTGTTTATTGAGACAGAGTCTTGCTCTGTTGCCCAGGCTGTAGTGATCATGGCTCACTGCAGCCTTGACCTCCTGGGCTCAAGTGATTCTTCCACCTCAGCCTTTGGAGTAGCTGGGACTACAGGCACATGCCACCATATCTGGTTATTTTTTGTAGAGGCTGTGTTTCACCGTGTTGCCCAGGATGGTCTCAAATTCCTGGGCTCAAGCAATCTGCCTACCTTGACCTTCCAAAGTGCTGGGATTATAGCCTTGAGCCACTGTGCCTGGCCTATGACAATTACTTTTTAAAAGACAAAATTAGAACAAATTTTGTTATAGATATAATTGGCTTCTATTTATGATTCATGAATCAGAGGAGCCTTCATTCTACAAAATAGGATGAGAGCTTCCACAGACAACAGAAGAACAGTAGGTTTTGTAAAATGAGAACAATTAAACAAAACAACAGACAAAAAGCTGATTGGTTAACATCAGGTTAATCCAGGTTGATTTGTTGTAAGCATTAAAGCAGAGGGGAGTTCCTTTTTGTACCGACTCAGGTAGACCGGAAGTTCTTATCTTGGGGAAAAACTGCTCTGTTCTGGGACCTGTCTACTTTCTTAAAGTTTCAGTTTGATTATGTGGCATTTAGCATAAGTGATTACATTTTTGTTGAGTCTGATCTACTGGGGCCTAGTGCAGGATCTCAGTCCAAAACAATGGCCTCCCATAATTTTTATTTAACATAGCACATGAATAAAAATGCGATTATTTTAAAAGAGTTATTATAATAAATTTTGATAGATTTGGTCAAAGTCGTATCTCAAATTTAATTATAAAATTATCTCAAATTTAATTAGTTGCAGTATATGTGTCATTTATTTCAAAAATCTTGGCCAACAGTGAAATGAAAACCTGTTCCACAAATCACAGTTTAGTTTATTTTCAAATTCAAATGTTACTTGCTTCACTGAATCTAACAAAAGTAAATGTTTCAAAATAATGCAAAAAAAAGAGGTTTGTAAAGTCGGTAAGAAAATATTTGCTGAGCAAATAATCAGATGTTTATTATCTTACCTATGTCATTTCTTATATATTTACATTCACATTAATTTGTATTAGCTATCAAGTTAATCACGTTAAAAAATGTGGTACCACAATGAATTGTGTTTGATGTTGAAATTAATATTTAAAGATTTAAAAATTGTGAGAGAGTATTCTGTATCATTTCACACTTAACTGGTGATGTCTTAAAGATTTCTTGCTACAAACTAGTTTTAAAAGACATAAGTTTTATGGGCATTGCATGCATTGCATTGATAAAAGCAGCATTGCATAGGTATTTAACACCAGGCCATGATTGAAACGGCTTCAGAAGACATCATGATGAACTACATACAGAGTAATGGCAAGTTTACTATAAAATTAACATTCTCAGTTGTCACAAGAAATCTGACAGTCACTAAAATGGCAAGCACTGTGTTCTATTTGTGTCCTTTTCAAACATGATTGATAAGAATTTGTTACCTTATTAGCATGTCATAAGTAGACAGCAAAGTATGTTTTGAATTTGAAAATTATTGTTTTCTGCTCACATTCTACTTTCAGCAATGTACACAGTGATAGTAATGAAAGCAGCCATCAGAATACTCTATTTTCTTCATAATTAGCTGCCAAATACTTCTTTTTTTCTGTCCAGATCATACTTATATTGCTTTTGTGCCTTTGATCATAGTCATAAATTAATACACAGAGGAAGCAGGGCAGTGACAGCTATACATTTTTCTACAGAAGATCAGCTATTAAATCAAGAACCAAGAGAACCATCTCAGCCTGGACACTGAGAACCGAAGCCACACCTTCCCACTGATATTAACATGATTTTATTATTCTATTGTTCCATTAGTATTACTTTTTGAGGACTGTCCTACCTCCAGAATGGTTTGATTTTTCATTATAGGAACTTCCCAAATGCTTTATCAACTCTTCAGGGGAAGGCATAGACCGAGTTTACAGCTTGAGTCTTTGAATCCTTCCCCACAAATCCTCACCTTGCTATTTCCACTAAGCCCAGACTGTTGTATCATGATTCTCACACAATTCTAATCAAATCCTCTCCTTCAGAGACCCATCTTAAACCAAACTTGCAATTCTTAGTAAATTCTAATCTCCCCTTCTCTCCTCTGAGACGCTGATAGCAATTTACAGAGGCTACACTCTCTCCCTTGCCACGGTGTATTTTCTATTGCCGCTGTAACAAATTACCACAAACAGTGTTGTAAACAATCCAGACTTGTTATCCTACAGTCCTCTTGGTCAGAAGTTCAATGTGGGTCTCACTGACCTAAAACCCAGGCGTCAGCAGGGTAGAGGTTCTTCCTGCAGGCTCTGGGCTCCTGTGTCTTTGACTTTTCCAGAATCTAGAGGCTGCCTGCTGTCCTCAGTTCCTGGCCTCTTCCTCCATCTTCACAGTCAGCGGTGATAGGCTGGGAGGCCTTCTCATGCTGCCATCTCTTTGGTTCTTTCTCTTCTGCCTCCCTCTTCCACTTTTAAGAATTTGTGGTTAGCCCCATCTGGATAATCCAGGATAATCTCCTTATTTCAAAGTGAGTTAACAACTTTAATTCCATCTGTGGTCTTAATTTACATTTATGTAAATTAAGTTCACGTAATGTAAGTTCACGTATTCACATATTCCAGAGATGAGTGTGTGGACATCTTTGGGAGGTCAATTATTTTCTTGCCACATTGGTAAAGAATAAACTTTGCAATAAGCCGGGCACGGTGGCTTACATCTATAACCCAGCACTTTGGGAGACCGAGGCGGGCGGATCACCTGAGGTCAGGAGTTCGAGACTAGCATGGCCAACATGGTGAAACCCTGCCTCTACTAAAAATACAAAAATTAGCTGGGCGTGGTGGCACATGCCTGCAATCCCAGCTACTCGTGAAGCTGAGGCAGGAGAATTGCTTGAACCTGGGAGGCGGAGGTTGCAGTGAGCCGAGATCGCACCACTGCACTCCAGCCTGGGCAACAAGAGAGAAACTTTGTCTCAAAAACAAAAAAAAAACAAAAAAACACTTTGCAATAAATAAGCAATCAGCTTTGTCTCATCAACACATTATGTTGGTGATATTTGGGGATCCAGCTTTGATAAGCAATTAGCACCAACATGACCTACTTGCAGAAGCTTGTCATAGCTATTATTCTAAATATGGTAATAGATGACTGTAATAATCCAAGCCAAGAATTATGACATTTTAAATCCAGACACACTCTTACTCCTAAAATGTCCTCAAATGGACTTTAACATACAAATATTTTAATTAGATTCTTTTAAATTCTTAAGATTATATGATGTAACCCAAAAGTGGGGCTGTAATGTCAGGTGACAATAACACTCAAATGGAGGTTTTACTCAGCACTTCCAGGCACACCCCCTCACTATATACACACTCTTTACAAAAACATATTTGGAAGTGAATTCATCGTTCATAAGTAGTTGTGAATAGTTACAAAATAGATTTTACATTTCACATTCAATAAAACTCCCACAGAATGTCAATTCTCATTATTCGTGGATTTTGTATTTTCAAATCCACCTTCTTGCTAAAATGTATTTGTATTTGCAAATTCACCCACTTGCTTAAATTTATTTGTAACCCCAAAATTCACACTCACAGCACCTTTGTTGTCATACACAGACTGGCCAAAAATTTCCCTTTCCCGGCTTGCACATACCCAGCTGACGTTGAACAAAACCATGCTCTGCCTTCTTGTTTCAGCTCTCATACTAAAATCAAGTGTCCTTTGCACAATCCATTTCGTGCCATGGTTTTCATATTTTTGTGCTTTTTTGGTGATTTTGTTGTTTGCAATGGCCCCCAAGCATAGTGCTGAAGTGCTCTCAAAGCACAAAAAGGCCGTGATGTGCATTATGGAGACACATGTAAGAAAAACTTTGTTCAGATATGACCTATAGTGCCATTGGCTATAATTTCGATGTTGATGAATAAATTTTATATATTAAATAAGGTGTCTTTAAGCAGAAACACATGTAAAACAAGATTATGTCTTGATCATTTGATGAAATGTTGCAGCCAGAGGCTCACAGGAACGTCCCCTTACATTTTCCCAAGGAGCAACAATTTAGTACTTGCTAAATCGTTTAGTACTTGTTGGAGCTCTGAGAACCATATCCTCAAAAATGGCACTTTGACATGTTGAGTGCTTTGAATTAAATAAAATTGAAAGGCCTCAGAAGTAAGCCTCAGGACCAACATCTGTAACACCATCAGTCCCCTAACCCCGCCTTACTGTGTTAGTCTGTTCTCATGCTGCTGATAAAGACATACCCAAGACTGAGTTATTTATAAAGAAAAAGAGGGTTAATGGACTCAGTTCCACATGGCTGGGAAGGCCTCATAATCACAGTGGAAGGCAAAAGGCACATCTTACCTGGCGGCAGGCAAGAAAGAATGAGAATCAAGTGAAAGAGTTTTCCCCTTATAAAAACATCAGATCTTGTAAGACTTAGTTTGTTCCAGGAGAACAATGTGGGGGTAAGAGCCTCCATGATTCAACTGTCTCCTACTGGGTCCCTCCCACACATGTGGGAATTATGGGAGCTGCAATTCAAGATGAGATTTGTGTGGGGACATAGCCAAGCCATATCACCCACCATCCCCTTTCTTTCCTGAAGCTAGGAAGCAAGAAAGGAGGGGCTTTTGCTGAAGTTTCCTCTTATCTGATTGAGTCTGATCAAGGGCGGTTTCTCCAGAAGAAATGCAGTGTTTTTGTTTGTTTGTTTTAATTTAGCCCAGTCAAATTGACACAAAGAAATGCAGTTGTTTTAAAACTCCCTCTCTAATCATATAACCAGGAAAGATTAACCACTAGAGAGGAGAAAATAAGTCATTACCATGTCCAGACAGACTTTTCACCTATCTTTCTGAGGGCAGCTCAGAGAGATTATACGAAAGATTTTATCTGCATAATGACAACCTTTGTTTACAATGAAGTTCTGGTCTCATTTTTCCACAATTTGCTTGTACCTCCCCCAGAGCTCAGAGGAACTTTGTACCAGGCCAATTGTCTTGTCTTTGAGCTCATACGTTTTCCCTAAAATACTTTACTTTCCCTCTAAACATGCCCACAGTCTCCCTTTTCCTTGTCCCCTGTGAATTAACCAAGCAGAGGGCATTTAAGTCTTAAGCAAAGCCCTTCTTTGAGTCTCATATTTTCAGGATTCCCATTTGCATGTGCACATTAATAAATTGCATGCATTTTTCCCCTGTTGGTCTATCTATTGTCAGCTCATTTCAGCAGTGAACCTTCAGAGGGCAGAGGGGACGCTTTCTGCCCCTACAGTAATTTGGTATTTACCGAAACCTTATAGAACATAACTACTATGAATAATGACAATCAACTGTGTACGTCACCTTTGAATACCTCTCTTCTCTCTTCACTGCATTCCTTTGGCACAGAAGTGGAGCCAAACTCTAGTGTCTGGGGAAGTAAATAAAAGACTGGATCTGTGTCATCGGTTTCCCTACAGGTAGCATCACCCTCTGAAGGTGGCCCTCTTAGGTTTCTGGGAAGGGTTTCACAATCTCCTCCCACACTTTACAGTTAGCAAATTATGGAGCCAAGGGCCAAATCTAGTGCCCATTCAGGCCACAAGCTAAGAATGTTTTATACATTAATGACAGGCTGTACAAAAGCAAAAAACAAACACACAAACAAACAAAAACAAAGAAAATAATATGCCCTAACACTATATGTGACACATAAAGCCTAAATATTTACTATCTGGGCTTTTACAGAAAAACCTTGCTGACCCCTTTTTTGCAGTCTCAAGTCTAGCAAACATCTAGTGTTTGGGAAATAATTTAAAACAAAATCTGTTCAGGAAACCTCCCCACAGAAGTAGAATAGATGTCGTCGAATAAGCACTAAAGCACACTTCAATGTGCATCACAAGAAATCTGCTGAAGAGACTGAAAAACAGAGAGAAATTTCACCCTTTCATGTGGCCAAGTAGGTAAAACCCTTACCTACACTTCTTAAGATCGATGATAAGTAGTTTGTAAGTAAGTAAAAGGACTTGAGAGCACCATTTGCCACATATAAGTCATCCAAAATTCACTGGGTAATTGAAATTGGCTGTGTGTGCTTGCTAATTACCTTTCTCCAAAGGAAAAACAAATTCTTATATCTTTATACCAGGAGGCAGTTTTGCAATGTGAAGCCAGACACCTAGGTAACATTAGGTTCCTACCCTCCAATGAAAATGTCAATAAAAAGAGTCCAACTTTGTAAAATATTTGTAGAGATTTATTCTAAGCCAAATATGAGTGACCATGGCCCATGACACAGCCCTCAGGAGATCCAGAGAACGTGTGTCTAAGGTGATTGCAGCACAGCCCAGTTGTATATATTTTAGGGAGACATGAGACATCAATCAAATACATTTAAGATATACGTTGGTTCAGTCCAGAAAGGCAGGACAATTCAAAGCAAGGAGGTGTCCAGGTTATAGGTAGAATGAAAAAATTTCTGATTCGCAATTGGTTGAAAGAGTTTTTATCATAGAAAACAATGTCTGTGTTGTGATAAGAGGTTGCAGACACTAAAGTTTTATCATGCAGATGAAGCCTCCATGTAGCAGGTTTCAGAGAGAATAGATTGTAAAGGTTTCTTCTCAGACTTAAGGCTTGTGTTGATGTTAAATGGTGATTGGCTTTTCCTGAATTCCAAGAGGAAAGAGGGCATAATGAGGCATGTCTGACCCTCCCTCCCCATTGTTGCAAGACTTTGCCTTAGTTCAGTTAAAGATGGGGTCCTTGTCCCGTGGCCATGGAAATTTAGGCTTGCAGACGAGTTGAAGGGTGAGTAAAGCAGGGTTTTATTGGGTGAAAAGAAAAAAAGGGGGGAACGGGGACCCTCTGCAAAGCCAGAGTCTCTGCTGGTGTGCTTCCTGCCTTGTAGATTGAATCCCAGGTTCCACATAGGAAGAGGTGGGGCCAGGCTCTTCCCACTGCAAACAGTGCAAACTTCTGGGGCTCCACCCCAAGGTGCATTCCTTCCAATGTGGGCTGGTTGGAGTTTCTCTGGGGACCCTCTCCCACCTGGCTGTCTCACCATCATGGCCTAAACCAGTCTTTCAGTCTAAATTTAGGGTGCCCTGGCAGAGGAGGGTTCCATTCAGATGGTTGTGAGGGGTGGTGGGTATGAGTTTTATTTTTGGTTTATAAAGATGAGGAGATGGGGTATAATCCTCCTTGGTGATTTCATCTCAGAGATAGTTCCAGACCCTTGAGAAATACATTCCTCATTGTAAAACTGGCAAGAGACTTGTTTATCTTTTTTCTTAAAAAGAATTGCTGTATCCCTAAGAAGCAGAGAAAGAATTTATACATTTTTAAAAGAAAATATTCTGAGGAAATGATGGGTGGTGGTTGTGCAGATCTCTTTTCCTTTTTCCATCAGGGAGAATTTCTACTTTTTTCTTATGTTCCATTTGTATTTACTCTTACACTAGTTAACTAAATATCTAGCCAAAAGGAACTATACTTTGAGAAGGTAGTTCACATGACTTATCCTCTTTCTTTTCTTTTAGATTTCTACTTCCTCAGAAATGCCCTCATTTTGTTCCAAGGTACTCAGATCTGTCACTCTACTTGAATCCAATCAGCAAAACAATAGCTCTGCAGTTAGCTGACTTGCTTCTAACCTCCATCATCTAAAGCAGAATATTAACCTCTTATATCGTTATTCAAAATTGTCACCTGGGATTTCAACTCCTAGTCTAACAGGTCAATAGAAGCATTTCCTTAAGAGAAACAGAAGTGTGTGTGTTTTGGGAATATGGAAGATATTTCTACTAAGAAAAGGAATTTTTCTCCACTGTGTTAACATTAGAAATCTAGCACTTACCATTTCACAAATTGAATACCTGAGGCTTAGGGAGGTGAAGTGGCTTCCTTGAAGGAGACAAGTAGCAAATGTGGAAGTTCATGTCTGCAGCCTTTTTAACGCTTTTTAATGCTGTCTTTTTAAGAGAAAATAAGAATTTATTTTCTCCAGGGATTCTGAGTATCTCTCATTACCTAAAGTGTTCATTTATTACCAAATGATTAACTTTCTATTTATCTGTAAGATTTGTGGGAGACCATAGAGAAGTCTTAATTGTTTAAAACACCTATGTATTTTTTATAGAATTCATTTATTATATCCCTTGCTGAATGTTCTGGCTGAGAAAGATTTAATGTAAGCTTTCCATCAGTGAGAACAGAGATGAGGCTCACTGAAACATGTTGAAGTTCACTGGACAGCAAATATCCTGCTCTGTTCTATATTCAAAGTTGAAAAGTGACAGAAACCTCATCCTTCATCCTCAGGGCTCAGAAAAGTCACAAGGTCTTTGACTTTGAAGAGTGGAACAAGAGGGCAGCATGTTTTCTAGTAAGTAAGTGAGGCTATGGAGTAGGTTTCAGAGTGGCACTTTCAATCTTATTCAGAGATGTCAAAGACTTTACAAAGGCTTCTTCTAGACCTGTAAGCCTAGAATTAATATAAATGCTCACCTAGGTCAAATTCAATGATATTTATCTTAAAGGGCTCTCAAATCTAAGAGGGTTTCAATAAGGCAAACTCTTCTCTGAGTCTTTTATTTCCCTATGCATAAAATTCTGTCTTCTCTGCCTTCTCTACTTCTCAACATTATCAAAGGAATCTCATGATAACTGAATTCAACAGTAATTTATCTGATGCTAACTATTTTCTCGGCTCTATGCTGGGCCCTGGGTACACAACAATGAAAACAATGTTCTCCTCTCCACTACCCAGGTTGCCTTCTCCTCTAAAGAGAACAATTGTCTGTGATTCACCAACAACAAGAACTTTTCTTTACCTACCTACCTAAAATATATAAACACAATTGACAACTTCAGGCATGTTCTTTCAACTGGAGGACAATTACAAATAGTTGTTCTATGTACTGATGAAAAGGCTGGTGGCAAGGTTGGCTGTGGCCTGGGCAGCAGGCTAAATAGGCCTCTCAGGAGGACTTGCCAGGTTGCAGTGCCCCAGAGCAATTTATGACATAAAATCTGTAATATTGGAGATGTAATTGTCACATCTTATAATTAAGATCAAATAAGTGGATTCTCCTTTTGTCTGCAGATGATGATTGTGTTTGTCCACAGTGAAGCCGATCTGCATGTCAAGGAGCTCAATGACGATGGAATCCCAGTGCTGGCTTCCAGGGTGAGGGTCATTTTGGTTGCAGGCGAGGGTGATAGAATGTTGTCAAAAAGAGAGGAAAAACAAATTTTCAATTATGGCAAGTGCAAAAATCACATTTTTTTATTTTGAGGTTTAGCATTTCTCAAAATAATTACAGTTACATACTTCTGTACTACGTACTTCTATCTCAAAGATTAGTTGGTTGGGTTTATCTACGACTTGAACACAATATCCTATCAACCTTGTTGTAATCCTTTCCATATTATTTGTATTGTTTTTACTCTTTTAGCTCAGTTTCCATTGAAATGTTACCTTTACTCATTATTGCTACCTCTAAATTTCCTGTCCTTGTTTTTATGAGAACAGTGTGTAGCTATGTTGTTACATTAGTACTATATAAAGAGCATTAAAAGATGTACTTATTTCACAAATTGTCAAAATATTAAGCAAAAGAGAATATAGATAGATAAACATAGCTCTTAAGAGCTGTAGAGACACTCTTTTTTGCCAAAGATTTCTATTTTTCATGGTAGATTTGACGGGGGCAGGGAGGGGGGACATGTACAGGTTTGTTACAGGGATATACTGCATGATGCTGAGGTTTGGGCTTCAACTGAACCCATCACCAAATGTGAACATAGTACCCAGTAGGTAGTTTTTCACCCTTTGCCCCTTCCCTCTTCTCCCCTTCAGATTCTCCATAACCTATTGTTTCCATCTTTGTGTCCATGTGTACCTAATGTTTAGCTTCCACTTGTAGGTAAGATCATGTGGTATAAATATACTCTTAAATTGTTCAAAGACAAAGAATGCATCAAAAATACTTCCAACTGCCTTGCCTGAGAGTTTTATCTGAGTGAAAAGAGCTTTCCTTTGATTAATCCTAGGTTTATATGAGCTCCGGTTTGTTCTCTGTGGAGAAAAATCCTATCTCTCTGAGGTTTTTGTTTTTAACAATTCTTTTTTTTTTTTTTTTTTTTGAGATGGAGTCTCACTCTGTTGCCCAGGCTGGAGTGCAATGGCATGATGTCAGCTCACTGCAACTTCCGCCTCCCGAGTTCAAGCGATTCTCCTGCCTCAGCCTCCTGAGTAGCTGGGATTACAGGTGCACGCTACCATGCCCGGTTAATTTTGTATTTTTAGTAGAGATGGGGTTTCACCATGTTGGTCAGGCTGGTCTTGAACTCCTGACCTTGTGATCCACCCACCCTGGCCTCTCAGAATGCTGGGATTACAGGCATGAGCCACCGTGCCCGGGTGTTTTTAACAATTCTCATTGATTTTCGTTGTACATGTAAAGATGAAATCATTTAAGAAGAGATTCATAATGACAAGATATCTGTAGAGTAAAACCAGAAAGGGTTCAGGCTTTATGACAGCAAAGGAAACGATTAGCAGATTGAAAAGGCAACCTATAAAATAGGAGAAAATATTTGCAAACTATTTATCTAATAAGGTGTTAATATCCAACATATGTAAGGAAACCCTACAACTGAATAGCCAGAAACAAATAACCAAATTTATTTTTTCTTTTTTTGAGATGGAGTCTCACTCTGTTACCCAGGCTGGAGTGCAGTGGTGGGATCTCGGCTCACAGCAAGCTCTGCCTCCCAGGTTCACGCCATTCTCCTGCCTCAGCCTCCCAAGTAGCTGGGACTACAGGCGCCTGCCACCATGCCTGGCTAATTTTTTGTATTTTTAGTAGAGATGGGGTTTCAAAGGTGTACAGTATTTGGATTGACACTTCTCTGAAAGAATATCCAAGTAGCCAATACACATATGAAAAATGCTCAATGTCACTAATCATCAGAGAAATGCAAATCAAAACCATAATGAGATATCACCTCCCACTGGTTAGGATGGCTGTTGTTAAAACAACAGCAAAAAGATAACAAGTGTTAGCAAAGATGTGGAGAAATTGGAATCCTTGTACATTATTGGTGGTAATGTACAATGGTTCAGCCACTATAGAAAACAGTATGGAGGCTCCTCAAAAACGTTAAAAATAGAACTATCATATGATCCAGCAATCCCACACTTGGTATTTATTCAAAAAATTAAAATCAAGATATTGAAGATATATTTGAACTCTCATGTTCACTGCAGCAGTACTCACAATAGCCAAGATGTAGAAGTCGCATAAAAACCCATCAACATATGAACAAATAAGGAAAATGTGGCATATACTTACAACAAAGTATTGTTGTCTGGAATGAAATCCTTCCATATGTGGCAACATGGATGAACCTTGATGACATTATGCTAAGCGAAATAAGCCAAAAGGAAAATACAGTGTGAGTCCATTAATATATGTCCAATATAAAATAACCCCATTCACAGAAGCACAGAGTGCAATGGGTTATTACCAGGGGCTGGGAGAAGTGGGAAATAGGGAGTTACTGTTTAACAGGTGTAAAGCTTCAGGTATGCAAGATGAATAAGTCCTAGAGATCTACTATGTACAATATTGTGCCTGTAGTTAAGAATACTATGTTGTATTCCTAAAAATTTAAGAGGGTAGCTCTCATTTGTTTTTATCCCAATTTTTAAAAATTAGATAAAATGGAAAAGAAAAAGATCCTTGCACACGGACTTTTCTTCTTTCCATAATTTTGAAGTGCAAGCAAATTAATCTGGGATGATGACTTCTATCTCTCCTCAACTATAGTTTTACTTCTGCCTCAGGAGGATCTCCTATGAATTTCTGATAACCTAGTTTTCCTGTGTTTCTCCACTCAGAGGTTGTCCTAAAATCCTAGTTAATTTACATGCTTGAAATTGCTTGCATGGTTTTAAAATTTCAAATAAATAATACCTTTGATTGGACTCGTGGGCTTCTGATCAAACCCATAGACTTTCCTTCATCAAAACTAAACACTTCAGTAGATCCTAGAAAGACAGTGAAAACTATCTGCAAGTATAAATATGATGCTGAATAATGTGTTTAAAATATATGAAACTTTATACATACATGTACATTTTTAGTATGAGGGTATCTCTGGCCTATTCACCTAAGGAAAAACATACCACCAGAAATGGAACTCCCTTTTGGTATCAGAGGTTACTATATTAAATTCCATTGTTAGCTAACATTTTTCTAAAATGTACCAACTGGAAGTTTGTCTTATACTCTACTCCTTATTGCTCCAATCTTACACGTATCATTATGAAAACAAATAAATGTCCATTTTGTTTCCTTTTGTAAAACATATGATAATCAAAACATTTCGTCAATGTCTACTGCATCTTTTTATTTATTTCCAGATAACTTTTATGTAAATGATAATATTGGAAAGTTATGATATCCTTCAACTAGTTGCAAAGAATAAAGAAAATGCACTACTCAAGGTTAATGATTTGTAACCCCTGAGCAGAGTCACAGTTTCTCTCTCTGTCTCTCTCTCTCTCACACACACATGCACACACACACTAGCTTCAGAATCTTCAAAAACCACTTCCAATACAAACTAGGTATCTGAAGTAAAGAGATACTCATTCTGGCTGAGTAAAAGGCTAATTCATTTTGTGTTTTTCAACTCATTTTTTTGCTGAGACCAGCTTGGTCGAGGAGACCCTAACCCAGCGGCACTAGAGGAATTAAAGTCACACAGAAATATAGAGGTGTGAAGTGGGAAATCAGGGGTCTCACAGCCTTCATAGCTGAGAGCCCCAAACAGAGATTTACCCACATACTTATTAACAGCAAACCAGTCATTAGCATTGTTTCTATAGATATTAAATTAACTAAAAATATCCCTTATGGGAAATGAAGGGATGGGCTGAATTAAAGGAATAAGTTGGGCTAGTTAACTGCAGCAGGAACACGCCCTTAAAGACACAGATCGCTCATGCTTTTGTTTGTGGCTTAAGAATGCCTTTAAGTGGTTTTCCACCCTGGGCAGGCCAGGTGTTCCTTGCCCTCATTCCCGTAAACCCACAACCTTCCAGCTTGGATGTTAGGGCCATTATGAACATGTTACAGTGCTGCAGAGATTTTGTTTATGGCCAGTTTTTGGGGCCAGTTTTATGGCCGGATTTTGGGGGGCTTGCTCCCAACAATTTTTAGAGAAAGCTTTGAAATTACATTGCAAGTCATGTCCTTTGCAACCCTGTCATAACCATGTCACTGTACTTTCAGCTTCTCAATTATGAAAACAAATAAATGTCCATTTTGTTTGACCTTGGCAGGTCACATGCATTGTCATGTTGAATATCAGTATTTTAAAAGAATAGCTGTCAACATCAGTGGCATCCTGAAAAACATGTACAAAGAAGCTCATATTACCCAGAAAAATCTCACATTGTCTTTCATACTTCAGAAATAAAAAAGGAAAAGGAAAGGTAATTGTCCTTTAAGTATACATTTGTATAGATGCCAGAGAAAGCAAATAAAATATGAAGCTATTTTGCAACTGACATGTTCTAAGTCAATATAATGGCATTATGCATTTTCTCAATTTGTTTAAATTGATTTTAAAAGTCACAAACTTTTGAATCTATGGGTATGAATTTCATTCACATTTTCTATCATATATAATGTAAAATATTTACATTCATGATTTTAAAAATCTTGTCTATTTTGTGTAGTTTTCTTTCGAAAATTTAATGTGTTGATTTTCTCACATCTTTTTAATGTACTTCTAAAAATTCATTTACCGAGTACACAATGAGTAAGCATCAAATTACATCTAAATAATCTGTTGATTGGACAGTTTCTCCTCATACCCTACAGAACAATTAGGCAAAATAGAAAAAATCTCTATGCCAAATATAAGTGATTTTTAAAAGCGATTACTAATCATAATAACATAAGAGCAATTGGAGCAGGGCCTTCAATATTGTCACATTTATGGCAATACAGTTGTCTTTGTGTTATGAGTATCTTAAATAAGAATAGTAAGGTTTTTATATGAGAACTATTTTTACAATTTAGCTAATTATAAAATGTTTATTTTGAGATATTGTAAATTATTTTGGTATGTTCTTTTCTCTTTTTCATCTTGGTTGGTATTACTGTTAGATTGTAACAGCAATATTTATCCTCCATGGCATATAACATCTGCCATTCCCATCTTCCGAAGTGATGTTGTTGGGATTCAGAACACAATACTCCAACAGATGGCACCTTGGCCTGCTGAATACTTTGAACTAAAGGAGACTGGAGGCCTCAGAAGCAAGGGCAAGGTCTCTGACCTTCTCCTGCCCTCCTGTCTCCCTCCCCTCTCATTACTCTGAAGCTGAAACCGGAATTCCTTTTCCCCAAGGCAAGTCACAGAAACTAGAGCCCCTCTTCCCCAAAGCAAATCATAAAGCCTAGAAAAGTTGTTCTTTTCCTTCTCCCTTGAAGACTGTCTGTCCCACAGCAGGAGAAAGAAATGCAGCAGAGAGGCCAAGAAGACAGGTCTTGCTGGGTTCTTTCTCAGCCTATTACCACGAGATCATTCCTTTTTGTCCAATCAGATTTCCACCAGGCTGTCCCTTCTTCATGAAGCCTAGGTATAAAAATAGATGATTTTCCCTGGGTCTTAGGTTCTTCATTTTTGAAGGTTCTTCTGACATGCAAAACTTTGGTTAAATTGATTTGCTATACTTTCCTTTAAACTGCCTTTTGTTATAGGAGTGCTGGTTGTGACCTTTCTGATGGGGAACTTTAGAAAGGTATCACCCCTTTCTGCCCTTATTGTATAAAGGGTAAACAGGTAATTGAGACACAGAACAATATAAAATTTCTTTTGTCCTTTAGACAAGGCCTTGACTTTTCCTCCATGCGATTTTGATCGATTGCAAATAAAAATGGAACCTTATTCCACATATTTTAACATAAGACTATCCAACCATTGCTAGACTAAAAGCAGCGATCATGAAGCAGATTCTGCTAATCAGCTATTTCTATTTCATTAGAATTTTTTGCGTAGTTAACTGAGATTGTAACTGTAATTTTACTTTTTGTATTTAGTCTTTTAAAAGTAATTTAACTTTAATGTTGTACTCATTTCATAAAATGAATTAGAAAGCTTTTATCAGTTTTCAATTCTTCGGAGCAGTATAGACTGCACGGGAATTAACCTCTCTTTAATACAATTCTCTTAAAAAGTAGTGGCCACTTGGCCCGGCGCAGTGGCTTACGCCTGTAATCCCAGCACTTTGGGAGGCCCAGGCGGGTGGATCATGCGGTCAGGAGATGGAGACCATCCTGGCTAATACGGTGAAACCCTGTCTCTACTAAAAATACAAAAAATGAGCTGGGCATGGTGATAGGCGCCTGTAGTCCCAGCTAGTCGGGAGGCTGAGGCAGGAGAATGGCGTGAACCCGGGAGGCAGAGCTTGCAGTGAACAGAGATCATGCCACTGCACTCCAGCCTGGGTGACAGAGCGAGACTCCGTCTCAAAAAAAAAAAAAAAAAGAAAGTAGTGGCCACCTAATATTCTGAAGGACTGACATTTTTCTTTGTCTTTTGCATAGGAAGTCCTATTTTTTATAGGATTCATTTTGTTAAATTATATTTTCTTGGAAAATTATATACTTTATTAAGATTATCAAACTAATTTGAATAACTAAGCTAAATAGATTCTTACAATTCTTTTAATTTTCTCATTAGCTCTTCTTTTTTCTGTTTCTTTGTTTTGTTTTGTTTTGAGATGGAGTCTCGCTCTTGTCACCCAGGCTGGAGTGCCATGGCCGGATCTCTGCTCACTGCAACCTCCACCTCCTGGGTTCAAGCGATTCTCCTGCCTCAGCCTCCCGAGTAGCTGGGATTACAGGCACCCACCACCACGCCCAGATAATTTTTGTATTTTTAGTAGAGACTGAGTTTCGCCATGTTGGCTAGGATGGTCCCAAACTCCTGACCTCAGGTGATCCGCCCTCCTCAGCCTCCCAAAGTGCTGGGATTACAGTTGTGAGCCACTGTGGCGCCCGGTCAGACCTGCACATCTTATCTAAAAAGTAGCAAGTGCTGGAAAAAGGGCCTGGGGCCTGGGGTGCAGGAGTGGTTCTTGTCACAGCCCCCAGGCTCCTATCTCAGGGATGAATGTGGCCGTCTCATTGGGATTCTTTTCTTGCCCTAAAGGGCTGCTTTTGGGAACTATCAATACTGGTGAGTGGGGGTGAAGCCGGACCTAGCTCTCAGGGTGAAGATTTCGGGGCACCGGGGCACTGAACACTCCGCTACACCCCAACATTCTCCTCGCTCTGTCTCTTCCTCTTCTCCCGACCCCTTTCGTGCCGGGGCTGCGAGCTCACCGAGTTCTGCGGTGACTAAATCCAGGCTGAGAAGGGAGGCTGCCCCCGCACCCTGTGGGTCAATGCCTCTCCCCCAGGCTAGGAGAAGGTGGGGTCACGGCAGCCGAGCTGGGGGTTACTTTGGCTGGAGCTTCTGGAGCAGAAAGGCATGGGTCTGAAACGCCCCACAGGGTCTGGGGATCTTGTTGGACCCGCGTGGTGTCGGGCGGGGCTGTGGGGTCCTACAGGGCCGCTCTGGGCTTTCATTTCTCTTGGGGTCGGGTGGGGATTAACTCAGCTATTCCCAGGGTAAGCCTGGGTCTCTAATTGGGCCCTGGGAGCCTTGTTAGGTCACCGGCATGGGGGGTCAGTGAGGAAGGGGACTCCCCAGCTCCCCCAACTCCCGGTTGCCCCCCGTCCGCATTGCCTTGGAGACCCCTGGGGGAGGGGGCTGGGGGCTTCTGAGCCCCTGAGTCTAGCTAGCTTCACTTTCCCGTCGGGCTGTGGGAGGGGACTTTCACTTTCCTTTGTCTTTAGGGAGGGGACCCCACTTTCTTCTGGGATCTCAGGGCCGTTGACACCCCCTTTCCAGGAGCGAGTGGTGGGCATCTGGGTTCTCCCTGCCCCTTCCCGGGGCTGGCACCGTAGCAGCACAATCACCCCGGGAAGGGGGCGTCTTTCTGCCCCAAGACGATCGGGCCCCACCCGCAGAACCACCTGGACCCTGTCCTCCTCCGCCCCCGGCCTCCAGGGCGCCTCTCCCCAGGAACCCTGCCCCGCGCCTGGGTCCCGCGCTGGGGGAAGAGCCTGCTGCCTATCTCTGTCTACCTCAGGTCTGACTTTTATTGCCAAAATCTGCCTCCCTGGGATACCTCCCGCGCACCGGGGTCTGCAGCAGCCACTGGGGCCTGGCTGCCCGCTGCATCTGGCGGCCCTGGAGGGGGCCACGTGCCCCCCTTGCACCCGCCCACCTCGGTGCCTGGGGAGGGACGGTGCAGGGCCGCAGGCTGGGTCGTGTCTCTCGGGCTGCGTGTGTTGCACGTCGGTGTGCACGTGTGTGTTCGGAATCCTGTGCGTTGTGTCTGTGTGAGCGATCTGGCCTCCCGGCGGTGGGTGGAACTGGATTCTCACTCAGGGGACTTGGGCCTGCTGTTAACAACGATGATTGTAGGGACAGGCGGGGCGGGCGGGTGGTGGGCACGGGGCTGGGTCCTGGGCAGCCTGGCCGACACCAGGAGAAGGAAGTCACTGAAGGCAGTGGCCGCGGAAATGGGAGGGGATTGCAGAGGGTCTGTGGGGCCCGGTCCTGGATACTGGGTAGGAAGCCATGGTCTCCAGAGGTTCCTCCCTGCCTCAGGTGGCCCCGTTCAACCCCAGCCATGCCCATCTCTCACCACTGCCTGTCAGTGGGGGTTTAAAGTCGGGGTGGCTTTTTGGGGTGCAGCTCAGCATCCCCCCTTATGCAGATTGGGATGGGGTCAGGCAGCTCCCTCAGCCACAAGGACCCTGGTCGGGTTCGAGTTCACTTGGGGCCGTGTGGCCTAGCCGTGTACTGGGTGGGGACCCCACACTGAAGGCCAAGGGGGGCTCCCCCTGCTCTGAGATGTTGGGGGACAGGCAACTTCTGGAACCTTTGGTGGGACCCGTAAGTGGCCATCAGGACAGGCAGGAGGGTGGGCACGGGGCACTGGGGGCAGCCAGGGTCATTGTTTAGGGTCATGCATCTGTACAGTCGAATTTCCTTTCTTTTATCATTTTGTTTACCCACTTTGTCCTTTTTTTCCCCTAATTATAATTTTGCATTTTTTTTTTTCTTGGCAAACGTAAACTCAGCCTTTCATTCATGACGTGTGAAATTTCAGTTTTTCTGGAGTTTGTAGGACAGCGTGGGGACCACACCTGAAACTTAGGTAATAGGAGAAAAAAAAATAAACTTAAAAAATAAATAAATAAAAAGACATAAAACTACTCTCTACCTCTGGCTGGGCCCAGCCTGTCTCACCCTGGCTGTAGCAGGGTGGCCTGTAACAATTTCATTTCAGTTTTTGCAGAACATTCAGGTATTAAAAGGAAAACAAACAAACAAACAAAAAGACAAAGAGACCAAAAAAAAAAAAAGGTGTGATTTTGAAATTTAAAATAACACTGAAAGTTTACATTTTATAATAATATTATTATGCAGATTGTATTTAAACTTCAGAAATATTTAAGATGATTGTAACCCTGTAAAGCTGATGAGATATTAAAACGAGACAAAACACTTCTGACTTTTAACAGAAAAAAAGAGAAATTTCTTCTGTCAGATACCCTAAATCATCTCTCTCAAGTTCGAAGTTCCACAGATCTCTAGGGTAGGGGCAAAATGCTGCCAGTCTCTTTGCTGAAATATAGCAAGAGTCACCTTTGCTCTGGTTCCCAACAAGTTCCTCATCTCTATCTGAGACCACCTCAGGCCTGACCCTTATTGTTCATATCACTATCAGCATTTTTGTCAAAGCCATTCAACAAGTTTCTGGGAAGTTCCAAACTTTCCCACATTTTCCTGTCTTCTGAGCCCTATAAACTGTTCCAACCTCTGCCTTTTACCCAGTTCCAAAGTTGCTTCTGCATTTTTGGGTGTCTTTTCAGCAGCACCCCCCTCTACTGGCACCAATATACTGTATTAGTCTGTTTTCATGCTGCTGATAAAGACATACCCAAGACTGGGCAATCTACAAAAGAAAGAGGTTTATTGGACTTACGGTTCCATGTGGCTGGGGAAGCCTCACAATTGTGGCAGAAAACAAGGAGGAGCAAGTCACGTCTTACATGGATGGCAGCAGGCAAGAAGAGAGAGAGCTTGTGCAGGGGAACTCCTCTTTTTATTTTTATTTTATTTTTGTTGTGCATATATGTCTATGTATTTATTTGTTTAGTTTTTATTTTATTTTAAATTCTGGGATACATGTACAGAACATGCAGGTTTGTTACAAAGGTATACATGTGCCATGATGTTTGGCTTCACCTATCAACCTGTCATCTAGTTTTTTAAGCCCTGCATGCATTAGGTATTTGTCCTAATGTTCTCCCTCCCGTTGCCCCCTACCACCAATAGGCCCTGGTATGTGATGTTCCCCTCCCTGTGTCCATGAGGAACTCCTCTTTTTAAAACCATCAGATCTTGTAAGACTTACTCACTATCAGGAGAACAGCATGGGAAAGACTTGCTCCCATGATTCAATTACCTCCTATCAGGTCCCTCCCATAAAATGTGGGAATTCAAGATGAGATTTGGGTAGGGACACAGCCAAACCATATCAAGTCCCTAGAGTGAGTGGGTGGGTGGAGCTTATAATTACTGGATTGGAAGTTCATCAGTTTCTTTTAAGATTTATATGTCATAATTTGTCTAGCATCTGAGTACTTTGTAGCATGAAATGCTTCATGTTACAATGAAGTATTAGTCTCACATATTATGGATGCTATCCTCGTTTTCTTTTGCTGCATAATGAATTACCACAAACTCAGCTGCTTAAAATAATACAAATCTATTTTCTTACAGTTTTTGTAGATCAGTTGTCTGGGCACAACAATTTAGGCATTGTCTGAGGTAACTTAGGGTTTCTGAGTCATATTCCTCATTTTCTTCTGTCTTCTTTCCACTGCCTAATTATGAAGCCACTCCTAGTCTCAATTATAAAATCTGTCTTTGTTTTCTGTTGCTGTACTGCCAATTACTACAAATTTAGCAGGTTCCAACTAAGCCATTTATGAATTCATAGTTTTGTAGGATAGAAATCTGGTGTAGTGAGGCCACGTGCAGTGGCTCATGCCTGTAATCCTAGCACTTTGGGAGGTTGAGGTGGGTGGATCACCTGAGGTCAGGAGTTCAAGACCAGCCTGGCCAAAGTGGTGAAACCCCATCTCTACTAAAAATACAGAAATCAGTCGGGTATGGTGGCAGGTGCCTGTAATCCCAGGTACTTCCAACCTGGGCAACAGGAGCAAAACTCTGTCTCAAAAAAAAGAAATCTGGTATGGCTTGTTTGGGTTCTTTGCTCATCGTCTCACAAAGCTGAAATCAAGCTGCTGTGGAATGTTTTCATCTGGAGGACTGAGCAAGGAAGACTCTGCTTCCAGTTTATCAGCACAATTAAGAGAATCCAATTCCTGTTTGCTCACTGGCTGTCCACTGAGGCCACTGTCACATCCTAGAGGATACTGTATTCCTTCAAAACTGCAATAGCATGTCAAATTCTTTGTGTTTTGAATCTCTGACTTCCTCTTTTGACATCAGCTGGAGAAAATTTTCTGCTTTGTAAGGGTTCATATGATTAGAAACTTCTCCCCATGTTAGGGTACATCCAGATAACCTCCTTATCAATGAATCAGGACCTTAATTACATCTGCAAAATCTCTTCTGCAAAATATAGATACAACAGTATCTATATTTGTGTTTGAAAAACTGGACGTAGGTGTGTATACAATAGGGTAGAGAATCTTGGCCATAGGCAGTGGGAGGAGGTATCTTAGAATTCTGTCTACTATAAAATTTTCTAAAATTTTCTCTTGAGTTGATTTAATACTGTATTATTTTATTTTGGGGAGGGCAAAAGATATATAAAGTATTACAAATATTAATTTATTCAAAGTAAATTTGGAATGCCATTAATTGTTCCTCATGGACTAAAAAGTTTAAAGCCCTGATGATAATCTCATTATAATAAACAACTTTGCAATATACTGAATTGGTCCACTGACCTTTGTTTCAATTCATATGTCTTCAAAAATTAATCCCTCAATGTAAAGTAAACAATCATCTTATAATAGTCTCAATAGTCCAGAGAAATGGTGTAAATGATGTATAGACTTCAAGAAGAGCTGTGTGTGTCTTTGTGTGTGTTAATGTGTGATCACAAAACCTAGATATGTGTTAACATGATATATTATGGAAGAAAATTAATTTAAGGAAGTGAAATGGAAAAGCAAACACAGAAACAAAAAGATGGAACTGTCCCCACAAATTTTAGAAATAGATTGTGTTCCAAACACCAAATAAAATCAAGTCATAGAAAGGAAGAAAAGATTAAATATACAAGTAAAATTTGTTGTTTTTCTCTCAGCCTCTATTTATTTTGCTTTCCACATGCTTTAGGTTGATCATTGTTTCCTTCGCTCAGCAGTGCAGAAGAGGTAGAGTGATAGGAAGAAATTAACACGTCAAATCATGAATAGACTGATAATAGCTAGTGACTACTTTGCAAGTAGTTATTTGAAACTACTTGAAAATTAATTTAAGGAAGTGAGATGGAAATGCAAACACAGAAACAAAAAGATGGAACTGTCCCCACAAATTTTAGAAACAGATTGTGTTCCAAACACCAAATAAAATCAAGTCATAGAAAGTAGTTTGAAGATTGCCGTGAGCCGAGACTGCGCCACTGCACTCCAGCCTGGGCAACAGAGCAGGACTCCATCTCAAAAAAAAAAAAAAAAAAAAAGAATTTGACTTAACCCTGATAATTCCTCTTGAACAGGGACATTGGGTGTTCTTCTTTTAATTCCTTAATCATGACTCATAGATTGAAAATGAGAAAGGCTTCTTCTTGATAGATAAAACACAGATCTTATAGCAACAAGAGGGAAGAACTATGGGCCAAATTTTCTTAGCCATGTTTGAATAACCTTGACAAGTAATCACTTTTTATTTTATTTAAGAATTCTCAACCAGGAGTAAAAGTCCAAACCTGACTTACAAGGCATATAATTTAAAAAATAATACTATGAGATAACTTGGTACAAATAACAAAATGTTGAAGGTAGGCACGTTAAATCCACATTATCAGATTGGGTTTTAAAGAGAAGGAGAGGAGACATCAAGCATTTAGAAATCAATATGAAAAAGATTATTCTATTTTTATACCATAATGCAAAGGAGGCAGAGTGATTTTAAGAACAGTGAAGTTAAAAGCAATTAACTTTGTAAAATAAAAAAATCAGATATATGTAAAAACAAACTTCAAAAATTATTTTAACATCATAATTTTGGATAAATTGAATCAGTGGCTTATTCTCAAAGGTATAGTAGAAAATGTGATGATTGTTAAGTAACTATCAAACAACTTTTTGTTTGACACAATTGAAGTTAATACCATCTGTATGCAAGAGACACCCTTCCAGCCTTTCATTCATACACACAGCTACTGCAAAGTTATATAAGGCATTTGTATTAGTCTGTTTTCACGCTGCTAATAAAGACATAACTGAGACTGGGAAATTTACAAAGAAACAGGTTTAATGAACTTACAGTTTTCACATGGCTGGGGAGGTCTCACAATCATAGTGGAAGGTAAAGAGGAGCAAGTCACATCTTACATGGATGGCAGCAGGCAAAGAGAGAGAGAGCTTGTGCAGGAGAACTCCACCTTATAAAGCTATCAGATCTTGTGAGACTTACTGTCACGAGGACAGCATGGGAAATACCTGCCTGCATGATTCAATTACCTTCCATCAGGTCCCTCCCACAACACATAGAAATTCAAGATGAGATTTGGGTGGGTGTGAGAAACCTACTCATCCGTCGAAACCCAAAGAATGGACTTAGAGGCATAAAGAACAGTAAAAGTGAGATTTAATAATGGTCTTGCAAGATGGGGTGTCTGGTATGCAGATACATCTGGGGCAGTCACAACAAGTAATTTACCTTCTAGTATGCAAGTCCCTCCCCAAGTTCCTCACTGGTTGAGTACTATGGGGTTACAATTTTCATGGATGTCACCTAAGTTTCATTATCCCCTTCATAATGTTATATCCGGGTCCTCTTTCCCACTTAAGTTTCAATTTCCTAATAATGAAACTATTTTCCCTTTTATGGGCTGACCCCTCCTTTTCATTCTGTTTGCTTACTGTGGCCTTCTAGGTGCATAAGTTGTGCGGTTTGTTAAATTTGCAGGCTGGCTTCCGGTACTTAGATTTATCAAGCCTTGAAAATGGACCATTTAAAATGATTTCTCACAAATTCCCTCCTCTTTTCTATTTACTTCCTTTGGTATTACTTTTATTTAAACCCTTTTGGTCTTTGAATCACTGGGGACACAGCCAAACCGTATCAGCATTTAAACACCATTTCCTTATTAGATAATCTGGATAATAAAACTCGCTCTTTCTACAATATGCCACATAAATGGAAGTATAGATGTAACACTGTCATTAAATCTGTGAATTATATGTCATATTATTTTTCGAAAACATGTAACTTGTAGTGAAGTTAGTCCATCTCAGAGACGGCCTGTTTAAGTATAATAAATTTCTAGGTATTCATTATATACTGTATCTTTTATGATCAAATCACTGATCAGATATTTGCCTTACTGATTTATTCTTCCATTTGACAAACAGATTTTGGGGCAAGTTCTTAGGTGTCGGTGTGATAGCAGTGAAGAAATTCAGCCCTCGGGGGCCCTGCTGTCTAATTGGGAAGAGCACATCGGGGAACACACAGACATGGGAAGGTGCAAGGTTTTTAGAACTGAGAGACCCAATGGAGGCTCTCAGCAAAGTCATTTTTCAGGAAGTGGCATTTAAGCTGAGACCTGAATGATGATTTGTAGTTTGTCAAGGAAAGAAATCCAGAGGGGGGGAGGGGAGACCACATAAGCAAAGACCTTGTGTCAGAAAAGAACTTTGTACCAGAGATGAATGGAGGATGAGAGTAGAAGTAAAGTTAGAAAGGCGGGCGCTAAGTCACTGAGGCCTGAGGCTGCACAGGGAGCTGGATGCTGTCTTTGGAGGAAACGAAGACAAAGAGGTTCAAAGCTGCTCAAAGGTCTTGCAGGAAAGTGATAAAGTCAGATTTGCATCTTTTAAAAGGTCATGTTAGCATCTTTTAAAAGGTCACTTATAGGAGTCTGCCCCAGTACTGCACTGGATATGCCACAATGATGAATGGCAAACACCACTTGGGCCCTATATCCTGCACATCAACCTTGTAATACAGCATACTCTGCCATGATGGGGACAGTACAAGATAGTTCATTATGGGAGGACATGAGAACCTACTTTGTCTTGAACATGAGATGAAGATGTGGAGATGTCAGGAAAATTAACAGAAAGCAAGTGACTTCTTTACTGAGATCTGGAGAGTGAATAAGAATCAGGTGGTGAGGAAATGATAGGTGGGTGTAAAGGGAATGTGGTAGGTGTCTGAGGTGGTGTGTGCAGAGCCTACGAAGCTACAAAAATCACTCATGTTCAGAGAGAAAATTGATTTGGTGTTTCTGAATAGTTAAATGTTCTGCTCCATGAACTGCTTCAGAGTCTGGAAGGGGCATGGAATGTGAGATGAGGTTGAAGATCAACTCGGGCGTAAAGAATTTGGGATTTAATCCACAGGCAAGGAGGAGCTCTTACAGTATCTTAGGGGTACATTTAAGAGCAAGACAGATTATTTTTCAGAGAATCTGCTCTGCATTTTAGAAGGATACCCCGGACTGCAGTGTAATTCCAACATGGAGGGATTAGGATTTGAGGCAGGTGGCATACAGAGGATGCAGAAACTTATGCCAAGGTTGATGGCACCCTAAGCAAGGTGCCAGCCATCCAGACAGAGAAAAGTGGGCACATTCAAAATGTATTCAGAATGTGGCATCCACAGGGCTTAGAGTGCAACTGAGCGTCAATAGAGTCTGGAGAATGTGTTTTAGCAACTGATAGGATGTTGCTGTCAGGATAGGGGGCGCTGGAGAATAAGACAGCTTTGGATGAGAACAAAGGAGGTAATACTGGTTTCAGATAGACTGAGTATTGGCCTGTGCAGTGGCTCATGCCTGTGATCTGAACACTTTGGGAGGCCAAGGTGGGTGGATCACCTGACCTCAGGAGTTGGAGAGCACCCTGGCCAATATGGTGAAACCCCTGTCTACTACAAATACAAAAATTAGCCGGGCATGGTGGTAGCTCACCTGTAATCCCAACTACTCTGAGGCTGAGGCAGGAGAATCGCTAGAATCTGGGAGGCAGAAGTTGCGAAGGTTGCAGTGAGCCAAGATTGTGCCACTGCACTCCAGCCTGGGTGATTCCGTCTCAAAAAAAAAAAACAAAAAAACAAAAAAACAAAACAAACAAAACAAAACAAAACACCACACACACACACCACTAGACTGAGTATTCAATGGTCTGTGGCTCATGCAAGTGGAGGTGTCTGGTTAGCAGTTTAATATGAAAGACTGAGCTTCAGAAACATCTCATAACTTGGGAATATGTTTTACTCCATAAATATTCAAGTAAGACTAAGATCCTGGGATTTTGGAGTCACAGGGGAAAGTGATATTATTCCTGAGCATTTGCTAGGAACTGTCCCCAGGGGCCTCAGGACCAGCCCCTCTCACTGCATTAACTCCATAAAGCAGTGCCTATTTTACATTTTACAGCTTGGAAACCAGCTCAGTGGGACTTAGTTAACTGCCGACAGTCAAGTGTCAGCGTTAAAACTGGAGTCTCACTCAGGGCCAGCTGACCCCAAAGCTCACACTCTTATAAGATATAATCGCTCAAGATATCTTAGACCTCACCTGATCCAATCTCCTCTTTTTTTCCCCCCACCCCTCGAAGATGGAGTCTCGCTCTGTCTCCCAGGCTGGAGTACAGTGGCGCGATCTCGGCTCACTGCAACCTCTGCCTCCCGGGTTCAAGCAATTCTCCTGCCTTCGCCTCCCACGTAGCTGGAACTACAGGCGTGTGTCACCACGCCTGGCTAATTTTGCTGTGTACTTTTAGTACAGACGGGGTTTCACCATGTCAGCCAGAATGGTCTCAGTCTCCTGACCTTGTGATCTGTCTGACTCGGCCTCCCAAAGTGTTGGGATTATAGGTGTGAGCCTGTAATGCCCAGTCTCCTCGTTTTCTTTAACAGATTTTTTTGGTTACAACTCCTGATTTGATTTGTTTTTATTACTCAAAGCATAATACAGCAACAATGATTAAGAACAAAGACTCTAGAGCCTTACAAAGCTCTCTGCTCACTGAACGTGGGCTCTGGGTGAAATCCCTTAACCTCATTGTGCCTGAGTTTCCTCATCTGGAAAATTATGAGTTCTCACTTCAGAGAGATGCACTGAGTGTGCATGCACAATAAGTGCTGTTTTAATTTTATTAATGTACGTATTTGTAGACCACAAATGCATTTTTACAAAAGTTTCAAACAATATCTAAGTTTAGCTAGTAAATTTGTCTAAACACATCTATGTTGTCTGGCTGCATTTTAGCATAAATGGAATATTACTTTATGCATTATTATCTGACTTCCTTTCTCCTCTCATGTCATTTCTGTCTTGGTGATCTCTCCGTGTCAGGCCGGAGCTGGGTTTCTCTCCTACTTTCTAACAGCTGCACCCTGCTAGATAGCAAGGATTCAGAATGATTTTTCTATCCTTCACTGATAACATTCTAGGGAGTTGTCAGGTTTTTAGAAATTATTATTACAAACAATGCCGCAGTAAACATTCTGCTACATATTGGGGGATGTTTTGTCCTTACTTGAGAATTTCTGTAAGAAAAATGCCTATGTTCTAACACCGGACGTAAAACATAGGAATAGATTATGCTAGAGCAAGAGGTTCATATACTGAGTGTTTCTAAAATACTTTTTTGATTTCATAGTTTATTACTTTTATTGTATACATGCTCCCAGTACATTCTAGAGGAAAATCTCAAACAAACACTTCAGGAAAGCAGTAAACGTTACCATAATGTGATAAAATTG
This sequence comes from Chlorocebus sabaeus, assembly GCF_047675955.1. Classification (NCBI taxonomy): domain Eukaryota; kingdom Metazoa; phylum Chordata; class Mammalia; order Primates; family Cercopithecidae; genus Chlorocebus; species Chlorocebus sabaeus. The sequence goes on along the minus strand of NC_132915.1, from coordinate 3,281,878 downwards.
GTGTTTTATTAATTTTAAATTATATTTCTAACACATAAGCCATGTTACCCTTGACACGGTACTCTCATTAGGAGTCAGACAAATTTATGAATGTGCGCAATCTCTATTCTGTTTCTGCCCAGGGCTGTTTTTCTTTAAAAGCTAGTAGCTCACATTCTCAGCAAACTAACATAGAGAAAAGAATAGAGGTTTTCAAGTTGGAAGATCTTAATCAGTGTGGTTTTTAAAGTTTCATCTTACTAAGTTGACTGAACAATGGCAGACCGTAGTATCAATTATTCAAAAGTGATTAATGCAGCTTAAATGCCAATGGGCTGGAAGAGAACTTAGATGCATCACTAAGCTCTTAGCAACTATAAAGATTTGTTTGTTTACATATTTCACCATATGGATATCATTGAACTCTTCAGCATTATAATGGATATTTTGTGAAAAAAATATTATTTTGCAAGAAATAAAAAATAGTGTTTGTCGTTAAGCATTGCACTGTTGAGACTACATTTACGCAATAATTCAAAACAGGTAATTTAGTGCCAGGAATATCATCTCCCCTGAACATGGCTGCAGTATGCTCTATACACAGGGAACTGTCTGGTTTACGATTTTATATAATGGGGCCTAGCTCAGTGGCTCACACCTGTGATCCCAGCACTTTGGGAGGCTGAGGTGGACAGATCACCTGGGGTCAGGAGTTTGAGACCATCCTGGTCAACACTGTGACACCCCGTCTCTACTAAAAATACAAAAAATTAGCCAGGCGTGGTGGGGCATGCCTGTAGTCTCAGCTACTTGGGAGACCAAAGCAGGTGAATCGCCTGAACCTGGGATCCAGAAGTTGCAGTGAGCCAAGATCGTGCCACTGTACTCCAGGCTGGGCAACAGAGCGAGACTCCGTCTCAATAAATTTAAAAAAACCAAAAAATAAATAAAAAAGATTTCATATAATGGGGCAGCTGCTTTTAACTGGAATGCAATAAATCCTCACATACTTTCGAAAGACTGACTTTGGTGAGGTAGCATACTGGGCATAGAGAGACAGGGACCTCACTTTCAGGACTGTCACAGTTCAGTGCCTGACACAGGCATGTAGACAAACCTCATGCTGGGAAGCTCAGAAAAGGGAGCAAATAACGTTTGGCGAAGGAGGCCAGGAAACGCTCCATCTTACAGCTCTGTAGATCAGAGGTCTGGCTAACGTCTGTGCATCCGTCGGACTATCATAGACTCAACATTCTTTAAAGGACCTGAAATTGCAAATTATTTTATTTCCTGGTGCAAAACCAGGTGCCCCTCACCCACCCATCCCCCAGCACGCATACACTTCTTTTGCAAATTGCTACAGTTACAACAAAGTTGTAGTCAATTTGCAGTAACAATTAAAGATGTCCATAGGAGTGAAGGGCTGAGGTAAGGAAAAGCAGGCTCTCCTTATGTGAACCTGACTCACAAAGGACTCACTGTGACGGAAGATGAGAGAGTCCTGGAGAGGCTCCACGAGACTGCTGAGCCCTTTCAGAACCCATTTCTCAGGCATTACTGGTTGCATGAGGTTACAGTTTATTGGACCTGCCCCACTGCCTGGTGGAGTGACCTTTGCATCTCTTCAAATCTCCCAGAAAGAGATTTGGGCTCATGGGGCCTGAGGGCCTGAGAGGCCAGAAGAGCTCAGTCTTCACAACCCTCACTTCAGGCGCTACTAGTGGACACTATGGAGCACTTCTTTTGTTGTTGTTGTTGAGTTTTGCTCTGTCGCCCAGGCTGAAGGGCAGTGGTGCAGCCTCGGCTCACTGCAACTTCCACCTCCCCAGGTCAAGTAGTTCTCGTGCCTCAGCCTCCCGAGTAGCTGGGATTACATGCGTATGCCACCACACCCAGTGAATTGTCGTATTTTTAGTAAAGATGGTGTTTCACTGTGTTGGCCAGGCTGGTCTTGAACTCCTGACCTCAGGTGATCCACCCACCTTGGCCTCCCAAAGGGCTGCAATTACAGGCATGAGCCGCCATGCCCAGGAACGATGGAGCACTTCTAGGGACTTTTGGGCTTTGGAGAATACCAACCTAGCAGAAATGGTTCCTTTTGGAAAGGACATTGGATGACATCAAATGCTCAGCATAAAGTATATGCTCTGGGTAACTGTCACTCTTCTAGGTGACCCTCAAGGAAAATTGTATGAAAAAGTTATTGTGGAGAAGCGATGAGGTGGGGTCATAGAGAGAACGGGGACTAAGAGGGTGTAAGAAGTTGGGGAAGTTGCAGAGCTAAGTGACAGAGGAGCAGAGCAGAAGAAAAAACCTCGGTGTTGGGAGAAAACATGAAGAAAAAATAAGTTCTATGCTTGGTCCTATGATATGAACTGCCTGATGCTGGTGGCATGAGGGAAAGTTGCTTTAGCTATAAATGTACAACGTCCATCAATATTCCACAATACTCCACATTGTCTCTCTCCAAGCACTATCCAGAGAAACAGACACCACCCATCAGTGGGAGAAAACTGAACCATTTTGTAGAAGAATCTCCAATTATAAAGAGTCAATGAATGGATCCTTTTTATAAGTGAGACACCTGACCACATTGCATTTCAAAAGTACCTTGTCATCATTGTCACGTGACAGTTTTTGAATCTGGTGTTTTTCTTTCTGCAATAATAGGGCCAATCTTGCAGGGACCGAAGTCTATGCAATCACTGTGAAACACACCTGGAAATAAGGCAGGAAGAACTTACAGAGCTGAGACACGCCCATCAGAATATTTTGAAACATAAGCTACAGTATAGGAATTCTCCCCTAAAGCCTCCAAACTGGAGTGAGAACAGCTGAATCACTTTCATAATACAAAAGCATTCTCAGAATCTCTATGAAATTACGAAAATTAAATTCTGAGGTGCATTTTCATAAATGTGGTGGTTGCTGTGTTTATTTTCTGTTGCTGCAAATTTTGCCACAGACTCACTGGCTTAAAACAATATACATTTATTATGTCATATGTCTCCCAATCCGTGGGAGTCTGCTTGGGGTCTCATGAGGTTGGAATCAAGATGTTGCCTGGATGTATTCTCATCTGGAGGCTCAGCCAGGGAAAGAGCTACTTCCAAGATCCCTCAGGTTATCAGCAGAATTTGTTTCCTTGTGATTGTATAACTCAGTACGCACCGTCTTCCTGGCTGCCAGCCGCAGAGCTCTCTCAGCTTCCAGAGATTCCTCTCAGAGCCTCCCCACGTGGCCTTGCATCTCAGCAGCAGCTTCCAGAGATTCCTCTCAGGGCCTCCCCACGTGGCCTTGCATCTCAGCAGCAGATTCCAGAGATTCCTCTCGGGGCCTCCCCACGTGGCCTTGCACCTCAGCAGCAGATTCCAGAGATTCCTCTCGGGGCCTCCCCACGTGGCCTTGCACCTCAGCAGCAGATTCCAGAGATTCCTCTCGGGGCCTCCCCACGTGGCCTTGCACCTCAGCAGCAGCTTCCAGAGATTCCTCTCGGGGCCTCCCCACGTGGCCTTGCACCTCAGCAGCAGATTCCAGAGATTCCTCTCGGGGCCTCCCCACGTGGCCTTGCACCTCAGCAGCAGATTCCAGAGATTCCTCTCGGGGCCTCCCCACGTGGCCTTGCACCTCAGCAGCGGATTCCAGAGATTCCTCCCGGGGCCTCCCCACGTGGCCTCTTGCACCTCAGCAGCGGAGAAACTCTCGCATCTTCAACTCTCTCAGGGTTTTCACCTCTCTGACTTCTTCAAAGCTCTGATTAAGTCAGGTCACCTCTGATTAAGTCAATGTACTCAAATAGCATCCCTGTCTTAGGGACAATTGTGCCATACCAATGACCTAATTACAGGAGTCAAACACATTATATTCATGGTTCCAGGGGTTAGGCAGGGTTTGTATGCCAGGTGGATGGGTATCGCCCTGGGAACACCATCTTTAGAATTCTGCCTACCGCAAATCCCAATTCTATAACACACAAGGCCTGAGGGCTTCACTGCCATCACAGCAGGAGGTATAAGTTTCCTGGATACCCAAAGGTATCCTCTGTCTGTCTCCACCTAACATCCCATTTTCATACCAGGTGGTGAAAAATCCACTCGTCATCCATAGCATTCAGAAGCATATAGCATGGATTTTATCATTCTAGTTCTTGTCACTGTGTGTTTGAGCACCTACTAGCTAGAGAAGCTCATTCATCATCAGCTCTACACAGTGCAGTCCTCAAAATGCGCACCATTATCCAGAGGTTACCAATATCTCTCTTTTAATTACACTTAAGCTAGCAGAAATCTTCTTCATATCATTAACCCAAATGGAGGAGAGAAAGCCAGAAAATTATATATCTATTTTTCCACCAAGAGAAAAGAAGAAGAACATTTTCCTCCCACAAGTGGTTATAGTAATCTGTTAAGATCAGCCATGTCATTAAACTGCTTCCCAGTGAATACAGCCTGTGAAGCTGAAAGAGATAATAAAGTTTCTTAGGAGACTGACTACTAGACTGGCTTGACACTGGCTCCATACAGAAGAAAAAATAAATTAGTGGTTACCCCTCTAGCAGCTACTGACTAGACATCCTTGCAATAAGGGTGGGAAATTCAATATACAAAGAAGCAAAGTGCTGATAATAAAAATAAAGTAAAAACTGAAAGAAAATTGTAATTGGATTGAATATGGCTAAAATCAAGACATGAAAACGCAGAAAACAAAGTCAATTCAAACCCTGAAGAAAGAATAAATGAGAAAATAAACGAAAAAAATTAATTGGTTCAGCAAGTCATGACTAGAAAAAATTAACATTATTAAATTATTCTACCTTCTGGCATGGAATAAAATGAAGACATAAGTATTCATGTTAATTTCAGTCTATTTCTGAATGGTAAACTCCTTTCTCCTTCTTCCTCTTTGGATGTTTAGGTCTGGGAAATTTGTCCGGAATTAGCAACCTGGGTTGAGGTTTATTTAGACAGAATGACTATGAGTTTGCCTGCAAAGTGGCCACTCCTTTCTTCCCTTCTTTTCCATCAAGCCATTCCCCCATTGAGAGGTGGTATCTATTTCTGTGTCCCCACGAATCTCCATTTGCAGATTCCAAGATTAGGACATAAGCTTTTTAGCTTTTGCCTGGGTCTCACGGAATGCAGGGGAATCTGGGGAAAGCCAGGCTCTCTACAAAAACTCTGACTAGCCCAAGACTGTCATACTGTGAGGAGCCTCAGGCTTGTCTCATGGAGAGGCTGTGGGGAGGTTAAGTTACCTGACCAGCCCCTAGCTCTTCAATTCATAGCATTCCAGGTGCCAGGTGTAGACGTGCAGAAGCTTTCTGACAGCTTCAGCCTTGTCTGCCATCTGAGGAGCTGCAAGTGAAAACTAATCCGGAGTAATCAACACCACCGTCCCCTGCCATCAAATCAATGCAGTGCGTTCATTCACTAAATTAGGAGACAGCTCGTTCTATGCAGTGGTACAGAACAGGAACGACGCCGCCTAGGGCTGGGGTATGGTTGTGAAGGAAGAAGTTCCATGTTGGCAAAACTTCACAGCATATGAAATCTTAAAGGTCACGCAGCTGAATTTCTGAGCTTACAAAAAGGAAACCAGGTGCTCAAAGAAGCAGTGACCTGCCGAAAGTCACCCAGCAAATTAATAGTGGAACCAAAGCAAAAATCAAGTTTTCAACATGTAATATCCTTACACTACATAAAAAAGCTTTGGGTTCCTTAGCTTGAGAAACATCAATACCCCTTCATAAATCAGGGGTAGAAACTTTGCAGAAAAATTAAACTTCTTACTGCCTGGCATCCAAACTGGAGTGAGAACAGCTTTGCCACATCTACATTCCCACTCCTACTCAGAAGACAGACTCCGAGAAGCATAAAACTTCTGGAGTCCATGATCTGGGGTAACCTGAGTAAAGCCCGTGATAGGCTTCCAGGAAGCAAGGGCACAAGCAGGGGTGGAGACTGTAGCCTCATCCCTGCAAGGGTCAGCTCTGAACCTCAAGGCCCTTAGTCCTCCCCCATATTTCTCTCTTCTGCCATTTTTGGGTGCTCTGCCAAGTCCCAAACCATTAGCCCCTCAGTAAGTCTGTCTTTTCTTCTACTCTAAGCATCTCTGTTCTCCTAGCTCACCCTTTCACTGTGGTCCTGCCTTCCAGCTCTTTCCTTCTGTGCCCTCTGGGAACTCATTACATTTTCAAAAAGGACTATCTTAACATCATCACAGAATGCCCTCATATAGCATAGCATTTGAGAGTATGGCTTGGAACCAACAGTCTGGATTTCTAATGCAGACTCCACCATTTACCAGTCATAAGCCTTAACAAGTCACTTAATATCTCTGAACTTCAGTATCTTCCACTGTAAAATGAAGGTATCCATTGTGAAACTTAAATAAGATGATGCCCATAAAATGCACAGGCTAATGCCTGGCACACAAAAAATACTAAAACGACAAAAAAAAAAGGTTGACTCTACATCCACAACCCCACTGAAGCCTAGACCACCATTTTCAATGCCCTTGTAGAACTCATTGTTTCCATAGTTTGTCTACCATAGCATTGGGGAACATTTCTGGTAAATTTCCATCAATTCCTGATCAATGGTGTTCATAAAAAGAAGCAAGTAGGCCAGGCATGGTGGCTCACACACTCTGTTGCCCAGGCTGGAGTGCAGTGGCCCAATCTAGGCTCACTGCAAGCTCTGCCTCCCGGGTTCACACCATTCTCCTACCTCAGCCTACCAAGTTGCTAGGACTACAGGTGTCCGCTGCCACACCCAGCTAATTTTTGTATTTTTAGTAGAGACGGGGTTTCACCGTGTTATCCAGGATGGTCTCAATCTCCTGACTTGTGATCCGCCTGCCACGGCCTCCCAAAGTGTTGAGATTACAGGCATGAGCCATTGCGCCTGGCCCATCTTTAAGAATTTTAAATGCTTATAAGCCACTCTTTGACTGTTCACCTCTAGATCTTGAAGCATTCTCACTTCATCCTCTTGCTGTACCTGGTTTGAGCCTCAGGAGGAATATCACCATCCTCTCACTCCTGATGCCCTGTCTACCCCTCCTGACCTTGGTGCCCACCTGTCCAGCCCAACTCTATGCTAAACCCCTTTCTCTTACCAGCTCTCTGTGTCCCTTCCTGAAGAGTTAAAACCAAAGTCAGATTTCTATTTGCAGACTTTTTCCCAGTTCCACGTCTGTTATATGAATCCAATTCTGAAGACTGGCACCTAGTACTTTCACTGTCTTTCTCTTTTCATGCTCACAGCCACCTCTGGTCATGCATACCATGTCTAATGTTTCCTTTGAACTGTAACAGTATTAATTATCAGTGTGTTTCACATCTATGTCATTACAAAGCACATATTAGGAAAACACTAACATGCTGTAGTGTATGTGCGAGGTCTGTCACACTCAAGCCAAACCTCTGATTCCCAAAAATTCACACTCTGAAATTAACAATGAACAGAATTTTGGTAAAGATAATGTAAATAGTAAGTCATTTATTCGATCTGACGTTAGTTTATGTCTGAAGTACACGTGTTGAAGGAAGGGGAGTTTGTAACTAGAGTGAATCAAAACGGAAAATTACTGCCTTCTAAGTAGAGACAGAGAGCTAGTCAAAAAGTCATTGTAGTTTATAGTCGCTCATTTTAGAAAAATTTAAATGAGGAATGAGAGATGGTTTTGTAAATATTGGGGAGGAAGAAGCACCTGGCAAGTGGGTGCCCTGAGTGTTAGCATCAGGCTTGAGATGGAATTTTTCCTGCAGGTGAGCCTGAGGCACCCAAAGAGAATGCCCTGGGAGAGCTGTGATTTGGAGATGTGGAGGAACAGCACCTGCTGATTACCATCCTGCAGCCAGGATTCAGAAGGCAAGTCAGGAGGTGAAGAGGGAAAGGAGGTGACCCCAAAAAGAGGCAACCTCAGAGGGGTGGACAGAGCTGTCACACCTGGCAGCATGGCTGAGCCTCTGACTAACACACAGTGATGTTCAGTGTACACAATTTGGTCATGAACATCTCCTAGCAGCAACGTAAATGTGTATTCACCCTTGTACGATACATCCTTTCACCTGTGCCTCACCTGAGACCCCACCCATAGAGAGCTCCTGGGGTGCAGGAGCCTACAGCAAAAGCTAACTCAGCCATGGAGATGCCAAATCTAAGATTTGGACCTCAGTACATACTTGTTTTTTTTTTTTTTTTTTTTTTTTTTTGAGACAGAGTCTGCTCTGTCACTGAGGCTGGAGTGCAGTGGTACAATCTGGGCTCACTGCAAGCTCAGCCTCCCAGGTTCATACCTTTCTCCTGCCTCAGCCTCCCGAGGAGCTCGAATTACAGGTGCCCGCCACCACACCCGGCTGATTTTTTGTATTTTTAGTAGAGACGGGGTTTCACTGTGTTAGCCAGGATGGTCTCGATCTCCTGACCTCGTGATCCGCCTGCTTCGGCCTCCCAAAGTGCTGGGATTACAGGCATGAGCCACCGCGCCCGGCCACATACTTTTTTAAATAATAAATTATCCAATACTATCTAACTGTGGAGACTATCACTGGGTTCATTCATAAGATATAGTGACCTTAACTCCATTCATTCAAACCATAACAGATTCTCTTTTTTTAGTGCATTGAAATATTATTCTTTGCCAGCCTTCTGTATTTATAAACATCAGGATGGTATCAAAAATCTAAAATATGCAATTTTATAAAATGTGGCAGTTGTAACTGTGAATTTGGTGGGAACTTAATACCAGAACCATTATTTCCTTGGTTGGCAAAGTGAAGCTGTTTCCTCTTCTTTATGAGATTGCATCAGAAACATGCAATTTAAAAAGCAGGAGAGAATTACGGATCATTCAGGCCCAATTTGATTCCACCATAACCCTCGTTTTTCAACCAAAGTAAAAGAATCTTATGCATGTTGCGTGACTAGCTATTGGAGATCGTCTTGCTAGGACCCCTTCATGAGTTGTACCATGTCTTCTGGCTCTCGGCCTGCTGCTCTGTCCACATGACATAGAAGAGTCACAGCAAGGTGACAGACAGGCACAAGTGCTGCAAAACCATTGAACAAATGAACAGCCGTGGGTTCCTTGTCAGTTATGAGCAAAACTAAAATTTTTATATATTTATTTATACCATTAATAAATGTTACAAGGTTATAAATACCATACAATGTATGAGGGATTCCTGTTATCTTATTTATAAACCCACTGTATAGATGCTTTCCTACACATGCTGTTCTATCAGAGACCCCTTTCCTGTTTCTGCCTGCCTGCTTGATCTCTTCCAAAAGCTCAGAAGAGTCTGGCTCTCACATGCAGGTTCAGGGAACCCCGGTAGCTCACTCACGGCTTTCTACTCTCTCCTATTCTCCACTGCAACTTAAAGATCCTTCACATCTTACCTCAAGACAACAACTCCATGGTCACGGCTACTTGGGAGGCTGAGGCAGGAGAATTGCTTGAACCGGGGAAGTGGAGGTTTCAGTGAGCCAAGATCGCGCCACTGTACTCCAGCCTGGATGACAAGCAAGACTCCATCTCCAAAAAAAAGAAAAGAATGAATATGAAAGTGGACTTAGAGTAACCCACCAGCCTCCTTGTGGATTGCCTTCTTCCACTCAGAAAAGTTGTCATTTATTTATTTGTATGACATTGCCAATTATCCTTCTTGTGTTATTTAAAAAAATTTTCCACCAGCAGTCTAAGCGACTGTCACCTCCTCCCCACACCCTAAGGCAGCAATTTCTGATTTGGAACCAGGGGAATTTCACTTTCACAATTTCATCTGCCAACATGTAATAACATCTGTCTCTATGCTGATGTGGTTGTGTATCTGGGCTTGGGTTTAAATCCCTGTACCGCCTTAACTTGCAAAGTGACATTATGCAACTGACAACCTCGTGTGATTTTTCTGTGAATTAATTGAATATCTACATGTAACACACTAAGTGTTCTGCAAATGCTAGCTTTACTGGTTTATTTAGTATTCTAATTTAAATTGATAAAATTCTTTTTATGATTGTCTTGTGCTAAACAGTAATATTTAAGGCTGATGTGTGATTTATATATTATTCCAAGACATATAACTACAAGAAATATGATTTTCCTATCCATAGTTTTAAAAGCACTGTTAATCAACAGAATATTATTAAATATTCGGACAGTATCAGTTTGAAAAGTTGAGTGAAGTTATATCTCATTGCTATGACCCTTCTTTTGTGGTATGTTCTTCAAGGTGAAGACAAAATATGTGTCGATCAAATGAAACACTGTTCTAAATGTTAAATTCACTTGAAGTAATTGCTTATTGTTTTTCTTCTAAAATACCATATTCCCAGGATGTTCTAGGAACTTCTGTTTGGCAAAAGTAAAATCCTCATCACATGAAGAACCTGCACAGCAGGAAAGAAAATTATCTTAAATTTTAAGTTGTCAGTGAATTTGAATAGTAATTCCCAACTTGAACTCATGAGAAGTAGTTGACCTTTTAAATTAGAGTTCTGATGAGTTTTTAATATAAGCAATAAATCCCTAATTATTATTACAGAAAGCACAAATTAGGGAAAAATTACAGTCCTCAAAGACATGGCTAAATCTAAACTCTTAGGTGCCTGGAAATTATTTACTGATAGATGTAATTAGAGAAGAAACCTGCTGCTTTGTTCCACTACAGCAATAGCTGCTGGGAAGAAGGCACCTCTCAGCTGCACAGACGTCAGGGTGCAGTGTCTGGAGAAGCTGGGTTCTTTTTTTTTTTTGAGATGGGGTCTTGCTCTGTTGCCCAGGCTGGAGTGCAGTGGTGCAATCTCAGCTCACTGCAACCTCCACCTTCCCGGGTTCATGCCATTCTCCTCCCTCAGCCTCCCGAGTAGCTGGGACTACAGATGAGAAATAGAGAAAGGGAAGCCTCTGAGAACAAGGAGGTAGAAGGGAGAGCAAAGGGTCTGTTATAAGGGTTGTAGGGGAGAGAGCAGATTTGGAAGCAGGGTATGTCCTGCCTTCTCTGGCCTTCTTGGGCGAGCCTCTCTCCTCCCATCTTTGTGACTACAATGGGGATTACCTTGTTTTTGTTTTTTTGAAGAAAGCATGGTTACATTTGTCTTACATATTTTTTAATTTATATGAATTTATGGGTTGCAAGTGCAATTTTGTTACATGCATAGTGGTCAAGGTAGAGCTTTTAGGGTATCCATCACCCAAATGCTATACATTGTACCCATTAGTAATTTCTCATCATTCCCCAAAATTCTGAGTCTCCACTGCCTATCATTCCACTGTCTACATCCATGCAGACACTTTTTTTAAGCACTCACTTATGAGCGATATTTTTCTATGTCTGGCTTATTTCGCTTAAGATAATGACCTCCAGTTCCAACCATGTTACTGCTAAATACATGATTTCATTGTTTTTGTGGCCGAATATTATTCTATCAGGTATATATACCACATGTTCTTTATCCAGGCATCCACCGGTAGAGCCTTAGGTTGATTTGGAATCTTTTGTATTATGAATAGTGCTGCAGGAACCATGAGTGCAGTCACTTCTTTGATATGTTGATTTATTTTCCTTTGAGCAGATACCCAGTAGTGAGATTGCTGGATTGAACCGTCGTTCTAGTTTTAGTTCTTTGGGAAATCTCTATTTTCAGTGAAGGTTGTACTAATTTACATTCTCATCAACAGAGTATAAACATTCCCTTTTCTCCATATCCTCACCAACATAACAGATGGGACATTTTATCTTTTTAATAATAGCCATTTTGACGGAGATGATATCTTATTATGATTTTAATTTGCATTTCTCTGATGATTAGTGTTGCGCATTTTTTTATATGCCCATGCTGGTCATTCGTGTGTCTTCTTTTGAAAAATGTCTGTTTATATCCTTTGACCACTTTTAAAGAACATTATTTGTTTTTGTTTGTGTGTTTGTTTGGAGATAGAGTTTCCCTCTCTCGCCCAGGCTGGAGTGCAGTGTGGCGTGCAATGGTGCCATCTTGGCTCACTGCAACCTCCACCTCCTACATTCAAGGTATTCTTGCATCTCAGCCTCCCGAATAGCTGGGATCACATGCACCCACCACCATGCCTGGCTAATTTTTGTAGTTTTAGTAGAGATGGGCTATCGCCATGTTGGCCAGGTGGGTCTCAACCTCCTTAAGTGATCCAGCCTTCTTGGCCTCCAAAAGTGCTGGGATTACAAGGGTTAGCCACCGTGCCTGGCCTTATGTGTTCTTTTTGTTCTTGTTAAATTGTTTGAGCTTCTTCTATATTCTGGATATTAGTCCCCTATGGGATAAATAGTTTTCAAATATTTTCTCCTACTCTGTGGGTTGTCTATTTACACCTGGTGATTTCTTTTGCTGTGCACAAGCTTTTTAGTTTAATTGTCCCATTTGTCTAATTTTGGTTTTGTTCCTTGTCCTTTTAGGCCTTAAGTCATAAATTCTTTGCCTAGAACAATGTCCAGAAGAATTACCTCTAGGTTTTTAGTGTTTTGATAGTTTTGGGTCTTACGTTAAAGTCTTTAATACTTCTTAAGTTGATTTTTGTATATGGTGAGAGATAAGAGTCTGTGTCCAAAATTGGTTCCTGCTGGGGGGTTGGTGGTCACTCTGACTTCAAGAATGAAGTTGCAGACCTTCACAGTGAGTGTTACAGTTTTCAAAGGTGGCACGGACCCAAAGAGTGAGCAACAGCAAGATTCATTGTGAGGAGCGAAAGAACACAGCCTCCAAAGCATGGAAGATGACCCAAGCAGATAGCCCCTGCTGGCTGGGGTGGCCAGCTTTTATTCCCTTATTTGTCCCCGCCCATGTTCCATTTTTGTCCTATCAGAGTGCCCTTTTTTCAATCCTCCCTGTGATTGGCTACTTTTAGCTACTGCTGATTGGTGCATTTTACAGAGCGCTGATTGGTGCATTTTACAGAAGGCTGATTGGTGAGTTTTACAGAGCCCTGATTGGTGCATTTTACAATCCTCTTGCTAGCTACAGAGTGCTGATTGGTGTATTTTACAATCCTCTTCTAAGAAAAGTTCTCCAAGTCCCTGCTTGACCCAGGAAGTCCAGCTGGCTTCACCTCTCAGGTTCTATTTTATTTTTATGCATATGGCTATCTAATTTCCCAGCACCATTTATTGAGAAAGATGTCCTTTCTTCAATGTCTCTTCCTGTAGTTTTGTCAAAGATCAGTTGGCTGTAACTATGTGGCTTTATTTCTGGGTTCTGTATTTTGTTTTATTGATCTATGCATCTGGTTTTATAGAAGTACTACACTGTTTTGGTTACCATAGCCTTGTAACATAATTTCATATCAGATAATATGATGCCTCCAGTTTTGTTCTTTTTGCTTAGAATTGATTTTGCCATTTGCGCTCTTTTTTTTGTTGTTGTTTCATATGGATTTTACATTGTTTTTTCTAATTCTGTGAAAAATGACATTGGTATTTTGATAGTGATTGCATTTCATCTATAGATTGTTTTGGTCATTATGGTCATTTTAACAATATTAATTCTTCTGATCCATGAGCATGGAATATTTTTCCATTCATTTGTCTCATTGACAATTTCTTTCATCAGTGTTTTATAGTTTTCCTTGTAGAGATATTTCACCTCCTTGATTAAATGTATTCCTAGGTAGTTTATTTTTTGTAGCTCTTGTAAATGAGATTTCCTTCTTAGCTAGTTTGTTTTTGGTGTATAGAAATGCTACTGATTTTTGTATATTACTTTTATATCAATTTTACTAAAAACCTTACTAAATTCATTTATCAAATCCAAGAGTGTTTTGGTGGAGTCTCTAGGGTTTTCTAGACATATAATAGTATCATCAGCAAACAGAAATAATTTGATTTTCTCTTTTCCAATTTGAATATCTTTTCATTCTTTCTCTTACCTGATTGCTATGGCTAGGACTTCTAATACTATATCAAATAGGAGTGGTGAAAGTGGGAATCCTTGTTTTGTTCCAATTCTTGAGAAGATGCTGTCAGCCTTTCCCCCATTCAGTATGATGTTGGTTGTGGGTTTGTCATATAAGCCTTTCATTATTTGAGGTATGTTACTTCAGTGTCTAGTTATTTGAGGGTTTCTTTTTTTTTGTCATGAAGGGATGCTGAATTTTATCAGATGATTTTTCTGCATCTATTGAGGTTTTTAATCCTTCATTCTGTTTTCATGATGTATCACAGTTGTTAATTTGCATATGTTGAAATACCCTTCCATTCCTTATGTAAAATCCACTTGATCATGGTATATTACCTTTTTGATGTGCTATTGAATTCCATTTGCTAGTATTTTGTTGAGGATTTTTGTGTCTATGTTTATCAGAGCTATTGGCATGTAGTTTTCTTTGTTTTGTTTTGTCTTTGTCTGGTTTTAGTATCAGAGTGATACTGGCCTTGTTACATGAGTAATGAAGAATTCCCTCCTCCCAGATTATTTAGAACAGTTTCAGGAAGATTAATATTAGTTCTTCTTTGTACATTTTATGGAATTCAGCTATGAATCCATCAGGTCCTGGACTTTTTTTTCATGGGAAATGTATTTATTACTGATTCAATCCTGCTACTCATTATTGGTCTATTCAAGTTTTCAGTTTTTTCCTTCCTTCCATCTTAGGAGGTTCTATATTTCCAGGAATTTAGCCATTTCCTACAGATTTTTTAGTTTGTGAGCATGTAGTTGTTCATAATAGTCTCGGATGAAATTTTGTTTTTCTGTGGTATCACTTGTAAGTCTTCTTTTCATTTCTGATTTTATTTGTCTCTTCTCTTTTCTTGGTTGCTAGCAGTTTATCAATTTTGTTTCTCTTTTCAAAGAACCAACTTTTTGTTTCATTGATTCTTTGAATGGTATTCTTACATAGATGCAATGATAATGTGTCCTATAGGCTTTAGAAGAATCTTAGTGCATTGTCAAAGAAACGTTTTTAGTTGAGCACATACATTATGAGCAAAGCAGTGGCATTAGATCTTCATAGTAGAGACAGTTAGAGTGTTTCTAATACATGTGTTTCTTAGAGAGAATCTAACAACATTTAAAGGGTCTACTCACAAAGGCCACTGTGCAAAGATAACAGGAAACTCCCCAGAAGCTTGTCTTCAAGTTAGCTATATCAAGTCCTGTGGTGCTTGAAAATCTCTCCATTAATGCTGACTTGAAGACTAGAGGGAGACCAACAGACTGTAGGATTAATATGCTTCTTCAGGATAATCTATAATATTAAGAAATAATTTAAAAGTTGAACAAATATGTCATGATGTATGTCCCAAAGGTTCATTATGGACTAGTGAATTAATGAATTAATAACTTTATAAATCTATTCACATATTACATAAGACATAAAATTATTTTGAAAAGAAACAGTAGAATTTGATATACAAACATTTTAGAACTTGAATTGCCTTGTAAAGCTGTCCACATATGATTGGGAAAGACCAAAGACTGAAATACTATGTGACTTTTTTCACAATATATAATGGCAGACCTTCCCAGAGGAAGTGAGTAAAGCATCATCAGCAAATAATAACTTAAACAAAATGAATAAAAGCTTAGTGTTAGTTTTGTAATGTTTGTGACGATATTATAGGAAATATTGTACATAAAATGTTGTATGAAGTATAAACTCATATGTAACAGGATCATATTTTGAAAATAGTAAATACATTTAATATTCTACTTCCTAGTAAATCATGTTCCCTAGCCATTATTTTACCTTATTGCAATACCAATCCAAAAAGAGGAGAATAAGAGGCCTGGTAGTTCGACATCAGCCCAGAAAAGGCGTCCCTTCTTTCTGGTCTTTACAGATTATGAGAATGAAAAGGGGATGAAGGCAGAAAGTTCAGGAGGTGAAACATGTATCTAAACTCTTATATCAGAGCTGAAGTCCCAAAAGTCAAGTCTTCTTAGCTACACTGAGGAACAAGTGAAGAAGAGATGATGACTTTAATTTAGATTCCTACTTGAGTTTTTGAAGGGCCATCACTTGGCAGGGTACTTGTGGTAGCCATTAGTGCTGTTCAAGAAATGTTTCTGGTTCTTTTCCCTTTCTGGTACACAGCATCATTATAATTCCTGTCCACTTGAGGTGGGGTGGAACTATGTAACTAATTCTGCCTAATGCCTTGTGAGTGGAAGTGGAAGCATTTGATTACCAAAGTAAGACCATCCAGAGCTCTTCTTTTCCCTCTGGCACAGAGTTTTTCACATGTCTTTCAAGACAACACATACATTAGCCGAGAAACTGGGTACAACTTAACAGAGGAAATGATTAGGAAGTTAATTGAGTCTGTAGTCAAGGGCAGTAAAGCTACTCAATGCCAGCAATCGGGTAGGACTCACAATCAGAGTTTGGAGTGCCCGTAGCATCAGCAGAAATGATGCGGCACCAATCAGCAAAGGCAATGTGCTTGTTTCTGGGAGCATGGCCTATGCCAAGTGCATGGCCAGTAGGATGTAGCAACCACAGACTTTGGAAGTGGTGTTAAAAGAAACACCTGGGGATAAGTATAGATTAAGTATACCTTAGTGATGTCATCTAAGGATCTAAGGACTGAAGGACCTGACCAGTGGAGACCAACACAGATACCCATATATCCCAAGAAACTCTCTCCACCCACCCGATGCCATGAATTTACATGAGCCCTCATATGCCCAAATTCCACCTTGGAAAACATTAGAGAGAGGACACGAACATCTGGAAGACAGCACTTACTGGAAAAGGTCTCATCTAAAATAGACTATTCAACCCATTAGAGATTAGGCCACTGACTTATATTTGGGTTTTTTCAAATCTAGGCAAATACAGAAACTAAAAATGGAATTGCAAGCAGGTAGTCATTTCCTATAACATCTCCCATACTAGAGGTTGTTGACAATACTGAAAAGAAAAATGGTTAATTCATTTTCATGGCTATTTTCTAGGCTCTAAAGCAGGGAACTTAACCATCAGAAGTTTGAAATGGTGCTGAAAAAAATCAGAGCAGCCAAAGGCTTCTACTCTGTAGGATTAATCTATGGCAACATCTTAATGAGTCTTTTGCTTATCTGGTGCCTGTCTTCACACATGTTGCCACCTATACATACCAGGTAAATTATGATATGATAAAAGTTGAAAGTGCTGGTCATAGGTAATGATAAATATCATTTGCACAAACAGATTAATTCACTCAGAATTGACATATCTAACTCCTTGGCCACATTTACCATTGATGCTATTATGTTTGGCTGCAGATAGCAGATTCATTTGGCATTCAAAATGTCATTTAATACAACTCAGAGGAAAGGGTGAAATAAAAATGAAGGGTCTATTGGCTCTCATATTTCTAGTAACTATTAGAGGAAGTAGTAAACAGAAGTTCATATCTCATGGCTACAAACAGAATGTTTCCCTGTACAGTCATACAACTTTATCAACGCTGTATTCCAAATGCCTTTTTATTAGATTTGAATCACTGCATTTAAGATCTGGGAACATTGACCAGCTCCATCTGGCTGGCTTTTGTATCTGTGAGCAAAGTAGAGAAAAGAGAAATACACAAGGGTTATAATATTTTTTTTGCGGGGGGAAATTGAAAAAAAAATGGTCACCATTATGAAGTTTGAGCCTAAAATTTTTGGATATATTAACATTAAATACAGCATGTCTCAAGAAACATTTAGATTTTATAAATTATATGTTTTAATATTTTAAATTATGTATTTATTTGAAAAAGTGAGTTTTATACCATATTCTATTTTGAGATGTTGCATTCTAATAAATAGTGGTGAGTTCATATGGCTAAAAGTGTCATAAAGAAATGCTTCAGGATGAACTTGCCTAGTGTAAGTATTTTCCCTGTATTTTATAATCTGATTTTAACCTATGGTGATAGATTGTGCACTAATAATTGTATTTCTCAAAGGAAGAAATAGTATAATATAAAAAGAGTTTCATAAAATGCTCAGAATTAATTCTTTTATATGGACACATTAGGGCATTTTTCTGGTTCTACCAACATAAACCATAGTCAGTGTTTTGAGAAAGCATGACTAAGTAGATCAGGATTCCAATGCTGGAGAATTATTAGGAGAAATAATAAAAAGTCATGTTTAGTCCTTCTACCTCTTTTCTGTTAAAAGATTGTCTTCTAAATGATCCTTTTGACAAAGGTAAATTTTAATAAAACTGTCACATGTATTATTTAATTCATTGGACTTTCTATTTGAATGTTTCACTGACAGCAGGGAGTATACTGCTCTACAAACTTTCAAAGAGGGAAGTATATTGCTCTGCCAAGTCATTGATAAAGTTGTGTTTTGGCAGGCAATGAGAGTTAATTTGAACATTGTCTGGCAAGAGAGAAAAGCAAATACCTATGTCCAATTAGACTGTATCAAATCTCTTTGGACCATTCTGTGAATCTCATTGCCACCCCAGTTTACTCACTTTGCACCCTTAGAGTAAAATATGGTGGTTATAACCTTATGGGCCATGTAACTGAGAAAGTTCAATGAATGATTAAGATTAGAGACAGAATAATTCCAAGAACAGACTACTATTTTGATAAAGTGGAAAGTCAGTGTGGTTTACTGTAAACTGTTTGCATGCGTGTGTGTGTGTGTGTGTGTATAATCTTGTTTTCTCAGTCTTTTGTGTGAATAACCTTGGAGAAAAGACTTTTCTTTAGGAGATAATTGGGAAGAAAAAATAGTTTAACTTTTTAAGCACTTTCTTCTTTGGATTATATTTCAGATTTTAGTAATCTGGCTTTTCATTGAATGATATTTAGAAATTACAATTTTAGGTTAAATATTAATGCAATATTTTTGAAAACAAAGTAGTCAAATCCTAATTTTGAGAGCTTTACTTTTTTATTGACTTTGCCTTTTTGGAATATGTTTATCAAACATTTAAAAGCCTATCTATTTTGCAAAATTGCATATGCATGCAATTTGAAATGCAGCGTATTTACAGTTGTATGGTCATTTTACTAAATTTATTGTCTGGAACTCAACCTTAACCTGGAAGACCCATATGTAAGGATTTAATAATAAATTATTGTAAATCAAGAGTGTTTAAATCATACTTTTTGGGTCGAATTTTTATAATGATGTAAAATTCATGTAACATAAAATTAGCCACTAATCATTTTAAGTGTATAATTCAGTGGCATTTAGCACAGTAACAATGCTGTGCAACCATCACTTCCAGCTAGTTCCAAGATATTTTCATCACCCCAAAGGAAACCACATAGCCATTAAGCAGTTACTTCCTATTTCTCCCTTGCCCAGCTCCTGGCAACCACTAGTCTGTTCTCCATTTCCATAGACTTACGTTTTCTGGGTGTTTTGTATAAATGAGATCAAACAATATGTGACCTTTTGTGTCTCGCTTCTTTCACTTAGCATAATGTTTTTGAAGTTCATCCATGCTATAGCATATATCAGTACTTCATTTTTTAGAGTGGAATAATATTTTATTATATGAATAGACCTCATTTTGCTTATCCCATTCTTTCATTGATGGATATTTGGGTTGCCTCTGACTCTTGGTTATTGAAAACAGTACTGCTATAAAATCAGTGTGCAAATATCTCTTTGAGACCCTGTGTTCAGTACCTTTGGTTATACACTGTACTAATCTAGGTTATCCAGTTAATAGAAGGAATTGGCTTATGTGATTATGGAGGCTGAGAAGCTGAAGATCTAAAGTCGACAATCTGGAGACCCAGGAGAGATGATAGTATAGTTATGGTCTAAGTTTCAAGGCTTCAGACCCAGGAGAGCCAATGGTGTAAGTTTCAGTCTAAAGGCAGGAGAAGACCAATGTGTCAGCTCAAAGACTGTCAGGAAGAAAGAAGGAATTCTTTTTTAGTCAGCTTCTTATTCTATTCTGGCCTTCATAGATTGCATGAGAGGCCCACACACATTGCAAATGGCAATCTGGTTTACTCAGTTTACCAATTCGAATGTTAATTTCATCCAGAAACATCCTCATGGACACATCTAGAAATAATGTTTAACCAGATATCTGAGTACTCCATAGCACCATGTTGTTGATATATAAAATTAACCATAAGAAGTGGGATTGTTAGATCATATGGTAGTTCTGTTTTTAATTTTTTGAGGAACTGACTTACTGTTTTCCATAGCAGTTATCATTTTATTTACATTGGTTTTATTTGCATTACTGTAATGATTACTGATATTGGGCATCTTTTCACATACTTGTTGGCCATTTGTATATTATCTTAGGAGAAATGTCTCCGGAAGCCCCTTTCTCCATTTTTTAACGAGGTTATTCGATTTTTTTTCTTGTTTAATTGTAGTCCTTTAGATTGTCTGAATATTAACCCCATATGTGTATATATATAAAATGCAAATATTCTCTTCCATGTCATAGGTTACTTTTATATTCTGTTGATTGTGCCAGTGGTACACAAAAGCTTTTAAGTTTGATGTAATCTCATTTGTCTATTTTCACTTTTGCTGCTTGTGATTTTGGAGGCATATCCAAGAAATCATTGCCAAATGTAATATTGTGAAGCTTTTCTTCCATGTTTCCTTCTGGGAGTTGTATAGATTTGCATCCTACAGTTAGGCTTTTAATCCATCTGTGTTAACTTTTATATATGGTGTAAGATAAGCCCCTACCATACTCATTTGCATGCAGATATTCAGTTTTTCCAACACCGTTTTTAAACAGACTGTCCTTTCCCCATCGAGTGATTTTGGTATCCTTATCTGACATCATTTGGCCAAATATTTGATTGTTTCTTTCCAGGTCCTCTGTTTTATTACATTGGTCTATATATCTGTCTTTATGCCAGAAATATATTGGTTTTAATTACTGTAGTTTTATAACATATTATAAGATCAGGAAGTGTGAGTCCTTTAACTTTGTTCTTCAAGATTGTCTTAGCTATTTTGGGTCCTTGAAATTTCACATGAATTTTAGAATGGATTTTTCTTTTTCTGTAAAAAAAAGGCCGTTAGGAGTTTTATAGGGATTGCTTGAATCTACAGATTACTTTGAGGAGTATTGACTTGTTAACAGTATTAAGTATTTTAATCCATGACCATAGAAGGCCTAAATCATACTTGTTGAGAGATGGTGCCTTTAAGTCATCATTTGTTTTTGTTTGTTTTTGTCTGGTAATTAGCTTAATCATTACTGTCACTTTACAATTGCCGCCCATTTCTTTGAGGAATCTGAGAGAAAAATTAGAGGAAAGTTTGGCTGGAAAACCAGAGATCACAACCAAAATTCTGTTTATGGAGCCTCGTTTCCTCCACTGACTCTCAGTGACACTGTCTTCCCCAGGTCCTTGTGCCAGGCCTGCCTCTGACCAGACTTGCTCAGTTTTCTTTCTATACATCCCTATCTCTGGTGTGGTAACTTCTTCTTTATAATATAGTTTTTATGAATTTTCATCATTTTTGAGAGTCTGAAACCTAGTGTGCAGTTTAACAAATATTTTCTGGTAGTTAAATTAATGAAGTATCTTAAAATCATCAAAGTAACTAAAATTTAAACTGTTATTCAAGAGTGAGAAAGTGGTTGACATTATATTTACCAAAACTCCAGATTTATTTATTGAATTTCATCTCATCACTTTTCTGAACTATGAAGGAGATAGTGATGTTAGTTACATATGAAATCCTTGGTTCAGGTTATGATATTTGAAAATTTTCTAATTCTTAGTACAATTTCTCTAAGTGTAATAAACACTGGTATATTTTTTCCCACAGTTCATATATTTGAAAGGATTCACGAGATTACACAAAGTGTACTTAATTTTTTTTTTTTTTACAAAAATGCAAATTATATGATACAGCAAGAGAAAGAAAAAGCAAGCCAGCACTGGGAGTCCAAGAGACATTTTGACATACCAACTCTCCAGGGCCACCTTCTTTGCACATACAGGACCAAGCTGTGTCTCTAACTTGAACCTCTAACATTCGGACCAGGAATTTTGTCTTCCTGGGAGTTAAGAGAAGCCCTCACTAGGAGTGTTATAAGTCCCTATAGTCATATAAGCAAGCCATGCTTTTCAACTGGTTATGTGGGTGGAAAACCATTAGTAAAGAAACTAAGTATCAAAGTCTCCAGGTCAGAACTTAAACAGAATTACATAAACCTTACTGACCCTAGCTTAGCCAAGAGTCAAAAACCAGACATCCAGGTGTTTCCAGATTCAAAGATAGAGGTTTTCCAGCCCAGCTACAAATCCATTTTATCTTGAAAACCTAAGAAAGTAGGAGGGTCTGTAGTAAAGATTTTTTTTTCCTTTAGATAAGTTCTCACTCTGTCACCCAGGCTGGAGTGTAGCAGCGTGATCAGAGCTCACTGCAGCCTCAACCTCCTGGACTCAAGGAGCCCTCTCACCTCAACTTCCTGAACAGCTTGGACAATAGGCATGTGCCACCATGAGATAATTTTTTGTCTTTTGTAGAAATGGGGCCTATGTTGCCCAAGCTATTCTTGCCTAAAGAAAGGTCTAGTTTTTACCCTTGGCTTCTTGGAGGTAATCTCTAGCTCTTGGAATGTCATGCCTGATAGGAACATCTTTGCCTTCCTGGGGACCTTGAGCCAGCAAGATATTAACAATGTGATTTAGAGTGGGGTTGGGGCTTTGAGTCATGTCCTGCAGGGCCGAAAACTTAAGACAGCCACATACATAGTCAACTGTCTAGTAATGGATAAGACTCTGGACATCAAGGCTCGGGTGAGCATCCCTGCTTGCCAGTACTACCTGAGCAATGTCACACATTGATGCCAGGAAATGCTGTCCTGATTCCACAATGAGAGACCAATAGTTTCACATTTGTTACTTTGTTGGGCTTTTCTCCATGCTTCTCTCTTCTTGACTGATATTAATCTGTATTATTTCACTGTAATAAATCATAACCATGAGTCTAACACCTTTCAGTAAGTTCTGCGAGCCCTTCTAGTGAATTATCAAACCTGAAAGTAGTTTTGGGAATCCCTTGAACTTGCAACTGGTGTTAAATGAGAGTGGCCTTGTAGACTGTGCTCCCTTTAACTTTCACAGGAGGTAAAAGATGGCCTTCTTTAAACGCCCCACATTCTATATTTTATAATAAGAACACAGGACTTTTATCCTATATGGGAGGCCAACATAGAGATTTCAGCAGGATGTGCTGGGGAAGCATTAGAAGTACAGGTTGGATGAATAAGAAATCATAGAATTGGCTGCAATCATGAAAGCTAAGGATAGAAGATTGAAGAGTATGGATGTTTGTTTTTTACCAAACAACTTAATCATTCAGAAGAGTAAAATATTTTTGAAAAATTACATGGTATAATATAAAGGTACCTTTGGCAACTTGAAAAAGGAGATCTAAATGCATATGGAAAGAGAATCAAAGAAGAGGATGTTTGAAAAATAGACAATGCCAGGGTTTCAAGCCTGAGTGATAATGGAGAAGTTATGAGGAGGAGAGGAGCAGGTTTTAGAGATTTGCTGCCTAGAAGAGTTTTGTGCTTGTCAAGCTTGAGGTAATCTGTAAGATACCCACATATAGGCTGGGCACTGTGGCTGATGCCTGTAATCCAAGCACTTTGGGAGGCTGAGGTGGGTGGATCATTTGAGGTCAGGAGTTCGAGACCAGCTTGGCCAACATGGTGAGACCCCCATCTCTACTAAAAATACAAAAAGTAGCCAGGCATGGTGGCAGGCACCTGTAATCACAGCTACCCAAGAGGCTGAGGCAGGAGAATCACTTAAACCCGAGAGGCGGAGGTTGCACTGAGCCAAGATCATGTCATTGCACTCCAGCCTGAGTGACACAGTGAGACTCCATCACACCCAAAAAAAGATACCCACATATAAATAATCCACAGTAGCTTCTATTCGGGAGCTAAGAAGAGAAATTGAGTGTGAACACATAGCAGTGATAGTTACTTAAACCTTGTAAAATGGATAGAGTTGCCAAGTAGAGGACAGAAATGAGAAACAAAGACGACTGGGGTAGGTTTTATGAACACCTACATCAGAAATTAGGCAAAGGAGGAGAACTGGGGAGGAGCAGGTGTTACAGCTGTCATAAAGCCCAGCGTAGCAACCTACAAAAAGGAGTCTTAGAGAGGGGTGGCAGAAAATCAACTTAGCATTCTTTTTAAAACTGCATACTTATAAACGCACGTTTTTGTTATCATTAGGCTTTTGTTTACTTCTTGAACAAGTTTGAGTCAATACAGCCTCATCACCCTTTTATATGTCAGCACGTTTTTCTCTAAAAATCTCTTACAGTACCACTTACGAGTTGTATTATCTGGTTGCTTTCTTCTTTTATAGATTGTAAATTTATTAAGGAAGGGCCCAGATACACAAGTAGCCCATAATTAGTGCTCCAGTTCAAAACATTCCTGTCATAGTTCAGTAGTTAGAAAAAAAAAAAAAAAGTCAGTCTTCCAGTTAAGGGAAGTAAGGTTTCTCTGAACAAAAGCAAATCTCTGTGTCCCTTGAGTTACCTATTTTTATTACTAGAATATTTATTTTCAAAGTATAATTTTCAGAAATTAAAAATATGATGCAGACAGGGCGCGGTGGCTCACACCTGTAATCCCGGCACTTTGGGAGGCCGAGGCGGGTGGATCACCTGAGGCCAGGAATTCGAGACCAGCCTGCCCAACATGGAGAAACCCTGTCTCTACTAAAAATACACAATTAGCCAGGCATGGTGCACGCCTGTAATCCTAGCTACTCGGCAGGCTGAGGCAGGAGAATTGCTTGAACCCAGGAGGCGGAGGTTGCAGGGAGCTGATATCGCGCCATTGCACTCCAGCCTGGGCAACAGGAGTGAAACTCCATCTCAAAAAAAAAAAAAAAAAAAAAAAAATGCTTTGCTGTGTTGCACTCGTGAAATGCTGGCATTTCGGTTTATGTTGTCAGGACTCACTTTACAATCAACAAAGATACAACTATTATAGAAATGCCAAACTATTAATGACTGTTGTTTAATTTCATTAGAAGAAAAGATGGCTTATCCTTGAAAATGATTTGTTTGTAAAATGTGGTGGCAACATTTTGAATTATTCTTGTTTGAATACACAGATTGTTTACCAAATGCTTTCAGCAAATTAAACAAAATGTGAAATTGGGTTTGACCTCTGCAACTGTCTTTCTCATCTATGATTTTTATCACTTTTACAAGATCCTTGATAAGATTTCTCATGGAGCATGTGGATCAGCAAAGAACGTTCTTGTTTTTTTCCACTTTATCATATACTATTGTATTTCACTTTGTTTAAGCTATATCCTGTAGCAGGCATAGCACTGGGGGCACTGCTGAGCCTGTTGGCATCTGTTAATATGGCTGTAGGATGTGATGAGTCATGGATTGTCCTGGGCATTAATTACACTGTCCATTGACTTTGGAAACAATAATACGTTCTTGTTTTATGTTGGCTGTACTGTGATATTACTAAAGGAAGGTGTTCCTTAATTCCAATAAATGTCATTTCTATTTTGTGAGATCCGCTTTGTAGTTCTTTGCCTCCTTTCTCTTTCCATGGTTCTCCTTCATATTGTAGACTTTTGTTTTCTTTTTTTTTGTTTAGCCTGAGGTGGAAGGACATTTCTTTGTGGAAAATAAATAAATGACATAACACATTAAATAATTCAAACTTGGCTCAGTTGAAGTGTTTACAGTCCCAGAGTCTTGTACTATCCTTAAACCAGAGTAATTTAAATTATATTCATGATAGTATTTAAATTAAGTAACTAAAATATCACTCCCTGTGTAAACATCAAATCAACATTTTACCTGAATTCTGAGGTTATCAGGATACAAAGGATTTCAGATATGTTACAGGTTATTTTTTTAGCAATCTCGAAAGTCTTTTTCCTACTTCAAAATTTGACAGTATAAGAGAAGCCTTTTTCTGTGTGATTCTTTAAGATCAAATATATGTCAAACTGTCAGATAATTTCTTCTAGCTGGAAATAACAAATATTACAGATCAGTATGATATAACCTTAGCTGTTGGGGAGACAATCTCTTTGATATTGAGAAAATTTGAAAGTATGTCATACATCAGTTTAAGAATAGATGCTCCTTGGTAAGGAGTAGTAGAATTCTAGGTAAATTGTACTTCTAATAGGTTTTTGGGATATTTTTAGGGTTCTCTACATATATGATCATATAATCTGAGAAGAGAGATGATTTAGCTTTCCCCTTTCCATTTGGATATCTTTTTGAATTTCCTCTTCTTGCCTAATTGTTCTGGTTAGGACTTTAAGTGCTATGTTGAATAGACTGGCAAACCTGGACATACTGGCCTTGTTCTTGATCTTAGAGAAAAGCCTTTCAGTCTTTCAACGCTGAGTGTGATGTAAACTGGGGGATTTTTTTTTTTTTTTTTTTGAGATGGAGTCTCACCCTGTCGCCCAGGCTGGAGTACAGTAGCCCAATCTCAGCTCACTGCAAGCTCTGCCTCCTGGGTTCATGCCATTCTCCTGCCTCAGCCTCCTGAATAGCTGGGACTACAGGTGCCCACCACCTCACCTAGCTAATTTTTTTTGTATTTTTAGTAGAGACGGGGTTTCACCGTGTTAGCCAGGATGGTCTCGATCTCCTGACCTTGTGATCTGCCTGCCTTGGCCTCCCAAAGTGCTGGGATTATAGGCGTGAGCCACCACTCCTGGCCAAACTGGGGGCTTTTTTTTTTTTATTACCTTTGTTATGTTGAGGTAGTTTCTTTCAATTCCTAGTTTGTTTAGTGTTTTTATGGTAAAATTTGAATTTTGACAAAGTTGTTAGTCAAATGCTTTTTCTGCATCAACTGAAATAATCATGTCAATTTCTTCATTATTCTGTTAATTTGGTGTGTTATACTGACTGATATTTATTTGGTGTAACATTCTTGCATTCCAGGAATAAATCTCACTTGATCACTGTGTATAACCCCTTTAACGTGCTATCAAATTCTGTTTGCCAGTATTTTGTTGAGGATTTTTCCATCAATATTCATCATGATGGTCTCTTGTTTTATTTTCTTGTAGTGTCTTTGTGTGTGGTTAGTATTAGAGTATCTCTGGCCTCAGAGAATGAGTTTGAAAGTGTTCTCTATTCTTCAATATTTTAGGAGAGTTTGACAAGGATTGGTGTTAAATCCTTAAATGTTTGATAGACTTCATCAGTCAAGCCATCTGATTCTAGGTTTTCTTTGTTGAGAGATTTTTGATAACTGCTTTGATCTCCTTACTCCTTATAGATCTATTAAGGTTTTCTATTTCATCTTGACTTTGTCTTGGTAGACTGTATTTCTAGGAATATATCCATTTCATCTAGGTTAAACAATTTATTGGTGTATAATTGTTCCTATTAATTTCTCATAATCCTTTTTATTTCAGTGAAATCAATTGTCATGTCCCCACTTTCATTTCTCATTTTAGCCATTTGAGCTTCCACCTTTTTTTTTTTTTTTTTTTTTTTGAGACGGAGTCTCGCTCTGTCGCCCAGGCTGGAGTGAGTGGCGCGATCTGGGCTCACAGCAAGCTCCGCCTCCCGGGTTCCCGCCATTCTCCTGCCTCAGCCTCCCGAGTAGCTGGGATTACAGGCACCTGCCACCACGCCCGGCTAATTTTTTTGTATTTTTAGTAGAGACGGGGTTTCACCGTGTTAGCCAGGATGGTCTCCTGATCTCCTGACCTCCTAATCCACCCGCCTTAGCCTCCCAACGTGCTGGGATTACGGGTGTGAGCCACCACGCCTGGCTCCTGAGCTTCCTCCTTTTTCACAGTTGTTCTAGCTAAAGGCTTGACAGTTCTGTTCATGTTTTATATAGTCAACCCTATGTTTCACTAATTTCTCTATTGTTTTGCTAGTCTCAATTTTGTTTATCTCTGCTGTAATCTTTATTGTATCTTTTTGTGTGCTAGATGTGTGAAGTGTCTTCTTTTTCTACTTCCTTAAGGAATAAAGGTACGTTGTTGATTTAGTTTCTTTTTAGTATAAACAACTACAGCTATAAAATTCCTTCCTACTATTACTTTTTCAGCGTCTCACAAGTTTGAATATATTGTGTTTACATTTTAATTTCTCTCAATATATTTTCTAATTTTCTTTGTGTTTTTTTCTTTGACCCATTGGTTACTTAAGGGTTTGTCATTTAATTTCCACACATTTGTAGACTTCCCAGTTTTCCTCCTGCTATTGATTTCTAGTTTCATTCCATCTTAATAAAAAAGGTACCTTGATGATTTTAATCTTTTAAGTGTATTAAGACTTTTTTGGGGGCTTAGCATATGGTTTATCCTGAACTATGCTCCATGTATACTTGAGAACAAAATGTGTATTCTATCGTTTTTGGGTGAAGTGTTTTATATATGTCTGTCAGTTTCAATTGGTCTATAATGTTGTTCAAGTCCCCTATTTCTTTATTGATCTTTTCTCTGGATGTTTCATCAATTATTGAAATTGTGATATTAAAGTCCCCATAATTATTGTAGATCAGTATTTTCTTCCTTTCAATTATGTCAAGGTTGGTTTCATAAATTTAGGAGCTCTCAGGCTCAGTGTGTATATATAAAAATATATATATATGTATTTATAAGTATTGTATCTTCTTGGTGAATTGACCCTTTTGTCATTACACAGTGCCCTTCTTTCTCTCTTGTGACAGCTTTCAACTCAACATCTCTTTTATCCAATATCAATATAGCCACTTGCTGCTCCTTTTTAAATATTTGCATGAATTGTCTTTTTTTCCATTCTTTCTCTTCCCCAGTGCATGTCTTCGGATTTATAACAAGTCTTGTGTAGACAGTATATAGTTGCATCTTGTTTTTTCATCCATTCTGCCAAAATATATCTTATGATTAGCAATTTACTCTTGCCATTTTGCTAATTTTTTGTCTATGTCTTATAGTTTTTTTCCCTTTATTTCTCCCTTACTGCCTTCCTTTGTGTTCAGTTGATTTTTTAGTGACATTTATTTGATTTTCTTCTTATTTCTCTTTGTATACATTCTCTAGATATATCTTTTTGTGTTACCATAGGGATTACATAAAACAGTTTTTAGAAAAATCAATTTTAAACTTGCAACTTCAATCACATACAAAAACTCTACTCCTTTATAACTCTCTTCACACTCCCATTTTATGTCACAAATTATCTTTCTATATTGTGTACCCATTAATATAGATTTGTAGTTATGCTTTTTAAACTTTAAATCCTATTAAATAATTAAAAGTGGCATTACAAATAAGAATTATAATAACACAATTTTAAATATTTGCCCATACATTTATCTTTATCAAAGAACTTTATATTTTTATAGGGCTTGAAGTTACTGCCTAGTGTCCTTTGTTTCAAGTTGAAGGACTTTCTTTAACATTTCTAATAGGAATGGTGTAGTGGTTACTATCAAGCAAGTGATATCAGTTGCCTGTCACGAGGAGTGAAAACCCTGACACTTCTGCCTACTGCATCTTGGTATTGGAGTTGCCAAGGAAAACACAGTACAGCCAATTGCTGAATAGATTAATGCTTTACTCACATAGAGTAGAGGCAGAGCATGATCAGCTCCACTAGGGGTCATGGGTCTCCCATGGCCAGCAGGTCCTGCCCAGCAGCTGACACAGGACAACTTGTCTGTACATACCTCTCTTGTGCTACAGAAGGACCCTTCCCCTCCCTGCAGGGGACAAATGTAGTATCAGGTTTGGCTAGGTGCCATAATATGTGCAATTTTAAGATGAAAAGAGGAATACACATTGAGTCTGAAACAGGCTAAGATATTCCCACACAGGTGATAATCCCAATACAGGATATGAAGATTCTTTATTCTCTTGGTAAAAAAGTGGTCCAGACCCTAGGCCCATTGTCACATGGCCAAGTGAGGGTCAAAAGATGGCATGCACAAGACTGCCTTTCCCAACAGTAACAAACTCCTCAGTTTTTATCTAGAAATGTCTTACTTCTCTTCATTTTTTGAAAAGCAGATTTGCTGAATACAGTATTCTCAGTTGACAGAATTTTAAAAAATCAATTAAATATATCATTCCACTGCCTTTTGCCCTGCAAATTTTCTGATGAGAAATCCACTGTTAATATTATAGATTTTCTTGTACATACTGAGTCACCTTTCTCTTGCTGCTTTCGAGATTCTCTTTGACTTTTGACAATTTGATTATAATATGTCTTAGTGTGGATCTTTGTGGATCCATCCTATTTAGAATTTACTGAGCTTCCTGTATTTGTACATTCATTTCTTTTTTTTTTTTTTTTGGAGAGGGAGTCTCACTGTGTCACCTAGGCTGGAGTGCAGTGGTGTGTGATCTCGGCTCACTACAACCCCTGCCTCCTGGGTTCAAGTGACTCTTGTGCTTCAGCCTCCCGAGCAGCTGGGACTACAGGCATGCACCACCACACACGGCTAACTTTTTTTTTTTGTATTTTTTGTAGAGACAGCGTTTCACCATGTTGGACAGGCTGGTCTCGAATTCCTGGCCTCAGGTGATCTGCCTTCCTCGGCCTCCCAAAGTGTTGGGATTACAAGTGTGAGCCACCGCGCCCAGCCTGTATATTCATTTCTTTCCTCATACTTGGGAAGTTTTCATCCATTGTTTCTTCAGATAAGCTCCCTGTCTCTTTATTTCTCTCTTCTTGTGTTAATTCCATAATCTATATGGTTCACTTGACAATGTCCCATATGTCTCTTAGGTTCTGTTCACTTTACTCATTCTTTTTTCTTTTTGCTCCTCAGATTCAACAATTACAAATGACATATCTTCAAGTTTACTGATTCTTTCTTCTGCCTGGCCAAGTCTCCATATAGTACATTTTTCAACTAAGTTATTCTGTTTCTCAGGTTCAGAATGTTTGTTTTTTGTGATTTTAAAATTATCTCTTTGTTGATATTCTCATGTTGTTCATAAAATATCTCCCTTAGTTTGCTTATTTGTCTGTTCACGTTCTCCTTCAGCCCATTGAGCATACTTTAGACATCTTTATTGTTTGAACATCTTTATTCTGCTGTTCTTTAAGATCAGTTTCTGGAGATTTATTTTGTTCCTTTGAAGGCTATGTTTTCCTGTTCCTTTGTATGTATGCCTTGGATCTTTTGTTGAAAATTGAGCATTTGAAAAAAAGTAGCCTTGTCTCCTAGCTTTTTGTGGACTGGCTCTGTGCAGGGGAAGACCTTTACTAATCATCCTGGCATGAAGGTACAGGCTTCTTTCATACCTTTACTGGAGATGTGTCTTTCCTTGCTTGTGTGTACGCTTTTGTTCCAGTTCCCCCATTTAAAGACTGCTTTAAATGTCTTAATTTCCCTAAGAGGCATATTGCTGCTGCTTCTTAGAGGTCGGGGAATTTTTATTATATTCCTTTGTCTATAATCTGTGCCACCAGTGGGTCTTCTGACCTCCTGTGGCTCTTAGTCACCATGGTGCCTGTCACTGTTTTAAATGACCTTGAACCTGCTATTCAAACTATACCACCATTCCCATCAACTTTTTGAATCAGGCAAGATAGAATAGTCTACCAGTCAATCTCCAGATAAGCTTCTCTCTTCCTCTTCCAGTTTGAGGCCAGAACTTGGATTGGGCAAATTCCTTCTGATCACACCACACTACGTTGAAGACAAGGTAGGTTAAGGGCAAGAAAAATGCCATGAAATTTCATATTGCTTCTATGTGGCTTTTTTTCAGTTAGGCATTTGCTTTGTTGCTGCAGCTTCTTAGCTAATTTTAAGAGTTCTTACAAAGCAACTTTGGTCTATGTATTTTTTATTTGACATTTTTATGGGAAAATATGGCCCTGGAACTTCCTAGTCTGCTACTTGCTGATATATCTTTAATGAATGAAATAAATTAATAAAATCAGAAACAGGACATATTTTATAATATAAATATACAATATCTCAAGAAGAACAATTTGGACGATGGCATGAATGTTAATCTTTCTCTTTTAGCAAAAACGTTTCCACATTATTAACAGCACTCCCTCTCTCAGGGAGTGCCAAAGTAGAGTTCTTTTAGTATTGGAGACCCAGCTCTTAGTGTTTAGGTTTATGTACATCTGCTGTCCTTCTGAATAGTATATTACTTCCAAGTTAATCATTTATTACCTACTTCTAAAAGAAGCAGTAGCTTCTAGTTAACGTAATTGTCAACTGCTTAGATTTAAAATAATACAACATAATTTAATGTCTGACTGTGATAAATGCCTGTGAGATTTGCCTCCAGATGCAGTCACTGGTCCCCGCTTGCTGGGCATCCTTCTCTCATGCCCTGTTCTCCAAAGGCCCTCAAACCTTTACTTCCCAAGGAGGAGTATATTAGTCTGTTTTCACACTGCTGATAAAGACATACCTGAGACTTGGTAATTTATAAAGGAAAGAGGTTTAATTGACCCACAGTTCCACATGGCTGAGGAGGCCTCAGAATTATGGTGGAAGAGCAAGGGATGCCTTACATGGCGGCACGCAAAAAGAGAATGAGAACCAAGTGAAAGGGGTTTCCCCTTATAAAACCATCAGATCTTGTGAGACTTATTCACTACCACAAGAACAGTATGGGGGAAACTGCCCCCATGATTCAGTTATCTCCCACTGAGTCCCTCCCACAATATGCAGGAATTATGGGAGCTACAATTCAAGATGAGATTTGAGTGGGGACACAGACAAACCTTATCAAGGAATTCTTCTAAAGGAGTGGCATCAGATCTTCCTTACTTGCTCATTGTCATGATCCTGCATTTAATTGGTGGGGCAATTCCACATGCTGCAGTATCACTGTAACTCTGCAATTCCCCTGAATAGACAGAGCACCCAGGTGAAACTGTATCAAGTCTCCATTAAAAGAAGAAGACAAAATAACAATTTAAAAAGTGTAAGAACCAAAATTTTTGTTTTCTCAGCCATCATATAAGCATTTGTATTATATAAACTTGTAGTCAAATATTATGGAGTCATGTTTGTTAGAGATTTAAAACATGGGATTTCTTTCCACCTGTTTAATGTCTTCTTTAATTACTTTCAGCAATATTTTGTAGTTTTCAGTGTACAAGTCTTTCACTTCTGTGATCAAGTTTATTCCTACGTATTTTCTGTGATGCTATTGTAAGTGGAATTGTTTTTCTTATTACCTTGGCAGGTTGTTCATGGTTAGTGTATACAAATACAACTGGATTTGCCTATTGAATTTTTATCCTGTAACTTGGCTGAATATGTTTATTAGATCTAATACTTTTTCCTTGTTTGTTTTTGTGGAATCCTTATGGTTTTCTACATAAAGATCACGTTAGTGACAAGACATAACATTACTTCTTACTTTCTAGTTTCCATTCCTTTTTAAATTTTGTTTTAAATTTTTTTCTTGTTCATTTACTCTGGACAGAACATCCAGATTTATGTTGAATTGAAGTGGTAGGAGTAGGCATCTTTCTTGTTCCAGATCTTAAGAAAAAAGAAATTCAGTCTATTAGCATCAAGTAGCAGGGAGTTTTCTTACATACAGTGTTGAAAAAGTTCCCGGCAGGGCGTGGTGACTCACGCCTGTAATCCCAGCACTTTGGGAGGCCACAGAGCAAGACTCCGTCTCAAAAAAAAAAAAAAAAAAGAGAAAAGAAAAAAGAAAAACTTTCCTTCTATTTATAGTTGAAATCATAAGAGGATGTTGATCTTTTTCAAATGTGGGTATTTTTCCCCTTCCTTCTTTGAATGTGCATTACATTGGTTTATTTTTATACCTCGTGAACCACCCTTTCATTCCAGAAATAGCAATCCTTTTCATATGTTACTGAATGCAGTTTGCTAGTATTTTCTTGAGGATTTTTGTAACAATATTCCTCAGGGATATCGGTCTGTAGTTTTCTTTTCCTATACTGCCTTTTTCTGGCCTTGGTATCCAGGTAATTCTGGCTTCATAGAATGAGTTAGGAAGTGTTCTCTCCCCCTCCACTTTTTGGAAGGGTTTGAGAAATCTGATGTAAACCTTTCTTTAAAATGTTTGTTAGAATTCACCAGAATAGCCCTCTGATCCAGGCTTTTCTTTGTCAAGAAAAAGACTTAACACATTTAAATTTAAGGCACAAGTTGGTAGCTGGTTTCAATCCCACCTCCAGCTGCCTGACTTCAAACATGAATCAACAGACAGCATGTACTATCAGATCCCAGAGGGTCCTCTCATGTTACCTAACTTGACCCATACAGGCCCTAAATGGGTAGCATAGGATTTGCCTAAACCTTAGGAGACAGCATATGCAACCAGATTTCAGCAATTTTTATGTCATCCCCTAATCTGCCTCATGCAATCTCATGTAATACTAAACGTTGGAGAGTCTTCTCTCTCCTAAACTGCTCCACTCCGTTCTTTGTTTGGAGAACCTATGTCACCCTCCCCTTTTCTCCCACCATGCAGGTAGGAACATATGCTACCAGATCCCAGGGGATCTATCTTATCCCCCAACCTTGTCCACATGGTGCCATATCTTCTAGAGGAACATTGAAGCTGTATTGGCCCATGTAGGGTGGCGTCAGGCACACGCACAGGCAAGGCCAACAGCGAACTCATTTGGTCTATAAAGACACATCAAGCCGTTTATAGATTCAAAGAGTTTATTACAGAGACAACGAAAGAAAGAGTAGCCAAAGGTAGCAGCTCCCAACCCTTGTTCCACATGCCTAAAAGGGCACCACTAATGTAAAAAGGGTCAGATAACTGCAACACAACTTGTGGCAGACTACATTCCTGAGGAACAAATTCTAGATGACAGTAACGGGTACTATGGTCTGTAGCTAAACCCTGCGTAGGAGTAGAGCAGAAAGCATCATTCCACATACCAGCAGGTAATGAGCAACTGTCTTATAACAACCTCCTAAGAGGGATAGGGAGGTAAATGGGAGATGGTGTTGAGGCGGCTCCTCCCAAGCCTTTCATTGTCTTATGTTCCAGGAGAATCACAACCTGCTATGGCAAGATTCAGATTAGAGGCAGATCCAATCTTTTTTTGTTTGTTTGTTTAAGCAGAGTCTTGCTCTGTAGCCCAGGCTGGAGTGCAGTCCAAAGTGCTGGGATTACAGGTTTCACCATGTTGGCCAGGATGGTCTCAATCTCCTGACCTCATGATCCCCACTGCGCCTGGCTGGCAATTCAAATCTTTGTTGCTTGTCATATAGCAATACATATAGAAAGGCCACTATGTGGCTCACGCCTGTAATCCCAGTACTTTGGGAGGCCGAGGCAGGCAGATCATGAGGTCAGGAGATTGACACCATTCTGGCCAACATGGTGAAACCCCCTCTCTACTAAAATTACAAAAATTAGCTGGTTGTGGTGGCAGGTGCCTATAGTCCCAGCTACTCGGAAGGCTGAGGCAGGTGAATCGCTTGAACCCTGGAGGCGGAGGTTGCAGTGAGCCGAGATTGTGCCACTGTACTCCAGCCTGGTGACACAGTGAGACTCTGTCAAAAAAAAAAAAAAAAAAAAAAAAAAAAAGAGAAAGGCCACCATGATGGGGCTCTTCCCATACACACTTCTGTTTACTTTTGCTATCAATCATTGACAAAGGAGTGTTGAAATCTCTGCCCTTTAATTGTGGGTTTGGCAATTTTTTTTTTTTTTTTGCACTATAGATTTGCTTAAGGCATTTTAAAGTTCTGTAATTTGGTGCATAAATATTTAGGATTTCAATGTACTCTTTCTGAATTGTCCCCTTTATTGTTAAGCAGTGTTCTCTTCATGACTGGTAATATTGCTTTATCTGAACTTTATTTTATTTAATATTGAAGTAGCCACTCCAACTTTATCATGTTTAGGATTTTCATGTTGTAATTTTTTGCATTATTTTACTTCTAAGGTATTTCTGTCTAAATAGTATAGTTTCTTTTAGACAGTATATTGTTTGAACTTTTATTAAAGTTGAATGGACTCTTATTAAAGTTTAACGTTATTTAGGCTTATGATTCAGGGGAGTCTACAGTGATGGATCCCATTTAGGTTATGGAAAGAAGACTTTTGTTGTCAGTT
Source organism: Chlorocebus sabaeus (assembly GCF_047675955.1). Taxonomy (NCBI): domain Eukaryota; kingdom Metazoa; phylum Chordata; class Mammalia; order Primates; family Cercopithecidae; genus Chlorocebus; species Chlorocebus sabaeus. Next base: position 3,245,904 of record NC_132915.1, on the reverse strand, counting down.
TTGCCCAAAAGAAGTTAATATGAGGATTTCATTTGACCAAACCTAGAATCATCTTTTCCTCTACCTTCAGAAGCATTAAAATCCATGTGGCTGGCCCACATTCTAAATTATTTTTCATTTAAATTGTAATGCACTACAAAACCAGAAGTGATCTTCAGGCAAGTCGAAGCAAGGAGAACCTCCATTGTTCCTTTTTTTTTTTTTTTTGACAGTCTTGCTCTGTCACCCAGGCTGGAATGCAATGGCACAATCCTGGCTCACTGCAACCTCCACCTCCCTGGGCTAAAGAGATCTTTCCACCTCAGCCTCCTGAGTAGCTGGGACCACAGGCACGCACCACCATGCCTGGCTAATTTTTGTATTTTTTGGTAGAGACGGGGTTTTGCCATGATGGCCAGGCTTGTCTCGAGCTCCTGACCTCAGGTGATCCACCAGCCTCTACCTCCATTGTTATTAGAGGAAGTGCATGAACAGAAAGACCCCAGGTATTATTGATTGTCGTCAAAAAGTATCCAGGAGGAAATCCTAGATAATCAGAAGTGGGCACTTGAAAACATTTCTCTCAAGACTCTTCTTTTAGAGAACTTTACTTTGGGAAGTTTAGAAATGATGTATCTAATGTGGGAGAGTAAGGTGGAAAGTAAGGTACAGAATGTAACTAGGCACCGCCAATATTACTTAAAGCTGACAAACTAGTTAGTAAAATTATAATTAACATTGCAAATATAAAAACTAAGAAATACAGGAAACTAAAATTGGAGGTTGATGAATGAGTATAAAGATAAACATACTGAGGCTAGGCACAGTGGCTCACACCTGTAATCCCAGCACTTTGGGAGGCCAAGGCGGGAGGATCACGAGGTCAGGAGATCAAAACCATCCTGGATAATGCAGTGAAACTCCAACTCTACCAAAAATACAAAAAATTATCTGGGCGTGGTGGTGCGCACCTGTAATCCCAGCTACTCAGGAGGCTGAGGCAGGAGAATTGCTTGAACCCGGAAGGCAGAGGTTGCAGTGAGCCAAGATCGTGCCATTGCATTCCAGCCTGGGCAACAGAGTGAGACTCCATCTCAAAAAAAAAAAAAAAGAAAAAGAAAATAAATTAATCCAATCCATCTTGTCAACTGGTTAAAGAAAAATAATCATATCAATGAGTGCAGAAAATACATTCGACAAAATCCACTCCCCATTTTTGATAAAAACTCTCAGCAAACAAGGAATAGAGGGAAGCTCCTCAACTTGATAAAGAACATTTACAGAAAAGTCATAGCTGACATCATAGTTAAATGCTCAGAAAGAAAATGCCCCAAGATAGTAATCAAGGGCAGGATTTCCTCTCTCACCACACCTATTCAACATCACACTGAAAGTCCTAGCTAATGGAACAAAACACGAAAATGAAGGAAAAAGCCTACAAATAGGGAAGGAAGAAATAAAACTATCTTTGTTTGCAGATGATATGATCGTCCCTGTAGGAAACCCCAGAGTTGACAGAAAAACATCTGGAACTAAGTGATTATTAGCAAGATTGCAGCATACAAGCTTATACAAATATCAATTACATTCCTATAAGCCAATAATGAAAACAGGAATTTGAAATTTAAAACACACAATTTGTATTATCATTAAGACAATGAAATACTTAGGTATAAATCTAACAATATACGTGCAAGATCTATATAAGGAAAAGTACAAAACTCAGATGAAAGAAATAAATAACTAAATAAATGGAGAGATATTCCATGTTAATGGATAGGAAAATTCAATATTGTTAAGATGTTAGTTCCTACCAACTTGATCAATAGATTCAACGCAATCTCAAGTTATTTTGTTGACATCAACCAACTGATTCTAAAGTTTATACGGAAATGCAAAAGACCCAGATAGTCAACTCAATATTGAAGAAAAGCAAAGTCAGAAGACTAATGCCTCCTGGCTTCAAAAATCAGTATAAAGCTACAGTGATCAAGGCAGTGTCATATTGGTGAAATAACTGACAAGTATTAATAGATCAATGGAACAAAATAGAGAACCCAGAAAAAGACCCACACAAGTATCAGCAACTGATCTCTGACAAAAGAACAAAGGCAAGACAGTGCAGAAAAGATAGCCTTTTCTACAAATGTTGTTGGCACAATGCGAAATAAAAAAAGCTGTGCTCCAAAGTTGCTTCCACATTTTCAGGTATCTTCATAGTAGTACCCCACTCCTGGTTCCAATTTTCTGTATTAGTCTATTCTCACACTGCTATAAAGAGCTACCTGAGATAGGGTTATTTATGACGAAAAGAGGTTTAATTGTCTCACAGTTCTGCAGGCTTACCAGGAAGCATGACTGGGAGGCCTCAGGAAACTTACAATCATGCCAGAAAGTGAAGGGGAAGCAATCACAGCTTTACCATGGCAGAGCAAGAGAGCGAAGGGAGAAGTGCCATACACTTCTAAACCATCAGATCTTGTGAGAATCCACTATCACGAGAACAGCAAGGGGGAAATCTGCTCCATGATCCAATCGCCTCCCATCAGGCCCCTCCTTTAATTTGACATGAGATTTGGGCGGGGACACAAATCCAAACCATATCAGGCAGTGAAACTACTTTTTATGATACTGTGATGGTGGCTATTACATCATTGCATTGGTGGAAATCCCACTAAAAGACATTATGCATTTGGCAAAACTCAGAACTCAGAACTGTGGAGGAAAAAAGCAGACAAAAACAGTCTCTCAGAATAGTAGAAAATAGTAAAATGAGCAGCATATGCACGTATTATACAGATTTAACAATTCTTCACTTATTTCTATATCTGCTTTCTCTCATTGTTTTGAGAAATTATTTTTAAAGTATTTCAATTAAACTACAAGCATACAATTGTAAATGTTTCCGTACATATCTTTTAAACATAAGAACAATTTCCTACATTGTCTAGCCATTATTCTCAAAGTAATGGTAATTTTCTTTAATATTTCTAATGTCCTGTCGATAGTCATGTTTTCCCAATTGTTAATGTCTGTTTCAGGTGCTTTTTCTCCAACCAGGATCGTACCAAGAACCACGCTTCGCAGTTTGTGGTCATGCTGACAACCTCCGGGAATTTGGGAAAACTCTGGGCTCCAAAGGTCCCTCCCAGCCGCTCAAAGAAGCAGAAAAAATTATAGTACTTCCTTCGAACGCAAGGGCTTACGGGAAGTGTAGTTTTCAACGTTACGCGCCTGCCGCGTGGCCCTTCGGGAATGGGGCTTCGGCGCTCGCTCTGCGCATGTGTAAACCCAGCCCCACCTCCCGCCGTCCGACCTCCGGGGCCTGAAAGGGACAAGGTGTCCGAGTCTTTAGGTCTGCGCGGGAGCCGAGGCTGCGCACCTGGGGTGAGAGCGTCGGTGACAGGGCTCCGCGCGGCCCAGGAGCCTGGGGACGGGCGGGCTTGTGTGCGGGGGACTGCAGCAGGCAGTCTCAGGAGTCCCCAGGATGGCCCTCCCTTCGCCTCCGCGGCCCCGTGCACTGGCCCGGCTGAGTCCTGTCCGCAGGTGTAGGGGCTGCCGGGCCCCGCGGGGTTGCGGGCGCGGGAAGGGCAATGTGCGTGGATAAGGTTGACGGCGAACAGGAGGAGGTTACTAGTAACTCGTGTTCCTATTCTGAGAATTAAATAAGTTATCACCTGTAAAGCGTTCTGTCAAGTGTCCGTAATAGTCACTGTGTGAAATGTAAGATGCTCTCACAATTATGAGACACTTATTCTCATCGTTTGGTATTTCAGCTAACCCTCCCAGCGACCCTTCTTGGTATAAACGTGCTGTTTTTAAAAATGGACGAAAGTTCATGGGGATGGGTACCCCAGAGCACACACTAGTAGGTGAGAGAGGTGAGATGCAAGTGCCGAGAGATGTGACTCCCTGTCCTGCTCTTTCTAATATGCTGTCTGCCTGAAACCCAGACTTTCCGGTATCTGCCTAAAGCCTTCAGAGCGCTTATGCAGAGCGGCCTGTCACCAGATCTGTGTAGATGATTGTGAAGTGAATGTGGACAGAATGTTACCAAGTGGTAAATACATCCTGCGATTTGTCGGGTCTCTACAGAACCTCTGATTCAGGCTGAGGCTCCTGAATCCTCTTGTACTGTTCCTGCTGTCTCCTCAAAGGCACAGATTGATACTCTAGTGCTGTACTGTCCAGTAGAAAGATAAGGCAAACCACAAATACAATTCATAATTTTTGATTAGGCGCGGTGGCTCATGCCTGTAATCCCAGCACTTTGGGAGGCCTAGGCCGGTGGATCAGTTGACGCCAGGAGTTCGAGACCAGCCTGGCCATCATGGCAAAAACCCATCTCTACAAAAAGACAAAAATTCGCTGGACGTGGTGGTGCACTCCTGTAATCCCAGCTACTCGAGAGGCTGAGGCACGAGAACTGCTTGAACCCGAGGCAGAGGCTGCAGTGAGCCGAGATTGAGCCACTGCACTCCAGCCTGGGTGACAGAGCGAGACTATCTCAAAAGAGGGAAAAAAAAAGAGCTTAGAATTTTTCAGTAGCTACCGTGAAGAGAAGAGGCAGGCAAAGTCAGTTTTACTGCTTTATTTTGCTTAACTCATTGCATCCTAAATATTCGACTTGTGGCACTGGCCAAACTTCAGGTGTTCAGTGGTTCTGTGTGGTTGATGGCTGCAGTGCTGGATAGCACATTTCAAGTGAATCTCAAGAGTCAGGTTTAAAGTATTAGGTGAAGGTTTCAATTGAGTTTGTTTCTCAGGCCCAAGTCCCAGCTCCTCTGGAGCGAGGCAGTAAAGAGGGAGTCCTAGGGACTACTGCCATAGAAGAACAGCCTACATGATGGAGACCTCTTTTAGAGCGTCAAAGAAGAGGCAGAAGATTCTAGAAAGGAGCAAGTCTTGATTGCTTCCCCAGAGGCAGTTCTTGATTCCGTATATAATGTATGCATCAGATTTAGTGATGTTGCCACATCCAGAAGCCATCACAGACCGTGTGACTTTGCTGTGGACTAACTTGCAGAAGGCAATTCCCTGGGGTTGAGAGGGATGAGTGACTGTCAAGCTGAGTGGAAAAAGACACTTTACTGGAGGGCTGATTCGGTCATGATATCCAGGGAAGACGTAATCAGCTGTGCAGATGCCAAAGAGCAGCGTGTCTTCCTCTTCGCTTCTTCCACATTTTGAGTCCCTCTCACACTGTGTTCATCATCACATGTGGCATTTAGAGTAATACTAATGTTCCCTCTTTTCTAGTAGTAGAGGAAGAATTTCCTATATTGGAAACCCAAAAATATTGGGCCTGAAATTCTTTGTGTAAAACATCCCATCTTAATTTTTTCCGTGGAAGCGCTAATTCTGGGCGTAAAGACAGTAAGAACTTGATTAATAAGTCAGTCTGAGTAGTTCTTTTTTTAAAAAATTATTTTTAAATGTATTTATTTTTTATTTTTTTCTATTTTTAGTAGAGACAGGATTTCGCCACGTTGACCAGGCTGGTCTGGAACTCTTGGCCTCCAGCAGTTCACCTCCCAAATTGCTGGGATTACCATGCCCAGCTGAGTAGTTCTTTGACATTAGCTTTAATGAAGGTAAACAGCTTCATCTCTGTATACCTGAACTTGCTTAATCCTTTGTTTTATTTTTACTTTTTTCTTAGTCAAAAGGGAACATAATTGTTAATAAATCAACATAATTATTAGTAAATCAACAAAAAACAGTATTACTTTACTCAGTGAAAATGCAAGTTTAAGCTCACGTAATCCTATCAGAGATGCACGTATTCAGGTGTGGCTGTCTTTGAGTGGTCCCTCCTGTCCCTTTTCAAGAGTGGAAGGGACATTCTGCATTGGGAATCCTTTTTTCCAGCTGAGTGTGATGATACTTTTTTTAGACACATGAATAGGACTACATGCTCCTTGATTACAGTGGGATTATGTCGCAGGAAAACCATTATCAAGTTGAACCATCTCATGTCAGGGACCATCTCTGTAGGAACTGTGAGGCAGACCAGGTCTTTAATGACCCCATTGCTCTTTCCTCCTTCCCAGCTGAACCTCCACAGTTCTCTCCACTCTTCCAGGAGCAGCAGAAAATGAACATCTCTCAGGTGAGTTCGGTTTTTAAAAACCAGTTTATTTTACAATAGGTTTTGTAAGGGTTTATGTGTCTTTACATTAACATGGAAAAGTAGAAACAGAAATGGATCAGACACATTCCTAGAAGATGTAGAAATGCGGATTAATAGCTGAGGAAAGTGATATGTGGATGGATGCAGATCCTTCAATATTACAAATTTACCAAATTAAGCTTCAGATTTATTTCTGAGGTTATTGACAGCCATGGTGGAGTGTCAGACAGACAATACTTAAAGGTTTACATTGATGAGAAAGATAAAGCAAACCGATTTATCATGGAATATAAACATAAAGATAACGAAATGTATTTATTGTTCTTCAAGTAGGTGACTTAGTTAATAAATTGCCAAATAACAGAATATTACTTCTTCAATAGAAGTAGAAACTGTAATGCTAAATTTGAACACGTTCAATACTGTTTTTCAAAAACTCCAATGAAAGGAATGAATTTAACATTTTTCTGATGAATCCACTGAATGTCTTTAAAATCACGCTCCATAAATATTTTGAATACCCATGATAGGTTGCTCAGCAGATGGTCCAAAATTCTGTTCTCTTTCAGGTATTTCCCCACTTAGCATTTAACGTCAACTCTCCATGGGATGCCTTGGTTTTTCTTGCCACTTGCCTGGGCTCTCCAGTGTCCCTACCCAGAGTATAATCAAATCCAGTGGTGTGGTCTTTTCCTTTCCTTGCTTGGCTTTTCTGCAGCACTTGCCTCAATGTCTCACTCTGTCCTGGAACATTTCTGTTAGTGATACTTGCCCCTCGCCGGTCCTTCCCCGGCTGATGTCTTCATGGAGCCACCTTCCTTGTCCTTTCACTTGGCTCAGCCTCAGTTTGTCCTTGGCTCTTTAGTCTTCTCTGTTGTCTCCAAATGATTTTGTCTTCCCTTGTTTTTTTCTTTTTTTAAAACTGCTTTTTTGAGACTCAATTCACATATATTACCATGTACCCATTTAAAGTGTAGAATTCAGTGATTTTTTTTTTTTTTTAGTATAGTCTCAGATAATGTGCTAATATCACTGCAGTTAATTTTAGAACATTTTTATTGCCTTAGAAAGAAGCTGTGGACACTGTAACTACCAGTTCATTCCCTCTGAGCCCCAAACAACCACTAACCTACTCTTCTCTCTCCATAGTTTTGCTGAACCACTCCCTTTATTATTTCTTTTAGGCAGTCTTGCCTGTGATAAATTCTCAGGTTTTGTTTACCTGGGAAAATTACAGTTTCTCCATTTTTCCTGGATATGGAGTTTATTGGTTGACAGTCTTTGTTTCAGCACTTTGAATATGTCATCCCATTGCCTTCTGTCCTCCATAGTTTCTCATTAGAAATCAGCCTGTGATATGATGACTTGTTTCTCTGTTGTGGCTTTCCTGATTCTCTCTTTGTCTTTTTAACATTCAGATTTTCATGTCCAGGTGTGGATTTCTTTTTTTTCTTTTTTTCTTTCTTCCTTTTTTTTTTTTTTGAGACAGTCTTTGCTCTGTCACCCAGGCTGGAGTGGAATGGCACGATCTCAGCTCAGTGTAACCTCTGGTTCAAGCGATTCTTGTGCCTCAACCTCCCGAGTAGCTGTGATTATAGGCGTTCACCGCCATGCCTGGCTAATTTTTATATTTTTCATAGAGATGGGGTTTTGCCATGTTGGCCAGGCTGGTCTCAAACTCTTGGCCTCAAGTGATCTGCCCACCTCAGCCTCCCAAAGTGCTGAGATTACAGGCTGAGACACCACCCCCAGCCAGTGTGGATTTCTTTCTCCAAGTTTATCGTACTTAAAATTTGTGAAGCATTTTGGGTGTGTAGATTTATCATTTTCATCAGATTTGGGGGTTTCTTGGCCATTATTACTTCCGATACTGTTTTAGACCCTTTCTGTCTCTATTCTGTTAGTCTATTTGGCATGTGTTGGTGCTGTCCAACAGTTCATTTCTTGTTATTTTTCTTTCTGTTTCTCACTGCATAATCTCAGTGGGCATGTTGTCCAGTTGGTTGATTCTTCTACCTGTTCAGACCTGCTGTTGAACAGGTTTTTTTTGGTAAAATGTTTGTTTTAGTTTTGTACTTTTCAACTTTAAAGTTTCTATTTGGTCCCTTTTTATAGTTTCTGTCTATTTAAATCCTTTATCTGGTAAGATGTTATTCTAATACTTTCCTTTGGTCCTTACATATCATTTCCTCTAAGTCTTTGACCATATGTCAGAAAATGGTTGATTTAAAGTCATCATCTATTTAAGTCCAGTGCCTGCTTCCTCATGAGCAGTTTCTGTTGATTATACTTTTTTCCTGCATGTGGGTCTTACTTGGTTGTTTCTTTTCTTGTTTTGCATTTTTTTTGTTGAAAACTATACATTTTAAATAAAATAAAGTGGCAACTCTAGAAAACATTCTCAATTTGCAGGGGTTGTTGTTGAAATTTGTCTAGTGACTTTTTAATTGATTCAGTCCAGCCTGTGTTTATTGTCATGTGTGGCCGCAGAAGTCTGCAGAAATTTTCTTAAATGCCTGAAACGTTAAGTAAGGCTCTCAGTCTTTGCCAAAGAGCCTCATGAGTGCTGGGGCATTCCTTCAACAGTCATCCAGGCAATTTATAACTCCATGTTAACCTTCACTTCCTGTCACCCCAAACCTCAGGGTCACCCAGGGTGACAGTTTAGGGCCTTCTCACCTCTTTCCAGAGCATAATCACAGCCCTGGGCATATGCTCAGCTCTATGCCTATAGGTGACCTAGAGTCTCTAGAATCTGTAGGAGCTTTTCAAAAGCTTTATGAACATGTCATTCCCCAGTTTTTCCTTTCTAAAAAACTTTTCAATTAGGCTGTTATTTATGTCAGGTGTTATCCACTGCCTCAGGTAGCTGCTAAGTTAAACAATTGCCTTTGAATGTTTTTGGCAAATGCCTTCGAATGTTTTTGGCAAATGCCTTCAAGGATAAGGCTTTTCACACTGGGGAACTCTGACTTAATTCAGACAATCAGCCTTGCAAGTCAGTTCTTCCCTGGAACCACAGATTAGGTCAGGTAATGAGGGTTTTCTGGGAATGAGACTTTGGCCAACTTGTGACCCAGTCGGCCTCATCCAGTGGATACCAGGACGCTGGATTCTCCTGTTGTTTCAGACGTTTCTCAAAGCTAATGCTAAGTTGGAGTGAGAGGGATGGAAATAGGGCAGGTTGAAATGACACAAGATCATTGTTCTTACTGTGATGCAGCTGTTTTTCTCATACCAATGGTCTGCAGATTGCTGTAAGCCTTTGGTAGCTTCTAGAGTTCTGAAAAAGTTGATTCTGCAGTTTTTGCCAGTTTCTCATTGCTTTTATAGAAGAAGGAATTTTCTTGGATCTTCAGCATCTTCACTGTCATCACTTGCTAATTTGAATTTGAAGTCTTTTTGTTGTGGAAACTTTCTCTTTTCTCAGTTTCTAAGACTCTGCCCCCTCCTGATTCTATTATTATTTTTCAGAAAACATCTCTGACTTTGTGGCCTATACTTTTTCTACTTTGTGGTTCCTCAGATGTTGTTTTTTGTTCTTTTCTTTCTTCAATCCCTGTGTACTCAAGGAGCTGTCTGTCTCTGCCAGCCTCACTCACCACCTAAATTGCTAGTGACTCCTAAATGCTTATCTTCATCCCCATCTTACCATCTGTGCTCTAAAATCATGTGTGTCCTGGTTGAAGGAACAGTTCTAGCTACGTATCACCATGAACAGAACTCTCACTGAACCTTCTAACACATTTTTCTTCTTTCCCAAATACCAGTTTTGGCACCACCAAGCAGCTGCTCATTTTGAAATATACATTACATTATTATTTTCCATAAGAGGAACAACTATTGCTCTTATGTAACTGAAACTCTGTACCCTTTGACCAATGCCTCCTCATTCCTCACCCCTCACACCCAGCCTCTGGTAACCACCATTCTACTGTCTACGTCTATGAGTTTGAACTTTTTAGATTCCACATGTAAGTGAGATATAATTTGAAATACTTGTCTTTCTGTCAATTAAAAACAAAATTTTTTAAAAAGGAACTGCTCATACGGCTAGATTGAATAGCTGTACAAGAAAGTAGTTATTAAATGGGTGTTGCTTCTCTTCTGTGGTTACATCCCTATTCTTAAATCCATTGCTGTGTCCTCAGTGTAGGAAATGTTCTCTTATGCTGGTCTCTTTGGTTACAACTATTGTAGCTGTTCTCTGCTCTTCACGTGCTCTAGCCTTGTATATTTGTATACATTTATTTGTACATAAGTTTGGTCAGGGTATCTCCAGACTTCACATGTATCTGTTCCTTAGCCCCCAGAATTGACAGTGATGATGGCCAGGGAGGGTGTGAATGTCCTAAAGACTACCCCAGATAATCTGTGGAGATGTGGAAGAAGGAAGGAGGTGGTTGGAAGGAAGTTGTTTTACGCTGAATTTTTTTGTCTTAAAAATACCTAGAATTCATAAATATATATAGATAAATTATGGCAAGTTAAAAAATGTTTTAATTGAGTAACATATGTTAAGACAATATTGGGTCTAAAATAAGCCTTTATAACCATTCATTTTAGAGCCTCAAAGTAGTAGCTGTCAAAGATATTTTCTATGTCACCTAATTCTGAACCCTTGAACAAACCGTTGTTACATTTGTTGTGATAAATGTTGTTACAGGCATCAGTGTCATTCCAGGACGTGACTGTGGAATTCACCCAGGAGGAGTGGCAGCACCTGGGCCCTGTTGAGAGGACCCTGTACAGAGATGTGATGCTGGAGAACTACAGCCACCTCATCTCAGTGGGTGAGCACAGCTTACCATGGGGCTGTCTTGAGAATATATGTTCCCTTTTTAAAAAGTATCAAAACACATGGACTCTTTATAGAGATTAAAGGGTTTTGGATTAAAAGGTCTGAAGTAGTTGAAACCTTTACGGAAACAAAAGCAACTTGTCATTACTTTCCCATTAAAAACTTCAAATGAACACCCTGTTAATGCTTTGCTGCCATATCTTTTTTCTCCTTGTGGTAACTCAAAAGCCCGTGAATCTGGTCCATGTATACCCTCAATTATTTTGTTTATAGGATATTGCATTACTAAACCCAAGGTGATCTCCAAGTTGGAGCAAGGAGAAGAGCCATGGTCCTTAGAAGAAGAATTCCTGAACGAGAAGCACCAAGGTGAGTGGGCCTTAGCTGAAGGAGCCGCCTGCGGGTAGTTAGACTTTAGAGGGAGAGCACCTTTGAAAGTTCTTTTTTAACAGCTTTATTGAGATATAATTCACATTCCTACAATTCACTCCTTTAAAGTGTACTGATCAGTGACTTCAAGCAACCACAGATCAAAACTATTCAGGGAAGAAATACTGCACTTTCATTTAACATGTATAGACATTTTTTTCCTGTCAGGGTTCCCTGAACAATACAGTATAACAACTATTTACATTGTATTAGGTAGCATAATTAATATGGTGATGATTTAAAGTATACAAGAGGATGTGCATAGTTTGTATGCAAATGCTATGCCATTTTGTATCAAGGACTTGGGCATTTATGGATTTTGGTATTCAAGAGAATCCTGGAACCAACTCCCCAGGGGATGACTGTATATGTAAACATCACCACAGTTAATTTTCATCACCTCAAAGAAACCTGTACCCTTTAGTTACCACTCTCCTGTCCCCCCTGTCCTCTGCAGCCCTAGGTAACCACCAGTCTACGTCTGTCTCTATAGAACTGCCCATTTTGGACATTTTATATAAATGGAATCATATATAATATGTGGTCTTTTGCGATTGGTTTATTTTGCCTAGCGTAATGTTTGTGAGTGCATAAAAAGAATGCATGTTTCATTCTTTTTATGGCCAAATAATGTTCCATTGTATGGATATACCACCTGTCTGTCCATTCATCAGTCAGTAGGTATTTGGGATTCCACCTACAAATAATGCTAATATAAACATTTATTTACAAGTTTCTGCATGGACAATTGTTTTTATTTCTCTTGTGTGTATTCCTAGGAGTGAAACTGCTGGGTCATTTGGTATCCGTGTCTTTATCTGTTTGAGGAACCACCAGACTGTTTTTCTAAATGCACCTTTTTCCGTCCCTAACAACAGCATGTGGGGGTTCTGATTTCTCCACATCCTCACCAATACTTATTATTTGACTTTTTGATTTGAGCCACCCCAGTGGATGCGAAGTGATATCTCACTGTGGTTTTGATGTACATTTCTGTATTAGTCAGCTAGGGTTATCATAATAAAATACCATAGGCTGGGTAGCTTAAACAACAGAAATTCTCGTGATTCTGGAGGCTGGAAGTCCAAGATGAAAGTGCTAATAAGTTGGTTTCTGGTGATGCGTCTCTTCCTGGCTTGAAGACAGCCACTGTCTTGCTGTATTTTCCTGTGGCCTTTCCTCTGTGCACATGCAGTGGGAGAGAGAGAATACTCTGGTGTTTCTTCCTCTTCTCATAAAGATATCAGTACTACTGGATTAGGGGCCTTCCCTATGACCTCATTTTTACCCTTTCTGCCTCCTTGAAGGCCTTGTCTGCAAATACAGTTACACTGGGGGTTAGGGCTTCAAGATAAGAATTTGGGAAGGGCACAAATAAGTCTATAACAATTTCCCTGGTCACTAATGATATCAGGCATCTTTTTATATGCCTATTAGCTTTTGTACTAATAAATGATTCCAGGAATCTTAAAAAGCTATAGTTTTCAATGTCATTTTTAGAACAAAAAAGTAAAATCATCTTAATTATTAGAGCACAATTAAGGTTTCTGTTTGAAGTCATACCAACAAATAGCATCACATAAAGATTCACATCATTTAGATCAAGCATGTCATCGAGTCACTAAATGTAAATTATTGGATCATATTGATTGTCTAAAAAGGATATCCCTAAGCCGGGCGCGGTGGCTCACGCCTGTAATCCCAGCACTTTGGGAGGCCGAGGCGGGCGGATCACAAGGTCAGGAGATCGAGATCATGGTGAAACCCCGTCTCTACTAAAAATAGAAAAAATTAGCCGGGCACAGTGGCGGGCGCCTGTAGTCCCAGCTACTCGGGAGGCTGAGGCAGGAGAATGGCGTGAACCCGGGAGGCGGAGCTTGCAGTGAGCCGAGATTGCGCCACTGCACTCCAGCCTGGGCCACAGAGCGAGACTCCGTCTCAAAAAAAGAAAAAAAAAGAAAAAAAAAAAAAAAAAAAAAAAAGGATATCCCTAAAAAGTAACATAGATCATTATAAAACATCGGTAAAGTTGTTGAGTCAATAAAGATAAAATAATGTAGGTTTCATGTTATGTATCATTCAGATTTGAATTCAGGCAATAAATGCATTAAAGTAGGAAGAGCTCTCATTCAAGAGCACAGGGAAATGAAAACCTTTAAGGATTTGAATGACTGCATCAAATAATATAATATCAATGTTTCCAAAACATAAAATAATGGATTTCTAAGAACTTAAAACTCATTAGAATTAGGACATCATAATATGTCTTATCTGATTAAACTGTAGGTACAATGGACAACAAGTAACTATGCCTAGAGAGGGTATAAATTACATTTGTATTAAAGTGAACCATACATTTGTGTATATGTATGCTAATGCAAAAAACAAAACTTTAATGTTTTAATGGAATAATGATAAAATAGAGTATACTATTAGTCTAAAGAGAAAACCTCAATAAATCCAACAAATTAGAATAAACACAAACAGCATTCTTTGAACCTAGTTTGCTAAATCTAGAAATTAATAATAAAATGAAAAAAATCCACTTGAAAAAGTTTTAAAGTATCTCTTTTAAACAATATGCAAAAAAGTGTAATGCAATTTTGGATTTGATTTCTGTAATGAAATAATTGTAGCTGCAAGTTAGAAACCATCAGATATAGCTAAAGTAGTGGACAGAAGGAAGGTCGTAGTCTCATTAATAAATTAAGCAAGAACAGCATCAAAAATACAGTAATGAAAGCAGAATTTAAAAGTAAAATTAGAAATTAATTGGCTAACATGATGAAACCCCATCTCTACTAAAAATACAAAAAATTATCCGGGTGTGGTGGTAGGCGCTTGCAGTCCCAGCTACCCAGGAGGTTGAGGCAGGAGAATGGCGTGAACCCAGGAGGGAGAGCGTACAGTGAGCCAAGATCACGCCACTGCACTCCAACCTGGGTGACAGAGCGAGACTCCGACTCAAAAAAGGAAAAAAAAAATTAGAAATAAATGGAAAATAGAAATGGAATATTTCTTACAATAAAAATAAAATGAATTAAACTTTAGCTAATCCTATCAAAGATAAAACAGAGGAAACACCTATATAATAAATTCAAGGGGGGATACATTTGTAAAGATATAATGCTATACCAAACACAATCCCATTCATAAAGACAGTGATACAGGAGGATTTGCTGCTCTACCAGATATTGAGGCTTTATGTAAAACTCTGTATAGCTAAGTAGCATGGAGTTGGGGGGTGGGATGGTTTAGTAAATTAGTGAAACAGAGTAGAAAGTTCAAGAAAAAACATGCACTTGATAGACAGTGGTCTTAGATGACACTGGAGAACAATGGGGAAAGGATCTTGAGGTATCCATATAGATCAAAACAAAAAAATCAAATTCAGTTGGCTTAAGACCTAATTATCAAAGCAAAAGTAGAAATATTCTAGAATATCATAGAGAATAGGTTAATGACTCTTCTTAGGGAAGGATTTAATAAAATACAGAATGCATTACCAGGGGAAGGATGGAGTAAATGTATTCCTTTCTACCTACTAAGTGCAGCTGAATATATGTATGTATTATATAGGCATGCCTCAGAGATACTGCAGTTTCCATTCCAGACCACTACAATGAAGCAGATTTCGCAATAAAGCAAGTTACAATTTTTGTTTTCCTAGGGCTTATGAAAGTTATGTTTACACTATACTTTAGTCTTGTAGATGTGCAATAACATATCTAAAAAACAGCATGCATGCTTTATTTAAAATATTTGATTGCTAAAAACTGCTGAGTCAGACACAAAGTGAGCACTGGCTGTTGGAAAAATGGCGCCAACAGACTTGCCCAACTCAGGGTTGCCACAAACCTTCAGTTTTTTAAAAATGTAATATCTAGCCAGGCACAGTGGCTTACACTTGTAATCTCAGAACTTTGGGAGGCAAAGGCAGGCAGATCAGTTGAGGCCAGGAGTTTGAGACCAGCCTAGCCAACATGGCAAAACCCTGTCTCTACCAAAAATACAAAAAAATTAGCCACTCATGGTGGCTTGCGCCCGTAATCCCAGCTATTTGGGAGGCTGAGGCATGAGAATGGCTCGAACCTGGGAGGTGGAGATGATGGTGAGCCGAGATCTCACTACTGAAGGGTGGAAAGAAGAATGCAGATGCACTAGGGGTCTTGGCACCTGACAAAATACAAGGTGGTTATAGTGTCATCAGAGTCTTCGGGGGGCCCTTGATCTTTCACCCATGCCCAGGGTTAATGTAGAAGCCTTGGCTGGGTGCGGTGACTCACGCCTGTAATCCCAGCACTTTGGGAGGCCGAGGCAGGCGGATCATCTAAGGTCAGGAGTTTGAGACCAGCCTGACCAACATTGCGAAACCCCGTCTCTACTAAAAGTACAGAAATTAACCAGGCATGGTGGCGGGCACCTGTAATCCCAACTACTCAGGAGGCTGAGGCAGGAGAATTGCTTGAACCTGGGAGGCAGAAGTTGCAGTGAGCCGAGATTGTGCCATTGCACTCCAGCCTGGGGGACAAGAGCGAGACTCTGTCTCAAAAAGAAAAAAAAAAAAAAAAGTAGAAGCCTCCTCTTCCACCCCCCGGGCATCAGATCAGTTGGGAACCGGACTTCCATCCCCACGAGGCAGGCAGTGATGCTGCATCTTACTCCCGCTAGTATAACTTCAGCGGAGGCTCACTAAAACTGAATATTAATTTTGATAAAGTCCAACTTACTTTCTTTTACAGAACCTGCTTTTGTTGTTCTATCTAGAAACTTTGAAACTCAAAGTAACAGATTTAGGAATCCTATTTTCTTCTAGAAATTTTACAGCTTCAGTTTTTACACTGAGTTGATAATCCATTTTGTGTTAAATTCTATATAAAGCATGAGTTATGTGTCAAGTTTAATGTTTTTGGAACAGGGAGTCCAGTTATTCCAGCATGACTTTTTGAAAAGATTTGTTACTTCTCCACTGAACAGCATTTCCACCTTTCTTAGAAAACAGATGGCTGTGTATTTGTGTGTCTATTTTTGTCGTTTCTATTCCTTTTCATTCATCTACATGTCTTTCCTTATGCCAATACCACATTAACTTGATTACTCTAGCTTACTATGTTTTGAAGTCAAGTACTTCTCCAGGTTTCATCTTCTGTATACATTTTTAAATGAGGTTCATGATCTTTACAAAGGAAACGTGTTGGCATTTAAACTGGGGTGGCGCTGAATCTGTAGAGCAAATTAAAGAGAATTGACAACAATGTATGGTCTTCCAGTCCATACACAAAATATCCCTACTGCTTTATTTAGTATTTCTTTGATTTCTTTCATCAGTGTCTTTTAGTTTTTAGAACACAGATAGCGAGGCTTTTTAAATTTTTGTTTTTAATCTTGTTTTGGTGCTGTGGTAAATATTGTTTCTCTGATTTAAAATTCCAATTCGTCATTGTGTGTTTGTAGGCATAGATTTGTATATTGCCCTTAGATTCTGCCCTTGCTAAAAACACTTGTTAGTTCAAGGAGCTTTTTAGATTTTTAATTATTTTCTGTGTATATTTACTCTGTATCTTTGTGTTTTTATTCTTGGCTTTTTGCACTGGTCAGTCCTTCCAGTGCAATCTTGTGTAAAGGTACTGGTAGTGGGCATCCTTGTTTTTTTCCTGATCTTAGAGGGAAAACGTTCAATCTATCTTGAGTATAATGTTAGTTATAGACTTTTTATAGATTACTTTTATTAAATTAATAAATGGATTTTGAATTTTGTTAAAATTTTTGGCATTGATGTATTGTGTGATTTTAGTTCTTCAGACTACTGATAGGAGATTACATTGACCTAAAATGTAGCATAAAAACTATAGTTTTTATAGTATTACAGTGTAGTAACTGTTTGGCATTTTTGAGGTAAATTTCACTGATATATTATCTGTGTTTATATATTTCTGTGTACTTTTTGGGACATTTTTGCATTTATGTTATGGGAGATACTGGTTTAAAGGTTTCTTTTCTTGAATAGTATTTGCCTAATCTTGCTATGAGGATGAGGCAGGCCTTATAAAATGATTTGGGAAATATTCCATCTTTTATTTTCTAGAAGACATTGTGTAGGATTGGTCTTCCTTGGATGTTTGGTAGAATTCACTAGTTAAAACCATTTGGTCCAGCAGTTATTTGGAACTGCACATACACACACGCAGACATATATACATACACACACACACACACACACACGCACATATATTTAGAGGAAGATTTAATTACATTCTTAAGCCTTATTTACATATGCAAACATAGTTAAAACTTGAGTAAATTACACATTCAGTTAACATATCCTCCATTATACTGAATTAAGTTAATATGTTGTCATAAATATCCTTTTCACTGACAGCTCCTTTAGAAATAAATGTCTTTTAGATGATTCTGCCATTATGTTTTAACATTTGACATAGAATATGTTCTCTGTGGTTACAGTACACATTGACGTACCCCTTCTTTCCACTTAGATTGTCCAAATAAAGGTAGTTTGCTTTTATAGTTAGAAAAAGAAAAAGAGAGAGATTAGAATGCTCTTACAAAACGATGTCAGAGCTAGCTACTTCACTTTTCACCATGTAAGGCTATAACAAGAAGTGAGTAGTCTGTAATCCAGAAGAGGTCTTCACAAGAACACAGTCATGTTGGCACCCTAATCTTGGACTGCCAGTCTCCTGAACTGAGAAAAACAAATGTTTATTCTTTAAGCTATTTAATCTATTGTAATTTGTCATAGTGGCCCAAACTAAGACAGAGTTATTGTTAATGTTGTTTTATGATCTCGTGAATGTCTGTTAGTAGTTAGTCCTCTCTTGCATTTTTGGTATTGATAATTTGTGTCTTCTCTTTTTTTCTCTCTGATGGTTTTTATCATTAAAAAAACTTTTTAAATAATTAAGCTTTTGGTTTGACTTTTTTTCATCCTTCTACTTTCTTTCAATTTAATGTCCTCTCTTTGTCTAGTTTCTTAAAGGGAAAACAAGCATCTGACTGGAGATCTTTCTTTTCAAATATAATTTTTTTTTTTTTTTTTTGAGACAGAGTCTCGCTCTGTCGCCCAGGCTGGAGTGCTGTGGCGCGATCTCGGCTTACTGCAACCTCCACCTCCTGAGTTCAAGCAATTCTCCTGCCTCAGCCTCCCAAGTAGCTGGGATTACAGTTGTGCACCACCATGCCGGGCTAATTTTTAATTAGAGACGGGGTTTCACCAGGTTGGTCAGGCTGGTCTCAAACTCCTGACCTTGTGATCCACCCGCCTTGGCCTCTCAAAGTGCTGGGATTACAGGTGTGAGCCACCACACCGGGCCAAAATAATTTAAGCCCTAAATTTATCTCTGTGTACTGCCTTAGCTGTATCCACAAATTTCTGTATTCTTGTGTTGTTTTGTTTTCATTCACTTCAAAATAGCTCATTTGAGAATGCTTTCACCCATGAGTTAATTAGGAATATTTAACTTACAATCGATTTCCGGTATAATTTCTCTGTGACTCAAGATCATCCTCCATATAATTTATTTCATATATATTTGTGAAAGTTTGTCTTACAGTCTAGAAGGTAGTCTGTTTTGATGATTGTTCCATGTGCATTTGAGAAGAATGTGAATTCAGCTGTTGAATGCATTGTGTCTTCAGGTTTCAAGCCATGGTTATTGCAAGTGCTACTTTATCTGATCTCTTTTGCTTGAGTTTTGGGCCTACTGTGTATTCCTGCCTCTGCTCTTCTGTGCTGCTTTTTTTCTTCTTTCCTTCCCGTAGCTGCTATGAGTTCCTGTCAGTGCCTAAAACAACTTATTATATTCTTGCCCTTGCAGATCAAGACATTTGTTCCATAAATTAAATAATAATTTGGTTCTAGACAGAATTTTGGTAGTGGCTGCTGTGACCATTTCCTGGCATATTCCAAGAATGGAACTTTCTCAGGATTCTTGATGGCTCATGGAAGGAAACATACAAGAGCATGCAGATCCTCTGTATCTATGGCAGGGGAAAATTAGCTCCCTGCCTCAGACTCCATGGAACCACAGGAGTGTATCATTTTGGTTTGGCCTGTGCATGAGAAAACATCAAAAGTGTTTCCTGTCCTTGAGACCACCATTGTCTCAGACCTCTGACTAGAAGGAGCAGGCTTTTCTTTGTGCTCTTTTTGTCTGTGCCTGTCGGTGCAGAATTGTAGGTTTCTTCAGCACCCAGTCAAAGATACAGAATAGCCTTGGAATTCTCCACTGTGTCATTTCTGAAGTCCTGAAGTTCACTTTCTTTTCATTTTGTAGTCTTTGTTTATATTTGTTAATTTTTTGTTTTGTTTTGTTTTTTGTCTAGGGATTTTTAATTGTAAGAGGGAAGATGTGGGAGGAAAGGGGCTACTCCACCTTGACTGGCCCTGGAAATAATTCCTGTTTTATAAACAGCATGCATGAGGAGAGAATCTGTCTGTGTGCATGAATTATTTAATCTTTGGAAACATAATCTTTAATAAAATACATAACAAAACACGGGCTGGGCACAGTGGCTCATGCTTGTAATCCCAGCACTTTGGGAGGTCAAGGCAGGAGGATCACTTGAGCTCAGGAGTTTAAGATCAGCCTGGGCAACATAGCAAGACCCTCTCTCTACTAAATATAAAAAAATTAACAGGGCATGGTGGCATACCCCTGTTGTCCCACCTAGTAGGGAGGCTGAAGTGGGAGGATCACTTGAGCCTAGGAGTACAAGGATGCAATGAGCTATGATCACGCCACTGCACTCCAGCCTGTGTGACAGAGCAATACCCTATCTCAAAAACCAAAATCAAAATCAAGACATGAGTATAAGTTCTTCTCCATCACAAATGTAAGATTTATAGCATATTTTAAATTTTTCTCATTTTAGGATATTTTAAAGTTGATCACATCAAAGGGATCTGGGAAAAACAAGAAAAACCTCTGTGGCAAGAAATATTCATCAGTGATGCTGACAAAACATTAAGTAAAGAACGACAGAAAGTTTTAGAAAAACCATCTAATCTGGAAATAGCTCCAGAGTTTTCAGAAAAACTACCCTGTAAATGTGACTCACATAGAATTAATTTGCCAATTGTTTCTGAATTAATTATAAGTGAAAGAAAATATTCAAGAAAGAAGGCTGAATACATGAATGTGTGTGAGAAATTGCAGCTTGATATTAATCATGAGAAAGCTCATCCTGGACAGAAATCTTATGAACATGGTAAAAATGCGAAAGCGTATAAGAAAGATCACCATTGGAAATTTCAAACTTTGGAGGAATCTTTTGAATGTGAAGGATCTGGACAAGGTTTACATGATAAGACAATTTGTATTACACCTGAGAGTTTTCCAACAGGAGAAAAGTCCTGTAAGGATGATGAATTTAGAAAAAACTTTGATAAAACCACTTTATTTAACCACATGAGAACTGACACAAGGGGGAAATGCTCTGATCTTAATGAATATGGGACATCCTGTGACAAAACCACCACTGTTGAATACAATAAAGTTCACATGGCTATGACACACTATGAGTGTAATGAAAGGGGGATGAATTTCAGTAGGAAGTCACCCCTCACTCAATCTCAGAGAACTATTACAGGGCAGAGTGCTTTTGAAAGCAATAAATGTGAAGAAAATTTTAGCCAGAGCTCAGCCCATATAGTACATCAGAAAACACAAACTGGAGATAAATTTGGTGAATATAATGAATGTACCAATGCCCTCTACCAGAAATTAAACTTTACAGCACATCAGAGAATTCACACAGAAGATAAATTCTACCTTTCTGATGAACATGGGAAATGCAGAAAATCCTTTTACCAGAAAGGACACCTCATTCAGCATCAGAGGCCCCACTCAGGAGAGAAACCTTACCAATATGAAGAATGTGCGAAATCCTTTTGTTCAAGTTCACATCCTATTCAGCATCCTGGAACTTACGTGGGATTCAAACTTTATGAATGTAATGAATGTGGGAAAGCTTTCTGTCAGAATTCAAACCTCAGTAAACATCTGAGAATTCACACAAAAGAGAAACCTTGTGATAACAATGGCTGTGGGAGATCTTACAAGTTACCCCTCATAGGACACCAGAAAACAGATGCAGAGATAAAACTCTGTGATGGCAGTGAATATGGGAAGACATCACATCTCAAAGGACATCAGAGAATTCTCATGGGGGAGAAACCCTATGAATGTATTGAATGTGGGAAAACTTTCTCCAAGACATCACATCTCAGAGCACATCAGAGAATTCACACAGGTGAAAAACCCTATGAATGTGTTGAATGTGAGAAAACTTTCTCTCACAAGACACACCTGAGTGTACATCAGAGAGTTCATACGGGGGAGAAACCCTATGAATGTAATGACTGTGGGAAATCTTTTACCTATAACTCAGCCCTGAGAGCACATCAAAGAATTCACACTGGCGAGAAGCCCTACGAATGCCGTGACTGTGAGAAAACTTTTGCCCATAATTCAGCCCTCAGAGCACATCATAGAATTCACACGGGGGAGAAACCTTATGAATGTAATGAATGTGGAAGGTCTTTTGCCCATATTTCTGTTCTCAAGGCACATCAAAGAATTCACACAGGGGAGAAACCCTATGAATGTAATGAATGTGGGAGATCTTTCACCTACAATTCAGCCCTGAGAGCACATCAGAGAATTCACACAGGTAGAAAACCCTATGAATGTAGTGACTGTGAGAAAACTTTTGCCCATAATTCAGCCCTCAAAATACATCAGAGAATTCACACAGGGGAGAAACCCTATGAATGTAACGAATGTGAGAAAACATTTGCCCATAATTCAGCCCTTAGAGCACATCAGAACATCCATACAGGGGAGAAACTCTATGAGTGTAATGAATGTGGGAAAACTTTTTTCCAGAAGACACGCCTCAGTACACATCGGAGGATTCACACAGGGGAGAAACCCTATGAATGTAGCAAGTGTGGAAAAACTTTCTCCCAGAAATCATACCTCAGTGGACATGAGAGAATTCACACAGGGGAAAAACCCTATGAATGTAACATATGTGGGAAAACTTTTGTCTATAAGGCAGCCCTCATAGTGCATCAAAGAATTCACACAGGGGAGAAACCCTATGAATGTAACGAATGTGGGAAAACTTTCTCCCAAAGAACACACCTCTGTGCACATCAGAGAATTCATACTGGGGAAAAGCCCTATGAGTGTAATGAATGTGGGAAAACGTTTGCTGATAATTCAGCCCTCAGGGCACATCACAGAATTCACACAGGAGAGAAACCCTATGAATGTAATGAATGTGGGAAGACTTTCTCCAAGACATCACATCTCAGAGCACATCTTAGAACTCGCTCAGGGGAGAAACCCTATGAATGTAATGAATGTGGGAAAACCTTCTCTGAGAAGTCATATGTTAGTGCCCATCAGAGAGTTCACACAGGGGAGAAACCCTATGAATGTAATGTATGTGGGAAGCCATTTGCCCATAATTCAACCCTCAGAGTACATCAAAGAATTCACACGGGGGAGAAATCCTATGAATGTAATGATTGTGGGAAAACGTTCTCCCAGAAATCACACCTTAGTGCACACCAGAGAATTCACACGGGGGAGAAACCTT
Source organism: Chlorocebus sabaeus (assembly GCF_047675955.1). Classification (NCBI taxonomy): domain Eukaryota; kingdom Metazoa; phylum Chordata; class Mammalia; order Primates; family Cercopithecidae; genus Chlorocebus; species Chlorocebus sabaeus. The sequence continues at coordinate 3,222,934 of NC_132915.1, read as the reverse complement.
ATGAATGTAATGAATGTGGGAAAGCTTTTGCCCAAAATTCAACTCTGAGAGTACACCAGAGAATTCACACAGGGGAGAAACCCTATGAATGTGATGAATGTGGGAAAACTTTTGTCCGTAAGGCAGCTCTTAGAGTACATCACACCAGAATGCATACCAGAGAGAAAACCCTAGCATGTAATGGATTTGGGAAGTCCTGAAGGAATGCATCCCTTACTACACATAGTGCACAAACTCATGTTACATAGGCTGGAAACTTGTTTCCCTTAGCCATTTCCTTTTCCGTTAGGCTCATAGCTTGTCAAAAAATGCCATTCATCCAGGTAGGACTGACCATGGAATGTGGTGCTAATGATATATATTATACTTAACCTTAAAGCTGTTAAAAAAAAATACCCCACAGTCTTTCTGGTGCATAAGATGGATTGGAGGTTATTTCTGCAGCAAACACGGGTCCTGTGTGTTGAAAACCATAGAGCACAAGGTCAAGGAAGCTAGAGTCTGAAAAGCTGGAACAGAATTCACTTCCGGGTCTGCACCAGGGTTTTGTTTTTGTTGCTTTAAAGCAAGAATTAAGTTTATAGTCTGTTAAGTTCTTACAAGTTTGACATCTGAGTTAAATGCACATAGTTTACCCTAAACTTTCTGTTAGAGTGAGATGAAACCCTATGAGTATAATCAGTTTTAGAAAAACTAACCAGTTTATTGTGTATCAGAGACTTCACATGAAGAAGAAAACTTGTCAACATCCAGGATGATCAGGAGCCTTCATTAAAAATCAGAAAATTTAAGGAAAAACACAGAAGCCTTCACAAAGTGAATTGCATTAAACATCAAATGATTATAATAAAATTTCATATTTTGAATAAATGACATTTTTCCTAGGTAATTTTTTCTGAGGAAATATGTCAGTTTTAGAATTGGAGATAAAATATTCACCTAGAACTGACATACCAAAACTTCTGTTTTGTAGTATCAAAAATTTTATAGAACATATATAAGAAAATATTTGCCTATAGACAAACTCACTGTAGAATGTGAAGTTAAACATGGAATAATTTGAATTCTGTGGAGAATATGAATAAATGTGAATAGTCTGAGCTATGTGGAACATCTCTGAGTCTGTATATAAACATTATAACTCACTAGTGAGTTCTAGTGGGCGTGAACAGCCAAACCTGCACTGGGCATGTCCACTTCCTTTTCTGAGTGACTCTGTCCTCTGTTGGCTTCCCTCAACTTGATGCTGTTAGATTTTGGCCTGCCTGCTATGTCCGGATATTAATTAGTCTTGTCCTAAAACTAGTCTTGCCTAGTTTTTCTAGGACCTTGGAGGTCCCTGAGATTTCCCCAGCCACCATGTGTGTATGTGTGTGTGTGTGGTGGGGACGGGGGGTTCAGGGTGATTCTTACATACTTTTTTTTTGGCCTTTATTTTTATTTTATCGCACTCTACTGATTTATTTTGCACAGAGTGAATATAAAGTAAGTCATCTCCTCCCCTCCATTGTATGCACATAGCCTCAGCATCCTGTTCAGAATATTTTCCTCCAACATCATGATGCCTACTCACACTGTGCATTGCAAACCAGTGGTATTTCTACCAAACTAAGACAGCAGGTTTTGGAATTGGAATGAAAAGGGCTACTTTGTCCCAGAAGTACAGTCCTGGTACAAAAAAGCAGACTCACTTTTGGTAAAACAATACAGTGTGGCACAATCTTAGCCAAGAAAGATTTTATTAATGTGCCATCATTTTAGCCTACAGTTTGATGAGCACAGAAAAGAAAGTAGACAAGATCATTTTTAAAACCTAGACCAGTAACAATTTCTCCCAGCATTGAGCATCTTGCTTTCTGCAAGTTTGATCTGGTAGGTTGAGCATGAGGGCAGTAAATCAGTTGACCTGAGAAAAATGTCTCTAATTCCCATCCGTTGTTATATTGTGGGCAAGGATAGTGTGAGGGAGAATGATGGCATCTTTAGAATAGAGGACAGGTATATTTCCTTGACACTGTTGTTAACGGTTAATTGAGTAGCATCACTGCAAAGATGACGTATCAGCACCTCCAGGGCTGGCACATCAGACACTGAGGGGTTGCTTTGGGCAGCCCATGAGGAAACAGGGAGGGATGATGAAGGAGTTGCTGTGGGACTGGCCCTGGCACTGCTTACCTTCCTCAGGTACTTATCGCTCCTGGCAGAAAGGTGCCATCTGAAATATGTTTCCTTCTTTTTTATTCTCCTTAGTCTCTGATACCATGATGCTACTTGAGCTTACTGCACAGTGCCCAAGGGAATTGAGGGTCAAAAAGCATGTCTTTCTACATGCTTAATTTTCAAAAGAGTATAGATGAAAAGGAGTACTCTTTTTAAAAAAAATTATTTGAGCGTGTATTTACAGAAAAATCACAATGATAGTTTATATATACTCCTCACCCAGTTTCCCCTATTAGCATATTACTGTGGTATGTTTTTATAACTAAGAAACACTAATAACATTATCAACTAGACACTTTTTTTTCCCCAAATTTCACTAGTTTTTCCCTATTGTGCGTTTCTACTTCATGATCATGTTTGGACTCAGAAAAGGATACCCTAAAGTGAAGGCCTCGGAAGCTACGTTTCCTCTGTCAGTTATGAACAGGTAACTCCCTAGGCAGTGAAGCGAGTGACACCTTGAGAAATGGCCACAAGGCCTAAAACTACAGAACTGCCACATTACAAAAAAATGTGGTGCTTTAACAGTGGCAGTTAAACAAGAGTCAGTTGCCAAGGAAGACTCCCAAGGCCCAAAATGACAGTGCTTAAATGACAGTGATTAAGGGAAAGGGTACAACATAGTAATACCATTAAAGTCAATATTTACATCACAGCCAAAGGCTTCCCCACAGCAAGGGGTCTGGGTAAGGACCATGCACGAACTCCATTTTTCCTTGTGCAAGTGTTGTATGGACACAATTTCACTATCACATAAGGAATCAACATGTGCACAAAACACAACAGAAACCCCAAAATGGATTATCTGCTGGTGTCTCTTACAGCCTGCTGGACACACAGGCATATTCTTGCTAGGCAACAAGCCCCAACAGCAGAGGACGCTGAAGGTTCCAGTGAGACCAGGCATAAATCATCAGTCTCACTGTTAATGGTAAACACTGCTGACGCACTGTTAAAACCTGCTCCAAAACATCTTGGCCTCATGGATGAAAAGCAGCACTATTAATCAGTATGTTTTATTCCTTGACCAATGATCAGTGATATGCAAACACTTTAGCTCACACTAATTCCAGGTCTGCTGGGCTTACTTTTTACAGCAGTCCACTCCACCGCCATAATTTTTGGTCAGAGCCTTTTACAACAAAACAATCACTCTTAGTTTGACAGAATCATTTGGCTTTCAACAGCATATAATCAATAGGCAATCAAAATGCACATACAGATTTGAAAGAACTGTAATCACCCCTGAGGGGTTGTGAATTCAAAGCATCCTGTTTACTTCCTGTTGTAATGCCAACAGGAAGTGCCACATATTTTATACATTTTTTTCTCCCTGATCGTCAGCTATCTGTATCGTATGATATACATCAATTGAGATTTATACTTCTATTAGTATACATTTATACTAATTGAATTCTCTGTGAAACGAGAATCATATGAGACAGCCACTTTAGTATTGTTTCACATAGTCATTCCCTGAGCTCCAATCTGTTGATTGATTAGAAGGACATAGATCAATAGTGGAAGTATATTTATTAGATTGGTCATTTTACAGCTTCTTCATTTTTCTAAAGTGGAGAAAGTTTTGGCAGACTTTTACCCCAGGGGGCATCTGAGTCAAAACTAAGAGAGCATATTATTTTGTAAACTTCTCTCAGGACATCAAAATTATCCTTGATTTTTCCCTTTTGTAACACACACTTACTGGCTCTCTTAACTCAGCCTGATACACGTTTCTCTCATTTATCATTAATTTTAAAACAAACCTTTCCTCCTGAAGTCAGTAACTTACTTGGCTATAGTGACAGTAGCAAGATGAGACATGCCAGGACTTCCTCACTGGTCCATTCGCACACATATGGGGATGGATTGGATAAGTACAGAGAAATAATGGCTATTCCACCCAATAGGCATCACAACATTTGCATAGGCAGTCCGGACCTGCTGAGATGCAGAGAGAGGATCATCCACCCCATTAATCTCTTTGGAATTCTTGTCATTAGTCAAAGTAATAGGCATACTGTGTGGTTTTGTAATATTACCAGACACTTGGACCTTAATTTTAGCCCCATTATAGGGACTTCCAGATCCAGCACTGGAAACAACAAAATTGTTGTGAAGTAGAGAAGAGTTGTATATAAATTCCCTTTTATTTTCTACCTTCTTCAATGCCACCACAAAAACACACCCATTCATCCAACCAAGACCCGTCCTTAGTGCTCTCATGGTGAGTTGAAACACACCATACTGGAGATTCATAGATCAGCTCTCGGCTCTCCAATCCTTTGTCAGATCTCATATTTTTAAGCAAATACTTTAATTACTCATTTCAATCATTTATCAAACCATTACTTTGAGGTTAATATGGAATACAATATTTCTTTCCACAGCATTGCCCTGCATAGGCAGTCAAGTGAGTAACTTCATCTGAAGAAATGTAACAAACAGGATAAACTGATACAGAATATTTTGTGCTGGTCCTTTGATAATATTAGAAGCATTCAGTCATTGGGTACTTGAAGCCAACCCCAGAAAATGTATCAAGTTCTGTCAATATCCGATTAACCTCATTCAGAACAATCAATACCCATTTAACTATACCAAGAATAAGCAATACTTAACAGTTAGTTACTAGAACTTCCAATGAAAATTTAGGTGTTACTCTTGCAGGAGTTGCCTTGTATGCAATAAGCCATTTTTCTCTTACTTCTTTCAAAATTTTCTCTATATAGCATTCAACATTTTCACTATGATGTGTCTTGGTGTGAAGCATTTTGTGTATGTCCTACTTGGGGTTTGTTGAATTTTGTAAACGTTTAATGCTTATTCTCAAATTTGGGAAGTTTTCAGATATTATATCTTTAAATACATTTTCCTGCTTTTTGCTCTCTCTCTCTTGTCCTTCTGGTAGTTTTTTAATGCAAATATTGGTGTGCTTAATGGTGTCCCACCTTCTTCTGAGGTCCTCTTCATTTCTGTTTATTGGATTGCATACTTTCTATCCACTTATCTTTTTTTTTTTTTTTTTGCAACAGAGTCTCGTTCTTTCACCCAGGCTGGACTGCAGTGGCATGATCTCGGCTCACTGCAACCTCTACTTCCCAGGTTCACACCATTCTCCTGCCTCAGCCTCCCAAGTAGCTGGGACTACAGGCGCCCACCACCACGCCTGGCTAATTTTTTTTGTATGTTTAGTAGAGACAGGGTTTCACTATGTTAGCCAGGATGATCTCAATCTCCTGACCTCATGATCCACCCACCTCAGCCTCCCAAAGTGCTGGGATTACCGGCGTGAGCCACCGCACCCAGCCTTTCTGATTCTTCTGCCAGTTCAAATCTACTTTGATTCAGTTAATGTATATTTCAACTCAAAAATATTTGATTCTTCTTATAATTTCTCTTTATTGATATCCTCTTTTCATAAGTCATTGTCATCATATCTTTCTCTGCCTCTTTAAACATGGTTACTTTTAGTTCTCTGAACATTTTTAAATTTTTAATTTTTGTGGGCACCTAGTAGATGTGTATATTTATGGGGTGCGTGAGATGTTTTGATACAGGCAGGCAATGTGAAATAAGCACATCATGGAGAATGAGGTATCTATCCTCCCAAGAGTTACAAACAACCCAGTTACACTCTTTAACCCATTTTGCATTTAGGAAAAAAGAAAGTTGCAGCTCACTGCCAGTGCAGTATTCTTGGGGCAAATAGGAAATGGGGCATTTTAAAATATGCTATTATTATTGACTGTACTTACCCCATTGTGCTATCAAATAGTAGGTCTTATTTATTCTTTCTAACTATTTTTTTGTACTCCTTAACCATTCCCACCCCTCCCCCCAACCTCCCACTACCCTTCCCAGCCTCTGGTAACTATTAGTTCTCTGAACAAAATTTAAAACTGCTTTGAAGTCTTTGTCGGCCAAATCCCACATCTGGGCCTTCTCATAGGCAGTTTATATTACCTGCTTCTTTTTTCCTACCTATAGGTAATGCTTTTCTATTTTCTTGCATGTCTTATAATTTTTTTGTTGAAAATTGGATATTTTAAATAATACATTTTAGCAACTCTGGATACTGATTCCCCTGACCATGGGGCTTCGTTGTTTTGTTGTTTGCTTGGTTATTGAGTGACTTGGATGGACTATTTTGGGGAAATCTATTCCTCAACAGTATCAAGCCTCTAATGTCACTCCTCAGAGAGCACAGTTTTGGGCACAGGCACAGTCACCTTGAGACGACAGTAGTTTTGGCAGAACTCATATACGACGTCTCTTTTCCTGTTCTCTCTGTTAAGCCGTCTGCCTCTGTGGGTCATACCCAGCTGTTAATGTTCACTAATTTCCAGCTGATTTCTTTCTTGTGCATGACAGTATGCTGGGCCATAAATTCCCCATAGTTTAATCCAATTAAATTTGGGTTCCTTTTCAGGGGTAGATTTTGAAGCCAGTCTTTCAAGTTTGTTCTGACCCCAGGAGGGGTATTTGTGGCTGGCTTTTTCCCTGGTCTTCCTAAGGAGGGGCCTATAGTTTGGCTTATTGTCATGGAGCTGCAAGCTTCCTCTTAATTGCTTAGGAACAAAATCTCTATTGCAAGAATTCCCTTAGAATGGAACTCCCCCAACTCTGTTTTAAATGAAGTCAGAACCTTTGGGAAGAGCATCAGAGCTCTCTGTTTTTATAACCTCTCCCCCCCAGGGAAAAAATCCCTTCACCACTTCTCTAGAGGTGGGGCTGGAGACAGTGGCCCATTTTTCTCAAAGTGACACTGCTGTTTTTGTGGGTGGAAGGTACTGGTGAGGGCAGTAGTCTCTGAACTTATCAGCTTACCTCTCTGGTCTGGAAACTTTCCCGCTGAGCCAGCTGGGGTGAAGGTACCAAGGTCTCAGCATTCTCACCCTGCCATGAATGAAATGGAGCCTCTGAGTGGGGGATAGAGGAGCCTCTGAGTGGGGGATAGAGGAAGCTTCTGACTTCTTGGCTGCACTCGCCTGGAATTCAGCCTCTGTGCTAAGGAGCTGGGAGAATAAACTATGCTGGTGGCCTCACCCTCCAAAGGAGCTCTCAGAGCTCTTGACGGAAAGCCGAGGATAGAGAGAACTCCATCTTCGAGGCCATACCTATCCAGAGTAGAGACTGTGTTACACTGAGCAGTGGAGAGGGAATAGAGAGAGGGAGCAGGTCCGGGCCCAAGTCTCCAACTCTCACTATTCTTACTGAGAATTTTAGGAAGAAATTTTTCTTCACTTTCTTATCCTTTAAGATGATTTTCAGAGACTTTAAAAGGATGTTATTTTTAAGATAATTTAAACCAGTTATGGTTGTTTCACTGGAGAATATTTAAATAAAAATATTCAGATACCAAAATTCAAAATGTGTGCTATCCAGTGAAAAATTACCAAGAATACAAAGGACAAAACTGTGACCCATAATGAGGATAAAATCCATCACTACAGAAGACTCATAAATAACACAGATGATAGAATTAGTAGACAAGAACACTTAGAAAGCTACTGTCAGACTTCTTGCTTGAGCTCCAATGTGTAAATAGATTGGAAGTTGTCACTTCTGTTCTTACGACAAGTAGAGCCAGAAGAAATGAAAAAGCTTGGCCAGGCGTGGTGGCTCAAGCCTGTAATCCCAGCACTTTGGGATGCTGAGACGGGCGGATCACGAGGTCAGGAGATCAAGACCATCCTGGCTAACACGGTGAAACCCCATCTCTACTAAAAAAAAATACAAAAAAACTAGCCAGGCGAGGTGGCGGGCACCTGTAGTCCCAGCTACTTGGGAGGCTGAGGCAGGAGAATGGTGTAAACCCGGGAGGCGGAGCTTGCAGTGAGCCGAGATCCGGCCACTGCACTCCAGCCTGGGCAACAGAGCAAAAAAAAAAAAAAAAAAAAAAAGAAATGAAAAAGCTTTTCTTTAAAGCCATCACAGAACTGAGGTCACAGGGCAAATTGTTACCCTAAAATTTAGAGATAGGCACTTCCAGAGATATACAACTGAGACCTGCTTACCTAGAGCAGAGACCACAAAAATCATAAGCTGGTAGAAACTCTTCAGTAGTAATTTTGATGCATTACTGGAGGCTTAGTGTGAATATGATAGGGACAGGAGAAAGAGAAATTCTGGGCAGGAGAGAGTAGGTCCTTGGCAAAAGCCCCACCTTGAAGCCAAAAAGCCTAAGTCAAAAGTGGGAACTTACATCCCTGTTTTCCCACTCAAATGTTGCCATTTCCAAAACCACCCATGGCCTGCCTCACCACCCCATCCTGTGCCCATAAAAACCCCAGGCTCAGCTGGACATGGTGGCTCACGCCTGTAATCCCAGCACTTTGGGAGGCCGAGGCGGGTGGATCACGAGGTCTGGAGATCGAGACCATCCTGACTAACATGGTAAAACCCCATCTCTACTAAAAATACAAAAAAAATTAGCTGGATGTGGTGGCACATGCCTGTAGTCCCAGCTACTTGTGAGACTGAGGCAGGAGAATCGCTTGAACCCAGGAGGCAGAGGTTGCAGTGAGCTGAGATCTTGCCACTGCACTCTAGCCTGGGTGACAAGAGTGAGACTCCATCTCAATTTAAAAAAAGAAAAAAGAAAAAGCCAGGCTTTGCCAGCAGAGAAAGGAGAAGAGAAGAAGCAGCTGGACTTTAGAGACTACAGTTAGATGTTGGAGAGAAGCAGTTTGACTTCAGAGGGACAGCTTGACAGCATAGCTTCAGAGAGGAGTCTGGCCTGGGATGGCTGGACTTCAGTGGAGGAATACCTTCCCGCTCTGTCCCCTTTTCAGCTCCCCTTCCCGCTGAGAGCCACTTTCATTGGTAATAAAAGTCCCCCACGTTTACCATCTTTAATTCATTTGTGCGACTTCATTCCTCCTGGATGCCAGGAAAGAACTCAGGGTCCATGAGTGCAAGTATAAAGGCTGTCCCACTGAGCCTCCACTGAGCTGTTAATACTTAAGTTGTCCATGGATGGCAAAGCTAAAAGGGCACTGTAACACTCCTTCTGGGGCATCAGGGGTTGCAGGCACCCTCCTGTAGATGCTGCCATGGGGGTTGTATGGAGTTTGCACTTGCTGATGCCCAATAGCACTACCCCCAGCTCTGGCACCCAGTCTCCTGCATGCTCCCCCTCCCATGAGGGGTGGAGCAAGGCAGGCCAAGTGAGTGGAGTTTGCTTCTGCCAGTGCGTCTGTCCGTGCACTCCAGTTCCTGCCTGTGAAGGGGGCCTGCTTCAATTACTTTGAGTAGGAGAAACTTCTTAGTTCTAAAGGGCCCCAGTTTTAGGGTGGCCCTAACACTTTAATATGTTTTACTTATAGGAACTCCAACAGGGCTCAGGGTGGAAATTTAAGAAAGACCCCTCATGGCTATAGTTGGGAAGGGGAAGAGGAATCACTATAAAATACACCTAGAAACTTCTCCCAAAAAAGCATACTTGGCCAGGCATGGTGGCTCACGCCTGTAATCCCAGCACTTTGGGAGGCCGAGGCAGGTGGATCACGAGGTCAGGAGATGGGAGACCATCCTGGCTAATACAGTGAAACCCCATCTCTACTAAAAATATAAAAAATTAGCCGGGCGTGGTGGTGGGCACCTGTAGTCCCAGCTACTCGGGAGGCTGAGGCAGGAGAATGGTGTGAACCTGGGAGGTGGAGATTGCAGTGAGCCAAGATTGCAGCACTGCACTCCAGCCTGGGCGACAGAGTGAGACTCCATCTCAAAAAAAAAAAAAAAAAAAAAAAAAAAAAAAAAAAAAAAAAAAGCACACTCACCAGGAGAAAATATTTTGTAAGAGCCTTATTCTGCCTGGTGGAATGAAATTCTTCCCACTCCAGCCAATTTCAGCCTTCTTGTATCACCTAAGGAGGAAAAACAGAATTCAGGTCTTCAATAAAATAGATTGGAGATTCCCTAGCCTGGGAAAGGATTGAGGTCTGGGGATAGGAAAAGCTATACACCATTGGAGAAGAGTCAGAAATACTTGTAAACTTCACAGTCCTGGGACAGAGCTCCATTAAAAAACTGAGATGTAAATGGAAGATTATAGAGCACTGTCTCTCACCTAGACCACACCTCTATACCAACAGAATAGCATAGCATTACAGTGAATTATAGCCGAAAGAGTTCCAAGAAACAGACTGTCTCTGGGGAGCAGTAATTTGGGAAGCCCAAAATCAAGAGGAGACAAAAAGGTGGCCAGCAGAGAAATTTGCAGCATTTTAGATGTATAGGTAGAGCAAATACTAAACATAGCTTAATTCCTAGCTATAAATCCCCACATTGCAGGCCTATTTACTTCAGTCTGTATTACCCAATACAGACAAGAAAAAAATTACAAGACATGACAAATGACAAGAAAAAAAAAACCCACAACAAAACACTATTAGAAGCAGACTGAAGTATGATACAACTATTGGAATTTTCCCAGCAGAAAATGTAAACCAGTTGTGATTAATGTATTAAGGACTGTAATGGAAAAAGTAGACCACATGCAAGAACAGATAGGTAATATAAACAAAGAGATGGAAACTCTAAGAAAGGAAAAATAAAAGAAATGCCAAAATTGAATTAGGATTAATATCAAAATATATAAAAAACTCATACAACTCAACAACAAGAAAAAACTCTCAAATATCCAGCTTAAAAGTGAGGAAAGGACTTGAAGACACATTTCTTCAAAGAAGATATGCAAATGACCTATAAGAACATAAAAAGATCAAGAAAATGCAAATCAAAACCACAGTGAAAACCACATCAAAGCCACTAGAATGGCCAATATACATGTGCACATGCACACACAGTCATGCATGTTGGCAAGGGTATGAAAAAACTGATGGCACATTTTTGATGAGAATGGAAAAACTCATAGTGCAGCTACCACAAAAGACAGTATGGTCGTTCCTCAAGAATTAAATATAGAATATCATATGATTCACCAATTCTACCTCTAGATACATCCAAAAAATCTGAAAGCAGAGACTCAACAGATATGTGTACATCGATATTCACAATAGCATTATTCACAATAGCCAAAAGATGAAAACCATTCAAATGACCATCAATGAATAAATGGATAAACATTCAATGGAATATTATTCAGCCTTAAAAAGAATTACTTTGATATGGCTGCCATCAAAAAGTACCACAGATTGTGCATCTTAAACAACTGAAATTTATTTTCCCACAGTCTGGAGCTAGAAGCCCAAAATCATGTGTGTCAACAAGGTTGTTTCTTCTGAGGCCTCTCTCCAAGGTTTTGTTTGCTTGTTTTGTTTTGTTTTGGACAGAGTCTCGCTCTGTCACCCAGGCTGGAGTGCAGTGGCGTGATCTCGGCTCACTGCAAGCTCTACCTCCTGGGTTCATGCCATTCTCCTGCCTCAGCTTCCTGAGTAGCTGGGACTAAAGGCGCCTGCCATCATGCCCAGCTAATTTTTTGTATTTTTTTAGTAGAGATGGGGTTTCACTGTATTAGCCAGGATGGTCTTCATCTCCTGACCTCCTGATCCGCCTGTCTCGGCCTTCCAAAGTGCTGGGATTACAGGCTTGAGCCACTGCGCCTGGCCCATGCTGTCTTTATGAGCTGTAACACTCACTGTGAAGGTGAAGGTCTGCAGCTTCACTCCTGAAGTCAGCAAGATGACGAACCCACCAGGAGAAATGAATAACTCCGGACAGGAGGAACAAACAACTCCATACCCGCTGTCTTAAGAGCTGTAACATTCACGGTGAAGGTTTGCAGCTTCACTCCTGAAGCCAGCCAGACCATGAACCCACCAGAAAGAAGAAACTCTGAACACGTCCATATATCAAAAGGAACAAACTCCGGACACCATCTTTAAGAACTGTAACACTCACCAGGAGGGTCCACAGCTTCATTCTTGAAGTCAGCAGGACCAACAACCCACCAATTCTGGACACAATACGAACACTGAAATAAAACTTATAAAGGTAAAATACAATATCTGATGTAAAAATTCACTGGATTAACAGCAGATTAAACATTGCAAAGGAAAAGATTCATGAACAGAAATCATAGCAACTAAAACTATCCAACATGTCACACACAGATTTAAAAAAAGACTGAAAAAGATGAAAAGGGAATCAGTAAACTAGATAAACTGCAAGCAGCTAAAATATGTATGATTGGAGTTCCCAAAAAGTAGTAAAAGAATAATAAAAATGAGGGCCCGGTGCAGTGCCTCACACCTGTAATCCCAACTCTTTGGGAGGCTGAAGTGGGCATATAACTCCTGGCTGAGGTCAGGAGTTCAAGACCAGCCTGGCCAACATGATGAAACCCTGTCTCTAATAAAAATACAAAAATAAGCTGGGCATAGTAGTGGGTGCCTGTAATACTAGCTACTTGGGAGGCTGAGGCATGAGAATTGCTTGAACCTGTGACGTGGAGATTGCAGTGAGCCAAGATTGTGCTACTGCACTCCTGACCGGGCAATACAGTGAGACTCAGTCTCAAAACAAACAAAAATAAACAATGAGTATTTGAATACACAATGGCTGAATATTTACAAATGTCATGGTAACTACAAATTCACAATTCCAAATATCTGAGTAAACTCCAACATGAAAAAATTACAAGGCACATTAAAGTCAGATTGTTTAAGACTACTGATGGACAGTTAAATGCATCCAGATGTGGGAGCACATGTGATACAAAGTAACAAAGAATAAGAATGAAAGCATATTCCTCATTGAAAGAAGTGCAATCAAGAAAACAAGTATAGCTTTTCTATAATACTGAAAGAAAATAAAAGTACTGAAATAGTTCTATAGTATTTATACTCAGGGCAATCAGATTTTCAAAAGTGAAGACAAAATAAAGAGTTTTTCAGACATGCAAAAGCTAAAAGAAATCAGTAGCAGAACCACACCACAAAGAAACGTTAATGGAAATTCTTCAGGCAGAAGGAAATGATACCCAGTGAAAACTAAATCTATTCAAAGCAATGAAAAGCATCAGAAATTATAGCTAGGTGAGTCAATATCTGTTTCTTATTATGTAAATTTCTTTTTTATTTTTTTAATTATACTTTAAGTTCTAGGGTACATGTGCACAACATGCAGGTTTGCTACATATGTATACATGTGCCATGTTGGTGTGCTGCACCCATTAACTCGTCACTTACATTACGTCTCTCTCCTAATGCAATCCCTCCCCCCATCACATGACAGGCCCCAGTGTGTGATGTTCCCCACCCTATGTCCAAGTGTTCTCATTGTTCAATTCCCAGCTGTGAGTGAGAATATGCAGTGTTCGGTTTTCTGTCCTTGCAATAGTTTGCTCTGAATGATGGTTTCCAGTTGCATCCATGTCCCTACAAAGGACATGAACTTATCCTTTTTTATGGCTGCATAGTATTCCATGGTGTATATGTGCCACATTTTCTTTTATTATTATTATTATTATACTTTAAGTTCTAGGGTACATGTGCACAACATGTAGGTTTGTTACATATGTATATGTATACATGTGCCATGTTGGTGTGCTGCACTCATTAACTCGTCATTTACATTAGGTGTATCTCCTAATACTATCCCTCCCCCCACCCCCCACCCCACAACAGGCCCCAGTGTGTGATGTTCCCCTTCCTGTGTCCAAGTGTTCTCATTGTTCAATTCCCACCTATGAGTGAGAACATGCGGTGTTTGGTTTTTAGTCCTAGGGATAGTTTGCTGAGAATGATGGTTTCCAGCTTCATCCATATCCCTACAAAAGACATGAACTCATCCTTTTTTATGGCTGCACAGTACTGCATGGTGTATATGTGCCCCATTTTCTTAATCCAGTCTATCATTGATGGACATGTGGGTTGGTTCCAAGTCTTTGCTATTGTGAATAGTGCCACAATAAACATACGTGTGCATGTGTCTTTATAGTAGCATGATTTATAATCCTTTGGATATATACCCAGTAATGGGATGTCTGGGTCAAATGGTATTTCTAGTTCTAGATCCTTGAGGAATCGCCACACTGTCTTCCACAATGGTTGAACTAGTTTACAGTCCCACCAACAGTGTAAAAGTGTTCCTATTTCTCCACATCCTCTCCAGCACCTGTTGTTTCCTGACTTTTTAATGATCGCCATTCTAACTGGTGTGAGATGGTATCACATTGTGGTTTTGATTTGCATTTCTCTGATGGCCAGTGATGATGAGCATTTTTTCATGTGTCTGTTGGCTGCATAAATGTCTTCTTTTGAGAAGTATCTGTTCATATCCTTTGCCCACTTTTTGATGGGGTTGTTTTTTTCTTGTAAATTTGTTTGAGTTCTTTGTAGATTCTGGATATTAGCCCTTTGTCAGATGAGTAGATTGCAAAAATCTTCTCCCATTCTGTAGGTTGCCTGTTCACTCTGTAGTAGTTTCTTTTCCTCTGCAGAAGCAGCTCTTTAGTTTAACTAGATCCAATTTGTCAATTTTGGCTTTCGTTGCCATTGCTTTTGTGTTTTAGACATGAAGTCCTGAATGGTATTGCGTAGGTTTTCTTCTAGGGTTTTAATGGTTTTAGGTCTAACATTTAAGTCTTTAATCCATCTTGAATTAATTTTTGTGTAAGGTATAAGGAAGGGATCCAGTTTCAGCTTTCTATATTTAGTTAGCTAGTTTTCCCAGCACCATTTATTAAATAGGGGATCCTTTCCCCATTTCTTGTTTTTGTCAGGTTTGTCAAAGATCAGATGGTTGTAGATGTGTGGTATTATTTCTGAGGTCTCTGTTCTGTTCCATTGGTCTGTGTCTCTGTTTTGGTACCAGTACCATGCTGTTTTGGTTACTGTCGCCTTGTAGTATAGTTTGAAGTCAGGTAGCGTGATGCCTCCAGCTTTGTTCTTTTGGCTTAGGATTGTCTTGGTAATATGGGCTCTTTTTTGGTTCCATGTGAACTTTAAAGTAGTTTTTTCCAATTCTGTGAAGAAAGTCATTGGTAGCTTGATGGGGATGGCATTGAATCTATAAAATTACCTTGGGTAGAATGGCCATTTTCATGATATTGATTTTTCCTATCCATGAGCATGGAATGTTCTTCCATTTGTTTGTGTCCTCTTTTATTTCACTGAGCAGTGGTTTGTAGTTCTTCTTGAAGAGGTCCTTCACATCCCTTGTAAGTTGGATTCCCAGGTATTTTATTCTCTTTGAAGCAGTTGTGAATGGGAGTTCACTCATGATTTGGCTGTTTGTTATTGGTGTATAGGAAGGCTTGTGATTTTTGCACATTGATTTTGTATCCTGAGACGTTGCTGAAGTTGCTTATAAGCTTAAGGAGATTTTAGGCTGAGACCGTGGGGTTTTCTAAATATACAGTCATGTCATCTGCAAACAGGGACAATTTGACTTCCTCATTTGCTAATTGAATACCCTTTATTTCTTTCTCCTGCCTGATTGCCCTGGCCAGAACTTCCAACACTATGTTGAATAGGAGTGGTGAGAGAGGGTATCCCTGTCTTGTGCCAGTTTTCAAAGGGAATGCTTCCTGTTTTTGCCCATTCAGTATGACATTGGCTGTGGGTTTGTCATAAATAAATTTTAAAAAAGAAAAGAAAAGAGTGTTTTCCCACTTGGTTCCTTCCATTCTCCCTGTCGCTTTCAGTTACACCAATCACATGTAGATTTGGTCTTGTCACATATTCCCATATTTCTTGGAGGTTTTGTTCATTTCTTTTTACTCTTTTTTCTCTAAACTTCTCTTCTTGCTTCATTTTATTCATCTGATCTTCAATCACTGATACCTTTTCTTCTACTTGATCGAATTGTCTACTGAATCTTGTGCATGAGTCACTAGTTCTTGTGCCATGGTTTTCAGCTCCAGGAGGTCATTTAAGGTCTTCTCTATGCTGTTTATTCTAGTTAGCTGTTCGTCTAATCTTTTTTCAAGGTTTTTAGCTTCTTTGCAATGCATTTGAACATCCTCCTTTAGCTCGGACAAGTTTGTTATTACTGATCATCTGAAGCCTTCTTCTCTCAACTCATCAAAGTCATTGTCTGTCCAGCTTTGTTCTATTGCTGGCAAGGAGCTGCGTTCTTTTGGAGGAGAAGAGGTGGTCTGATTTTTAGAATTTTCAGCTTTTCTGCTCTGATTTCTCCCCATCTTTGTGGTTTTATCTACCTTTGGTCTTTGATGATGGTGACGTCCAGATGGTGTTTTGGTGTGGATGTCCTTTCTGTTTGTTAGTTTTTCTTCTAACAGTCAGGACCCTCAGCTTCAGGTCTGTTGGAGTTTGCTGGAGGTGCACTCCAGACCCTGTTTGCCTGGGTATCACCAGCAGAGGCTGCAGAACAGCAAATATTGCAGAATGTCAAATGTTGCTGCCTGATCCTTGCTCTGGAAGCTTTGTCTCAGAGGGTTACCAGGCTGTAAGAGGTGTCAGTCGTTCCTTACTGGGAGGTGTCTCCCAGTTAGGCTACTCAGGGGTCAGGGACCCACTTGAGGCAGTCTGTCCGTTCTCAGATCTCCACCTCCACGCTGGGCAAACCACTACTCTCTTCAAAGCTGTCAGACAGGGACATTTAAGTCCGCAGAAGTCTCTGCTGCCTTTTGTTCAGCTATGCCCTACCCCCAGAGGTAGAGTCTACAGACGCAGGCAGGCCTCCTTGAGCTGCAGTGGGCTCCATCCAGTTTGAGCTTGCTGGCCACTTTGTTTACCTACTCAAGCCTCAGCAATGGCAGACGCCCCTCCCCCAGTTTCCTGCCACCTTGCAGTTTGATCTCAGACCGTTGTGCTAGTAGTGAGCGAGGTTCCGTGGGTGTGGGACCCTCCAAGCCAGGCATGGGATATAATCTCCTGGCATGTTGTTTGCTAAGACCATTGGAAAAGTGCAGTATTAGGGTGGGAGTGTCCTGATTTTCCAGGTACTGTCTGCCAGGGCGTCCCTTGGCTAAGAAAGGGAATTCCCTGACCCTTTCTGCTTCCCAGGTGAGGCAACACCCCACTCTGCTTCAGCTCACACTGTGGTCTGCACCCACTGTCCAACAAGCCCCAGTGAGATGAACGTGGTACCTCAGTTGGAAATACAGAAATCACCCATCTTCTACGTCACTCACACTGGGAGCTGTAGACTGGAGTTGTTCCTGTTTGGTCATCTTGGAACCTCCCCTCATGTAAATTTATTTTAAAGATAACTGTTTAAACAGAATGATAACAATGTGTTGTTATTGCAACATATGTATATACAAATAAAGTATATGACAACAAAGCATAAAGACTGAGAGGGGAGAAATGTCAGTATACTATTGTTAAGATTTGAATAGTATATGTGAAATGGTATAATTCACTTGAAGGTAGATTGTGATAGGTTTAAGATATATACTATTACCCCACAGCAAACACAAAAGTAGCAAAATAAAGAATTATAATGTTAAGCAAAAAAATACTAGAGACAAGTGTCAATCAATTTAGAAGTTTATTTAGCCAAGGTTAAGGGCGTGCCCGTGACACAGCCTTAGGAGGCTAAGAACATTTGCCCAAGGTGATCTGGCTACAGCTTGAATTTACATGTTTTAGGGCAATATAAGACATGAATCAATACATGTAAGACATACACTGGTTAGGACTGGAAAGGTGAGGTGTATTATCTAGGGTTCTCTAGAGGGACAGGATTAATAGGCTAGATATATATATATGAAAGGGAGTTTATTAAGGAGTATTGACTCACACTGTAATAAG
The DNA here is from genome assembly GCF_047675955.1 of Chlorocebus sabaeus. Taxonomy (NCBI): domain Eukaryota; kingdom Metazoa; phylum Chordata; class Mammalia; order Primates; family Cercopithecidae; genus Chlorocebus; species Chlorocebus sabaeus. The sequence goes on along the minus strand of NC_132915.1, from coordinate 3,205,025 downwards.
GTGAAGTCCCACAATAGGCTGTCTGCAAACTGAGGAGCAAGGAAGCCAGTCTGAGCCCCAAACCTCGAAAGTAGGGAAGCCGACAGTGCAGCCTTCAGTCTCTGGCTGAAGACCCATGAGCCCCTGGCAAACCACTGGTGTAAGTCCAAAAGTCCAAAAGCTGAAGAACTTGGAGTCTGATGTTCAAGGCCAGGAAGCATACAGCATGGGAGAAGGATGAAGGCCAGAAGACTCAGCCAGTCTAGTCCTTCCACCTTCTCCTGACTGCTTTATTTTAGCCACGCTGGCAGCTGATTAGATGGTGCCCACCCAGATGAAGGGTGGATCTGCCTCATCCCGTCCACTGACTCAAATGTCAGTCTTCTTTGTCAACATCCTCACAGATACACCCAGGAACAATACTTTGCACCCTTCAATCCAATCAAGTTGACACTCAATATTAACCATCACATGGAGCAACGTGTAGGAGGAGGAAGGGGTAGTGGGGGGATTGTGGCCTCCAAGTCATACGTGGATTAAAAGATTTCCTGATTGGCAATTGGTTGAAAGATTTTATCTAAAGACCCGGAATTAACAGAAGGGTTAAAATAAAGGGTTGTGGAGACCAGGGTTTTTATTATGCAGATAAAGCCTCCAGGTAGCAGGCTTCAGAAAGAATAGATTGTAAATGTTTCTTATCAGACTTAAAAAGGTACCAGACTCAGTTAATTCTCTCCTGGATCAGGAAGAAGACTTGGAAATAAAGGAGATTTTCTATGGAAGGTAGATTTTCCCACAAGAGAGAGCTTTGCAGGGCCATTTCAAAATATGTTTGAGAAATATAGCCAGGCACGTTGGCTCACGCCCATAATCCTAGCACTTTGGGAGGCCGATACAGGAAGATCAGTTGAGGTCAGGAGTTTCAGACCAACCTAGCCAGCATGGCAAAACAATGTCTCTACAAAAAATACAAAAAAATAAGCCAGGAATGGTGGTGGGCACCTGTAATCCCAGCTACTGAAGAGGCTGAGGCAGGAGAATCGCTTGAACCTGGGAGACAGAGGTTGTGGTGAGGGAGCCAAGATCATGCCACTGCCCTCCAGCCTAGGCAACAGAGCAAGACTCTGTCTCAAAAAAAAAAAAAAAAAGAAGAAGAAAAAGAAAAGTCCCCTTACCAACAATGCCCTTTGAAGAAAATACTCATAACAACAGTGCCTTTAGTCACAATGCCTTCAGCAAAAATATCCCTTGCCAACATTAACACCCTAGAAACAATGATCTTAGAAATGGTGTCCTTAACAATAATATACAACAAAATTCTAAGCAATAATACCCTAAGCAACAATATACTTAGCAATACTACCCTCAGTAACAATACTCTTAGCAACATGAGATTTAGGATCAGTGCTGGTAGAAACAGCATCATTAGAAACACTAGCAATAGCAATAATGCCTTTAGCCACAATGACCTTCAACAGTTCTCCTACGAACATCACCCATAACAACAATGGCTCCAGGAACAATGCACTTATAAATAACTTCCTTAGCAACAGTGACCTTACTATCAATGCCAATGGACACATCACCCTTAGGCACGTGTTCCATGGCAGCAACATCTTTAGTAACCACAGCCTTTGTAACAGTGACTTTTAGCAAAAACATTAGCATAGTGCCCTTAACAAAGGCCCTTAGAAACAATGCAACTACAGGCCGGGCATGGTGGCTCACGCCTGTAATCCCAGCACATTGGGAGGCTGAGGTGGGCGGATCACTTGAGGTCAGGAGTTTGAGACCAGCCTGGCCAACATGATGAAACCCCATCTCTACTAAAAATACAAGCGTTATCTGGGCATGTTGGTGCACGCCTGTAATCCCAGGTACTCGGAAGGCTGAGGCAGGAAAATTGCTTGAACCCGGGAGGCGAAGGTTGCAGTGAGCTGAGATGGTGCCACTACACTCCAGCCTGGGCAACAGAGGGAGAATCCATCTAAAATAAGAAAAAAGAAACAATGCAATTATCATCAATTCCCTTAGCAACAGATCCTTTAGAACATAATACTCTTAACAACAGCACTCTTAGCAACAACAACCTTGACAACAGTGTACTTAGCAACAATGCCTTTAGCTAAAATGGCCTTTAGTAAAATCAACTTTAACAACAATGTCCTTATAAAAGATGCCCCTTATAACAATGTCCTTAGCCAGAATCCCTTTAGGAACAATGCCTTTACCAAAACGTATTTACAACAATGTCCCTAGCAAGAGTCCTTCAGTATCAATACTCTTAGAAACAATGCTCTTACTAACATTCCCTTAGGAATAGCACTATCACTGACATTAATGCTTTTAGCAACAATGACCCTTAAAATAGTGCCCTTAAAACAAGGTCCTTGGAAACAGTTATATTTAGACTTGATGCCCTTTCATAACAAATGCCCTTAATAACAACCACTTCAGCAACAGTGTCCTTAGCCTCAGTTCCTTAAGTAACAGTACTCTTAGTAGTAACACCCTTAGGTAAGATGCCTTTACCACAGTGCTTTCAGTAATATTGTATTTAACTTCAACACCCTTAGAAACAATGTTCTTAGCAAAAAATGGCCCTTAGCAACAAAGCTCTTATGGATTCACTAAGAAACAGTCCCCTTAGAAACAATTGCCTTTAGCAATAATCACTTTAGCAACGACACTTTACAAAACTGCCTTGCAATAATGTACCTAACATCAACATTCTTAGCAATAATGTGTTTTAGTAAAAATTATCTAAAAGTGTTTTTAGCATCAGGGCCCTTAACATCAAAACCCTTGGATTTAATGACTGTAACAATAACATCTTTAACACAGTTCCATAGCAACAGCCCCTAACAACGATAGTCTTAGGAACAATTTCTTTACTATAATGCATTTAAGTTCAATGGCCTTAGCAACACTGTCCTTGGCAATACTAGATCTTAGTGACAATGCTCTCAGCTGCAGTGGTACTCAGCAATGATTTCTCTTACAACACCCTTAACAACAATACCCATAACAGCAGCACACTTTAAAAAACAGGCTTAGCAACAATGTCCTTAACATCAATGCCTTTTGGAACATCAACCTTAGCAACAATGGCTGCTAAGAGTGCCTTTAGCATCAGTCCCGTTAGCAACACCACCATTCAAACCCATACACCTTAGCAACAACGATTCTAATAACAGCACACTTTTTTTTTTTTCTTAGACAGAGTTTCACTCTTGTTGCCCAGGTTGGAGTGCAATGGTGTGATCTCGGCTCACTGTAACCTCCATCTCCCAGGTTCAAGCTGTTCTCCTGCCTCAGCCTCCCGAGTAGCTGGGATTACAGGCATGTGCCACCACGCCCAGCTAATTTTGTATTTTTAGTAGAGATGGGGTTTCACCATGTTGTTCAGGCTGGTCTCAAATTCCTGACCTCAAGTGATCCACCGACCTCAGCCTTCCAAAGTGCTGGGAGTACAGGCATGAGTCAGCATGCCCGGCCAACAGCACACTTTCAAACATTACCTTAACATCAACATCCTTAACTCTCTGCAACAATACCCTTAGGAATAAGTCCCTGAGCAATAGAGTTATTAACAGCAGTGTATTTAGTAGCAATGCTTCTTTGCTGTAATACACTTAAAAATAATGAACATAGTAACAATGCCCTTAGCAATAAAGGAGTTTACAACAACCTTAGCAATGACACTCTCAGTGACAGTGTCCTTCAAATGAGTTTCTTAGTAACAGTGGTCTTAGGACCAATATTTTAGCATAAATGCTTTTTGCAACAATTATTCTAGAAAAAGTGCTTCTAGCAACTAGCCCTTTAGCAACAACACACCGAACAAGAATGCTGTAGCAAAAATGTACTTAACAACAACATCCTTAGCAAAAATACCCTTAGCAACAATGAATCTTAGTAACAGAGCCTTAATGTCAATGTCCTCAGCTACAACACCCCAATATCATTGTCATAGTGACAATATCCTTAGCAACAATAGGCCACATCAACAACACACCTAGCAGCAATGTCCTCAGTGACAATGTGCTTAATATAAATCTCCTTACTCACAGTGTCCTTTAGCAGCTCTTATAGGCAATGGCCTTAACAATAATATTCATAATAATATTTTCCTTATAACAATACTTAACAACCTTTGCCTTAGCTCAGCACTCTTGGAAAAAAGCCAGTTTAGAAAAACCTTCCTTGGCTACCAACCATAGCAACAATGCCCTAAGCAACAACACCTTTAGTATCAATTCCCATAGAAACAGTGGCTATAAAACAAGTCCATCAGCAACAGCATGCTTAGCAAAAATATGTTCAGAAGCAATACTCTTGGCATCAACACCTTAAAAACAACCTCATTGTTATAACTGCCTTTAACAAAAATGCCGTGAACAACCAGGCCCTTAGCATTGGTGCGGTATCAGCACTGTCCTTAGAACTACAGCATTATTAGCAACAACTCTGTGAGCAGCACTATTCACGGCAATGTCCTTATTAACAATGTAATTAGCAAGAGTACCCTTAGCAATTGGCTCTTAGCAACAACACATTTAGAAACATCACTCATAGCAAAATCTTTTTTATTCTCAACACTCTTACTATCAAGACCTTGAAGAACAATGACCCTAAGAAAATAGCCCATAACAATGATTTCCTTAAATTCAACACTCTTTCCTCAGGAACAACCCCTTTAGCACCAGTGATCTTGGCAACAGTAGCCTCTACAGTGGTGGCCACGACCACAATGTTCTTAGTAACAGCACCTTTAGCAAAAAAAAAGACATGATGTTAATGTCCAACAACAACATTAATATCAATGCCTTTGGCTGGGCGCAGTGGCTCATGCCTATAATTCCAGCACTTTGAGAGGTGGGAGCAGGAGGATTGCTTTAGACCAGGGGTTCAAGACCAGGTTGGGCAAAGTAGTGAGATCTCATCTCTACAAAAAATAAATAAATAAAAATAAATAAAAAGCTAGCTAGGTGATATGGTTTGGTGGTGTCCCCACCCAAATTTCATCTTGAATTGTAGCTCCCGTAATTCCCATGTGTTATCGGAGGGACCCAATGGGAGGTAATTGAATCATGGGGGCAGGTCTTTCCCATGCTGTTCTCATGATAGTGAATAAGTCTCATAAAATCTGATGGTTTTATAAAGGGGGGTTCCCCTGCACAAGCTCTCTTGCCTGCCACCATGTAAGATGTAACTTTGCTGCTCTTTTGCCTTCCGCCACGATTGTGAGGCCTCTCCAGTCATGGGGACTGTGAGTCAATTAAATGTCTTTCCTTTAAAATTTACCCAGTCTTGAGTATGTCTGTATTAGCAACATGAGAACAGTCTATACACCAGGCATGGTGGTGTGTGTTTGTTGTCCCAGTTGCTTTGGAGACTGAGGCAGGAGGATCCCTTTGAGCACAGGAGTTCAAGCCTGCAGTGAGCTGTGATCACGCAATTGCACTCCAGCTTGGGTGACAGAGTGAGACCCTCTCTCTCAAAAAAAAAAAAAAAAAAAAGTGCCTTTAAGAACAGGATCCTTCACAAAAGACCCTCAGCAATTAGTTCCTTAGCCACAACAATCTTGGCAAAAATATTATTACCAACTATTCTCTTAGCAATTAAGTCGTTAGGAATAATGCTCTGAGAAAAAAAATGCTTTTCGTAATAGTTTCCTTCGAAACACTGGTCATAGCAATAACACCTTTAGCAAAACTTTCTTTGCACAATAACTTCAAGGCCTTAAAGAATAATGCCCTTATAAAACTTTTTTTGACATCAATACCTACCTTATATCATTTTGTGTTGCTCAAAACAAATATCTGAGGATGGGTAATTTATAAAGGAAAACCATTTACTTGGTTCTCAATTCAGATGTCTGGGAAGTTCAAGATTGGACATCTGTGTCAGGTGAGGGCCTCAGGTGGCTTCCACTCATGGCAGAAGATGAAGGGGAGCTGCTGTGTGCAGAGCTCACATGATGAGAAAGAGAGAGACAGAGAGACAGAGAGAGAGAGAGCGCGCGCAGAAAGGTCTCAGGCTCTTTTTAACAACCAGCTCTGGCAAGAACTGATAAAAGACTCACTCAGCCTCAAAGAAGGGGATTAATCTGTTAATATGGGATTTGGTCATATGACCCAAACACCTCCCATTAGGCCCCATCTCCAACACTGGGGATCAAATTTCAACATGAGGTTTAGACAGGACAAACATCCAAACCGTAGCAATACCCTTAAGAACAATAAACTTCCCAGTAATACCCTTATCAAAAATGCTCTCAACAACAGCTTTCTTAGCAACAGTACACTTACTAACAGCACCCATAGCAAAACCTTACTCTTCAATAACCCTTTTAATATCAATGCCTTTAAGAATGACAATCTTGACCAGACATGGTGACTAATGCCCTGTAATCCCAGCACTTTGAAAGGTTGAGGCAGGAAGATTGCTTGAGGCCAGCAGTTTGAGGTTGAGGCAGGAAGATTGCTTGAGGCCAGCAGTTTGAGGTCAGTCTGGGCAATAGAGAGAGATGCTGTCTCTACAAAAAAACAAAACAAACAAACAAACAAAAAGCCAGGTATGGTGACCTGTGCTTGTAGTCCTAGTTAGTTGGGAGGCTAAGGGGAGAGAATTGCTTGAGCCCAGGAGTTTGAGGTTACAGTGAAGTATGATCCCACCACTGCACTCCAGCTGGAGTTACACAGCTAGATGCTGTTTCTAAAAAAAAAAAAAAGAGGACCTTCAAAATTGCTTCCATCAACAATTACCTTTGCAACCTTTCCATCAGCAGCAATGCTCCTAGCAAGAACATCTTTTGCAACAGTGCTTTTAACATATTTCATTTTGCAGCATAGAAACAAATGCAGTTAGGAACAGCATCATTAACAACTTTCTTTGCAACAATATTAACACAAGAGTCTTGCAACACCCTTAGCAACAAGTTTCCTTTGCAACAGGGCCGCAATATCAGCACTCTCGGTAATTGCATTGGTACCAAAACTTATTTGTGACAGTATCCTGAACATCAATGCCTTTAAGAGAAATACCCTTAAAAATACCTTTAGCAAGCATTTCCTTAGCAAACACTCTCCTAGCAACAAGAGAGTAAGTTTTGTAAGGGCATGTGAGTATGAAGGCAGAGACTGGAGTGATGCCAAGAAATGTGAAAGATTTCCAGGAACCATCAGAAGCGAGGAAAAACGCATGGAAAAGATTCAGAGTGCTCAGAAGGAAGCAACCATCACCTGATTTGGACTTCTAAGCTCTAGAACTGTAAGAGAAATTTCTTTTGTTTTAAGCCACCTCATTCTTGGTACTTTGATATGGCAGCCCTAGGAAACTAATACAATTATCTTAACAAAAAGGCAACAATTTCCTTAGCAATAATAAATTTAGAAATAATGCCTTATCAACAATGACTTTACCAACAGTGGACATAGCAGCCACACCCTCAGCAAAAGCAGCTTAGTGCAGATTTCTTAGCAAAGCATGCCAAAACACGCTAACAAACATACTAAGAAAACACAAAACACACTAATACTAACGAAGAAAGTGCCTTTCTAAAAACTGCCTAACATCAACAATCTTATCAACAAATTTCATGGGAAAAATTTCCTTAGCACCTTTGCCCCTAGCAATGTTGCCTTTAGCAACAGTTTTCTTAGCAATAGTGACCATCCAACCTTGATTTAGCAAATGCAACCTTAGCAAAAACTTTCTTGCAACACCACCCTTAAGAACAATGTCTTTAGCATAAGGGCCCTCCCAACAATATCATTGGCAAAAACTTGGCAAAATGTGCTTAGCAACCGCACTCTTTGAAAAAGTTCCATTAATAGCAACATACTTAATAACAATGTCTTTAGCAACAGTGGTCATAGGAATTGCTCCTTCTGCAAGAGTGGCTATTGTAATTGTGACCAGAGCAATAATGGCCATATCAGTCATGCATTTAGCTACAGTGGCAGTAACAACTATGTCCTTGGTGGCAGTATGTGTGGCGAACATTTCTTAGCAACAACACCCTTATCTAAGGGGCTCTAGGAGCAAAATCCATTGCAACACTATATGCAGCAACAATGTCGTTAACTATTAGGTTGGTGCAAAGGTAATAGAGATTTTTGCCATTTCAGTGGCAAAAACCGCAATCACCTTTGTACCAACCTAATAGAATTCCCTTGGCGACAATCCTCTTAGCAACAACACCCTTGGCAACAAAGCTCTTAGCAATATCCTTGGAAACATTGTCTTTAGCAACATTCCTTAGCAATGGTGCCCATAGCAACAGTTCCCTAGCAACAGCAACCTTAGGAGAAATTCCCTTTGCAAGCGCACATTTAACATCACTGCTTTTAATTAAAAAAAAAAAAAAACACTTAATAAAGAAGTCCTGGCTAGGCGCGGTGGCTCACGCCTGTAATCCCAGCACTTTGGGAGGCCGAGGCGGGCAGATCACAAGGTCAAGAGATCAAGACCATCCTGGCTAACACGGTGAAACCCCGTCTCTACTAAAAATACAAAAAATTAGCCGGGCGTGGTGGCAGATGCCTGTAGTCCCAGCTACTTGGGAGGCTGAGGCAGGAGAATGGCGTGAACCTGGGAGGCAGAGCTTGCGGTGAGCCGAGATCACCTCACTGCACTCCAGCATGGGCCACACAGCGAGACTCCCTCTCAAACAAAAAAAAAAAAAAAAAAAAAAAGGCAAGAGCTAGCTTATCAATAATACTCTTTGTGGCCAGGCACAGTGGCTCACGCCTGTAATCCCAGCACTTTGGGAGGCCAAGGCGGGCAGATCACTAGGTCAGGAGATCAAGACCATCCTGGCTAACACGGTGAAACGCCCTCTCTACTAAAAATACAAAAAAAACTAGCTGGGCGAGGTGGCGGCACCTGTAGTCCCAGCTACTCGGGAGGCTGAGGCAGGAGAATGCCATGAACCCAGGAGGCGGAGCTTGCAGTGAGCCCAGATTGCACCACTGCACTCCAGCCTGGGCAGCAGAGCCAGACTCCGTCTCTAAATAAATAAATAAATAAATAAATAAATAAAATTCTTTGTAACAGTGATGAGCAACAGTGCCAGAGCAATCTTGCCCTTAGCAACAGTACAAGAGTAACCAATAAAATCAGGCTATGGGCAATAGCATCCTTAGCAACAATTCTTGCCACAACAACCTTAACAAGTAAATCCCTTAGTTAAAACTTCCTTAGACTTACGGTCTTAGCAAAAATGTCTTAATGACATTGCCCCCAGCAACAATACCCTTAACAACACAACTTTCCTTAACAACAATGGCTATAGCAACAGCACCCTTAGCAATAGCTATCTTAGCAAAAACATTATATGCAGTCACCCATTTAAGAGTAATGGCTCACGTACAGTGCCCTTAACAAAAAGACCCTGAAGAACAATTTTCTCAAAAACAATGCCTACTATTTAGTTTCATTTTTCAAGGTTTTGCAAGGATGTTCTAGTTTGGCCTACCTGTGCGCCTCCCAGGTGCTAGTCTGGGATGTAGGCAATAGTCCACATCATACGTAATTCAATCCTCAAGGCATTTGTTCTGCTTATTCAAGTTTGTTTTGTGCATGCCCAGCTAAGAAATGAGCCCAGAACTTTGTAAACACAAGCAAAAAAATTTGTTTCTCCTGTGATCCTCCACCCATACCTTGTTCCCAGGGGTACCTTTCCCTGGTGTTCTAGCTAGAAAACTCTATGTTACACAGTTTGCAACTCTGCCAACCTTGGAAACATGAGCTGAGATAAAAGCCTGTGGGGCCACCACAAATGCCTCACAGCTTTCACTACCTCTTCATGGTGTAGGTTCGGGGAATCAGGGAAGGCTTTTTCTCACAGGGGCCTCTTTGTTGCCACTCAAGAGTCAAATGCTTCTATCCTGTAGGGGCCACCTCTGTTCACCAGTGGAGAAGTCTGGGGGCCTGATCTTATTCCTGGCCCTTGAGAGGCCAAACTGTGCCACATCATGAGCCCGTCTCCACCATGCTGGAGTAAGGACTTCCTTTCATTGCCTGGTGCTAAGGTGTCAAAAAGGTTACTACGATTGAATTTTAAAGTAAAAAAATTCTATACAGCAGGGAACTCTCACTCCTGGTACTCTGAGCAGAGTGAATGGGTAGATTAGCACTTTCTTTTTAAGTTCAGAGATACATACGTAGGTTTTGAAACGGGAGACGTTCCCTTGTCCCCCTTGCAGGGCATGTGATGGGGGCGTTGTTCCCTTCAGTGCCCTGCTGCTCAGACCTCTAGGGGAGCATACACACAGGCTGTGGGGAAACCTCTAAGGGAGCATACACACAGGCTGCCCGGCTTTCCCGGGCTTCAACCCCATGGCAGTGTCTAGGGGTGAATGTTTACAGCTGAGGCCCCAGGGGCATGTGTTACGGGGTGCTATTTTGGTTTGCCATCTATAGGCGGCCTGTGTTACTCAGCTCAATTAGAGCCCTTTCCTTATCACAAGGACACAGCTATTTCTGCCTCTGGGGGCTTCTTGCCTTGGTGTACCAGAAAAATCAAATCACAGGTGGGCTTGGAGAATGAGTGCGAGGTTTTACTGAGTAAAAGTAGCTCTCAGCAGATCGGGGAGTCAGAAGGGAGATGGTTTTCCCCTGGAGTCGGGCTGCTCAGGGGCGGGACTCTTCTCCAACAGCTCCGGCCAAACTCTGCTGCTGTTCCTCTGGTCCATGGCCTGATGGCCGTCTGGTGTCTGTTGGCCTGCTCTTCTGCCGGTGTGCTTTTGATGACCAGCCGCTTGTGTCTGCCGATGCGTTCCTCATGATGTCCAGCTGCTTGTGTCCTTGCCTTGCTAAGGTCTCTAGTTTTTATAGGCCCATGATGGGGATGTGACAGGCCAGGATGGTCTTGGAAAATGCTGCACTTGGGCGTGAAAGCAGAAGTGCCTGTCCTCACCTAGGTCCGTGGGGGTGGAGCCCTAGCCAGGGACCACGGCCCTCCTCTAGGCAGCACTTCCCTTCTCCCCTTCCCTATCATTTAAAGGGACCACTCTCTTCCCTTCCCAGTGACAGGTGACAGAGTGCTAGCAGCCCTCACTCACAACGCGTCCTCCATTCTGGCGGCGCCTGAGGGGCCCTTCAGCCTGCCGCGGTACCGGGGGAGTCCCTCTCTGGGCTGGCTGAGGCCGGAGCCCCCTCCCTCTGCTTGCGGAGGTGTGGAGGGAGAGGCGCGGGCGGGAACCAGGGCTGCCCGCTGCGCTCCAGGGCCGGTGTGAGTTCCCGCGGGCGCGGCCTCGGCGGGCCCCGCACAGGGAGCGGCCGGCCGGCACCGCCGGCCCAGGGCAGTGAGGGGCTTAGCACCCATGCTAGCAGCTGCGGAGGTTGTGCCAGGTCCCCCAGCAGTGCCGGCCCGCCGGGGCCACACTCAAAGTCTCCCCGGGCCCTAGCTGCCTCCCTGCCGGGCAGGGCTCGGGACCTGCAGCCCACCATGTCTGAGCTCCTCCCGCTGCGGTGGGCTCCCGCGCGGCCTGAGCCTCCCCGACAGGCGCCGCCCCCTGCTCTGTGGCGCCCGGTCCCAAGGGCTGAAGAGTGCAGGCGCGGCTTGGCTTGGGACTGGCGGGCAGCTCCTCCTGCAGCCCTGGTGCAGGACCCATTGGGTGAAGCCAGCTGGGCTCCTGAACCAGATGGGGACTTGGAGAACTTTTATATCTAGCGGGAGAATGGTATGTGCACCAATCAGCACTCTGTGTCTAGCTCAGGGTTTGTAAATACACCAATCAGTACTCTGTGTCTAGCTCAAGGTTTGTGAACATGTATCTAGCTAACCTAGTGGGGACTTGGAGGACTACCACTCTGCGACTCTGTCTAGCTCAAGGATTGTAAACGCACCAATCAGCACTCTGTGTCTAGCTCAAGGTTTGTAAATACACCAATCAGTACTCTGTCTCTAGCTCAAGGTTTGTGAACATGTATCTAGCTAACCTAGTGGGGACTTGGAGAACTAGCACTCTGTCCTGAACCAGATGGGGACTTGGAGAACTTTTATACCTAGCTGGAGAATGGTATGTGCACCAATCAGCACTCTATGTCTAGCTCAAGGTTTGTAAATACACCAATCAGTACTCTGTGTCTAGCTCAAGGTTTGTAAATACAACAATTGGTACTCTGTATCTGGCTAACTCTGTATCTAGCTAACTAGCACTCGGTGACTGTGTCTAGCTCAAGGATTGTAAGCGTACCTGTCAGCACTCTGTCAAAATGGACCAATCAGCTCTCTGTAAAGTTTACCAATCAGCTCTCTGTAAAATGGACCAATCAGCAGGATGTGGGTGGGGCCAAATAAGGGACTAAAAGCAGGCTGCGGGAGCCAGCCAGCGGCAACCTGCTGGGTCGCATTTCACCGTGTTTTTTCACTTTGTTCTTTCACTCTGCAATGGATCAATGAAGCTTTGTTGTTTCACTCTGCAATGGATCTTGCTGCTGCTCACGGCTGTTATGAGCTGTAACATTCACTGGGAAGGTCTGCAGCCTCACTCCTGAAGCCAGCGAGACATGAACCCACCAGAAAGAAAAAGGTCCAGACACATCTGAATGTCTGAAGGAGCAAGCTCCAGACACACCATCTTTAAGAACTGTAACACTCACCGCAAGGATCTGTGGCTTTATTCTTGAAGTCAGTGAGACCAAGAACCCACCAATTCCGGACACACCAGCACTTCCATATCAGTTTGGTACACATGTAAACTTCTGTCATGGGTGTTTGTTGTACAGATTATTTCATCACCCAGGTATGAAGCCTAATGCCCATTAGTTATTTTTCTGATCTTCTCTCTCCTCCTATTCTCCACCCTAATATTGCCCTCTGTGTGTCCACATGCTCTGATCATTCAGCTCCCACTATAAGGGAGAACGTGCTGTATTTGGTTTTGTTCCTGTATTAGTTTGCTAAGGATAATGGCTTCCAGCTCCATTCATGTTTGCGCAAAGGACACGATCTTGTTCTTTTTTATAGCTGCATAGTATCCCATGGTGTGTATGTACCACGTTTTCTTTATCCGGTCTCCCATTGTTGGGCATTTAGGTTGATTCCATGTCTTTGCTGTTACGAGTAGTGCTCCAGTGAACATATGTGTATATGTGCTTTTATAATAGACTGATATATATTCTTTTGGGTATATGCCCAGTAATGGGATTGCTGGGCTGAAAGACATTTCTGTCTTTAGGTCTTTGAGGAATCACCACACTGTCTTCCACAATGGTTGAACTAACTTACACTCCCACCAACAATGTATAATTGTTCCTTTCTCTCCAGAACTTCACCAGCATCTATTTTTTAGGTTTTTAATAGCCATTCTGATGAGAACACATGGACACATAGAGGGTAACAACACCCACTGGTATCTGAAAGGGTGGAGGGTGGGAGGAGGGAGAAGATAAGGAAAGATAACTAATGAGTACTAGGCTTAATAGCTGGGTGATGAAATAATCTGTACAATAACCCCCCATGACAAAGGTCTACCTGTGTAACAAACCTTCACATGTACCCCTGAACTTAAAAGTCAAAAAAATGATTACCAATTAAAAGAAGAATTTTCAGGTTTTTTAAAAAGAAATTGTAACAGTTCTGCTGAACAATGTTTCAGAATATAATTTTCTTTTAGAAAAATGTGTATTCTGTTGTTGAGTGGAGTGTTCTATAAATATTAGATATAGTTTATAATGTTTTATTATTTTTAAAAATCGCCATTCTGACTGGTGTAAGATGGTATCTCACCTGTGATTTTGATTTGCGTTTCTCTAATAATCACTGATGTTGAGCTGTTTTTCATATGATTGTTGGCCGCATGTATGTCTTCTTTTGCAAAGTATCCGTTCCTGTCCTTTGCCCACTTTTTAATGGGGCAGTTTTCTTTCTTGTAAATTAGTTTTAAGTTCCTTATAGATGCTGGATATTAGACCTTTGTCAGATGCATAGTTTGCAAATATTTTCTTGCATTCTGTAGGTTGTCTGTTTACTCTGTTGGTAGTTTATTTTGCTGTGCAGAAGGTCTTTAGTTTAACTAGATCCCATTTGTCAATGTTTGTTTCTGTGACAATTGCTTTTGGTGTCTTTATCATGAAATCTTTGCCTGTGACTGTTCTGAATGGTATTGCCTAGGTTGTCTTCCAGGGTTTCTATAGTTTTGGGTTTTACATTTAAGTCTTTAATCCATCTCGAGTTGATTTTTTTATATGGTGTAAGGAAGAGGTTCAATTTCAATCTTCTGTGTATGGCTAGCCAGTTATCCTAGCACCATTTATTGAATAGGGAATACTCTCCCCCATTGCTTGCTTTTGTCAGGTTTGTTGAAGATCAGATAGTGGTAGGTGTGTGGTCTTACTTGGGGGTTCTCTATTCTGTTCCATTGGTCTATGTGCCTGTTTTTGTACCAGTACCGTGCTGTTTTGGTTACTGTAGCCCTGTAGCATAGCTCAAAGTCAGATAGCGTGATTCTTTCAGCTTTGTTATTTTTGCTTAAGATTACCTTGGCCATTCGTGCTCTTATTTGGTTCCATATGAATATTAAAATAGTTTTTTGTAGTTTTGAGAAGAATATTAGTGATAGTTTAATAGGCATAGCATTGAATCTGTAAATTGCGTTGGGCAGTATGGCCATTTTAACAACATTGACTCTTTTTTCTCTGTCTCTCTCTTTTGAGATGGAGTCTCACTCTGTTGCCAGGTTGGAGTGCAGTGACATGATCTTAGCTCACTGCAACCTCCCCCTCCCGAATTCAAGTGATTCTCCTGCCTCAGCCTCCCGAGTAGCTGGGACTACAGGCGGGCACCACCATGCCCAGCTAATTTTTGTATTTTTAGTAGAGACAGGGTTTCACCATGTTGGCCAGGATGGTCTCGATCTCTTGACCTCATGATCTGCCTGCCTTGGCCTCCTAAAGTGCTAGGATTACGGGTGTGAGTCACTGCGCCCGGCCAACGTATTGATTCTTCTTATCTATGGGCATAGAATGTTTTTCCATTTGTTTGTGCCTTCTCTGATTTATTTGAGCAGCGGTTTGTAGTTCTCCTTGTAGAGACCTTTCACCTCCCTTGTTAGCTATATTCTTAGGCATTTTATTCTTTTTGTTGCAGTTGTGCACGAGAGTTTGTTCCTGATTTGGCTCTTGGCTTGACTTTTGTTGGTGTATAGGAATGCTAGTGATTTTTGCACATTGATTTTGTATCCCGAGATTTTCCTGAAGTTCCTTATCAGCTTAATAAGCTTTTGGGTTGAGACTATGGGGTTTTCTAGATATATGATCATGTCATCTGCAAATAGGGATAGTTGATTTCTTCTCTTACTATTTGAATGTTCTTTATTTCTTTATCTTGCCTGATTGCCCTGGGCAGAACTTCCAATACTATATTTAATAGGAGTAGTGAGAGAGGGCAACCTTGTCTTGTGCCAGTTTCCAAGGGGAATGCTTCCAGGTTTTGCCCATTAAAAGTATGATATTAGCTGTGGGTTTGTCATAGATGGTGCTTATTCTTTTGAGGTATGCTTCTTCAATACCTAATTTATTGAGAGTTTTTAACATGAATGGATGTTGAATTTTATTGAAAGCCTTTTCTGCATCTTCTGAGATAATCATATGGTTTTAGTCTTTAGTTCTGTTTATGTGATGTATAACATTTACTGATTTGTATAGGTTGAACCAACCTTGTATCCTGGGGATAAAGCCTACTTGATCATGGTGGATACATACGCCTTTTGATCTGCTGCTCAATTCAGTTTGCCAGGATTTCGTTGAGGATTTTTGCATCAATGTTCATCAAGAGTATTGGCCTGAAGGTTTTTTTGTCATTGCTGTATATCTGCCAGGTTTTGGTGTCTGGATGATGTTGGCCTCATAGAAGGAATTTGGGAGGAATCCCTCCTCCTCAATTTTTTTGAATAGTTTTGGTATGAGTAATACCAGCTCTTCTTTGTATGTCTGGTAGAATTCAGTTGTGAATCTGTCTGGTTCTTTTTTGGTTAATAGGCTATTTATTACTGATTCAGGTTTGGAGCTTATTTTTGGCCTGTTTAGGGACTCAGTTTCTTCCTGGTTTAGTCTTGGGAGGGTGTATGTGTCCGGGAATTTATCCATTTTTTCTAGATTTTCTAGTTTCTATGCATAGAGGTGTTTATAATATTCTCTGATAGTTGTTTGTATTTCTATGGGGTCAGTGGTAATATTTTCCTTGTCATTTCTGATTGTTTATTTGAATCTTCTTTCTTTTTTATTAGTCTAGCTAGTGGTCTGTTTTAATTTTTTCAAAAAATCATCTGGAT
Source organism: Chlorocebus sabaeus (assembly GCF_047675955.1). Lineage (NCBI taxonomy): Eukaryota > Metazoa > Chordata > Mammalia > Primates > Cercopithecidae > Chlorocebus > Chlorocebus sabaeus. The sequence continues at coordinate 3,188,760 of NC_132915.1, read as the reverse complement.
TTGTTGATATTTTGAATGTTTCTTCGTGTGTCTATCTCCTTCAGTCTGTTTGCAGTTCTAGTTTCATTCTGTTTCAGAGTTCAAGCTTGAATACGTAAGAAGAAAGAAGAAAACTGAAAAGGAAGGAGAAGGAAGGGTGGAAGAGAAGGAATAAGAGAGGAGAAATAAGGAGAGAGGGAGGGAGGAAGAAGGGAAGGAGGAAGGACGATGAGAGTGAGGGAGGGAAGGAGGAAATCAAGTTAGGCAAATCACTGCTAGGTCATCCTTCAAGTCCTGAGCTCCATACCACATTCAGGGTTACGTGTGTAGCTTTTGAAAGGGGAAAAGTTCCCTTGTCGCTCTTGCAGGACATGTAATGGGGGAGTGGCTTGCTGCTTCAGTGCTTCAATGCCCTGCTGCTCAAACCTCCAGGGGAGCAACGCAGACAAGCTGTGGGGCTTCAACCCCATGGCGGTGTCTAGGGGTGAATGTTTACTACTCTTACCCAACTTTCAGTATTCTGATAGTAACATTGTGCATTTTGACCATGATTATCAGTTTAATCGGTAGATAAGGCAGAATGTGTTTACTTGATCCGGCCCAAACTGAAACTCTCCAACTGGGATGTGTGCAACTGTGCACCTTCAAAATGTCCATGTTGAAATTTTAGAGCAACTGATTAATATGACCAAAAGTACTTAAAAGTTTCAAAACAGTAATTCTAATTACACAAGCTCTTGTTTTTTATGTTCATGCTTAATATTTTCTTCTTTATTTATTTTATTTTTTATTTTTTTGAGACATAGCCATACTTAATATTTTCATCTCAAATTTGATATATGAATGTATGTGTCAATATATATATTCTATATCCATATTTTGTGTGTGTGTATATATACACACACATACACTCAGAGAGAGTGGCAAGATATAAAAATTATATCAAAGGAGAATGCAGTGCTATTTAAATCAAAGAACACATGCACAGCTCTTAGTATTATGATCATAGAAAAAAATGAACTGACATTAAAGGGCATTTTAAATTTTCATATATTTTGTCTCTTTTACTGAGCTACTAAAATACTCAAAATGTGGTAAGATTCTCTGTTTACATAGTGGAGGTTTTTTGTCTTTGTTTAGCTAGTTGAGTTCAATTGCTTATCATACAATTGAGAGCTTTGAATATCAGAACAGTTACTTACATGTCAAAATTGCTTATGAACTGTCATGTCAAAGTTGTTCCATTATATAGAAGTAAACTCTGATCTGTATAGATATTACTAGACGGGTGTGGTCTGCAACTAGTCATTGCAGTAAACAAATAAAATGGAACCAACCCAGAGAGGTAGAGACGGAAGAGGTAGGACTCAATTCTAGAGATGCTGCTTATGCCCTAAGGTCTGCCCTTGAGCATCTTGTTACATGAGTTAAAGTAGGTTTGAGTCATGTCTTTGTCATTTAACAGAGCCCTGGCTGTGTTCACTGAATGAATCTAGTCTCTGAAAATTCAGGGCCATCTTTGGCTGGGCACGGTGGCTCACACCTTAATCCCAGGACTTTGGGAGGCCAAGGCAGGCAGATCACGAGGTCAAGAGATCAAGACCATCCTGGCCAACATGATGAACCCCTGTCTCTACTAAAAATACAAAAAATTAGCTGGATGTGGTGGTGCACACCTGGAGTCCCAGCTACTGGGGAGGCTGAGGCAGGAGAATTGCTTGAACACCAGAGGCGGAGGTTGCAGTGAGCCAAGATTGTACCACTGCACTCCAGCCTGGCAACAGAGTGATACTCCATCTCAAAAAAATAAAAAAAAAAATAAGTAAATAAATCAAAAAATATTCAGGGCCATTTATGTAGTGACCTGTTAATTAATTTTTCAATAATATAAATCTCAATTTCAAGAGAAAGAAATTTTAAACTCTTATGATTTTCTTTCTCCTGAAAATTATTCCAGAACTTAAAGAAATGAAGACACAGAGTAAATACATTAGCTTTATAATTAGTCTATTCAACATAACCATCTTGTCTAGTAGTAAACTACTAAAAACAGTCTCCAGAATGGAAAAAATATTTTTTGTCTATTTAACAAGTAATAGCATCAGTGTTGGCCTGCATGTTCTCATTATTTTCTCCAAATAAATTGGCTCGATATGCTGCTATGTATTACCATTTATGTTTATTTTGTAATTCTGTATCTTGTCTTTCCTGTTTAATCTGTAAACAGGCAATTGTTGCCTCAATGTGTATTTTGATACATTTTCTCTCTAAATCTATTGCCCACCTCTTTCATATAAAATCTGGCTTTTCTCCCCCATCTCAAAGTCACAGGTCACATAGTCTCAGTGCTAAAAGAGTTATGAGAACAACTACTTTATTTCGCTCCCATCTCTGTGAATACAAAACTTCAATCTCTAAAGTATTTTGTATCTATTTATAACACTATGTTCCTGGCTTATTGTGATATTTCATTATTAGTTCTTAAAAACTTAACAAGGTGCTGAATAATTTTGCGAAATATTCCATGGAGAACCACCATTAAAATAGTGATTATTTTAATTCTATTTCATCACCTCATTTCACAAGTCATTACAAAACTTCTTAATTGTTTAAAAATGAATGTACTTGGGCTGGGCACAGTGGCTCACACCCATAATCCCAGCTCTTTGGGAGGCTGGGGAGGGCGGATCACCTGAGGTCAGGTGTTTGAGATCAGCCTGGTCAACATGGTTAAACCCTGTCTCTACTCAAATTATAAAAATTAGCCTGGCGTGGTAGCACATGCCTGTAATCCCAGCTACTTGGGAGGCTGAGGCAGAAGAATTGCTTGAACACAGGAGGAGGAGGTTGCAGTGAGCCGAGATCATGCCACTCTAGCCTGGCTGACAGAGCAAGACACTGTCTCATTAAAAAAAAAAAAAAAAAAAAAAAAAAAAGTACATTCTTTCCGTCCAAGGGAAATAACTATCAAATTAGTCACTGCGCAAGTATATGTCTTTTAGTGAACACAAATTGAGAATTTAGCACTGCATCTCAAAAGACGTAGTTTTTATCTAGGTTTTGAACTTTTATTCTTAAGTCTCAGAAGGCTGAAGCTTTACAAAACAGGAAGGAGACAGGGATTCCTGAGTTAAAAAGAACAGAGTGGGCCAGGCGCAGTGGCTCACGCCTGTAATCCCAGCACTTTGGGAGGTCAAGGCGGATGGATCATGAGGTCATGAGATTGGGACCATCCTGGCCAACATGGTGAAACTCTGCCTCTACTAAAAATGCAAAAATTAGCCAGGCATGGTGGCGGGCGCCTGTAGTCGCAGCTACTCAGGAGGCTGAGGCAGGAGAATGGTGTGAACCCAGGAGGCGGAGCTTGCAGTGAGCTGAGATCGCATCACTGCACTCCAGCCTGGGTGACACAGCGAGACTCCATCTCATTAAATAAATAAAGTTCTTGGCCAGGAGTGGTGGCTCACACTTGTAATCCTAGCACTTTGGGTGGCCGAGGTGGGTGGATCACCTGAGGTCAGGAGTTCGAGACCAGCCTGGCCAACATGGTAAAACTCCCCTCTCTACTAAAAATACAAAAATTAGCCAGGCCTGGTGGCATACACCTGTAATCCCAGCTACTCAGGAGGCTGAGACAGGAGAATCCCTTGAACCCAGGAGGCAGAGGTTGTAGTGAGCCGAGATTGTGCCACTGCACTCCAGCCTGGGTGACAGAGTGAGATGCCATCTCAAAAATAAAGTTTTTATCTGAGGACTGACTCCACAATGGTGGGCCCTGCCTGTCATGTTTGTGTTGTGGAATCATGTCCAATACCTGAGCCTATTCATTTAAAGGGAGAACAACTGACCCAACCACATTTTCTCTTTAAAATGTGGGAATTGGGATTGAGAGATACTGAACTTCCCTTATGGGTCATTTTAACTTAGAATTTTGAAATTTGGGATCTTTGGTGCTTCCATATTTAACCAGGAGCTTAGAAAAGCAGACATAGTTGATCTGTTGAAAGAAAAGCTGAAGCATTGTAGAGAAAGAAGTTGTGAAAAGCGATCAGAGAGCCTGGGAGAGATTTACTTAGAGTAGCTGGAGCTGCTCCTGAAGCTCTTCTTGAAGCTACCAGGCTTCCAGCCTTTAGAATAATCCATTTTGACCTCTGATTTTGCACTGGTTCAACACCAAACAAAAGAACACTGAGTAAGACAGTAATGTGAGTAGAAAATTCTAGGAAATAGAAAAGAAACTTAATGATGCGTCATAGGCCATTGATACTCACTTTCCTCTGCCCCACGTATATGCTTCACTTAGCATCTTCCAAAATTCTTATTTCATAATAAGGAGTAACTAGTTACTTAAAAGTTAACCATAACCTATTTATTGTTTATTAATGAACGTGTTTAAAAGGACCAGGTGCTAAACCATGAAAGAATATTAAGGCAAGATGTTATGAGATCACAGAAGCTCAGTGCTGAAGAGTCCATGCCTTCACCTGGGTACAGATTCCTCTCTGAGTGCTCATTCAACCATCGTGGTGGGAGCCCTGGGTGAAACCTCTTCAGATGCAGAGATGAATAAGACGAGGTGTCTGCTCAGAGTCAACTAGAGGAGACAGTAAGTAAATAATTAGAATGTGGAACATGCCATAATCTAAGTGTGTGGGTGTCATGGAAGCAGAGATCATGGGGTATCTAACTTTGCTTTGGAGGTTAAAGTATAGCGGTCATGAAGACTTCAAAGGGGAGGCGGATTTGTATTGGAACTGTTAAGAATAAACAAGGATACGCATATTTTCAACTATGGCCTGAGGGTATATGAGCTTTAAGAGTGGAACTGTTGGGGGCATTCCAGACAAAGAGAAAGTCATGGGCAGAGGCAGGAAGGTGAAAGGAGTATGCTGTTTTTGGGAGAAGCGTAGTTAGTGCAGAGGGGCTATGACTCAGGGCACACAGGGTGGCAGAGTGTGTCTAGGAGATGAAACTGGCTTACAGGCAGGAAGTGAGGAACAAAGGACCTTCTGAACTTCTTATGGGGTTTAGACTTCTATAGATAACAGAGAACCACTGTATGAACACACTGTCAGACTACTTTGAGAGAAAACACGTTCATTTTTGAGAATCCTCATTCCTGAGTTCTTCTTTATATTTGTCTGCGGTACAGCTTCCTGCAGCCCCATCCACCAGTTACAGACCTATCTTCTTAGCGTGAGTCTGATGCCTCCTCCATGGGAGGGACTTGCAGAATTTAAAGTTGACCATCCTGCTTATGCCTGAGTTTTCTCTCTCCTGCAACTAATGCCTTCCTCTCTGTCTGAGTCCTGGCATGTCAGGGTAGAAGGCCCTTCACCCTCCTTCTCTTGACAAACTCTGATTTATTGACATCTTACTGAATATCCAATGGCTGGAACTGGGCTCAAGGTCTTCCGTGTGGTCTGACCTCACAAAGCTGAGGCAGGAGAGGCCTCACTCCCTTCAAACTCACTAAGATATGAGGTGACCTCATTATACCACAGGCTTTTGTCAAGGCCACAGGGACGTAAACTCAGGTCACTTTTGTTTCGGAGGCTCAGAGGCATTATTCTAAATTTGTGATTTTTTTGTTTCTTTGTTTGTTTTGAGATGGAGTCTCACTCTGTCGCCCAGGTTGGAGTGCAGTGGCCGGATCTCGGCTTACTGCAGCCCTGCCTCCTGGGTTCAAGCAATTCTTCTGCCTCAACCTCCTGAGTAGCTGGGAGTAAAGGAGCCCGCCAGCACGCCCAGCTAATTTTTGTATTTTTAGTAGAGATGGGGTTTCACCATATTGGCCAGGCTGATCTCAAACTCCTGACCTCGTGAACCGCCCGCCTCGGCCTCCCAAAGTGCTGGGATTACAGGCGTGAGCCACCACGCCCAGCCTAAATTTGTGTATTTTTAAACTAAAGTATCAAACTACATTTATCGCCGCCTTCTTAGTTTGGAAAAGTGGTTTGTTTCTGTTAAGATCGTTTTAGGTTTTTATCTCTTCATCTCACACAGGCTGGTCCTTCCAGTTCAGTGTTAGCTGAGGATTTCATTTCAGTCCTTATACAGATCAGTGATAAGAGCTGAATAAACCAGAGCTGAAAGTGGGCCCATGTCCCTCTTTCCTACCTCTCTTTCACACCTGTATCTGATTGAGTACAGTATGCAACTTGGAAGAGCATGTGTATTCAAAGTGCACGTCAGCAATCACCATAGCTGGAACAGGATGGAGTAAGTAATCTGCCTGCCTCAGCCTCCCAACGTGCTGGGATTACAGGCATGAGCCACTGCACCTGGCCTAAGATATTTATTATAACAATTCAAAATTAAAGAAATACATCATTCCTTATAACATTTCACTGGTTCCAAAACTTGGAAGCAACTAAAATCTCCTTCAATAGGTTAATAGATAAACGAACTGTGGTAAATACATACAATGAAATATTATTCAGCAATAAAAAGAAAGGAACTATCATGCCATAAAAAGACATTGAGGAATCTTAAATACATATTGCTGAGTAAAAGAAGTCCATATAGAAGAGTAGTTGGAATCATCCAGGCATGGTGGCTCACACCTGTAATCCCAGCACTTTGGGAGGCAAAGGTGGGAGGATCACAAGGTCAGGAGTTCAAGACCAGCCAGACCAACATGGGTTAAACCTCATCTCTACTGAGAATATAAAAATTAGCTGGGCATGGTGGCATGTGCCTGTAATCCCAGCTACTGAGGAGGCTGAGGCAGGAGAATCACTTGTACCTGGGAGGCAGAGGTTGCAGTGAGCCGAAATCACGCCACTGCACTCCAGCCTGGGCGACAGAGTGAGACTCCATCTCAAAAAGAAAAGAAAAAATAAAAAGTAGTTAGAATCATACAGTATGTATGTTGATATTATTTTTCCAGGTATAAACTCCACATGGGCAATGTGTATTCCCTACCTTATATAATGTATAATATGTACAATATGTACCTGGTATAATGTATAATATATACATATTTAATAAATATTCAATATTATAAATATTCACAAATATACATAATGTTCTCTAATCAACCAGAGTTTTTTTAACATCTTTGAATAATGCAATAGGAACAATCTATTAAAATAAAACAGAAAAATATTCAAATTTAAATGAAACAAAGCAACTGCCAAATTATTTAATCCAAGTTCCTTATTTTAGGGATCGAATTCAAATATTCCTATAGCTTTTATTGCACATACATGTTGGCTGTCACGGTAAAAGATACAACTCTCAACTTCAATAAAATTTGTTTCAATATTCAATAAATTTCAATATTATAAGAAAACCAAAATGTTGTGTTAGTACCAGGACAGCTGCATGTGTACATACTTGTGATTTCTTTTTTTTTTTTTTTTTTTTGAGACGGAGTCTTGCTCTGTTGCCCAGGCTGGAGTGCAGTGGCGCGATCTCAGCTCACTGCAAGCTCCGCCTCCCGGGTTCACTCCAGTCTCCTGCCTCAGCAGAGGCCCGTCTCCACACCCGGCTAATTTTTTGTATTTTGTATTTTGTATTTTTTTAGTAGAGACGGGGTTTCACCGTGTTAGCCAAGATGGTCTCGATCTCCTGACCTCGGGATCCACCCACCTCCCAAAATGCTGGGATTACAGGCGTAAGCCACTGCGCCCAGCCCATACTTGTGATTCCATGTGCACAGTGAGAGTTTGACTCTTTCATCCTCGCCCAAATACTTTTTCATCCCATGACTGTTGGGCTTTGTGTTTTTTCTTTCTTTCTTTTTTTTTTTTAAGATTGCAACTCTATCAATACTGGGATGTCTGTTCAAGCTAGTTAAGTATGTTGGTTAACTTCTCCACCCCCAGCACCTCCTAGAATCCCACTGCAGTAACAACAAATAAGAACAGCGGGGCCGGTGCAATAACAACAGGGGCCGGGCGGGCGCGGTGGCTCAAGCCTGTAATCCCAGCACTTTGGGAGGCGAGGCGAGTAGATCGCTTGAGGCCAGGAGTTCAAGACCAGCCTGGCCAACATGGCAAAACCCTGTCTCTACTGAAAATATAAAAATTAGCCAGGTGTGTTGGTGCGTGCCTGTAATCCCAGCTACTCAGGAAGCTGAGGCGTGAGAATCACTTGAACCCAAGAGGGGGAGGTTGCAGTGAGCCAAGATACCGCCAATGCACTCCAGCCTGGGTCACAGAGTGAGACTTTGTCTCAGAAAAATTGAAAAGAACAAAATGAACCAATTTATACAAAGACTACAAGGGTGGAGAGACTTGGATAGCATACAGGATATTCACAAGCAATTTTGGAAGAAAAACGGCAGATGAGTGCATTCTGTTTTGAAAGTCACAGCTCAGAGTCCTCCCAGGAAATGGCTGCAGTGTCCAGGGAGCTGTCTTTCACAGTGATGAAAAGAATTCTAAGTTCAGAGTGGGCAGGTATCTGGAAGAACATTTTTTCCCCAGCATCCCTTTATTTATTGATACATCAGTGAGAACACTACCACAGCCCAATGACATTTATCATTTCTGTTGTCTGTGTCTCTGAGAGCAAGTTGCAAGATTTCCAAGCCTTCACTGAGTCTTCCACTGACATTTAGCTTAATCTTCACAAGTATGTCTGACTACTGCAATGTGTTAATGATCAAGGAGTATGTCAAATTATGACATGTCTACTGCAGGAAATTATGGGGTAATACAGACAGTGTGCACTGGATCAACCATTGTCTATGCCTGGTATTGCGACAAAAAGTGATCGATTTTGGCATCAAAATTAAAGTGTTCAACTGGCTCAACTTGTTCTTTGTACACCGTCCTTTATTATGACAAGTATGTATAGCAAAGATACTGCCTTCAGTGTGAACTGTTGATTATTGATTAAGCAGATCACATTTGGATAGGCTGCAGTTTCTGCGTGTTTAATGGATGGGATCCTTCTGAGAATGCTAGAATAGGGAACCATGACACCGAGCCACTTCAGTCATCAACCTTATTCTTGCACTTTTTTTCTTGCTGGTAATTTTGTATAGCAGGTTGAGAAAGCTACTCTATGCTAGTATAGACGATACACCAATAATTTTGATAATGAGTTCTAGGATGTATTTTTCTTCTTATATTTTTTCCTTCCTACCATGATACTAGTAATTTATAAGGGATCTGTGTAGTTTGAATGTATTTGAGTAACTTTAGCTCTACAGTTTGATTTGACCCAAAGAAACCAAGAGGACATAAGTATTCCCATTTAGAAGCCCAAAGTCAGTGAGATGAAACCTAACATCAAGAAATTGAAGCAAAGTTACTTGTGGATAAAGAAAGCATTAGGTAGCTTGGCTAAAGCATAATAATTAGATTTTCTGGCTTTCAAAAATTTGGACTGCAGTAAGGGGAAACTTTATGCTATTTTTACAATGTTCAGTACAAAGCGGTGTATATCTAGAAACAGTAAATTTGACATATTTGAGTACCTTTCAAAAAACGTTAACCGTAACCTATTTGTTGTTTATTAAAAGGACCAGGTGCTAAACCTTGGAAGAATATTAAGGCAAGAGTATTAAGGCATTTTAATTCAGCTTAAGTGTCATGTTAATTGGAGAACTTCAGATGTAATATAATGCATAAAAGTGTTTGTTATTCACCAGTGCTTAAGATGGCCCACAGAGGCTGTTCTACCAGGCATACAGAAATCTTTCTCAGTATGCCTGTTTGTGAGCAGGTTCAGTGGTTTTGCACTGCAGGCACGTATTTCATTTTGTCAAATATTTTTGCAACCTCCCATCTGCTTAATAGTTTAATCACTACATCTATACAAACTACTTGGTCAGTGAGGGCCATTTTACTTGTGTCTTCCAGAAATATTTTGCATTACCTCAAACAAATGACATCTTCCAGCAGATCTTCCTCAGATATAAAAATAAAGTTTCCAAAACAATGGCAAATAAAATTAATACCTTTAGAACTTTCTGTATTTAAAAATAACAATAAAAAGCTACGAGTCTACATAAAATTCAAACCACTGTGTTTATAGCCACAGTCCTCCACACAATTTTCATGACACTAGTGGTAAAATCATGTATAAGCAACATTCCTTTATTCCTAGAAAGTGTTTATATTTCAAAAGCACTTTGTTTTTCTTCAGATAGTCCCCTGAAGAAATTTGGAAAGAAATTGAAATTGCCTGCGATTGTAGCCAATTCACCTGTAAAGAATATAAAGTTCTCCCCATGAACTGGTCATTCCAGTGTCACACTTAGAAGTCTGAGAAAAGTGCAAGAGGTTAATAGGAACTATTCCTTCCTTTCTCAATTTTCTCTTTAATTAGAAGAATTGGTAAGAACTAGTAGAATTGGTATCATGTTTTTCTTAAATGTTTGGTAGAATTCTCCACTGAAGCCATCTAGACCTAGCGTTGGAGTCTTTGTGGAAAGATTTTAAATTCCAGCTTCAATTTCTTTAATAGATATGGGGCTATTCTGGCTGTTTCTTTTTGAATGAGACTAGCTAATTGTGTCCTTGGGGGAATTTGTCCACTTCATCTAAGTTGTCAAATCTGTTGGCACCATGTTGTTCATAATCACCATTTATTATCTCTTTAGCATCTGTTGAATCTGTTGCTATGTTACTTCTCTGATTCCTGATAGGTTGCTTTTGTTTTCTCTTTTTTTCCTGATACACCTGAATAGAGGTTTATCAATATTACGGACCTTCTCAAACAGACAGAGTTTGGTTTCATTTATTTCCTGTAAATGATTTTTGCCTGTTTTCTATTGATTTCTACACTGATGCTTTTTACTTCCTTTCTTCTGCTTACTGTTGGTTTTATATTATTTTCTCGTTTCTATTTTTTTTTTTTTTTTTTTTTTTTTGAGATGGAGTTTTGCTCTTGTAGCCCAGGCTGGAGTGCAATGGCACCATCTCAGCTCACCACAACCTCCGCCTCCCAGGTTCAAGTGATTTGCCTGCCTCAGTCTCCCGAGTAGCTGGGATTACAGGTGTGTGCCACCACACCTGGCTAATTTTGTATTTTTAGTAGAAACGGGGTTTCTCCATGTTGGTCAGGCTGGTCTTGGTCTCCTGACCTCAGGTGATCCACCCACCTCGGCCTCCCAAAGTGCTGGGATTACAGGCGTGGGCCACCACACCTAGCCTCATACCTCATTTTATTGTGCTTTGCTTTACTGCACTTCTCAGATATTGCATTTTTTATAAACTGAAGGTTTGTGGCAACCCTGCATTGAGCATGTCTGTCAGCACCATTTCTCCAACAGCATGTGCTCACTTTGTGTCACTGTGTCACATCTGGTCATTCTTGCAGTATTTTAAATTTCTATTATGTCCTTTATGTGATCTGTGATCAGTAATCTTTGATGTTACTATTGTAATTGTTTCGGGGTGCCATGACGGTGCCAATATAAGATGACAAACTTAACCAATAAATGTGTGTGTTCTGAGTGCTCCATGACCATCCGTCATCTCTCTTTTCCTCTCTTGTGGCCTCTGTATTCCCTGAGACGCAACAGTATTGAAATTAGGCCAATTAATAATCCTACAATCGCCTCTAAGTGTTCAAGTGAAAGGAAGAATCACATATTTCTCACTTTAAGTCAAAAGCTAGAAATGATTAAGCTGAGTGAGGAAGGCATCCTGAAAACCAAGACAGACGGGAAGCTAGGCCTCTTTCACCAAACGGCTGGCCAAGCTGTGCACGCAAAGAAAAAGTTCCTGGAGGAAATTAAAAGTGCCACTCCAATAAACACACAAGTGATGAGAAAGTGAAACAGCCTTATTGCTGATTTGGAGAAAGTCTGAGTGGTCTGGACAGAAGATCAAACCAGCCACAACAGACCGGGCATGGCGGCTCTCGCCTGTAATCCCAGCACCTTGGGAGGCCCAGGTGTACGGATCACAAGGTCAGGAGATCGAGACCATCCTGGCTAACACGATGAAACCCTGCCTCTACTAAAAAATACAAAAAATTAGCTGGGCTTGGTGGCGGGCACCTGTGGTCCCAGCTACTCAGAAGGCTGAGGCAAGAGAATGGTCTGAACCTGGGAGGCGCAGCTTGCAGTGAGCCGAGATAGCGCCACTGCACTCCAGCCTGGGCGAGAGAGCGAGACTCCCTCTCAAAACAAACAAACAAACAAACAAACAAAACCAGCCACAACATTCCCTTAAACCAAAGCCGAATCCAGAGGAAGACCCTAACTCTGTTCAGTGCTATGAAGTCTGAGAGACGTGAGGAAGCTGCAGAAGAAAAGTTGGAAGCCAGCAGAGGTTGGTTCATGAAGTTTAAGGAAAGAAGCCATCTCCATAAATTAGCTTTTAAAACTTGTTTAAGCAGGCGATCTCAGACTTTGGTTCAGTAACGTTTCCTTCTCCTGTTCTTCCTCATTTTCCCCTTGCTCATGCTTATACCTGTCCATCTTTCTCTAGTATTAAAGTTTGTATAAATATTTGGTCTTTGAATAATACTTTACATTGTTATATGCCTCTCATTTTATCCTCTGGACAAATTTGAGAGACAGTGCAAAAATTTCTTCATATCTTTATAATTTAAAGGATGATGGCAAATTTTGAAACAGTGCTAGCTTTATTGAGGTATAATTTACACATAATAAACTGCACCCTCTCTACCCCCTCCCCTCACTGTCTACCAAAAAATGTCTGATGATATCCTGGCAATCTGACCCTGCCTGGAAAACACCATAGAGAAAGACAGCAATGTGCTTCCTCACTCTGGAGTTCTATTGGACTTTAATGGCCATAGATATAGTATAAGCCACACAAACCAGTACTAAAATATAGAATTTTTTCCAGAAAAGATGTGCTTAAAAAAGCATGTAAATTTTGAAAGCTTTTATTTGTTTTATTTTCAGCAACCAAGATACAAAATTATTAGGTATACCATGATACACAAACACTCTCATGGTCCACATCCACTGTACATTCCTTTGATGTTCATTGCAATGGATTCAATATTTGTGCCCCCCACACAAATTCATATGTTGAAATCCTAGCCCCCAAAGTGATAAGATTAGAAGAGGAGAGTGCTGGGAAGTGATTCAGTCACGATGGGCCCTCGGAAATGGGATTAGTGCTCTTATCAAAGAGGCCTAGGAGCGCTGGCTTGCCCCTACTGCCACCGCATGAGGACACAGCAAGAAGGCACCCATCTATGAACCAGAAAGCAGGCCTTCACCAGACACCAAATCTGCCAATGCCCTGATCTTGGACTTCCCAGCCTCCAGAATGGCAAGAAACACATTTCTGTGGTTTATAAGTCACCCCGTCTATGGTATTTTGTTGTAGCATCCCAAATGGATGAAGACATAGTTCACTGTCGGTTCAATTGACCATGAAGGATTATGGGGCCTGTGTGTCCCTGGCACCGTAACAGGAACTGGGGAGAATACAGAGGGAAATTAATAATACTTTGGCCTATATTTTAATAACTTAGAGTTTCGTAGAAATAAACTGAAAGGCATAGCAGGGGGGAAAAGAAAAGAGTAAGTAACGTTTGTTGAAGCTTACCATGTGCTAGAGTCTACTAAAATAGTTTGTACCCATTGTCTTCTACCTCTCAGCAAACCTACAAGGTAGGTCCTATTAGCTGATTTATAGATGGCAAAAGAGGCTCAGTGAGGTCAAGTAACTTGCCCAAGGTTATAGAGTCATCAGTGGGAAGATTGAAAGTGGTAAAGGGCTATTTATAGTCAGGAGAAATTAAGCAAGTTTAGCATCATTCCTTTTCTGAAGCATTACATTAGTCCTGAAATAAAGCAAAATGTATCAAATTTATATACCATATATATTAATATATATTTTATTTTATTATTACTTTTTTAAGACAGAGTTTCACTCTTGTTGCCCAGGCTGGAGTGCAATGGTATGCTCTTGACTCACTGCAACCTCCACTTCCCGGGTTCAAGTGATTCTCCTGCCTCAGCTTCCCGAATAGCTGGGATTATAGGCATGGACCAACATGTCCGGCTAATTTTGTATTTTTAGTAGAGATGGGGTTTCACCGTGTTGGTCAGGTTGGTCTCAAACTCCTAACATCAGGAGATCCACCTGCCTCAGCTTCCCAAAGTACTGGGATTACAGGCATGAGCCACTGCGCCTGGTCCTATATTTTACATAAGAAAGATGCTTTATCTCTCTCCCATTGGAATACACTTTTGTTGTTCGCTTTTTTTTAAACTTAGTTAAACTTGAAAGCCAACTTTTGTCAAAAGAGAAGAAAATAAAGCCATTTTAAAAAAATATCCAGCATTTAAAATACTTGTCATTTATAGTAATATGCATATAACAGAAAAGTGGAAAATAATTCTGCATTTCAAAAGCTTAGCTTCTACATGGCAATTGTGGGACATAAAGTTGACACTCGACCATTAACTGGACATATTCTAGATTTTCACATTTAATGATAATGGATTTGTTTGTGCTTCTCATGGTCAAACTAAAATGATTTATTTTTTACAAATTTATCTTTGGCAAACAAGTCTTAATTTTATTAGTCAATTATTAGTCAACAGAGATATAGGAGCTTATTTGTTACAGGAAACTTGAGCACTCCATGGATTATCTAAGCTGAATTTGAAGAATATACTGTGGAGATCTTCTATGTGACATATATAAAGGACATAGTCAACTGGTTATTATTTAGAAAATACTTTTGGAAAAAATTATCTTCTGGGGCCAATAATTGAGTTCTATTGAACTATAGAGGTAGAAAATTTTGAAATGAGAAATCAAAATATGTTTTGATTTTATATTACTCATATTTTCATTTTATTCATAAAGTCTTTTGGAAAAAGACAACAGAGATTGTACTTTGTTGAGAAGACTCCTAGGGCCAAATAGTCACACACTCAGAACTCACAGAGACAAGCAAGGATGGTTCCAGCAAGCGCCAAGGACACAGACATGTGAAAGAGGCTCTGAAGACACAGGAGGGCTGATGCGTGGTAGATGTCAGCCTGGAATGGCTGGGCTTCTGGACTCACTGCTTCCTCCTTCCAGAACCCAGCACCTCCAAGGCTGGGAGAAGAGCAGTCTAGGGTCTACGGGAAATGACCAGGGAAATGACCTCTGGAAGTGGCTGTGACTGTTTCCAAAGACAAATACAATCTAGATTCTCGAAACAATGCAAATGAACAAAAAATGTGAGTTTAGCAGTCAGTGAAACATTAAGATGAGACACAGGAGTAAACACATTTTTTTTCCATAAAAGTAGTGGATGTTAAATAATGAAATACAGTGGTAAAACAATTAAAGCCTGGAGGCTTTAAGATGTAAATTAAAAATGGAGACCAGTGGTGTTAATATCATATGAGAGGATTAAATATGAGCTGCCGGTCCAACTGTGTTCTGCAGGCATTCAGGCAGATGCATGAGAGACAGGCTATGAGTAAAGCATTACCACAGCTGGAGGTGGGGGGTAGGGAAGCTCATCTTAGCTAGCACTTGGAGAAGAACTCACACACTGCAAACATATCTGGTTACAAAACTGACGTTTGCTGCAACTAAAAAAGGCAAGTGATGGTCTAGGTGAACTGCCTTTTCTTTCTCTCCTTCCAAAGGACAAAATAAATTTTTTTTTTTTTTTTGAAATGCAGTCTTGCTCTGTCACCCAGGCTGGAGTGCAGTGGTGTGATCTCGGCTCACTGCAAGCTCCGCCTCCCAGGTTCACACCATTCTCCTGCCTCAGCCTCCCAAGTAGCTGGGAGTACAGGCACCCGCCACCAGGTCCAGCTAATTTTCTGTATTTTTTAGTAGAGACAGGGTTTCACCACGTTAGCCAGGATGGTCTCGATCTCCTGACTTCGTGATCCACCCGCCTTGGTCTTCCAAAGTGCTAGGATTACAGGCGTGAGCCACCGTGCCTGGCCCCACAGAATTAAATTCTTAATTAAGGAAACTTTCTTTTACATCTATTTTTTCATCCCAAACTCAAATGCTAAATATTTAGCTATTATACATGTTTTCATTTTCTTCGAATACACTCTATGCAGCTTGACAAGTCTTTTAAATTTTGCCTTTACATAATTAGTTTCCTGTTCCTCATTTGTGTGATGTTTCCATCATGTGTTGGGTTTTATGCTCCAAGTACATGTCCTTTCATACTTTAATGGACACAAGTGTGCTTTATAAATATTTTGAAATCCATTTTAAGGTAATTTATTGAGTGAAAATTCTGTGCTCAGTATTTCATTGGGGTCAGTGATGGGGTAGGAGAAGGAAAGGACTTGGCTTTTGCCCTCCAAGGAAGTTGCAGGGAAACCTTCTCTGATTTCATTATCAAAACGAGGATCCTTTCTATTTCTCCATTTCAATACCTTTCCTACTGACTTCAGATCTATCAGACGTTATAATTATTTCCCACTTGTGTTTGTGTAACTGTGTTCTGACTATCCACACATTAGGTGTGGGCTCTGTGAAAGCAGGGACCATATTGATCCTGTTCAATGTCATGTCATATCCCTAACATAGAACTAGTAGAGGCATAACAAAGATCTGTGAAAAAGTAAATGCATGCATAACTCAGTTGATAAATTAATCTACATCACTTGGCAGAAGAATAAAAGGGTTGCAAGAGCAGATGAAATAAGACTTTATATTTTGAAGGAGAAAATCTTCTGTGTCTTCAAATGATCACAAATCTAATTAATAATGTTGATGAGGCTGTCTTCAAAATGGTGCTTGTAGAAAAAGTGAGAGAATGGCAAAACAAGAGAAATAATACAGATATTTAGCATTATGGATGTTTGCTAAGTGACAGTTTAACCACAAGAATACATTTCACAGGCCAGGAGCAGTGGCTCACACCTGTAATCCCAGCACTTTGGGAGGCCGAGGCTGACAGATCATGAGGACAGGAGATCAAGACCATCCTGGCTAACATGGTGAAACCCTGTCTCTACTAAAAATACAAAAAAAAAAAAAAATTAGCCAGGCGTGATGGCGGGCGCCTGTAGTCCCAGCTACTTGGGAGGCTGAAGCTGGAGAATGGTGTGAACCCGAGAGGCGGAGCTTGCAGTGAGCCGAGATCACGCCACTGAACTCCAGCCTGGGTGACAGAGCGAGACTCTGTCTCAAAAAAAAGAAAGAATACATTTCACTCCATTGTCAAGAGATAGATATATGTATAAAATACATATTAAATTATATGTATGCATATATCTTTTAAGATAATTTTATTGAGATATAGTTTATAGACAGTTAAAGGCACTCACGTGCGTATAATACAATTAGAAATTTGACAAATGTGTACATACAGTTGTATAATTGGTGCCACAATCAAGATATAAAATATTACCATTACCCATAAAAAGGTTCCTCAGCCCCTTTTGTGGCCGATCAATCCCCACCTCCCTGCAACCAATGGTTTTCTTTCAGAGACTACAGTTTTTTGTTTTCAAATTTTCTGTGAATAGAATATTACAGTGTGTATTTGGTGCTTGTTTTCTTTCACTCAGCATGGTGTTTTTAAATTCATCTACGTTGTGTATATTAATACTTCATCCTCTATTTTTGCTTCGTAGTAGTCCTTTTATAGCTAGAAAGTAGTATCAATATACTGAAATATATTTGTTCATCACTTGTTGGTAGGCAACTATAAATAAATTTATTGCCATAAGCATGTGTATACAAGTTTTCTGTGAGCATATGTTTTCATTTTTCCTGTGTAAATTTCTACAAGTGAGATTTTGGGGTCATATGGTAAATCAGTACCAAAGTGTTTTCCAAAGTAATGTATTATTCTACATTTTCATTGGCAATATGTGAGAGTTTTAGTTGTTCTACATCCTTACCAATACTTGGAATCATCAATCTTCTTAATTTTAGTCATTATTTTCTTTTTTTGTTTGTTTGTTTTTTTGAGATGGAGTCTCGCTCTGTCTCCCAGACTGGAGTGCAATGGCATGATCTTGTCTCACTGCAACCTCTGCCTCCCAGATTCAAGTGATTCTTCTGCCTCAGCCTCCCAATCAGCTGAGATTATGGGCACAAGCAACCACGCCCGGCTAATTTTTGTATTTTTAGTAGAGACAGGGTTTCACCATATTGGCCAGGTTGGTCTCGAACTCTTGACCTCGTGATCTGCCCTCCTTGGCCTCCCAAAGTGCTGGGATTACAGGCCTGAGCCACTGCACCCAGCCCTGATGATGCTTCTCTTTCTCTTTTGTTCCTGACCTTCCAGACTGCACAATTTCAGATGTGGGAGACTGGGTGATTTCTTTGATCTTCCCAACCAAATATGACTTACTTAAGGACTTTACCTGTAAAATACATTATTAAAGGTTAGAAGAGGAGTGACAATGGTGGCCTCCTTAGCTTAACCGAATGGTTATGGTTTTTAGTTATGGTTGCAATCTTATGCTTGTGTGGTTCTTTGATTCGTATTTGCTTTCTCTGTCCTGTACCATTAACTTCATGAGAATAGGAAAATTATTCCTCTTTGAACTCACCATTGTATCCCCAGTTCTAGCACAGTGCCTGGGATTTCCTCCGTATGTGTTTTTGAAATGCACCCAATAGATCCATAGACAGATTTTAAAAATATAAACATAGAAAGAAATCCTCTGGTCTTGAAGCTTGAAACTTACATTTGTTTTATCTGAGTTTCTTCCTCAGGAAATGGACTCTCAGCCCTCTCAAAAAGTATCAAAGAACCGAAATTCAGCAGACCACTGTACCCAGACAATGAGATGCCAGATTCCTTATTTGTCATGATTGAGTCCTTAGCCCTCCCTAGTTTCTGTTTTCCTACTCATAGTTACATTTCTTCCTTGCTATATAAGCCCCTAATTTCGGCTGGTTGAGGAGACGGATTTGAGACTGATATCCCATATCCTTAGCACGCAATTAAAGCCTTCTTCCTTGGCAATATTCATTGTCTCAGGGATTGACTTTCTGTGTGCAAGCAATAGGACCTAGACTGAACCCCTGGTATTTCAGTAACATTTTGTGTGTAAGAAAGAGGGTGGAGGAAGGAGAGTAGGGGAAATAGGAAGAGTGTCCTAGTATCTTTGTTGCTATAACAGAATACCACAGACTGAGTGATTCATAAAGAAAATAAATGCATTTAGCTCTGAGGCCTAGGAACTCCAAGAGCATGATGCTGGCATCTGGAGAAGGCCTTCTTGCTGCCTAACAGCAGGGCAGGGGGCATCACATAGTGAGAGAGCAAGAGCAAAAGGGCTTATGATAAGGAGCCCACTACTATGCTAGTGACATTCATCCATTCATGAGGGCAGAGCTGACATAAATCTCTTCATGAGAGAAGAGGGATTAAGTTTCCAATCTAGGAACTTTTGGAGGATACGTTCAAACCACAGCAGAGAGACAGAGACAGAGATATGGAAAGAGGGAACAAGTGCACATCACACATACAAAAACTGGAAAATATTTTTGTAAATGAAATGCCAGAGCCTCTTTCTCTCATATATTGTATTTGTTGATATTTTCTCAAGTTAAACGTATCACTCCATAATTTCCCTTTTTCTTCCCCAAAATGATGTACATGTTTCTTCCTTATAACCATAAACCACAAGAATTGCTTCCTGGAAAATTTTAAATGTCTCACTACAATTCAAGTATCACACTTACTATATGTTTCTTTTTTATCTTCTGTATATTTTGAAAATGTAACAGCATTATTGTCTTATACAAAATAGGTGCTAGCGGAGTGAAGAGAAAACCAAAAATAACTCAATTAAGAAATAGTCAAATGATCCGAATAGACATTTTTCAAAAGAAGACACATAGGCCAACAGGCATATTTTTAAAAATGCTCAATATCACTAATCATTAGAGAAAGGCAAATTAAAACCACATTGAGATATCACCTCATTCATGTTAGTATGGTTATTATAAAAAGACAAAATATAACAAGTGTTGGAGAAGATTTGAAGGAAAGGGAACTCCTGCACAGTATTGATGGAAATGCAAATTAGTACAGGCATCATGGAAAACAGCATAGAGGTTCCTTCAGAAATTAAAAATGAACTACCATATGAACCAGCGATCCCACTACTGGGTATATATCCAAAGGAAATGAAATCCGTATGTCGAAGAGATATCTGCAACCCCATATACACTAAATCTTCTTTATATTTGCTCAAGATGTGGACACAATCTAAGTGTCTGTCAATGGCTGAATGGATAAGGGAAATGTAGTACATATACACAATGAAATACTATTCAGATACAAAAAATAATGAAATCTTGTTATTTGTGACAACATGGATGAACCTGGAGGACATTATGTTAAATGAAACAAGGCAGGCACAGAAAGACCATATGATTTCACTTTTATGTTGAATTGGAAAAAGTTAAACTCATAGAAGTAGAGAGTAGGCTGGTGGTTACCAGGGGCTGGACTTGGGGGTGGGTATAGGGGGATGTTGATCAAAGGATTCAAAATTTCATTTAGAAGAGGGGAAATATTCAAGAAGAGAGCTACCGCACAACGTGGTCACTATGGTTAATAACAACGTATTGTATTTTTGAGAAAAATGCAAAGAAACAAAGTAAATGTTAAATAAGAACTTGTTATTTGAAGCTTTGGCACTATAGGAAGGCCAGAAGACACATGTATTGAGTTCCGTTTCTTGAGCATCCAAGTCAATGGATGGAATAACAGTGTTGAGGAGGACAGGTCACTCACTGCAAACACTGGATTCAGCTTCTCCCTGTGCTCTTTGACTCATTCTGCAGAAGGTGAGAATTTTTCCTGAAGAAGTTTACGTATTTTTATGTGGCAATGTATTCCTGAGAAGATACCAAATTCTTCTACATGAAAAATACAGCATGAAACTGATACTAGAGCATATAAATGATAATTTTCTTTTAAGTTTCCAGGAATATCACATGTGTCGTATTACTGAAAAGAAAAACATCATTTTATGCCATGAAAAATGGGATATCCTTGAATAATGTTGACTAAAAACAGTGCGTTTAGTATTCATTGTGCCTATATTTAGAGTGTCTATTTTTAGTATTTGTCATCTTGCTTAACAAACTTCTCAATCTCACTTGAAAAGTATTTTCTGGCCAGGCACAGTGGCTCACGCCTGTTAATCCCAGCAATTTGGGAGGCCGAGGTGGGTGGATCACGAGGTCAGGAGATCGAGCCCATCCTGGCTGACACAGTGAAACCCTGTCTCTACTAATATTACAAAAAATTAGCTGAGTGTGTTGACGGGCGCCTGTAGTCCCAGCTACTCTGGAGGCTGAGGCAGGAGAATGGCGTGAACCTGGGAGGCGGAGTTCGCAGTGAGCCGAGATCGCGCCACTGCACTCCAACCTGGGCCACGGAGCCAGACTCTGTCTCAAAACAAAAAAAGAAGAAAAAGTGTTTTCCAAAGTTTTTGATATTTCTCCATAAAAGAAGAATAAGAAAACAAAACAAAATAAAACAAAAAAGCAGGTATCAGAAGTCAAATAGGTTTGAGAAATATTATGACACACATCATAAAAAGCCTCTAACACTTTTCATAGTAAACCAATAACTGAAACTCAGACTTCTTGCTTTGCTCAATCAAGACATGAAAGTTTTCCAAACTTCTTTGACTACAGAATCTTTTGACAATAAGTATTTGTCACTGCACACTTGGAGAGATACTGCTCTACAAAAGTCACTGCATGGCACCACTAAAATATGGTGACAGATAAAATGGACAAAGGTCATACAGTGAAAGCTTCAAAGCAAAGAGAGTGAATATATGTATATTCGTGTTTACTTTTTGGATTACAGTTTTCAGATTATGTTTGTTTTACATAAGCCAGTCTGCTTTCATAATAATTCTTTTAAGTCATTTTCTGATGAGACATTTGCCATCATGAGAAAAATGTAGTAAAAGTTTGTTACACGGGGGTTTACGATATTTAGAGTTTCCATTCACGATTCCCTCATACTGGAAGAGTTTCATCAAGAGATTAAATTCCATGATTCTATGAGATGAGTTAAATCTGAGGTGCAGGCTCTGCACCTTCCCAGGCCTGCAGAGGCTTTGCACCTTACTGCGGAAGAGTTGCCAGTTGTCATTGCTTCGTTCTTAGGTCACTGCCTTGAGTCAAGTCTTTTTTCTTCTTCTTCTTTTAGATGGAGTTTTGTTCTTGTTATCCAGACTTGAGTGCGGTGGCGCAGTCTCGGCTCACTGCAAGCTTTGCCTCCTGGGTTCAAGCAATTCTCCCATCTCAGCCACCTGAGTATCTGGGATTACAGGCACCTGCCACCATGCCCAGCTCATTCTTTTTGTATTTTTAGTAGAGATGGGGTTTCATCATATTGGCCAGGCTGGTCTTGAACTCCTGACCTTGGGTTATCCACCCGCCTTGGCCTCCTAAAGTGCTGGGATTATAGGCGTGTGCCACTGCGCCTGGCCCCAAGTCAAGTCTTTTTCACAGACTTGGTTCACTATAAAACTAAGGTGGACAACTGTCATGGACAGAATTGTGTTGCTTCAAATGTATGTTGAAGTGCTCACCTCTACTACCTCAGAATGGAGCTGTATTTGGACAGAGGACCTATAAAGAGGTAACTGAGGTAACATTAGGTTATATGGGTGGGCCCTAATCAGTAAGACTGATTTCCTTGTAGGACGAGGAGATGTCAACAGAGACCACACACAGACCATGGGACAATCATGTGAGAATACAGTAAGAAGGTGGCCATCGGCAAGGGAAGGAGAGGCCTCAGAAGGGACCAAATGTGCTAGTTCCTTGATCTTGGACTTCCAGCCTCCAGAACTGTGAGAAAAAAAATTTATGTCATTTAAGTCACTCAGTCTGTGGTATTTTGTTATAGCAGCCCTAGTAAACTAATAGAAATACTTTTAGGGACAACAAACCATGGACTTTATTATTCTAGGAAGATGACTTTAACACTGTTACCTACTTCTACCTTGAAGTCGTAAAAAAAGACAGTGAGAAGCATTTCCATGGAGTGTATAAATTGTGTCCTGTGAAACAGAATTAGTTAATAAGGTTAACACCTGTCAGCTGTGTACGATGCTGTGTCTCCAGTCTCCATCTGGACAGCAAAGGGGAAGGCATGGACAGGAGACCTGCCTTCAAAGAGCAGCTGACAAAGGGGCCCACAGCCTGGGGACTGTGACGGCAGTAACCTCCCGAGGCCTGGGATTCCACAGCACAACTGTGAAGGGAAAGTCTTACTTGCTGGGCCCAGATGCATAATTTCCTCCCATCACTGTTTTTTTGTGAAAAATTCATCTGAATATGTAATTTTGCCCCTAAATAAATATGGTGTTGGACATTTTTCTGACTAGGAAGTTAGCAGGATATTTGCTTTTCTAGCATCTTTGTTAGATGACTTTTTATGGTTGCAAAGTCACTTAGAAAAAAGTTCATCCTCCCAACACCTCCCTGGACCACTGTCCCCACAAATGACATTGAACTCACAACATAAAGGAACTCACCACTAGGTAAATAGGTGTGATTTAACACCTATGACTGTGATTTAACACCTGAATCACTAAAATTGATTGCATTAATTATCCAAAGAAAAACAGCCAAGTGCAGCAGTAACGACAGCCTCTGAGCTCTCTCCAGGTCTCCTCCGGGACAGCCTCTGAGTTCTCTCCACGTCTCCTCTGGGACAGCTTCTGAACTCTCTCCAGGTCTCCTCCGGGTCTCCCGTGGAGCCTGGTCACCTTTCAGTTAAGGCATCTCCTGTGAACAGCCCAGCTGGCTACTCTGAGTTCTAGGGGTAGCTGTCCTTGGTTTCTCTGAAGTGCCTGGAGACCATCCTTTCTGTTACCCATTGTAGTGCCTACGTGGCTTGGCTGGAGCCCTACCCTGCTTTTGTTGCCCAACCAATGCCTATGCAACAGAGCTAAATTCCCATTTCAGCTTTAACTCTGCTTAGTTTTAGAAAACAGGATGTCTAGGGTCAGAAGTTCCTTCTTAGGACTAAACTGGCTGAAGCTGGCAAAATCTGCAATGGAAGCTTGGCCTCTGAAAACCCTCTAGCTTCATTATAATCCAATTTCCATGTTAAACGACGCTCCTACTGGCACCTTTACAGTTGACAATCACCATGACAATGGCCAGAAGAGACCAAAAACAGACAGAAAAGAGGTGGCTCTTTGATTCCAAAAAAACCTACCTCCCTTCCCAAGAAAAACTATGAATATTCCTCCCTTTCCTCTTAATACCCAGCCCCTTCATTAAGAATCCTCAGTTCTCAGGCTCTGAGAAGTTGATTTGCAGGCTATGCTCCCACTCCTCCAATTCCATGGCCATTGAAAATTGCCCATACTGTTTGATACTCACTCTCGGTTTCATATTTTGGCTTCACACCAAACAAGAAAGAGCCTCTTTTGGGGTAATCGGGACCCTGATTCTATTCCCACATAGAAACTGTTCCCACTCACTACTGGCTTAGCAGAACACACAAACTGTCAGATGGCTCCATTTCAATGATTTGACTTTTAATTCTCAATTGTTTCTGTTCCTAAGATTTTAGAACTTTCTACCAACCCATAAAAAAAAATCTTTAAAAAGGTAAGGCAACCTTCACATCTAAGATGCTCAGCTTTAAACTAGAAAGTTCTTAAGGATGTATTTTTCTCCAAGGAAACAATTCTCCTCTTTGCAGAGCAGTAATAGAGGTTTTAATATTAAATAAGTACACAAAGTAAAGGAAACAGACAAAAATGTCTTCATAGCAAGGCTGTTAACAGATTTCTTTCTTTCTTTCTTTTTCTTTCTTTCTTTCTTTCTTTCTTTTTAATGGAGTCTTGCTCTGTTGCCCAGGCTGGAGTGCAGTGGCACAATCTCAGCTCACTGCAACGTCTGCCTCCTGGGTTCAAGTGATGCTCCTGCTTCAGCCTCCCAAGTTGCTGGGATCACAGGTGCCTGCCATCATGCCCGGCTAATTTTTTTGTATTTTTAGTAGAGAATGGGTTTTGCCATGTTGGCCACGCTGGTCTCAAACTCCTGACCTCAGGTGATCTGCCCACCTTGGCCTCCCAAAGTGCTGGGATTACAGGAATGAGTCACCGTGCCCTGCCAGATTTTGAATATATGTAAAGAAAAAAGTAAAATTTTCAAATACTTGTTTAGATAAGTACTCGTATTTAAAAAAAAAAAACCAAGCCTAAATCCCTAGATTTACAATTTTAAAAAAATAAGAAAAGCAATGTAATTCACAGAATAAAATATTTTGGAGTAAAGTAATATAATTCTAACAAACTGGTAAATCTAGGCAAGAAATGACTTGCCCAAGTAACAGACCTAGTAGGTGGAGAGTTTATCTGACTCCAGAAACCACACTCTACAAAATAAGCTTATTGACGTTCAGTAAGTATATAGTCTGTAACTGGTGTGAAACTGTGGCAGAAATACAAAGAGCAGTGGATGGCTGTGTGAATTGAAGTGGTCACTCGAGAAAACTGGTTGAGATTGTGAACCATAGGGAACAGGAGGTGCTAATTCTGGATTGTTCCGCATAGAGGAGAAAGAAAGAACTGCAAACATCATTACAGTGAAGGAGGGTGAGGCCCTCCTAAAACTGACTGCATTTCACCAGAAGCACTGATCCAGGGGGGCAACTGAAGCACAAAAATGATAGAACCAGAGTGATGCCACCCACGTTTCTTTCTTTCTCTCTCTCTCTCTCTCTTTCTTTCTTTCCTTTTCTCTCTTTTCTTTCTCTCTCTCTCTCCTTCCTTCCTTCCTTCCTTCTTTCTTTCTTTCTTTCTTTCTTTTTTTTCTTTTTTTTTTTTTTTTTAATGGAATCTTGCTCTGTCTCCCAGGCTGGAGTGCAGTGGCGCGATCTCGGCTCACTGCAAGCTCCACCTCCCGGGTTCACCCCATTCTCCTGCCTCAGCCTCCTGAGTAGCTGGGACTACAGGCGCCGCCACCATGCCCGGCTAGGTTTTTTTTTTTTTTTGTATTTTTAGTAGAGATGGGGTTCCACCGTGTTAGCTAGGATGGTCTCGATCTCCTGACCTCGTGATCCGCCCACCTCGGCCTCCCAAAGTGCTGGAATTACAGGCGTGAGCAGCCACCACGCCCGGCCGATGTCACCTACGTTTCTTAGGAAAGACGTAAGCAGTCTCTAAATCCTCATCTACTGTGCGTGGCACAGCATTATTTTACAGTTTTCTGAGATTTATAATTGGCATCATTTGCACAGCGGCAGCGTGACGTGGCTGTGGAGAGCACAGAAGGCATGTCCCGGGGGAAGCGGGCTCTTCTGGTTACAACACGGTGGAGGCCAGCCCCCCACAAAGAGGGAAGGTGCCACAGCAAACCTCTGAGCAACCAAGAAGAAGAGCACCTGCTTGGAAAAGGTGACAAGCCACAAGGCCATGGACCCAGTTACAAGGATTAATTGTGTTACAGGAATGGTTATAAACCTGACCGACCTCACAAGATATATGGAGGAGGCAATTATCAAGCCCCTTGATGGTCTGTGGTTGGATGCTGCGTACTTTGACAACAGTGCGAGCGTGGCAGAAAATGTAGCTGTGTATGTAGGGGAAAACCTCCAGAAAGTTTTTCTGTGGGAGTTATTTGTAAAATATTAATAATGTAACTGGCAATTGTACCGCAGTCTATGAAGGGAGATCACTCTTAGGGATCAACGCTGTAGAAAGATAACTTGTTTTTTGCTGCTTTGCTCAGTGTTAAGAAGTCCTCACATCATTGTCACATTGTAGTGCCTGATTTATTGAAAGTAGTATGAGGCCTGTTTTAAACATAAATCTATTCTAAATCTAAATTTGTAATACATTCTGAATGTCATTTAGGCAGTCTTTTTCCTAGAGATTAAAAATCACTTTATTTCTAGCAAAATGCTCTGACGTAAAATATTTTAACAACAAAGAAGATCTGTGTTTGTTGTTTTCTCCATTATCTAATTATTGATATCCATTTCATCTGGGCACATACAAATGGTAAAAATATTTACAAGCTTTGGACTAGGTGACTCTAATTAAAAATAAAATATAAATGTTAATAGAGCCTGGAAATATTGTCAATATCTTTTTAATAGATTGAGCCTCGTTGATTATTTCTTCTGGGGTAAAGGCTCAAATTTATTCTGTGAAATTAGACACACAAATCATCTGAGGCAATGTATGGCAGATGAATATACAGTGATCGATGGAAATGTTGCTTTCATGCACATTGTTCATTGCAATTTTGCATAGATTACTGAACTATGAATTACTATTGAGGAACAGCACATTCAACATGTCATAGCAATCAACTCTTTAGTATGGACATTTTCGATGTTTCTAGACTTTCTGGCCACTCTTAGCAAATTTAAATCAAATGTCTGAAATATAATCACTTATTTTAACTGTGTTAAAATAGTCAATTTGAAAAGTATATTTTTCTGTATGAATTTTTTTTTCTACTTGACTCTATTTTGTTCTGATAACTAAACTTATCTATATAAGTTGCACTATTGAAAAAAAAGTCTAGGCTGGGTGCGGTGGCTCACGCCTGTAATACTAGCACTTTGGGAGGCCAAGGTAGGTGGATCATGTCAACAGGAGATCAAGACCATCCTGGCTAACATGAAACCCAGTCTCTACTAAAAAAATACAAAAAAAAAATTAGCCAGTCGTGGTGGTGGGCGCCTGTAGTCCCAGCTACTCAGGAGGCTGAGGCATGAGAATGGCATGAACCCGGGAGTTGGAGCTTGCAGTGAGCCGAGATCAGGCCGCTGTAGTCCAGCCTGGGTGACAGAGTGAGACTCCATCTCAAAAAAATAATAAAGTAAAATAAAAATTAGCCAGGCGTGGTTGCAGGTGCCTGTAGTCCCCGCTATAGGCTGAGCGCGGTGGCTCAGGCCTGTAATCCCAGCACTTTGGGAGTCCGAGGCAGGCAACCACAAGGTCAGGATATTGAGACCATCCTGGCTAACACAGTGAAACCCCATCTCTACTAAAAATACACAAAATTAGGCAGGCATGGTGGCAGGCACCTGTAGTCCCAGCTACTCGGGAGGCTGAGCCAGGAGAATGGCGTGAACCCGGGAGGTGGAGCTTGCAGTGAGCCGAGATGGCGTCACTGCACTCCAGCCTGGGCGACAGAGCGAGACTCCGTCTCAAAAAAATAAATAAATAAAAGAACACAATAAAACTATATATATATACACACACACACACATACACACACACACACATAATCTGAAGATCCATGTTAATTCCTTTATTTTACGATGCAGTGACATTATAAGGAAGTAAAAAACTAAGTTAAAAATGTTTAATTATGAAGAATATAGAAAGGGGATTTCTTGTTGAAACAAATAGGCTAAAAGAGGCTTGGCGTCAGCTCTGCCTCTCTTAGAACAAGGACTGTGACCCTGTCATCCCGCTGGATAATCTAGTGATAACAGCTGATGTTAAAATAGATTCTACCAAGGCAAGGACAACAGTTTGCTTATGAGCAATGAGGAGTATGTAGTCTTAGCATAGTGCACCCTTTGGAAAGTGCTGCATATATAGTTAGTGAGGCCATTCATAATTCATTTTTATTACACAAATGCTGATTAAATGTATACCTTCTTCCACTCAAATGTTAATGTGTCCCTTCCTCAGTATATTTATTAGGCTATGAGTATATCTCAAGCATAGATTAATTTGTTTTGTAAGATTTCAAAACATTCCTTTTTTAGCCCTGTAATGAATGTAAAATGGATCCCTACTGCCTGTCTTAGAAAATGTGCATTTCATAGAACGATTTAAAAAATATATCCTTTTCAACTGCCCATCTGCTTAGGCTGTGTTTGCGGAACGTTAGAACTCTGTCTTGTCTTAGAGACGTGTATCATACTACTATTTGCAGACATTACTGCATTTTAAGGAATAAAATAATATTATTAAGAAGTATAATTTTTTCAAATGATACAGTAAGAATATTGCTAGAGATTTGACCTATTTGTGAAAAATCTTTGCATGATTATTAGCTTGCTAAAAATAAAATGAACTCTGCAAACGTGATCCAAGCTGTTCTGTATGAAATTATGTGCTGGCTGCACAGTCCCCTGGGAGACCAGTGTGAGTCCAGATGCCTCTTTGCTGGTTTGTTTCATTTCTGGGGTTCATTTTGTTTAGAGGTTTTTATCATATTTTCAAAGTACAGAAGTCAGGCATCTCAAGTTCAAGTCTTGTCCCCCCCAAACTTTAAAAAATATATGACACTGATGTAATTTGGCTGGATAATAACAAACTGGACAAATAAGATATTTTCTTTTATTGAAGGTTGGTAATATTTTACTCATTTAAAAATTTTTGGGAGGGCACAGTGGCTCACGCCTGTAATCCTAGCACTTTGGGAGGCCGAGGTGGGTGGATCACCTGAGGTCAGGAGTTTGAGTCCAGCTGGCCAACATGGTGAAACCCTGTCTCTACTAAAAATACAAAAAATTAGCTGGGCATGGTGGTGCATGCCTATAATCCCAGCTACTCAGGAGGCTGAGGCAGGAGAATCTCTTGAACTCGGGGGGCAGAAGTTGCAGTGAGCCAAGATTATCCCACTGGACTCCAGCCTGGACAACAGAGCAAGACTCCATCTCAAAAAATAATTTAAAAAAAAATGAATTCTCTAAATTGTGGGTCAGAATTCAAGCTAATAGAAACCTGTGGGAAAAAAAGAATTTGCAGGTCTACCTGTGGAATCCATAATTCTTTTCAGAGGCAGCGACGTTACCAAAGAAAAAAATTGTATGAGCATGTCCCCAAGCAGAAAACCCCCTTCAGTGCACTGCTGACAATATCTGGGTGTCCTGGGGTTCTTGGGGAGTGCAGCTGACATCCCGGCTGTGCTGCTAGTGTGCTTAGTGGTTTTGTATCCACTGAGAAGGACCTGTCAACAGGTGGCTGCTCGGGCCCCTAAAGAACGGATGTGTGGTGTCCGTGAAGGCTCTGTGCCGGATCTCTGAGGAGTGTCTGTGAGGGGCATCTCACCTACGGCGAGGACGCTGTGTGAGCGCCGTGTGGGAGGCCTCAGTGCCAGGCTCCTGGTGAGAACTCTGAGTGAGGTCTCTGTGGAGCCTCAGTGTGAGGTTTCTGCGTGAGTTCTATGTGGAAAGTCTCTACGAAATCCGAGTCTTTCTGTAGGAGACCTGTGAGGCCACATGAGGTCTCTGTGGAGGACCCCATGGGGCAGCGAGAGGGTTCTGTTGTCTCTTGTGAGGCCTCTGTATGAGGCCTTTGCAGAAGGTCTCTGTGGGAGCTGTCTTCCAGAGGTCTCTGTGGGGTCCCTGTGGGAAGTCCCTGTGTGAAATCTCTGTGCTACGTCTCTGTGTGAGGGACTATGGGACTATATGAAGTCCCTGTATGAGGACCCTGTGAGGACCCTGTGAGAGCTCTACAAAATCTGTGTGTGGAATGTCTGAGGGAATTCTATGTGAGAGGTTTCTGGGCAATGAGTGTGGAGCAACCTGGGGCCTGTGTGTGAGGAATCTGTACAAGGTCTCTGTGGAGAGGGGGAGATCTGCAGGCAAGGTCTCTGTGTGAGGAGGACTCTGAGAGAGGTCTCTGTGGGGCAGTGGGGGGTGCTGTGTGCCATTTCTGGAGTTGGAGGCCGGAGGTTGCAGTGAGCTGCATGAGTCTCTGCATGAAGTCCCTGTTTTATGACTCTGTGTGAAGTCTTTGAGGCCTTTGTGGGGTCTCTGTGTGAGAACCATGGCAGATCTCTGACATTTGCGGGAGGTCTCCGTGGGACTGATTGAAGTCTCTCAGTGTGGCCTCTGTGGGGTTCTCTGTGTGAGGACTCTGGGAATCTCTGTGCTAGGTCTCTGTGGGGCACCACGAGGTCTCTGAGAGCTCCGTGGGGTCTCTGTGGAGGCTGCAGTGTGTTTCTCTCTGTGGCAGAGAGAGGTCCCAGCGTGCTCACTCTGTACGGGATGTCTCTGTGAGGTTCCTGCGGGAGGTGTCTGTGGGTCTCTCCATTGCTGGCCTCGCTGCACCTCATGGGAGACTGAGCCGCAGAAGGGCTCAGGGCTTGTGGCTTCCTGTGTTCTTGTTGGTCTCTCAGCGTTGCCTGTGGCACTTCTCCTAGCCTGAGCCGTGGGCGCCACATCCCGCTCCTCCACATCCCAGAACTCGCCTCTTGGTTTCCTAAGGGAACCCGGCAGCAGCCAGGCCCGGCCCATCCTCAGCGGTCAGGGTCCCAGCTCTGTGCCACACTCTCCTGAGCTCCCGGGGGACTGGGGGTGCTCTCTGCTCCAGGTCCCTGACCCTCCTGCTGATCCTGGCTCCGCTGTCACTGCTGGGCCCACCTTGGAGGCTGCCTCAGTTATCCGGGCCCCAGACAGGACCAGGCCCAGGAGAAGCCACAGGCTGGGGACCGTGCCCACTGCCCCCTCCATCCCAGGTGCCAGCCAGCCCCATATGGTGGGGGCAGGGCCATTTCCATTGCCATCTACATCAGTGGCACTGCCTGGCACAGGCCTCTCCACCACTGAAATGAGGCCCCAGGACCTGGGCCTCCTGCACGCCTGTAGGTGGAACAAGGCACAGAAAACTCCCTCTAGAGACCTGGCTCCTCCTGTCCCTGATTTGTGGAGACCTCCTGTTTTCCCATATGGACAGGGCCCAGAGAGGAGGAAAGCTCTGCTGAAAGCAGAGGAGACAGCAGGGGCCGCTCCTGCCCTGCCCACCCCCTGCCCACTCTGGACAGGTCACTTCCAGCTCCCTTGTGTGTTCAAATCCTGCCTGCCTGCCTCTTCCCCTGCTGGTCTTTGGGGCAAGCCAGGACCTCAGGAGCCAGAGGAGGTTAGCTGTCTGATCCCAGCTCGGCTGCTGGGCCCTTGGAAGTCACCACCTCTCCCCCGGGAGCGGTCCTGGGGCTATGTGTATATTAAAGGTCACCAGACTCCAAGTTATGCCTGCGGTTCTCTAGTCCTTACTTTTTCACCTATTGTCAACACATCTTTGAAAAAATTCAATAGGTGGGCCAGGCACGGCAGCTCACACCTGTAATCCTAGCACTTTGGGAGGCCGAGGCCGGTAGATCACCTGAGGTCAGGAGTTCGAGACCAGCCTGGCCAACATGGCGAAACCCCGTCTCTACTAAAAACACAAAAATTAGTCGGGCGTGGTGGTGGGTGCCTATCATCTCAGCTACTTGGGAGGCTGAGGCAGAAGAATCGCTTGAAACAGGGGCCGGAGGTTGCAGTGAGCCGAGATCGTGCTGTTTCACTCCAACTTGGGCAAAAGAGCGAAACTATCTCAAAAAAAAAAAAAAAAAAATAGTTCAATAGGTTATTATGTGCAAGTTTATCAAAGATGTTAAGAAATTCGTCTTCCTTATTCACTTTGCTACTTTGCTGTCACACTAATATGGCCCTCTGTGTTAGGGGTAAATGTGGTTTTTCTAGGTCTGTGATTTGGGAGCTGGAGCAGGGACGGACCCTGGGGTGGGGCCAGGATGAGCC
This sequence comes from Chlorocebus sabaeus, assembly GCF_047675955.1. Taxonomy (NCBI): domain Eukaryota; kingdom Metazoa; phylum Chordata; class Mammalia; order Primates; family Cercopithecidae; genus Chlorocebus; species Chlorocebus sabaeus. The sequence goes on along the minus strand of NC_132915.1, from coordinate 3,156,390 downwards.
ACTAGGCCCCTCTAGGCTTCTTGAAGGGGTTGGAATGTCAGAGTCTCCTGGGTCACAGCACCACTTATGGCCCCCTCACACACACTTCACCCCCTTTTCAGTTCTCTGTCTGCATCCCCTGTAGCTCTACAGAGTCCCACCATCAGAAGCCTCTGCACGCACATGCATACCCTGTTCCATTCATCCAGAACTACTTCTTTGAAGCTGAGAGACACGTAGGTGAGACAGACAAAGGCAGGTGACCCAGGAGCAGGGTCTTTCACTCATTTGGAGCACGGGAGTTCAGGGCCCTCCGTAGCCTCCATGAAGGCTACCCCCCCGGCTCCCCACCCCCACCTACACATGCACAGAGCTGGAAGGTCTGTCCCCACCGCCACTCCAGAGTGCGAGAAAGGGAGAGGCAGTGGGATGGGGACTCTGTGCTTCGCATGTTGGCTGAGCTAAGAGGGCCCATCTCCATCCCAGCCTTTGTCAGGGAGAGAAGGGGCTTCCCAGGAGCAGGCATTATCTATTCTCCACCAGGATACCCAGGGTCAAGACTTCTCCCACTTCTGAACTCAGGGCCCAGCACTCTCCCATACAAACTTCCACTATGTGACACATGAAGCTACTGGGCTGTGGCAATTCCTGGAGCCTGCATGGCGATGTTCAGCCCTGTGACATCTCTGCAAACCTTCTCCCTAGAGCTGCATAAACTTTGAGGTAGAGAGTAAGTAGTGGAAAGACGGGTTGAATCGTATTTCAGAGTGGGCTCTTCATAGGTTTTTCTCATCTTGTTTTTAGAATTTTTTGTTGTGTAAAGACAGTGCTACGGAAACGTAAGGTTCAGTGAAGGAACTCAGGATGAAGGTGGGCTTACAGCACCACTGTCAGCACCCTTCCATGTCCTGTTGCTTCTAGAAACCAAGCCCACACCAAGCACGTCACAAATAAAAGCCATCACCCTCTTATGAATAAAAAACCATATATATTGTGGAATATTAAATGTTCTGCGTGTACTAACATGAGAGAAAATATTTTTTCTCTACATAGAGTGAATTTTTTTCTTGGGGACTTGTTTTTCTCTAAGGAAGGCTAAAAATGAATTTGTGACTGACCAAATTAGATACCTCCCCGAAGAAGACAGTGCCTGGGACAGTGGTGATGGTGGCTGGAGGCACCAGGTGTCTTCGGCCAGTGCTGAGGGGGACTGACTGGGGATACAGCTTTCTTGGGGAGCAAGAGTTGGGGATGTCGCAGGCCCAATTGCTCATTGTTGCACCGGACACTTTTCAAGGGCTGTTGATCTCTGATTTGCCTCTCTCTGTTGGGACAATTCTGGCTCTTGAGAGTGGCTTGTTGACTGCTGGCGGCATAGCTCAGCATTCTGCTGTGTTCTGAGTAGAAGGGGTGCCTGTGGTTGCAGGGAAACCCACAGACTGGAGCTTGAAACTCCTGTTTGTGCTGATTTACCTTCGAGGCATGGCATGCGTGGCAAAGTGACATCTTCTCCTCCAGCATCTGTCCAACTGCTGTCATGAGCCCCTGAGCTTCAGCACTGCTGCTGTACACACAGGATCTGTGTTTTCCTGTTTTTTGGCTCTCAGCAGTGACTGGTGCTGGCTTGCTTTTTTTCTTTGAGAAAACCCGCTGAAAAAATTGCTTGATGTTTTCTCCAAAGTGGCTTATTGAAGGAGGCTGTTTCTTTGATGGCAATGGCTGGATGCCTTCATCCTGACGGGTGTCCTCTGTTTTCCTGACCGGGGTAGGTTGAGGAGTCCTCAATCCTTCAAGCCTTTCTTCATGTCTTTCTAAGTTGGGCTTCCTAGAGTTCTCACTCTTGTGAGGAGGGGGAAACATCGGGCTTTGTCTCTTGCATGAGACTTGACAGTTTGGGTTCTTGGGCTCCCTGTGCCCCAGGTTGCTCCTTCTGGCTGCCATGAGGTCACGTAGCTCCTGGGAAGCCTGCATGTTCCCAGCAGGCATGCTCTGGAGATGGCCCTGGGGCACTTGAGGAGCCAAATTCTCTGTAATAAGGGGCAGAACGGACGCTTGCCCATCTGGAAGGAGCACAACAGCGGCACAAACTTGAGGCTGGGTCTCTGACTTCGTGGCCATTCCAGGCTCAAATTCACTAATAACCTCCTCCATAAGACACAGCTCTCTTGGATCTTGGGAGACAGACATTTTAGGGAGTAAAGAACTTTTGCTGGTCCCTGGAGCCTCGAAACCACGCACATCATCACTTGTGGCTTGGAGGTTTGCCAGCATATGGGTTCCCAAGGGGACTCTGGGTTGTGCCACTGCCTCCCTGGTCTCCCCAGCCCTTGAAGACTGGGCTCCTAAGCTCCTGCTCTGCTGGGTGCTGCCTGTGAGGCTGTATGTGAGGGGCTTAGATGGCCACCTGCCCTCCTGTGCAGCTGGAGGAGCCTTCAAGGGCCCATGATCATTCCAAGATGGGATCCCTGGCGGGGCCCTCTGGAACTGCTTACATGCAGGTGAAGAGGCCAGAAGACTCTCTGGCATGTCAGATGCTTTGGTCAGCACCTGCTTTCTCAGACTTGCCATCGGTGGCTCTCTAAGGAACGTGGCCACCTCAACTTTTGAGCCAGCCCCAGATTCACAGGTGGCTGAGGAGGGACCGGCAAGCTGTGTAAGGGACAAGGACGAAACCTTTTCCAGTTTAAAGCACTGAATGGGTTTGAGGACCCTGAGGGGTAGACTCCACCTGTGTTTGGCCCATAACCTCCCAATATGGGCTCCCAGCACCTGCTGCGTACACGGCTCGAGGAAGGGAAGCACCTGGGCTGTGTTCACACAGGCTTTTCCACTTTTCGGGGGTGCTAGATTGCTGGTCTTCACGTAGGTGTTGGACACGGGAAAAGCCTGGTTGACAGCAAGCCAGGATCGACGCACACTCACGGGGATGAAGCCCTTATTGATCTGACCCAACTTCCTGCCGACGTGGGCTTTCAGGACGTTTTCTATACGATTCCTTTCTGTGCGTCTTAATAAATCACTTCCTGAGTCACTCCTCAAGGGCTTCCTCAAGTCCCTTTCCGACTCCTCAGAGGTCGCCCCCAGAACTTTCCCTGGGAAGTTTTCCATGCCCCTGGATAGATTTTGCGGGGTCTGCCCCAGAATTTGCCCCAGATGTGGGCACGGGTCCCTCTCCAGCTGGAACTTCACCTTCTGTGCCTCCTTGCTGCTTTCGCCTGTGGACGTGGAGGACTGCCAGGGCCTGGGTTTGCCCTTGGCCTGGCTTGTCCCTGACGATTCGTCCCGAAGTTGCATCAGATCCAGAGACTCTTGGATCCTTCCCAGGTTGCCCTGGTGTTGAATGAACCACTTTTGAATGTGTTGCTCCAGTTGTCTCCAGAGTTCAGGACTGATCGGAAAGTTCTCAGGCAGAACAGATGTCAAGCGTTCCTGGGGAAGGTTAGGAGTGGAGACACTAAACACATCCTGAGATTTTTGGACCCTAGAGGGTAAAGCCAACCCACCTTCTAGTTGTTTCCTCAACAAAGGCCATTCAGGGTGCTGAGTTTCAGGTAGGCAGAGAGCTTGCACTTTCTTCTGCGATGCAGGGCAAGCTACTCCAGAGTTATGAATCAGGGATGGAAAAGCAGGAGACAGGACTGGGAAAGAGGATTGAAGATGGGCCTGAGCCTCGGCCTGAGCCATAGGTATGGGCCGGAATTGGGGTGTGGATGAAATAAAAGGTTGGGACTCGGGCCCCAGATGGGACAGGGGCTGGGCCTGGAAAAGCAGTGGGGACATTGTAGTCTCCCTTTGAATTGGGCAGACATTGGAAATTCCATTGAACAAGAAAGGAGGAGACTGTAAAGTGTAAGACCTTTCAGTGACCCAGGCATTAGCCACCAGGGATTCGCTGTGCAGAGAGGGGAGGCCCCAGAAAAGCTGGCTATAATTCTTCTGAAAACTTTCCTGCAAGATCCTAGGATCTGAGAGCTTCTGAGGACTGGGCAGCTGTTTCGAGTTCTCGCCCATGTTCCAGAAGGGTTTTGGGGTTGTGGGGTCCTGCTCAGCATCCAATGATTTAACCAAATTCCCCAAAGAATTCAAGTGCTTTTCTGGGCTCATTTGTTTTAGAAATGATCCATTGTTTTCTTTTTCCTCCGAAATGTTGACCTTGGCTCTTTCTATGACTTGTATACCCATGACATTCTGACCATCAGAGTTGAGTAAAAACGGGCTACCAGCTTCCATCTGACAGGTCTCTGGTGGGTGGCGGGAAAGATGATCTTGCTGGACTGACGAGTTGAAGACGCACCAGGTTCTGGTAGTCTCCTGCCACCAGGAGAAGGTAGAAACTTGACTGTTTGAGCCGCCAAGGCCTGAGATGGCTGGGACAGAAGCCGCCAAATCCTTACGCAGAGACAAGCTTTGAGGGACGGTGCCCAGTGGAAGTGCCACTGAGTCACAGTGAGATGGAATTATCAGAGTGGAGTCCCGCAGGGGAGGAGCAGGGAAAGCTTCCGGAGGAGACGGACTATCAGAGGTGTGTGGTGGGTGAGGGAAAAGTGCAGGTGGCTCGGGTGAGGTGCTTTCTGGGGGAAGGGAAGGTTCTGGTGCCTGGAAGGCACTTAGGGAGGAGACTGAGGTGGTCATTGGGCCTGGTGATGGGGTGGAGGCCAGATCCTGAGGATGCTTGGTTCGAGGATCCGGGGAAGCTAACGGGGAAAGCATGGGAGCAGCATCTTCCATAGACTCATGAGAGGACCGGGAGTCTCCATCAGGTGCTCTTTTGCCCACCTCACCTGGGGGCTCTGGACCGGAGAGCTGACCAAAGTCACCTTTGTCAGGGTGTGGCCCCAGGAGGCTGCAGGAGACAGGAGGCACAAGTTGCAGCCAGGAGCAGGTGGGGCCAGGGGCAGAGTGGGAGCTCGGGTCACAGCCCCTCCACCACCCCACATCCTGACTGCCCAATTCTCCTGCTACCCCTCGCCCCAGGGTTTTACTCCCATCCTCTGTCCCCCTGGTCTCCCCATCCCAGGTCAGCTCCAGGCTGCCTATGGCCCTGGGGTCACATCCCAGCCCTGGTAGGAAGGATGAAGGGAAGGGGAAGTGCCTCACCTCTGCAGTTGTGAAAACAGGTCCCAAGTCTCCTCCAGGCCTCTCGGGCGCGCTCTACAAGCTGGAAATCAGGAGACCGGGTTAGGGCGGTGCAGGAGGGACCTGGGATCTCACAGGAGGATGAGTGCATGTTTCTTTAGGGAAGACCATGGGGAATGAGACCCTGGAACCCGCATATCTGTGTCCAGAGCCACATGGCCCCGAGGGTAATAGCAAGGCATGGCGGGCAGGGCTTTGTCATTCACAAAGGGCTTCCACACACGGACCCCCCCACCCCCACAGTCCTCACAACTGCCCTGTGGGGACAAAGGACTGGGGTGGTCTCAAAGAGGAATCAGCCTTAGCAGAGTTGAACAGCTGTTCCCAGGGACCAGGAGGCCCCCTCACCCCCCTCCCATCCAGGCAGGCGTTGTTCTCCCCACTACACACACACTGCCCCCTGCTGGGTAAGGCCCAGTCCCTGGCCCACCAAGGCTTCATTCTGGCTCGGAATCTGAGAAGGATCCGGGGTTCTGATTTCCTTCCTATGAGCCCTGCCCCAGGCTTCTTCAACTGACTTCTTCAGAGTCAGTTCCCTCCGGGGCAGACGAGATCAAATTAACTCTAGTGTGCCCTGGCAGAGCCTTACCTCTCAGACTGTGGTTTTTCATCCTGCCTCTGGGCCTCCCTCTCCGCCCTACTGGACACTGGGAGACAAGATGACGCGGGGAGACAAGATGACGCGGGGAGACAAGATGACACTGGGAGACAAGAAAGGGGGAGGAGCTAGGACCGGCTCTCAGTCTCCGCCCCCAGCCCGGCCGCAGCGCGCTGCACTCACGAACCGCGCGGCTCTCTGTCTGGCTCAGGGAGCTCTGTGTTCTTCCTCCCACTCATGTTTAAATGGATGACAAACTGCTTTTCTTCTTAGAAAAACAGGAAGAGGGGGCCGGGCGCGGTGGCTCACGCCTGTAATCCGAGCACTTTGGGAGGCCGAGGCGGGTGGATCAACTGAGGTCAGGAGTTTGAGACCAGCCTGGCCATGGTGAAACCCCGTCTCTACTAAAAATACAAAAATTAGCCGGGCGTGGTGGCGGGCGCCTGTAATCCCAGCTACTCAGGTGGCTAAGACAGGAGAATAGCTTGAACTCGGGAAGCAGAGGTTGCAGTGAGCCGATATCGCTCCATTTCATTGCAGCCTGCACGACAGAGCAAGACTCTGTCTCAAACAAACAAACAAACAAACAAACAAAAAAAACACACATACACACACAAGAGAGATTTTCAATATGACGCCGTCAGTCCCTGTTCCTCTGCTCGAGGAACACCCAGGCCCGCAGGCACCGCTGAGCTGTCAGGTAGGATTCTGCTTCCCAGGAGACCAGAGGAGACGCCAGGCCCCGGTGGGAGGCCCTCGGGGGCTCAGCACAGCCCCCAGATCACCCCATACAGAGGAGACTGGGCCCCGAACCATCTGCCCCAGGAAGGGCCTGATGAGCCAGGGCTCAGGGTCTGGCCTCGGACAGAGACCTCCCCCGTCTCATGACCGTTCCTGGTGCTGAGTCCACGGGTTTGATTTTGCCTTGACGCCTCCTGCGCTCCCCCACAGGCGGACTGAGAGCTTGGGACGGAAATCCCAGTACACGATCCACCCCTACCAACCCTGGCTGCCCTGCCTCTCCCTGGAAGGATGATGTTCTGGTCTCTCCTGAGACTTCCCATCGCAGAAGTCTCTCCACTGGATTTGGAAAAGTGGAACTAATAAGAAAAAGAAAGGAAAGAATCAAGCTCTGTGGGTCCGGACTGAGGGCTCCTCACCTTTCTCTTCCCAGGTGATGGTGAGGGTGGGTCGTCACAACGGAGGTAAGAGAAGTAGGGGAATAATAGGAAGAAGAACCCCAGGGCAAACACCAAGGTGAGGAAGATATCCAACACCCATGGTGTGGAGCTGGGGGCGTTTAGCGACGAGGCACTAAGTAATTTTAGAGGAAAGGGGAGATTCTCCATGTGAATAGGCGCATTGCTTTCAAGCAACTGAGCTCTGGGCATCCCCGTGGAGACTAGGGACTGGGGCCCACGCCTGCATCACAGAGCTGGGGCCTTCACATCACAAAGGGCTCCTTTGTTGGGGAGAGGGAGGGACAGCGGGAGGGGGAGGGACAGTGGGAGGGGGGGCAGCGGGAGGGGGAGGCTGAAGCACAGCTCTTCCCCACCCTCCAAGCTGGGGATCCCTCCACCCTCCCACCTTCCAGATCCCTCCTTCCCACTCAGTTTTGTCAGTGATAGAACTTAGCCAATTTTCTATGCTTTCTCCCTGAAACACAGATATTACCTGGTTTATTTTATCTGTTGGAGACGGTGGCTTCAGGTTACCTATTTTATGACCCTTGAAAATCTGAAGTTGACTCTGAAATTTTAGCTATGTACCAGGGAATTTTATTCTCAGAATCTCGTTCGTCCTTAACCCCAGCTTTCCCACACAATGTTTTTGTCTTATATCAATCCAGGGACAAAATGTAAATTTCTTTTACACTTATGTGGTTTTACAAATTTTGAAAAGTAACTTTTAAAAAATTATTTCTATCTCACTTTGAATCAAAGGGACCTACCCACGTACAATTAAGACTTTTTTTATTTTTTAAATTTTATTTTTGTATTTATTTTAAGTTTCGGGGTACACGTGCAAGACATGCAGTTTCCTTACACAGGCAAGTGTGTACCATGGTGGTTTGCTGCCTCTATCAACCCCTCACTTAGGTATTAAAAGCAGCATGCATTAGCTATGTTTCCTGATGCTCTCCCTACCACCGGCCCTCCCCAGACAGGCGCCAGGGTGTGTTGTTCCCCTCCCTGTGTCCATATGTTCTCATCGTTCAGCTCCCACTTGTAAGTAAGAACATGTGGTGTTTGGTTTTCTGTTCCTGCATTAGTTTGCTGAGGATAATGGCTTCCGGCTTCATCCATGTCCCTGCAAAGGACTTGATCTCATTCTATTTTATGGCTGCATAGTATTTCATGGTGTCTATGTACCACATTTTCTTTATCCAGTCTATCATTGGTGGGCATTTGGGTTGATTCCATGTCTTTGCTATTGGGAACAGTGCTGCAATGAACATACACGTGCATGTGTCTTTGTAATGGAATGATTTATATTCGTTTGGATATACAATAATGGTATATCTGCACTGAGGGGATTTCTGCCCAGCACAAACCACCCAGTCTTCCTAGCACTGGCAGGGCAAAACCGCTGACTAGACCCACAATAATGGAGGTCACCGCTCCCAGTAGAAACTTGGTCTTCTTAGGAAGACTCCAGGATGCTGAGCTGGCCAGTGGGGATTCCATGCCAGTGGGTCTTAGCTTGTGGGGTTCCGTGGGAGTGGGTCTGCTTGACTCCCTGGCTTCAGTCCCCTTCTCGTGGGAGTTGATGGATCTCCTGCTCCACTGGAGTTCTGTGAGCCACCAGAGCATGCAAAAACTCCTGCAGCTCAGCTCCTTGCGGAAGTGGCTGCCGACTGGAGTCCCTACTATAGGTCTGCACAGCTTTGTGCTTGGGATCCAGGGCCCTGGTGGTGTGGACTCACAAAGGGATGACCTGATCTGGGGTTTGCAAAAGTCTGTGGGAAAAGCACAGTTCCCCGGGCGGGCAGCACAATCCCTCACTGCCTCCCTTGGCTGGGGGAGGGAGGTCCCTTTGCCCTGTGCAGCTCCTGGGTGAACTGTCGCCCGACTCTGCTTTTCCTTGCTCTCCAGGGGTCACGCCAACTGCCTGGTCAGTCCCAGTGAGGGGGTCTGGATACATCAGTTAGAAATGCAGAAATCCCTCGCTGTTTGTGTTTGTCTCAGTGGGAGCTGCAGAGCAGAGCTGTTTCTACTCAGCCATCTTGGCCCCTCCCCCATTAAAATAATTAATATTCAAAATTTGTAATTCTGATTATGAAAGAATGATAAGTAATTAAACCTTCAAGTGGTATTTCTGTAAATGTATAGCATTTACAGTTCTGGACTTGGTAATGCTTAAAGTGCATAATAACTTATGAGACTGCTCTATAGGCATACCTCAGAGATACTGTGGGTTTGGTTTCAGGCCACTGTGGAGATGAGCTCTTTGGGGCAGTGCCCAGTGGAAGTGCCACTGAGTCACGGCGAGACGGAGTCAGAGTACAGTCCAGCAGTGGGGCAGAAACGAAGGCTTTGGAGGAGTGGAGGGCAGGCCAGAGAATGAGGCAGGTATGATGGGTGAGGGGAAGACACAGGTGGCTTGGGTGAAGGGCATTCTAGGGGAACGGAAGATTCTGGTGGCCAGTTCTGCAATAAAACAAACATGGCAATAAAGCAAGTCACACAGAATTTTTGGTTTCTCAGTGCATATAAAAGTTAGGTCTATACTATACTGTAGTCTACTAAATGGGCAATAGCATTATGTCTAAAAAAGTCAATGTACATGCCTTAGTCAAAAATGGTTTTACTGTTTAAACATGCTATCAATCACCTGAGCCTTTGACATCAAGTTCTTTTTGCTGGTCGGTGGCCTTTCCTCAGTGTTGTGGCTGCTGACTGATCATGTGGGAGCTGCTGGAGGTGAGGTGGCTGTGGCAATTTCTTAAAATAAGACAACAATCAAGTTTGCTGCATTAATTGACTATTTCTTTCAAGATTCCTCTGTAGCATACAATGCTATTTGGTAGCATTTTACCCACAGTAGAACTTCCTTCAAATCAGAGACAATTCTCTCAAACCCTGCCACTGCTTTATCCACTAAGTTTATGCAATTTTCTAAATACTCTGTTGTCATTTCAACAAGGTTGCACAGCATCTACACCTGGAGTAGGTTCCAGCTCGAGAAACCACTTTCTTTGCTCATCTAAGTTCTCATTTGTTAAAGTTTTATCATGAGATTTCAGCAATTCAGCCACATCTTAAGTTCCTTCATATCTTTTCATCTTAGTTCTCTTGCTATTTCCACCACATCTGCAGTTACTTCTTGCACTGAAATGTTGAACCCCCAAAGTCATCCATGAGGACTGGAATCAACTTCTTCCAAATTTCTTTCAATGTTGATATTTTGACCTCCTCCCATGAATCACAAATGTTCTTAATTTTAACCTCCTCCCATGAATTGCAAATGCTTTTAGAATGGTGAATCCTTTCTAGAAGGTTTTCAACTTACTTTGCCCAGATCTATCGAAGGAACTACTATGCATGGTGGCTACAGCCTTCTGAAATGTATTTCTCAGCTAATCAGCCTTGAAAGTCTAAATTACTCATTGATCCATGGGCTGCAGAATGGATGTTATATTAGCAGGCATGCAAACAGCATTAATGTCCTTGTAGTTCTCCATCAGAGCTCTTGGGTGACCAGGTAAATTGTCAATGAACAATATTTTGAAAGGGATCTTTTTTCAAAGCTGAGCTGTGAGCTTAAAATATTCATGTGATAAACAGATGTGCTGTCATTCAGGCTTTGCCCCAGTTACAGAGCACAGGCAGAGTAGATGTAGCATAGTTCTTAAGGGCCCTAGAATTTTCAGAATGGTAGTTGAGCTTTGGCTTCAGCTTAAGCCCATAACAAAAGAGTCATCCTGTTCTTTGAAGCTTTGAAGCCAGGCATTTATTTTGCTACCTGGCTATGAAAGTCCTGGATGACATCTTCTTCCAGTATAAGGTTGTTTCATCTGCAGTAAAAACCTCTGTGTAGTGTAGCCAGCTTTGTTGCTTATCTTAGCTGATCTTATGGGTGATTTGATGCAGCTTCTACATCCGCACTTGCTGCTTTTCCTTGCACTTTTGTCTTATGGAGACGACTTCTTTTCTTAAACCTCATGAACCAATCTCTGCTAGCTTCAAACTTTTTTTTCTGTGGCTTCCTAACCTCTCTCAGCCTTCAGAGAATTAAGAAGAGTTAGGGCCTTGCTCTGGATTAGGATTTGGCTTAAGGAAATGTTGTGGTTGGTTTGATCTTCTACCCAAACCACTCAAACCTTCTCCATATCAGCAAAAGGCTGTTTCACTTTCATACCACTCATGTGTTCATTGGAGTAACAATTTCCTTCAAGAACTTTTTCTTTGTGTGCACAGCTTGGCTAACTGTTAGGTGCAGGTAGCCTAGCTTTTGGCCTGTCTCGGCTTTTTACATGCCTTCCTCACTCAGCTTAATCATTTCTCACTTTTGATTTATAGTAAGAGATGTGTGACTCTTACTTTCACTTGAACACATAGAGGCCTAGGTAGAGTTATTAACTGGCCTAATTTCAATAGTGCTGTGTCTCAGAAAACAGGGAGACCTGAGGAGAGGGGGAGATGGAGGAAGGTCAGATCAATGAAACCATTCGAATACACATATGTATCAATTGAGCTTATTGTCTTTTGGGGAGCATGGTTTGTGATGCCCCAAAACAATGACAATAGTAATATCAATGATCACTGATCACAGATCACCGTAACAGACATAATAATAACAAAACATTTGAAATATTGCAAGAATTACAAAAATGTAATGCAGAGATACAAAATAAGCACATGCTACCAGAAAAGTGGCACTGGTAGACTTGCTTGATGCAGGGTTGCCACAAACCTTCAATCTGTAAAAAAAACGCAATATCCGAGAAGCATAATAAAGTGAAGTGCAATAAAACAAGGTAAGCTTGTGTATGTATGCAGGCACACAACAATACACATCCACCTATCCAGACACAAATCTGTGTACAAACAAATCCTATATTTTCAAATCCAAGAATACATCATTTGCACCTTAAAAACATCTGTCATCCTTGTAGTGTCCTTTTCTGTCTTTGTTATCAGGGTAATGCTGGCCTCATAAAAAATGTTTGGAAGTGTTCCCTCCTCTTCAACTTTTGGAAGAGTTTGTGAAGAAATGATACGAATTCTTCTTTAAACACTCTTTAGAATTCTCCGCTAAGCTATCTGGTCTTGGATTTTCCTTTTTCAGGAGCTTTTGACTACTAACTCATTATTTTTACTCATTATTTGTTTTGATTTTCTATTTCTTCATGTTTCAGTCTTAGTGGATGTATGTTTCTAGAAATTTCTCTATTTCTTCTAAGTTAAACAATTTGTTGACACATAGTTGTTTAGAGCAGACTGTTACTATCCTTTGTATTTCTAGGGTACCAATTTTAATATCTCCTTTTTTGTTCTAATTTTATTTATTTGAGACTTCTCTCTTTTTTCTTAGCCTAGTGAAAGGTTGGTCAATTTTTATTATCTTTTCAAAAAACCAGCTTTTTGTTTCATTGATCTTTTCTATTGTTTTTCTAGTCTATTTCATTTATTTCTGCTATGATCTTTCTTAGTTCCTTCCTTCTTCTAATTTTGGGCTGGATTTTTTTTTCTATTTCTTTGAGGTATATTTTTTTTGAGATCTGTTTTCTTCATTTAGCACTTATCCGTATAAACTTCCCTGTTAGAACGGCTTTTGCTGCATCTCATAAGTTTTAGTATGTTGTGCTTTCATTTTAGTTTGTCTCAAGATATTTTATTTTATTTTTTATGTTTTATTTGATCTATTGGTTGTTCAGGAGTGTATTGGTTGATTTCCACATATTTGTCACTTTTCTAAGTTTTCTCCTGTTTTTAATTTTCAGTTTCATGCCATTGTGGTCAAAAATAATACTTGATAATATTTCAACCTTCTTAAATTTGCTAAGACTTGTTTTCTGGCCTAATATGTGACATATGTTGGAGAATGTACTGTGTATGCTCGAGAAGAATGTGTATTTTGCTGTTTTGGAAAGAAATGTCCTGTATATGTCTGGTCCATTTGATCTATAGTGTAGTTCAAGTCAGCTGTTTCCTTATTGATTATCTGTCTGAATGATCAATCCATTGTTGAAAGTGGGATATGGAAGTCCCCTACTGTTATTGTATTATTGTTGTCTACTTCTCTCTTCAGATTTGTTAATATTTGCTTTATATAATTAGGTGCTCCAATGTTGGGAGAATATATACTTGCAGTAGTTATATCCTCTTGATGAATTGACCCTTGTATCATTCTATAATGACTTTCTTTGTCTCTTGTTACAGCTTTTGACTTAAAGTCTATTTTGTTTGTTGTAAGAATAGCTACTTGTTCTTTTTTGTTGTTCCCTTTCTTTCCTTTCAGTCTATGTGTGTCTCTGAAGGTGAAGAGAGTCTCTTATAGGTGGCGTATATTTGGTTCTTGTTTTACTCTCCATTCAGCCACTCTGGGTCTTTTGTTTCACTAATTTGGTCCACTGATATTTGAAGTAACTATTGATAGGCATTTTGTAGTTTCTTTGTTCTTTTATTTGTCTCTTGCTGTGCATGATTTGATTATTTTGATTATTTTCTGTAGTGGTATACTTTGATTCTTTGCTGTTTCTTTGTATTAATTCTTTTTTAACCATGTGGTAAAATTCTCATTTGTGTTTCTATTACATGTTTCATCTTTGTAATTATCGTGAAGCTTACATAAAACATCGTATGCTATCATGTGCCACATAAGGATGTTTTGGTCAACGATGGGCCACATATACAATGGTGGTTCCATAAGGTTATAACATTTTTATCGTACCTTTTATATGTTTAGATACATTTAGATACACAAATGCTTGTCATTGTATTACAGTTGCCTACAGCATTCAGTATAGTACAATGCTGTATATAGGTTTGTAGCCTGGAAGCAATAGGTTATACCATATAGCTTGGGTGTGTAGTAGGCGGTATTATCTAATTCTGTGTAAGGACACTCTGTGATATTCACACCATGACAAAATTGCATAATGAGGCATTATTCAGAACATATCCATATTAAGAAATGCACGATTGTAGTTATAATGATTTATTTTAAGTTGATAACTTAACTTCAATCATATACAAAAACCCTACACTTTGCTCTCATCCACTTTTTATGTTTTTTTTTTTTAATGTCAGAGTTTATTTCTTTGTATATTTTGTAATTATATTTATTTGTAGTATTTTTTGTCTTTTAACCTTTTAAAAGTTAAAGTGATTATTATACTGCATCATTACAGTATTAGGAGTATTTTGAATTTGACTGTATAGTTACTTTGACCGGTGACTTTTTATAACTACATATGGTTTCATGATACTAATTAGTCTTATTGCATTTCAATTTGAAGAACTCCTTTTAGGATTTCTTATAAAGCAGGTCTAGTGACAATGGACTCCCTTAGATTATTTTGGGGAGTTTCTGAAAAGGTCTGAAAGTCCTAGCCAGAGCAATTAGGTAAGGAAAAAATAAAAGGCATCTAACATGAAAAAGAAGTGAAAGTGTCTCTGTTTGAAGATGGCATGATCTTATATATAGAAAATTCCAAAGGCTCTAATTAAAAGCTGTTGGAATTAAGAAACAAATTCAGCAAATTTGCAGACCACATAATTAACATTAAAAAAAAAAAAAACCTGTTGCATTTCTATATACTAACAGCGAACTATCCCAGAAAGAAATTAAGAAAACAATCTCGGGCTGGGGGCGGTGGCTCACGCCTGTAATCCCAGGACTTTGGGCGGCCGAGGCGGGTGGATCACAAGGTCAGGAGATCAAGACCATCCTGGCTAACACGGTGAAGCCCCATCTCTACTAAAAACACAAAAAATTAGCTGGGTATGGTGACAGGTGCCTGTAGTCCCAGCTACTCGGGATGCTGAGGCAGGAGAATGGCATGAACCCGGGAGGCGGAGGTTACAGTGAGCCGAGATCGCGCCACTGCACTCCAGCCTGGGTGACAGAGTCAGACTGTCTCAAAAAAAAAAAAAAAGAAAAGAAAAGAAAAGAAAAGAATTTCATTTACAATAGTATCAAAAAATTAACTACTTAGGAATAAATTTAAATAAGAAAGTAAAATTTCTATATACCAAAAATCTGTAAAACACTGATGAAAGAATTTGAAGAAGACACATATCTCTATTACTCAGCATGATCTGCAGATAAAATGCAACCCCTATCAAAATTTCAATGGCGTTTTTCAAAGAAATGGTAAAAAGCAATTCTAAAATTTGTATGCAACCACAAAAGCAACCACAAAAAAAGTTTTGACCAAACAGTCAAACATCCTTGAGCAGAAAAAAGCAAAAGTGAAAGCATCATATTAGCTTATTCCAAACTAAATTATAAAGCTATAGTAATCAAAATAGTATGGTACTGGCATAAAAACAGACATGTAGGCCAAGGGAACAGAATAGAGAGCACAGAAATAAATACATGCCTTTACACTCAATTAATCTTCAGCATTGGTGCCAAGAATACACAATGATAAAAGTTTAGTCTCTTTAATAAATGGTGTTGGGAAATCTGGATATCCACATGCAGAAGAATGAAACTGAACCCTTATCTCACCCTACATACAAAAACGGACTCAAAATGGATGAAAGACCTCAACCTAGGACCAATACTGTAAAACTCTTAGACATAAATATAGGAGAAAAGCTCCTTGACACTGGTATTGGTAATAAATTTTCAGATTTGTCCCCAAAAGTATAGACAACAAAAGCAAAAATAGGCAAATGGGACTAAATCAAACTAAAAGATTCAGCACAGCAAAGGAGACAATCAATACAATGAAAAGACAACCTAAAGAAGGGGAGAAAATATTTACACACTATACATCTAATAAGATGTTAATATCCAAATAAATTAGGAATTCAGACGATTCCAAAGGACCTTGTAGTAGTCTTTTTCATGCTGCTGATAAAGACATACCTGAGACTGGGTGATTTATAGAGAAAAAGAGGTTTGAAGGACTCACAGTTCCACGTAGCTGGAGAGGTCTCACGATCACAGTGGAAGATGAAAGGCACATCTTACATGACAGCAGGCAAGACAGGATGAAAGCCAAGTGAAAGGGAAACACCTTATAAAGCAGTCAGATCTCGTGAGACTTATTTACTAACACAAGAACAGTGTGGGAGAAACTGCCCCCATGATTCACTTACCTTCCACCAGGTCCCTCCCACAACTTGTGGGAATTGTGGGAACTATAATTCAAGATGAGATTTGGGTAGGGACACAGACAAATCATATCATGCTGACCCGGCTCCTCCCAAATCTCATGTCCTCACATTTGAAAACAAATTATGCCTGCCCAACAGTCCCCCAACATCTTAACTCATTTCAGCATTAACTCAAAAGTCCACAGTCCAAAGTCTTATCTGAGACAAGGCAAGTCCCTTCAAGCTATGAGCCCGTAAAGTCAAAAGCAAGTTAGTTACTTTCCAGATACAATGGAGGTACACGGAGGGGGGTAAATATACCTGTTCCAAGTGGGTGAAATTGGCCAAAACAAAGGGGCTACAGGCCCCAAGTCCAAAATCCAGCAGGCCAGTCAAATCTTAAAACACCAGAATGAACTCCTTTGACTCCATGTCTCACATCCAGGTCACACTTATGCAAGAGGTGGGCTCCCATGGCCTTGGGCAGCTCCGCCCCTGCAGCAAAATTCTGCCTGTACATTTAGGTGTTTCCATACATCCTCTGAAATCTAGGCAGAGGTTCCCAAACCTCGATTCTTGACTTCTGTGCACCCACAGGCTCAACACCATGTGAAACTGCCAAGGTTTGGGGCTTGCAACCTCTGCAGCCACAGTCCAAGCTGTACCTTGGCCCCTTTTAGCCATGGCTAGAGTGGCTGGGATGCAGGGCATCAAGTCCCTAGGTGGCACACAGCAGGGGGGCCCTGAATCCAGCCCAGGAAACCATTTTTTCCTTTTAGGCCTCCTGGCCTGTGATGGGAGAGGCTGCTGCAAAGGTCTCTGACATGTCCTGGAGATATGTTCCACATTGTGTTGGGGATGAACATTTGGCTCCTTGTTGCTCATGCAAATTTCTGCAACTAGCTTGAATTTCTCCTCAAAAAATTGGTTTTTCTTTTCTATCATGTCATTTGGCTACAAATTTCCCAAAATTTTATGCTCTGTTTCCTTTTAAAACTGAATGCTTTTAACAGCACCCAAGTCACCTCTTGAATGCCTTGCTGCTTAGAAATTTCTTCTGCCAGTTACCCTAAATCATCTCCTTCGAGTTCAAAGTTCCACAAATCTCTGGGGCAGGGGCAAAATGCCACCAGTCTCTTTGCTAAAACATAGCAAGATTCACCTTTACTCCAGTTCCCAACAAGTTCCTCATCTCCATCTGAGACAACCTCAGCCTGAATTTTATTGTCCGTATCATTATTAGCATTTTGGTCAAAGCTACTCAACAAGTCTCTAGGGAGTTCCAAACTTTCCCATGTGAGCCCTGCAAACTGTGCCAACCTCTGCCTGTTACCCAGTTCCAAAGTTGATTCCACATTTTTGGATATCTTTACAACCGCACCCCACTCTACCAGTACCAATTTACTATATTCATCTGTTCTCATGCTGCTGATAAAGGCATGTGTGATTTATAAGGGAAAAGAGGTTTAACGGACTCACAGTTCCACGTGGCTGGGAAGGCCTCGCTCATGGCGGGAGGCTAAAGGCACATATTACACAGCAGCAGGCAAGACAGAATGAAAGCAAGTGAAAAAGAAAATCCTTTATAAAACAATCAGATCTTGTGAGGCTTATTTCCTACCACGAGAACAGTGTTGGGGAAACTACTCCCATGATTCAACTGTCTCCTACTGGGTTCCCCCCATAACATGTGGGAATTATGGGAGCTACAATTCAAGACGAGATTTGGGTGGGGACACAGCCAAACCATATCAGACCTGGAGAGATACATTTCTAAAAGACATATGATTGACAATAGGTATATACTAAGAAAAAGATGTTTGCCATCACTAATCATCAGGAAAATGTGCAATGAGATATCACCTCACATCTATTAGGAAGGCTATTATAACAGTAAAAGGTAACAGATGTTGCTAACGATACTGAGAAAAAGAAACCCTTGTGCTTAGTTGATGGGAATGTAAATTGGTACAGCCATTACAGATAACAGTATGGAGTTTCCTCAAAAAATTAAAAATGGAACTCCCATATAATCCAGCAATCCCACATCTGGGTATATATCCAAAGTAAAGAAAATCACTATCTCAAAGAGATATATATACTTACGTGTTCATTGTAGTGTTATTTACACAGAAAAGATATGGAAACTACCTGTGTCTATTGACAGATGAATGGATGTTTTAAATGTATTACACACACACACACACACACGTGTAATGGAATATCATTTAGCCTTTAAAAATGAGGAAATATTGACATTTGTGACAACATGGATAAATGTGGAGTTTATTATGGTAAGAAAAATAAGCCATGAATACACACACAAAAAAATCCTGCATGATTTCACTTATATGCAGGCTTAAAAAATGTCAACCTCATGGTAACAGAGTAAAACAGTGCTTACCAGGGCCTGGAAGTTGGGGAAAAAGAAAAAATGTTTGTCAGAAGATACAAACTTTCAGTTATAAAATGAATACATTCTGGAGATCTAATGTACAGCATAGTGACTAAAGTGAATAATAATGTATACTTGAAATTTGCTGAAAGAGTAGATCTCAAGTGTTCTCCACCAAACAAACACAAGTAAAAAGGTAACCAAGTGAGGTGATGACTATGTTAGCTTGATTGTGGTCATTATCACTTCACAGTGTATATGTATATCAAAATATCACACTGCACACCCTAACTGTATACAATTTTTCTTTGTTAATCAATAAAACTGGCAAAAATATCTTTTATATGTTGCCTTGAATCCATTTCTTCATATTTTGTCAAAATACATAGTCCTCACTGTTTGCATAAGTTTAGAAACTTGTGCTACATCCCGAAGCCAGGAGTGGGGTAGGGTGAACTAAGTTACTGACTCTTTAGGAACCTTAGGGTGTGAGGTGGGACTGGAGTTCAAGGCCTAGCCACTGAGTCTGGTCTTGAGCATTCTCTTTCTGTTTTGTTTTGTTTTGAGACAGAGTCTCACTTTGTTGCCCAGGCTGGAGTGCAGTGGCATCATCTGGGCTCACTGCAACCTCCACCTCCCGGGCTTGATGATCCTGCCACCTCAGCATCCCAAGTAACTGGTACCACAGGCATGTGCCACTATGCCTAGCTACTTTTTTTTTTTTTTTTTTTTTTTTTTTTTTTTGTATTTTTGGTAGAGATGGGGTTTTGCTTTGCTGCCCAGGCTGGTCCTGAACTTCTGAGCTCAGGTCATCCACCTGGCTTGGCCTCCCATAGTGCTGGGTTTACAGGTATGAGCCACCACGCCTGGCCATGAGCAGCCTCTTCTGATATCTCTAGTGTGTTCTGTACACATTTTCTTTGTCTAAATGCACCTTTCCTTTCTCCTCCCTTCCACTCCAGAACCGTAGATACTCAAGTCTATCCTGAACCACATAGAGTTTTGTTTTGCTTTGAGTTTTCGTATAGCTTTGAGTGCTATACGAAATTCATTTACGATATTATTTTACATTCCTTTGCAGAAGTAACTCAGGGTTCACTTAGGGATTCACATGGTAAATTTATCTTAATGCTCCAAGTGGGCTTAAAGGAACTTTCTTCTTGTCGGTCATAATGTTTGTATACAACTGCAATGGGAATTTGAGTTTGTGTGACTAGTGTCATGAGAGTGCATGTTTGTGAGCACACGTGTGCATCTGCTATTTCTTCTATTGGTCTAATGTTGGAGGGCAGGGAAATTGTATACTAATCTCCACATCCTACTGAGCCAATCAGTGGTGTTCAAATTGGATGGACAGTATATTATTTATACAGTATATTATTTAACCAAAGAATTAAGCACTGTAGCTGTATTATTTAGAGAAAGCAAAAAAAAGACTTTTCCTTCTTTAGGATATTATCAACTTGAATTCAAATTTTTATCAAAAATTGGACCTAACTCTTTTTATTCATATTTTCCTGCTACATTTTTTCCACTAATTTATTTTCGATAGGTTATATTGTGTGTTTTTTTGACACTTAAAAATTTTACCTGATAATCTTAACGTTTCATTTATGTAATTATTGTTCCATTGTGACTTGTTCTATCATCTCATTTCATGATTTTTCATACTTTCTTTCCTGTTTCTTTTTTCCTCTCTATTTGTACCTCTTACTGTACAGATCAAATCTTTTTCCATTTGTTTGAAATCTGAAAAATTTAACATTATAATGGTGGTTATATCATTATTTTTGTTAATTTTCTCAATTTCCTACATGTGTCAAAATTAATCTCATCTTAGCAAACTAAGTAAGTACTCTAGCCTCCTCTTGCCACCTCTGGTTTTGCTTTCGCCGTCACGACAGCCCTTTGTTGAAGGGGGTGCTTTCTGAAGTTTACTCGGGGTTGTTTTCAATATGTTATGTTTTCATGTATTTTTTAGGGTATGATAAACACCACTACCATTGATTCTTGAACCCTCAGTTCTAACATCACGGTGTATTTCTCTTCTTACTGGAGTATGTCCTCTAGGCATTTTCAAAGGGATTTATTTGAAATAAAACTTTTGAGGCCTTATTTTATAATGTCTTTTTCTGTGCTTTCGTATTTAAAAGATTTCGGCTGCAAATAATTCAAGGATTAAAATGTGTTTCCTTTTAATTTTTGAAAAATATTACTTCATTTTATTCTTCTCTCCAGCATTGCTGTTGGAAAGGCTGATGCCAATCAAAACCAATTTTTCCCTAAAGGATGATCTGTCATCTCGTCATTTTGACAGGATGTTACAAAACAAAGGAGTCTTCAATGTTCTGAGTATAAATCATTTTGCAATTATAAACTTAACTGAAATATTAATGCAATATAGAAAGAATTAAAACCTTCTTGACACATGCAAGTACACAGGAATATTAGCTATCATGCACTCATTCAGGAAGAAAAGGTGCAAAAGAAATTTAATAAAAGAAATGGTCATTAGATGCAAGTGTAGTTGACTGTAGGGATGCAATGCTGACAAGTGGCAGCAGGCCTGGCAAGCTGTCTGTCCCAATTCAATTCCTTCATAAAGAGAAGAATAATAATTAGGCTGCCTTGATGATGTGCTGGAAAAAGGTGCTATGTTTCCTTTTTAATCATTCAAAACAAAGGAAAGTAAAATTCCTGGGAAATCAGAAATAATGCATCATAAATGTATAAAAGTTGAGGAAAATACTATATTTTTATGAATTTAAAATGCCATCTCATGTAGATTGTTATCTCTTTTCAGAAGTGCTTTAAAATTGATGACACATAGTGAAAAATGGCATAATTTCAAACAATTAATGGAAAAACATTAATCCGTCTTCTTGAATCTTGGAAACAGGATTCTTTTGGGAGGTTTCGGTGTATCTGTGTATCATTTCCTTACCTTCACACAAATCAAATCACACCACCTGCGACTGTGGTTTAAAAAAAAAGAAAACATAATAATGATGTTGTCAATTCACTTGAGATTCTATGATCAAAATTAACCTATGAACAAAGCACAGACTTTATTATAATTACAAAATAGGATGTAATTTACATAAAATGTGAAAATATAAGCCTAGGACCATATTTGATGCAAGTCGAAAGCTATGACAGGGAATGTTGGAGGGCAGGGAAATTGTATACTAATCTCCACATCCTACTGAGCCAATCAGTGGTGTTCAAATTGGATGGACAGTATATTATTTATACAGTATATTATTTAAGCAAAGAATTAAGCACTGTAACTATATTATTTAGAGAAAGCAAATTTTTAAAAAATTCCTTAAAATTATATATTAAAGACTAAATTGGAAATACAGTTTTAGAAGAAGAAAGTGGGGCAAATGAGCTATATTCTCTACCATTCATAAAACATCAAGGGATATTACTTAAAATTGATAAAACAAATTAGGTGATTATAAAATATTATTTACAGTTCAAGAGAATAGCATATAGTAAAAAAAGAAAATGATAAACCTTGCCTAACTCTGAAAAACAGTCTGGTGACAATAGATATTTGAGCAAAAACAGCCAATTCCCTGTTTCATAATTTAATACATTTGTGTTAAAAGGTTTAGACAATAAAGTTAATCTTGAAATGCATCATAAATAACTGAGTAATTAGCAATCATTAAGTTTATTTTTAAATAAGTGTTTAGATAACTTAGTAATTAGCAATCATTAAGTTCATTTTTAAATACCTGTTTAGTCCACAAAATATAAAAAATATATTTTAGAAAGAGAGGGCATTCCAAAATCTGTCTCAGGAACATTCAATCTCAAATATATTTTAATGAAGCAGAAATGTAAATACATGTCTAGATAATTTAAGTTAAAAAAGGTAAATTTTGGTTGCCTGCTTAACTTTTATGAAACAGATATTTTTCATTCAAGTCCAGCACATATTTTGCTATGACTTTCACATCCTTTCCTCAGAGACGATTTACCTAAACATTAGGGTACCAAAGGAACTAGGAAACAAAAACTTCTTATTAAAGAGAGAAATCTTAAGTGAGGCGCACATTCTGATGATATCAATCTGTTTTCAACATTTTATTAATATTCTGGGAACACTAAGAAAATAAAATCCAAAGGAGCAAGCAGGTATCATTGTCTCAGCGTGGGCCCTCTTTTGTCATCCTCTGTAAGGTCGCAGTCATCAAAGAGCGTGACCCAAGAAGAAAGTAAAACAGGGGAACAGATAAGCATTTCCCTCAATGCAAACAGTATAGTCCTTGAGAAAGAATCCTTCAAGGTCTTAGATATCTTTTACAATTTTTTAGATAAATAGCCTGGGCTATGCAGAACAAAATGAAATGGTGATAAGGAACAGGATAGTGAAGTTTTGTACTAACTGACATAAACGACAAGAATTGATTAACGCTTAGGATAGTGTGAAAGAAGAATTCAATGAAAAATGCAAATTGAAAGAAAAAATATCCAGACAGACCCTTTCCTAAAACATGCATCATAAAATATTTAAAAGCATCTGCTTTAATGCATGGGCTGAGTCAAAGTAAGGCAAATTTTCAGATATCTAGAAGAGCAAAAAATGTTTGAATCCAGAGGTGTGAGTGCCTTATCTGGCATTTGCCCTGGGGTGTCTCCCAGTAACTATTGGCCCAGACCCATGAGCACCTAATTCAGGAGACAGAGGCTGATGCCCATGTAGGGAGGAATATAGGCTAAAATGCCTTCTGCATAAATCTAGGATTTCTAAAGAGAAGCATGCTAAGTTTCTACATCTGTTTTAAAAATTATTTATAGGCCGGGCAAGGTGGTTCACGCCTGTACTCCCAACAGTTTGGGAGGCCGAGGCAGGAGGATCATGAGTTCAGGAGATCGAGACCATCCTGGACATCCTTATACTAAGTGACTCAATCAAAGCTCTTCGTTGGAGTGAGATCTGAAAGCTTTCACTCAAGCCAGCTGCCTCAGCTTCACGGCACCAGATAATGGAGGGAGAAGTGGAGGCTGACATGCAGCAAGAATTACCGTGTGTGTGTTGGAGAGATATTTTGTTTAATTCATTTACGAGACACTCGTGCTGCACTGCTACAGGCCAAACAGCTGTTCTTGGTACTTTGTAAAAATTAATCATCTCAAAGTTGAAAAGTTAATTGTTGTAATATGTCTTCAGTGCTGCCAATCTCTGGGATTTGGAGCCAAAAAAAAAGCATCACCATCATGATTGAGAAATGAAGTTACTGGCAGTAATGGAGCAAACCACAATTCCGCACTTGGACACAGAATTATTCCTGACAAGATCCTGGCTCCTAACTCTTCCTCCGAAACCGAATCTGCAGCTCCCACACAAAAGTGCCGCTCATTTCACCCCAAGTGTGCTCCAGCACACTTCCTACCAGCTCTGTAAGGTCTCCTTCTCCTTCCTACCAGCTCTATAATGTCTCCATCACAATACTAAGGTCAGGGTCAATGGCACCTCTTTTTAGAAACTTTCTGAGAGCCCTGGAAAGTAATCTCTTCTTGTTCGTATTCCATGATTTCCAGTACCTTCTTTACATCACTGATGATCATTTGTGTTGTTGAGTTGTCTCCGTGTGCATCTGACCTTTCTCCCAGATGGTGAGTTCTGGAAGCCAGGAAGCATTTTAGAAAAGTAATAGTTTCTAGTAATTTAGTTCACCTCTGTGCACACTTCTCATATGTTGGGGCTGCCCAGTGAGTACTTGCTGAGGGAAACTGGAGGGCGACTTGCAGGTCAGGTTCACTGAGCCTGAAAGTGAAGCAAATTAAGAGGGCAAAGTGCACAAAACTGGCTGAAATATATGACCACACTGGGGAAACAAACATCCGTGGCCTCTGTGGAGGCGGAACACAGTCGCTGAGGTCTGCGAATCAGCGGCACCCACCTGGCCAAAGCATGCTCAGCATCGGGCTTCGTTCTCCCATGGTGCTTCCGTGGCGAGGAAGAAAAGCTGGACGTACTAACAGGGGCCAGCTGGAAACCACAGCTACATTTCTAGTATTGCTTTTCAGCTGGAATCCCGAAAGAACTCTGAGGTCATGGAGAATGCGGCACATTGTCAGATGGGGCCTGGGTGGGCCTGGTGTTAGAGGATCTGCCCAAGGTCACGGTCTGTGGCTGGGAGGGGAGGGTGTGATTCTCCATCCCCTTATCTCTTTGTGCCATACTTTTTGCCCTGTACACACATGATCATCCTCAACATCTTAAATAGGTTCTCCCACATAGCTAAAATTGATATTGGCATCTAAACTATGCCTAACTTAGCTGAATATCTGGCCTTTGCCTTTAAAGGGTCTGTAAGCTATTGGGATGAGACCAGGGAGAAAAAGGAAGACCACAGATAACTCAAGCATAATCTGCCATCCAATAATTTCATGACATGCTTATGCTTGGAATAAAGTTGGTCTGTTATCAGGAAACTGTCCCACCATCTGTTTGCATTTAGAGACCTCCATTGCTATGGCCTCCATTGTAATGGGCTGTCATTGGGTTTGAAGGCCGGGCGCGGTGGCTCAAGCCTGTAATCCCAGCACTTTGGGAGGCCGAGACGGGTGGCTCACGAGGTCAGGAGATCGAGACCATCCTGGCTAACACAGTGAAACCCCGTCTCTACTAAAAAATACAAAAAAAATAGCCGGGCGAGGTGGCGGGCGCCTATAGTCCCAGCTACTCGGGAGGCTGAGGCAGGAGAATGGCGAAAACCCGGGAGGCGGAGCTTGCAGTGAGCTGAGATCCGGCCACTGCACTCCAGCCTGGGTGACAGAGCGAGACTCCGTCTCCAAAAAAAAAAAAAAAAAAAAAAAGAAAAAACTCTACATGTTGATTTTGATGGCAATAAAAGAGTCAACTGTGCAAGTTGGAGCAAGGTGCTCACCAAAGCTGGGCCTTTCCCTTCCCTCAGGAACTGGCAACAAGAGCAAGAGTTAGCTTCCTGAATGTTTGCATTTCAAAGAGACAGCTCTCAGGTCTTTGAGGAGACAATTCTGGGATGTAGATTTACACTTCAAAGGTGGAGAAAACATTTATAATTGCAAGCTTTCTAAGGTTCTAAGAGGGGATTCAGGGCTCTACCTGCCCATCACCAGGTTTTGCCTGAAACAAACAGTAAATTCTCCTTGCAAGTGAGCTTTTTCAGGCAGTCATTTGAATGAGCCTGGGGTCATCTGCGGGACACCCTTGTGCTGCTGGAAGCCTCGCTAGAGTTTGGTCCTGTCTTTGGACAGGGGTTTGGAAGGAGTAGTTAAGTACTGCGAGGCCTGCCTTCTCATGACCAAAGCTCACAAATGCCCATTTCTTTCTTTCTTTCTTTTTAATATTTAAAAATCTTTATGTGTCTCTTAACACCTCTTGGAAATTTCCATCCCTTTCGAACTGTGTTCCAGTCAAACGAAAATAAAGTGTGGCCCGGCAGCCCTGGGGAGTCTCTGGGTGAAGGGGAGATGAGCACACAAATGTTGAGAGTTTGAGAACTCCTGGCCTTGATCTTTATAATAGTTGGTCAAGTGGTCATCAGTGAAATCCACAGGGATTCCCTGAGAGTGTACAGCTTTGGCATGACGGTTGTTGTAATCTGAAGGAGAAAGTAGAAGTTTACATATGAGTACTGAAGAAGCTTGAGAGAGAGTGTTGCTCTGTCACCCAGGCTGGAGTGCAGTGCAGCCGTCTAGGCTCACAGCAACCTCAGCCTCCTGAGTAGCTGGGATTACAGGCGCCTGCCACCACGTCCAGCTATTTATTTTTTTCTTTAAAATTAGTTTTTCTTTAAAAAGTACAAGTAGTATTTTACTTTTACTTTTGCAAAAAGTAAAGAAATGGTGTTTTGTTGCAAAAATTAAACTGAAATAAATTTTGGATTGTAGAACATTCATTAAAAACTCAAGTTTCAATTTAGTTTAAATCCATCTAGTGCTGTAAGTGTGGCTGTTGGCAGATCTCTTTTTATTTATTTTTATTTATTTATTCATATTGTTAATAACTAATTTTTCAATTATTATTCATGAGCTCTTTCCCATGACAACTCCTTGGAAATTTCTTTCTCTCCCATTAACCTAGTATTATCTGTCAGGCATTCTTATTAAAGTTCTTCCTCTCATTCCCTTCTTCACCATCATTCGTAGGTTAGTTTCAAGGAACTAATTTAATGACCCATTTACTCTGAAGGCAGGCACTGGAAGTGAATTTCTTTCTGAAGCCTTAAGGGATCTCACCTCCTTAAATCTCTGTTTTCCTACTCCTACTTCAAATATTATTGAGACATTATGTTTTCTTCCTCTACCTTCAGATCCTTCAGTATCAACAGGTCCAGATGTGCCTAAGCCCTCAGACAAGTCTGCAAACAATCATCGTATCAACATTTGACTAATACATTGCAGATGATCCCAGGCACCACTGTCTTAACCTGTGAAAACTGCAAATTCTTGGCACAAACAGCTGCTTCTGCACGCCCCTCCTCCTCATACATACACTAAGAGACTTGGCCAAATTTCAACACAGCCTCTATCAGCTCAGAACCATGCCCCTAGGAAGCGCCAGCCCCCTCTGAAGCACCTGCCTGGGAACATTCAATTCTGCCCAAAGAATTTACTGTTTGTCCCACCCGAAACCTGACTATAGGCCCCTGACCTCCCATTTCTAAGAGTCTTAACTTTAGAAAACTTGCAATTATGTCCGAGCACGGTGGCTCACACCTGTAATCCCAGCACTTTGGGAGGCCGAGGAGGGTGGATCACGAGGTCAAGAGAGCGAGACCATCCTGGCCAACATGGTGAAACCCCGTCTCTATTAAAAACACAAAAATTAGTTGAGCATGGTGGTAAACACATGTAGTCCCAGCTACTCGGGAGGCTGAGGCAAGAGAATAGCTTGAACCTGGGAGGCGGAGGTTGAAGTGAGCGGAGATCGCACCACTGCACTCCAGCGTAGCGACAGAGTGGGATTCCTTTTGAAAAATATCAGAAGTCCTGTAGTTATAACCCTTTTCTCTGCCCCTATAAATCTCCTACAACATGGAAATGTCTTTCTCAAAGACTTGGGAGCTATCCCTTTGAACACTAATGATAAAGAAGTATAGAGGATTGTCTCTGTCTCTGCATAGGAGCCTAGCTTTGATAAGCACTATTTATTTTATTTTATTTTATTTTATTTTATTTTATTTTACTGAGACGGGGTCTGGCTCTGTTGCCCAGGCTGGAGTGCAGTGACGCGATCTCGGCTCACTGCAAGCTCCGCTTCCCGGGTTCACACCATTCTCCTGCCTCAGCCTCCCGAGTAACTGGGACTACAGGTGCCCACCACCACGCCCAGCTAATCTCTTTGTATTTTTAGTAGAGATGGGGTTTCACCGTGTTCACCAGGATGGTCTCGATCTCCTGATCTCGTGATCCGCCTGCCTCCGCCTCCCAAAGTGCTGGGATTACAGGCGTGAGCCACCACACCCGGCCTGATAAGCATTATTAGCAAACACAGATGACCTCATCACATTGGCCAGCCTCTCCCCAAACATCAGTCCATGCTTTTCCTTTAGCACACTCCAACATTTGCAAGGCCTCTTGCTTTTTGTTTCGGTGGAATTGAGGCTTTCTAATGTACTCTAAATTGATATGTCTACTCATTGATTAGAAGACAGAAATTAATCACTGGATTGCATTATCAAGCTGACTTTCAGGATTAAAAGCAGCCTGTGGTTACAGCTGCAACATCTTTCTGTTTCTAAGAAAAACAGGAGAGGTTTGTCTTTGGCCCCTTTGGACCTCACTGATTAATAGAAAAGAGAGAATTGATCAGGTTGGGATGATACAGCACAACTCAGTTTCAAGTTCCAGGCAAAGAAAGCAATGGTTATTTTTCACTCCAGAAAGTGAATCATTCTTTGGGGCCACAAAAGAGAAGATGTGAAGAATAAGGAGGGACATCTAGAAGGTGGCTGAGTGTGCTTCATCGGGTTAAATTAAGCTGTTTTTTTTTTTTTGTTCAAATAGCTTCCCCACACAGTACATTTCATATCTAAAGTGCTGTTCCCTCTCCCATCATTTTATCACAAATGCAATATCTGGCTGAGAACCTCTTTCTTGCCCTCCTTCTTACTGCTTAAGAACACAGACAGTCCTCTCTTTGCACAGCAGTGCAGGGCCATAAAAATCACTATGTAAACTGAAGATCTCTGTAAAGTGACCTAAATAATCCACGTAAAAAATTGACTGTTCTGTGTCATTTAAAAATTTTGGCCAAAACATTAAAAATCTCTTACTGTTGGTTATAAATATATAAGTAAATGAAGCATAGTGAAATTTGTACTTTTCTTTCTTTCTTTCTTTTTTTTTTTTTTTTTTGAGATGGATTCTCGCTCTGTCGCCCAGGCTTGGCACAATCTTGGCTCACTGCAACTTCCACCTCCTGGGTTCAAGCGATTCTCCTGCCTCAGCCTGCCGAGTAGCTGGGACTAGAGGCACCCGTCACCATGCCCAGCTGATTTTTTGTATTTTTAGTAGAGACAGGGTTTCACCATGTTAGCCAGGATGGTCTTGATCTGACCTCGTGATCCGCCCGCCTTGGCCTCCTAAAGTGCTGGGATTACAGGATTGAGCCACTGCGCCTGGCCAGTACTTAGTTTTTACACTGTAATTTAAAACATTAAACAACAGCCAATAAAAGTGTTCTATTTCTTTATAGAAGTGTATCAAGCCCAGTTTGAATAGTGCTTGCCTGCCTCTTGTCGTATAGCTTATGATAAGGAGCCAGCAGTGTTTCTATGCCTTGGTGAATTGTCGTGCTGTTTTCGGAACAGCATCTAACATTGTCGGTGTCATGCAATATCTACAAGACTTCCTTTAATATGTAGTTTGTTGCTGTCTTTGCTGGCATCGCTTCCTCTGAGGCTTCTTCATCCTTTTCATCACAATTACGTTCCTCATTTATGTCAAAACACTGCGTTGTGCCAAGTTCCTCTTCTGTATTTCCTGTGGTGAGCCAATTTTATTATTCCATTTACATTGTATTTGAATTCCACTTCCAGTGTTATCACGTTTTTTATTTCTTTGCTGCACATCAATGGTTGTTGACCAGTTTTTTTCTTCTGATTATTCATATTTATAAATGTCACATGGGTTTCTCACTGGGAGACAAGGAATCAAAGACGATTGCAGACTTTGCTGGCTGTGTGTGAACTAGCAGATGCGCAGTGATCAGTCATTGACAGGTTTTGAAATAAGTGAATTGTGTCCCCCCAAAAAAAGATATGTTTGAAATCCTAATGCCCAATATCTCAAAACAATATGAGCTTATTTGGAAACAGCATATTTACAGAGGTTCCCAAGTTAAAATGAGGTCATTAGGGTGGGCCCTAATACACCAGACTAACTGGTGTCTTACAGTAAAGGAGAATTTGGATACAGCTCCAGACACACACAGAAAAAAGATGATGTGAAGACACACAGAGAAAACGGAGTGACCTATCTGTAGATCAGAAAACACCAAGGATGACTGGCAAACCCAAACAGGAAGGAGAGTGGAAGAAGGATTCTCCCCTAGAGCCAGCAGAGAGCATGAACCTGCCAACACATTGAGTTTTGACTTCCAGCCTCCAGAACTATGAGCCAATACATTTCTGTTGTTTTAAGCGACCTGGTTTTTCGTACTTTGTTGCAGCATCCCCAGAAGATTAATACAGTCACTGATCATGACGCTTGTCTGTTATTTACTTACATGGGAATCTGTGGAATTAAGAGCTAGGAACAAAGTTCATATTTTGTACACTTGCTCATAGTTAGCATATTGTGGTAACTGAAATTGCAACCATGTTGTTGAGAGACTAGTGCTATTTTACTACACTATGCTAATTAAACTTATGCATATTAAAATGTGCAAAGCCAGGACTGTTTTTACTTAGTTCAGGTATTTACAGGGAAAGAATGTTTGCCTGTTTTCAGGGCCTTAGAGCATGCCCTGTGCCAGCAGGCCCCTTCCACAGCTACTTAACATCTCATCTTACCAGCCACCTCTCAACTCAGATGACCAGCAAGGCCATCTTTGACTATCAGAATGAAATAGTCCGTCTCCACTTTTGACTACATTTACTTGCTTTATTGTGTTGATAGCGTTTTTATTTAGTAAAATAATAGTTTTTCATTACTTGATTTTTTTCTTGATTCAGGACTTCCAAAAAATGCAGATTAAAATTCCATGACAAACCAAGTTGACTAACATTAAAAAGTGTGATACTATGAAGTATTATTGAGAATATAGATCTACCAGAACCTTTAACTTCTCCTGGGAGCATAAATTGGAAAACAGTTCATTTTAACTTAGTAAAACCAACAGTGTACAAATCTTTTGACACAATGATTTGAATGTTGGGTTTATACCTTAGAGAAAATCTAACTCTTATGTCTGGGAGACTCATACAAGAAAAGGATGCCTACTTTTTGTAATAGAAAAAAAGGATAATAACCCCAATCTAATAAAATGTAATGCTCGTTACAGTATTATCCTGTGACAAAATATTATAAATCAATGCACAGAAAGTACAGACGAACATATCATAAGAATGTATCTTACAAATGTAATATTGAACCAATAAGCAATTTCAGAAAAATATATTCAGTGTGATTCCATTTGTTGAAACTAAAAAAATACGTAAAACAATAATGTTCAATGTCCTTTACTAACGCATTTATTTTGGCAAAATTATAAAGATAAGAAATGGGACTAATTAACAGGATGGTGTTAAGGACTCTAAAAATATGGGTAGTTTTTGATTCTTAGGCAGGTAATGTGTACTTCAGTGTTCATTTTATTATTTCTTACACTGTCTTATAACTTACACATAACATTTTGCTAGTTTTAAAACATAAGATGTGATAATGATCCAAACAGACCAAAGAAAAAAGTGAATATGTTAAAAAAAAAAAGACAGTGAAAGAGGCCTGTCTGATAGAAAGTGTAACAAAGCAAATAGAAAAACTGTCACGAATACTTGATCCCATAAAGCTAGGTTTGTGTTCCACACTTCAACATGTTAACGTGATGTTTGATGTTTGCTTTTTGCAACGGTGATTCTCAGTTGCCTCCCTCCTATGTCTTTACAAGCTTAAATCAAGTGAAGGTACTTCTGACTTTTTCAAAAACTAAAGCACAACATGAAGCTCTGCTTATTCTTTCACATATGCATGTGTGTGACACTTTTCCATGATGCAACAGCAGCGGGTCTCTAGCCAAGCTACAGCAGCAGCTCTAAGAGGCAGAGGACCCTGAAACGAGGCTGAGAGAAAGAAGAGTCCATAACTGACGCCAGGCAAGCTGCTGTTGTAAGCAAAGAAAGGAGGCTCACAGGGGTGCAGGCTCAGGCCAGGTCAGGCTATTGTGGGAGAACACTGAACACACATGTGTCCGCCGGAAAGGGGCCTGCTCAGGAGACACAATAGGCACGAGAGAAAACTGAAAAATTGATATACGTAACGATCCTTGTAGAAATGTATAAAGGTTTGGATTATTTTGCTTATGCAGTTATAATAAGGTTATTCTAAAATGTTTATGTAACATATTATGTACATTTTTGTTTCACCTTGTAAAGATGATTTATATCTGAATTGTGTGGTTATTGGAATGACAGTATTTGTAAAGTAGGTTTTGACATTCTCTGCGATGCTTAATGAAGAAACTGACATTCAAAGAGATTGGTTAATTCCCTTTGGTCAGTGGCTGAGCCGGGACAGAGTTCAGGTTTTCTGATTCTCAGCCTGTGTTGTTTTCTCTTCAATTTAATGTGAACCTAAATATGTATAAGATCTAGACAACTATGGCAGGTAGTACATTATTTCTTGTTTTCTCTGTGATGGATGCCAGGTGAGATGACTTCATTTACAAAAACCCATCCGGTGGCTCAGGTTGCATCTGTAGTTGCCTTTGAATCATTTATTCAACGTCAGGATGGTGAAGTGAGGAGCTTCCCCAAACTGAACCAGAGTGGCATTTGTCCCAGTTTGTGGAGTATTCCCTGCCATAAATAAAGACATGCTGGTTCTTGTTATGTATACAGGCACTGGTGGTCCCATTAGCTCTTACGTTTCATATTCTTAGAGCAAGAAGCTAGAGAGTGACTTAGGATACAGTGTAAAGATACTAGCAAATTAAGACAGTTCTACAAGATTTTTAGGACTTCTATTTTTTTTCTATTCATCATTTATGAAGTATTCTTGCTGGAAATAGTTTATGTCTCTCTATCTTGCTGAGTGATGAATACTCAGCCAGGATGCTAAAATGTGGCTTGATGAAGTATGTTGTGTTTCTATATGTTCTTGTTTCCTTCCTTGAAACATGTAAAAGTAGAAAAACATATTAATCATAAATCAAGTATTCATCATAAGCCTAAAAAAGATAAAATAATCAGTAGTATCGTTGACTAAAATTATTACTTCCCAAAACAGACTCACTCCAAAGTTAGCACCATACTAATAGAGAATACAAGTTTTGCCAGGGATCACTGAGGCATAGTTCCCCATGTGGGAAATATGGGAGGTAAAACCACCTGGGGAGCCGCTTGATGGTGTGTCGGGCTGTTCCTAGAAGAGCAGGCTGTGACTGCTGAACTTTGCAGGTTAAGGAGTATTTATAATGAGCTTTGAGGAAACTGCAACTGCCAATTGAGGGAAAAAAATGTTAGCTCATGACTAAAAAATACATGACAGAATCACAAAATCCATTTTATAAGTTAAAAAAAAAACTGATGCTGATGCAGGGCAGGCGAACCCCAAAGTGGGGCTTAGCCTGCAAGGGTTCTTGGCTTCACCCAGGAAAGGACTCAAGGGCAAGTCAGTGGTAAGGTGAAAGAAAACACCTTTATCAAAGCAACACTGTTACAGCTCCTGTGGTGTCACCGCTCAGCGACTGCTCCCAGGGTTGCCCCATAGGCAGGGTGCCCGAGTAGTGGCTCAGCCCCGTTTTGCAGTCATATGTATACCTACTTTTAATTACATGTAGATGAAGGGGTGGTTTGTGCAGAAATTGCTAGGAAAAGGGTGGTGACCTTTGGGTCATCAGGTCATTGCCACTGAAAGGGGTGGTAATGCCTGAGTGTTGCCATGGCAATGGTAAACTGACATGGCACACTGGTGGGTGTGTCTTACAGAAAGCTGCTTCCGCTCTGTCCCTGTTTAGCCCTCAATTTTTTGTTCGTAAATGAGCAAGAGAGTTATGGCCTTGGGTTTTATCCCAGAAGTACAGTGGACCCCAGAGCACTCTAGACCCAGGAGCTAAACCAAATCACAGCATCCCACAGTTGTGTCCAGCCCTCCATCACTGATTGGCTGCAATCCAACAAGTGGCCCAGAGAGGAGGGTTCATTGAAAGCTCTTTGCTAAATGATAGGCCTTTAAGAAGGAAAAGGCTCTTAAAGACTGGTAAGGGATGGAGGAAGTGTTTGTGGCCACCATGGCACCCCAAGGCTGTGGTCTTCTCTGAGCACCCTGAGACTCAGCCAAGTCTTTGTCTCCATTTTCCCACAAAACCAGCCAGGGCTAAAGCATATCCTCCTGGCCTACAAACAGTGGCCATGACTTCCAAACTCGTCCAGGTTACTTCTGATTTAGTGTTAGGCCACCCACTTGATGTGTACGTTACCGTGCTGTGTCAACCCTGTTGCTTTATGAAAATACATGGCACTCGTTTGCTTCTTGACTTACTTCTCATGAAATATTACTCCTCCTCCCCACCCAATCACAGTCCACTGCTGCCAAAATCCCTTGCTACCCTGTACATTTTGTCCAATAAAGGAATCCCCTCAACACACACATGCACACAATGGTGCTACTGAAACCAGATCACTGTCTCACGCTAGGTTAGATGTGCTAGAAATCCTTCTCCCCTAAGTTGATCTTATGCTCTATGTCAATGGCTCCTACCTCTGGGAGGAGGTTGGAACCTTCCAGCCTGGATATGCCATCACTGATCTACACAAAACTCTTGAATACCAAGTTTGCCACACGTTAAATCAGCCAAAGTGGCTAAATTAATTGCTCTCATTCGGGCTGACATAGGACAGAGGGAATTCAGGTTAGCATCTGTAGTGACAGACCCTGGGTCTTTGGCATAGTGCATGATTTTGGTATGTTTTGAAAACAGAGGATTCATGACAGCAACTCGTCCCCAGTCAAAAGTAAACCCCAAATAGCAGAACTTCTAGTGTCATTGTTATTGCCCCAGCTAGTTGTTACAATTAAAACTGAGGGATATAGTATAAAATACTCAGATGAGGGTCAGGGAAATAAACTGGCTCATAAAGGTGTTAAGTTAACATCCTCTTCCTTGGCCACCTAAGAAATCCAGGAAGTCTCCAAACCTTGTGACTAGATACCTGGGCTTCGTTTCAAATACCCACAGTCTTGCTAGGATTATTTACCCTCTTTAAATAAATTGACAGAGGCAATTTCTTTACAATGCTTCTAAAGAAAATGTAAAACTCAAACAGCTCAGATAACAATTTCAGAGTCAAAAAGAATTGGATGAGAAAAAGGTGGATGCTTGATCCACATAAGTGGACTTCGGAAATACCCAGATGGCCATTTGGTAACTCTTAAGTCTGTCTCCCAAGTCATTGTGTACAATTTACTCACCCAGATTTACCACAGAAAGGACAACATGTAGTATGTATTAAACAAAACAATATGGCTTGGACTCTTTAGATTTTATTTGGACCAAGCTGTTGCCGTTTGCTGCATCTACCAAAAACATAATCCCCCAAAAAGATAAAGGTGGAGCAAAAAAGGGAAGTGGTTCCCTTTACGTCCTTCCTTCACTGGAAAATAGGCTGTATTCCATCATCAACAGCACGTGACTACCAATATGCACTCATTATAATCCACGTGTTTTCAGAATGATTAGAGGCTTCCCCTGTTGAAACTCCTCAAGGACGTCAGTTGCCAAGATTTATCAAGAGTGAATCTTCCCCACATGGGTTATCCCCTCTACTGCCTCTACCCTGCTACCATGTACATTTTGTCCAATAAGGGAACCCCCTCAACACACACGCACACACACACACACACACTCATACACGCAATGGTGCTACTGAAACCAGATCATTGTCTCACGCTAGGTTAGGTATGCCAGAATCCCTTATCCCCTAAGTTGATCTTATGCTCTATGTCAATGGCTCCTACCTCTGGAAGGAGGTTGGGACCTTCCAGCCTGGATATGCCATCACTGATCACATTTCATAGGCAAAATTATTCAGGAAATAGGAAAGGTAACACACACCAGCTAAAGATTCCACTGTCCTTACCATCCTCAGTGATAAAGTTCTATACAAAGAGCCAACAGCATCCTCAAGCTAAACTGGCTAAACGGTCTGAAAAAAGAACTTGCCATGGCCACAGATATTACCCATCACAGTGACTCTCAGATCCTTGCCCCTACCTCCACACAAATGATCCTCTTTGAATCATTACGGGAATACTCCTGAGAATATCCTACTAATGCAAACTAGCAGAAGATTCCAAACTAAGTTCAACATCCTCAGAGATTGTCAAGGATTAATTAAGTACCCACAGCCCCACTATACTCCACAATTGAGGCTTCCTGTATCTTTAAACTCCCTCATCAGTCCTGACTTGATTCATAAGTGACTGATCTGGCATTTTGAAAAAACACCAACATCAGAAAACTAACCTTGAACCCAGAGGGAGGGGACCTTTTATTGTTTCACTCATTGCTAACACTGCTAACAAATTATGGAGTGTTTGAACTTGGGTGCATGTCTTTTAGTTGAAAAAATACAAAATCTATTTAGATTAGAAGGCACTCTAACCAGAGACTCACACTGAGACTCTATGAAGAACCTCCAGGCCAGGCGCGATGGCTCACGCCTGGGATTACAGAATCCCAGCACTTTGGGAGGCCGAGGCGGGCGGATCACGAGGTCAGCAGATTGAGACCATCCTGGCTAACATGGTGAAACTCCGTCTCTACTAAAAATATTTAAAAAATTAGCCGAGCGCTAATTGACGGGCGCCTGTAATCCCAGCTACTCCGGAGGCTGAGGTAGGAGAATGGCATGAACCCGGGAAGTGGAGCTTGCAGTGAGCTGAGATTGCGCCACTGCACTCCAGCCTTGGCAACAGAGTGAGACTCAGTCTCAAAAAACAAACAAACAAACAAACAAAAAACAAAAAACAAAAAAAAAAAAGAAAGAAAAGAAAAGAGAACCTCCAAACTTTGCAGCGAGCAGATTGCACCACTGCACTTCAGCCTGGGTGACAGAGCAAGACTTGTTCTCAAAAAAAGAAAAAAAAAAAAAAAAAAAAAGAAAGAAAGAAAAGAAAAGAATCTCTAAAAAGTAGCCAACAGCTGGAGATAGACATCCATCCCAAGAAGTACAGAGCATGAAAATGATATGATGAAGTCAGCTTCTGCCAAAGATCATGGAACAAGATTCACTCAGATTCCCCTTCTTTGTCTCTGACTTGATTTTCAGGTCTATGCATTCTCCTACTACTCCTGTGTCCTCTACAACGTCCCATCTTCATCCTAGTGACATGTCTTACTTGCAACGCATATACTCCATCTCCAGCCTCAACAGCCCTGTCACGATTCTCCTATTTCCTCCTTATCTTACTCTATCTCGTGCTTTCCTCTCATGACCATAATTCCCTCGTTCTCTTAGCTGACAAAGTACCCATGAAATTAATGAAAGTAGTTGCTGGATCTATGCCCATTCCCCACTCAATCCTAAAACTGGTATTCCCTTAATAATTGTCTCCCTTATGCTTTAGATATGGCCTTGGCAGAAAACATTACAAATATATAGCCATTTAGGTCTCCCTTTTAGAAAGATATTGGGCTATTTCTTAAAAGCCCGTATGACTGGGAGTATGATGTGGCCTCTTTAACCTGCGAAACGTGGTGTTTTACTAGAAATCAGTCTAATAAATACAGTCACCCCGTGGAACACAGTAAATGCTCCGTGTCCTTGTGACAAGATGAAATCTATTTTCAAGAAACAGACATTCTTTGTAAGGGCCAAGCTCCCATTAAAGACAGCATTGTCTGCAATACCCATGCAATATCAGTATCGTAGGAAATTATTTTACCTAGGATCAATATTTTGGCGAACTGAAAGAGTGGGCAAAAAAATTGCTGGCTAAGTGGTACCAAAGTACCCAGTCGCTTAAAAGATGATGTTTATAACTCTCTCTTTGGAGTCTACTCTAGGTTAGCTCCTCTAACCTCTTTTACAATCACTAGAGGTAATAACCAACACCAGTATGCCCTCAAGGGACATTATTTAGTATGTGGTCATAAAACCATACAAAGTACTTCCAGCCCATTGGGCTGGCTGCTGCAATGTGGCTTATGCTGTCCTTCAAATGGAAATGTATGAAAAATTTCCCAATGGAAAAATTAGAAACATGAGAGCTCTCACAACTGCTGAGCCTGAAACTTGTGAATGGATCATGGCTGGATGATAAGCAGCCTTAAACAGGTCCTGGGGGAGCCGCTTGCTCAGGCCAAACTTATAGGGTGCTCTCTTCTTGATATTCAACCCTTTATCACCAGGTCAGCCAACTCCTATGCTGTAAGATACATCCGAAAAAGGACTAGTATCCAGAATCTAAGAGAAACTCCAACAAATTAGCAAGAAAAAAAAAAAAACAAAACACATAATCCTACTAAAAAGTGGGAAAATGACATGAATGGATATTTCGCTAAACAAGATATAGAAATGGCCAACAAATGTATGAACAAATGCTCAACATCACTAATCATCATGGACATTCAAATTAAAATCACAATGAGATACCACCTAGTCAGAATTGTCTTACCCTAGCCAAAAGGTTAAAAAACAAACAAACAAACAAACAAAAACAGATGTTGGCACAGATGTGGTGAAAGAGAATACTCATACACCATTGGTGGGAATGTAAATTAGTACAACCTCTATGAAAAACACTGGAGATTTCTCAAGGAAGTAAATGTAGATCTACTATTCAATCAGCAATCCCACTACTGGTATCTACCCAAGGAAAAGAAGTCATTATATATAAAAAACACTTACACATGGATGTTTATCACAGCACAATTCACAATTGCAGAGATATGGAATCAAGCTGAGTGCCTATCAACGGAGGAGTGGATAAGGAAAATGTGGTATATATTAAAAAATGGAATACTACAGGCCGGGCGAGCCAGGTGGCTCACGCCTGTAATCCCAGCACTTGGGGAGGCTGAGGCGGGTGGATCATGAGGTCAGGTGTTCAATACCAGCCTGGCCAAGATGGTGAAACCCTGTCTCCACTAAAAATACAAAAATTAGCTGGGCGTGGTGGTGGGCGCCTGTAATTCCAGCCACTTGGGAGGCTGAGGCAGAGAATTATTGAACCCACAAGGCAGAGGTCGCAGTGGACTGAGATCGTACCACTGCACTGCACTCCAGCCTGGGCAACAGAGCAAGACACCATCTAAAAAAAAAACAAAAAAAGAAAAAGGAGTACTACTTAGCCACACACACACACAAATGTCTTTTGCAGCAACTTGGAACTGGAGGCCGTTACCGTAAGTGAGGTAACTCAGGAATGGAGAAACCAAATACTGCATGTTCTTACATTTAAGTGGGAGCAAAGCTATGGGTACACAAAGGTATACAGAGGGGCATAATGGACATTGGAGGCTCAGAGAGGAGGGGAGAGGCATACAAAAAATCACCACTTGGGTACACTGTAAATTATTGGGTGACAGATACACTAAAAGCCCAGACTTCCCCACTATATAATTTCTTCATATAATCAAAAACTATTTGTACCCCTAAAGCTATTAAAATAATGATTTAAAAAATAATTAGTAGAGTTTATCTCAAACTTAAAAGAAGCTTTTGTTTCATAAACCTGTGAGGTATTAGAGCTTCACAAAATGACTTTCTAAAACTACCTAGCCTTAGACTACGTACTGGGTTTTCAAGAAGGTGCTTGTGTGCTGGTGAGTTCCCAATGCTGTTCATTCATAAATGATAAAGAGAAATGAATCAAGAAGTAGTGGCAGCACGTGCCTGAGAAGCAGCCAACATAGCTCGCACCCCTCCAGAGAGGCTTAGTCTCTAAAGAGAAAATGGTTTCCCAGCCAAATGGCTTAGGAGACTCTTTAGGGGTTTGGCTTTTTTTTTTTTTAACTTTTATTTTAAGGTCAGGGGTATGTGTGAAGGTTTGTTGCAAAGGTAAACTCACGTCATGGGGTCTTGTTGTACAAGTTATTTAATCACCCAGGAATTAAGCCCAGTGCCCAAAACTTACTGTTTCCACTCCTCTCCCTCCCCCGACACTGCGTGTTCAAGTAGACCCCAGTGTCTGCTGTTTCTCTCTTTATGTTAGTAAGTTCCCATTATTTAGCCTCCACTTGTAAGTAAGAACATACAGTATTTGGTTTTCTGTTCCTGCGTTAGTTTGCTGAGGATAATAGCCTCCAGCTCTAGCTATGTTCCTGCAAAAGACATGATCTCATTCTTTTTTATGGCTGCATGGTATTCCACGGTGTATATGTACCACATTTTCTTTATCCAATCTGTCACTGTGGGCATTTAGGCTGATTCCATGTCTTTCCTGTTGTGAATAGTGCTGCGATGAACATTTACATGTGCGTGTGTCTTTACGGACTGATTTATATTCCTCTGGGTATATACCCAGTACTGGGATTGCTGGGTTAAATAGTAGTTCTGCTTTTAGCTCTTTGAGGAATTACCATACTGCTTTCCACAATGGTTAAACTAATTTAATTTAATCCCACCAATATATCTAAGTGTTCCTTTTTTTCTGCATTCTCAATAGCATCTGTTATTTTTTGACTTTTTAACAATAGCCTTTCTGACTGGTATGAGACGGTATGTCACTATGGTTTTAATGCGCATTTCTCAAATGATCAGTGATAGATATTGAACTTTTTCTCATATGCTTGTTGGATGCATGTATGTCTTCCTTTGAAAAGTATCTGTTCATGTTCTTTGCTCACTTGTTAATGGAATTGTTTTTCTCTTGTAAATTTGTTTAAGTTCCTTATAAATGCTGGATATTACACCTTTGTCAGATGCAGTTTGCAAATATTTTCTCCCATTCTGTAGGTTGTCTGTTTACTCTGTTCACAGTTTCTTTTGTTGTACAAAAGCTCTTAAATAAATTAGATCTCTCTTGTCATTGTTTGCTTTCAGTGCAATTACTTTTGGTGTCTTTGTCATGAAATCTTTGCCTATTCCTACGTCCAGGATGGTATTGCCTAGTTTGTCTTCATGGCTTTTCATAGTTTTGGGTTTTACGCTATGTCTTTAATCCATCTTGAGTTGAGTTTTGTATTTGGTGTAAGTGAGGGTGGTGTAAGGAAGGGTGGAGGCTTCAGTTTTCTGCATATGGCTAACCAGTTATCCCAGCATCATTTATCAAACAGGGAATTGTTTCCCCATTGCTTGTTTTTGTCAGCTTTGTTGAAGATCAAGTGGTACTAGGTGTGCAGCTTTATTTCTGGGCTCTTGATTCTGTTCTGCTGGTTTGTGTGCCTGTTTTTGTACCAGTACCATGTTGTTTTTGTTACTGTAGCCCTGTAATATAGTTTAAAGTTCGGTAACATAATGCCTCCAGCTTTGTTCTCTTTACTTAGGATTTCCTTGGCTATTCAGGCCTTTTTTTTGGTTCTACATTAATTTTAAGATAGTTTTTCTAGTTTTGTGAAGAATGTTGTTGGTAGTTTGATATGAATAGCATGGAATCTGTAAATTGCTTTGGGGATTCTGAGCCATTTTAATGATGTTGATTTTTCCTATCCATGAGCCTGGGATTTTTTTTTTTTCCCCATTTGTTTGTGTCATCTCTGATGTCTTTGAGCAGCGTTTTGTAATTCTCATTGCAGAGAATTCTACACCTCCCTGGTTAACTGTATTCCTAGGTATTTTATCCTTTTTGTGGCTATTGTGAGTGGGATTGCTTTTCTGATTTGGCTCTTGGTTTGGCTGCTGTTAGTGTATAGGAATGCTATTGATTTTTGTACATTGATT
The DNA here is from genome assembly GCF_047675955.1 of Chlorocebus sabaeus. Classification (NCBI taxonomy): domain Eukaryota; kingdom Metazoa; phylum Chordata; class Mammalia; order Primates; family Cercopithecidae; genus Chlorocebus; species Chlorocebus sabaeus. Next base: position 3,114,957 of record NC_132915.1, on the reverse strand, counting down.
TTGTATGCTGAGACTTTGCTAAAGTTGTTTATCAGCTAAAGGAGTTTTTGGGCTGAAAGTATGAGGTTTCTGGATATAACATCATGTCATCTGCAGATAGTTTGACTTCTTCTCCTTCTATTTGGATGCTCTTTATTTCTTTCTCTTTCATGATTGCTCTGTCTAGGACTTTCACTACTATTTTGAATAGGAGTGGTGAGAGAGGGCAGCCTTGTCCTGTGCCAGTTTTCAAAAGCAAAAAGCTTCCAGCTTTTGCCCATTCAATGTGATATTTGCTGTGGATGTGTCATAGATGTCTCTTATTATTTTGAGGTATGTTCCTTCAATACCTACTTTATTGAGAGTTTTTAACATGAAAGGGTGTTAAATATTTATCAAAAGCATCTTTTCTGCATTGATTGAGATAATCATGTGTTTTTTGTCTTTAGTTCTATTTATGTGATGAATTACTTTTATTCATTTGCATGTGTGGAACCAACCTTGCGTCCCAGGAATGAAGCCTATTTGATCATGGTGGATTAGCTTTTTGATGTGCTACTGGATTTGGTTTGCAAGTATTTTGCTGAGGATTTTTGCATTGATGTTCATCAAGGATATTGGCCTGAAGTTTTCTTTTTTCTTCTTGTGACTCTGCCAGGTTTTAGTATCAGGGTGATGGTGGCCTCATAGAATGTGCTGAAGAGAAGTCACTCCTCCTCAATTTTTTTTGTGTACTTTCTCTAGGAATGGCACCAGTTCTTTGTACATCTGGTAGAATTCAGCTATGAATCCATCAGGTCCTGGGCTTTTTTTGGTTGGTAGGCTATTTGTTACTGATTCAACTTGGGAGCTTGTTGCTGGTCTGTTCAGGAAGTCAGTTGCTTCCTGGCTTAGTCTCGGGTGGGTGTATGTGTCCAGGAATTTATTCATCTTTTCAAGGTTTTCTAGTTTGCGTGCATAGAGGTGTTCATAGTAGTTTTTAGTGGTTATTTGGTTATTTTTATTTTTGTGCAGCCAGTGTTAACATTCCCTTCATTCTTTTCTTTTCTTTTTTTTTTTTTTTTTTTGAGACAGAGTCTTGCTTTGTCACCCAGACTGGAGGACAGTGGCACCATCTTGGCTCACTGTAACCTCTGCCTCCTGGGTTCAAGCAATTCTTGTGCCTCAGCCTCCTGAGTAGTTGGAACTACAGGTGTGTGCCACCATGTCCAGCTAATTTTTGTATTTTTAGTAGAGAGGGTTTCACCATGTTTGTCAGGCTGCTCTCAAACTCCTGGCCTCAAGTGATCTACCGGCTTCAGTCTCCCAAAGTGCTGGGATTACAGTTATGAGCCACCACACCAGGCCTCAAAATTTTTAGTTGCGTTTATTTGGATCTTCTCTCTTTTTTCTTTACTAGTCTAGATGGTGGCCTATATTATTAATTTTTTCAAAAAACCAATTCCTGGATGCCTCAATCTTTTGAATTACTTTTGTGTCTTGATTTTCTTCTGGTCAGCTCCGATTTTGGTTATGACTTGTCTTTTGCTAGCTTTGGGGTTGATTTGTTATTGCTTCTCTAATTGTTTTAGGGTGATATTAGGTTGTTAATTTGAGATCTTTCTAACTTTTTGAGATCTTTCTAACTTTTTGATGTGGGTAGGTAGTGCTATAAATTTCCCTCTTATCATTGCCTTACCTGGGTCCCAGAGATTCTGGTGTTGTCTTTGTTCACATTATTTTCAAAAAGCTTCTTGATCTCTGCCTTAATTTCATTATTTACCCAAAAGTCATTCAGAAGCATGTTGTTTAATTTCCATGTAATTGTATGGTTTTGAGTGATTTTCTTAGTCTCAACTTCTATTTTTACTGCCCTGTCATCCAAGAGTGTGTTTGGTAAGAATTCGGTTCTTTCACATTTGCTAAGTATTGTTTTATGTCCAATTATGTGGTTGATTTTAGAGTATGTGCCTTGTGGTGATGAGAAGAATGTATATTCTGTTGTTTTGGGGTGGAGAGTTCTGTAGATATCAATCAGATACATTTGGTCTAATGTTGAGCTCAGGTTCTGAATTTTGTTTTTAATTTTTAATTTTTAATTTTCCTCCTCAATGATCTGCCTGATAACTGTTAGTGGAGTGTTGCAATCTCCCACTGTTATGGTGTGGGATTCTGTGTCTCTTTGTAGGTCTCTAAGAACTTGCTTTATGAATCTGGGTGCTCCCGTGTTGGGTGCATATATATTTAGGATAGTTAGATCTTCTTGCCAAATTGAACCCTCTACCATTATGTAATGCTCTCCTTTGTCTTTTTGATCTTGGACTTGGCTTCTTAAAAACAACCTTAATGGCAATATTCTTTGTCTCTTAAGTTCTTAAGTGCACTCCTATTCTTTTGTTTTGTTTTGTTTTATTGTTGTTTTTGTTTAGATAGAGTCTCACTTTGTAGCTGGGCTGGAGTGCAGTGGCACTATCTCTGCTCACTGCAACCACTCCCTCCCAGTTCAAGTGATTCTCTTGCCTCAGCCTCCTGAGTAGCTGGGACTACAAGTGTGTGCCACCATGCCCAGCTAATTTTTGTATTTTAGTAGAGACAAGGTTTCACTGTGTTGGCCAAGATGGTCTCGATCTCTTGACCTCGTGATCCTCCTGCCTCGGCCTCTCAAAGTGTTGGGATTACAGGTGTGACCCACCACGTGCATCTCTATTCTTATGAGACAATCATGCCACCATTGATAATATGCCAAACCTCCTTGATTGCTGCATTTATCACCTTGACTCCTCCTGAATTGCACAGTGGTAATAAACAATGGCTGAACTTTTTTCTTTTGAGGACTTTGGAGTGCAACAACTACATTTATTCTGTGAGAAAGAAATTCATTCTTTCTCTTGAACAAGAGGAGGGACTGTGAACTTCCCTGAAGCAAAAAGGATTTGCTTATAAACACTGTGTTAAGAAACTTGACCAAACATTAGCCTGGCTTCCACTTGGAGTAGTTAACCCCGGGCCCTGTGCTGAGTCTTTGCTCAGGAAAATACAACTAAGCTCAACTCCAAGTAAGACAAAGGAGTCTGAGGTTTTTGAAAAGAGAATAGGAAATAAAAAGAAACTATAGAAAAGTAAAAAGAGGAGAATTTAAAAAGTGACTGAGGACTATGTGAAAATGGAAATTATAAAAGGGGTAAGTAGAGAATTACTAAAAATGATGAAGTCTCTCCCTCCTACTGAAATAGTCTGAATAAAATGGTCTCATTGCCTTTAGCAAGTACCCAGCACTGCTGTTTTTCTTTGACAATTTCTAGGGTTGCCTTACATGAAGTGGGATGAAAGGGCATTAGAAGGTACAGGCCAAAAGATCAGAACTCTGGACTCTCAGTCCCAAATTCTATTAGTAGAGCTCCTTTTTCATATTCTTCATGGACTGGGGGCTTTGCTGAGAGTTTGTTGGGCTGAATAAAGGAAAAACAACAGACTTCTGAAATTAGTCACATCTGTCCTTGACTCAATTATACAAACATGAGGATTCTCAAAGTTACGACTTTTTTTCTAGAAATACTTTATTTTCAGGAAGTATTTGTTTAGAGTCGATGACTTGAATATTAACCTCAAGGCAAGGAAATGAGTGAAATGAACTCCTAATGTCTTTCCCATGAATCTATAACTTGGTGGTCAGCTTCTTCCCAAGTTATTTTTCTTCTGGCACCTCAGTGATTTTATTAGTTTCACCCCAAGTACTCCCAGCAAGGGAAGTCAGTGATCTGAAAGGCACCAGGCTGGAGTTCTCTTGCATAAAGATCACTCTTCAAAGCAGTTGCTTCCTAGAAATTTGTTATGTTTATCTTTGCCAATCATCTATGATTAGTGTAGTAATTATTCTGTTTTTGCTATCTTTTAGTTTTGATACTCACTGAAGGCTTAACTTATCAATGATTAAAGCATGCGTTTCTGCTTTGATTCAGCATCTTAGTGTGAGCATAGTGGTATAATTCTCTTGAATCAGTGCTGGAATTTATTTGATTATGAAAATTTATTTGTATTCAAGTATTTTAAATGCACTTTTAATATTAAGTACATTTAGTATTACATGTACTATTAACTTGAAGTGTAACTAATATGAACAAATTCCGAAGTACATGAAAATAACTTTTAATCCTGTAAGCATAAGTATTAAATTTATTTCTTTTCACAATATTAAAAGCACATGTGATATTTTGAAAGACTTAAAGGTGGGGACAAGAGGTTATTTAAACCTACGTTTGGAGGCAACTTTTATGGCTTAAACTATAAAGAATTATCCTTTTTATATATTAAATGATTGTATAGTATTTTAAATACTCTTTTGATATGAGTGTGAAATTCTTAAAGAAAATAGCAAACATCACTAACAATCATTACAATTCTAATCGCTAACTTTTCTGAGCCATTACTTGGCACCATGCACTGTTTAAAATGCCACACTTGACCGGGCGCGGTGGCTCATGCCTGTAATCCCAGCACTTTGGTAGGCCGAGACGGGCAGATAATGAGGTCAAGAGATCAAGACCATCCTGGACAATATGGTGAAACTCCGTCTCTACTAAAAATACAAAATTATCCAGGTGTGGTGGTGTGTGCCTGCAATCCCAGCTACTCATGAGGCTGAGGCAGGAGAATCACTAGAACCAGGGAGTCGGAGGTTGCAGTGAGCTGAGATCACGCCACAGCCCTCCAGCCTGGTGACAGAGCAAGATTCCATCTCAAAACAAACAAACAAACAAAATGCCTCACTTATCTCACTCATGTAATCATGACAATAACATTAATTGTATTATCCCTATATGATATTTGACAGGTGACAAAAATATGCAGAGAGGGATTAATTAAACTGCATAACATTATTCAGAGAATGCATTCTTTTTATTACATAGGCTTTTTTGTATTACAGTACTACATACACAGAGGCCTTCCATTGGAAATCACTTATAGGAATAATTGTAGGTCTCTTTGCACTTTCTTCAGCTCTCGGTTTAGGTCTCAAATTGTGAGTGATTTCTCTCTTTAGTGAAGTTGTAATGCAGTTCAATAACATAGCAGAAAACACAGAAAATATTACCTATTTATTAACTGGAAATGCACTTACATGTTGTATTAGTCCATTCTCATGCTGCTATGAAGAAATATCCAAGACTGGGTAATTTATAAAGGAAAGAGGTTTAATTGATTCACAGTTCTGCATGGCTGAGGAGGCCTCAGGAAACTTACAATCATGGCAGAAGGCACCTCTTCACAGGGGGACAGCAGAAAGAATGAGTTTTGAGCAAAGGGGAAGCCCCTTATAAAACTCACCATCAATGGGGACAACTACCCCATGAATCAATTATGTCCACCCCTGCCCTTTACACATGGGGATTATGGGAACTGCAATTCAAGATGAGATTTGGGTGGGGACACAGAGCCAAATCATATCATTTTGCCCCACCCCCCACCCCAAGTCTCATGTCCTCACATTTCAAAACATAATCATACTTTTCCAACAGTCTCCCAAAGTCTTAGCTCATTACAGCGTTAACCCAAATGTCCAAGTCCAAAGTTTCATCTGAGACAAGACAAGTCCCTTCCACCTATGAGCCTGTAAAATCAAAAGCAAGTTAGTTACTTCCTAGATACAATGGAGGCACAGGCATTGGGTAAATACACCCATTCCAAATGGGAGAAATTGGCCAAAACAAAGTGGTTACAGGCCCTATGCAAGTCCGAAATCCAATAGGGCAGTCATTAAATCTTAAAGTTCCAAAATGATCTCCTTTGATTCCAGGTCTCACATCCAGGTCACACTGATGCAAGAAATAGGCTCCCAGGGTCATAGGCAGCTCCACCCCTGTGGCTTTGCAGGGTACAGCCCCCCTCCTGGCTGCTTTCATGGGCTGGCATTGAGTGTCTGTGTCTTTTCCAGGGGCACAATGAAAGTCGTCAGTGGATCTACCATTCTGGTCTGGAGGACGGTGGCCCTCTTCTCACAGCTCCACTAGGTAGTACCCCACTGAGGACTCTGTGTGGGGACTCTAACCCCACATTTCCCTTCTGCACTGTCCTAGCAGAGGTTCTCCATGAGGGCTTTGCTCCTGCAGCAAACTTCTGCCTGGGTATCCAGGCATTTCCATACATCCTCTGAAATCCAGGTGAAGGTTCCTAAACCTCAGTTCTTGACTTCTGTGAACCCACGGGCTCAACACCACGTGGAACCCTCCAAGGCTTGGAGCTTGGACCCTCTGAAGCAATGGCCTGAGCTGTACCTTGGCCCCTTTTAGCTGTTGCTGAGCTGAAGCAGCTGGGAGGCAGGGCACCATGTCTTGAGGCTGCACAGAACAGGGGGATCCTGGGCCCAGCTCATGAAACCATTTTTCCTTCCTAGGTTTCCAGGCCTGTGATGGGAGGGGCTGCCAAGAAGGTCTCTGACATGCCCTGGAGACATTTCCCTCATTGTCTTGGTAATTAATATTCCACTCCTTGTTACACAAATTTCTGCAGCTGGCTTGAATGTCTCCCAAGAAATTGGGTTTTTCTTTTCTATTGCCTTGTCAGGCTGCAAATTTTGCAAACGTTTATGCACTGCTTCCTCTTGAACATTTTGCTACTTAGAAATTTCTTCCATGAGATACCCTAAATTATCTCTCTCAAGTTCAAAGTTCCACAGCTCTCCAGGGCAGGGGCAAAGTGCTGCCAGTCTCTTTGCTAAATCATAGCAAGAATCACCTTTATCCCAGTTCCCAACAAGTTCCTCATCTCTATCCAAGACCATCTCAGCCTGGACTTCATTTTCCATGTCACTATCAGCATTTTGGTAGAAGCCATTGAAGTCTCTAGAAAGTCCCAAACTTTCCCACATCTTCTTGTCTTCCAAGCCCTCTAAGTCTCTAGGAAGTTCCATACTTTCCCACATTCTTCTGTCTTCTTCTTCTTCTTTTTTTTTTTTTTTTGAGACAGAGTTTCGCTCTTGTTGCCCAGGCTGGAAGGCAGTGGTGCTATCTCGGTGTTCAAGTGTTCAAACCATTCTCCTGCCTCAGCCTCCCAAGTAGCTGGGATTACAGTCATGTAATCCTGCCTGTAATCCATGAGGCACCATGATGTCCAGTTAATTTTGTATTTTTAGTAGAGATGCGTTTTCAACATGTTGGCCAGGCTGGTCTCAAACTCCTGACCTCAGGTCACCCACCTGCCTCAGTCTCCCAAAGTGCTGGGATTACAGGGATAAGCCACCACACCCAGCCTTTATTGTCTTCTTCTGAACCCTCCAAACTATTCCAACCTCTGCCTGTTGCCCAGTTCCAAAGTCACTTCCACATCTTAGGGTATCCTTATAACAGCACCCTACGTTTGTGGTACCAATTTACTGTATTAGTCTGTTTTCATGCTGTTATGAAGAACTACTCAAGACTCTGCAATTTATAAAGAAAAGAAGTTTAATTGACTCATAGTTTCACATGGCTGGGGATGCCTCAAGAAACTTACAATCATGACTGAAAGCACCTCTTCACAGTGTGGCAGCAGAAACAATGAGTTTTGAGTGAAGGAAGAATCCCCTTATAAAACCATCAGATCTTGTGAGAATTCACTATCATGAGAACAGCATGGGGAAAACCACCCCTATGATTCAATTATGTCCACCTGGTCCCACCCTTAACACATGAGGATTATGGGAATTACAAGATTACATATTAATCTTAAGTTACACATTAATAAATGTGTAATGAAACATCCCAATTTTTTTTTAATTTGAGTTCATTTCAATAGATATGGAAATAATAGAAAATGCCTCTGATGTCAAATTCCTGGGAAGTATAGGCAAAAAAAATACCAGATCTTTAAAGGTATTTGAATAAGTAAATGTTGTAGCCAAACCATATCACTTGTTAAAAATGCACATGTTAACCACTGAATCAAAACCATGTAGAAGCTTAGATAATTCAGTTTCAATCAGATTATTCCTTTTATTCTTTAAATGATAGAGAACATTATAGCCATCGGCTTGTGGTGACAATTTTTCCCTTACATAAATGAAAAGATGAATTTATTTTTCTCAAAGAATTCTGTACCATTATTGGAATAAAAGATCATCAGTTGTAACAGAGAACAGCCAAAAAGCCTGAAATAACATTGCTGTTAAGAATTAGCTATTACAAAATCGCCCTGGGAAATCTCAGTGCTCCACAAACTTCACGTGGTCGAAGGCCATAATTATTATAAAAGTTGACCTCTATTAATTCAGAGATCACTATCATCATTACTCTCAAGTATCCAAGAGTCGTGCACAATCCCAGAACATCACGTACCTAATCAGGAATGGAGAAGTAATGTCCTTTTGAATTTTATACCTCTGGTGCTGCCCATAAAAATCTTAGGATTTTGAGCTCTTTGAGGGTCATGATTTTTACCTTTATTCTCTTTGTGTCCACAAACATCTAAGATACCAGTAATGCTATTAACTAATTTGCTGACAAAGAGGAAATTGAATAAAATTTAAATATACTCTGAAAATATGATCTTTGGAATATACTAATTTTTCAGTGACTCATTCTGCACAATTTTAAATCTTTTTCATAGTAACTTCAGTTTGCCTGACTTTAAATGGGAAAACTCACATTTTAAATATATAATGAAACATCCTCATTTTTGATTTGAGTTCATTTCAGTAGATATGGAAGTAATAGAAAATATCCCTGATGTCAAATTCCTGGGAAGTACAAGCAAACAAACCCAGATTTTTAAAGGTATTTGAATAAGTAAATGTTGCAGTCGTCTATACTTTATAAGTTAGTTATGATACAAAAAACAATGCATGACCGTTGCTTGTCAATTTTGTGATTTATTCAGAAATATACATCTCTGCATACACTTACAGTTTTATACAGTCATACAAAACGTCAAAAGCACTGATATTACTCCAAGGAAATGTTAAGGCGCTAAGACTCACTCCAAGGTCCTTCAAAAACCTGGCCAATCCTGTGAGTGTCGCGTGGCCTTCACGTCGCAGCCTGCACCCTGACAGGCCCTGTGAGACCCATCCCGTTTCATGGAATGTGAGTCAGTAGCTCAGAGAAGGACAAGGACATCTGCAAAATTGGCTTGAAATACTCAACTTTTCAAAATTTTATATTTTTATGCATACAAATATATATTCTTAGAATGTATTTTTTTTTCTACCTGAACAGAAATGCAATAATTCTTTAAAAATATTTCTAAACAGGCCTGGCGTCGTGGCTCACACCTGTAATCCCAGCAACTTTGGGAGGCTGAGGCAGGCGGATCACGAGGTCAGGAGATCGAGACCATCCTGTCTAACACAGTGAAACCCTATCTCTACTAAAAATACAAAACCAAAATTAGCCGGGCGTGGTGGCAGGCACCTGTAGTCCCAGTTACTTGGGAGGCTGAGGCAGGAGAATGGCATGAACCTGGGAGGCGGAGCTTTTAGTGAGCCGAGATCCCACCACTGCACTGCAGCCTGGGTGACAGAGAGAGACTCTGTCTCAAAAAAGAAAGAAAGAAAAAATTCTAAACAAATGATGATGAAAATAAGAAACTGAATACAATTGCAAACAATGAATTTAATCATTAGTTTCTTCTACTTTATACTATATGGGAATTTGGTCTAGAAAATACAATATAAAAGGATATAAGTAAAAACCAAACGTTGAGCATTACTAAAGTAAAAATGTTGAATGGAATGCTTTGTTACGTATGTATGTATGTATGCATGTGTGCATGTATGGATGTATTTATTTATTTATTTATTGAGACATGGTTTTACCCTGTTGCCCAGGCTGGAGTGCAGTGGCAAGACCATGGCTCACTGTAGCCTTGAAATTTCAAGCTTAGGCTAGCCTCTGACCTTAGCCTCCTGAGTAGCTGGAACTACAGGTGTGTACCACCATGCCTGGCTAATTAAAAAAAAAAATTTTTTTTTTTTTTTTTGTAGAAACAGACTCTCACTATGTTGCCAGGGCTGGTCTCAAACTCCTGGGGTTAAGGGAGCCTCCTGTCTTCGTCTCCCAAAGTACTGGGATTATAGGTGTGAGTCATCACGTGTGGCCTAAATGATACATTTTAATTATGTACCTAGCACATGAGTTTCAAAGTTTTCACTCTCCAGGAATTTTCATAAGGTCAGTTTAATTATTAATGACACGTTTTATAATTATAGAATTAGTGCATAAATACAGTAAAACAAAACAAAATGTGAAACTACAAAATTGTGTGAAATAAAAAAAAGAGTATTTCTTCTTCTCTGTCTCTATACATTTTCCATCTTTACCATGTTCAACATATCTTTATTACTACTATTGTGAAAAATTTAAAGCATATACAAAAGGAAATAAATAGGATAATGAATGAATAGTATAATTAACTCATTGACCTAATACCCTGCTTCAGTTTTGGACAGTCTTGATTCCTCTGATCCCACTTCCCTGACACAGATTAATTGAAGAGCATTTCTGGCATCCTGTCGTTTCATCCACAAATATTTCAGTATCCATCTCCAAAGGGTAAGGATCCCCTTTTTAAAATAATACATCTAAAAAATTTGCCAGAATTACTTACTTTTAACCAAAATCCAGTCACTGTTCAAATTTCCCTGATTGTCTTATTTTGTTTTTTTTGAGATAGAGTCTCACCCTGTCACCCAGGCCGGAGTGCAGTGGCGCGATCTCTGTTCACTGCAACCTCCGCCTCCTGGGTTCAAGCGATTCTCCTGCCTCAGCCTCCCAAGTAGCTGGGATTACAGGTACCCACGACCACGCCTGGTTAATTTTTTGTATTTTTAGTAGAGACGGGGTTTCACCAGATTGGCATGTTGGCCAGGCTTGTCGGCCAGGCTTGATCTCCTGACCTCAAGTGATGCACCCACCTCGGCGTCCCAAAGTGTTAGGATTACAGGTGTGAGCCACGGTGCCTGGCCAGTCTTACATATTTTTTCACACCATTTTTCTTTTTTTTTTAAAAAGCAGAATCCTTGTATGGATATTACAATGGATTACAGAGTCTCTAAAGCATTCTTCATTCTTATTCTTCCCCTTCCGTCTTTTTTTCCATGCAATTTGTTAAAGAAACCAGGACAGAATCCACAGTGTAGATTTTTATGATTGTGTCGTCACTCTGGTGTCATTTAACACGCTACTCTGACTCCAGTATTTTCTGTGAAACCCACAGGTCAGGGGTGTAGGGCAGATTTGTTTGCTTCTAGGTTTGTGTTTCCAACACTCAGACTCAGGACCTGGTAACAATCCCCTATAGCAGTTCGGAGCTATTTGCTTGATTTTGACTGAACACCAGAGGGCAGTGCAGGTGGACACCAAGAGCATCGCTGTCAACACACAGAGGTGTGTGGGCACAGGGATCCTGCACTGCCAGGCCGAAGCTCCCTTCTCTGCTCCCAAGCAATCTCTTTCTTTCCTCTGAAGCACAGCCACATACTCTAGGTCCTAATCTCTGGGGTGCACTAACGACCAAGAGGTGCATGAGCACCAAATGTGAGAGGACAGGAGTCTAGAAACGCAGCACAGGAGTCTTCTCAGAACCTTAGGACATTCCTACTGTTGTGGGAGTAGGAGAAGAATGACTAGTTAAGGAAATAAATACATAGTGTCCAATGTGAGTAAGTGCCATGGGGAAGAATAAAGCAGGGAAGGGCAAGAAGATGCCCAGGGTGGACAAAGAAGCTCTCATTGATAAAGAGACATTAGAGCACACATCTGAAGGTGGCAAGAGAGTCAGCCTTTCAGATATCTCTAGCAAGCTTGTTGCAGAAGAGGAAAGAGCAGGTGCAAAGGCCCTGGGGCAGGAACATGCCAGTTGTGTTTGAGGGGGACAGCAAGCTGTCATAACTGGAACAGAGAGAGAAGGGGGAAGATGGTAGTGAATGAAATCTGAAAAGGAAGAGATTATGCACGATTTTTAGGCCATTATAAGGACTTTGGCTTTTACTCCTGTGAATCAGAAAGCTACGTGACTGGGGTGAGGTAGTGCTTTACTAAGAGGAGCGATGCTCTATGACAATTTTTAAAGGATCACTCTGGTTGCTGAGTTACAAATACATAGAATGTGTCAGCTGGGAGATCAATGGGGAGGTGATTGCAATCATCTGGGGTGGCTGCTGCACTCTATCTTAGAAACTTGCATGGTTCATGCTTTTTATTTTAGGCAAGTTCATTAGCATTTGCTTTTCAGATACTTAATGAACCTTTCAGTCTATTTAGAGAATAAGGCATGTGCCTAAATGATCAGCACACAGTATTAGAAAATGGAAAGCCATAAGTATAATAACAGAGGTGCCCTCGGCGGTAAAGTGAGGTCAGGAGAGGAAGGGACTGCAGCCAGGTTGGCAGGTGAGAATGGCATACGACAGGTTTTCCTTGAGGTGGTCACAGATACAGTTTTATCAGTTTTCCTTGTGATGATCACAAACACAGTCTTATCAGTTTCCAGAAATAAAACCTTACAAATTTTCACTAATAAAATGCTGCAACATAACCTATACCATATGCCAATTTAAAATAGGTTTTACTCCAATGAGTTAGGTTATCTGTAAATAACACATGGTCAAATCCCGTATGTATGCGTAGCAAACACTTTCTCCGTGTCCTGTTGTTTTTAATCCAGCGTGTTCCCCCAGCCTGGCCTAGGCTAGGGCTGGCACCTAGATAGTCATTAGGGGAAGTGTGTGTTTGTTTTGGGGTGTGTGTAGTGTGTGTGTGTAAGACTCATTGGCTCTACTCCAGGCCCCCTCTATCAAAATTTCTGGAGGCGGGAATCAAGTGTGACACTGATTTGGAAACCACCGATTCAGTTCACAGGATTCTAATCCAATCTATAACAGCTGCCTTCATGACAAACTGAATGTTGAAAGCTGTGGAAGGTGCCAGTAAGTAAAAATAGAGGTGGAGGGAAAGCCATTTCAGACAAAGGGCATAGAGCACTAAAAACCATAGGAGTCAGACCGGATTGGTTTTGCAGTGACTTCTGATGGCCTTTGCAAGTGTTCAATGACTAGATTTGCCTGGAATGTGGGGTTCAGGGTCCTTGGAGGAGAGTAGTAAGAAATAAGGTTTTGGAGTGTGTGAAATTAGATTGTGGAGGGCCTCACATGTTGAGCAAAGGACACTAAAGTTTATTTTCTAGGTAATAGGGAGCCAATCAAAATTTTTTAAATGAATGATGACACCGCAGAACTATGGTTGAAGAACTCCACACATCTGACAGTCATATGTAATAACAGCTGTTGTGTCATGAGTCCAGAGATGAGAAAGCTTTCTGCAGTCATTCAGGAGAGAGGGGGTTGGGTGCTTAAATAGCAATAGGCCACTGGGATGTGTAGGTTGGAATGAATGTGAGAGATAGAAGACATGAACAGCAGAAAAGAAAGGACAAGGTCAAAGGTGGCACTGGGGTTTTAAATACAGGGAATTGGGAGGATGAACCAGCAGCCTTAGCAAGATACAGGAGAAAAAAGAGATTTAGGAAAAATGTAGTATTGGTCAGCCAGATTTGGGGATGCCAATGCCATAACCAACTATAACCAATGGAAGATGATTTAACACAGTTGTAAGTGTCTTGAAGCCAATGGTCTGTTTAGACGGGAAACAGTCTTTCTTTTATTTATTCATTTTTTTTTTTCTGAGATGGAGTCTCGCTCTGTCACCCAGGCTGGAGTGCAGTGGTGCGATCTCGGCTCACTGCAAACTCCGCCTCCCAGGTTCACGCCATTCTCCTGCCTCAGCCTCCCGAGTAGCTGGGACTACAGGCGTCAGCCACCACATCTGGCTAATTTTTTGTATTTTTAGTAGAGATGGGGTTTCACCGTGTTAGCCAAGATGGTCTCGATCTCCTGACCTCCTGATCCATCCTCCTCGGCCTCCCAAAGTGCCAGGATTACAGGTGTGAGCCACCTCGCACAGCCCAGGAAATAGTCTTTCATTTTCAAATTTAAAACTTTATTCTTAAAATTTATACAGTTAATCCAGAATACTCTATGAATATATATTGAATAAATGTGTTCCTTTTTAAATTTATATTTGATTTGTGGTGTTCCATTTAACTATAGCTTTCTGAAGAAATCTCAGTTCTTTATGTAAATTGTATCATAATAGTCAAGAATTTAAGATTACTTTTGTGTTCAAGGTCCTATCTCCAATTATCCTCTTGTTTAACATGATTGCCTTTTGACCTACTTTCCATCTTAACTTTAACATTATATTTTTAAATTACCCTGAATCAAATTTTGATTTAAGAAACTCCAAAAAGAACAAAAATTGGAAACAGCCTATAACATTTTAGGAAATCAAGAAATGTATTTAATTGTGGCACCCAGTTTCATACTCCACAAGAGAAAACTAAAGCAAAGCCTGATCAAGACGTTCCTTTAACACAACTTAATCACCTTTGAGCCTTTATTCTTTACCAGTCTCTCTATTCTCTGTGCCTATTTTCTACTCTCCCTGAGCAGAAATTTAAGTGTCACATTTTGCCAAGGCCTCCATTACGTGAGTAATGAGTGCTTACATATATTGATATCCCCTGTTTTTCTGTTGGTCGAGTTTCCAGGAACATTCACTGTTTTGGGAGGAGTAAAGACTCATGTAAAGGTCATGTTATGTCTCTTCATCTTCCATCCTTCAGAGATTACTAGTGGCCAGAACACCTATGTGGGAGAGTGGGTATGGGAAGTGGGGTGTGTGGATAAAGAAACTCTGTTTGGGAGAAGCTCCCAAGGATCTGTGAGTCAGAGAAGTCACCTACCTCTAGGGTTGCACAAATCTAGCACTTTTTATGAAAACTGCATTCACCCAGAATGTGAAAAGAAAAAAGGGATGGCTGAGAACTTTTAAAATTCAGCAACAGACACCTGCCCACAAATCAAAGAAGCTCAGAGAACAACAGATCCTACTTTCCTACTGTCATAAATTAGGTAGTTATTTTAATGAAATAAAAAGATAGAAAATAACATTGAGCATGAAGGATGCTTTATGCCAAAAGGACCTAACAGACACATACAGAAACTTCACCCAATAGCAGCAGAATACACATTATTCTCGGGGACACATAGAACATTCTGCAGGATAGACAACAGGTTAGACCACAAGACAAGTCTTTGCAAATTTAATATTAGAATCATATCAAGTACCTTTTCAGACAACAATGATATGACACTAGAAACCAACAACAGAAGGAATTCTGGAAAATGTACAGATATGTGGAAACTAAGCAGCATGGCGCTGAGCAACGAATAGGTCAATGAAGAAATTAAAATTAAAAGAATTAAGCAACATGTTTAAGTCAATGAAGAAATTAAACTAGAAATGTAAAAATATCTTGAGAAAAAAATGGAACCACAACATACTGAAACTTATGAGATGCAGCAAAAGCATTTCTAAAAGGAAAGTTTATAGCAGTAAACATCAACAGCAAAAAGAAGAAAGATCTCAAATAAACAACTTAGTATTATGTCTCAAGGAAATAGAAAAAGGAGAACAAATTCTTCCAATGTTAGCAGAAGGGAATAAAATAATAAAGATCGAGCAAAAATAAGTGAAATGAAAACTAGAAAATGACACAAAAGATGAACAAAACTAAGTTTCTTAAAATATAAAACCAATAAACTTTCAGCTAGACTAAGAAAAAAGGAGAGAAGACTCAAATAAATAAAATTAGAAATGAGAAAGGACACATTATAACTGATACCACAAAATACAAAGGATCATAAGAGACTATTACAGTTATATGCCTTTATAAAAATTTTTTAATTGGCAACAACATTGGAAAATATTATGCTAAAAGAAATAAGTCAGGCCAAAAAAGACAAATACTGCATGTTCTCACTTATATATGGAATCTAAAATAATCAAACTGAAAGAAGCAAAGAGCAGATTGGTCGTTAGCAGAGGTTGGAGGTGTAGGGTGGAATGGATAGATGGTGGTCAAAGGGTACAAAGCCTCGTTTATGCAAGAGGAATAATAAGGTTTTTTTTCTTTGAGATATATTGCAAAACTTGGTGAAAATAGTACATAGTAAAGTATTCTACATTTTAAAATCACTAAGAGATTAAACTTCAAATGCATTCCACATTAAAAATGACAAGTATTTGAGGTGGTGGATGTTAATTAGCTTGATATAATTATTTCAAATTATATTCATAAATTATACCATCACTTTGTACTCTATAAATATAAACAACATGATTTGTCAATTTACAATTTAAAAATAAAAATTGAAAACAAAACAAAGCAAGAAAACACAATACGTGTGGTGTGTGCCTATGCATGTGTGCGTCCATACAAGTGCACACACATACCCTTCACCTCCATTACTTTCCGAAGTGGACAAATGTGTAATTATTTTGACTCAGTCTCCAAATATCTAATCTAATTCTAACATTTCCTTGAAGAATTATCAGTGGCCACTTGAGAAAGGAAGAGCTCGCTGGCAGACTACATCAGCTCAGGATTTTTGAAAAATGACTTTTTAATGGTTTTTTTTGGTGCATTGGTGTTGTTAATGACTTTTTAATGTTTTTTTGGTGCATTGGTGCATTTGGTGTTGTTAATGAGAGTTGTAGGTAATGTTCATCAACAATGGAAATGAAGTCTGGTGGTCAATGCTTCCACATTGTCTAAACCCTACAACTGAAAATAATGGGCGTTATTCATCTGTAAACTATGTTTATATGGTCTTTACATCCGTAATTCTCTATATCTTGTGCTGTCTGATATAAGAGAATTAAGAAGAAATTCTCATAAAGCAAGTTGCCTCTTTAAAAGTTTTCAGTCACGTTTCACTAGAAAAGTATAAAACACAAAGTTACAATAAAATGCCATTATGGGGAAAATAAATTAAATAGATACAGCTGATATATATGAGGTTGTAAACAAAAGGAAAAACAGGGTTTTAGCATGGGTTTGTTCTGTCAGTGTAAAGAAAGAAAAAAAGAAATAAGTAAATCAAATTCTACTTTGTTGTTTATTTGGAAAGGATTTATCTTATCTTAAAAAGTACCATAGTGGGAATTTTGGTGACTTCTAGGCTCATTATTTTCCGAAGAGCTCTTGATAGTTCTTATTCATTTAGTGTATTCAAATACAACACTTTATCTCACAATTGAAAGAATGATATAATCATTAGAAATACATCAAGGAATAAGTACAGTAAGGCAAGTAAATTTACTAATGTCCCATTAGAGGTAAGTGGGACATTGCAAATTAACAACAATGGAGGAACAAACCACAGTTTCTTACTTTATGAGACATCTTTTCTGAATTTTTAAAAACTATAGAGAATCTTTAATTTGGTGTAGATGCTCAGTTATTCAAAAGGGAACTTAGAAAAATTAGAAGTGGCCCACTTCATTATTTTTCACAATAATAACCAATATGAGACTTTTCCTGGAAGACTAAAATCTTACCGCAAAAACACTGGGCACTTCTTATATAAATACAGCCTGTTTTGAAATGGTATGCTTTTTATTTTTACAAACATTTTCACTTTCAGATAATTTCACGTGTGCATAAAAGTTGAAAAAATATGCCAAGTACTCCCATATACCTACCCTTTACCCAGGTTTATCAGTTGTTAACATTTTGTCACACTTGTTTATTCTAGATAGGTATTGATATAGATATACAGACACTTTTTTTGAATTATCTAAGAGCAAGTTGCAGACAGTATGTGCCTTTATTTCTATATACTAGTGTAGATTTCCTGAGAACAAAGTCATTCCTTAAAGGAGGAAATTTAGTGAGGTTTTCTCACTGCAGCAAATGATATTCTGAGCCAGCTGATTTGGCCTTGTGACCAATATGAGGGACTATTTAACTTTGTATTCTTTTTTGATCTCCTTCTTTCTTTACACCCACTTACATTGTTTTCCATTTCTTTTACTCTCATAAATGTCAGATTTGTCCATGTGGTTTATCAAGTTTATCAGAATATCAACTTGAATCTTTTCTTTTCTCTAACATTTATCTAAATATCTCAGGAGAATCCCATCCTTCCTTCTCTCTTTTATTCCATTTGCAAAGTTTAAAAAAAAAAGCCTCAATTATGGCATTTCAATATTCATAGTAGTACAGATAATGCATTTATGTCAAGGAAAAGAAACGCATTTTAGGCCAGGCGCAGTGGCTCATGCCTTTAATCCCAGCACTTTGGGAGGCCGAGGCGAGTGGATCATGAGGTCAGGAGATCTAGACAATCCTGTCCAACATGATGAAACCCCGTCTCTACTAAAAATACAAAACTTAGGTGGACATGGTGGTGTCCAGCGCCTGTAGTCCCAGCTACTGGGGAGGCTGATGCAGGAGAATTGCTTGAATCCAGGAGAATTGCATGAATCAGTGAGCTGAGATCATGCCACTGCACTTCAGCCTGGCAACAGAGCGAGACTGTGTCTCAAAAAAAAAAAAAAAAAAAAAAAAAAAAGTATTCTAAAGGTAATGAGACATAATATAGAATTTGTACACCAAATTTTGAACTTATGACTATTTTTAAAGGATAATTTGAAAGCTATTCCAAAATATGCTTCTTCTTGATTTGGTCTAATTTTGCTCTTTTTATTTCTTTTCTTTCTTTGTTTTTTGAGGTAGGAACTTAGTTGGTTGAGGTCTTTATCACTTCTAACATAAACATTTAGTAATAAAAATTTCCTCTCACCTCTGCTTTAGCTTCATCTTACATATTTTCATATACCTTATTTTTATTTTAAATTAGTTGTATGCACTTTAGTATACTGTCAACAAAATAATATTTCTAAAATAAAAACCAAGACATCAAGGCTTTACTTTCTTAACATTTCTTAACATTAAGTCAGCACGGCATCTTCCCAGATCTTTTCCTTTTTGGATGGCTCCATACTTTATTCCCTACCCATTTCTTCTTTCCTTTAAAGAATGATTAACAGATTCCATAGACAATATTGAATAAAACCCCAAATATAACTAAAGTAAATTGGAAGTAAAAGAGAAGGAAGGGTGAGATAGTTAACGTAAACATGAACCAGTTTATACACTTTTTAATAATGTTTTACTTTTACTTAAAAAATAAGTAGAGTGTAAAGGTAGCCCTTTGTTTAATCACCGAATCTAAAACTGTTTACTATAGAATAAAACAAGTAAAATAATCATCATCCATTATAAGCTTAATCAAGATGAGCACTGTTTAATCCTGATTAATTTATAACTAATTTTATGCTGCTGGTACACTTTTTAAAAACAGCTTTGTTTAGCCATAATTTAAATTTTGTGTAATTTACTCACTTAAAATGTTTCATACATATTAATATATTCATTCAGTTGCTCAATCATCCTGAAGTTTAATTTTATAACATTTTTGATACCCTCAAAAGAGTCCCGGTACCCATTAGCAGTCACTTTCCATTCCTCCTCCACCTTACATCATTAGGCAACTACTGTCTAAACTTGCCTGTTTGGGAGATTTTATATAAATGGAATAATACAAAGTGTACTCTTTGGTTCTGGTCTCTTTTACACAGCATGATATTTACAAGAATATAATATTTTCACCCAAGTTGCAGCATATGTCAGTACTTCATTCCTTTTGTTGGTCAATAACATGATATTGTAGATATGATATGATATGATATATGACACACCATATTGTATTTGTCCATTCACCAGTTAATTAACATTGGGGTTGTTTTTACTTTTTGGCTATTATAAGTAAAACTGTAATAGATATTCAATTTTTTTGAAGAGCTTGTGAAGAATGGCATTAATTATTCTTTAAATGATTTATAAGTATTATTCTAGAATTTGATACCGTTTTGTCAAAGTTATCTAATATGTTGACATACTTTTTTTTATGGCATCTTTTATAGTTCTTTTTATTTCTATAAGGTCAATAGTAATGTCCTCTCTTTCATTCTTAATTTTAGTAAGTTGAATCTTTCTTTCTCCCTGTAAGTGTAGCTAAAGTTCGTTAATGTTGTTAATCTTTTCAAAGACCCAACTCTTGGTTTTGTTGATTTGCTCTACCATTTTTTCTATTTCTTTACTTTCTATTTCAATGTTTATTATATCCTTTCTTCTGCTTATTTTTCATCGTGATCTCTTCTCTGACTCATTTGTTATTTAGAAGTATGTAGCTAATTTTTATATATTTACGCTTTTCCCAAATTTCTTTCTGTTTTTAATTTCTAATTTAATTCCATTTT
Organism: Chlorocebus sabaeus; assembly: GCF_047675955.1. NCBI lineage: Eukaryota > Metazoa > Chordata > Mammalia > Primates > Cercopithecidae > Chlorocebus > Chlorocebus sabaeus. The sequence goes on along the minus strand of NC_132915.1, from coordinate 3,094,801 downwards.
GATCAAAGGACAATCATTTTCTACTTTTTGAGGTTTAGTTTTTGGCCTAGCATGTGATCTATTTTAGGAAATGTTCCATGTACACTTGAGAGTAATGTTCTGCTTTTGGGTGTACTGTACTGTCAGTGTCTGTTAGATCTAGCTAGTTTATACGGTTACTCAAGTCCTCCATATTCTTGCTAGAATCTATTTAGTTTTTCTAGTTATTGAAAGTGAGATATTGATGTCTGCAACAATTACCATCTCCAACTATTCTTGTTGAATTCTACCTTTAATTCAGTCTGTTTTTGTTTTGTAGATTTTGGAAATATTTCGCTCAGAGCACATAGGTTTATAATTGTTATACCTTCTTAATATATTGTCTCTTTAACATTACAGCATGTCCTCTTTATCTCTGATGTATTAGTCTGTTCTCATACTGCTAACAAAGACATACCTGCGACTGGGTAATTTATAAAGGAAAGAGGTTCAACATGGCTAGGGAGGCCTCACAATCACGGTGCAAGGCAAGGAGGAGCAAAGTCACATCTTACAATCATGGTGGCAGGCAAGAGAGCATGCTTTATAAAAGCATCACATAACTGATATGAGATGGTATCTCATTGTGGTTTTGATTTGCATTTCTCTAATGACCAGTGATGATTAGCTTTTCTTCATATGTTTGTTGGCTGCATAAATGTCTTCTTTTGAGAAGTATCTGTTCATATCCTTCACCCACTTTTTGATGAGGTTGTTTGTTTCTTGTAAATTTGTTTAAGTTCTTCGTTGATTCTGGATATTAGCCTTTTGTCAGATGGATAGGGGGCAAAAATTTTCTCCCATTCTGTGGGTTGCCTGTTCACTCTGATAATAGTTTATTTAGCTGTGCAGAAGTTCTTTAGTTTAATTAGATCCCATTTGTCTATTTTGGCTTTTGTTGCCATTGCTTTTGGTGTTTTAGTCATAAAGTCTTTGCCCATGCCTATGTCCTGAATGGTACTGCCTAGATTTTCTTCTAGGGTTTTTATGGTTTTAGGTCTTATGTTTAAGTCTTTAATCCACCTTGAGTTAATTTTTGTGTAAGGTGTAAGGAAGGGGTCCAGTTTCAGTTTTCTGCATATGGCTAGCCAGTTTTCCCAATACCATTTATTAAATAGGGAATTCTCTCCCCATTGCTTGTTTTGGTCAGGTTTGTCAAAGATCAGATGGTTGTAAATGTGTGGTGTTATTTCTGAGGCCTCTGTTCTGTTCCATTGGTCTATATATCTGTTTTGGTACCAGTACCATGCTGTTTCAGTTACTGTAGTCTTACAGTGTACTTTGAAGTCAGGTAGCATGATGCCTCCAGCTTTGTTCTTTTTACTTTTGCATCTTTTAAAGAAGCTGAGGAAGAAAGGGGAACAAGTATACATTTGTAAAGTTTGTGATATTAATCTTCTTATCTGCCATTTCTTGTTCTCTTTATTTTCGTACATCTGGAAAACCATCTGGTGTCATTCTGTTGGTTGGTCCAATATAGATTTGCTTCTGCTCATATCCTTTGTGCCATTATTGTCAAACAAATTACATTTCTGTAGGTTACGAACCCAACAATCTGTGTATATACATATCATTTTATGCAATTGCATTTTAAATCATTTAAGAAAGGAAAGAAGACAAAATATTCAATTATAGTCTCTTTAACAATTATCTACATAATTCAATTTACTGGCCTGTTTGTTTTCTCATATGGGGTTTAACATGTATCAGGAATCAGCCTGGAAATCTTTTGTTAGTGTTAATAAATATTAAGATAAATCTTCTAGCAACAAATTTTCTCAATTTTTGTTTATATGAAAATGTCTATTTTATCTTTAGTTTTAGCATATAGTTTTGCTAGATATAAGATTCTTGGTCTCGTATTTTCTTTAATCTCTTTTAATGTGTCATTCTACTTTCTTCTGCCTTCTGTTACTTATGATGTGCAATTAGTTTTTAATCTTATTGGAGTTTCCTTTATGTGATAAACATATGTATGAATATCAATTAGATTCTGTTGGTGAATTGTGTTGTTCATATTTTTCTATATCTATGCTAATTGTCTGACTAGTAATTCTGTCAGCTAGTGAGAAGGTTGGAATCCCCAACTATAATTGTAGATTTGTCTATTTCTTCTTTCAGTATTACCTGCTTTTGCTCCATGTATTTTAAAATTCTGTTGGTTTATATACATTTAGGATCATTGTGTCTTCATAGTAACTTGGTTTTTAAAAATATGTAATATCTTTCTTTGTCTTTAGTAATTTTCCTTACTCTCAAGTCTCTCCATCAGATATTAATATAGCTGTTCCTGCATTATTTTGTTAATATTTGCATATTATGTATTTTTCATGCATTTAATTTCAATTTACCTATTTTATTAAATGTAAAGTAGGTCTCTTATAAACAGCTTATGATTAGGATATTTTAAAATCTACTTTGCTAATCTCTCACTTTTTATTAATGTATTTAGATAATTTAAAAAAATAAGATACTTCATTTTTTAAAAAGTTTTAGGTTTACAGAAAAAAAAGATGAAAGAAAAACACAGAGTTCCCTCATACCTCCCTGCAGTTTCTCCTATTTTTACCATCTTACATTAGGATGACACATTTGTTACAATCCATGACCCAGTATTGATGCACCATTAATTACTAAAGCCCATAGTTTATATTAGGCTTCACTCTTTGTGTTTGACATTCCATGGGTTTTGACAAATATATAATGGCATGTATCCAAAATTACAGTGTCATACATAACAGTGTTACTATTCAGAAAATCTCTTGTGTTCCATTTACCCCAGTCCCTTTTCCCTCAAACTCCTGGCAATCACTGAGCTATTTACTGTGTCTGTAATTTTTCATTTTCCAGAATGTCATATAGTTGAAATCATACAGAAATTAGTTTGTTAGACCTCAAACTTCATTCTTCTCCTTCAATATTAGGTTGGCTATTCTGGATCTTTTGCCATTTCACATAAACTTTTGAACCAGTTTGTGGATATCCATATAATAATTTGCTGGAATTTTGAGTGGGGTTCCATTAAATCTACAGATCAAGTTTTGAAGAAATGACAGTATGACAACATTGAGTCTTCTTATCCATGTACGTGGAATACCTCCCCATTAATTTAGATCTTCTTTGATTTCTTTTATCAGTTTGTAGTTTTTCCTCATCTAAACCTTGTACATATTTTATTCAATTTATACTCTATTTATTTAGATCTTCTTTGATTTCTTTAATCAGAGTTTGTAGTTTTTCTCATATAAACCTGGCACATATTTTATTCAATTTATGCCTAAACATTTCTCTTTCCAGTGCTAAAGTGAATGGTATTATGCTTTTAATTTCAAATTCCAATTGCTCATTGCTGGTATATCAGAAATCAACTGACTTTTGTATAGTAACATTATATTCTACAACCTTACTATAACCACATGTTAGTTCCACAAATGTTTTAGTGGATTTTAGGGGGATTTTTTACATATACCATCATGCCATCTGCGAGCAGAGTCTTATTTCTTTCTTCCAAATCTGTATAACCTTTATGTTTGTTTCATGTTTTGTTGCATTAGCTAGGACCCTCAGTATGATGTTGAGTAGGAGAGGTGGGAGCAGGCATTCTTGCCGTGTTTTTCATCTTATCAGGAAAGCATCTAACTTCTCCCCAGGGAATATGATGTTACCTCTAGGTTTCCTATAGACATTGGCACTTTGAGGAAGTTTCCCTCTATTCCTAATTTGCTAAGAGTTATCATTAATGGATGTTGGATTTTGTCAAATGTTTTTTCTGCATCTTTATAAGTGTTAGAATTTACCAGAGAACTCTTTGGGGCCTGGTACTTTCTATTTTATCAGCTTATTAATTATTGAGTCAATTCCTTTAATAGATATAGGACAAATCAGATTGTCTTTTTCTTCTGTCGTGAATTTTAGTAGATTATATATTTCAAAGAAGTGCTGCATTTTATGTTGGTTATCAAAGTTATGAAGTTGTTAATAATACTTCTTTATTTTTTTAAATGTTTTAATGTCCATGGAATCTATAGAGGTGGCTCTTCTTCAAATGTTGATATTAATAATTGTATTCTTTTTCTCTCTTACTCTGGATAGAGATTTATCAATTTTATTTACCTTTTCAAAGAATCAGATTTTTATTTTGTCAATTTTTTTCCATTGATTTTCTGTCTTCAATTTTATTGATTTTTATATTTTTCTTCTCCTTATTTTGAGTCTAATTTGTTCTTCCTTTACTAGTTTCCTAAGGTGAAAAGTTAGATTATTAATTTCACACCCTCCTTGGGATGCAACACGTGCATTCAATGCTATAATTTTGGTCTAAGCATTGTTTGACTGCATTTCACACACTTTTGTGAGACGTAAGTGAGAATGAAAAACTATGGCCACCCTTTATAACTTATCACAGTATCTTTTCCATCCCCTTAATTTTTATCTCAATGGGTCATCAAATTTAAAGTTGTATTTCATTTTCATTTAGTTCAAAATATTTTACAATTCCTCTTGAGACTTATTTGATCCATTTTTTATTTAAAAGTGTGATGTTAAGCCTTCATGTATTTTAACATTTTCCAGTTGTCTTTCTGAAGTTGATTTCTAGCTTAATTTCACTGTGGTCATAAGCATAATTTGTATGACTTATATGCTTTTAAATTAGTTGCTTTTTAATGACCTAGATAATGATGTGTCTTTGTGAACATTCCATGGGAGCTTCAGAAGCATGTGTACTCTGCTGTTGGGTGAATTATTCTATACATGTCCATTGGATGCAGTTGATTAATGTCACTGTTGACTTGAATTATAACATGTCTTTCCTAATTTTTTGCCTGCTTAATCTGCTAATTACTAGTAGGGAGATGTTAAAGTCTCAAAGTACAGTAGTAAATTCATCTATTTTTCCTTGACGTTCTATTAGTTTTTGCTAATATATAGTGATGCTCTGTTTTTAGGTGCATAAACACTGAGAACTGTTATGTCTTCTTGGAGAACTGACCACATTTTTATTATGTAATTATTCTCTTTATTTCTGATAATTCTTCTTGTTTTGAAGTGGGATGTGTCATTAATAAAGCTACTCCTGCTTTCTTTGGATTACTGTTAGCATGCTATTGTTGCCAGTGGGCTGTTTCAGGTTCTTGACTTTGCTGCACAAAAGAATTTGAGAATGAATCCAAAGTAACAGTAAACAAAAGAGTTTATTGCAAAGCAAAAGTACACTCTGACAGCTGATCAGCATGGGCTGCTCAAAGGTGAGACAGCCTTGTCTGATGCTGGGGGATTGCCCTTTATGGGAGATTTACGTGATTATTCATGGAGGGGTGGGAAGGGGTGTTCTGATGAGTATGTTATAGGTGGTCCCTGGCTGCACATGTGCTGTGGTTGTACATGCTAGTACTTACATTTCATGTCTCATTAGCACCTTAAATCTCCACCCAGGGGTGTTTTTCTTTTACTATTGGAGTAAATATAGTTCAGCCCAAGGACACTAATCGTGGGTTTCTGTGCTTGTGTGAATTTGGGAATTCTCCCTTCTATTCCTCTACCTCCTTGCTGCAGGACATTCTAACCCTGAGCCTATGATGTGGTTTGTGCTCGGGTAGTTTGTTCTCTCCATCTATTTAGCAAGTTTTTTCTCCTTTAAGGGAGACTATGACCACCCTTTATAATTTACCTCAGTATCTTCTCCATCCCTTTAATTTTTATCTCTAAGAGTCTTCAAATTTAAAGTGGGTTTCTTGTATACAGCTGGGTCTTGTTTTTTGATTTACTATGACAGTCTCTGTATTTTAATTGGTGTGTTTTAGATCATTGACAGTTAAGATGATTATTGATACAGCTGAATTAATATGTACCATATTTGTTAATGATTTTTCTTTGCTGTCCTTGCTCTTAGTTCTTATTTTTGTCGCACATAATTTTTCTACTTTTTGTGTTTTGATTGAGCACTTTATATAATTTCATTTTCTCTCCTTCCTTAGCATATCAATTATACTTTTTTAAAGTTTTAAAACATTAGTCCTAGAGTTCGCAATATATTTTTACAACTAATCCAAGTACACTTTCAAATGACACTATACCACTTCACAGGTAGAAGATATATTAATACACAATATTCCTAATTCTTCCTTCCTTTCCCTTTTATCATTGCTATCACTCACCTCATGTACACAAAAGTATACAAAAGCATATACATGCATACATAACCATATATTGTTGCTATTATTATTTTGAACTATCATCTCTTTGATCAATTAATAACAAAAAAAGAATGTTTTACTTTACTTTTACTTATTAATTCATTGACTCTCTTCTTTTCTTTATGTAGATTGGAGTGTCTGACCTATATCATTTTCTTTCTGAACTTCTGTTAACATTTCTTGCAAGGCAGGTCTACCAGTAACAATTCCTTCAAGTTTTGTTTTTCTGAGAAGTTTTTTTAGTTCTTATTACTTTTGAAGGATAATTTTACAGGGTGCAGAAGTCTAGGTTGGTGGTTTTTCTCTCAACCTCACTCTTCTTGCTTGCATGGTTTCTAAGAAAATGTCAGAAGTAATTCTTAATTTTGCTCCTTTAATGTAGGCTATTTTTCCTCTCTGGCTTCTTTCAAGACTTGTTTTTTCTTATTTTTGATTTTTCTGAAGTTGAATATGAAATGCCTAGGTGTAATTTTTCTTTTCATGTATCCTGTTTGGTGTACTCTGAGCTTTCTTGATCGCTGTTTTGGTGTCTGATGCTAATTTGGAAGAAATTTTCAGTCATTGTTGTTTCAAATATTGCTTCTATTTTTTTTCTCTCTTTCCTCTCCTTTTAAAATTCCCAATATATATATATATATATCCTTTTGTAGTTTTGTTACAGTTCTTTGATATTCTATTCTGTTTTTACTGAGTATCTTTTTCTCTTTGCTCTTACGCTTTGGAAATTTCTATTGTCATATCATCAAGCTCAAAGATTCTTTTTTGGCTATGTCCAGTCTATTAGTGAGCCCGTCAAAGCCCTTCTTTATGTCTATCACAATGTCTTTGATCTCTAGCACTTCCCTTTTGACTTTTTCTTTGTATCCCCATCTCTCTGCTTACATAATTAATCTGTTCTTGCATGTTGTCTATTTACTAGAGTCCTTAACACAATAATTATTTAAAATACCTGTTTTGATAATTCCAACATTCCTGCCATACTTGACTCTGATTATGATGCTTGTTCATACTTTTCAAACTGCTTATTTATTTATTTTTTTGCATTTCAGTGTATCTTGGAATTTTTTTTGTTGAAAAGTGAACACAATGTACTAAGTAAAAGGAATTATAGGAAATAGGCCTTTAGTAATGTAGTGATAGGGTGTAAGGGGAAGGGGAACATTCTATAGTCCTATGATTAGGGCTCAGTCTTTTGGTGAGACTTTAAATGTTGAAAGATAGGTTTAAAGGGTGATTATTGCTATTGTTTTTTAACTTTTAGGTTCAGGGGTACATCTGCAGATTTGTTAGGTAAATTGCATGTCATGGGGGTTTGGTGTACAGATTATTTGGCCACCCGGGTAATAAGCACAATACTAGATAGGTAGTTTCTCAGTTGTTACCGTCTTCCCTCCCTTTACCCTCAAGCAGGCCCCAGTGCCTGTTGTTCCCTTCTTTGTGCCCATATGTACTCAGTGTTTTACTCCCACTCATAAGTGAGAACATGTGACATTTGGTTTCCCATTCCTGTGTTTGTTTGCTTTGTATAATGGCCTCCAGTTCCATCCATGTTGCTGCAAAGGACATGATCCCGTTCTTTTTTATGGTTGTGTAGTATTCTGTGGTGTATATGCACCACATTTTCTTTTCCTTTTGGTTTTTTTGAGATGGAGTCTTGCTGTCGCCCAGGCTGGAGTGCAGTGGCGCGATCTCGGCTCACTGCAAGCCTCGCCTCCCGAGTTCAAGCCATTCTCCTGCCTCAGCCTCCTGAGTAGCTGGGACTACAGGCACCTGCCACCACGCCCGGCTAACTTTTTGTATTTTAAATAGAGACGGGGTTTCACCATGTTAGCCAGGATGGTCCCGATCTCCTGACCTCATGATCCACCCGCCTCCGCCTCCCAGAGCGCTGGGATCATAGGTGTGAGCCACCGTGCCCGGCCTATGCACCACATTTTCTCTATCCAGTCTACCATCGATGGGCATTTAGGTTGATTCCATGTCTTTACTATTGTGAATAGTGCTGCAATGAACATACACATGCCTAGGTCTTTATGCAGTAAAGAGATTGCTGGGTAGAATAGTAATTCCATTTTGAGTTATTTGAGAAATCACCAAACTGCTTTAGACAGTGGCTGAACTAATTTACATGTCCACCAGTAGTGTCTAAGCATTCAAAAGGCTGACTGTTTTTTGTTTTTGAGACAGAGTCTCACTCTGTCACCTAGGCTGGAGTGCAGTGATACGATCTCAGCTCACTGCAACCCCTGCCTCCTGGATTCAAGTGATTCTCATGCCTCAGCCTCCTAAGGAGCTGGGATTACAGGCATGTACCACCACGGCTGGCTAATTTTTGTATTTTTTGTGGAGATGGGGTTTCAGCATTTTGGCCAGTCTGGTCTTGAACTTCTAACCTCAAGTGATCCGCCTGCCTTGGCCCCCCAAAATGCTGGCATTACAGGCATGAGCCACCGCACCCAGCCTCAAAAGTGTGATTTTTTAAAGAGGAAATCAAATACATCAAAATTTAACTTGTATCTCAAAAAAGAAACTTAATAGACCAGTACTTTGATATTTGATTCAACTAGAGCTTTCATAAGAAAACTTTAGGGCTCCCTAAAATGGCTCTTTGTAGGATTAGTACAATTGGCTGTATTTTTGTTTAAGGGTAAAATTTACCCAAGAATGTAGAGCTTTAAAATTTATTTGCCGGCTGGGTGCAGTGGCTCACGCCTGTAATCCCAGCACTTTGGTAGGCCAAGGTGGGCGGATCACGACGTCAGGAGATCGAGACCATCCTGGCTAACAGTGAAATACCGTCTCTACTAAGAATACAAAAAAAATTAGGCAGGCGTGGTGGCGGGCACCTGTAGTCCCAGCTACTCCGGAGGCTGAGGCAGGAGAATGGCCTGAACCTGGGAGGCGGAGCTTGCAATGAGCCGAGATGGCGCCACTGCCCTCCAGCCTGGGCGACAGAGCAAGACTACTTCTCAAAAAAAAAAAAAAAAAAAAAAAAAAAAGAACAAATCATATGAAACAAAAAAATAGCAGTCCTAACTTGAATGTGAATCTGTATTTAACGGCAACTACACTTAGGTGTTTATGAGAGAATATTAAAATTTCACAAATTTACAATGAACGCTTAAGAAAATAAACATATTGGCACAAAACTTTTTGAACTACTTTATTCAATATTTATGTGGAAATTGTTCTGGCATAATTTCATTCTACACTGCTACAACAGGAAACTATAGGAACATAAGGACAAAATGCCAATGTTTAACCACAGCCTTTCCTGGGAAACATAATATGTTTAAATAGCCTTTAGAGACAAAGAAGAGTCTATTTAATTTATGGAATGAAAAGAAATGTGACAACAAAGCATTTTGTAGTCATGGTTATCAGTCTTTGAAAAAGTTCTTAATAGGATTTGGGTTTATTTTAATTAATGAAAATAAAATATGAATAATGTATTGAACTCAGTATATTATAGCAGTGGGAACTTTTCATAAATTATTCTCAAATAATTTTCACAAGCTAATCAAAAAAGATATAATTCTGTTTATTATAAAAAATGGGATCCAAGGTTTTGAGAGAACTTTAGTGTCTTGCTATTGTCTGCAAAGTCTCCCTCCAGACCATCTCATTTCCCTGAGTCACAGACTTTCCGAAATATCAAGTGCAACCAAGTATGTTATCACTTCAGGGTCATTTTTGTTTGCTTGTTTTCTCCCTTTCTCTCTTTCGTGTTTTGTATCCTTATACCCGGCAGCAGTTTCTTTGAAAATTTGGACCAGAAGATACATAACAAGTTGTTCTGCAGAAGTTCTTTTTTTTTTTTTTTTTTGAGACGGAGTCTTGCTCTGTCGCCCGGGCTGGAGTGCAGTGGCCGGATCTCAGCTCACTGGAAGCTCCGCCTCCCGGGTTTACGCCATTCTCTGCAGAAGTTCTTATCTGTATTCTTAGGGAGCTATCCTGCATGTAATCTTCATTGTTTTTCTCTACCATCATGTAGGCATATTCAGTGTAGACTAACACAACCCTGGATACCACTCTGCTTAGATTTACAATCTCTGCTTAGATTTGCCACTGCAGAAAGTGTAGTAGTTTCACTACATATGTAAAAAAGACTGCGTACTTGTTTCTAGCTTCTAGATTGCACATTTACGGTGTTTGCAAAAGCAGTAACTATTCTTACCAGTAGGAGATGAATTACACACTCCTTCTCCTTCTATAATAAGAGTTATCTACCTTCTGGTCAAAGTGCTTCCTTAAGGCACTTTGAAGCTCATCTGCTGGCAGGCTTGAAGCATGCTGTTCCCCCAAGACTTCAGGAACTGGATCTACTCAAGGCAAAACAGTCTCTGCTTCATTATATTCAGAAATTCAGGCTTGCCATGAGGCTGTGTAGTTTTCTGAAACACAAATGCTGGTAAATCTAAAAATTCTCCCAAACACATATCTACCAATTTTTGCTCCTTAAATAGGAACAGTATTTTCTCATATCCTTAGATTAGCTGAGTTAAAAAGATGCCCCAAACACAGAGTCCCATTATTTTAAGCTTGAAGTTTTAAAACTATAGCTTTATCCTTGCCCCATGAGAGAGGCATTCTCTAGCAATCCATTCAAACAAGGATCGGTTTTCAGTTTAGATAAAACTACAAAGTGAATAAATTCACTTCTGACATTTAACTAATGCCTTTCTTTACTCTCTCCTACCCCTATACTCCACCCCTTACGGTATTTGCCTCCTCTCATTCTCCCCATCTCCAGCCCAAATCCAGATGACTTCTACTATATTAAAGTTTGCTTTCAGGAAAAGATCTGAAATCCGTAAGGGATTTCATACTAAATATTGGCACACTTCAATGGTAGAACATTGATTTGCTGAAGTCTGAGGTTGATTTCCTAGTCCTTAAAATCACATTCTAACTGTGACTACCTGTTCTTTCTTTAAGTTTAACATAGATTTAGGGTGAGATTTATCTTTTTTTATAAACGAAAACATTTGGGAGAATGCTTTCTTTCTTCCTTTTTTTTTTTTTTTTTTTTTTTTTTTTTGAGACGGAGTCTGGCTCCATCACCCAGGCTGGAGTGCAGTGGTGTGATCTTGGCTCACTGCAAGCTCCGCCTCCGGGGTTCAAGCGATTCTCCTGCCTCAGGGTCCCGAGTAGCTGAGTAGCTGGGACTACAGGCACCCGTTACTACGCCTGGCTATTTTTTTTTGTATTTTTAGTAGAGACAGGGTTTCACCATGTTAGCCAGGATGGTCTCGATCTCATGACTTCGTGATCCCGTCCGCCTCGGCCTTCCAAAGTGCTGAGATTATAGCCACTGTGCCTGGTCAAGAATGCTTTCTTTCATATATGAGCACATAAGGTATTTTATGTATCAGCATTAATGTTCCTTATCAAATATGCAATCAGGGGCTCTCTATAGAATCAATTTCAATAAAACAGATAAGCAATTTTTTAATGGAACAGCCATTGATTATAATTTTCTCCTCTTCTAACTTTTCAATTCTTCCCAATTAGCCGGTGATAAGAAACTGGAAAGAAAATTTCAACTTGTTTACCATTTATTCACTTGTTGTTGTTGTTTTTTAATCTACTGTAGTTTGGAAGGATTAGATTTTAGGCTAGCTTATTCATTTCACAAAAATAATTTATAATGTATTAATAAAGAATATTTCCCTTTGTATTTGAGCTCAACTTCATTCCCAATTGGCCCTGAAATGTGAGAATTGTTTTCCCAAAATATTGATGGATGTCAGAAGGCCACAAGAAGTGAGACCTCATCGTTTTTGCTCTATGAGAACATCAATCTTTCTATTTCTGTGAAAAATAAGGAAAGGTAAGTGGACTCTGGTGATTTCCTGATGTTGAAGTTAATACAAAGCTCCATTCAAAACTACGATATTCAGCACTATTAATCTTTCCTGTTAGTATAAATAGAAGAAAGAGTAAACTATTTGACCTCAAAGTTCTGGTTTAATTTCTAGCAAGTATGATTACTTCAGTTCATAATTTAAAAAATAAAAGCTTTAGATTTCTATTCTAAGCCATTACTTTATAAATCGTTCATTAAAGAACATGAATGCACGAAACAAAAATAAACTTTTGTTTGATTTGACAAGTGTTAATGTTCTAGGATGTGCTGGCCATTCTTTGTGGAGGTCCTCAGAACCACCCTCTACCCTTCCAGCCCCAGTGTCACCCTGCTCCCCTCCCAGCTGACTTCTAGTTGGTTTTGGCTAATGAGAGACACCCACAGACAAAGGAAGGTTTCAGAAACCAGAGCTCAAAAAGTTTCTTCCCTACTCACTCCTGTTTCCACACTCTGACAACATTTTTTACTTCTATGACTACAGCTCCTGCAGACCTTTCTGTTCCTCGGCTGCTGCTTTCTGGGGATCTGGCAACAACCTTTCCTCCCCCTGCCCCTCTGCTGTCGGTGGCAAAGGCTTTCTGCTATTGCTTGTCTTTGGGTGCCACATCACTAGGTGAGCCCCTTCACTTTTCTTTACAGCCTGTTCCTTTAAACTATCTGAGCAAATCATGCTTTCTTTCTGGGCCTTGACTAATGCAGTAGTGTTTTCAAAAATCTGATTAATATCACATTGCATTGCTTAGAAAAATATCATAAGAAAAATAATTCTTTGAGAAGTAGTATATTTGTGAAAGTAGATCTATTTAGTAATTAAAGTGCTATTAGATTGGCAGGCAAATGTGGTTATATTTTTGTATTCTCTATTTTATAGAACTGAAAACTAAGTTCTAGCTTAGACTGGAATGCACATGCTATACTACAAAGAGAGAAGATAAAATTGCAGGATGAGAGTATAAAGTACAAGGTAAAACCTTATTGAAACAAAGTAAGCACGACTCTACATGCTGTATGTGTTTACATATAAGAAGAGCCAAGGCTGAGTGTGATGGCTCACGCCTGTAATCTCAACACTTTGGGAGGCCAAGGCGGGTGGATCACTTGAGCTCAGGAACTTGGAGACCAGCCTGGGCAGCATGGAAAAACCCTGTCCCTACCAAAAATACAAAAACTTAGCCGAGTGTTGTGGCGCTCACCTGTTGTCCCAGCGACTCAGGAGGCTGAGGCACAAGAATTGCTTGAACCTGGGAGGCAGAGGTTGCAGTGAGCGAAGATCACACCACTGCACTCCAGTCTAGGTGACAGAGCGAGACTCTCCCTCAAAAAAAAAAAAAAAAAAAAAGAAGAAGAAGAAGAGCCAAAACAAGGATACACAAGGATACATACCAGCCCGTCAGCCTGTTATGTATCATTGGTTACCTCAGTGGGGTTGGGGTGATGATAGTGGCAATTATTAACATTATCTTTATACAATTCTTTTTTAAATGTTCCTTTTCAAATTCAAAATATTCAAGAACAAATTTCAAAAGACTCTGTCTTAACAAACATTTACATTCTTATAATCCAGAAGCTAATCATCAAACCCACCTCAGTATCATCATTTGTTCCAATATAAATATACTCGCTTCCTAAATATGTGCTATTACAAGGTAGATCTTATTCCCTTCTTATTTTGGTTGGATCATGCAACCATTATCCAGATTGAAATAAAAAATGTATTTATTATCCATGTTAAGGTTAAATAGAAGGTAAGTGAGAAGTTTCAAAGTTTAAATTGCATTACCACGGAAAGTAGGGAATAAAGGAAATAAAGCGGCAACATATAAAACATTTATATCTGTGATATTTAATATTTTTACCGGGACATCCAGTGTTCCAGTTACATCAGCCACCTCGAATTTATGCCTTCATTTGTCCAGGAAGTGTGTAGTGTATGATGATTGTGACGGATGCTTCTCTACTAAGCAAAGTAATTTCTAGAGCCTCACTACTCTTAGTCTGCAAAGTTCATTGCCAGCATTATCACCATAGCAAGTGTCTATGCTGATTTAAATAATAACTTAACCACGTAGCAGCAATTATAGCCACATAAAATGCATTTCATAAAATGCATTCTAAGGACTTCAAGTCCCCTAACCAAAAAACCTAAGTAGAATAAACCTAAATAAGTTTTAAGTCAAAAGCAGGGGAATCAAAACAACAATTACAAGCTTCCTGTCTTAGAAGAAAATGCTGACGCTTATTGCTTTAACCATATAAAATAGTGTATACATTTAGTAGACATGAACAATTTGGGACAAATTTTGAGTGTACCTCTAAGTGTGTAAAATGTATATTTTATGTATTGGGAATAATATTCATAAATATATTCCTCCAATGTTGTAAAAAATGCATTCACCCTTACTACACTAGTGATTTTACAGTTTAATGAAGCCATTTTTTTTTTTTTTATTGCAAATGTCTACCACCGTAGAAGTTTCTTGGCCTTACTCCAATAAGCCTAACACTTTGAACACCCTAATTCACTTTTTTTTTTTTTTCCTTGAGACAGAGTCTTGCTCTGTCACCAGGCTGGAGTGCAGTGGCACGATGTCTGCTCACTGCAACTTCTGCCTCCCAGGTTCAGGCGATCCTCCTGCTTCAGCCTCCCGAGTAGCTGGGACTACAGGCGCGCGCCACCATGCCCAGCTAATTTTTTGTATTTTAGTAGAGACGGGGTTTCACCATGTTGGCCAGGATGGTCTGGAGCGCCTGACCTCGTGATCCGCCCCCCTCGGCCTCCCAAAGTGCTGGGATTACAGGTGTGAGCCACCGCACCCGACCAAGTTCACATTTTTCAAGACTCCTTCTGATGTCTGACAAATTGGTACAATAATAGACTGACATTTGTTGTTTTACTATAGGTCCAATTTAGAAAATGATTTCCATTTTCTTTCTATCTCACTGAAGGCAACTGATCTGTCAATCAAAACTTTAGATTCATAATTTTTTTCCGTAATAAAAGAGGTGCTATTTACAGAGTTCTTGTGCAAAAGTAGTTTAAGTGAACCCAATTAATAATTCAAGAATGACTTTGTAAGGTGGTTCTTCTATCAGTATTACATTTGAATTCATTTTAATGAAGAAAAAGCCTTTCAAGGTTCTCTTTCCAAAGGGAAGATTAAAAGCTGTTTCTTCGAGACACCACCTAAAAAAGTTAGTATCTTTTTTTTTTTTTTTGGAATCTTGCGGTGGTGGTAATGTGAGTTTGTCAATCTTTGCCCGTCCTGTGAATTTGAGAAGCAGAGGAAGAGAGAAAGAGAAAGACTCCCCCGACGACCCCCGCGCCCCACACAACCCGCCGCCCAGCACACAGCAGGCGCACAAGGAGTGCAGTGTTAGCGGCTGCTGGATTGAGCTCCTCATCCTACACTTGCAGGGGTCGCTTCTTTGGACAGAAAACTGGAATAAAATGTAAATTTTAGACTTCCACCAAGGCCAGGACTAGGGTGAAGGGACTAACGCACTAGTGTCAGGCGCAACTGTTAAGTAACGCTAATCTTGAATGAATGAAATAGTTTTAAAATTGAATGTAATAGCAAAAAAAAAAAAAAAAAAAAAAATTCCATGATAGACAAAATATCAAAACTTTAAATAAAGGCTTGCACTCGCACAACCCGGGCTCAGTGGCCTCGCCCTGCTCCTGGCTCGGTTTCCCAGCTTGGTTCTCTACAAGCCAGAATTCCTAGCAAAATCAAAGTGTGCGCGCGTCTGCCCGAGTACCCGCCGCAGAGTTATTTCTGCTTCACCTTCCCTATTTGAACTCAAGCAGGACAGGATTTTCCTGGGTTCGGTGACTAGCGGAGTGATAACGCCTGGCGTTCTCCACCTGCAGGCGGAGGCTGACGGCGCGGTCTTTGGTGCGAGCCCGTGCACCGCGGCCGCCCCGCCCCGGTGGGAGGGAGGGAGGGACGGAGGGAGCTACCGGTGTAACGGGAGGAGAGCGCCGGGGGAGCTGGGGCGTCCGTCCCGCTCGCTCGCCTCTTGACTCGCGTGGCCGCCGACCGCCTCCCGCACCTAGTGTCCGGGACGCGCCCGAACCTGCCGCCTCCGAGCCTGGGGCGGCGCCGCGCGGCCCCGAGCGCTCCAGAAAGCTGCGGTGCGAGTCCGCGGGGCCGACCTCGGAGACGCCTGGGGCCGGGCGCTGCTAGGCGGGAGCGTCTGCAGCGGGGAGGAGAGGCTGCGGCTTCTCCCCGACGGGCGGGGGCTGCCGGTGCGTGAGGAAGAGAGCCGGGGACTGGAGAGTGGAGAGAGCCGCGTCGGAGCCGCGCAGAGGACGGGAGTGAGAGCAGGAGCGACGCAGAGCGGCCATCGCCGTGCCCGGGTCGCAGGGCGCCTGGCCGGAGTGAGCATGGCTTCGGTGGCCTGGGCCGTCCTCCAGGTGCTGCTCCTTTTCCCCACTCACTCTTGGAGCCCCGTAGGAGCAGGAAATCCACGTAAGTACCGCAAATGGTTTAAAACTTGCCCTAGGCTATCAGGAAAACTTTGTATTTTTTATTATGGGTAATATTTGGAAGTGGAATTGCAGAACATGTTCCTGAACACAAGGAACCTTAAAAAAATTCTATGGAATTGCAACCCGAAAAAGACGATTTTGTTTACAATAGACTTTCCTCCTGTGGGGTAGTCTAAGATATACCGTGCATGTTTTGACTTTTTAATCTATGTATTTGAATATTCATTGAGAAAGTGGACGTTTTCGTAAAACCTGAAAAGAACATCTAAATAAGAGATTAGCCTGCAAATGCTGTCATTTATTCCTTTTTAGGATTGAAACATTTTATAGGAATTAAGTCTAACAGGGAAAAAACTGGCAGACATTACATCATACTGCATCAACTTAGATGTTAGCAGCTTACAGTTTTGCCGAGCTTGGCAGCTTCAGAGTTAAGATGCTAATTAACTTCCATGCACTATAGGGACAGAGCGCCTGTAGGCGAAACTAAATTTAAGAACCCCAAATTAATAACCTGCCCTAACTACTAAGGGAATAACACTTGGACACCCCTGCCAGGGGCTTGGTTTCTCATGGTAGAAAGTTCTTGTTTAAAAACAAAACTCAGCCAGTCATTTAGGTGATCTTGATAATTATTTCTCTCTGGATGCTAATATTTTACATTATTTAATTTGCCATTGGGTTCCCTGTGTTTTATTTTCCTTAATTTGGTAAACACCTAGGAAGCCTTTATTTCTAGAGTGGGCTGTGATTCTGATATAATGATGATATTCCAGACGGTTGAGCAAATCGTAATGTACCCATATTTTATCACACATAAAAATGTTTACACAACATTACATTTTTTTTTTTTTTTGGCTTGGAGTAAATCTGTATCAGGGAGTTGTGTTTCTTTCTTGATTAATCAAACCATGAGACTAGAATTTTTAAAATGTCTTCCTCCTTCTTCTGAAATCACTTTTGTCTTTCAGTGGCATATCCCCACTCTCAACTTCAGCCCCCTCCTACGAAAATCTCCTTTGAAATAAGTTCCAATAAGTGCTAGTGGCCATGTTTGTAAATTTAGGTTACTCCAGAATAACCAAGGGTAGCTTTCAGCAGTTCTCCTAAGCTGTCATGGAAAGTTTGCCATAGCTCAGTGCCGTTCTACCCGCGGGCTCAAGCCTGGGTTCTTCACACACAGGGCACGCACATGGGTTCATGCACTCACTGTGCATCATGATTCAGCTGCGCCTTAGTTAAAACCTACACTTGGTGTGCCCCTCCCAAAAACGCACTGGACTCCTTTGGTCAGATGCTGTACTGTGTTTCAGATTCAACTTTAATCTGCTTTTGTGAGAAGGCTTTGCTAATAAAACGTGGTTAACTTACATCGAATCAAAATCCTTAGGTCTTGTAACGGAAACTGCTATTTGGCTTAAATAAACACATAAATGAGTTACTTATAGAAACGCATGCTAGAGTAATTCACCAACCAACTGGCAAAATACAACAACAAGATAAGTCACTAGAGGTCACTCTTACTATTGAATAAACAGGGCTTCAAAAAGACCTTCCTGGAGAAAAGCAAAGCAATGAAATCTGAGTGAGACCCTGGCACCACCTTTCCTGTTTTTATTGCATAGTTGTGATTATTTTTTATTCTCAGGATTAGTTGTATTGATAGTCATTTTGCTTGGAATCCAGTGGAAGGATTGCAAAGCCCATAGAAATTAAGCTCTTCTCCTTTACAGTGAACATTCTTCTTGGAGGAGGGGAGGGCAGGGACAGATGTTCCGAATGGACTTAGCACCAGACGGGGCTCTCGCCAGTCGCTGAGTGACACTTAGAATTTCAATACTAGTTTTGTGGGTGTTTTCAGTCTTCTTTCATTGATGAAACTTAATATCCTCATATCTAATAAATTTTACCAATTTTAAATTACCTTTTAGATCAAGTAATTCTTCCGGATAAAACTGTGTAACTATAATAATGAGACCACCTTGAATACCAAGAAGAAAGTCAATAAGGACATTGAAAAGTTTCCTTCTCACGTAGACACCATGAGTTGCTCACGTTATTCACAGCTGGTTTTCCAGAAGCACATTGGCCACCCACCAAGGCAGCCTGTTGATGATGGCATGAAATGGCCCTTCATGAGAAGAGCTCTCTAGGCCGGGCACGGTGGCTCATGTCTGTAATCCCAGCACTTTGGGAGGCCGAGGTGGGTGGATCACCTGAGGTCAGGAGTTCAAGACCAGCTTGGCCAACATGGTGAAACCCTGTCTCTACTAAAAATACAAAAAATTAGCCGGGCGTGGTGGCAGGCCCCTGTAATCACAGCTACTCAATAGGCTGAGGCAGGAGAATCGCTTGAACCCGGGAGGTGGAGGTTGCAGTGAGCCGAAATGGCACCGTAGCACTCCAGCCTGGGCAACAAGAGCAAAACGCAAAACTCTGTCTCAGAAAAAAAAAAAAAAAGGCTCTCTAAACATTTGGCATTTTAGGGATTATGTGCAGTTTATCTGAATGTTGTTTGACCCAACAAATACATGGGAAAACTTTGTTAGGAGGATTCTGCATGAGGGGAAATGTTTTCCTAACTTCAGTGCCCATAGACTTATTATTTGTTTGTTTAGACTATTTTGAATCATCCTGCATACGCTTCATCTTTTTGAAGATACAGTATCCAGAAAGGACTGCATTCTTTGCATTTTACGATAGTTACTGTTAATATAAAAGCAATAAATGTTTCACCTGTTTTTTCTTCTGAACTTTTCAGTGGAAGTGGGTATAAAATTCTGAGGACAGACTATAGATTCTTGCATTTTCCTTATGTTGTTTTATCTGTTTATCCTTCACCAAAGGACAGGAACAAAGACTTGAACACATCTCTTCATGTTAAAATCATCCTTGTGACTCTGCTGTTTCTTTCTGAACACGAAGACATTGTGGTGTGGGAGAAGGGGTGTGGGCAAATCTGACTTCCATTGTAGCTTAGATTAATCAATATTTGTGTCTCGTAATAAGAGTTGGATTAGTCACAATTTATCTAAGAGTTATTTTCTGACTCTCAATTTGTCTCCTTGCCTGAGAGTGAGTGAAAGGTCACGTATTGCTCTCATCGAGTCCCTGAAAACAACAGAAGAATCAAGAGAATGATTGAACTCTGGGCACTGATCCCAGGGATACACAAACAAATGGCTGGGCAGATGTTGCAGAAATTCCTGTAATTGGTAAAATGCTGAGTAATAGCCTTTGATGTAACTTTTCAGTGGGTTAATTTATTCATTACTTAGCCTAAAACACTTTTAATTTTAATTGCCTCAATTTTTCCCCTAAAAGGTTAGGTTTTTCAAGTTTGCCAGCCAGCCTGGGGAAAGAAGGGTAAGTCTACTATAGAGTGTGTGTGGGTTAGTTAGGAAACTCACTTGTGATGTGAAATGTGTCAGGAAAGATATCTCACAGAGTATAGGAATAATTATTTTTGTAGATGTTTCATTTTGGACCTTTTAGTAATACCATTTAAAGAGAGATTCTGCAGATGAGTAACAGACTCTTAATTTTAGTGTCAAATGGTACTCTATAAAAAATGGAGTTCAGGCTTGGTGCGGTGGCTCAAGTCTGTAATCCCAACACTTTGGGAGATCGAGGCAGGTGGATCACTTGAGGTCAGGAGTTTGAAACCAGCCTGGCCAACATGGTGAAACCCCATCTCTACTAAAAATACAAAAAAGTTAGCCAGGCATGGTGGCAGGTGCCTGTGAAGAGGCAGTGAGCTGAGATTGCGCTACTGCACTGCAGCCTGGGTGGCAAAGTGAGACTCTGTCTCAAAAAAAAAAAGAAAAAAGGAGTTCAGATGCCTTTATTCATTTTCACCAAACTCTGTACAAATAGTACGGAGCATAAGTAGCCCGTGGAAATGATAATCAATTCCAAGACATTGGTTCAATCATGAAAAAAGAAAAATCCAATTACTTGGTATTCTTCTTCCTCTTCCTCTTCTCTCCTCTTTTTGAACAGTTGAGTCCAAAGTCTTTCAGTTCAACTTAGGCATCCATGCTGGGTAGTGGGGAGGCCCAGGGCCATGGCGGAGCATTCAGAAACCAGCAGGGTAAGATGAGCATCCACAGCATAGCAAGGGTGGGGACCTGGAGAGACAGGAGACAGCACTGGTGGTGACCTATAGCAAGTTGTCAGAGGTTGAGTGGGATGAGGAAGGCGGCATTCTAGATTGACAGAGACCAAAACAAGGCAACTAAATACTATTCTGCATTAAATGCTTGTGTTATAAAGGACATGATTGGGAATTGGTGAAACTTGAACAAGATATGCGGATTAAATATTGGAGCTTTATCCATGGTGACTGTGATGATCATATTATGGTTATATAGGAGATCATCTTTGTTGTAGGAAATGCACATTGAAGTATTCAGAGGTGATACAGCATGTTAGCATAGTTCTTCCACGTTTTCTGTAAATTTGTTTCAAAGTCAAATGGTTACTTTAAAAAACATTCAAAATTGTGCTTAAAGGAAACATGGACCAATAGAAAAACTCAAAATAAGTAAATGTGGTTAAATTGATGAATTTTACCTAAGAGATATAGATTAAACATAAAGAGGCTGAAAAAAATCAAGCAATTCTTGAGAAATAGCAGTTCATTTATGTATGACTCTAAATCAAATTAGCCTGGATTTCTGAATGAAAAAGATGTAACTGGCATTGGGATTGTTCCCCATTCTTTTTGGGAAGTTTATTGCCTAGGACATCTGTATCATCTTCGAGGTACTTTTTAAAGCTTGGATATCTGAATGAACCCTCAGACTGACCGTCGCCTGGTCTTCTGGAATGGGCTTCCGCACCTTTGATGAGACTCTTCACTGGAAGGTTGCTTGCCCCTCAGCCGGGTTGCTCCACATTGTAAGAGCATGTGCAAACGCTTGGTTGTACATCATTGTGTACATGTCAAGTCTGCTCTGTCACTGTAGAAAAAACATTCCTTTTCCACTTGACATATAAAGCATAGAATTGTTTTAAATGCCTTTTGTCAAGGATTTCATATATCTGCTTGATGTGTTGTGATACGGTATAAAAGGAAAGTGTGAAATTCATTACTTACTATGAGAGCCTTAACAGGCCTACAGTAAATCTATTTTTTTTTAAAAAAATTGGAGTATATGCTTAGCTTGGTTAAAATTTTATAATGAAATGACTACTCTGGTAATAAAAATTAAAAAATACCATAAAGTGGGGGCTAAAAATGATCCTGCATGTGTTCCAGTTAATGAACATTTTTGTCATAATAATAAGAAGAGTTATTGAAACCTAAAAACATTTGAGATTTTAAAATAGTTTTAACCTTATAACTACAGGATTATAATTTAAGTAGCATACCTACTTAATAAGGCAGCAATTAAAATTATTGCTAAGAATTAAATTACCAAGAGGACATGGTCTAATATGTATTGCCTGGGCTGTGGTTTGAATTACTTTTGATTAAGTATAATCACATTTGTTGAGAGTTTAAAAACAGAGGATATTACTTGCTTCTAATTCACAGATGTGTTTATGAACCATTGGCAATTAAAGCATTTGCAATTGAGGCCTTAAGAAAATTTTAGGTTAAAATCAACATATTGACTTATGCCTTATAATTCAGTATATGCTTATACTTTATATGCTTTACAGAGTTTTGAATATATAATATATGTATAATATTATATTTTTCCAGGAAATATATTTCTTGTAGTTCCTTGACTTATTTTGTAACCAAATCCAACGGAAAAAAGTTATTGAATGCCATGGTTTCTCAGGCGAGTGTAGAGCTAGGGAAATGATATACATACATATTGGGAATCTTTTAGAAGACTTGGACTGGGTAGCTCAAATCTTCTACAACCTTGAGCTTCAACTTTCTGGCCAGCTCAGATCTCTTCACTGTTCTTTTAATGTAAAGTCAATGTTTATGGAACACTAGACCGAACTGAAAGGGTTTCTTTGGAAACTGAGCAAGCAATTGAATTAGTCTTTGTCTTAATGGAGTGATTTGATCTAAAATATTACCTATCAATTTTAGATATCTTTTAAATCAGAGCTGCCTCCATAAGTGCAAATGATACTTTGTCTTGGATTTTTAGATATCTTAGCCCTCAGACAAACTAATAGAATTTAAGTTGAACCTGGTGTTTTAGGGACAGTTGAATTGTTGGGGTGCCCAGGAAAACAGTCACATTTTTCTATAAGTATGCATTTATTTGGCTGGAATGTGGGTGAGGAAGAAGTTATAAGTGAATTTAAAAAAACACTGTCTCAATGTCACATGTTAAATTAAATAAAATTATAGGCAGAACTAAGTGAGTTTACGATTGCTGCCACTGGGAGCAGAGACTATCTGCAGCTTACATTTATAACAGAAGGAGGGATTTAAAATATAGTATTATGCCTGCCCTGGTACAGTTAACCTCCTCCACCCGCTCCCCACACACATACACACACATGCATATCCTCAGACTATGAAAGAAGGGTGTCTGTCAGACATCCTATCTCTAACCCAGCTTCTAACAGGTCCCTGGAGTCTAGTCTTTTTGAACACAGCAGTGAGGATAAGGAATGGGGAAGGGGCTTTGATTTCAAGTCCACTAGATACAATAGATTCCTAGTTTAATTTTGAAGACAAATCAATTATTAACACAAATACAAAGAGAACAGTATTTTAAGCAAAGCCTCTGTTGTGGGAGATTACCTTTTAAGGTGTCTCCCAATTGGGTTTCCTATTTTAGATGCCTTTTTGAAGAATATATCTCTGTAATAGAAATATATATGATGATTCTCAACTTTAAGAACTTCACGTTTGCTATGATTAAGATATTTATGAATTTATTGTTAGAAGATTGGTAGAAAAAGTAATGCAACATCAAATGGGAAAATAAATATATAATGTTATATAGCTGTTCAAATACAGGGTTTATGATTCTTGTGCTGATTTGAACTACTCTACAACATCAGGAGAAAAGTCCACAGTTGTGTTAAGAAAGCTCTTATAAGCCTATGAAATTTTATAGCACAGGCTGTCACAGAACCTACAATTTACAAGCATTTGTAAGTTAGGAAAAGTTTTGGGTTCCTCAATAAAAAATGATTTTGCTTAGCTTTAAGAAATCAACTAATTTATCTCTTTTTATTCTCATCCATTAACAATGAAAGGAACCCAAATGGTTTTTAAAAATTATAATAAAACTAAGCTAATATCACTAGATTTTGAGATACTGTGAATAACCATATAAAATAATAATTTGCTATTTTTCTTGTATAAAAATAAGCTTAATACACTTATCAATACATCTTGAACTATAAGAGATTTATTTCAGCAGTGTTGCCAAAGGGCAAGCAATGCCTGCTGCCCATAGAAAACTGAATTCCCTAAGCTCAGTGCTCCTCACTTGTCATGTAACCCACTGCGTGTGCACACATCCATCTGTGCCCATCCATGTTCCCCCAAAGGACTTGGAGGCAAGGAAATTGATGCAGATATGCTGGTGCTCATATTGTTTGCTATGCTGTAAGTAATACAGTCCTTTGCTTTGACCCAGGAATCTTCTGCTGCAACCATGAAACAAACTGTCAGGCTCATTTGTTAGCTCGCAAGTAGGGCAAAATCTCTCTTCACGGTTCTTCACATGTACTTGTCTGTGCAATGGTCGTCGTCTTCATGAATATAATGATAACATGACATAAGAAGTAGTGAGAAGATCTTACCTATAGGTAAGCAAACACTGCAATATAAAAATAGCATATGTCATTTCATAAATCACAGCTGACACATTCTAGAGAAGAGATTGGGCAGCCTTCCGTTTTTGGATGGCACAGTTGATTCTACTGTCCTCATTTCTTCCTCTCTTTTCTGGGACGTTGGAAGAATTGCTGTGACAAAGCTCTTCTCCTGGGTGACCAGGGTTGATTGTCAATTTGTTTTGTTTTCGGCAGGCTAGGCAGATGTCCTGTACCTCCTTCTTCGTGCCATGTGACATTCATCCCTTTGATTTTCCTATTGCGTTTTATTTAGTATTTTAGAATACTGCCCACATTCCATTCTGGAAAGTCCGCTGTCCCAGCCAGAGTTTTCTTAGAAAGCTGAGCCTGCGATGGGCTTTGGTGCAGGCAGCCTCTTCTGGAAAGGGAGCTCATAAAAGAGGGAAGAATGGAATAGAGAAGAAAAATCCAACAACAGGGGACATCACTGAGCTGGTCACTTCTGTGAGCGACTGGGGCATGAACTCCCTGGGAAGCTCTCAGGAAGCCGGTAGAATGTGTGTCACAGCTGTGCCTCTGAGAGACAGCGGGGGGCATGCATGTATCCCGAGTCCTGTCCAGGGATTCAGCACTGCCCTTGGGGTCCTGACTCCTGGCTCTAAGGAGAGGAATATGAATGAATGGGTTGCGACTGGGTGTCTGCAGGCATCGCAGAGGCCAAGAGACAAAAAGAGAACTCGAACACTTAACTTCTTAGGAGTAACTTCCTAAGATCACTTAGGAAGGCGCTGCCACATTACACTGTGTGGAGCCCATTAGCCCAGCACTGGCCTGAGTAAAAGGAGAGCCAAGAAGTATGAGGCAGGGCAGAGGAGGTGACCTGCCACAGTGTAGTTGATAACCATAGGGCACCTTTCTACAGAAGGAGTCCATGTATTTATTCAGTTTTAACACATTTACGTTAAGGAAGCAAGTTTTGCCTTCATGCTGATTTCACGGTTACATTTTTCAATATTAGATTCAAACTCCCAAGAAAAGCACACCAGCATCTTCAGTTTTTCTCCTCGGCTTTTCTGAGTTACTAATTCCCTTCCGCATTTGTCCTGCCGCCATGGTACTGTCTTCCCTCAGCCAGGTATGTAACATTTTTCCTATCACCACGTCTTTGTATATTTTTTTCCTGAAAAATCCACAATACCTTTTCCCTAATTTCTCTTGGAATACTACAAACCAAACTGTATGATGCCTTTCCTGACCACACTTCCTCACTTTCATTACTCTTTTCATGGAAAATCCACAATAGGTACCTTTATGGGCCTCTCTTATTACACTGGACTTATTGTATAGCAGTAGCTTTTGCATATATCACTGTCACATGACTGTGATATAATTGAGAGGTATTTTGTATCACCAGCACCTAGCACCATGCCCAGAATATGATCAGTAGTCAGTATCTATAGAATGTGAATAAATGGGTGGCTAGCTTAGATTCATGGAAACACAGGGAATGATGAGACTGAAGTAATGGGTCAGCAGAGTTATAGCGTTCAGGGTAGTATTATAAAAATAAAACTGAGAAGCCAACTTTGACCTAAAAGCCCCTTAACTTTTACAGTTGGCATTGTGAATTCAAATATAGGTATTTATCACCTACAACTGTCATTTACCATTTAATTAGACTCAAACTGCATTCCAACCTGTCAGAGTAATGTGGACCCAGATTCTCTTTTTTAACCACCACTCCCCAAATTTCCTTTATAGCCTCTGTGTGAGAGAAATAGAATGAATGGGATATACATAGGAGATTTACTATAAAGAACTGGCTTGTGTGGTTATGGAGCCTGGGAAATGTCATCTGCGGGGTGAGCTGGCAGGCTGGAGATTGAAGGAGAGTTGACGTTCTATTTGAAAGCTGACAGGCCAGAAGAGCTGCTGCAGCAGATGAATTCTAGAGAATTCTCTCTTTTCTGGTGGTGGTAGGGGGTATTTTTGTTCCATCCAGGCCTTCAGCTGATTGGTTGAGGCCCACCCACATATGGAGGGCAGTGTGTTTTACTCGACCAATTAAATTGTTAATCTCCTCCCAAAACACCCTCGTAGAAGCATCCAGAATAATGTTTGACCAAATATCTGGGACCCCTGGCCTAGTCAAATTGACACATGAAATTACCCATCACATCATCCGTACTTTTGATTAATCAAATTGCCTTTACAAGGAGACAGCTAATAAGTCAGCAAACAAACCGAATGCCAGTGCTGAAGCTGCGCTTTTCCGCCCGTTGCTCAGGCATTTCCTCTCCCGGGATCACCTCATGTCTCAGACCTCCGCAGCACCTCAGAGGTCACCTCCTTCCTTTTAGTGCTTCCACCCAGAACTTCTCTCATTATTCTGTGAAATATGTGTTGAGACTAGAAGACAAACTCCTCTTGAATTTGTATAAAAAAATTAACATTTTCTTATATCTGCGTCACTCATCGTGGGCTGCAATCCCTTCTTGTCAGCATTTGTTTTGTATTTTACCATCTGAAGAGTTCCCTTTTCAGGTGGTGGGAACCTGAGAAAAATTGTCTATTTTCTTTTAAAAAAAATTTTTTTTAATACCTTAAGTTCTAGGGTACATGTGCACAATGTGCAGGTTTGTTACATATGTATACATGTGCTGTGTTGGTATGCTGCACCCATTAACTCGTCATTTACATTAGGTATATCCCCTGACCCCATGACAGGCCCCAGTGTGTGATGATCCCCTTACTGTGTCCAAGTGTTCTCATTGTTCAGTTCCCACCTATGAGTGAGAACATGTGGTTTTTGGTTTTCTGTCCTTGCGATAGTTTGCTCAGAATGATTCTTTCAGCTTTATCCAAGTCCCTACAAAGGACGTGAACTCAACCTTTTTTATGGCTGCATAGTATTCTATGGTATATATGTGCCCCATTTTCTTAATCCAGTCTATCATTGATGGACACTTGGGTTGGTTCCAAGTCTTTGCTATTGTGAATAGTGCCACGATAAACATACGTGTGCATGTGTCTTTATAGCAGCATGATTTATAATCCTTTGGGTATATACCCAGTAATGGGATGGCTAGGTCAAATGGTATTTCTAGTTGTAGATCCTTGAGGAATCGCCACACTGTCTTCCACAATGGTTGAACTAGTTTGCAGTCCCACCAACAGTGTAAAAGTGTTCCTGTTTCTCCACATCCTCTCCAGCACCTGTTGTTTCCTGACTTTTTAATGATTGCCATTCTAACTGGTGTGAGATGGTATCTCATTGTGGTTTTGATTTGCATTTCTCTGATGGTCAATAATGATGAGCATTTTTTCATGTGTCTGTTGGCTGCATAAATGTCTTCTTTTGAGAAGTGTCTGTTCATATCCTTTGCCCAGTTTTTGATGGAGTCGTTTGATTTTTTCTTGTAAATTTGTTTGAATTCTTTGTATATTCTGGATATTAGTCCTTTGTCAGATGGGTAAATTGTAAAAATTTTCTCCCATTCTGTAGGTTGCCTGTTCACTCTGATGGTAGTTTCTTTTGCTGTGCAGAAGCTCTTTAATTAGCTCCCATTTGTCAATTTTGACTTTTGTTGCTGTTGCTTTTGGTGTTTTTCATGAAGTCCTTGCCCATGTCTATGTCCTGAATGGTATTGCCTAGGTTTTTTTCTAGGGTTTTTATGGTTTTAGGTCTAACATTTAAGTCTTGAATCCATCTTGAATTAATTTTTGTGTAAGGTGTAAGGAAGGGATCCAGTTTCAGCTTTCTACATATGGCTAGCCAGTTTTCCCAGCACCATTTATTAAATAGGGAATCCTTTCCCCATATCTTGTTTTTGTCATGTGTGGTGTTATTTCTGAGGCCCCTGTTCTGTTCCATTGGTTTATATCTCTGTTTTGGTACCAGTACCATGCTGTTTGGTTACTGTAGCCTTGTAGTATAGGTTGAAGTCAGGTGGCATGATGCCTCCAGCTTTGTTCTTTTGGCTTAGGATTGTCTTGGCAATGTGGGGTCTTTTTTGGTTCCATATGAACTTTAAAGTAGTTTTTTCCAGTTCTGTGGAGAAAGTCATTGGTAGCTTGATGGGGATGGCATTGAATCTATAAATTACCTTGAGCAGTATGGCCATTTTCACGATATTGATTCTTCCTATCCGTGAGCATGGAATGTTCTTCCATTTGTTTGTGTTCTCTTTTATTTTGTTGAGCAGTGGTTTGTAGTTCTCCTTGAAGAGGTCCTTCACATCCCTTGTAAGTTGGATTCTTAGGTATTTTATTCTCTTTGAAGCAATTGTGAAAGGGTGTTCACTCATGATTTGGCTCTCTGTCTGTTATTGATGTATAGGAATGCTTGTGATTTTTGCACATTAATTTTGTATCCTGAGACTTTGCGGAAGTTGCTTATCAGCTTAAGGAGATTTTGGGCTGAGACAGTGGGGTTTTCTAAATATACAATCGTGTCATCTGCAAACAGGGACAATTTGACTTCCTCTTTTCCTAATTGAATACCCTTTATTTCTTTCTCCTGCCTGAATGTCCTGGCCAGAACTTCCAACACTGTGTTGAATAGCAGTGGTGAGAGAGGGCATCCCTGTCTTGTGCCAGTTTTCAAAGGGAATGCTTCCAGTTTTCGCCCATTCAGTATGATATTGGCTATCTGTTTGTCATAAATAACTCATTATTTTGCCATACGTCCTATCAATACCTAGTTTATTGAGAGTTTTTAGCATGAAGGGCTGTTGAATTTTGTTGCAGGCCTTTTCTGCATGTATTGAGATAATCATGTGGTTTTTGTCTTTGGTTCTGTTTATATGATAGATTACATTTATTGATTTGTGTACGTTGAACCAGCCTTGCATCCCAGGGATGAAGCCAACTTGATCATGGTGGATAAGCTTTTTGATGTGCTGCTGGATTCCGTTTGCCAGTATTTTATTGAGGATTTTTGCATCAGTGTTCATCAGGGATATTGGTCTAAAATTCTGTTTTTTTGTTGTGTCTCTGCCGGGCTTTGGTATCAGCATGATTTTGGCCTCATAAAATGAGTAAGGGAGGATTCCCTCTTTTTCTGTTGATTGGAATAGTTTCAGAAGGAATGGTATCAGCTCCTCTTTGTACCTCTGGTAGAATTTGCCCGTGAGTCCATCTGGTCCTGGACTTTTTTTGGTTGGTAGGCTATTAATTATTGCCTCAATTGCAGAGCCGGTTATTGGTCTATTCAGGGACCCAGCTTCTTCCTCGTTTAGTCTTGGGAGAGTGTAAGCGTCCAGGAAATTATCCATTTCTTCTAGGTTTTCTAGTTTATTTGCGTAGAGGTGTTTATAGTACTCTCTGATGGTAGTTTGTGTTTCTGTGGGATCAGTGGTGATATCCCCTTTATCATTTTGTATTGCGTCTATTTGATTCTTCTCTCTTTTCTTGCTTATTAGTCTTGCTAGCGGTCTATGAATTTTGTTGATCTTTTCAAAAAAAACAGCTCCTGGATTCATTGATTTTTTTGAAGGGTTTTTTGTGTCTCTATCTCCTTCAGTTCTGCTCTGATCTTAGTTATTTCTTGCCTTCTGCTAGCTTTGAATGTGTTTGTTCTTGCTTCTCTAGTGCTTTTAATTGTGATGTTAGGGTGTCAATTTTAGATCTTTCCTGCTTTTTCTTGTGGGCATTTAGTGCTGTAAATTTCCCTCTACACACTGCTTTAAATGTGTCCCAGATATTCTGGTATGTTGTATCTTTGTTCTCATTGGTTTCAAAGAACGTCTTTATTTCTGCCTTTATTTTGTTATGTACCCAGTAGTCATTCAAAAGCAGATGTTCAGTTTCCATGTAGTTGAGCGGTTTTGAGTGAGTTTCTTAATCCTGAGTTCTAGTTTGATTGCACTGTGGTCTTGAGAGAGAGTTTGTTATAATTTCTGTTCTTTTACATTTGCCGAGGAGTACTTTACTTCCAACTGTGTGGTCAATTTTGGAATAAGTGTGATGTGGTGCTGAGAAGAATGTATATGCTGTTAATTTGTGGCTGAGAGTTCTGTAGATGTCTATTAGGTCCGCTTGGTGCAGAGCTGAGTTCAATTCCTGGATATCCTTGTTAACTTTCTGTCTCGTTGATCTTTTTGATGTTGACAGTGGTGTGTTAAAGTCTCCCATTATTATTGTGTGGGAGTCTAAGTCTCTTTGTAGGTTTCTGCGGACTTGCTTTATGAATTTGAGTGCTCCTGTATTGGGTGCGTATATATTTAAGATAGTTAGATCTTCTTGTTGAATTGATCCCTTTACCATTATGTAATGGCCTTCTTTGTCTCTTTTGATCTTTGTTGGTTTAAAGTCTGTTTTATCAGAGACTTAAGATTGCAACCCCTGCTTTTTTTTATTTTCCATTTGCTTGGTAGACCTTCCTCCATCCCTTTATTTTAAGCCTATGTGTGTCTCTGTACGTGAGATGGATCTCCTGAATGCAGCACACTGACAGGTCTTGACTCTCTCTCCAGTTTGCCAGTCTGTGTCTTTTAATTGGAGCATTTAGCCCATTTACATTTACAGTTAATATTGTTATGTGTGAACTTCGATCCTGTCATTATGATGTTAGCGGGTTATTTTGCTCATTAGTTGATGCAGTTTCTTCCTAGTATCACTGGTCTTTACAATTTGGCATGTTTTTGCAGTGGCTGGTACTGGTTGTTCCTTTCCATGTTTAGTGCTTCCTTCAGGATCTCTTATAAGGCAGGCCTGGTGGTGACAAAATCTCTAAGCTTTTGCTTGTCTGTAAAGGATTTTATTTCTCCTTCACTTATGAAGCTTAGTTTGGCTGGATATGAAATTCTGGTTTGAAAATTCTTTTCTTTAAGAATGTTGAATGTTGGCCCCCACTCTCTTCTGACTTGTACAGTTTCTGCCGAGAGATCCGCTGTTAGTCTGATGGGCTTCCCTTTGTGGGTAACCCAACCTTTCTCTCTGGCTGCCCTTAGTATTTTTTCCTTCATTTCAACTTCGGTGAATCTGACAATTACGTGTCTTGGAGTTGCTCTTCTTGAGCAGTATCTTTGTGGCATTCTCTGTATTTCCTGAATTTGAAAGTTGGCCTGCCTTGTTAGGTTGGGGAAGTTCTCCTGGATAATATCCTGAAGAGCATTTTCCAAGTTGGTTCTGTTCTCCCCGTCACTTTCGGGTACACCAATCAGATGTAGATTTGGTCTTTTCATATAGTCCCATATTTGCTGGAGACTTTGTTCGTTTCTTTTTACTCTTTTTTCTCTAAACTTCTCTTCTCACTTCATTTTATTCATTTGATCTTCAGTCACTGATATCCTTTCTTCCCCTTGATCGAATCGGCTACTGAAGCTTTTGCATGCGTCATGTAGTTCTCGTGCCGTGGTTTTCAGCTCCATCAGGCCATTTAAGGTCTTCTCTACACTGTTTATTCTAGTTAGCCATTCATCTAATCTTTTTTCAAGGTTTTTAGCTTCTTTGCGATGGGTTCAAACATCCTCCTTTAGCTCGGAGAAGTTTGTTATTACCAATTGTCTGACGCCGCCTTCTCTCAACACGTCAAAGTCATTATCCATCCAGCTTTGTTCCATTGCTGGCGAGGAGCTGTGTTCCTTTGGAGGAGAAGAGGTGCTCTGATTTTTAGAATTTTCAGCTTTTCTGCTCTGGTTTCTCCCCATCTTTGTGGTTTTATCTACCTTTGGTCTTTGATGATGGTGATGTCCAGATGGGGTTTTGGTGTGGATGTCCTTTCTGTTTGTTAGTTTTCCTTCTGACGGTCAGGACCCTCAGCTGCAGATCTGTTGGAGTTTGCTGGAGGACCC
Source organism: Chlorocebus sabaeus (assembly GCF_047675955.1). Taxonomy (NCBI): domain Eukaryota; kingdom Metazoa; phylum Chordata; class Mammalia; order Primates; family Cercopithecidae; genus Chlorocebus; species Chlorocebus sabaeus. Next base: position 3,062,701 of record NC_132915.1, on the reverse strand, counting down.
TGTTTGCCTGGGTATCACCAGCGGAGACTGCAGAACAGCAAATATTGCAGAATGGCAAATGTTGCTGCCTGATCCTTCCTCTGGAAGCTTCGTCTCAGAGGGGCACCTGGCTGTATGAGTTGTCAGTTGGCCCCTACTGGGAGGTGTCTCCCAGTTGGGCTACTCGGAGGTCAGAGACCCACTTGAGGAGGCAGTCTGTCTGTTCTCAGATCTCAAACTCCGTGCTGGGAGAACCACTACTGTCTTCAAAGCTCAGTTGGAAATGCAGAAATCACCTGTCTTCTGTGTCACTCACCTTGGGAGCTGTAGACTGGAGCTGTTCGTGTTTGGCCATCTTGGAACCGGACCTGTCTTTCTATTTTCTTATCCTTATGAGCTTTGTCAAAAGAATGCAGCTTCTTCTGGTTTCTCTTATGAGTGTAAAAAAAATCTCTGATTGCATTTAGCAATTTTTGCAAGTCGTAATTTGTTCCGGGGTTTAATTCACTTTGCTTTGTATTGCCTCCTTTTAATGTTCCTTTTCATTATAAGTATTCTTTTTTTTTTTTTTTTTTTTTTTTTTTTCCTGATATGGAGTCTTGCTCTGTCACCCAGGCTGGAGTGCAGTGGTGTGATCTCAGTTCACTGCAACCTCTGCCTCCTGGGTTCAAGCAATTCTTCTGCCTCAGCCTCCCAAGTAGCTGGGATTGCATTCGCCGGCTACCATGCCCAGCTAATTTTTGTATTTTTACTAGAGATGGTGTTTTACCATGTTGGCCTGCCTGGTCTCAAACTCCTGACCTTGTGATCTGCCCATCTCGTCCTCCCAAAGTGCTGAGATTACAAGCGTGAGCCTCTGTGCCCGGCCTCATTGTAAATATTCTTTCTTTGGTTACTTTGCCCATTTCTCTCTTCTTCAGTGGAATTTTTTCTTCTGGATTTCATTTGGATAGCTTTTCACATTTGATGACTGATGTTGTCTTTATTCATAACAACAGTGTCTCTTTGTATAGTGGTTGCTCAGAGGTCTACAAGGTAGTATTATGTAACATTTCCCATTGTGTTCTAAATACGCGTATCTTTTTAAGTTAAAAAATTGAAGTTGAAGCTGCCTCTACAGTGACACACATAGCTTGAAATAATAGAGTTAAAATTCAGACATAAAACATATTCCCGTAGGATAATGCCTGCTGGTTTCCTAAAGTTTTGAAATTATCTGTTTGAGGTCTCAAGTGAACATTTGTCTATTGTCTTGGGCACAATAAATTCTAAGATGTTCTGGTTATTTTCTCAAGGATTCTGATACTGCCCTCTTACTAACTGTATTAGAGCCAAGTACAGAGTAGTGAACAAGGTCTGATAATTTGCAGGTTTATTACTTTGGGCTAAAAAAAATCTAGCTGATGTCAGTGGTCTTGCTGGGATCTCTCTTCAGAATGCAATGGGAGTGCATCTCTTAACTCTTACTTCAGTATCACTGAAATTCTCTTTCTTCGGCTCCCAGATACTCTGTAGCCTGCTCTGCCTGTGAGGTCATGAGGTCCCTTTAAGATGTTATTAGTTTAACACGGTCTTCTTTCCATCCCTCTGTAACGTGTCTTGGGAAGAAGCCATATTCTTCTCATACCTTGTGTTCTCATTCAGACCCTAATTCTGTCAACTCTCAGAGATGCATAGAAAGAATTATTATTATTTTTAATTTCTGTGGTTACGAAGTAGGTGTAGATATTGACAGGGTACATGAGATGCTTTGATACAGGCTTGTAATGTGAAATAAGCACATCATGGAGAATGGAGTATCATCCCCTCAAGCATTTATCCTTTGAATTGCACACTATCCAATTACACTCTTTAAGTTATTTAAAAATGTACAATTAAGTCATTATTGACTATAGTCACCCTGTTGTGCTATCAAATACTGGGTCTTCTTCATTTTTTTTTCTATTTTTTGTACCCATGGAAAAATCATTTGCTGCTCTTTATTAACAGCCCATCTTTGTCACTTACATTCCCATAGCTGTGGATACGTTCATAACAACAATTGTTAGTTATAACATCTCTACATGATTTTCTTTTTAATTTGTATGCACCTGTGTTGTTGTATGTTTTCTGTGTCGTGTCTGATGTCTTTCTGCAGGACTTAATTTTGTTACTTGGTTTCCTCTCTTTCTACTTAGCAGTAAGTCTCAGAAAAAAATAGGTTCGTCTTATTCTCATATTATATACTTTAGCCAAAAATCTGTAGTTTAAAAATAGGTATTCAATTTGTCACAGAAGTATAATTTAACTACATAGCAAGAAATTTAGAAATAAACAGAAAGAAAGAGAACAAGACCATCTATCCAGCTTCCTCAGGGACGAGGAGCTGATCTACGTTGAATCCCTCGTGTGTTTCTGGAGCTGTGTTTGTTGGATTTAACACCCATTGTCTCATCTTAACCCAGCAGGTCTCTTTGTCCATTATCTTCTCATATGTAGATTTTCCATCCCATCTCCTACGTCTCTCCACGTGTCTAAATAGTCCTTGTGTTTATTGTAAAGTAGATCATCAAATTAAGATGCTTAAATTTATGTAATCTTGGCCGGGCATGGTGGCTTACACCTGTAATCTCAGCACTTTGAGAGGCTGAGGCAGGCGGATCACGAGGTCAGGAGATTAAGACCTTCTTGGCTAACATGGTGAAACCCCGTGTCTACTAAAAATACAAAAAAAAAAAATAGCTGGGCATAGTGGCAGGCACCTGTAGTCCCAGCTACTCGGGAGGCTGAGGCAGGGGAATGGTGTGAACATGGGAGGTGGAGCTTGCAGTAAGCCAAGATCGCACCACTGCACTCCAGCCTGGGCGACAGAGCGAGACTCCGTCCAAAAAAAAAAAAAAAAAAATATGTAAAGTTTCCTCTTGCTCTTCATTTGTGTTGTGTCTTTTGTAGTTCTCATAAAGTCCTTGGTCCTGGTATGTTAAAATTGGTACACTGTTGTTATAACTTGATATTTGTAGTGCCGTAAGTCATTTGAAAACACCAGTGTCAGGAAGTATTCAATGTTCCTATACTAGGTTTTCTTTAACAAGTCAAAATGACATCTGGAAGGAGAAACAAAATGTAACCCCTATCTCCTACCCTCTTCTGTTCCTACCCAGTAATTTATAGAATTTAAACCTGTTCCTATGTGTCTTTGTCCAAGCCTCATCTGTTCCCACAGGTAGACTATAGGAATTGTCTCTCATGTCCCAGGAACCAGACACTCATCAGCTGGTCATGCCAGTGTCTCTTCCTCACCCCAGAATCATCAGTCAGCAAGCAAGGCTCCTCGCTCGGGAGTGAGGTTCTCCTGTACCCTCTCATCCCCATCTGCCGCTGCATGTGGCTGCTGTGTGGCTCCCCGTGAGTGAGGTGCTGCTCCTTCTCCAGAGGTGTAATTCATTTTCCATGAGACAGACCTCAGTATTTCAGAAGAGTAAACCTTACTGTGGCCTTCACACATGTGAGAAGACTTCAGAGCAGAGACAAAATGTGATTTGAGCCCCGAAGATAATAAATGATGAGAACTCGCAGACAGGAGGGGCTGCAGTGTCATCGGGTGAGCGGTCAAGGAGCGTTGGTGCCTGCATCCTACATTCGGGAAACAGTGAGAAGACCACTCCGATTAAAGGAGGAAGCACATCTAGGAAATGTGTAGGGGATTCGGCTGTAGTGCAGAGAGGACAGGAAACAGATAGTGGAGGGAACTGAATGCCAGGACCTGAAATTTGAATTTCAGGACGGGTGCAGTGGGGATCCATTGAAGTTGGTTGATATGGCTGTTTGTGTGACTTGCACTCAGCGATAATTTAAAACCGTTTCTGCTATGGTGATATGTAAGGTGTGTGTGTGTGCGGCTGGGGAGAGTCAATAAGTAAACATTGGCTATAAGGATTAGTTAGGTTGTTAACATGAGGACCTAGAGTGAGATGATGATAATGATAATGGAAAAGCTGCCATATACACACATAAAGCACATAATCCTTGGCAATGTGTTGGCTGTAGAGGGAAGATAAGTGTGGGGGCTCAGGACAGTGTACTTATTGAGCATTTTTCGGTTGCAGGTGACCAAAATCTCAAATCAAATAGGCCTGAACAATAAGGGGAATCAGAGTGTCTTGATTCAAGCCAGGCTGCATTTAGGTAATCAGATTCTTTCATCAGCCGTCTGCCTCTTTCTTTCTTGCACATGGGCAGCTCTGTCTATGCTGTGCCTTCAGGCATACCATTTAGCATCTTAGAAGCGTGACTGTTTTTCTTTATGTCTGTTCTTAGCAATGTTCAGTTCTACATATATTATGCCTTTATTTGTTTATTCTACTCAGTAGGATAAGCTTTACAGGAGCAGAGACCTTTTCTGTTGTTTGTGGTTATATCCCCAGAACGTAGGGGAACACCTGGCACAGTACAGATTTTCAACAACTATTTGTTGAATGAATGAATGGGTATTTCTCCCAAGAATTCAAGCCGAAAGTCCCAGGTTCTGCTCTCATTCATTCAGCGTGGGCTTCCTGACCATCCCAGAACCAGTCGTTTCCAGTGGGACAGGCATGGTGTTCAGTTGCCAGGCCTGAGTCGTGTCCCCCTGCTGGCCCCGGGTGGTAGAGTGAGCCCCCTTCATACCCCAAGGAGTGAGATGTAGGGAAGGCAGTGACTGAAGATAATCGAATGGAGATTAAGACCATGTAAAACAGAAGTTTTTATGTGGAAGAAAGTAGATTTTTACACTGACCATCACTGCTTATGTTCACTGTGAGTAAAGTGTGCTTTTCTGAAGCATTCCCTTTAGATAGCAATGCATGGATCAATTCAGATCCATAACAAGATGAACTTTCAGTACCTTCTAAATAAAGGCTTTATTTAACCTCATTAAGACAATGTTAAGGTACATTAAGAACTGAAATGACAGGTGGTAAAATGGGAAGAATGGAATAGCACTGTATCCAGATGAACATCCAGACGGGGCCTGCAGAAGGTATGTGCACCACCTTCCCTGTTTGTGATTTGATTCCCGAGGCGGTCCTCCCTACTGACTCAATGTGTAGAACCAGAGAGAAGCCTGCTGTGGAGTTAGTGAATTTGACCTAATTGAGACAGTCTGAGGAAGGACAGGAATCTGTTTTTTTGGTTTGGTTTTTTTTGTTTGGTTTTTTTTTTTAGAATAAAGAGGTTTTCTATACATCTGTGATAACACAGTGACCATCTGTTGAACTCTTTAGTAGTATTTGTGTTTTTCTGATAATTTGAAGCTGGTTAAGGTGCTGTCCTCTCATATTAGCAATTCTGTGGCCCCTTCCCCTCTCCTTCTATCCTTAGGTTCCACTGACACGGTGATTAGTTCCTTTCACAGTGAGGAGCAAGTGCAGCCACTGAGCACGGGCAGAGCCACAGCCTGGCAGAGTGGTTTAGCGTCACGAAGCCCTTCTCAGAACGAATCGTGTATCTGTGCGATTCAAAGTGGATGTTAATCCTATTTTCAGTGGAACTCTCCTGCATTTCCCCTAAAATATCAAATATGCAATTCCATATAAACAGTGTGTTCATTTGCTATGGCCCTTGTGAAAAATGACCACAAACTGACTGACTTAAAACAACAGAATTTATTCTGTCATAGTCTGGAGACCAGAAGTTCCGCATCAGTATCCGTAGTCCAAAATCAAGATGGGCCACGCTCCCTACGGAGGCTCTAGGGGGAATTCCATTCTTTGTTTCTTCCGGCTTCCTGTGGTTGCCCGCATGCCTTGCCTTGTGGGTGCCTCACTCTGGCCTCTGCCTCCGTCTCCACACCCTCTTCTCTTTTGTGTGGGGCTCTGTTCATCCTCACCTTTATCTCTCTTACAAGGACAGTTCTGATGGTATTTAAGACCCAGCCAGATAATTCAAGATAATTTCCTCAACTTAGGGTCTTTGATCACATCTAGAGAACCTTACCTTCTAAAGTAACCTTCACAGGGTCCCAGGATTGGGGCATAGACATATCTTTGGGAGCCACTGTCAGTCTGTCCTAACACACGGTAAGATTCATCTCTGATAAAGGCATTCAGCCACAAGTGCAGTGTGGTTTGGTCTTTTAATGAAGTCCTTTAAGTAATACTGTAATGAATTTAGAGCTCCATCTGGAGATGCCAGAAGGTGTCGTTATTTGAATGTAAAGCTCCTCCCCATGGGGTCAGTTGTCTCCCCGCCTTTCAGCTTTTCCTATTTCCTCTGCAGTTACGGACAAAACCTGTACATGTATCATCCATGCGTTCTTTTTTTTTTTTTTTTTTCATTCTTATCATCAGATCCCAAAGCAACGAATTGCTGTTTGAAAATGCATGGTTTATGTTTATCTTTTCCAGAAGCACTTTTATACACATCTCTACCCTAGTAGTGTTTGCTCTTTCAGAGGCTGGTTTTGTTCCTAAGCAATTAAGATGCTTCCCTATGTTTTGGAATAAATAGTAGTATCTAAGTGTTTTGCTCTTCTGTTTATTTCCTGTAACAGATATTTACACATCTCCCTCCCATGTTAGATTCTGGACTTCTTGAACCTAGAACCATGCCTCTCTTTATGCCCCATAATGCTTTCCACATGGTAGGTGCTCAATATACTTTTATTAAATAAGTGCAAGAATTAATATACTCAAATGAAATGCTGTTTTGAAAAGTGTATCATCTCTGTCTTAGGTAAGGGCAATTCCTCAAATTTATTTTTTAATCATTTCATATTCATGTGGTAAAAATTGTCTTAAACGAGCAGATCTGTGAATGCAGTGTTGATTTGTATACAGGAAGCCCATAGGCTAATTTTAATCTTATGCTGTCTTTCATAAACATAACACTACGAAATGGTTTCTGTCCCAAACCCTTCATAGGTAGCATGCTGGGAATCACAAAGCATGCTGGGAATACTTGTCAAGGAGAGGTGGGAAGCTGAGAGTGATGCCAGGCAGGGGTCAGGGGACAAATGAAGACCATAGAGTGGGGAGGGAGGAACCTAGGCAGAGCTAATCACCGAGACTAAATCAACAAGCCTAGGAAAGTGCAATGAGCCTAAAACTCTCTGGTCTACCATGCATCTTCAAGGTCGTTACTTGAGGTGGCTGCATGGAAGGTGGCAGGTGGGTTCCCCTATGGGTTTATCTCTACCTCTCTCTCAACCATGGTTGAGCCTTCACCTGAGTCACCACCCCATACTATGTTTATTCTCTGCATTTTCCAAATGCTTTTCTTCTTCAGACCTGCAAGTTGTAGTATGAATCCAGCTGCTACCCAGTTCAGCACATGTGATTTTTAAGGAAGTCCACCATTTTTGAACAGATATAAAATAACCCTGAATAAAACCTTTTATATCATTTTCAACCATGATCTTCTAGGAGAACAATAATGTAAAATTCACGTATGTAGCAATGAATCTCTGCCTTTAGATGGTGAGAATAAATATGAAATAATCAATACTTGTAACAGCACATTAAGACGCTGGAACCATCTATATTGAGCCAAGCACATGGAAATACAGTGAATCTTAACCAGATTTCCAAATAAGCTGAGGAAGAGGGAGATCCAGCCCCTGTAACACTTGTGGGGTGCCCACCGTATTTTCCCCTCTGCATCTCAGTAGTGTACAATTCTTTCTAGGAAGAAAGTGTTCACAGAATTCAAAATGATAGGAAGAAAACAATAAACTTAGGTACTGGATATGTTCTTTTATTTTATAAAATTTATTGCCCTTTTTTTTTTTTTTTTTTTTTTTTTTAAGACAGAGTCTCATTCTGTTGCCCAGGCTGGAGTGTAGTGGCACCATCTCGGCTCACTGCAACCTCTGCCTTCCGGGTTCAAGTGATTCTCCTGCTTCAGCCTCCTGGGTAGCTGTGACTACGGGCGCGTGCCACCACACCTAGCTAATTTTTTGTATTTTTAGTAGAGACGGGGTTTTTACCGTATTAGCCTGGATGGTCTAATCTCCTGACCTTGTGATCCACCTGCCTCAGCCTCCCAAAGTACTGAGATTACAGGTGTGAGCCACCATGTCCGAATTTATTGCCTTTCTAAAGGGCAAGATTTATTCAAGCCTGTGCCAGAAATTTTCTTCATTACAAGGTGACTATTTGGCAAACACGTGCTATTGACTCTTGAATTTTCCAAAGGCTAAATGGAAAATTTCAGTAATTTTGTTTCCAGCTGTCTTTACAGATTTATATTTGAACCTTAATCCTATTGGAAATCATCTGAAACTCGTGAAACACACAATTGGAAAATTAATTAGGGAGAAACCAAGGGAAAGAATAGCAATATTATCTATTACACCTATTTAGAACATTCTCTTGAGATCTGGTTATTATTTTTATTAGAGATGTGAATCTGTGATAACAGCTCTAGGCCTCTTGTGTTTGGACTTTAATAAATTTTACTCTGCTAACTTAGGAAGATTAAGTTTAATTAAATTTATTGGTTAATAATTCTCTTTTACATATTTAGTAAATATTCAGTTGAAGTTTGTTGAGCATGTGCTATCTTTCAGATTCTGCGCTAGGTATAGCGCCCACAAAGTTGGGAAAGACTTTATTGTGCCTTCAAGAGCTCATGATTCCACAGAGAGAGTTAGACATGTCAGCCAGGAATCCCAGGGCCAGGTGGGACGCCCAGTGCTATTTTATGCGTTGCATGATCCCGCAGGACGGAGACATCATGAGAACAGCTATCTTGCTTTTCTAATGTAAGAATAGATTTTATCCAAACAATGTCAATATTGCTTTAGATGTCCTTGGATTTGTTTTATTCTTTCCCTGAAAAACCAAGAGGAAAAAACATCAGGCAGACAGGCTTAGGAGCCACTCTTCCCTGAATGATGTCCCTCCTTCTTGGATCCTGCTGTGCCCACTCGGGGCCGTGTGGGACTTGTCTATAGATGGAGCAGAGCCTTAGTTGCCTTCTTGTACGTTAGCTTCTTCACAGTTTTAAAATGCCTTTTTAGAAAATGTAAGTAAAGTTCTTAGCCAGTTGGATTCATATTTATCTATTTTTCTTAGTCCACTATGAAGCATATTTGCTGACGTCTGAGAATTCTGACTACACAGTGTTATCCAGAGAGCGTGTGTGCTGGGGAAATCAAGAAAGCCTCTCTTGTGGCATAAACATTGAGGGGGACACTTTAAGGAAACCGTAGAGAAAGCAAACCTTTCTTAACAGCTCTGCACATTTCACTGGCTTCTTGCTGTGTGAAAATATGGAGTGCTCTTCATGCTAATGATGTGAAATGCGATTTCTTAGCTAGATTATGCTGCTCTTTATGTGGAAAAAATCCCAGTGTCTGACTCACCTATATAAATGTAACATTGTCACTTATAGGGAATATATAGAAAAATGTTTCTATATCAGTTACTCTGAATGTTTTACCAAGCAATGAAATACTATTCTCCCTATTGTAGAATAGGCGCTTCACAATGAGTTATTGAGTTTCTCTTTTGTCATGTCTTGAAGACATGTCACTGTCTTCATGGCAATGCATGCTTTTAGAAAAGCAGTTATAATTCCAGTATTTCTTTATGAAATGATATTCACTAGGCAAATTATGTGCACTTAATTTTCTTTCTGTTGTTGCAGTATCATGTACTCAACCAAACAAATCAGGAGAGACCCTGAATTACCTCTTATCTATCTCACTGAACATAGTTGACATTTTGCTGAGTCATAGGAATCTAGTTAATTCTGGTTGCTTTCTTTCTGTGACTTAACAAGTTGCTCAAAAAGAAAAAAAGTGTATACAAAATATGCAGTTCAGAATCATCTAATGATATATTCAAAGTGTAACGTTCCTCTTTCACAGAAATGTCCTAATGCATGACAGAAAACTTATGTCTAACATTATTAGATCAATAACCATGGTAGAAGAGGTACCCTTTTTATGAGAAAATATATGACATGCCTGAAAGTACAATGATTACAGGATTGGACTGTGGGACTGAGAGGTAACCTTTGGGGTGCTTCTGTTACCCATGGTTACACATAGGAACAGAGTTACCCAAGGTGGGAATGGTCCCAGGGGCTCCTCAAGTTTGACGGTGAACACCAGGAGCAGGAGGGCTCTGAGGGTCCTTATGGTCTTATGACAAATAAGGTGATATGGGTCAAACACTACTTAACCCCCAGCAATTCTTTTAGAACAGAGCTGAAGCAGTAGTCACCCTGAGGTGAGGGTGACATGCAGGGGTCCTTGGGTTGGAAAGGGCAGGGCAGGTTCCTGCAGTGCTCAAGTTATCAGGCAAAAAGGAGGAGCCTCCATCTCCTGTAGGCAAATGTCCCCCAGTGATTCCCTCTGAAGAGGTCTGCAGGGTGGGCTTTATTTAGTTCATCACTGCAGGTGTTGCCTTTCCTGGGTCCTGGCTTCACGCACTGAAAACTCTGACCTGAATACCTGGTGCACCTCACCTGTCTCATCCCCCACAGGTTCGGTGCAGGGGCACTGTGAGAATTTCTAGCCGCTCTTGAGGTTTGGACACAGAATTCACACTACCTCTGTGTGTGTGTACCTAAAGAACCTAAGCATCAAATTGAGTTTAAAGTCGTGTTGGATGGGTGGTGCACCCAGACATCCTGCAGAATTGAGAAAATGTGGGACATTAGGGAACTTTGAGGGCTAATGGACCTGTTTTGTGCCTTCGTTATGGTGGAGGTTACATGGCTGAATGCATTTGCCAAAACAAATAGAGCTGTACGCTTTTAAAAAATTAAATACATTCTCTGGAATTTTACTCTGTGTAAATTATAGTGCAATGTAAATTTTAAAAATTTAAAAGAATTAAAAATGGAGTGATGATTGCTATACATCCTAGAATATATTCATATATATTTTTGGACTATTATTTCTCCCAGGCTGCAATCTGCGTGTTAACCATGTCACGGTATTTTTCCCGGCAGCTGACTGTGATGCCCCACTGGCCTCTGCCTTGCCTAGGTCATCCTTCAGCAGCTCTTCAGAGCTGTCCAGCAGCCACGGCCCTGGGTTTTCGAGGCTCAATCGAAGAGATGGTGAGTCTGCCTTTTTCCTTGTATTGCTCCTTGGTGACTCTCATTGGATTTTCATTTAACAAAATAATTATAATTGATTAATACTTTGCAGAAGGAAATAAAATTCCGAATAAGCATATTTGTTCACTTTTGAAACTCCAAGAATGTGTATTTGACAGGAATAAATTGATCACTTCGGCTTCCTGGTCTTGCTGGGTCTCCCTTGGTACAATCTTTGTGTGCCTTGAATGAGTCACACTTGACTTTGTCAGTGTTTGAACTCTTTGTATACCCCTTGCAATATCTGAGTATTATTTGTGAAAGGCCTTAGATTCTGCCATGTCCTTTTTTTTTTCTTTTACCTTGGATTCTTTTTTTCTGCCACAGTATACATTTTGTTGTCCCAGATTATTTAATTATTCCTATTTGGATGAGAAAATAGGCAAAGTAAAGAAGCGTTTAAAAAGATTTTTATTATGTTTTAACTACAATTCTTAGTTTATTTCTTTTTATAGTGGACTTGATTCTCTCTTTAGCATCTACTGTAGAGAAGTAAGCCTGTGATGGTTTATTCATGCTCCACTGTGACGATTCCATTCATAGTTGTAAACATATCTCGTGAGGACTGTGTTTCTTTTACATATGCTTTAGCAGAAGTGCAGAAAATTGAATGTCGTCTTGCTGTGTAAATTAGAGGGAACTTTAAACACCAAATACATCGTGACAGGGAATCATCCTGGCATTTTCTGAGCACAAACTCAGGTGGAATGTCTTTGAATAAATTCTCAGAGGAAATTAAATTTACACTATTAATAAAATGTTTTTGTAGGCGTATATTAAAAAGATTCAAAAGTGTACACTGTATTTTAGGTAATTATGCTTTCTTATTTTCTTTTTGCCCTTGTTCTTTTTTTTTTTTTTTTTTTTGAGATGGAGTCTCGCTCTGTCACCCAGGCTGGAGTGCAGTGGCATGATCTGGGCTCACTGCAAGCTCTGCCTCCCGGGTTCACACCCTTCTCCTGCCTCAGCCTCCCGAGTAGCTGGGACTACAGGCGCCCACCACCACGCCCGGCTAATTTTTCATTTTTTTTTTTTTTTTAGTAGAGATGGGATTTTACCGTGTTAGCCAAGATGGTCTCGATCTCCTGACCTCGTGATCCACCCTCTTCAGCCTCCCAAAGTGCTGGGATTACAGGCGTGAGCCACCGTGCCCAGCCTCTTTTTTTTTTTTTAACTCCCTGTTGCATTTCTTGGTGTTTTCTGTATTTAAGCACATTTAGTGCATTATACATTGGCACAAATAAATATGTTCTGGCATTTGTTATAGGCAGTATGGTTATGAAACATGAGCAACTTAAGTTTTCATTTTTCTTTTTATTTTTCTTAAGTCTGTGATTTCGTTTGTTGCAGAGATTCGGGCTCTGTTTTGTTACTTTAGATTTTATTCCTGCAGAGACTCAGTGGATGGTCTTTATCATTGAAACAGTGACTAAGCCTGGGCACAGGGGATAAAGGAAAACAAGGGTAGTCTCAAGCCATAGCTCTTCTTGATGTCAAATCATATTTTGTCCTAAAGTACATGACTATGGCATTCTTTATCGTAGGGATCATTTTTATTCTTAGTTCACGTTCCTGTAACTCATCATGCAGAAAAGCATGATATCAATCTTAATAAAATTTATTTTCATGTTAATGAAGTTAGGAAAACAGGTCTATTTTATTACTTTAGCTAGCTACCAACTGAGTTTATTACAAATTCATTGTTGTTGCTTTTTTTAATTGGTTTTGACTTTTTTCTTCTCCCTCATGGTAGCCTGCAGTATTCATCAACGGAGTTCCAAATTGGGAGTGATTTATTGAAGGCTATAGATTATCTCTAGTGTTTTAATATTCTTTATTAGTTTCAGAATGGTCTATGGAAGAGTGACTGAACAAATGTTCTGATCATAAATAATTAAACTAACAAAAGATGACCCCCGTCTCAGATGTTAAAGCCTTTCTCCAGTGGAGTGTCAAGATCTCAGAGCTGAAAATTAGCAGGCAGAAAACAAGTAGTTTCCCAGTTGTGCAGCCCAGTGCCTTGTACCAATGCGATGGGAAGATGCCATGGAAACAGCTCAAGCCTTAGCCTGAGGGGTGAGAGGGGAAGAAGGTAGCTATGCATCCCATCTGGCCCAGTGTAAGGGGTCAAAATGGACTTTTTGGAGGTGTCTTTCTTTCTTTTTTTTTTTTTTTTTTTTGAGACGGAGTCTCATTCTGTCGCCCAGGCTGGAGTGCAGTGGTGCGATCTCCACTCACTGCAAGCTCCGCCTCCCGAGTTCACGCCATTCTCCTGCCTCAGCCTCCTGTGTAGCTGGGACTGCAGGCACCCGCCACCTTGCCCGGCTAGTTTTTTGTATTTTTTTAGTAGAGATGGGGTTTCACTGTGTTAGCCAGGATGGTCTCGATCTCCTGACCTCGTGGTCTGCCCGTCTTGGCCTCCCAAAGTGCTGGGATTACAGGCGTGAGCCACTGCGCCCGGCCAATGGAGGTGTCTTTCTTCATGCCTCTTGGATACCACACGTAAACTAGTTATTCCATGCCACTAAATGATGAACCCATAGGCCAAACAAGTTAATGCACTTTTATAAGCAACTTATTTAATTCCCTTTAATGGGGAAGACTCAATTTTTCCACCAAAGATTTCATAAGTTATGAAGTATAATCCAGAATTACTTTCAACTTGCAAAAATGCACTATCATGAATATTGCACAGATGGGATTGTAACTAATTGAATATGTTTTTGCTTTCCACATCTTCATAGTTAGAATTTCAGTACAGCCTCTAACATGGTATTGGTTAGTTTGAGGGTAAAGTGACCTGTTGTAATTCTTTTTTTTTTTTTTTGAGGTGGAGTCTTGCCCTGTTGCCAGGCTGGAGTGCAGTGGCGCAATCTTGGCTCACTGCAACCTCTGCCTCCTGGGCTCAAGTGTTTCTCCTGCCTCAGCCTCCCAAGTAGCTGGGACTACAGGTGCCTGCCACCACGCCCAGCTAATTTTTGTATTTTTAGTAGAGACGGGGTTTCACCATGCTGGCCAGGATGATCTCAATCTCCTGACCTCGTGACCCACCTGCCTTGGCCTCCCAAAGTGCTAGGATTATAGGCGTGAACCACCACGCCTGGCCAACCTGTTGTAAATATAAGAGACTAAGGGTCAGTGTGCATTTCTATACCTTTCACATTGCGTCACTTGAAGCTAAGAAGAACTCTGTGGTATATTACATGTAAAAACAAGATGTGCCATTGAAACCTTTTAATTATTTTAACATATGTTTGTTATTCCTTTTTCTGTAACTTCTTCTGACACTAATTGAAAATTTCGCCTGCCTGTCTCTGTAGACTCCACCTCTGAGTGGAGTCTGACAGCTGTCTGACAGCTTTGAAGAGAGCAGTGGATCTCCCAGCATGGAGGTTGAGATCTGAGAACGGACAGACTGCCTGCTCAAGTGGGTCCCTGACCCCTGAGTAGCCTAACTGGGAGACATCTCCCACTAGGGGCAGACCGACACTTCACACTTCACACAGCGGGTACACCCCTGAGATGAAGCTTCCAGAGCAAGAATCAGACAGCAGCACTCTGTTCAGCAATGTTCTATCTGCTGCAGCCTCTGCTGCTGATACCCAGGCGAACAGGGTCTGGAGTGCACCTCAGGCAATCTCCAGCAGACGTACAGCTGAGGGTCCTGACTGTTAGAAGGAAAACTAACGAGCAGAAAGGACACCCACACCAAAACCCCATCAGTATGTCACCAGCATCAAAGACCAAAGGCAGATAAAACCACAAAGATGGGGGAAAAGCAGGGCAGAAAAGCTGGAAATTCAAAAAATCAGAGTGCATCTCCCGCTCCAAAGAAACGCAGCTCATCGCCAGTAACAGATCAAAGGTAGACAGAGAATGACTTTGACGAGTTGAGAGGAGAAGGCTTCAGTCAATCAAACTTCTCAGAGCTAAAGGAGGAACTACGTACCCAGTGCAAAGAAACTAAAAATCTTGAAAAAAGAATGGAAGAATGGATAACTAGAATAATCAATGCAGAGAAGGCCATAAACGAACTGACAGAGATAAAAACCATGACATGAGAAATACGTGACAAATGCACAAGCTTCAGTAACCGACTCGATCAACTGGAAGAAAGAGTATCAATGATTGAAGATCAAATGAATGAAATGAAGCGAGAATAGAAGTCTAGAGAAAAAAAAGGGAAAAGAAATGAACAAAGCCTCCAAGAAATATGGGATTATGTGAAAAGATCAAATCTACGTCTGATGGGTGTGCCTGAAAGTGAGGGGGAAAATGGAACCAGGTTGGAAAACACTCTTCAGGATATCATCCAGGAGAACTTCCCCAACCTAGTAGGGCAGGCCAACATTCAAATTCAGGAAATACAAAGAAGGCCACAAAGATACTCCTCTAGAAGAGCAACTCCAAGACACATAATTGTCAGATTCACCAAAGTTGAAATGAAGGAAAAAATATTAAGGGCAGCCAGAGAGAAAGGTCGGGTCACCCACAAAGGGAAGCCCATCAGACTAACAGCGGATCTCTCGGGAGAAACTCTACAAGCCAGAAGAGAGTAGCGGCCAATATTCAACATTCTTGAAGAAAAGAATTTTCAACCCAGAATTTCACATCCAGCCAAACTAAGTTTCATAAGTGAAGGAGAAATAAAATCCTTTACAGACAAGCAAATGCTTAGAGATTTTGTCACTACCAGGCCTGCCCTACAAGAGATCCTGAAGGAAGCACTAAACATGGAAAGGAACAACCGGTACCAGCCACTGCAAAAACATGCCAAAATTTAAAGACCATTGATGCTAGGAAGAAACTGCGTCAACTAACGAGCAAAATAACCAGCTAATATCACAATGACAGGATCAAGGTCACACATAACAATATTAACCTTAAATGTAAATGGACTAAATGGTCCAATTAAAAGACATAGACTGGCAAATTGGATAAAGAGTCAAGACCCATCAGTTTGCTGTATTCAGGAGACCCATCTCACATGCAGAGACACACATCGGCTCAAAATAAAGGGATGGAGGAAGATCTACCAAGCGAATGGAGAACAAAAAAAAGCAGGGGTTGCAATCCTAGTCTCTGATAAAACAGACTTTAAACCATCAAAGATCAAAAGATACAAAGAAGGCCATTATATAATGGTAAAGGGATCAATTCAACAGGTAGAGCTGACTATCCTAAATATATATGTGCCCAATACAGGAGCACCCAGATTCGTAAAGCAAATCCTTAGAGACTTACAAAGAGACTTAGACTCCCATACAATAATAATGGGAGACTTCAACACCCCACTGTCAACATTAGACAGATCAACAAGACAGAAAGTTAACAAGGATATCCAGGAATTGAACTCAGCTCTGCACCAAGCGGACCTAATAGTGTTCTACAGAACTGTCCACCCCAAATCAACAGAATATACATTCTTCTCAGCACCACATCGCACTTATTCCAAAATTGACCACATAGTTGGAAGTAAAGCACTCCTCAGCAAATGTACAAGAACAGAAATTATAACAAACTGTCTCTCAGATCACAGTGCAATCAAACTAGAACTTAGGACTAAGAAAATCAATCAAAACCACTCAACTACATGGAAACTGAACAACCTGCTCCTGAATGACTACTGGGTACATAACGAAATGAAGGCAGAAATAAAGATGTTCTTTGAAACCAATGAGAACAAAGATACAACATACCAGAATCTCTGGGACACATTTAAAGCAGTGTGTAGAGGGAAATTTACAGCACTAAATGCCCATAAGAGAAAGCTGGAAAGATCTAAAATTAACACCTAACATCACAGTTAAAAGAACTAGAGAAGCACGAGCAAACACATTCAAAAGCGAGCAGAATGCAAGAAATAACTAAGATCAGAGCAGAACTGAAGGAGATAGAGACACAAAAAAACCTCCAAAAAAATCAGTGAATCCAGGAGCTGGTTTTTTGAAAAGATCAACAAAATTGATAGGCCGCTAGCAAGACTAATAAGCAAGAAAAGAGAGAAGAATCAAATAGACACAATAAAAAATGATAAAGGGGATATCACCACCGACCCCACAGAAATACAAACTACCATCAGAGAATACTATAAACATCTCTACGCAAATAAACTAGAAAACCTAGAAGAAATGGATAATTTCCTGGACACTTACACTCTCCCAAGACTAAACCAGGAAGAAGTTGAATCCCTGAATAGACCAATAGCAGCCTTTGAAATTGGGACAATAATTAATAGCCTACCAACCAAAAAAAGTCCAAGACCAGATGGCTTCACAGCCGAATTCTACTGGAGGTACAAGGAGGAGCTGGTACCTATTCCTTCTGAAACTATTCCAATCAATGGAAAAAGAGGGAATCCTCCCAACTCATTTTATGAGGCCAGCATCATCCTTGTACCAAAGCCTGGCAGAGACACAACAAAAAAAGAGAATTTTAGACCAATATCCCTGATGAACATCGATGCAAAAATCCTCAATAAAATACTGGCAAACCAAATCCAGCAGCACATCAAAAAGCTTATCCACCATGATCAAGTGGGCTTCATCCCTGGGATGCAAGGCTGGTTCAACATACGCAAATCAATAAACGTAATCCAACATATAAACAGAGCCAAAGACAAAAACCACATGATTATCTCAATAGAGGCAGAAAAGTACTTTGACAAAATTCAACAGCCCTTCATGCTAAAAACTCTCAATAAATTCGGTATTGATGGAACATATCTCAAAATAATAAGAGCTATTTATGATAAACCCACAGCCAATATCATACTGAATGGGCAAAAACTGGAAGCATTCCCTTTGAAAACTGGCACAAGACAGGGATGCCCTCTCTCACCACTCCTATTCAACATAGTGTTGGAAGTTCTGGCTAGGGCAATCAGGCAAGAGAAAGAAATAAAGGGTATTCATTTAGGAAAAGAAGAAGTCAAATTGTCTCTGTTTGCAGATGATATGATTGTATATTTAGAAAACCCCATCATCTCAGCCCCAAATCTCCTTAAGCTGATAAGCAACTTCAGCAAAGTCTCAGGATACAAAATTAATGTGCAAAAATCACAAGTATTCTTATACACCAGTAACAGACAAAAAGAGAGCCAAATCATGAATGAACTTCCATTCACAATTGCTTCAAAGAGAATAAAATACCTCAGAATCTAACTTACAAGGGATGTAAAGGACCTCTTCAAGGAGAGCTACAAACCACTGCTCAGTGAAATAAAAGAGGACACAAACAAATGGAAGAACATACCATGCTCATGGATAGGAAGAATCAATATTGTGAAAATGGCTATACTGCCCAAGGTAATTTATAGATTCAATGCCATTCCCATCAAGCTACTAATGACTTTCTTCACAGAATTGGAAAAAACTGCTTTAAAGTTCATATGGAACCAAAAAAGAGCCCGCATTGCCAAGACAATCGTAAGCCAAAAGAGCAAAGCTGGAGGCATCACACTACCTGCCTTCAAACTAAACTACAAGGCTACAGTAACCGAAAGAGCATAGTACTGGTACCAAAACAGAGAGATAGACCAATGGAACAGAACAGAGCCCTCAGAAATAATACCACACATCTACAGCCGTCTGATCTTTCACAAACCTGAGAAAAACAAGAAATGGGGAAAGGATTCCCTATTTAATAAATGGTGCTGGGAAAATTGGCTAGCCATGAGTAGAAAGCTGAAACTGGATCCTTTCCTTACTCCTTATACGAAAATTAATTCAAGATGGATTCGAGACTTAAATGTTAGACCTAAAACTATAAAAACCCTAGAAGAAAACCTAGATAATACCATTCAGGACATAGGCATGGGCAAGGACTTCATGTCTAAAACACCAAAAGCAACAGCAACAAAAGCCAAAATTGACAAATGGGATCTAATTAAACTAAAGAGCTTCTGCACAGCAAAAGAAACTACCATCAGAGTGAACAGGCAACCTACAGAATGGGAGAAAATTTTTGCAGTCTACTTATCTGACAAAGGGCCAATATCCAGAACCTACAAAGAACTCAAACAAATTTACAAGAAAAAAACAACCCCATCAAAAAGTGAGCAAAGGATATGAACAGACATTTATCAAAAGAAGACATGCATACAGCCAACAGACACATGAAAAAATGCTCATCATCACTGGCCATCAGAGAAATGCAAATCAAAACCACAATGAGATACCATCTCACACCAGTTAGAATGGCAATCATTAAAAAGTCAGGAAACAACAGGTGCTGGAGAGGATGTGGAGAAATAGGAACACTTTTATACTGTTGGTGGGATTGTAAACTGGTTCAACCATTGTGGAAAACAGTATGGAGATTCCTCAAGGATCTAGAACTAGAAATACTATATGACCCAGCCATCCTATTACTGGGTATATACCCAAAGGATTATAAATCATGCTGCTATAAAGACACATGCACACGTATGTTTATTGTGGCACTATTCACAATAGCAACGACTTGGAATCAACCCAAAAGTCCATCAGTGACAGACTGGATTAAGAAAATGTGGCACATATACACCATGGAATACTATGCAGCCATAAAAAAGGATGAGTTCGTGTCCTTTGTAGGGATATACATGCAGCTGGAAACCATCATTCTCAGCAAACTATTGCAAGAACAGAAAACCAAACACCACATGTTCTCACTCATAGGTGGGAATTGATCAGTGAGATCACTTGGACTCTGAAAGGGGAACATCACATACCAGGGCCTATTATGGGGACGGGGGAGGGGGGAGGGATGGCATTGGGAGTTATACCTGATTTAAATGACGAGTTGATGGATGCTGATGAGTTGATGGGTGCAGCACACCAACATGGCACAAGTATGTATATGTAACAAACCTGCACGTTGTGCACATGTACCCTAGAACTTAAAGTATTAAAAAAAAAAAAAATTCGGGAAATTGACAGTTAATTTTAAATTATTTTAAATTAATATAAATGTGTAAACTATGAGAATTCAAATGGTACACTAGCACATAGTAAATTCTTAACATTTTGAAATAAATAATGAATGATCTATATTAGGAAATGAAATCTTTATATGATGTATACATACAATTGTAGAACTTGGTTTTCTCCATGATCAATAATTGGCTTTCAGAGGCAACTTAATTATGCAATGTTTGTCATTAGTTTTATTATACTTTACAATAAATGGATCGATGCTTTGTTTAGTTGACAAATATAGACATAGGTGAATTAGTTTTACCTTTTTCCTTAGGCCTGTCTGCTCATGTGCTTATAGCTGTGTCTGTGTCAAATGAATTTGTGAAAATATAATCTCTTATTTTAGACTATTTCAACAATTAATAAACACTGTGAAGTTATTATTCCATGACTGAGATGAAAACCCAGCCGTTTTGGGGTATCATTCACATGCTGGCTAAAGACATACATTTATTTGTGCATTTGCTGCTCTGTGTCTCCTCTGCATATATTATATTAGCAGTTTCAGTTTAAAGTTTATTTTTTTGTAATTCCAATTGCTTGCTTCTTATGCTGGTTGTCGTATGAATATGCCTTTCTAAGATTAGGATAAAACACTCTTCTTGGTGTTTTCTTTCAGTCCTATCTTGGGTTATTTTTAATCAAAATGCCAGGCTGAGGTCAACTGATTGTAATTTGTTTATAAGGAAAAGAATGGAAGGTGACCTGAAGAATTTTCTCCCCCTCCCTTTAGCAAAAAGTATTTATTCTTATTTTGAAATGAGAAATTCCTTCAGAATTTCCCAAGATCAAAGAGGGCTATCTCACTGACCTCTAAGACCCTGTTTCTTCATCTGTAACTTGGCTAGTCTTGTCCAAAAGAGGCCCCCTGTGGGTTGGAATTGCATTTAGTTTTAAAGAAACAATTATGCAGAAAGTGCTTCTTCCATCTTATTAAAATTTCAAACTTAGAAGAAAAGGCGTCTGAAGTTTCCAAGTAGAACTATGAAGACCTAGTGTTTTTAGTATCCCATAAGTAAGCATTCTAGCATAAGGGAGACTGGTTGCTCATTGAGTGTTGTCTTGGCCACTCACAGACCAGCACATGATGAGTGTAAGATAAACTCTTTAGTCTAAAGAGAAAAAACATAAGACTCTGCAGCTGTAACCATGTCTACTGACCCAAGCTGGAATGCTTTAGTGTATTGTGTCACCTAGTTAAGTTTTAGGATTTCCCTCCCCACTTATAAGTTTGCCACCTCAGGCTAAAGAAATATGGGATATTAAGGAGAATTGGTAAGAGAGAAAGGGCAAGAATTTGGAAATGCAAAACCTAGACAAGGTAGAAATGATTAACTGGAGTCGGGGAAGAATTAATAGCATATTAATATCAACATCATTATGGCCTACACCCATCTATCATGCTCTCTAGTATTGTGTCCAAGGTCCTTAGATGGTCACTGTCTTATTATATCCCTGATCACACTAGCTTCACCAGACTTTCAGGTCACCCAGGAGCTACATCTCTTAGACAGCAGAATATTAAGATAATGAAAAACAATAATAAGTTATGACAGTGTGTGAAAAACATGAAAAAGATTTTATATTCTCTCATGATAGATGTAATTCAAGATGCTGCTGCAATAAATTAAAATATATATATGCTTTTTTGCAAAGATAACCCAGGTGTTTTCATGGTCTAACGAAGTTAGACAGTATTGTTATTCGTGGCTTGACGCCTCTACAGTTGCTCCTTGTTAAAGTCACAAAGTGAACGTACAATAACTAACCATGCGTTAGACCCAAGGAGAGTTTGAGAATTTTTTCAAGGGGCCTTCACTAATGAAGCAAACTGTCTTATTTGGGGATCTATAAGCAGCAAAGATAAACATTGCCTTAGACATTTCTGTTGAAATGGCATAAAACACATGGATTACTTAGCGCTTCAGGGGGTTTTAAATACTTGGAAACAATGCAGTGAACACAGATATTACTGTGAAGAACATTTCAGCAAATGAGATTACAAAATGGATGAAACCAAAGAAGTGTCTCATGTTTATAGCTTCTCACCTGAAGAGATTTAACTATATGGGTGGACCTCATCAACATTCGAAACTTTCTTTCCGTAGAATTTTAGGACCTTCTGGGAAGATGCATGACAGATGCATGCCATTGTCACTGGCGTGGGTCACTGTGGAAACTGCCCTAATGAGGCCATTATGCTGCCTACTTGTGATACTTGGTTGTGAGCTGATGACAATATTGTATAGAAAATAGACACTCAAGCTGTTGAAGAATTTTACAGGTTGACATCCGTTATCACTTAGAACTCTTCTCTCAGTTTTCTGAGTGAATGAGAACTGTGTTTAAAAAGATACTTTCTGCCTCATTTCTTCTCCAGTTATTTTGAAAAAGCTCAGGTACTGATTTCTTAGGGAAAGAGGAATGCAGGGAAACTGGAGGCAGGAATTTGTGCTGCACACAACCTAGCCACGACTCTGGGTGCGCCAGCCCTTCAGATCTGGGCAGGTTAGCATTTGCCCAGGTATTGGGCCGCTTGTGTGGCTCCACAGAACAAAGATGGGGAAGCAGAGGCATAAGGTTGCCTTATAACACAGCACACAGCCTTCCAGGAGTGGATACACACTTTCTTCCTATTCTTAGCACAAATAATTACCTCAACTTAACAGAAAAAATAGCAATCTGTGCCTGATTGTCCTGAAAATGTTTCATTAATTTACTTGTATTCAGTGAATATCAAACCATAGTTAGTGTTTTTTCAGTGAGTACAGAAAACATATTTGGTGGGTTGTTTTCCGTCTTAAGAGTGTAAATATTGTAGGGCCAAAGACTTAGTTATCTTTTTGATGCAATAAACCTACAGAGGATAGATTCCAGTGTCAGTAAGACAAAGAGTTTCTGCTTCTGTGAGGAAGTAAGTTTGCTCTGTGCACACACACATAGAAAAAATGGTCAAAAGTTGCTTTTACAAAATCCAATAATCAATTTGTTACATTAGTATCTTACTCCATGAAGATCACAGTATATGAATACAAAATAATATGTATGAATGTTGGATGATTTGTGGGAAAAAAATCTTATAGTCATCACTCCATCCTTTTTCCAAATTCTGTGTATTGTCTCTGAAACAGTTCTTGCTTGTGATTCTTCTACATCATTTCCATGGATCTCACCCTCAGCTCAGTCTCTTCATGTCTCACTTGGATTATTTTGAAAGCCCCATCATTGAACTTCAACTTTTGAAGCTTTCCCTAATTAAATAAATGCTTAGCAAAGTCCTCAGTTAATGTTCTTTGAAGTGCTATTCTGTTCTTGTCCCATGCTCAGTTGACGAGTCTCAGACACTAACTCCCTGCATAAAGCAGTTCTCAAATTCACAAGCCACCTAACGCCCCCCACCATACATAACAAGGTGGTCTAGTAAATTTTGGAGTAAAGGAAATACATATTTCACAAAGTCAAAATGTAAGATCAATTACAATTCAGCTAATATTTAATTAAGAGGATGTGAGGCATCTCAGTGAATGCATTTTTAGCCGTTGTTACTAAATTTCAGAAAGTTCCTGCTTTATGGAAATGAATCAGTGACTCTAAATTGTTCTTTGAGGTATAAAACAAAGGTAGTAACAGAAATACAAATTTCACAATCTGGACTAGAAAACATTGCTAGTGACCACAACTCAAATACAAATATAAAAAGCATCTTTATTAACCTGGGGTAAAAGCCTCTCTGCGTGGGACAGTTTTACCCAGGCAACTGAACAGGCGGTGTGGGATGAATGTTTGAAAATTGGAACTTACTTGGACCCGCTCATCCCCATTTTCCATGCCTGCTGTGCACTTGGCGCCAGACAGGGACATGATGTCGTCAATATTTTCAGTTTTCAAACAAAACTGGGATAATCTAATATTTTCTGGAATAACCATAGAATAATGTTTTCCAGTGTGAACTTGGTGAATTTTATGAATGAAAGAGAAGCAGATATTGGATCCACACAGCCATCATTGAAGATGGCACACTTAACAGCAAAAACTAATGTGCAGGACTGGGCACGGTAGCTCACACCTGTAATCCCAGCACTTTGGGAGGCTGAGGCGGTTGGATCGCCTTGAACCCGGGAATTGGAGACCAGCCTGGGCAACGTCAAAACCCTGTCTCTATTAAAAAAAGAAAGAAAAAATGTTTCAGGCCACTGTTATGGCCTAGGAATGTTTAAAGTCCATCACAAAGTTAGTATTTTGCTTGGAGGGGCAAGTAGAATGAGCTTTTGGAAAGTTTCTTTAACAATTCTTTGATCTAGTAATTCCTGAAAACCTTGGAGGCTGGTGAAAATACTTTTTCATGTAAGGATGAATCATTCTGTGAGTCCTGGTGCAAGTCAGCCAGAAACTCATGATGGGAACTTTTGGTCTAAGGAATGGAAGGACATGAGGTTTAAAATGGAAATAAAAACTTTCTTCACGACTCTGATAATTTCTTTAAAGGCAATTTCTGTGTGGGATGACCTGTACAATTAACAAATGACCCTGGATTCAAAGCTCACTGAAATCTTTAGCCGGTGCCGTCAGACCTCAGTCTTTGCTCATAACTCAGATTGTCTTGAGTCTTATGTGTAGAGAAAAGGGGATCATTGCAGAGACTATGAACCGAGGCATTAATCTTCACTTCTGAAGTCCAAAAGTATCTCTTGGGTCTGAGGCAGAAAAAGTTTGAAAGGGAATTGAGCAGGCTAAAGGTGTTTCAACTTTTCTGCTATCCCACAGACTGGGAACCCTCAGCAAGACTGTATGATGGGATGCGTAGGGAGGTAGGGACTGCCCTGAAGCTCTGCTCTCAAGCAGAGCCCTGCCGGTGGTGGCTTAATGGAAGTCTTCACTGAAGCTCAGGGATCTAAGTGTGTAGTGGAAAGGAGACCGCCAGTCTCCAAGAGCAGCCTGCATGGCATCCTGATTGCGGTGCGGCACATTCAGTGACAGGACTGGACGCCCTGCAGCAGCTTTGGTGGCCCGTGAGGACAGCCCCAGTTATCCAAGGACACCTTGAGGTACCAAAGGCAGGTGAGCAAGGCCGTGTTCCTGCCTGAGGTCTAGCACGGGGAGGAGAAAGGAGCACCAAAACGTTGTGGAGAGCCCTGTTCCAGCCTGGGATGGGAGGACTTGGCTCCATCAGCAGCCGGTCGCCATTCCTGAGGACGGTGCAGTGCTGACCTCTTCTTGGGGCTTGAACACACTTCCCTCCCTGCTTTACCAAGGCAACCAGCAAAGCCAGAAGAGACCAGAGTTAACTCTGGGGATGAAGGGGAAGTAAAATTCCCCTGAAGGAATTTTCAAGGGACTGTGATCAATACAGACATGAACTGACAGGCTTATCCCTTAACTGGACAGAGACACCTGCTGTGACTACTTTCAGTCTCCATTATCGGACAGAATTCCAGCTCCTAGCAGAAAGCTTTCTGGGTTATGGAAACATGAAGTTACATTTTCCCTCATGAGTTTGTGATTTAAAAATTTATACCTGCTGAATGATTCTGACGAATTTGCTCAAGCGGCTTTCGTCAGGGTTACAGTCAGTATCTCCTGTAGCCTCAAAGTAATGTGATGTTGTTGAGGATGGCTTAAAGTTTTCTTAAAAAGTCTGAAACGTGATGCAGAATGCTTGCATCAAAAGAGTTTTACATTTTCCCCACACTTGTACTTACTAGAGCCAAGTACATCAAAGGTGTGGGTTAAAACCCATGATACGGGAAACTCTGACAGTTGTGATAACATGGACGAACCTGGAGGACTTTATGTTAAGTGAAATAAGCCAGGCACAGAGAGACAAATACCGTATAGTCTCATTTACACATGGAATCTAAAGAAAGTGCTCACAAAAGTAGAGAGTAGAACGGTGGTTACCAGAGGCTAGAGGAGAGGGTGGTTAGGGAAAGGGGAGATGTTGGTAAATAGGTACATAATTTTGGGTAGATAGGAATAATAATTTCTAGTGTTCTTTTGCACAGCATAGCGAATATAGTTAATGATAAGTGTTGTCTGTTTTGAAATATATGAGAGGATTTTAACTGTTCTCACCACTAAAAAAAGTTATATATTTGAGGTGACGATATGCTAATTAGCCTGATTTGATCATTTTACAGTGTATGCATGTATCCAGACATCATATTGCACCTCATAAAAATGTACAATTATTATTCATCAATTAAAAATAAAATTTAAACACGGGAGTTAGCAAACTTTTTCTGTAAACAGATGGAAAATGATTTTGGTATTGTGGACCATGTGAGGTCTCTGTTACATTTCTTTTTTTTCTTCTTTCTTTCTCTGTCTTGCCTCCCTCCCTCCCTTCCTCCTTCTCCTTACTTCCTTCCTTCTCTCTTTTTTTCTTTTCCCCTCTTCTCTCTTTCTCTTTTCTTTTGTTCTCTTGCCCAGGTTTGGAGTGCAGTGGCAAGATCACAGCTCAGTGTAGCCTCAGCCTCCCTGGGCTCAGGTAATCCTCCCACCTCAGCCTCCCGAGTAGCTGGGACCACAGTCACATGTCATAACACCCAGAGAACTTCTGTGTTTTTTGTAAAGATGGGGTCTCATTATATTGCTCGAGCTGGTCTTGAATTCCTGGGCTCAAGCAATCCACCCACCTCAGTGTCCCAAAATGTTGGAATTACAGGCCTGAGCCACCATACCCAGCCCCCCCCTTTGTTTTTTTAAACACAACACTTGACAAATGTAAAACCATTCTTAGTTCTCTGGCTATATAAAGCAGGTCATAATCTAGATTTTGGCTGCCAGACCTAATCTAGATTTTTACTAAGCCTGCGCACTAAGTATGTCTAGCACTTTGCCTTCAAAAGCTCTCATAGCATTTATCACATGCCAGTGTGCTTACTAGGTATTGTATACTTTTCTTACGCTTTGTGCAATTCTAACTTCCTTGAAGGAAGGGTGCTATCTTATCCTTACTGATTAGGAATAAGTTTGGAATCATCCAGGCTCTACCCGTTACTAGCTGTGTGACTTTGGACAAATTCCTTTATCTCCTTGAGTTTTTGTTTCCTCGGTTATAAAATGGTATTAGTAAAGTACCTATCATGAAATAGTTAACTTGAGTAAAATAGGTTGTGAAGATTAAATGAATTAATACACATACAATAGTTAGGTTATGTTACACCAATGTTCAGAGCAGGTGTATCCACAAGAGCCAAAAGAGAAACAAACCAAATGTCCATTGATGGGTAAATGGAGAAGCCTAGTGCAGTGTAGGGAGAAAATTCTGGCCTGTACTGTAACACAGATGAGCTTTCAAGACATTGTGCTGAGGGAAATAAGCCAGACACAAAAGGACAAATATTACATTATTCCATTTATATGAGGTACCTAGAGTAGTCAAATTCATAGAGACAAGAAATAGAAGAGTGGTTGGCAGGGGCTGGTAATGGGGTTATTGTTCAGTGGGTTCGGGAGTTTTCATTTGGGAAAATGAAAAAGCTCTAGAGATGGTTGATAGTGGTGGTTGCACAGCGTGAATGTACTTAATGCTACTGAACTTTACATAAAAAACAATTCAAATAGTAAATTTCGTATGATGTGTTTTTCCCATAATTAAAAAATTAGTATATGATCTGATCCAAAGTAGCTAAAATCTACTGAGTGCTGCTGAAGCAAAAATTATAATTAGTAGTTTTTTGTTTTGTTTTGCTTCGTTTTGAGACGGAGTCTCGCCTTGTTGCCCAAGCTGGAGTGCAGTGGCGTGATCTCAGCTCACTGCAAGCTCTGCCTCCCGGGTTCAAGCGATTCTCCTGCCTCAGCCTTCTGAGTAGCTGGAATTACAGGTGCACGCCACCACGCCTGTCTAAGTTTTTGTATTTTTAGTACAGACGGGTTTCGCCATGTTGGCCAGGGTGCTGTCAACTCCTGACCTCGTGGTCTGCCTGCCTTGGCCTCCCACAGTGCTGGGATTACAGGCGTGGCCCCTGCGCCCAGCAATTAGTAGTATCAACAGTGGGAGTAAAAGTGGCAGTTAAGCACATTGTTTCACAACATCTAGCTCAGAGCCATCAAAAAGCAAACATTAAATAATATGGATAGATGGAATTAAACTTAAGCTTCTGTAGTAGAATAATTCAGAATAAAACAGGAAATAATGCCAGGTAGTGTCAGTTGTTACCAAATAAATGTCCAAACTCTGAAAGAACTTGTTGAATTAGGTTATGGCAGCCCACGGTGTGGGGTGGGGGGCTGTCAGGTGATGTTTAAGTAGTTTACATAGCCTGCATCCCCTGTGGTTCCATTTAAATTGGCCACCACACTGCCAGGCATATGACATTGGCAACTTAAACTCGACAGTGAAACCTCTAAGAATAAGATTAATGCATTTCTAATTCTCTGTGTCACAATTATTCGATTTTAAAAAACAGGAAAATATCAAAAATCTTATTATAAAATGGCTGTACCAGTTTTACTTTCTATATTATAAATGCAATATGGCTTTTGGTGCATTTAAATTAATTTTATAAGAGTCCCAATCAGCTGATGAGTAGTTTTAGAATTGTTCCTATAATTGTCAACTTGGAGAGCCCTTCACTATTTTATTCATACTTCACTGAAAATTAAAGTTCAATTTCATGCCTAATTTTATACATAATGTGTTGTAAAACATCACCATTTCGGATTATACCTTCCAGTAGGATATGTATGTGTGTTTTCTATTTATAACTAGCTGACACAGGACCATTCTAATAATCCCATTTGATTTTTCTATTTATCAGTAGATATAACAATCTCCCTTTGGTTCAGATTGAAAAAATGTAAAATGATGATGATTGTTGACTGTGCTGATATTCTTTGCATACCATTATTTTAGCTTTAAACTATTTTTTAAGTGTGGTCCAATGCAAAAGCTGCTTAAGACTGATACCCCAGTCTCCATGATATGATTATTATGTATTGCATGCCTGTATCAAAATATCTCATGTACTCCATAAATATATATACCTAGTATATACCCACAAAAATTGAAAAGGAAAATAAACCAGAAAAAAGTCAGATTTTTTATATCATAGAGTTAAAATTTTTTTTCAAAAATTTTACCTTTCATTATATTTAGAAAATTTAGCTTTATGGGGTTTTAGAGAACATGGTTTTTCTTCCATGTACCTTCCTATTTATTTTTATGATGCTCAAAGTTGCTAAGTTTCCACATATTTTAGTAAGAATTAGCAATGCCCTGAATTCCATAGCTTTCATAAAGAATTGCCTGTGTACCATCTCATCGCCACCTCTTTCCTATTGCAGGAAAGCAATAAGAAGATATTCTGTAGTTAATTTAGATTGCTCGCCAAAATAGTTTTAAACTGATTTGTAATTTTTCCTAAACCAGAATGAGGAATTTTATGGTTTAAAGTATTAACATATATGAAATTGTCACATTATGTTTCAGACACTTAGGAAATGTAGAGAAATTATTGTAAAATACATTTTAGAAAAGATGTTGCAACAAGATGAGGACAGAAGTCTGTGAAGTGTTGTGAGGAAGGCCCAGGGAAGCAGGAGGAAGGTGGGGAGATCACAGGATGACCTGGAGCCAAAGAAGAAGGGCCCAGGTCCCAGGGTCCCCACAGCACTGCCGGCCTTCCAGCCACAGTTTTTCTCAATCTTCCTGTCATATCCCTCAAGGAAGTAAGTGGATATTGTAAAGAGCGAGTAATTATAGCACAACAAAAATCAAAAGTCATGATTCTGGAAAGCATTATCAGTAAAAAATGGAGAAATAGTTGAAATCTTTTCATCTTTCCTCTAGAAATTTCTGATTATATATGTATCTTCTTCCACCCTAATATCCAAATAACTCTCTTACTTCTTTGTGCAAAGAAACATGAAAGAAGGAAAATGTTAATCATAAGTGTATGATTGATTTTGTGTGTATAATTTTGCAAATTAATAGATTTTTATGTGTTCAATAAATGCACATAAATACACACATATGTGTATATGTGTGTATGTACTATGCACTAAGTATATACTATATGTGTGTATGTGTGTGTATATATATATATTTAGAGAGTCGGTATATACTTAATAGTCAAATCCAAATTTCTAGAATTTTATATTTTATATAATGGCACCAATTTTCCTGAAGCTCGAATATATGTGTGTTTGTGTATGTGTGTGTGTATTAAGTATATGGTCAGTGTGTGTGAGTGTGTATGTGTATATATACACACACACACATATATGTCAGTACATACATGGTCTGTATGTATATAAACATGTATCAGTACATATACACATATATATGTATCTCAGTATATACTGACTATAACTGTATAGTGACTATATATGTCAGTATACATACATATATATTTCAGTATATATAAATATATATTGTGCCGTTATATAAAATATGAAATTCTTGCACTTTGAATTTGACTATTAAACCTGACTTTGTTGTCATTAAGTTTACATCGATATTTCCTGGAATTGCACATTGCTAAATTTTTCTGCAAAACCAAGATTTCTAAAACATGATGGGGCATTTGATACAAGAAAAGGCAAATAAAGAAAAAGTAGAACGCCATTTGTCATTCTTCTTAAGTGTTTCCTTAAGAAAACTATGTGATCCGAAGTTATTTAGACAAAAGCTTAAGAAATAAAACAGTAACTCATGCTAGTACTTGATGATTCTTTTGCTTATCAAGTTGTCTTCTTTTTATGATTATTATACCTTTAATTGCAAACATTCATTGGATTGGCTCAGTAGCATTTTATGTGAGACAACTTTCCATTTTAATAAGTACATGTTCTCCTTTGTTAATGTGAAATACAAGTGGAGGGGTAGAGATGAAATGGATAATTTTGCTAGAAGCAAATTGAAACTGGCTAGGCAAAAGCATATATGTATTTTGTCCTCTTTTTCTGTTTTTATAAAGTGCTTGCATTAACTCTCATTCTCAGCCAGAAGCATCAGTTTATTAATGATTCAGAAGGGTTTTCTTTATATATGGAAAACCATGAACTGTGATGTGCAGAGTACAACCAGGGAGCAAGCCCATGGGTTTGAATGGAAATTAACGTTGGTGTATGGAAATGAATTTCACAGAAAAGGATAATTTAGAAACCTATGTGATAAACTGCAAACACAGAGCAAATGGAAATATACTGG
Organism: Chlorocebus sabaeus; assembly: GCF_047675955.1. NCBI lineage: Eukaryota > Metazoa > Chordata > Mammalia > Primates > Cercopithecidae > Chlorocebus > Chlorocebus sabaeus. The sequence goes on along the minus strand of NC_132915.1, from coordinate 3,031,537 downwards.
ATCTTTTCCTTCCACTCCTCGTATTTCTCCACTATTCAAATGCCCTTCCATGTGATCATGCTTTCTTGGCACACTGACTAGGTCCAGTGATGAAGAGAAAGAGAAAATAATTACTGAATATTTTTAATGAAAAATGAATAGCTCAGGATATTTGTAAGGGCCTTTCAATATCAAGATATTTATTTCCCACATTAGAAAGTATAACTCCTAGTGAAAACTTAGCACCATAGTTTAAAATCATATTAATACATAAAAGCAAAATTCTTACATTGGGGAAATGCCCCGTAAATGGTTTGTTAGAGCATGCGATCCTTAACTACTGGAAATTTCCACTACTCTGCATAGTGCAATATTCCAAAACAGAATAGGATGTGAGACTTCATTGTTTTGTATGAGGAATCTAGAGGAAAGAAATTGATAAAAGTGTATGCAATAATTAAAAAATATGAAGAGTATCAATCTCTGAAAGAATAATGTAAATGTAGCAAATATTTAAAATAACTAATCTAATAAGAATTAAATTCCCTTACATTTTTCTTCTCCCCTCCCCTCCCCTTTCTTTCCACCTTCTTTCCCCTGTCCCCCTTTCCTCCTTTTTCCCTTTTCCCGAGTACCTGGGATTACCCTTATCCCAAGTAGCTAGGATTACAAGTGTCCACCACCAGGCCCGGCTGATTTTTGTATCTTCTAGTAGAAATGGGGTTTCACCATGTTTACCAGGCTGGTCTCCAACTCCTGGCCTCAGGTGATTCGCCCGCCTTGGCCTCTCAAAGTGCTGGGATTACAGGTATGAGTCACCATGCCTGGTCCCCATTTTTCATAAAATCAAAATTCTTACATATTCCCCTCCTTAGTTTATAGGTCAGAAGCTACACTAAGTTTCCCAATGTGCCTAGATGTTAGATGTGCCAATTTACATGTACAACAAATGGCCTGAAAAGTAGAACATTAGTACGACAGAAAATATTTTGCCTGAGGATATTGTTTACTAAATTTTTTTATCTGTGCATCTTACTAGTTCTTAGAACTAGTAAGTCCAATGGCATTCTATTTTTATGCTTTTTTTCCTCAGATTTGTAGCATATGACAATGTGAATATGTTACAAATGTTGAATGATTCAGCTGACTACAGGCCAAAGAAAATAGCATCAAGTTATCTGTAGCAAAATGTGTTTTGGTTGAAGAAATATGTAGATTTTAAAGAAATTAATCTTGTTGTCTCTACTAAAAAATACAGAAAACTAGCCGGGTGAGGTGGCAGGCGCCTGTAGTCCCAGCTACTTGGGAGGCTGAGGCAGGAGAATGGCATAAACCCGGGAGGCGGAGCTTGCAGTGAGCTGAGATCCGGCCACTGCACCCCAGCCTAGGCAACAGAGTGAGACTCCGTCTCAAAAAAAAAAAAAAAAAAGAAAAGAAATTAATCTTGTTTACTTATGCAAAGAGTATGCTTCAGCAGCATATGTAACTTTGTTTAATTAAAGTTCATCTAAAATAGGTTGTTAGTACTATGACAGGAAGTGGCATTCAAACAAACAAGATATTCATAAGGATGTTAATATAGGTTAGACATGAGAACAAGAAATATTTGACTGGTCTGATTCTCTCGGGTCACTTTAAAAATTACTTTTTAAATTTTTGAAATTGAGGCATAACTTAAAATACAATTGAATGCATAAAGTGTGCTGTTTGGTTAATATTTACGGATGTATATGCCTGTATTACCAGAGCCCAGATCAAGTTACAGATCATTTCATCACCCCCTTACCATTTGTTAATACTTTTTATTCATTATCTAGGCACCTCCCACCTATCACTGTTCTACTTTCTATCATATTATTTAGGTTGGCTTGTGCTTTTGAACTTCAAAAAGAGTCATACAGTACCAGAATCATACAGAAGCTTTTGTATCCAGCTCCGTTTAGTGAGCATCAGGTTTCTGAGATCCATCTGTGTTGTTGCATGGATTTGTGGCACATTCCTTTCTGTTGCTGAGTAGATTTCAATTGCACTGTTTGTTTATCCATTCTTTTTAAAATGGACGCTTATGGCTTGTTTCCAGTATGGATCTATTAGGAATAAATTTCTACAAACATTCTTTTACATCTCTTTTGGGAGTGGAATCTCAGTATGTGAAACTCTTAAGAAACTGTCAAACTATTTTCAAAAGCCCTTGAACACTCCCATTGGCAATGCATATCAATTCCAGTTGCTTCTTATCCTGGTCAACATTTGATGTTAAAAATCATTAACCATTGGGGAAATAGAAGTTAATATCTTAGAGAGATAATATATTCTCTAGGATGGCTAAAACAAAAGATTGACAACACCTGTGCACTATATTACTCATGGCACCACAAACAACATGTGTTTCAGCATATTTGTATCAGTTTCCTTTGCCCCTGAGGCCCACAGGGGCAATGCAATGGGGCACATATGAATATTACACTCATAGCAGAATTGTATTGCAGCTGAGAAATAATGAGCTTGGGGAATCTACAGTTATAGCGAGTAGTAAGTGAGAAAGCTCTTTGTGTGAAAGAAAATGTAACCTCAGCTCTCAAGGTTACCAGCTGCATAAACAGTCATGAAAAAAATGGTCCCTAAAAGAGCTTTTAGGCCTTTGTAGTCTTAGCACACCCAACAAAACATGTAGGAGTGCAAGCTGCTTAAAGTGGACTGTCTCTCCATACATTCTTGTGTATGGATAACATGATCCTATATGGAGATCTTTTAAGAAACCTAGAAATCTAAAAAACACCAACTAATAAGTGAATTTTAGCAAGTTAACAGGATACAAGGTTAATATACAAAAATCAATTCTATTTTTATGTACTAGTAACAATCTGATTATCAAATTAAGAAAACAATTTGATTCACAATAGCATTAAAAAATAAAATACTTATATGTAGATCTTACAAAGGGTGTACAGGACCTGTTCATGGAACACTAGAAAACATAGCTATTAGAAAATAAAGAAGACTCAAATAAATTTAGACACACTCTGTTTATAGATTGGAAGAAACTGGAATTGTCCTAATTGTAATCATCCTAATTGTCATACTTTCTCGGTGGGAATGTAAATGGTGCCACCACCTTGGAGAATAGTTTGGCAGTTTGTTAAAAAGTAAAAGCATATACTTACCATATAACCTAGCAATTCCACTCCAAAAAATATATGTCCACTCTGAGACTTAAATGTTCATAGCCGCAGGGCACGGTGGCTCACGCCTGTAATGCCAGCACTTTGGGAGGGTGAGGCGGGCGGATCACCTGAGGTCAGGAGTTCAAGACCAGCCTGGCCAACATGGCGAAACTCCGTGTCCACTAAAAATACAAAAAGTAAGCGGGCGTGGTGGTGCACGCCAGGAATCCCAGCTACTCAGGAAGCTGAGGCAGGAGAATTGCTTGAACCTGGGAGGCGGAGGTTGCGGTGAGTTGAGATTGCACCACTGAACTCTAGCCTGGGCAAACAGAGCAAGACTCTGTCTTAAATATATGTATATATGAATATATATATTCATAGCAACATTATTCATGGTAGATGATATGGTTTGGCTGTGTCCCCACTCAAATCTCTTGAATTGTAGCTCTCATAATTCCCACGTGTTGTGGAAGGGACCCGGTGGGGGATAATTGAATCATGGGGGCGGTTTCCCCCATACCGTTCTTGTGGTTGAGAATCAATCTCACAAGATCTGATAGTTTTGTAAAGGGAAACCCCTTTTGCTTGATTGTCATTCTCTTTTGTTTGCTGCCATGTAAGATATGCTTTTAGCCTTCTGCCATGGTTGTGAGGCCTCCTCAGCCACGTGCAACTGTGAATCCATTAAACCTTTTTTTCTTTATGAATTACCCAGTCTCAGGTATGTCTTTATCGGTGGTGTGAAAATGGACTAATACAGTAGACAAAAACTAGAAACAACTCAAATGTCCATCAACTACTGAATGGATAACCACAATGTGGCATATTCATTGAACTGGTTGCCATTTAGTAATAAAATTGAAGAAACTACTGCTAGGCCATGATTTATTTATGTAGTTAATTGTTCCTTAATGTTACATATTATTCTTGAGGAATGCCATCCCACTCCTTTCTAGGATTTTCATGTCACTCTCTTACAATTGCATTCTTCCTTCTAAAAATGTTGTCCTTTCACTCTTTTCCTGTTCAAATAAATCCCGTGGTATATGTGACAGCTCAACTGTCATGTAATTTTTGGCAAGAAAGGTGAGGTTGAATAGGAAAATTCCTGTTTACCAGAGGCAAACAGGAATCACTCAAGAATAAAGGGACACTGTATTCACCATCATATTGCACCCTCTGCTCTGGCAAGATGAAGTACATGTCTTTAACATATTCTTCCTGATAAGTATATTTTAAAAGGCACTTTCTATATAAAGCAAACGTGAGTGTGAAAAAATGTAGGGAAGACAGAGCATCTAGGAACCTGAAGACTTGAGGAAATCGTAGAGATAGAAAGCAAATTAGTGGTTGCTATGTCTAACTATAGAGGGTAGCGAGGAGGAGGATTGTTGTGGTAGTGAAGTAGTTCTCTTTCTTGATTGTGGTGGGGGTTACGGAGCCTAAACATGTCATACAACTAGATAGACACGTCATTTCCTGGTTTTGATATTGGACTGTAATTTTATAAGATGTAACCATTGGTAGAAACTAGGTGAAGAGTACACATCACTTCTCGGTACTGTCTTTGCCAATTCATGTGAAGCTATATTTCAGAATAATTTTTTTCTTAAATGACATTTAATTTCTGACTGGCAGTTTAATTTGTGCTTCAAAACTGATTCAAAAGGACTGTGACCAATGATGAAAATGGTAAAATACAACAGTTGGTCCTATAACCAGCTCTCTGACCTTAGTTATTAAAGTCAGTGTTAAGGGAGGCATTCCAGAACTTCTGTAGGACATGGTGGAGATTTGCCTATTTTCTTTCACATTAATTTTTGCCAACTGGATTTTTTTAGGTTGTCATATTTTTTCCAAAGATTTCAGTGGGACAAACTTTAGCAGAATTCTAATACCACACATTTTCCCTGATGTGCACTTGCCTCTAAAACATATTTCTTTGTTAATAGCAACTTAAACATTATTGTAATGTTTAGAGGACATTCCTTTTACATCATATTTTGATACTATCATATTACATGTAATAATTGATAAATGCAAGTCTCTTTTCATACAAGGCTTTCACAGCAATTTTATAAACTATAATTAGTTTAACTACATAATATCTTTAGGAGAAATGTAAATATTACCATCTCTTTTTTTTAGTAGGAGGTGGGCTAGGGGATTTTGGTTGACTGAGCAGTCAGTCACATACAGATTGATAATTTGGTATTCACTAAAATAGTCACTTCTCAGCATTTCGTTCTTGTGTTTCCTTGCATGATATCAACTGACATTTAATAAGAAAGGAAAATACACGCATTTAATCACTCCCTGAAGAAAGTAAACACACTACCTGTGGGAAATGGAACACAGTGAGAGGAGCGTAGTCAGCCTCAGGGTGCTCTGACTCCATTCCAGCCCTCTCCTCATGTGCCCCGTTTGCCCATCACCCATCACTTTTGCCTCATTGTTTCTACTCACCAAGTGAAGATAATGGCTTCTTTGCCTGCTCAAGTGATATTTTGAGATGATATGTCTTATCAAATAATTTATTGGATGTATGAAAAATGCACAGTGATGGTTTTATTAAATTATGCAGTTACCGAGATGAATGGAACTACACCTACCCAAAATTCAAGATGTAGTGGAGATAAGGGAGAAGCTTATAGGCTGAATCATTTAACCATTAGGGCCCTTTCTGATATTTTCTGTGAGGGCCAAGTGGAGTTCTCAGTGGAGTGCATGTGAGTTTCCACCAATGGCCAGTGGAGCAAGAGCCTGTAAGAGGGAACACTCCCCCAACTTCTGTGGTGATAAAGGATTTCTCACTGTCCCAACAGCCTGCATAGTAGGTTTCACCATTTTGTTAACTTCCAGCTGAACTTTTCTTACTGACCTCTGGTTTCATCTCTCTAAGGTGAGCTCCTGCTCACATCTCTCCCTGCAAGGTTCGTATCTCTCCAGATTTTAGGCCAGGTGATTGTTCTGCAAGCTGAACTCTCCAAAGCATTTGTAAAAGATCATGAACCTGGGAGGCGGAGGTTGCACCACTGAACTCCAGCCTGGGCTGGAGTTTGTTAATAAGGGTAGAAATGAGGCTCCTTGTAGCTTTCTACTTCCTGGGGCAGAAGCCAGAAGTTCCATCCCATAGATTTTGATAGGTTGTACTTTCATTTTCATTCAACTTGAAATACTTGCTAATTTCTCTTTTAGTTTCTTCCTCGATTCATTGATTATGAAGTATGTGCTATTAGTTTCCTAATATTCCTGGATTTTTCAGAGAAGTCACTATTGTTAATTTCTTATTTTAATCTATTGTATATCACAAAGTTATACTTTACATGATTTAAATGATTTTAACTTTGTTGAAACTTGTTTAATGACTTGTTTAATGGTCTATTTTGGTAAAAGTTCCAAATGAACATGTTCTTCTGTTAGGTGAAGCATTCCACAAATATCAGTGAATCATATAGGTTGATAGTGATAATTAATACTTCTGAATCCCTATTTTCTGTCTTCTTGTGCAATCAGTTACTGAGATGGGGTACTAGAATCTTCTGTAATTGTGGATTTATTTATTTCATTCAGTTTTACTAGGTTTCATTTCATGTATTTTGAAACCCTGTTATTAAGTGTTTGCACGTTCAGGATTTTGTCCTCAGATGAAAGTACATCTTAATCATTGGGAAATAATTTTCTTTACCTTTTATAATTTTTGCACTGAAATCTACTTTGTTTAATAGAGCCATTCCAGGTTTTTTTTGACTAGTGTTAGTATAACATATTTTTCCATGTGTTTACACTTAGGCTATTGGAGCCCTTTTTATTTAAAGTATGTTTCTTGTAGGCAACATATAGGTGGACCTTGCTTTCTCATCTCATCTGACCATCATTGCCATTTAGTAGGAGTGTTTGTATACTTACCTTTAATATGATTGTTTATATGATTAATTTTAAGTCTAACACCTACTATTTGTTTTTTGTTTACTCTATGTCCCTTTTCAAAGGTACTAGGGAGTGTAGATGCATTTTGTAAGATAATACATTTTATAAATTGTTATGTACACTCTGAGATTTTAACCATAATTGCAATTCTTTTTTTATGAACACATTTTTGGTAGGCTGAATGTTCTTTCTGCATCAACCTGCTAAGGTTGAGGGAAATACTGCTGAAATAGAACACATACCCAAAGACAGATTGTGAGGGAGGGTTTCTGTATTTTTTACTTTAAAACAGCGTAGTTGGAAAAAGACTGTAGTACCTGATTCTATATCTGTGTAGTTAGACCTTTTTTTCCTAAATGAAATTAGATCTCAGTTAAATGTCTGAATTCCCCTCTGCAAAAAGGCAGACCTACTGACAAAAAGCATGGCTTTTTAAAGCCTATAAATCTCAGAAGTGGAATGACGGAGTTTAAAGCCAGATTCACTTCTCTTCCCTGTAAATACACATAATCTCACTGGAGTGTAGGAGCTGTGACAGCCCCTACCTCACGTCTCACCCCAGGTGATACCTGAAATTTTTAATGTGAATTACAATGCAATTCGATGAGGAAAAAAACAAACATAGCTGGATAAAATGACATTTGAAACAATTTGTTATCTTAGTGGGAAGTGTCTCGTGGGGACAAGGTTGATTTAACTATGTGTTTGCTTGATATATAGAAGCCTCTAAATAGTGGCTGGTTTGGAACATTTACTTTGTTTACTTATATTTTGTGCCCTTGGTACTCATCAAATGTTGAGGAAGGTATAAGATTATGGTGATATGATGATAATCATAATGATGATGATGATTTACCTGTGCATTATTTCCCCTGTAAACAAAGTCAATACATTCTCTGTGACAGTGCTGCCACTTATGACTAGATACTATAGTCATGAGAATTTTTATTGTTGTTAGAAGCAATTAAGGCTCCAGCTGTGGGGTTTCTACTTTTCTTTCAGAGCCCCTGCCCCAGACAGTGAAATGTAACTTTGACCTGAGGTAAATGCAGAATTCTAACAAACAGATATAACTGTATACAATAGAGACATAATCATGCCAAATTATCGGAAATTATTTATAACCAAAAAGTACTAAGTGATTGACGAATCATGTGAATATATTCATGGACAGGGATAACAATGAAACATAAGCTGATTTTAAAAATAGTATCTTTCCATGTGTTTTAATTAGTGATTTTATTTTCTCATCTGTAAGGTGGATATGATAAAGACAACCCACTGGATGCTTTTAGAAATAAAAAATGATAATATGCATGAAAATATCTGGTAGAATTCTCAGCATACAATATATGCTTCACAGTTTCTCACTTCCCCCTTTTCCCTTGTTTTCCATTACGAAATAAGTGGCAAAACTAATAATTTCCTCAGAACTTGAAAACTTAAAAATGGATAAAATGGTATGTAAGATAAATTCTATGTTGTGTGAACATTTAGGGGCAAAACAGTTTGCGCAGCTCAGCATCTTCACTGCCTTCACAGCCTTTATAAAAACCAATTACCCTTTAAAAAATAACATCCACTGCCTCAAGCCATATAAAGTGTAAGAGAAAGTTTCCGTTGCTCAGCATATTTTAATCTCATTCCAGTAATGAAGCGTGTGTGTCAGAACATATATTACGAATGGAGGGGTTGAGGTTTTCGTAATTCACAGGATCTGTGGGGTAGAATTGTGACACTTTAACTCAGGTGCAGTGTCTTGTCAGAGGCAGGGAAAGGAGGAGGGTGAAGTGGAGAAGAAAAGTTTGTGATGGGGGAGAGGCTGAGCTTAGAGAACATAACTGCTTCCCCTGTTTTGTGTACAAAGTTTTGGTGACCATAGACTAGAAGGGACTATGAAAAGACACTTCCAGGTTGAAAAGGAGTCAGTATATGTATAATCTTGACTTAACAAATAGAAGACTTTCATTTGTTTTAATTTAAAGAAAACAAAAATTGACTGTGGCATCACATTTGAATAATAATTTAGTTACAAAGTGTTTTAGTGTCAGTTATCCCATTGTCTTTGTTACAGTCTTGTGAGGTGATTTATATGACTGTTAATGCCCCCCTCCCCACTTTATGCTTTTCTTTTTTAAACAAAGGACAACATTTTTGTCTCAGAAAGGCTGGGTGACTGGACAATTACCACATGCTAGTTGGGGGTGGAGTCAGCCAACCTCCTTTCTCTATTACCAATAGTGGCCTTCTATACCAACCTTCAAAGCTGCCTTGAACAAAGGCACACAGACCAGTGCTATCCAGGAGTGTACAGGTCAGTTATGTTGTGTTTCCCATCGTTTCCACTCAACATTTAATTAAATTGTGTGCAGATCAGCTTACCCTTAAAACCCAGCTGGGATTGCAGATTTCCTGAGGCTACAACATCCTGATGAAATTCTTTGCTAATGCCAAAATTTCATTACTTTATCAGTAATGGCTGAAGATATAGCTTATTTGCATTTGAATACTACTTCATCAAAGGTAAAATCAAGTTACTGAAATGAGTCATCTGTTAGCAGAAGTGCAACTGTGAACACCAACAACTAACAAACAGTGAGGGATGCAGAGAAGAGGGATGGCCAGCGGCTCCCGCCTCCTCTATTGAGAACACACCATCCCGGGGTAGCACACCAGACCCTGTCGACTCATTTTCCTCCTTGTGCTTCTCCACATGTGTTCTCATAGTAATTCCTTTTCTAAACCTGGAATGAGAGGGAGTGAAAATACCAAAGAAAGGTTGTGAAATACAAGCTGAAGAAGATGCCCTTCATGCTGACTAACCAAGAGGAGGGGAAGAACCAAAAATATTGAATAGTTCCTCAAAAGTTTCAGCTCTGTGTATAAAATTCCCAATGTACCACATCCAGCCTAAGATGATGGGTTGGCTATTAGCATCTCCTTCACTTTCTCCCAGGTCTTTTAGAGCAACCATAAAATAGGCTGGGCCCAGTAACTCATGCCTGTAATCCCAGCACTTTGGGAGGCCAAGGTGGGCAGGAGACCGAGTCCATCCTGGCCAACATGGTGAAACCCCGTCTTTACTAAAAATACAAAAATTAGCCGGGTGTGGTGGCGCGTACCTGTAATCCTAGCTACCCGGGTGGCTGAGGCAGGAGAATTGCTTGAACCAGGGAGTCGGAGGTAGCAGTAAGCAGAGATCTTGCCGCTGCACTCCAGGCTGGTGACAGAGTGAGACTCCGTCTCAAAAAACAACTCCATAAAATGATAATAATAAGAAAAACAGAAAAGGATACACAGTTTCAGTAGTGTTGTACCTAGGACTATTGGCTGCTAGTTAGACCAACCCCAAAAGGATCTCCCACCAATTAAATTTTACATAGTCTTAGGAGAGAACAATAGATCTGGTAGAGTCAACAGGAAGGACCAGTAGAGAAAACCCCACTGGCACTGCACCGTCAACCCTCTGAAACCCCGGCCTTGCCTGACCAGGAGTAGGAGAGGCTGCCCTGCTGCACAGGGGCTGCTTCCTTAGGCAGCCAGACCTGCTCACTCCCAAACTTCTTTACATCTGTTTTACATTTATTTGAGAACCACCTCATCCCATGATTATCATCAAAATAATATGATAAAAATATTTAATCGCACAGGTTCTGGATCCAAAGCTTGTGGGCCACTTGCTAGATGTGTAAACATAGGTCAGCTGCCCACCATCCATACAGAGGGTAGTAATGAGGCCTTGTCTTTTAAAGGTACATTAGGAATTAAATGCAAAATTTATTTAAAGGGAACTCTTTGCCTGACCCAGAGTTCTCAAATGCTCAATAAATATTCATTGTTAAATTGAGTGATTATAGAAGTGGGTAGGTGGAATTCTGTCACATTCTGAAAAGTTAAGTTGGAAGGAATGAGCAGAGAGGAGAAACTGTGGAAGCAGTTTCCACTGAGGGCTGAAGAAGTCCGTGCACTGTCTCTGGCAGGGGCTCACATAAATATTGCCATAGATCATCCAAGAATAAATCTTGCCCGATCCAGGAAACCATATTGCATGAGTGGAGGATGCCCCTGGTCTACAGCAGAACATTCAACTTTGAACAAGAGCTGTGTCCACCTCCTAGCTGTCTGGCTTAAGAAAGATATGGAATGTTTTAGTGTCAATCAGATGCACAGTGTTGGTTACCAATAATTTTCCATCCTGTCTACTAGATCAAATTCCTGACTCTTTAAGTCAAAACATGGAACAATAAGAAGCAAAACAAAAATAATATATATATATGTGTGTGTGTACACACACACACACATATATAAAATACAGACATAAGAGGTGCTTATCGTACATTCAGAGGAAAAAATATTTTTGAACAAAGATTCACTACAAAAATATCTTAGAATCTGACTTCTAAGAATCTGTAAACTTGGGAATCATAAGGAAACAGTAGTTAAGTGTGGTCCTCCATTCAAATAGGTGCCTAATATTTATATTTATTATTTAAATATGAATGTCATTTAAATATAAATGTTATTTAAATATAAATATTTATATTTATCAACACTTCCCCATAATAACTTATGTTAAAGTATAATGTCCTCACTTACTTGTTTTTACTCCTAGCTGTATTCTAATAATATCAAACATTTTTGGACATGTACTAAAGTACTAAAGACTTTACAAATGAGGACATAATGATAAAACCCCCCAATAATAAAATACACAGTATAAGTCAGTGAATAATATTGAACTGTCTAGAGCTTCAGACTTTCTATCAGAGCCTTCAGGTAAGTGACAGCAGCAGGGAGTTGAAAGTGTGCTGACTCCTCGACTTGGGAATTGTTTATAGAGAGTACTCTCTTTTTCTAGACATGGATTATTAAAGAAGCTGTGGTTCTGGAGTGTCCCCTAATTCTATTAAACTAGAAAAATAACAAACATCAATAAAACATCAGTGGGCATTCCTATGTTTTCGTTTTAGATGTAGCATTGGTCAGCGCAAAAAGAGCAGATTTTCTGCTCTGCACGCATCTTCAATACCTGACAGTCTCCTCCTCCTTGTCCAAGATGGATGAGCACTGTGTGAGGCTTGCCCCGGTTTCCCGGCAGTACTGCCAGAGAGAGCAGAGTGCACCAGAACCTGCTTATGACTCACCTTGACCATTTGCCACTCCGTACCTTTTTGTACTTTTTTTAACCAGTATCTCCTCCACACCCCAGTTCCTCGTAACCATCACTCTCCTCTGTACCTCTGTGAATTAACTTTTTAAAATTCCACATGTAAGTGGGATTGCCTCACAAAGCACTCTATATTTGAATTGTTCTTTAACACATCCATTTCTCCTATGAGACTGTAAGCACTTTGAGTGCAAGGTCAATATATTAACCGTCTTTGTTTTATTAATGCTTAATACTGTACTTCCTACTACTGGAATTTAGTCTCTTGTGTTGGGAAAAGTCAAATCTTGCACAAGGGCTATGAAATACACTAGTTCCAAAAATTGACAGGAATGCTGTATTAGCCACCTGCAGTAAACAAACATTTTCTCCGCTCAGTAGGACACCTGCATTCTAGAATGTCGGGGTCATCTAGCTAAATTTGAACACAGTCTAGGGTTCATCCAGCCATCTGTAATTCTTCTATTTTTTCTACTGTCAATCGATTATTTTCTTAATATATATTCATAATTTTATCGTTTTCTAATCTAGTAACAGCTGTGTTAAATAACTTCTTCCTCTACCATTTTCCCACTTTTTCTGTTTCAAAAAAGGAGCTGGTGGCTGGACCCCACTTGTGTCAAATAAATACCAGTGGCTGCAAATTGACCTTGGAGAGAGAATGGAGGTCACTGCTGTGGCCACCCAAGGAGGATATGGGAGCTCTGACTGGGTGACCAGCTACCTCCTGATGTTCAGTGATGGTGGGAGAAACTGGAAGCAGTATCGCCGAGAAGAAAGCATCTGGGTATGTTTTCTAATAATAATGATTGCTACCTATTGCTGCAAACCTATTAGAAAAACAGAATTTTAAGAATTACTTTGAAAAAAAATGTTCTAAGTGAAAGTAAGATACCTATTTCATTGAAAGCATTGAAAGACAATCTTGTATTTAATACCATTAAATAGTGTGGAAGTTAAAAAATAATACAAATCATATATAATTTATTTTTTCTTGGTTTGCTTAATGAAGTAATTTAACATTGCCTCTGCATTATTTTAAAGTGGTAGGTTGAATTCATTTATTTTCTCTGATTTGATCTGATATTTTTGAAAGACACTGAAATTTCAAAATGTAATCAATGAGCAGTTTCTGTATGTATGACAAGTACAGAACACAGACTTTGAACTTGAATAATCATGTGTCCTTTATTAAGTGGCCAGATTTAGTTTTTCTTGTTTTGTTTTGTTTCGTTTTTGAGATGGAGTTTCACTCTTATTGCCCAGGCTAGAGTGCAGTGGCACGATCTTGGCTTACTGCAACCTCCGCCTCCTAGGTTCAAGCAATTCTCCTGCCTCAGCCTCCTGAATAGCTTGGACTACAGACGTGCACCACCACACTTGGCTAATTTTTTTTTTTTTTTTTGTATTTTGAGTAGAGACGGGGTTTTGCCATGTTGGCCAGGCTGGTCTCGAACTCCTGAGCTCAGGTCATCCACCTATCTTGGCCTCCCAAAGTGCTGGGATTACAGGAGTGAGTAAATAGACTACAGATCTCTGTGAGATTCTCTGGATTCTGTAAATATCCTCATAACAGTGACATTATTTCTGTTTCTGATTATATGTCAGTGCCTCTTTGGAGGGGGTTAGTCACTTTTTGTTTAACTTTTGTAGCTACTTGGGAGGCTGAGTTAGGAGAATCACTTGAACCCAGGAGGCAGAGGTTGTAGTGAGCCGAGATCGCGCCATTGCACTCCAGCCTGGGCAAAAAAGAGAGAAACTCCGTCTCAATAATAATAATAGTTATTATTATTTATTACATAGTGTTTGGAAGTAACCTGTATCTGTTTAAAATCTTGCTCTGCATTGATTAATAATGTTTAAAATGTTGTGGACAGTTTCCCTGTAAAAGAGATGCTGTAAGAGATGCTAATATAGAGTCTATGTCGTATTTGTAATTTGGCTCTTTCTTCCTCCTAAAAAAAAACACATCAATGATGGAGGTACCATCAGCATTTTTGTTATCCAGTTAAACAGCTCAGAGGGAAGCCATAGCCAAGGCAACGCCATCTGCCAATTTTGCTTACTCTGAAAGGTTACTAGCCTGCAGGGAAAGAGCGTAAAGGTTAAGGTTCTTACTAATCCAGAACACTTAAAATAACAGATGTCAGCTCTCATGATCTTACCACGTGTAGGAACGTGTTGAGCTTCACAGGAACAAGTGATTTACTTTCCTGGTGCCCCCTCACAGTGTGAGCTTCCTTTCACGGTCGCTGTGCTTTCAGCCTTTCATCCCTGCATCTCTATTCTGGGTTGACTTGTGGTTTCCAAAAACTTATGTGGGAATCATAACTCCCAATACTTCAGAATGTGACCTTAATTGGATATAAGGTTTTTAAAAAGGTAATCAAGTTAAAATGTAGTCAGGAGGGTTGACCCTAATCTAATATGACTGGTGTCCTCATCAAGAGGGACCTTTGGACGCAGAGACAGATGTACACACAGGGAACACAGTGCAAGGGCACATAGGGAAGCAGCCCTGTGAGGAGGGAGGATTGGAATAGTGCATGGACAAGCCACAGAACACCGGAGGCACCAGCAGCTGGGAGATGGGCATGGAACAGATCCCTCCCTAGAGCCTCCAGAGGCAGCGTGGCCTGCGGACACCTTGATCTTGGACATGTGGCATCCATCACTTTAGCTACCTAGTTTGTGGCACTTGGTTACAGCAGTTCTGGAAAACTAGCTCAGCCTCTAAAGCCTAACTGTGCCTAACAGGCGTAGGACATCAGGAAATGTTTCCTGAATGAATGAGTGAAATTCATCCTCTCCCAGGATGCCCTTTTTGAACAACCACACCAAAAATGGTCCTTCCTGGCTCTGCACATCTCTAGGACTTGTTTTGGACTAAAGCAATGATATGTAGTGCTATGAGGGTTCAGGACTCAGCCTTCCACCATTTTGAGCTAAAAGGTTTCTGGGGATAGGGCTTTATCTTTGCATCTCCTTCATCCTGCATCACTGTGACTGGCAAATTGTAACCATTTAACAGCTTCATTTCCTACTCTATGACTATACAGAATTTGCATGGTGAAAAAAATGTTAACGCTACTGACAAGAGAACCCACAAAACAAACCAGAGATGGTTCTTGTGAGTGTTTAGTTATGAGACACAGACCCGAAGAGACTTGAGAATGACAGGCCTTGGAGAAAGCATTACCATGTGGGTTGCTGGAAAATAATTCAGGAGATTTTTCAGAAAGCAGAAATAATACAAACAAAAGCATGGATAATGGATGGGATACACAAAAAACAGTGAGGTGTAAGATGTGAAATGGCTGTTCAGACTGAGATAGAGAGAATATGGGGAATTTGCTGAAAGTTGTAAAATTGCAAAGAGAGAGGCTGTCAAGTTTGGATTATAAAATACCTATGTAGATATTTGAGTTTCTTTTTTAAAAAATACTTTTACTTTTCGTGGGTGCATAGTAGGTGTATACGTTTATGGGATTCAAGAGGTACTTTGATACAGGCATGCAGTGCGTAATAATCACATCATATAAAATGGGAGATCCATCCCCTCAAGTATTTATCCTTTGTGTTACAGACAATCCAATTATACACTTTTAGTTATTTTTAAATGTACAGTTAAATTATTATTGACTATAGTCACCTTGTGCTATCAAATACTAGGTCTTGTTCATTCTTACTATTTTTTTGTACCCAATAACTATCCCCACCTCCTCCCCAGCCCCCACGCCCCTTCCTTGCCACTGGTAACCATCTTGATTTGCGTTTCTTGAACTGCTACATCAGCACCTCAGGGACATATTCTCCATTTGTTTATTTATTTATTCATTCATTCTTTTAGTAAATAAGCAAATAATTATGGTAGAGGTTAGTAATATACTCTTAGGAAATGTGAGTTGAGTCATAATTATCATATTCTTCACTAGGCATGGCCCTTCTGTCTAGTATTTTTCCTATCAAAGCTACTTTTCTAGAAATAAAGTTCACTAATTGATTGTCTCATATTTATCATTTTCTTAAAAAGATGGGCTGATATTGGCTGTCCTCCAGTCTTATCATTGCTGCCTTAACAATAAATTACATCTCTTATTAGAGTTTTGCCCTTTACCAAGACATTAACTTTAGATATGAATGGGTGATATTAAAATAACTTGATTTATTTTTGATACCTAAAATATTAATACCCTTGATTAATGAAAATTATGTTTTTGTAAGCTTATTATCTTTCCTAGCACATTATTATCTCTATTATTATTATCTTTTCCTGACCACAGCTACCTCCCCTGCCCTCAGGGTCATCGTATTAACCTTCCTGTACCAGGAGAACAGAATGCATTTCCAGCTCTCTCCTAGGGATAGTGTTGCTTCTGCTTTTATGTTAAGGACACATTAAAAATTCATTCTGCAGCCTTATGTATTTCTTGGATGCTCTTCTTCTATCTTTTTATGGCTTTTTTTTTTGGTCTGGGTTTACCCATTGTCTATGCTAATGTTTTCTATTATTAAAGATCCACAGTTGCTTATCTGCAATTTTTAATTCTAAAAGTAAAGTTATTAAAATTGCGAACCCCAAGCAGACATAAATTTATTTAGCAGCAAAACCTGAATGTACTGACTTTGGGGCTATTTGAATTTTTTAGTTACTCTGCTTAATGTGAGTATTCATATGTTTTATTGCAAAAATTGTAACATGATTACCACCTAGTCACTCATATCTGGTGTATACACAGTATGACCTTTCTAGTATATGAAATGAATCTGAATCTAAAGCAAATCTGATACCACGGCTTTCGATAAGAGATTGTGCAGCTGTCGTATCAATCACTGACATTTGATTATCTGAATAGATTAATATATTAGTCCACATTCGTACTAATTACATGCTTCACATTGACTGCTTCAAGGGCTGGACTGAGTTTGTGTTGAGAAATACCCAAGAAAACTAGAAATAACTGCCAGATTTATAGAATCTTCAGAGTAGTAAAAGCCCTGTTCAAAAGAGAGAATCCCTGTTACTTAAAACAGGAATACATGAATCTTTTCTGAGTAGCAGAACAAGCTTCATTATGTATTATACTTTCAGTTAACAAAATGTATTTCAGGACACAGACTCACTTGAAGTGAATAATCTCATCTGCTGCATCATTTTAAAAGATGCCATTACTCAAACAAGGCCAAAAGAATAAACAACAGAAGAAAAGAGGGAAGATAAAAGATAATTTTCTGGGAGAACCACACACTATTTTTTTTTTTGTAGTAGTAATATGAATTGCCTTAAAAAACCACCTGGCCTAATAAGAACAAATGTTCTTACCGCAGTGGAAGAGGGGAGCACTCTGTAAGCAGACATGGCCAGCCTAGCCGAGAGAGCCCCCCTTTGCTGACTACCTCCACGAACATGGGCACCTACAGTGCCGCCCAAGTGCCAGAGCAGGAGTGAGTCCCGGCAATGCATACCAGCTCCTAGTCCTGCTGTAGCAATGACTACAAACTGAAACGACACCTCTGCTGTTGGCTTAAAACAACACAAATGTATTACTTACAGTTTTGGAAGTGAAGAGTCCAAAGTTGGTCTCACCAGGCCAAAACCAAGGTGTCAGTAGGGCTGTGTTCTTTCTGGAGGCACTAGGGGAATAAAACGTCACTGGCCCCCCAGCTTCTAGAAGCCACCTACACTCCTTGGCCCGTGGTCCTTTTCCTGTATCTTCCAAGGCAGCCAGTACAAACTGTATCCTGCTCCTATTGAATCACTTTGCCCCAACATACCTTCCTCCCTCGTCCACTTTTAAGGAAACCTGTGATTACATTGGGCTCACCTGGAGAATCCAGGGCACGCTCATTATTTCCAGCTCAACCGATTGGCATCTTTAATTCCCATCTGCAACTTTAGTTATCCTTGCCATATAACACAACATATTCACAGCTTCCAGGAGTTAGACGTAGGCATCTTTGGGGACCATTATTCTGCTGATTACAAAATGCATCAGGTTCAAACATTTAGCAGGCTAGAGTTAACACCTTCCTTATTACTATCACAAAATGTAGAAAAGCAGTGAATAAATCATCAGGAAGTTTGCAGCTTACTTGGCTGGATCCACAACTGCCTTTCATGCCCAGAATGCTTCTGAAAGGAGAGTCTCTCCCAGTTATCTACACCCATCCTGCCCTTGTAAAGTCACTGGAAAGTTGCAGCTATTTTTCAGAAATCCCTGTTTCCATTATACAGATATTCTGTGCGAAAGTGTTCTTTTGGTCTGACTTATTTTAATAAATGCTCCCATTTAACATGCAGGTACGTAACCCAGCAAATTACCTTCTCCACAGGATATTAAAGTTAGTATGTTTTGTGCTGTATGTATCTGTGCGTGTATTATGTTTGAACCAGAATATACAATGTATCAAGGAGCTCATTCTTTATCCTTTTCCTGCATTTTCTTATGAACTATTTGGCTCATTAAAAAAAAAAAAAAAAGAACAAATATTCTGAATCAAAAAGGAGAGAAAAGATATTTGGAAATCCAGCCTAACCTTGCTAGAAAAATGTCCCGGAATCATGCTGAGAGATTATACCATAACATTCTGCTAATCATAGTCCCAGATTAGCAATCACTGACAAGCCGCTTTCCCTCGTGGATTTTTCAGTTATTTCTGAAAGAATAAAGAATTAAATCTGCAAGGAAATATAGAACTTTTGAATTCATTGTGAAATTTTCTTCTGGTTGGGATTAGATGTATTCAGGTTATTATCCATCCCTGACAGAGGTTTCAGGTTCCCCTCTGAGCACCAGACTCCATTTCTTTTGGATGTCAAATAGACAGGTCCAAAACCAAATTTATTATCTCCACATCCTTCCCATCACCAAACCTATCGCCCCTGGGCTTCCACCTCTCACTAAATATCGCAGCATTTACCAGCTGTTGGCTTGAGCCAATATGCCTGGAGTTACCAACGACTTCCATTCCTTCACACTCCACAGTCAATCCATAGGCATATCCTGTCGACTCAGTCTTTCAACAGATCATGTCAGCACAACTTCAGAGTATATGTGGAGTCTGATGACTTTTCCTTACCTCTGTTATTACCATGACAGCCCATTGCCCACTCTCTCTCACCTGGACCATTGCCACGGCTTCACATCCCATCTCACTTCTGCCCTTGCAACTAGCTTCCAATTTAAATCTATATAATTTTATTTTCTTTAATTTTTGCTGTAAATTGCCACATATTTTATGCACCATATGAAATATAGTCATTTTCAATAAAGAACTGACCTTATTTAGATAAAAAGAAAGAAGCAACTTCGACCGCATTCTCTGTTTATCTGTGGCTTCAAATATTTTGTGCTATGTTGTCCTAGTTGCTCTTTAAAAATGTCAGGTAAGATCCATCCTTTGTACTAGCTATTCAGTATCTCTGAAATTTTCCCCTACATAACTTAGATAGCATAGATAGCTTCCTCAATTCGTTTCTTGAGTAAATTATCTCTTCCTGATAGAATTCTTCTAGATAACCTAACCCCTAATGTGCGCAGAACACACACACACAGACACGCATGCACCCAGCTCCCACTGCCCTCCCACCCTACCCTCCTCCAGCCTGTGTCTTCCTGGTTTTGTGTTTCCTTATGGAAGTCATTATATCCTGTTCCCATGTATGGAATTTTGGCTTTTTTTCTGTTTCTTCTCACCAGGAAGATTTTATGTAAAGAAAGAAAATGTTCTCTGAATAATATTATTGGACTTTGTTTTTTAAAATTTTCTGACAAAGAGCATACGTTTTGCTATAATTGAATACTTGTTTCACTGGTCTTTATCAGTGTTGAGAATTTGAGATCGAAAATGTAGAACCAATCTCGAAATCTAAAACGTGTCTACCAGCTGTCATGGGTCATTTTGGGGCAGTGGACAAAGTGCAGTAGTAGATCTCCCATGGCCTGTGTATATTTGTCCCGAATTGTTTTATTTTCCGGGCCTGACTGGAGCAAATGTGAGTGGAATTAATGAAGGAGGCAGAAGGAAGGTCAGAGGTTGGAGATCTGCCAATCACCACTGAGCCCAGAGGCAGCAGCTGTCTGGACTGACTCGGTACCTGCTATGAGAGAGCAGGAAAGGATGGCAGACGCTGCAGTTAACACAGAGACAGAAACATTCTCAGTCTGAGTGTGTGTGTTACATGCCAGACACACAGTTGTCGACAGTAGGGAAAAGGGAGGCTGAGGGCATGGCTGGGTAGCTACCAAGCCATGAGCCAGTGATGGGCATCGACACAGTGAGTCAGAGGAAGAGCAGGTCTGGAGGACACGTCAGCCCTGCTGCCAGGTGTGGTGTCTGCCCAAACAGCTGCCCCTCTGGGTCCAGAGGTGGTCAGTGGATATCTAGTCTCAGTCGGCCTTCATTCTGCCTCTGGCTGTCATGGCCACTGGGTTACCGAAATCATGGCTTGTTTCCTTCTGTATCTCTCCATCTTCATGTACAGCTTCCCTTCATCCAACATGAAGTCAGGCAAATTGTCTTTGTAAGGCAGACTACACATTAGCAGAGGCAAGTGCACACACAGAACACTCAGGAAGTTAGAGAACATTCTTTAGTTCCTCGAAGCAAAAGGGCTTTTCCTGACTAGGAAGCAGAAAGCAAATATTGTTTCTAAACTTGAAGCTAATGCCATCTACCCTTTCTGAAGAGCTCTGTGTGCATCAGGCTGCATGCTCTGGGTTTCCAGCACTCCCACCTTGAATTCTTTCACAATTCCTGTAAGGGTTACGGTTTCCAAGAAGGAAAGGAAACAGTCTCTGGCGGTGAAAGCGCTCTTTTTCACCTTGTTTCCTAACTCCATTTCTACAGTAGCAAAGGAATGAGAGACTTAGTGATGCATTTGTTCTTACGAAACATTCTCAGTTAAGTCTAATATATATAATCTCTAATATATATTAAATAATATATAAATATATATGTATACGCATATATATACACACATACACACACATAAATGATCCTCCTGCAAAGCAAAATGTAATATATATATATGTATACACATAATATAGATAAAGATATATAGATATAAAATCCATCTGAAAAGCAAAGTGTAGAGAAAAAAGAAGAACAAAAAATCCTGCTAGGATGTGGTGCCAGTTGAATAGGAAACATTTCTTCATGTGGATTTAGAGTTGAGCAGAGGAGTAGCCCAAGCTTTAGAAGTTTGTTTGAGATGGATCTGTGCCAGCCAGGAAAGTCACATTAAGTGACACCTCTGCAAACGGATTGTTCTGATACTCGCGGGCCGCCTTCTTCACAAACTAAGGGTCAGCATGCTGTGTTGCCAGCTTCACAAATTACTCAGAAGATTTGAGTTTCAGCTGCAGGATGAAAAGAGTTCAGGGGCGGGGCTGGATGTGGGTGATGGTTGAACAACAATGTGAATATATTTAATGCCACTGAACTGTACACTTAAAGTGGTTAAACTGGTAGGTGTTATGGGATATATATTTTACTACAATGAAAATATATTTAAAAAGGTATCCTATGAGTTATTTAAATAGTCAGTGGGCTATATTAGTAGTGCATGATCTACACAGCCTTGTGTTACTTTCTTCTCTCTGATTTTAATTGGGTCTGATTATTGGTAATATCGGTAATATTTGAGCAACTTGCTCATTTTTTTTAGATTCTTAAATATTATAGTAAGTGGAAACGCCCTTTTTGTGGGAGCCTGTGCTGGGGCGTCACAGTCACAGAGTTGCCTTTGAGAACAAGAATCAGCTATAAACTATGTAAAGCTGGGTAATCTAACTTCTCAAAGTTCTAGCTTTCTCATTTATAGGATTTTAATTGGGTCCGAGTTTTAATAATAAAACCTGTATTCTGAAGGTTTTATTGTATTTTTCAGAATAACAAGACTGCTAAGGTTAATGTTTTTAGTCTGATGTTACTGATCCAGTCCCGTTAGTGTGTGGGAGGAGCCTTCTGTGGTATGATGCCAACTAGGAACACAGAGGCACCACCTGTCAGGAAGGATTGAAGCCATTGTTGCAGTGCCTGAGCGAGGTACCAGTACTCTGAGCTCCACGGGCAAACACATGACCTTGAGAAACAGCAGAAAAGACTTCAACGTGTATTTATGTTAGATTACATGGATAACTGCCTGGGAATTTTATAGAGTATCCAAAATAGCAACTGTGGGTGTTATCAAATGATTAAGCGTGGAAGTGAAGTACAATAACCATACTCTTTAAGTAGAAGCCCTTCCGGCTCTGTATCCCAGTTTGTGCCCTTAATCTGGTGACAACATCTTTGAAAGCACTTGTGATGATATGAAGAATAACGGGCCTGATCCAGAATCTAATTGATTTATTCCACGGTAGTGGTTCTGTTTTGTCAGGGATTTTGCCGTTTTGTCACACTTCAAATCAATATAGCAGTTCCATATCATTTTGTTGTTGTAATAGTGAAAATCCTCAGTGATTTCTTTAAGCTGCTGTCTTTTAAGAGAACCTCTACCAAAAGTGACCCTATCAGTGAAAGTCTGGTTTACCCGCCAAATCCTCAGATATCTCATCTCTAGTTCTCCATTGGCTGTGAGTCATTTGACCCTTCTGAAACAGCTATCCTAGAATTGTACAGATGTCTTAAAAGGTATTTAGCTTCCATTTTTAAATCAGTGACATTGACAAATCAGAGAAGTGTGCTGGTCTAAGCAGTTTTGTTTCAAGCAGTATCCTCTGTTTTACTTCTGTCCCAGATACTGATAGCTAAGGGTGTTTTTCTACACTGAAACTGTGGCTGTAGTGATAAATCATCTCAATAGGAAGTATAACCTTCTATATAATTAGTGAAAGTTTTGCTTAAACAGAAGTGAATATTCTAGTTTCTGATGAACATTCATTAGATAATGGTTTTCTTGTTTGGAGAGTGTATCTCTGTAGAAAATTCCTGTGAGCTGCTTTTTTTTTCCTTTCATTGTGATCATTTTTTTTTTCCTTTCATCTTTACTGATTGTTTATTTTAGGTAACATTTAAGCAACTTTCTTTTAACTGTAGGCTTTTGAAAAATCAATTTTTTTGGATTCTTAAATATTATAGTAAATGGAAATGCCCTTTTTATGGAAGCCTGTGCTGGGGCTACACAGTCACACAGAGTTGCCTTTGAGAACAAGAATCAGCTATAAACTGTGTAAAGTTGGGTAATTTAACTTCTCAAAGTTCTAGCTTTCTCGTTTATAAAATGAGCATAATTGTGTGAGGAAAAATAAGATTATCCACCTAATGAGCTTAACTGTGCTTGGCAGATAATAAGCTCTCATAAGACCTTTGTGGTTATATTTTTTCTTCTTATCTCTGTTGCAGCACTGTTCTATTATTGAAAACTTTTTCTATCAAGCAGTATGGTCTATTATTCTTTCATATAGTTTTGTTCACTTATAGCATACTGTGTCAATTTTCATAAACAAGATTGTGTCTATATAGATACATGTAATATAACATGAATATGTATATCAAACACTATAAAATTTAAATTTATACATATATAAGGATGCTTATAAAATGATTCATATTGACTATGTTTCTTCAAATTGACGAGTTTCTAGAAGGCAAAATAAAAATATCTAGTAGGAAAAGCAAAAGAAAATTTTGTTTGACTCCCTCTTCGAAGTTCAAGGAGAGAGGCCTGACTAAAGTCTCTATTCAGAGATGCAGAAATGTTTTAATGCTTACATGTCACAATATATTGTCAATGCAATACCTCATAATCTCTTTTCCTCCTTCCCTCTTAATGGTGCTATGATATTCTCAAATTCTGTGTATGACTTTTTCTTTATAATTTGGCCTCAGAGAGGCTGAGTTTGGAATTTCCTTTATTTTGTGGCAATAAAGTTTTATTTATTCCTTCATTCCTGTAACCCTGAAAAAGAATTTTGGGCCCTTCTCACTAGTGTCTATCCTTATTTTCCTATGATACAAAGAATATTTCAATTAGAGAAGAGACTAAACAAGAGGCATAAAAAATAGGAACCAAGTAAAAATTATTATTATTTGATCCTTGAAAACACACATAAGAAAATCACCTGGGCCAGTGCAGTGGCTCACGCCTGTAATCCCAGCACTTTGGGAGGTCAATCACCTGAGGTCAGGAGTTCAAGACCAGCCTGGCCAACATGCTGAAACCCCATCTCTTTTAAAAATACAAAAAATTATCCAGGTGTGGTGGCAGGTGCCTGTAATCCCAGCTACTTGGGAGGCTGAGTCAGGAGAATCACTTGAACCTGGGAAGCAGAGGTTGCAGTGAGCTGAGATCATGCTACTGCACTCCAGCCTGGACAACAAGAATGAAACTCCATCTCCAAAAAAAAAAAAAAAAAAAAAATCACATTTTTAAATACTTTTTTAGGAAATTATTTTAATAATCAGAAATATCTCCCTTTGTGTAAGTTATCAGTTAAAATTAAAAGAAGCAAAGACTGTTTATAATAGATTTAGAAGGCATAAAATACCACTGGTAGGCAGGAAGGGGTGAGAAATGTACAGGCTACCCGTGAAAAGAAAAGGTTAAAACATTACTATAAGGTATATATAAGGAGATCTGTATACATTCTCATTTATGGATATGAAGACTCAATAATGTAAAGATGTTAATCCTCTGTAATTCAAAATTTTATTTTGAAGAATGTTCATTCAAGAATAAACAAGGCAAGTGTACAGATGCCAGCAAGATGATGAAATAGGACATTCTTCTGCAGAATCATCAATTTGAACCACTGTTGACATCTGAAAGTACCACCCCAAGAGCTAAGTGAACTTAAAGAAAATATAAAAATAATTCAGAATAGCCAAAGCAATCCAGAGCAAAAAGAACAAAGCCAGAGGTATCACGTTACCCAACTTCAAACTGTAAGGTTACAGTAACCAAAACAGTCTGGTACTGGTATTAAAACAGACACATAGAACAATGGAACAGAGTAGAGAACCCAGAAATAAAGCTGCATACCTTCAGCCATCTGATCTTTGACAAAGTCAACAAACATAAGCAATGTGGAAAAGACTATTCAGTAAATGGTGTTAAGATCACTGGTAAGCCATATGCAGAAGAATGAAGCTAGAACCCTACTTTTTACCATATATGAAACTGAGCTCAAGATGGATCAAATATTTAAATGTAAGACCTCAAACTGTAAGAATCCTAGAAGAAAATCTATAGAACACCATTCTGGACATTGGCCTTGGGAAAGGATTTATAAGTCCTAAAAGCAATTGCAACAGAAACAAAAATTGACAAGTGGGATCCAGTTAGGATAAAGAGCTTCTGCACAGCAAAAGAAACTATCAGCAAAGTAAACAGACAACCCACAGAAAGGGAGAAAATATTTGCAAACTATGCATCCAACAAAGGTCTGCTACTCAAAATATATGAGGAACTTAAACAATTAGGCAAGCAAAAAGCAAACAACCCCACTTAAAAATGTGCAAAAGACATGAACAAACACTTCTCAGAAGAAGACAAACACATGGCCAATAAACATACTAAAAAGCGTTGCGAATCACTCATCATCAGAGAAATGCAAATCAAAACCACAGTAAGATGCCATCTTACACCAGTCAGAATGGCTATTACTAAAAGTCAAAAAACAACAAATGCTGGTGAGGCTGTGGAGAAAGGGAACACTTATATACTGTTGGTGGGAATGTAAATTAGTTCAGCAACTGTGGCAAAAAATTTGGAGATGTCTCAGAACTTAAAAGAGTACTACCATTCAACCTAGGAATCCCATTACTGGGTAGATATCCAAAAGAAATCTAATCATTCTACCAAAAAGACACATGCACTTGTGTGTTCATTGTGGCAGTATTCACAGTAGCAAGACATGGAATCAACCTTGGTGCTTCTCGGTAGTGGACTGAGTAAAGAAAATGTGGTATATATACACCATGGAATACTATGCAGCCATAAAAAATAATGAAATCATGTCCTTTCAGCACCATGGATGCAGTTGGAGGCCATTATCCCAAGTGAATTAACACAGGAACAGAAAAATCAAATACTTCATGTTTGCACTTGTAAGTAGAAGGCAAACATTGATAACTCATGGATATAGGGATGGCAGCAATAGACACTAGAGACTACTAGCAGGGAAAGGGTAAGGACAGTGGTTGAAAAACTGTTTAGTTAGTACCTGGGTGAAGGGATCATTCATACCCCAAACCTAGCATTACACAGTATACCCAGGTAACAAACCTGCATTTGTACCTCCTGAATCTAAAATAAATGTTGGAAAAAACTAGAGATCCAAAACTGGGACTGCTGTGATTTGAATGTGTCCCTCGAAATTCATGTTATCATGAGGGAGTGGGTTTCTTATAAAAGGACCCCACTTTTGTCTCCCTCTCACCCATGTGATGCCTCCTGCCTTGTTATGACACAGAAAGAAGGCCTTCACAGATGCCAACACCTTGATCTTGAGCATCCCAGTCTCCAGAACTGTTACAAATACATTTCTGTTCATTATCTAAAGAAGGAAAAATAAATCAAAACTTAGCAAGTCATTAAATGAATAAAATGAGAAAATTAAAGATTGAAATTATGCAAAAAAAAACTAACAAATTCTGGACCTGAGAAATGCATGAATGAAATGAAAATTGCAATAGAGAATGTCAACAGCAGGATCAATGAAGCAGGAGAAAGGCTCTGAACTCAAAGACAGTTAGTGAAATTATACAGTTATAGGAGAAAAACCAATATAAAGTAATGAACGCTTACGAAACTTACAGGAAAGTATCAAAATAACAAAACTTAAAAAGTATGGACACTGAAAAAGGAGAATAGAGAGACAAAGGGCTAGAAAGTTTAGTTAAAGAAACAATAGGCTGAGTGTGGTGGCTCACGCCTATAATCTCAGCACTTTGGGAGGCTGAGGTAGGAGGAGTTTGAGGTTGCAGTGAGCTGTAATCATGCTATTGCACTCCAGCCTGGCTAATAGAGCAAGTTTCTGTTGCACAGAGAGAGAGAGAGAGAAAAAAAAAACAGTAGCAGAAAGAAGGAAGGAGGGCAAGAGCAAAGAAGAAAGGAAGACAGGAAGGAAAAAAGCAGGCAGGAAGGCAGGCAGAAAAAGTTTATCAATCTGGGGAAAAATACACATTTTCATACACAGGAAGATCAAAGGTCTCTAATCAGATTCAATCCAAGCAAGACTACACCAAGACATATTATTATCAAACTTTCAAAATTCAAGGACAAAAAGAGTATTCGGCAGCAAAAGAGCATCAAAGACAAAAAAAACATGTCACATATAAGGGAGTTCCATTAATACTAGAATCAGACATTCACAGCAGAAACCTTACAGGCCAGGGGAGAGTGGGATGATATATTCAAATGCTGAAAGGAAAAAACAAAACATAACAAAAACTGTCAACCAAGAATACACAGCAAAACTCTTCTACAGAAAGAAAAGAGAAAAGGACTTTTGCAGACACACACACAGTCAAGAGTTCATTACTTGGCTGGGCACAGTGGCTCACGCCTGTAATCCCAGCACTTTGGGAGGCCAAGGCAGGCGGATCACAAGGTCAGGAGATGGAGACCATCCTGGCTAACACGGTGAAACCGTCTCTACTAAAAGTACAAAAAATTAGCCGGGCATGGTGGTGGGCGCCTATAGTCCCAGCTACTCGGGAGACTGAGGCAGGAGAATGCCGTGAACCCGGGAGGCGGAGCTTGGAGTGAGCCGAGATTGCACCGCTGCACTCCAGCCTGGGCAACAGAGCGAGACTCCGTCTCAAAAAAAAAAAAAAAAAAAAAAAAAAGAGTTCATTCATTACACTCAGAAGTGTCTTATGTCTTACAAGAAATGCTAAAGGAAGTTCTTTGAGCTGAAAGAAAAGGATGTTAATTAGTGACACAAAAACATAAGAAAGTTTGAAATTCACTCGTAAAAATAAGTACAAAAAGTTTAAGTCAAAAGTAAGTACAAAAGTAAGTCAAATTTTAAAACTGTGGTGGTAGTGTTTAAGTAACATATTTATTACGGTGGTTAAAACAAACTAAAAATAGTTAAAGCTGCAATAATTAATTAAGGGTTACACAAAATAAAAAGCATCAAATACCTAAAGTGTATCTGGGTGGTAAAAATGTTGAATTTTTATGTGTGATCATGGTTAAGTTGTATTCAACTTAAGAAAACTTGCTGTAACTATGGGATATTTTATGTCAGCCTCCTGGTAACCACAAAGCAAAAACTGTGCTAGATATACAGAAGATGCAAAGTAACGAATCAAAGCATGCCACTGTAAAAAATTACCTAATCACAAAGGAAGATGGAAGGAGAAGGAAGGAGCAAAGGAAAACAAAGCCAGAAAGAATGAACTAAATGACTAGTCAGTTCTTACCTGGCAACAATTACCTTAAATGTAAATAAATTTAACTATTCAATCAAAAGACATAGTGTGACTTAATGGATTATAAAAACCAGACCCAACTCTATGCTACACACAGGGAACTCATTTCACATATAAGGACACACATAGACTGAAAGCAAAGGGATGGGAAAAAGATATTCCGTGCAAAGGAAACCAATAAAGAACAGAAGTAGCCGTACTTATATCAGATAAAATAGATTTTAAGTCCAAAACTGCCACAAGAGACAAAGTCAGTATATAATGCTAAAGGGGGCCGGGCGCAGTGGCTCACGCCTGTAATCCCAGCACTTTGGGAGGCTGAGGCAGGTGGATCATGAGGTCAGGAGTTCGAGACCAGCCTGACCAACATGGTGAAACCCCGTCTCTACTAAAAAAATACAAAAAAATTAGTCGGGCGTGGTGGTGTGCGCCTGTAATCTAGCTACTCAGGAGGCTGAGTTAGGAGAATCACTTGAATCCAGGAGGCAGAGGTTGCAGTGAGCTGAGATTGCACCACTGCACTCTAGCCTGGGCAACAGAGTAAGACTCCATCTCAGGAAAAAAAAAAAAAAAAAAAAGATAAAGGGGCCAATTAACCAAGAGAATGTAACAGTTGTAAATATATGTGCACCAAATATTGGAATATCTGAATATATAAGGCAAATACTAACAGATCTGAAGGGAGAGGGGACTTAATAGGAGGGAACTTTTATATCCTATTTTCAGCAATAGACAGGTCATCCAGACAGAAAATCAGTAAGGAAAAATTAGACTTAAACTATATGTTAGACCAAATGGACCTACCAGACATAAACTGAACATTGTATCCAACAGCAGCAGAAGACACCTTTTTCAAAAGCACACAGAGAATTTTCTCCAGGATAGATCATATGTTAGGCCACAAAACAGGTCTTAATAAATTTAAGGAGATTGAAATCATATCAGTTACACTTTCTGACCACAGTGGTATGATTCTAGAAATCAGTAACTCAAGGAATTTGGCCGGGCGCAGTGGCTCATGCCTAATCTCAGCACTTTGGGAGGCCGAGGTGGGCAGATCACGAGGTCAGGAGATCGAGACCATCCTGGACAACATGATGAAACCCCATCTCTTCTAAAATACAAAAGTTAGCTGGGTGTGGTGCACACCTGCAGCCCCAGCTACTTTGGAGGCTGAGGTAGGGAAATTGCTTGAACCCAGGAGGTGGAGATTGCAGTGAGTCAAGCTCGTGCCACTGCACTCCAGCCTGGTGACAGAGCGAGACTCCATCTCAAAGAAAAAGAAAATTCAGAAATACTTGGAAATAAACAACATGCTCCTGAACAACCAGTGGGTCAAAGATGAAATTTAAAGGAAAATTTTAAAATGTCTTTAGACAAACAAAAATTGACCCATGCCATATCAAGACACATGGGATAAGTGTTCTAAGCAATTCTAAGTTTGTAGCAATAATGGCCTACATCAGCAAGGAAGAATGATCTCAAATAAACGACCAAACATTACACCCCAAGGAACTAGAATAACAAGAACAAACTATGCTCAAAGTTAAAGAAGGAAAGAAATAATAAAGATCAGAGCAGAAACAAATAAAATATAGACTAGAAAAACAATAAAAATGATCCATAAAACTAAAAGTCAGGTTTTTAAAAATATAAACAAAATAGACAAATCTTTAGCTAGACTAAGAAAAAAAGAAGTCTCAAAATCAGAAATGAAAGAGGAAGCATTACAGTCAATATTACAGAAATACAAAGGATCTTAACAGACTACTCTGAATAAGTATACATCAACAAATTGGACAACTTAGAAGTGCATAAATTTCCAGACACATACAACCTGCCAAAACTGAACCATAAAAAAAGAAAATCTGAGCAAACCAGTAATGAGCAATACAATTGAATCAGTAGTAAAAAGCTCTAATTAAATAAAGACCTAGGCCCTGATGGCTTCACTGCTGAATTTTACCAGACATTTAAAGAACTAATACTAATTATTCTCAAACATTTCCACAAAATGGAAGAGAAGGGAATACTTTCAAATTCATTTTGTAAGACCAGCATTACCCTGATACCAAACTCAGAAAGTACACTACAAAAAAAGAAAATTATAGGCCAATATCCTCATGAACATAAATGCAAAAAAAAGCTCTATGAAATTTTAGCAAACCAAATTCAACAGCATATTAGAAAGATTATTCACAATTGTCAAGTGAGATTTATCTGTAGGATGAATTGATGGTCCAATATAGGCAAATCTATAAATGTAACATATCATGTTAATAGAACAAAGGACAAAAAACATGATTATCTCAATAGACGCAGCACAAGCATTTGACAAAATCTCTAACAACCTTTTTATGCTAAAATCTCTCAACATATTGGGTATAAAAAGGACAATATACCTCAATACAATAGAGGCCACATATGACAAACCCTCAGCTAACATCTTACTCAATGGTGAAAAGTTGAAAACTCTTCCTCTGAGATCCAAACAAGACAAGGATGACCCTCTCACCACTTCTTTCAACATAGTACTGAAAGTTCTATCCAGAGCAATTAGACAAGAAAAAGAAAGAGAAAACATCAAAATTGGAAGAAAACAGAAGTTAAATTGTCCCTGTTTGCAGATGACATGATCTTATATATAGAAAACCCTAAAC
The DNA here is from genome assembly GCF_047675955.1 of Chlorocebus sabaeus. Lineage (NCBI taxonomy): Eukaryota > Metazoa > Chordata > Mammalia > Primates > Cercopithecidae > Chlorocebus > Chlorocebus sabaeus. The sequence continues at coordinate 3,000,248 of NC_132915.1, read as the reverse complement.
ACTTCAACAAAACATTATTAGAACTAATGAATAAATTTCAGGCTGGGCGTGGTGGCTCATGCCTGTAATCTCAGCACTTTAGGAGGCCAAGGTAAGAAGATCACTTGACTCCAGTGGTTCGAGACCTGGACAACATGGCAAGACTCCCATTTCTACAAAAAATACAAAATTAGCTGGGCATGGTGGCATGTGCCTGTAGTCCCAGATACTCAGGACGCTGAGGTGGGAGTATCACCTGAGCCCAGGAGGTTCAGGCTGCAGCAAGCTCTGATAGTGCCGCTGCACTCCAGCCTGGGTAACAGAACAAAACTCTGTCTCAAAAGAAAATAACCCCAAAAAACTAATAAATATATTCAATAAAGTTGCAGCACATCAACAGAAAAATCAATTGTGTTTCAATATACGAATAATGAAGTATCTGAAATCAAGAAAACAATCCCATTTATAATAGCATCAAAAATAAAATTCCTATGAATAAATTTAATCAAGGTGGTGAAAGACTTGGTCACTGAAGTTTACAGTATTTTATAGTAGACTATGAAATATTGATGTAAGAACCTGAAGATAACACAAATGAATGGAAAGATATCCCATGTTCATGGATTGGAAGAATTAATATTATTAAAGTATTTGTAATACCCAAGGTGATCTACAGATTCAGTGCATTACCTATGAAAATTCTAATGACAGTTTCCACATAAATAGAGAAAACGATCCTGAAATTTGTGTGTAACCACAAAATACTTCCAATAACCAAAGCAATCTTGAGCATAAAGAACAAAGCTGGAGGCATCACACAATCTGATATCAAAATGTACTACAGAACTGTAACAATCAAAACGGCATGGTACTGACATAAAAACAGACACATACTTAGACCAATGGAACACAATAGAGAGCCCAGAAATAAATCCAGGCATTTACTGTCCATTCATTTTTGACAGAGGTGCCAAGAATACACAATGAAGAAAGTTTAGTCTCTTCAGTAAGTGGTATTGGGTAAATGGGGATATGTATGCACAAGAGAATGAAATTAGACCCTTATCTCACACTATATGCAAAAATCAACACAAAATGGATTAAAGACTTAAACCTGTGAGCCATAACTGTGAAACTACTAAGAGAAAACACAGGGGAAAACTCCATGTTACTGGTCTAGGAAATCGTTTTCTGGATACAACCCCAAAAGCATTGGCAACAAAACCATAATTAGATGAGGTTATTTCAAAGTCATTTTCTGCACAACGTAGGAAACAATTAGCAGAGTAAAAAGACAACCTATGGGATGGGAGGAAATATTTTCAAAGAATACATCTGATAAGGGGTTAATATTCAAAATACATAGGGAACTCAGACATCTCAATAGCAAGAAAACAAGTAACTGTGCTTTTTAAAAATGGGCAAAAGACCTGAATAGACGTTTCTCAAGAAAGATATATGTGTGGCCAACAGGTATATGAAAAAATGCTCAATATCACAAATCATCAGGGAAATGCAAGTTAGAACCACAATGAGATATCACCTCGTACTTGTTAGAATGGTTATTATCAAAGAGACAAAAGATAACAAGTGTTGATGAAGATGTGAGAAAAGAGGATCCCTGTATACTGTTGGTGGCAATGTAAATTAGTATAGCCATTATGGAAAGCAGTGTGGAGGTTCCTCAAAAAATTAAAAATAGAGTTACCAAATGATTCAGCAATCCCACTATTGGGTATGTATCCAAAGGAAATTAAATCAGTGTGTCTATTAGATATCTGTACAAGCATGTTCATTGCAGTATTATTCATAATAGCCAAGATTTGGAATCAACTGAAGTGTCCATCTGTGGATGAATGGATATAAAGAAAATGTGGTGTACATACACAATGTGATATATTGTGATTTGGCCATAAAATAAAAGAAATCCTGGCCAGGCGCAATGGCTTTTGCCTGTAATCCCAGCACTTTGGGAGGCCAGGGCAGGCAGATCACGAGATCAGGAGATGGAGACCATCCCGGCTCACACAGTAAAACTCCATCTCTACTAAAAATACAAAAAGAACTTAGCCGGGCGTGATGGCGGGCACCTGTAGTCCCAGCTACTCGGGAGGCTGAGGCAGGAGAATGGCATGAACCCGGGAGGCGGAGCTTGCAGTGAGCCAAGATCGCGCCACTGCACTCCAGCCTGGGTGACAGAACGAGACTGTCTCAAAAAAAAAAAAAAAAAAAAATCCTATTTATTTGTGAAAACATAGATGAACTTGGAGGACATCATGTTCACTGTAATAAACGAGGCACAGAAAGACCAATACTACAGGATCCAGCTTATATGTGGAATCTAAAAATGTTGAGCCCATAGAAGCAGAAGGTGGAATAGTTGTTACCAGGGACTAGTGAGTTTGGGAGTTGGGGAGCTGTTGGTCAAAGGATGTAAAATTTCAGTTATATAGGAGGAGTAAGTTCAAGAAATCTATTGCACAAAATGGTGACTATAGTTAATAACAAAGTATTGTGTCCTTGAAAATTGCTGAGAATAGATTTTTAGTTTCTCACCACAAAAATAAGTATGTGAGGTAATACATATTTAATTAGCTTGATTTACTCATTCAATTATGTATGCTTGTTTCAAAACATCAAGTTATACACAATAAGTGCATACATATTTTATTTGTCAAATTTAAAAAATAAATTAATTTTCATAAAAGGATAAGCAGTACGATTGGTAAAAAGAAATTGTAAAAGGAGTTAGTCTTACCAATTAGAAAAATACCTAGAGGCTGGGTGCAGTGGCTCACGCCTGTAATTCCAGCACTTTGAGAGGCTGAGGTGCGCAGATCACCTGAGGTCAGGAGTTCAAGATATAGGGTTGGTGAAACCCTGTCTCTACTGAAAATACAGAAATTAGACAGGTGTGGTGGTGTGCACCTGTAATTCCAGCTACTTGGGATGCCGAGGCAGGAGAATCTCTTGAACCCTGGAGGTGAAGGTTGCCGTGAGCCGAGATTGTGTCACTGCACTCTAGCCTGGGTGACAGAGTGAGTGAGACCGTGTCTCAAAAAAAAAAAGAAACATACATAATAGAGGTTGATTCTGGATTTTAGTATGCTTGATATTAATAGCAGTGGAAAAATAGTATCCATTAACAAATTCAAATTATATGCTAATATAGGATGTGGCATTTTAAATTAGTAAGAAAAAATTAATAAATAGTACTGGGGAAACTAGGTATCCTCAGGAAAAAATAAATAAAACTGGATCATTACCCTACTCCTTGCATCAAAGTAGATTGTAGATGAATTAAAGATTTTAAAGTAAAGTATCCACAGAAACAGTTTTAGAAGATTCTGGGAGACGTTTGCATATATAATATGGGAGTTGGCATGTATTTCTATGCAAGATGTAAAACCAAGACCACGGTAAAGAGACTAATTAGATTATTTGAAACTTACCAGAAGATATCAATTTATGAATGGGAAATAATATTTTAATATATGTGACACAATTTTTTTTTATAAAGTGCTCTTATACATCAATGGATAAAGATAAAAAAAAGCAATGTAAAATTGAGAAGGATTAATAGGCATTCCACATGAAGAAAAAAGAGTTTATAAATTTATGAGATAATGCCAGGCACGGTGGCTCATGCCTGTAATCCCAGAACTTCGGGAGGCCGAGGTGGGCAGATCACAAGGTCAGGAGATTGAGACCATTCTGGCCAACACGGTGAAACCCCGTCTCTACTAAAAAATATAAAAAATCAGCTGCGCGTGGTGGCGGGCGCCTTTAGTCCCAGCTACTCAGGAGGCTGAGGCAGGAGAATAGTGTGAATTGGGAGGTGGAGCTTGCGGTGAGCCTAGATTGCACCACTGCACTCCAGCCTGGGCAACAGAGCCAGACTGTCTCAAAAAAAAAAAAAAAAAAAAAAAAAAAAAAATTAAACATTCATGAGATAATATTCAACCTTGTTTGTAAGTTAAAGAAATGCAAATTAAAACAGCAGTGAGGTACTACTCAATTGATTAGAACAACTAAAACATTTACTGAGACTGTTGCTTCGCACATTACTTTCAACTATGCTTTCGTAGTTAGTGCATTAAATTTAAAGTATCTTAAAATTAAATAGTACACAAGCATGCAATATTGTGGATGTTATTGCTCAGGTAAGGCTCAGGTTAAAAACAATCAGTTTTGTTTTGTTTGTTTTTTTTTTTTTTGAGACGGAGTCTCGCTCTGTCGCCCAGGCTGGAGTGCAGTGGCCGGATCTCAGCTCACTGCAAGCTCCGCCTCCCGGGTTTACACCGTTCTCCTGCCTCAGCTTCTCGAGTAGCTGGGACTACAGGCGCCCACCTCCTCGCCCGGCTAGTTTTTTTGTATTTTTTAGTAGAGAGGGGGTTTCACCGTGTTAGCCAGGATGGTCTCGATCTCCTGACCTCGTGATCCACCCGTCTCGGCCTCCCAAAGTGCTGGGATTACAGGCTTGAGCCGCCGCGCCTAGCCAAAACAATCAGTTTTAAGAACAAATTTAAGTATGAAGACGTTATGTATCCTGAGTGCTTACTGCGCACTAAACATGATTCTTTGTGCTTTGTACATATTAAAATCCTCACACAACTCTATGAGGTAGATACTAATATTCTTCCCAGATAAAAACAAGGAAAGCAAAAAGACAGGCTTTATTTATTTGCCCCAGTCATAGAACTAGTTAGTGGTAGCACAAGGATTTGAACCCAAGCAGTCTGGCTGCAGAATCTTTACTCACAACCCCTCACCACATCTGGGAATGTTTTAGTTCTGTTCCATGGGTGCCCATGAAAAGGGAAAACTCAAATGATTCAATATCAGGAACTGGGGCCTTTTTATGAATATGATTTCTTGAAGAACCGTTTGGCACTACCTATAAAATTAAAGTTCCAAAAAATGATCAACTTGCAGTGTACTGAATGGAGGTAAGGCAAGAAGAGTGATGCTTTCAGTTTCTCTCAATGTATAGTCTACGTTTAGCAGCAGTGCCACTTCTAGGAATTTATCCCACAGTCATACTGTAACATATGCATGTGTGCATGAAGAGATTAACTGTAATTTTATGAATAGAACGGTAAACATGTTAGTACGGTTCTCTCTCAGTGGTCATGGCACATTTATACTCTGGAATAACTTGCAACCTTGAGAAATAATGACGTAAACATACTTACTGTAAATGCACTTCAAGATATTTTTCTAAAATCAAGGAATAAGATAAGATATTCTCCCATTTGAAATTCCCATGATGAATATATATACATTCATACTCATGTAAATATGAAATATTTCTGGAAGGACACGTAAGAAAAATCATAGCATTTTTTTCCCTCTGGGTAACGGGAATGGGGTAAAAATACAAAACGGAGCAGATATGGTTTAAACTGTGTGAATCGTATGGCTTTTCAATGAGAAACAAAGAAATTGAAATACACTTAAAAAATAGTAAGTAGTGATTTTAATGCAGTTCTTTTTCCCATTGGAATTTCTCCAGGATGAAGGCCAATTGATAAAGCTCAGTATACTGATATAAAACCTGAAAGTGAACCTCAAGACCTTACCTTGAGGTGAGAGTGAAGGGCAGTGGCCGGGACGTGTGGGCATCAGTGTATTGGTAAAGACTTCCATGGGCTTTCAGATGCGAAGGAACAGCCTGGATGTCAGGAGGAGTCCCAGCTAGGGAGGTCATTTGGTTTAGCACAGAAGGAGCTATTAAATTAAAAAGCCACAACAACGGCTACAAAACTGTATCTCACTCAAGTTAAGTGTCATCCTAACTTCGTAACATTTATTAGTGGATATAAATGCAATGGAAATAAATAGGAACCTTCAAATTATAGTTTTAATATTTATTTTGGGGTGTTTTGTAAATTAAAGAGTCTTTTTTCACGTTTTCAGTGTTGAACGAATGATACTTATTCACGTCCTGGGTCATCAGTCCTTGACCATCACGTGACATGGTGCAGCCAGCACCTGGCGAAGGGTAACTGAGTGCTGTTCCTAAAATAGCCCCTAACAAACTCCTGGCCGAATACAAGGTACTCAATACCTGTGAGCTTCCTCCCCTTTGATTACAAAATGCGGGGTGGAGGTGGAATCCAGTCGTGCACTATAAGGGTGAACCTTGTGAATGTGCTGATATCTAAGTATCTTGACCTACAAAAACAGCAATTTCATATGATCAAGCTAATAGATATACTTTGACTTTCAGGTTTAAAATCACCCATTTCTGCAGCAAAACTGTAAAGGGAGGGCAATACCAGTTTTCCATAGGGGCAGCTGCAGTTCAGACTATTAAGTTCCTATCTAAGCTCTCCTCATTTTTAAATTCATATAGTGTAACTATTTCTCATGCTAAGATTTCATGAGTGTGTGCAAACACACACACACATGCACAAAAGTGCTGCAACGAGCTACAATGTCCAAAGTAGACTGAACAATGGGTTGAAGCCTCCTTACTAAGTAATCTACAATAAGGAAGCACAATGATGTAAAGCTTAATATTTTATTGTGCTCTAAAGTATTATTGAAGTTCAAAGAAAGTTAGCTTTGCTCAGTCCTCCACTTTCTCATCAACCTTTGTATTGATGGACTCCCAGAGTTCTCCCAGAGGATCCTTTTGGAAGGGGAAAATGCATCAGTACAAGTCTGCCATGGTTTGGGTGGGTGTGCTGGGTAAACCTTGTGAAGAAAGGCGACTCATCGCTGTGTCAATAAAAATATATGGCTTTGCTGTTGGAGCAGCCAGCTCTGTCCACAACGTGAATCCGGCTTTCTTCTAGGATGGCTTCCTTTTGCATTTCAACTGCTGACTCGGTTTCTAAGTTGCTGCTACTAGTCAGTCACTAGAGTTTTGCATCTTTACTCTCATGACCATTTCTCCAGTTCTTGCTCTCCTTTGCTGTCAGGTATCAGCCCCAAACATTTGTCATCTCATCACCTCTGAATTAGGTCCTTTCGCCAACAGTAAAGCCCTGTGTTTGCCAGTTGGTCTCCACCTCAGAAATATTTACTAATTTCTCTTCTGTCATGTAAGTGACTTCTGAGATGGCTCCATTGCCAGATGCCTTTCTGAATGACCATGAGCTACAATGGCTTGCCTCCTCTTTTCCCTGCCAGTATTTGAAACTCAGTTATTTTCCATTCTGTCTTACAATGATTCTGTGCAGGCATTTTCCCCAAATTATACATATAACATAAATTCATGACAGATCTAATATTTATATGCCACTGCCTAAAACATGTATCATTTAGGCTATCTTTACATTCAGAATAATATTGCTTATTTCAGATTGTGAATTCCTATTATGTGAGTCCCTTTATCAGAAGCATTTGAACCATCTTGCATAGGGGCTGGGAACAATGAGGCTGAGACCTACCGGGCTCCATTCCTAGGAGGTTAAGGTGTTCTTAGTCACAGGATGAGACAGGAGGTCGGCACAAGATACAAGTCACAAATACCTTGCTGATAAAACAGGATACGGTAAAGAAGCTGGCCAAATGCCACCAAAACCAAGATGGCGATGAGAGTGACCTCTGGTCATCCTTATTGCTCAACATAAGTTAATTATAATTTATTAGCATGCCAAAAGACAAATGCCATGGCAACGTCCAGAAGACACTTCCAGCAGCGCCATGACAGTTTACAAATGCCATGGCAACGTCCAGAAGTTATGCTCTGTGGTCTAAAGTGGGGAGGAACCCTCAGTTCTGGGAATTGTTTGCCCCTTTCTTGGAACACTCATGAAGAATCCACCCCTTGTTTAGCATATAATAAAGAAATAACTACATTTATTTGAGCAGCCCATGCTGCTGCTCTGCCTCTGGAGTAGCCATTCTTTCATTCCTTTACTTTGTTAATACACTTGCTTTCACTTTCTGGACTTGCCCCAATGTGTTTCTTGCACAAGGTCGAAGAACCCTTTTTTGGGGTCTGGATCGGGACACTCAGGTAACACTTTGTCTTATTTCTTCATATGGATGAATTCTTAAATCGTCTCCACAATGACTATTTTCCTAATACTTTTAAAAATAATATGGATAAGAATAAATATTGATAATGCTGTATTCTTTAATGACTCTCTTTTTGATTAGAACGTAATATTATATCTAGTTCCGTCACTGCTGGATTACCTTACAGAGGTTTCTGCTTATAAAGAGACATGCATTTCTCAAGGAAAACTCTCCCTTCATAAATAGTGGGACCTGAACAACATGGCTTCTCTCCCATCCACGTTTCCAATTCCTGTCTAAATAGGCTTTGCATAAAATCCTTTGTTTATTGCATTAGAAACGTATTCTTCCTTTCACAGATGTCCTTGTGGAATAACCTTTGGTGCTATGGAAAAGATTTAAGTGTCAAGACATTAGTTCTGAAGTAGCCGTTTGGGTCAAGCATGAGAATAAAAGATGGGTATTAAAAACATTAGCACTTAACCTCAGTCAGGATTTTGTCTGTGAAACAGAAAAAAATCCAGGAGAAATCAGATTTGATCTGCATTCTGAAAATGAGAATTTTTTTTTTACATTTAAACTCCTATCTCTTATTTTGTATTCCTTAATGTCCTTATTAATCATTCAAATCAAATGGCTTGTCTTTCTTTCAGAGCCTTGTACATTTTAAAGACACCATGTCATTCTTTTTACAAGAGAGAAAAATTACTCATGCAGTAGAAAGAGTTCTCCAGGGAGCTATTGTGCTACACTCTGGCAAGAGTTTTATTAGCTAAACTTCTGACTGAAAGGAAAAATAAATTCAGATTTAGGAACGGCTTCTATTTATTGTAAGGAAGTTTACAAAAATTACTGAAAAATATCCCAAGAACACAATGTAGATTTACTCTGGTGATATTTTTTGCATCTTTACTTCTCCAAATAATAAAAAAGTTAAACGGCCAATAAATTTACATTAACAGCGAATTGTTTACCCTTGAATCAGAATGAATTCATTACTTCAGTAATTAGTTAAGCAAGCTCAAATGAAAACTAGGTTCTCCTAAAGAGCTCACACATCAGTATTGCCAAGTCGCAGTTAAAACACCTCTAAACAGAGAAATTAGCCCTATCACATCTCATTAATTTGCTGTCGACAAACTTTTGAACACACACATTGAGCTCCCATATGTACAAGTACTACGGGTTTCTTTTATTGTTCTATTTAGAGTCTTAATACTAAGATTTTTTTTTTCTTCATCTGAGCTAAATTCCTTAAGCTGTGACAAAATCTTTTACGAAAACTATTTCTGAAAGGAAACTGCATTTGTGTGCTGTGACCGGGCAGAGCAAGCTGTAGCTACCTCTGAGTTCAGGTTCAGGAATATGCATTTCTTATCCTTCCCAAATCTTTTTTCATGAAACCTGCTTTGGGCCTTGTTTGGAGCTTCTGGTTGCCAGAGGTCCTATAGGATCACATCTTAGATCAAGGCAGGCCTGCCTGCCAGAGCTGCAGAACACTGGCTACTGGGTTGGTCATCCTCGCCCTTTCTCTCTTCTTCTCTCCTTTCCTCTCATCTCCTCCATCCCTTCCCCTCTGTGGATCCTTACTCTCCAGTTCCTTGTGTGGTGGCACGAAAAATGTGGCTGGATCTGGTACCCAAGCTAATATGTTAGAGGAAAATGGTTAGTGAAAACCACCAGCACACTCCCTCTGTTCTGGCTTCTGTGTGCATTTTAACAATGGATTCTGGAAATAATAGTCCCACTTCAGCTGTTTAACCCAACACTGACTGGAATGCTAGGAATGTCAAGTCAGGTAGGACAGAGTTTTGTCATCAGAACAAGCAAATGTCAGGTGAACTGGAAGACAAAGCAGGACACAGGTAAGAATGCAGATTCTGAGTCAGATCGGTTGGGTTCAAATACTGGCTTCACCATTTGCTAGCTGTATGAACTTGGGCTAGCTGATTAACCACTTTGTACCTTGTTTCTTCATCTATATAGTAGGTGTTGTTATAGAACATACTTATAGGATTATTGTGAAAACGAAACCAAAATGATCTGTATAAATTAGTGACAGATCTGAGGTCATCAGTAAATTGATCAATGGTAAGAGTAGATGCCTGCTTGCAGGGGACTTAGGAGAGGAAATGAGGTAATGAAAAGGAGAGAGCAAAGGATGAATACTTTCTCTAGAAGTTGGGATGCTTAGAGAAAGAGAGTGGGATAAGTAGCAAGAGGGACATAACGCTGGCAGAAGACGGTGTGAAGTGGAAGCTAGAGCGACTAGAGCGTGGTCACTGCCAGGGATGCTGGTAGAACTCCCATACCCATCAAGAGCTTGGAGACAGCAGAAACTCACAGAGTAGCTGAGGGGCAAGGTCCCAGAGGGATAGCAGGGAAAGGATCCAGAACACAGAAGACACTGAAAAACAATAATGTTTTCTGAAACAGGAGGAAAATAGCTAATTATATATGCTTTATTTTAAATTTCTGAAAGGGAGTTTATGGTTGTTTCTTACCTACTTGATGTTCAGAAGATTCAAGCTCTGTGATATGAGTGATGAAGGATCTGGTGCAGTGGCTCATACCGGTAATCCGAACACTTTAGTAGGCTGAGGCAGGCAGATCCCCTGAGTCCAGGAGTTCGAGACCAGCCTGGGCAACACAGTGAGACCCCCGTCTCTACAAAAAAATACAAAAATTACCTAGTTGTACTGGTGTGTGCCTGTAGTCCCAACTACTCAGAAAATTAAAGAGGATTGCTTGAGCTTGGGAGATCGAGGCTGCAGTGAGCTGTGATTGAGCCAGTGCACTCCAGCCTGGGTGACAAAGCAAGAGCCAGTCTCAAAAACAAATAAGCAAACAAAAAAGTGATAAGAGTAAAGTGGAATTAAGGTAGGAAATTTTTATGTGTGTGTAATAGAGGATGTGGAATGGAAAAAGATTTTGACAGGGAACAAGAGTCACTAGTACTAGTACATTTCTACACTGGAAACACCTGCCCGGACCGCTGCCCAAACCACTTAAATCCGAACCTCAAGAGAGTAGGAACTAAGCAGTGTGTTAAAGAATCCACCTGATGATTCCAACATTCATTCAAGATTGAGGACCATTGTCCTTGTAGCATACAGACCGCAGGATGGAGACCATGAATAGGGACCCCACCTGCACAGCTGGCAGATTTTCTCCAGCAATAGTTAGCTGTTTGCAGTACCTGAGAAGGCAACTCAGAGGACTGACCTAGAGTTAGCATCTGTAGGTATGCTGACATTGAGGATTTGGCGACATAAATGCTAACAAATTGGCAAAAGAGTAAGCAGAAAAAAGGTACCATGCTGTTTAGGCAATGTGGAGAGGACAGTGAGATCAAGAGAGGCTGATAAAGAAAATCAGAAAGAGTCAGCATGTCAAATAAGCTATAGTGTGGGAGTGAGAAATCTGGGATTATCTAGAGGTGTACAGTCAACACCGAGTTTAAATAATATTTCAAAGATGGTGCCCCTATCCCAGGTGGTGATGAGGATGGCAGTGGGAATGAGGCTGAAGTGGAGCAGCTGTAACTCATTTGCATCAGGGAACTTGAAGTCAAAGGATCTTATTGATGTTCCTCAAGGATGTTCATATGGTGGCTTTTGGGATAGAGGAGATGGTGATAAGTGTAAGGGAATGACTTGGAGTTTAGAAAATGACAGTGGCCAGGAAGGGTAGAGGTAGCTATAGTCAAATGATATTTAAGAGAAGAGAGAACTTTCTCATTGTGTTAGTTCAGTTACTTTTGTGAGGAAGTGCAATGTTGTGAAATGAAAGGAGATTGGTGAAAATGTGTCCAGACCCCACCACAAATAAGATGAGGGGAAATGAGGAAACTGCATTCCTGAATGTTACAAGGGCAGGGGTGTCCAAAAGAAAGATCTAAGTTTTAATCAAGGTGTAGATCAGTGTCCGACATCCAATATTACTGAGTATTTATTGTGTACCAGGTGAGATTTTTAGAATTTTAGGTTCATTTTATTGTTTACTTTTTCATAATTAACTTGGGATGAAGAAATACAACTTCAGAGAGACTCAGTAATGTGCTTACGTCACACAAGCAGGGCCTGTATCAGAAACCTTGGGATGCCCACCTGGGGAGCCAGTCTTAATTTCTATGCTACACCAGAATATTCTGAGATAAGATTAGTCTTTTTTTCTTCCTTCTTTCCTCCCCTCAACCTCGTCCCTCTTCCTTCTCTTCTTTCTTTCTCCCTTCCCTCCCCTCCTTTCCCTCCCCTCCTTTTCCCTTCCCTTCCTCATGAGGGTCAAAGAGTGCACAGAAAAAAAACTGTAGGGAAGGAAGAAGAGCAGTGGGGAGTGCATAGGTGGATGGGAGGGCGGAGAGCCCGGATAAGGACAGATTGACCTGAGGATCAATGGCATAGGATTTGAGGACATGTCCAGGGATGACAGGGATGAGAGGCCTGGGGGAATGGCTGCTAGTGGGTCTCTGAATGGAATTCTGAGGTTTTGCTGCCATCCCAGCCCAGAACGTGTCCCTCTTCAGGGTTCCACACAGAGACATTAATTCCAAACTGGCACGCTGTGGATTTGGTCTCCTTGGTGGGAGTGGGGGCGAAGATCAGGCGCAGCTGTTCCCCTCAGGTTCGGAATTTATCAGTGAGGATAAGTTTAGTGTTGGGCAAAATGCATTTCCTGCCCTTTAAAGGAATATGAATTTGCTCAACTAAGAAGGACCACAGGGCACTTCCTTGCAGAAGGGGCGGAAGACTTAGTTCCAGGTCCAAGTTCTTTTCACTCTGAGTCGTAGGAAGCACCTCCTCCTTTCTAGTCCCTCAGGCATTCTGTTGTCTAAAGAAATCTGAACCCAAGTGGCTGGTCCTAAAGCACTATCACAGAGAACCAAAGGAGAGAGGGAGAAAGGATGAAAAAGGTATGCAGGTGAGAGGGGCGAGGGGCAGGGTGCTGGTGCAGTTCACACCAGAAGAGAGGGAGGAAGGGAGGAAGGGGCAGAAGGGGGGAGGTGGGGAGGAAGGGGGAGAGGGGAAGCAGGGAAGGAAGGAAGGAAGGAAGGAAGGAAGGAAGGAAGGAAGGAAGGAAGGAAGGAAGGAAGGAAGGAAGGAAGGAAGGAAGGAAGGAAGGAAGGAAGGGAGGGAGGGAGGGAGGGAGGGAGGGAGGGAGGGAGGGAGGGAGGGAGGGAGGGAGGGAGGGGCAGGCTGGCTGGCTGGCTGGCTGGCTGAATATTTTCGTCTCACCTCGCCCTTCTCCAGGCTGGAGGTTGGAGAACTCAACTAGACTCATTTCTTTCTGTTTATAATTTGCTTTGTCATTTTAAAATTTCATTTTTAATTTATTTTCCCATTTAATCTTGTTTTGGGATTGAATTTGCTTTGGTTTTGCATTCTGCTTTTTTCCTCCTGATTTTAGCTTTAGTAACCACTTTCCTCTTATTATTGACATTTTACTTTGTGTGCTGAAGGCTAATTTTCTACCTTCATTCAAAGTCTGAACCCTGCAGTGATGCCAAATAATACGGAGAAGTCCGATTGTCCTTTATAAAAACAGTAACATTTTATAAGTTAAATCACATTCACCTTGAAAGAAATCATGTGCTCAGTAAACCCTGAGAACCGCGGCCCCAGGGAATCACCGTGCACACATCTTAGTTGTACTTTCACATGGACGTTAATGAATGTGGCCAACATCTCATAACTCGTATTTTAAAATGTAATACAGTTTTTAAGACAAATACTGCTGAAGTTTGTGTTTTTGTTTTCCTATACCATCTATGGCTTAAATCCTACATCCAAGTATATATTGCACAATAAACTATCAGGAAGACTGAACGGTTGCCGAACCGTGGCTTATGTTGATGAGCACTGTGAGAAACACATGCTACATTGGGGTGAAAATGAATGAAATTAGCAGTAGGGACTGAGAAGGACTGCGAACTGCTGTGAGCAAGTGAACAGGAAACTGACCCTCTGCAGACTTGAGTAGGACCAGACACAACTCTTCTAGAAAGGCAGAGTAGGAAAACATCTTCCTTTTTCAAAGTGTGCATAGTTAGAGCCCCCAACCCAATGCATTTTCTTCCAGTATTACCTATTTTTTTATATTCTATTTTTCAATCTAATTTTCCTTTTCCAGAGTGGAAAAACAACATTTAACTCTGGGAGAGTTTTAGTGTAATTTTGAACTCTGTTAAGCTTGCTGAAAGTTAAAAAGAATGGAACGTATTTTAAAATTTACATTTTGCTGTGTGGTTTCTATGGTATGTGTAGGCCTATTGGCTGTGAAACACCCAGCTGCTATCACCTTTCAAACTCCTTAGTGAATTTATTAGAGCAAGAACCAAGAAACAAAAATAAAACCTTGTCTTCCTTATTTTCTTTCAACCTTGCTTCATCCGAAAGTGTATTTGAAGTGGAAATCATTTGAATTTTCCACAGTGCGTTATGTTCCTTCAGAGAAGATCCTAGGAGTAATCACCATTACCTCCATTTTGCAAAGGAAGATGGGAAATTCAAGGGGGATGAGTGATTTACATCGTACTTGGAATTGTGACAGGTCTTGAACTCTGATTTATTTAGATCTTCCACCTTAAAAACCATTCCCCCCAACCCTGCCATCACCACAGAATCCAGCACTGCCTCCCTCAGTTTCTGAGTAGGTGACATGTGGACAGAAAGATTCTGGAAAGTCCTGGTTTCTCAGGGTGGCAGCGTTTTCTACTGGAAGTTTCTCACAGGCTGGTCCTTGTGTGGTTTGCAAAGTGAGCCCACAGCACTGACTGTAGGGAGGAAGACAGGGACAGCAGCTCTGTGGGAAATGGAAGCAGCAGAGAATTCTGACTGTCCTCCATCTACCCCATGGCTGTCCTACAGCTGCGGGACTCTGACAGCAGTTCCAGTGGCCCCTGTTGTTCTCCCAATTGCTCCGACTTGGAAGAGGGAATCCCAGAGGACAGGTTACTATTGGGCCTCTAAGCTCCTCACAGCACTGAGGACATACAGAAAAGTTCAGTGACAGGAAAGTCTGAGCCCCACTGAGGTGATATTAAAGATGCAGATTGCTATTCTGTATTTAATTGAATCTTCAAGGTATGAATGTCAAGCTGAAAATGACATGCCAATATTAAAATGTTAGACCAACTCAGCTTGTGATTTTAAAAATTCTACTGTATTTTCTTTATCCATTCCACCCATCAGTGGACATTCAGGTTATTTCCACATCTTGACTCTTGTGGATAATGCTGCAGTAAACATGGGAAAGCCAATATTTCTTCAACATCTTCATTTCATATTGCGGGGTGCGGGGGGTATATACCCAAAAGTAAGATTGCTGGGTCATATGATAGTTCTATTTTTAATCTTTCGAGGATCTGCCATAATGTTTTCCATTGCAGCTGCACCATTTACATTCCCACCAATGGTGCAAAAGGGTTTCCTTTTTTCCACATCCTTGCCAACACTTGCTATCTCTTTGGGCGTAAATTTCAGTTAAACAAGTTCTAGAGATCTGCTGTACAAAGCTGTGCCCATAGTTAATGGTACTGTATTGTTTCAGGTGATAGATTTCATGTTAAGTTTCTTACCACAATAAAAATAATTATGCCATAAAATATGCATAAGACTTTTTCAATGAATATAATACTCAAAATCTGCAACGGAAATGCTTCTTAGCAACAAGGGACCAATAGGAGGATTATATCCTTTCATTCTTCAGCTATATTTAAAGTGAGTATTTAGAGTTGAAAAATGATCAGTGTATTTTCACTGTTTTTATTTGGAGTCACTACACAAACAGCTATAAAATTTTGAAGAAAAATAGGCTTATGCAGAAGTATAGAGAAAAAGATTACCTACACCCACAGACCTGACTCCTAGCAAGCACAACTTTAAAGTATGAAACAGCTTATATGTTAGGAATGTAATTATAAATTGGCAAAATGTCCTTTTCATCACACTCCAGTACATTTTTATTGCTTTCAGCTTGCTCAAGATTTTTTATTGCTCAGGATTTTTCTTTGAAATGTACTTGGAGGAGAGAGCTATACATTGTAAAGCCATCCACTATCTTACAAACCCTTACCTCCTGAACCACTTCCTCTGGCACAGGCTTTATCCTTTAAGTCCACAGAACCATCTCAGGGCCAATGGGGAAGTGGGCCACCGTAGTGTTTTCTAGTTCCCTGTGTGGTTCACCTGTTCGCCGATCTGAATTTTTGTGGACCCCGTCTGAGTCGGTTGTGCTCAGGAGTCCTGTAAACTCTCCGGACGCCAGCCTGTGCGCTCTTTCTTCCTAGTCCCGGGTGTGCTGGTGTTCTCGTTTAATAAATATCCTGGACAAATGAATGAAAAAGGCACTAACTGATAAGAATCGCCACAAAGGTTATTTAAACTTTAATAATGAACTTTAAAAGGCTTGTAGGCCCCAAACAATGAGTACTTTGATGGTGACACCTCAGATGTGAGAAATGGAGGTGATACTTTGAGAGAAAGTGACTGCAGTAATCCCCAAATTCCTGGTGGATGCCAGAAACTGCAGACGGTACTGAATCCTATTGTACTATGTTTTTTTCTTAAACATACACACCTGTGATGAAGTTGTTTTTATAAATGAGGCACAGTCAGAGATGAACAACAAGAACCAGTAATAAAATAGAAAATTGTAGCAATACACCAGCATCACTACTTGTGCACTTTGGAGCCATTATTAATGGAAATAAGAGTGATTTGAACACAAGCACTGTGATACCACAGCAGCCCACCTGATAACCTAGATGGCTCCTTAAGTGACTGATAGGTGGGGAGCTTATAGGGCATGGATGTGCTGGACAAAGGGATGCTTCACATCCCATGTGGGACGGAGCAGGCTGACTTGTGTTTTCATCCCATTACTCACGATAGTGAGCAATTGAAAACTTAGGAATTGTTTATTTCTGAAATCTTCCACTTAATATTTTCAGGCTGTGATGAACCACAGGTAACTGAAACTAGGGAAGGCGAAACTGCAGATAAGGGGGGATGACTGTATTTCTGATGTACTTCAAATTACACTTTAAAATTTGTCTATAGAAAATTGTTTGTGTTTATTCTTACAGACCTGTGGAACCAATTTTAAATTATCCTAGGCAGGCTAAAATAATTGCTTCTGCTATCTCATTTTTTAAAAACATTTTTATTTGTGAGATAAATCTTTACTTTTATCTTACAAATAAAAAAGATAAAGAATACAATAAAATACATTTGCACTTCTAAAATTTGTATTATTAAGCTTTAAATAAAATACAGGAAAATAGCTCTACTATACTAAAGTAAGGAATTTCCTTCTAAAGCCTCAAATCTAAAATCTATAAAATAATCTAAAAGAAAAGTAATGAAAATCAGGGCCAGGTGTGGTGGCTCATGCCTGTAATCGCAGCACTTTGGGAGGCCAAGGTGGGTAGATTATGTGAGGTTAGTATTTCCAGACCAGCCTGGCCAACGTGGTGAAACCCCGTCTCTACTAAAAATAGAAAAGTTAGCCGGGCATGGTGGCGGGCATCTGTAATCCTAGCTACTCAGGAGGCTAAGGCAGGAGAATTCTCTTAAACCCGGGAGGCAGAGGTTGCAGTGAGCTGAGATCCCACCACTGCACTCCAGCCTGGGCAAAGAGCGAGACTCTGTCTGAAAAAGAAAAAGAAAAAGAAAATCAATATTTGTATGTAAGCTTGGGAATCAGTCTTGCATTTCAGACAAATTTGGGTGAAGGTGATTATGGTTGTCATGACAATAAAATAGTGACCATCTCTGAGCAAAGGGCTTAATGAAGTATGTGGGAAGTGCTCAAAAACATAAATGATGATGATGATGATTTGAATTTGGGAATATAATCGCATTTCCTCTGGGCTGTTCTAAAGCTAGCAAAAAGTCAATTAGTTAAAAAAATTTCATTTCAGAAATTAGGTTCTGTGGCCTAGAGGAAAAATACGCTGTGTATTCTCATCAATCACTGATTTGAATGGTTACTTAAAATACGCCTCCATGTGCAGGTAAAAAGAAGTTACTCAGTGGTGAGTAAACATGTGGACTAGAAATACAGTCATCCCTGGATATCTATGGGAGATTCATTCCAGGAGTCCCCCACCCCCAAAGATACCAACATTCATGGGTGCTCAAGTCCCTTATATCAAATGGTGTAGTTTTGTATGTGACCTATGTACAGCCTCCTGTATACCTAAATCATCTCCAGATTACTAGTAATACCTAATATGATGCAAATGCTGTGTAAATAGTTGTTATACTATATTGTTTAAAGAATAATGACAAGACAAAAAGTTTGTGAATATTCAACAAAGGCACAGCCATCCATTTTTTCCCCACTATTTTTAATCACGGTTGGATTCGTGAATGTGGAACCCATGGCTATGGAGGGCTGCTGAGTGTACTATATCCCTAGAAACTTTTTCTGAAATAGAGATAAATAAGAGTAAATCTTACTCACACTTACTGGGTTGCAGCATTGTTTATAAGAGTAAAAATTGGCAACTGTCTAATATCTGGAGGTTTATCCATCTCGAACAGGAAGATCATGTTAAATATATACCATCCAAAACTATGCAGATCTTAAAAAGAATTAGGGAGACCCAAATGCATAGAGAAATGTCCATGACATGTATCATTTAAGTGAAAAAGAAGTTGGAGAAAGCATGTACACTGTACAGAAATAAAATATGTGTGAATATAATGTTAACTCAGAGGGCACTCACTGATCTGGTTATTCCAGGGAGGAGAGGGGACAGATGGGCAAAAGATGGCTTACTCATTTTACTCCAGATATTTAGATATTTGAATTTTTACAAGGACACATTCGTGTACATAAACATGTAGGCTGGTGCAGTGGCTCGTACCGGTAGTCCCAGTGCTTTCAGAAACCAAAATGGGAGGAGTGCTTGAGATCAGGAGTTTCATTTGTTTTGTTTTGTGAGACGGAGTCTCCCTGTGATACCAAGACTGGAGTGTAGTGGAGTGATCTCGGCTCACTGCTCACTGCAACCTCCACCTCCCAGGTTCAAGCGATTCTCCTGCCTCAGCCTCCCGAGTAACTGGGACTACAGGTACCCACCATCACGCCCGGCTAATTTTTGTATGTTTAGTAGAGATGTGGTTTCATCATATTGGCCAGGCTGGTCTCAAACTCTGAGGTCAGGAGTTTCAGACCAACCAGGACAACATAGCAAGACCTCATCTCAACATCAACAACAAAAAATTAAAATTAGCTGGGCATAGTGGCATGCGCCTGTAGTCCCAGCTACTCAGGAGGCTAATGTGGGAGGATAACTTGAGCCCGGGAGCTCAAGGCTGTGCCGAGCTATGATTGTGCTGCTGCACTCTAGCCTGGGTTACAGAATGAGACCCTGTCTCTAAAACAATAAAAAATATGTAAGTAATTAAAAATAATGATAATAAACACTTTTGTGTTTACTGTGTGTCAGGCACTGTTCCTCACACTGTCACTCTGAAATATATACTATCGTCATAATTTTATGGATGAGGAAACTGAGGCACTGAAGGGTTTTTGTCCAAAGTCCCACCTTTAGTAAGTGGTTCCAGAGTCTTTATTATTAACCCCCAAGATCTTCTGAGTGATTTTATCTTAAAATAGGAGGTTAGGCAGATGTGGGTGAGAATCCAGCTCTGTCCTTGACGGGCTGCTGAACTCTGAGCAGGTCATACTGAAAGGTGGCATCTGATCTGAAAATTGAATCATAGGAGAAGTCAGCCTGGAGGAACCTTTGTGAGCTCACTTGCTAATCTATAAAATGGTGAAGAATAACTGCCTTATGGGATTACTGTGGTGGGAGGTGCTAGCCAGGAGGAGGCTTCGGTAAAGAGGTCCCAAGTACCCTTTGATTCCAGAATCTCAGAATTCCAATTTTTACATCTATTTAGAAACTCAAAAATGTACTCCAGAGTTATAAATATGACCATCTAAGCATTCTGAGGTATAGGGGAGAAATATTTAGAAGAGTCAGTTCTGAATCATCCACACACCATCTAGAATTCCAGTTAGATATTTATTTGGTTTAATAAGTAAGCACATCTGGGAGACAAAGATGGAAGATTATCAGCTGCAATTTTATGAACCTTAGTTTAATCATATATTTTCTTATAACCCACAAGGTACCAGGCATTGTGCTAGGCACTGGGGGTTCAGAGCATTCCGTGAGAGAAGATAATGGTGAGAGATGGTCCATAAACAGCTATTCAAATAACATAATACTTGAACATGAGAAGTACTATTAACAACAGCAATTATAAAAGGAGCCATCATGTAGAGTGAATGGATGGGGGCTTGAAGGGACAGCGATCTTAGGGGGAGGGAACAGAGAAGGTCACACTGAAGAAGCGATACTCAGTCTGAAAATTGAGTGGTAGAAGGAGCCAGACAGAGAAGATCTGGGGGAGGAAGATTATGACATAAGGGACAGGAAGAACAAAGCCTTAGAAACAGGGACAAGCTTGAGGGATCTGGGGGAATAAAAAGGTTCACTGTGACTGAAATCAGCAAACACATAGGAAGGGTGTGGGAGATGGAACCTGAGAGGGAGTGCTCAGAGCTTTGGGGGTCTTGTAAACCAAGGGCAGTGGAGGCTGAGAACTGAAGAAAAGGGGTCCGACTTGTTGGAGTGACCTTGGTGATCACTGCAACATCAGCATCAGAATTATGAGGAAGAAAGTCAAATTGCAAAAGGTTTAAAGTTAATGAGTGTGGGAAAAGCAGAAGCAGTAGCTTTATATTTCTCTTTCCTGGAGAGAGGTGCCGAAGGCATCCAGGAGTAGGGGGAAGAAGACTTGGAAGTTCCATGTGGTTCACTCTAAGAAGGAAAGTTATTATGTATAGATGATTGATTGATTGATTGATAGATATAGATAAATAGGTAGATTATGTATAGATAGAAAAATAGATGATATATAGAAATAGAAGAAAAAATGCATGCCAGCTGTTTATGGTTACGTTCCTAACAGAAATAATAAGATCAATAGAAATAATCAACATGCAACATTTTCTGATGTGTTAGAAAGTCGATATGTAGTGTCACATAACTGAAACTGGCACTGTAGCCAGTTCTTCTGCATTTCATTAAAAACATTATCTCTACCAGGTGGTGTCGTTGTATATTGGCATTTTTCCATGTATCTATAATTTTTTAAACTACCCCAAGGTAGAGCCAGCATTATTTTAGAAGTAAATTTAAAACTTCTTTGCTGGGCATGCTGCTTGGAAAATCGAACATGGTAGGTTAGTCAGCCGTGCTGTGGCTGTGATTCAAGCAGCTTGATCGCATTTGCAGTGCTGCTGAAACAGGCAGCGCTCTCATCCTTCATTTGATGGTGATTCAGACTAAAATTACTCACAACTTATCAGGATCATTGTTAAATGGCTACTGAAGATTCTGATATTTGAAAATAATAGCAATTAAAAGATAATATTTCTCAGAACAATTTGAAATTCCTGGTATAGACTTGAGGATTTAGTAGATTGTTTCCTAATTTTGATGAGAAGTACATCATAGTGTATAAAAATATAAAACGCAATTAGCCCCTGCGAAAGTCATGGTTGGAGTGAAAATACAGAGTCGTGATAGACATGTAATACATATATGTATTTTTCTGGCACATATGTACCAGTAAAACACATAGGTACCACTTTGATCAGTAAGAGACAGTTTATATTACCTTTCAATTTGTAGAAGCTGAATTAGCTTTTCACTTACATTTATTTGCTTCTAGTTTATTACTCAAAGATGGATGAGATTTTATCTCAAAATTGCCTTCAGTAAATCAAATTGGGTAAAATTGGTTTTCAAGAGTATTAACCAACATTAATGACCATGTTTAATGGGAAAGTGATTCTTTTCTGAAGCCTAACTTTAGAAAGTTTGCACTGAGAAACAGATTTTGATATTTGTTTTTATAGACACAGTATTTAGTTTTTGTCTGTTTCGATATTTTTCTCAGAAAAATCAATCGCATGCGGTGCTGTATGGACAGAATTCTGTTCCTCCAGAATGTATATGTTGAAACCTTAACCCTGAATGTGAGTGTGTCTGAAGACAGGGCCTTTCAGGAGGTAATTAAGGTTAAATAAGGTCATAAGAGCGGGACCCGAATCCTGTAGGATGGTGGTCTTATAGGAAGAGAGGGAGGGGAAGAGAGAGAGAGAGCACTGCCGTGTGAGGACGGAGTAGGAAAGTGTCGTCTGCAAGCCAGGAAGAAAGCCCTCACCTGGCACCCTGGTCCTGGCCTTCGCAGCCTCCAGAGCGGTGTGAGAGTAAGTACCTGTTATTTAAACCTCCCAGTCTGCAGCATTTTGTTATGGCAGCCTCAGCAGACTAAGGCAGAGTGCCTGACACCTAGCCAGACATGTCTACTGTTTTCAACGTTCTTTTGTGCCATATTAATGATTAATAAGCCTCAACACATAACTTCACAATAAATATTTGCAGAAAATAGATTCCTTTTGAAATTAATCCACCAGTAAATTATTCTCTGAACAAAATTTGCTATGTTATCTGTATAAACCATTCACCCAAATGCTTCTTTTTGTCTACCATTATCCCCTCCATGCGAGGCCATTTGTTTGTAAACAGTAATATTTCGTGTACTTCAGCCATTATCATGGGGAGCTACATTCTCTCTGTGAATTGTACGTGAAGATGGAACAGCATGCAATCATTCGCTTTTAGAAGGAGCCAGTGTACACTGTGGGTTTCAGTCTTAGACCCGCGAGTTCAAAGCTTAAGATATTGAAATAACAACATATATTTTGGATAAGTGATACAAATAATTATTTTAAAGCTATAGTGTTAAATGGCAGAAACGTAACTGTGAAGGCCATAAAATCCCTTTGGAAAGATGTGTAAGGGAGAATAAATCTACTAAGAGATTTGTAACCAGAGAAAAGGCATCATGCAGGTGGGGTTCCTGGGAGATACTAACAACAGTGGAGTGTTTGGACAGGTCCCGTTCGCACAAACTGACCATCCATCTGACACGGTTGCCCCCGCCTGCTCTCAGACAAGCTTGAGATCCACCTGCAGCTTCAAGACATGATTCTACTGCTTTACCTAAAATAGCAAAGGAATTTTTTTTTTTCTTCAAATTGTATTTCAGTTCAGTGACATTATAGCTCCAAGTCCCATTTTCTGAAAATAATCTTCATCCAGCCAGACTTGGAATGGAAAGAGAATTCACACAGAAAAGGAGAAAAAAAAAAGAGGAAATGTACTGAGTAAATGCTTACGTGTGAAGCACTCTCTGAAATGTTTTACATTTATCACATTTAATTTTCATGAAGACATATGGGAAAATGGAGGCGTAGCAGGCAACGTGTGTAAACATCGCTGTTTACTCATACTGACATGGGCTAAATAAAGACAGAATGAATGCCTCTGAGAGTTATTTATGTATGAGAGCTAATTACGTATTTTATCCCAAACATAGAGCAGCCACACATTTTGGACTCTGTGGAAGTCACAATTTCAAAAATTCAGCACTGTCTTCTTCTGTATTTTCATCTTATCATCAAACCCTCTGTCTCAAATTTAGAACAGTAAATTTGTACACAGCTCCAGGCCAAACCTTCTTTTAGCACCTGTGAATGAAACTGCAGTTATATAGCGAATATCACCGTCAGTGGGAGATCCAGAATTAATGTGGCTTGAAGCTGAGTCGAGGCGCAGTGGCTTTAATTCAGAATGGCTGCTAATCCAGTGTCCATGGACACTCTCTCAGAGAAAAGAATGCAAAGTACGGGGTGCAGGAGATGATATTAAACCAAGTCTCCCAATGTAGGTGAGCACAAGGAAAGAAGGTAGAAGCAGTGTATAGAGGTGATTTAAAAGTTTTCGTATAGTAGAAGCACATCCTGAACCAATCAGGAAGAGTTGGTTTTAAAAAAAATCATGAAATGGATATTTTGGTGATTCTGTTTTGAAGGAGAAGGTGAGAGAAAAATCAATCAGAAGATTCAAACCTAGAGATAAAGAGACTCACACCCAGAGAGAATTACATCATTTTGCTAGAGATGTCTAGCAAAATGAAGTAATTTAGCAAACGAAAGATTGAAGTTAGGGTGAAGAAGTGTCTTCTCAGGGACCCGTGGGCCTTGAAAGAGGCTGAGAACCCTGTGTGGTCTCCTTGGTCAATCCTAATTCAGAATCTAAATCATAGCACATCTCTCTCTTTCTGGGTCTTTTCCTCTTGTTCTCGCTCTCTCTGTATCTCTTTCTGTCTCTGTCTCTCTCTCCCACTCCCTTCTCTGGGCAGGAGAAAACAGCTGTAGGTGAGGGAAGGGTGGTGTGCAGTTAAGGGCCCAGGCCAGCTTTCTCAGGGGTTGCACTGGGCTGGCGAGGATCTTTGCAGCCTGAAGGCACCAACACTGGTTGAGATAAGGGCAGACCAGATGGAAAGAACCTGGCACAAGCCATTTAATTAAACACCCCTGCCCCTCGCCCATAAGTTGGAGAGAACCAGTCTCCAAGCTTCAAATTCCGGAGTAGGATCCCAGGTTAAGGAGGGAGGAAGTGCCAGGAGCACACACAGACCCAGAGCCAAGGGGGAAGGTCTGTACAAAGCTACCCCCATCCTAGGCTTCGCTGGCATGCCTGAGTGTCATGGGGGACAGCGACCACATAACATGCTTGGGGAAATGGGTGAGAGAGCAACACAGCGTGGCTAAAGATGAACAGGCTGTTCTAAAAGAAAATACAGACTAAGAAAAGATGATCACAATGAACCTTCAAGAGTGGTTACTTTTGGGGTCCAGTGAAAGAGTGGCTATCATTTTTTAGCTTAACTTTTATTTCAATTTTCTTTTTTTTTTTT
Organism: Chlorocebus sabaeus; assembly: GCF_047675955.1. NCBI lineage: Eukaryota > Metazoa > Chordata > Mammalia > Primates > Cercopithecidae > Chlorocebus > Chlorocebus sabaeus. The sequence goes on along the minus strand of NC_132915.1, from coordinate 2,975,442 downwards.
TTTTTGAGATGGAGTCTCGCTCTGTTGCCCATGCTGGAGTGCAGTGGCACGATCTCCACTCACTCCAAGCTCCACCTCCCGGGTTTAGGCCATTCTCCTGCCTCAGCCTCCTGAGTAGCTGGGACTACATGTGCCTGCAGTCACACTCAGCTGATTTTTTGTACTTTTTTCGTAGAGATGGGGTTTCACTGTGTTAGCCAGACTGGTTTCAGTCTCCTGACCTCGTGATCCACCTGCCTCAGCCTCCCAGAGTGCTGAGATTACAGGTGTGAGCCACCGCGCCTGGCCTTATTTCAGTTTTCTAACCAAGAATGTTTATGTGCCTAGCATGGTGGCTCACACCTGTAATCCCAGCACTTTGGGAGGCCAAGGTGGGCGGATCACGAGGTCAGGAGTTCAAGACCAGCCTGGCCAACATGGTGAAACCCTGTCTCCACTAAAAATACAATAATTAGCTGGGCATAATGGTGCGTGCCTGTAATCCTAGCTCCATGGGAGGCTGAGGCAGGAGAATCTCTTGAACCCAGGAGGCAGAGGTTGTGGTGAGCTGAGATTGCACCACTGCACTCCAGCTTGGGCAACAGAGCAAGACTCCATCTCAAAAAAAAAAAAAAAAAAAAAAAAAAAAAAAAAAAAAAAAAAAAAAAAAAAGAATGTCTATGTGATCATACTTTGTTGGTTGAGTAATACATTTATTTTGTATGTCAACAAGAGTTATCTGACTTGTAGGCCTAAGAACCATATTTTGTTTTTTCTTTGTTATTCTCAGCTTAAAAAGAGACAAACAGTAAAAGGAAACAAACAGAAGGTCCTCAAAATGTAGACTTACAATTGTGCACTGACGGAAACAAATGAAAAAGCAACACATTTATTTCCATATAATAAAACACAAACTGACATATTAAAAATGGGAACTTTTTTGTTTAATTACTTAGTTGGGTACATTTTATTTCTATTCCTTTGGGAGTCAGCTGAACATCTTTCCGGGAATTGATCTCCTGGGGAAAATTAGGCACCCTGGGGTCTCAGCTTTCTGGATTCCTGAGGACGTGCCCTACCCTACACCTGACAGGGCAGAAACAAGGACAGAATGCCTCATGCTTGCTTCAGTTTGCTTTTCAGATCTATATTTATTTTTCTTTTCTCTCCAGCTCAACATTGAACTTTGCATGCATAGTGAGCGTTCATCTTGAATTTATTGTTAATTACACAGCTATCGTCATTTTGGTTTAGCAATATTGCCGACTCATTTAAATGCCAAGAAAAGCATTTTAATTTATTTACTGAAACTTCTAAAACAGCTTGAAAACACAGCTCGGTGGAGGTTAGCCATTTGATTTCAACAAATTTCAGATATATATGGCTGGATTCTATTTAAATTAATATTTTTTTCTAAATGCAAAATTGAAATTTCTTATAAATGCTCATCATTATTTTATATAAAAATATCAAACCTCTGTGATGGTAAACGTATTTCCCTTATTAATATAGTCTAAGATATATTTAAAAATTCTAATTTGATAAGAAAATTTTGAATGGGGATAATTATCATTCACTGTTTCTGGATTGTTTCTCACCATTGAAATGAACAGTCATCCTGTTAGGAAAAACCCAAACTGAAGTTCTCAAAACTAGGTTTGGGGAGAATTATAGCTGGTTTGAGATTTAGTTGATAAATGCATCATTCCTGATTGGGAAATGATTAGATTTTTAGCAATTGGCACTTGGGCCAATTTAAAGTGATTTGAGATAGATTGTAACTGCAGTAATATTACTGGGGAAATGGAGTATTTGTTCAAGACAGGTCTTGTTCTTTTAACCAATTTTCCTTTTTCCTTGTGATCTGAACTTATTTCAAATTAGTTAGATGAGACATGGCATATGCTAATCGAGCAAAATTTAATGGTCAATGAAGATGTTAATACATTTCCTTGTTCACATTTTAAGCACATATTGCAAACACAATTAATATTCTCAATCTCAAAAACATTTACAGTCATCTCCCTGCAAGGGATTGGTTCCAGGACACCCTCGGATACCAGAATCTGCTCATATTTAAGTCCCACAGTCAGCCTTGTAGAGACTTTCGATACAGAGGGCTAACCAACCGTATTTATTGAAAAAAAGGTGACACATTGATTATAACCCAGAAGTGGAAATGTGAAGGAAACCGTCTTCCTTTAGTACAAAAGGCATGTTTGTGCCAGGTGAAATGACTGAATATAGGAACAATATTTAAAATAAGTTCTATAAACTCACATATTACCTAACCTAGTTAAATATGGCTTATATGCCTCTGGTATTTGTGTTTTTTAGTCCAAGGCTTTTGCCCTTTTTTTCTCTCTGATTACTTATCTTTCTTCTTTGTCATCAATATTCACAGTATTGAAGCATCTCTTTCATTTCTTAGTCTATTTGATTTCCTCTAAAATGTCATTAGCATACTCTTTACATACTCAGACACGGGACTAATTGATTAAATAAGTTCCAAGAAATACATAAAATTAAGCAAATTATTACATTCAGAACAAATGAGAGACATTTAAAGTTATAAACCCCCACCAAACTTTAAATTTTCAGCAAATAGAAACTCTGTATGAATATGATTTTAATTAACAGTCACTTCATTTTAAATAATCATGTCACTTACAGAGGTATGATGTTAAGAGGTTTGGTTTTTGCATAATCGCTGTGGGAAGGTGAGTGCTCACATGAAAAGCTCACCCAGCTGAACCCGGAGGATTCATGCAGTGGGGAAACTGAACCTCCGTTCAATGTAGCCTTGCTGAGGAATATTGAAAGATGTGACTAATCATAGGTACTAATGCCCTATTGGGACAACCGTAGATCCTGATAGAGAATTGTGAGGAACTTAACACCAGAGTAAGCCTGATACAGAAATATGTAAAACAGAACATCAGAGTAAGCTCACTGTAATTACTGGTGCAAACTGAACATCTGCTGACTATTTTCTGAAGGTAGGATGATGTGTAACTGCAACATTAATTCCATATAAATGGAGCTGAATATTCATGACAGCTTTGTAGCCACTTGCTGCCTATCTGCATACATTCAGGGTATTTGTTTTGCCCAATAATAAAATCAACTGATTCTGTGTTTATGAATTGGCATGTTTCTTTGAGTATTGATTTCCCCCCCAAAATTTGGTGATGAGGATGGGACTTCTTGAGTGGGTGCTTCTAGTGGGTCAATTTGTGGGAAGATTTGTGGCCACCTTCTTAAAAGTCATTTTATTGTGATAAAACACACTTTAACATAAAATGTGGCCTCTTGGATTAGGTAAGAGACCCCGCTATTTGCTTAAAAGTCTCCCATTATCTACTTCGGCTCAGCAGGATTGGGTTCCTAGGGGAAATTTCAAACCCTTACTACAAATTTGGAGTTATTGTTGAGCAAAATGTGTAATATGGGCTCACAGGTCCCATATGATTCAGCATAGGTTTTAATGGCAGAAAAATAAAGGAAGTCCAGAATGTTGCTGGCAGGTCTCTCTCTTAGAAGGGTTATTTCGGCCGGGTGCGGTGTCTCAAAAAAAAAAAAAAAAAAGGGTTATTTCACTCTGTTATTTTTAGAATGGGTAAACTTGTGAAAATTCTGCTTTGCAATGGCCAGAGAAAGGCTCTTTTTTTTTTTTTTGAGACGGAGTCTCTCTCAGTCGCCCAGGCTGGAGTGCGGTGGCCCGATCTCAGCTCACTGCAAGCTCCGCCCCCCGGGTTCACGCCATTCTCCTGCCTCAGCCTCCTGAGTAGCTGGGACTACAGGCGCCGCCACCGCGCCCGGCTAATTTTTTTTTGTATTTTTAGTAGAGACGGGGTTTCACCGTGTTAGCCAGGATGGTCTCAATCTCCTGACCTCGTGATCTGCCCACACCTCTGCCTCCCAGAGTGCTGGGATTACAGGCATGAGCCACCACACCCGGCCGACAAATTAGTGTATGCACGGAGATTTGAAGGAAAAAAAATCCCAAATAAATGGATAATTTATATTCCTGAGATGAAGTATTCAGGAATAAACAAAAGAACAACCAAAAAGAATGAATTTAGAAACTGAAAGAACAGAATAAGAAACTGAAAGCTCTTTTTCTTCCTCCAGCTTCTGATTCCTTCTCTGCTGTCATTCCTTTTGTTTCCTCTGCTTCTCTTCACCCTTCTTTGCTCAATCTGGGATCTCAGAGGAGGGAGGTAATGGTCTCTTGGATGAATTGGAGACCTGGGATGAATTCCTTTTAGAAGGAGCAAATTGTTAGCTTTATTAGAATATCCTGATATTGGATGTCTTAGTTCTGATCCCATCTCTGTGATTCCCTCTAAATTGAATATGCAAAACATAACTAAGGATCTATAAATTATTCAGAAGAAAGATCAAAGAGTCAGTGAGAATTTGGGTTAGAGATTGTATCCTAGAATAAAGGTTTTGGGTTGCTGAATGGTTGGTTGCCTTAAAAACTTAGAAAAAAATGGAGAGAGTCAAACTACTATGGCATAACAGGGACTGAAACTACAGTGCCGTACAAACCAACTTATTTTTCATTTCATGCTGAAAATCAGCCCTATTCCTTTGCAACTGCAGTGACACAAACGCCAGAATCCATATTGCCTTCCCCCACATTGATATACTTAAGAGTTTTTTTTCTATTGCTCTGGGAAGATTCACACAAATTTGCAGAAGTGCTCTGCAGCATTTTGTCAACATATAGCTACACACATGAGGATAGAAACTGGCTGCTGTGTGATGTGTTGCCTCTGGCTGACTCGCTCAACTAGTGGAACAGGTGTGATAGAGGCCAAATTGTAACCCCCTCATCAGGGAGTGCCATGGCCTCAGGAAACCAGCCATCCACCTCTTTCCATAACTCAGTGTGAGGGACTGCTGGTGGCAGTCCTTGGAGCCTCTCTGCATGTGGTGACCTCTAGCAGTGCTACAATAACGCACTCAAGAGGCAGGTGTGTCCCTGTTGCTTTTCATCAGCAGTGCACTGAAGCAGTTTCTAAATTTTGGGGGCTCAATCCAAGGGAAGATCAGAATATATCCTCGGTCCTCTACCTTTTATAGCAGCCTTGTTGCCAGGAATTTCCCTGCCAGCAATTGTCAGGAGAAAAAATAGTTAGATGGCAAGGGCGGACAGTTGGTGCCAGCAATCCATTTTGGGAAAATGTGGGGAAGAACTTAAGACTGCAATGTTAGCTGCCCAGTTAGAATTATTCACAGAGGAGATAGACTTTATTGTGAGCCAACAACAAATAAAAAGGAATGCTCTAGTGGAAAGTTGATATATCACTGTTGTAAGAAACCAGGATATTCAAAAAGGGGATGCTGAAAAAATTAAGGAAGATGCAAAGGATTCAACCTGAGTCTGAAGCTTTATTATCTTCTCTAGGAGATTTTTCTCCTGAGAAACTAGATGAGAAATAATTGGCAAACGGTGCAAACTAGTGGGCAAAACTGACAGAATGAGGAAACCTTTGAGTTGGGAAGCAGAGACTTTTATGTGTCTGTTTCTTTTCCCCATCTTAATCTTTTCGTGTTCCTTTTGTGTGTGTGTGTGTGTGTGTGTGTGTGTGTGTGTGTGTGAGAGAGAGAACCCTGGAGCCATGTATTCTGTAATTTCTTCTCACCTTTTTTTTTTTGTTTTAATGTTTTGGGTATCTCTGGACAACCTTGTGTCTGTTCTTGCTGCTCTGAAATTACTCTGCAAATAGATCCTTTGTAAAAGAAGCATGCTTTTATCTAGTCTCCTGATGCATCTAGCTATATTTGTTGGAAAGGGACTCACTGTGTAAACTAATGCCCGCCACCCATTCTGTATTCTAGGTGAAATTATTTTGGAGCCCTGGGAGACAAGGCACCTGATATGGTAAAGATGTGCCTTCTGAAACCAATAGGGACAGTGGGGAGTGGCAATCTCACCTTACACTGGAATAGATCAAGAAATTCACAAGAAGTAGATCCATTTTTCTGAATCCCAGTAACAAATATTTTAGTAAAATATATCAGTCCTATAATTAAATAGCTTACAACAGGGAATAGCTCAATTATAAGAAATAGAATCTATACATTTTTTAATTAGGAAAATGAGCTGTAATAAGGGGCATTCACTTTGTAATACTTCTATGTTACCTGTGAAAAAGGAAGGAAAATTTGACAGGGAAGGTGGACCTGTTCATGGATTTGTACAGGATCTTATAGAAATAAATATGTTTGTGATTCTTCTGGTACCTGTGCTTGTGCTACCTGACCTTGCTACTATTTTAATTATAATACCTATATCAACTACATATTTTTCTGCATTAGATTTTTGTCCAGTTTTCTGTACCTTTAAATGAGAAATCAGGGTTCGTCTTTACATTTACCTATGGCAGCTTTCAGTATTTGTGGCAATGGATTCCTCAAGATTCAGAGATTCACCTACTGTATTCTCTGGATATTTACTGTTCAGGAGAACTTAAAGTAATTTTCCTCACCTTAGAGTTTCATGCTGATTCAATATGCAGATGAATCATTGATAGCTGCTGACACCTTGCATGTGATAAGAAGAAAATGTAACTTTGCTACAAATTTTTAGCTTCCTAAGCATATAAAACATCCCTAGGTAAATAGCAATAGTGTCAAACTGAACTCAAGTATTTGGGACATTTATGGCTGGCCAGTAAAAACCAGTCCCATCCTAGAGTCAGCCTGTTTTACAAATTAAGCCACCCATCATTAAAAATCAAGTTTGCCAGTTTTGGGGGTTGGTTGGGAATTGCAGTCAGGGGATCCCTGCCTGTTCTGAAAAGGTGAAGCCTCTCACTGAGATGTTACATCAAACATCACTGGCACTTTTACTGGGGTCATGTTAGCAGTGGCAGATCTGTACAGGTCTGCAACAACCTCAGTTCTTGCTACGTCAGAAGGAGGAATTCAACCGAGGAGCTTAAGGCAGAGGGGGAGACTGAGGCAGAGACTCAGAGAAGGAGTGAATGTTTATTAAAAAGTTTCAGAGCAGGAACCAAAGGAAGTCAAGTACATTTGGAAGAGGGCCAAGCTGGCGACTTGAGAGATTCAAGTGCACAGTTTGCCCTTTGACTTGGGTTTTTTTTTTTTTTTTTTTTTTTTTTTTTTTTTTTTTTTTTTTTGAGACGGAGTCTCGCTCTGTCGCCCAGGCTGGAGTACAGTGGCCGGATCTCAGCTCACTGCAAGCTCCGCCTCCCGGGTTCACGCCATTCTCCTGCCTCAGCCTCCCGTCTTGGGGTTTTATACGTTGGCATTCCACATGCACAGTGGCCTGTCAGCACTTGGGAGGGGACGTAGGCATAGTGTGTTCACTGGAATTGCATGCATGTTCCTAGAAGGAGGTCATATACCAGTGAAACTCTGCCATTTTGCCTCTTAGTGTGCATGCTTGAGCCACTCACCCAGCTCCTGAGATCGTATCGGGAAGCTTCTGATCACCAGTTTCAGGTGTTTGTATCTACTGCGAGACTGCCTTTCCCTGGCACTGTGGGAAATAAAATAAAATTACTATTTTAGAGAGACGGTGTAACAACTGCCTGACCATCACCTGATGGTTGCCTGAAATTCCTGGGGTTGAGGGGTCCTCTTCTCTGCTCATGTCTGACTAACTACTGTAACAAAAGAAGCTGAAAAGCCTTTCAAACCCTTTGAGGACCTATTGTCTCCCCACATGTATTCATAACTCTGGTAAACTATTCTACTCTTTCCATCTGGAGAATAAAGGAATTGCTAGTGGTGTGCTTACTCAGAACCTAGGCCCTGACTGTAGACCTACTGGTTATTCTCCTGTTGTCTTGTTGGATTCTATTGTTCTGTGTATGCCAGGCTTTCTACAAGCCACAGTAGCTCTTCTGATTGTGTAACTGCCCAATGGGTTCTTCTTGCTGGCTGCAAAAAAAAAAAAAAAAACCATGGTATTTGCGTATTTGCAGTAAAGAAAGAGTTTAAATTAACTCAAGGTCGGCCACACCACTTTAGAGATGAAGTTATTAGTCAAGTCAGTCTCATCGAAGGCTCATCGGTTAGGGGTTTTTCAAAGGTAGTTTGGGTGAAGGGCTAGGGGTGGCTAGGCAATGCGTGCTTGCTGCTGATTGGTTGGGGGTGTAATCATAGGGTATGGGAAATGATTCTCCTGCATACTAAGTTACTTCTGGGTGGGGCCACAGGAGCGGTTGGCAGGTCCAGGTGGAGCCATCGGTAGTCAGACATGCAAAAAACCTGAAAAGATACCTCAAAAGGCTAATCTTAGCTTCTACGATACTGATGTTATCTGCTGGAATTAATGAGGAAGTTGCATATCTCGTGACCTCTGGACAAATGGCTAGCAATCATTTATGTCTACATTTTAGCAGAATTTAGGCTCCTCTATTCTCCTAGCCTGGTGGTCTGTCATTAGCTTTAGTTTTGGGGAAGGGCTGTTATCATTTAAACTATAGACTAAAGGTCTCCCATGGTTGGCTTGCCTAAGGCCAGGAATGATTAAAGGCAGCTTGAAGGTCAAGGGCAAGAGGGGAGTTAACTAGATCAGGTCTCCCCACTGCCATAATTTTGTCACTGTTAGAATTTATGCAAAGGCAGTTTCAATTTCACTGTTAGAATTTGTGAAAAGGCAGTTTCAATTTCACTGTTAGAATTTATGCAAAGGCAGTTTCAATTTCACTGTTAGAATTTGTGAAAAGGCAGTTTCAAAGCGCAACTTTGACCCTAGGACATTGAACTTCCAGGTACCTCATGTTGTTGCTGCTGTTTTACAAATTCATAGACACAGAATTTTTAGTGCACTACCAGATAAGCTACGAGCAAGTCCTATTATCTAATACTAATGTTATTCTAGGCAGGTGGCACCTTTTGAGTCTAGTTACTCTGTTTGCAGATCCTAACCAAATAGGAGGATGTGACTGCCTCATAGTGACAGAAAATATTTAACCTGGGCCTGACTCATTCAGTATTCTTATTCCCAATGCTGGCAATATTGTTCATTGATGGATCTTGTGTGAGAGAGACACAGGGATATAAAATTGCATCTTATGCAGTAGATATTTTGTAGGTAGAGATGGCTTTTTCTTAGAACATATTATAAATGATTACAAATGTAAAACTATGGTGAAATAATTTTGTTTGCTTTTCAAATGATTTTTGTTGCTAAAAACTAAAATTAAAAATAGCGAACAAGTATCCTAAATGTTTTTGAAACTATCATCATAGCGATTCTCAGACTATCAAGACTATGAACTATTTTCCATAATGGGACACTGATCATAGCAATCATAACCATTTTTATGTGCATATCCAACATCTAATATTCAGGGATAAAGTCATATGGAACATCCAGTTTAATGCTCACAGATTCTTATGTGAAAAAATATATATTTGGTCATAGTTAAAATGGACAAAATAAGTGAGTCTGTCTGACAGTCAGAGAGTAAATACGTCAAATAAACAAATGATTACAGTTTTCAGTTAGAATAACAAAAGCACTTAGATCGTTAATTTAATAATAGTGATTCCTTAGCTAATTTTTTCATCTGTGCAGGTTGATTCTCAGGGATGAAAAAGTGTGAAAACATTCCAATTAAGTAAATTGCTCTGCAGTTGGTGGGAAGTACTAAGTAATTACTTGTGGTGAGTCCAGAGATGAAGATGGAGTGGGCATCTCTGAGTCACCCAGGCAAAGGAAGACAGGTGCTGCTCCTCACAGCGGAACAAGGAGCTATGTTTAGAGAGACTGGATAGAATATAGCATTAGGAAGACTAACTCTAACAATCAAGTCAATGCACCAGTATTTGCCTGGAACCAACTATGCATTAAACACTGGTAAATACTGGGAGGGTTGAGAAAAAGGTGCAGATCTTGGGGAACCTAGCATAAAATTCAACACAGCAGACATTTATTCTCCTTGAAGAATTCCTGGTTTTGCAACAGTGCCTACCATGTCCCAGAACTAGGCTGGTTGTTGAAGTCTCTGAGAAACCAGAGATGTCACCAGCATAATACCCTGAACTTTTATAAAGCACAAAGGTTTATAATTATAATAAGGAATCCTGAGAGCAAGAAGGCATGCTGATCAATCTCACACAGGAAATTTGTCCCAGATCCAAGTCAAATGACAAGTTAGATGAAATACCTGCTTTTTAAAAAGGTATTGTAACATTTAATGTGATCATTTAAAGTCAGTAGCAATATCTCAGTAAGAAGCCCTGTTAAGCTGCGATATGTTTAGTTATAGGCACTATATACAGAGAGCTAAGTGGCCAGTTCTGCTCTCCTCATTATCTGGATTATTTTAAAATTTTCATTTAAGTTAATCTTGATTCATATTTTAGATTGCTTTATGTTTCTGAATGATCATTTCCTCACAGTTACCAGTAGTGAGCAAACACCAGGAAACATTTATTTGTCTTTCTTAAACATGCACTACACTTTGTTTTTCTCTTTTTGACTTATGATTCAAACATGGTAAATTAATTCATTTTTATTTAAAAAAATGATAGGATGCTCAAGTATCAAACAATGTATAAATCTATTTGCAGTGTTTCATTTTTCAATGATTATATATATTTAATTAAAGATATGCATAAGTGTACATGCACATACATTTTTTTCAGAAAGGTACTTTTGCTGTCATTAATTATTCATTGATTTTCCCTCTAACAATTATTTTTGTCTAAACTCACTATTTCAGGCCATGCTTTTATAGTGCTAGAGAAAACTTTAGATTCCATAGTTTTTTTTTTTTTTTTTTTTTGAGATGGAGTCTCACTCTGTCACCCAGGCTGGAGTGCAATGGCGCAATCTCGGCTCACTGCAACCTCCACCTCCCCGGTTCAAGTGATTCTCCTGCCTCAGCCTCATGAGTAGCTGGGACTACAGTGGCACGCCACCATGCTCAGCTAATTTTTGTATTTTTGTTTTTTTAGTAGAGATGGGGTGTCACCATATTGGTCAGGCTGGTCTCGAACCCCTGCCCTCAGGTGATCCACCTGCCTCAGCCTCCCAAAGTGCTGGATTACAGGCGTGAGCCTCCGCGCCCAGCACCATAGTCCTTTGTAGCGTGCTTTCCAGCTAAAGTGAAGCCTCAGGTGACATACCATTGCTCTCACAGCTAATTAATGAAAAAGGTGGAGCCATCACCCACATTTCTTAATTCCTACTTCAGTTCATTTAATTATGCTAGAAAAAGGCAGAGTCACACTTATTTGTGTTAACAAACATTGTATTCTAATGGTTAGTAAAATACTAATAATGCATTCATGAGCACTTTAAAATAATTAAGTGCAACTGTTCACATAGGCACTTATCAATCCTAATTTAAATAAGAAGCAGTTATGAATGTTACACCATTATCTGTCATCTTCTGAAAATAGCGGGGACAAAAGCAGTATCATCCTTGCCTAATATCATCTGCTAGTGAGGGGATGTAGACTTAAGGGATTAAGTTGAGTCCGGCTGAGAATCACAGAGAAGGTCCATAGATTCATCCTTGCTTTCAAAGAGTAGCATTGTGAGAATGAGTAAGGGGAAATATCACTTAGTATTAACAGATAGCAATAAACAATGTTTCCTACTAATTGATTATTTACCGTATGCTAGTCCTGTGCTAAGAGCTTCAGAGATACGTGAGACTCTTGTGAGTCCCGATCATCATTCTCCCTGGTGTTCAGAGGAGAAGGCTCTGCGTGTTTGAGTATCTTACCCACAGTCACAGAACCAGTACATGCTGGGACTTGGTCTCAGACCCAGGTCTCTCCAGCTTTGCAGCCTGTGTTCATCATATGATGTATCTTTGATGACTTACAGGAAACTCCACAACCGAGCTGAAGTCTTTGACAATCGCAGGAGCCAGCATCCTGCTGGAGCCATGGCCTCACAGTCCTCTGTGTGTCCGTGGGAGGGCTCTGTGGCAGCCCCAGGTCCCACTTGCCGGCAGTCCTTTCTTCACCCAGGGGCATCCTGAGAACAGAGGAGGGTGAGGGGGCAGCAGCGGAGGTTAACAGCTCTTCAGCAGGCACTGGGTCCACATGCTGGAGTGACTTTTTGGTTATTTATTGTATTTAGACATCAGATGCCAAGGTTTCCATGAGTCACCTTCCTCAGTGAGAAATCGTTAAGGAACGATCAGTCTGGTCTGCATAAGGCCCTGCTCTTGCCTTGGTGTTCATTCATTCGTTAATTATATTTTTTATACATGATTCACATTTCCCCAGTCCAATATGTTTTATTTGTACATATTCTTTTAAAAATTGTAATTCTTTTGTTCACACATATTTACACTTACATATAATATTGTTTTATATCTTTCATTTTGCTTTTTACTGATTAACTCTTTGCATAAATAGAATTGTACTAGTCATACTAAGGTGATAAAGATAATATGCTAATTTTTAATAATCTATAGAAACATTTTAATTGCTTCATAAAATATTAGGGCATATGTCATGGTAATTATATTATTAATGCTCTATACTTAGAGTTAATACAATTTCTTCATACAACACTTATAATTAACAAAGTGTCTTAATCAAATAATCTTGTTAACAGGCATTACAGGGAGCAGCTTAACAATATCTTTCATTTGTATAGTTCCTTAGAATTTTCAAGTCACCTACAGAAACATCTCCCAACAAGCTATAATTGGGCAAAGCAGTTAGTATTATTCCCATGTTACTTATAAAGAAGCTGAGATTACAAACACTAAAATTTGTGTCCAGTATCAGCACAGTTTGGCCATTAAGGAAACAGAATTAGAACTCAGGGACTCACGGGCACTTTCTTACCCCATACACAGCTTAAAATAATAACAACATATTAAAATAAGGATCTCTTGTAGTACATTTGAGTGTTTGGGAAACTAATAATAAACTGAAGCTGCTGAAGAATCTATTTCTTTTAGACAAGCTTTTCTAACATCTTTGTGAGCACTAACTGAATTGAGGCGTGAAATTGCATAGGACAGTGGTAGCCCTATGCATAGTAGAGATTTAATGCTTATTTTAAAATTCAGTATCTTGTAATTTAAAATAAAGATTTGATGATAAAAATCCACTAAAACAGAACTTGCAAAATGACAAATTTGGAAAAATAAATTTCTAACAGTCTTCTTAAAAATAATTGTTGATGAGTCTTAAACATTGACAGATTTTTTTCTGCTGATGGCTGTCAATCTGGGTATTTCATACTCAACCACAAGTATCCATGTGCTTAACATTTTGCAGACCAGGATATCACATGAGCAGCATCACTGACTGTGACTGTTAGATTTAGCTAATGTGACCGCTAAAAATCAAAGTAGAGTGTTGAAAATTTTTCAGTAATGTCATTAATTCCTAAATTATTTCTGAAACCTATTTCCAGCATGTGAGTAGACTCCAAGCCACAAGTTTCAGTCACTTTCATGTATACCTAGAGAACATATTATGGAAACTGATCATTTTATCTGAAAATATTCATTTTTGATTACTTAATATAATAGCTAGAATGCCCTCAAAGACAGAGAATCCACATCAAACTTTAGTGACTGTCTTTCAGTAAGATGGAGCTTTCTTACATGAACACACCACACACACACACACAAATTGCAGAGGAATGCTGTAAAAAAATAAATGATTTATAATCTTACAAATACATTATATACATTAACTAGTTTAATTCTTACCAAGATTGCCAGATAGATATAATTTTTCTACTTTACAAAGAAAGATGATCATTTCTCCCAAGGTCACACACCTGCTAAGACAGAAAAGAATTTGAAGGACTATGGCTTCCAAAAACCATTCTCTATACCCTCTCCACAGAGCTGTAACTTTTGTTATTTAGTCTAAAATGAAGATGTAAGCCTCTGCAGAATTGTTCAAGGTTGCATATTTCTGTAAGAGCTGGCTTATCCTTCTGGAAGCTTCGTTTTTCCACCTTAATAAAACAAAGCAGGAATAGGTCTTTGTGTTCGCCATTCTTTCTATCCGTAGTGGTCATGTGCTCACCTGTGAATTCATGTCTGCTCTGGAAACTCTCAAAGCAAACTTTGAATATAATGAATAAGAGACTTCACTGCATATTTTTAAGACACACATTATTTTATTGTTACAGATAAGGTTATTTCAATAATAAGCCCTGAATGTTATGACAGTGAAATGCTAGTATAACTCTTTCCTGCCCAAAATGTATTCTCTTTAATTCCTCTATCTTTAAAGAACAATGGTTCATTTGGTTGGTATCCCATAAAGCTGGTTATAATTCTATATAAGACATTAATAATGTGATTTCTCAAATTTCAAATGCATTAATGTGATTATATGTACTTTTAAATATATTTTAGTCATATGTAATAAATGTTTGATTTTTTATTGATATCTCTGAAGTTGCAGAGAGTATATTTCTCATCTGCCTTATTCATAAACTATTAGATAATGTCTATTTAAAGTTGCTTAAATGTTAATCTATTTTAATTAAGCACAATTGGCATTAAATTTTATTTTGCTACTTGATGCTATTATCACATCACTCAGAAGTATATTTTCCAGAGTTTATACTTTGAAACAAATTGAGAAAGAAATAACATTTGGCATATAAAGGTGAAAAAAATTCTGTTTTGGTAGGGTTCCTTTGAAAGATTTTTATTGTATTGTTTTTACTGAAGTTTACAAAGTTTATTCAGCTATGGAAAAATGTGATTTTAATTCTGCAACTGAATTTTAACATTGGAGTCAAAATGCTCAGAGGATCTGATGTTCCTATATTAGCTTGGCTGTATGTCTTAGATGTTAAACTCAAATTAGAACCCAAATAAAAGGATTCAGAGTCTGATGGATCAACCATCTCTACCAACCATGCCAACAGTGACCAGCCTGGGTCACAATCGCGGCAGCCACCTCCACACAGGTGGTGGGCTGATTGATTTCCAGGTGTTATCTCAATTAGTGCTCCAATCCTTCAAGATCAATTTTACCGATGAAGAAACTGCAGCTTGCAGCAGAGAGTAACAGGGTTTGAGGCGGTGGAGGTGGTGGAGCTGGGATATGACTTCTTTTATATAGGTCAGCCTAGGCTGTCCAGACAGAAGGTTGTGAGTGCAGAGGGTATGCAGATATTTTACCTGAAGTTGGTATAGCGATTGTTAACTCAAAAAATGTTGATATACGTGACCCTTTAGTTGGAACAAAAGTGAAATGATTATCTCTGGCTGGGCATGGTGGCTCAATGACTGTAATCCCAGCATTTTGGGAGGCCCAGGTGGGCAAATTACTTGAGGCTGGGAGTTTGAAACCAGCCTGGCCAACATGGCGAAACCCCGTCTCTACTAAAAATACAAAAATTAGCCAGGTGTCGTGGCGTGCTCTTGTAATGCCAGCTACTGGGGAGGCTGAGGCATGAGAATTGCTTGAATCTGGGAGGCAGAGGTTGCAGTGAGCCAAGATCGTGCCACTACATTCCAGCCTGGAAGACAAAGTGAGACCCTGTCTCAAAAAAATAAAAAAAAAAGGGAAATGATTGTCTCGGAATTGGCATGAATTAGCAATAGATGAACTATTACCAACTCTGACATCTACACTAGCATTTAAAATTGAACACATTCACTAAGGCATTTCCTATATTTTTATTTCCATGTGTTTTTACCCAGGGAGACCCATTGGTGGTCTGATACAAGGCAGGCTGATCTTCATTCTCTTTGTTTTGTTGTTAAACCTGGTACATTGTTTTTTTGTTTTTGTTTTTGTTCTTTTCTTTCCTTTCCTTTTCTTTTTCTTTCCCCCTCCCCTCCCCTCCCCTCCCCTCCCCTCTCGTCTCCTCTCCTCTCCTCTCCTTTCCTTTTTTTCCTTTTTTTTTCCTTTCCTTTTCCTTTTTTGAGATGGAGTCTCACACTGTTGCCCAGGCTGGAGTGCAGTGGTACAATCTCGGCTCACTGCAAGCTCCACCTCCCGGGTTCACACCATTCTCCTGCCTCAGCCTCATGAGTAGCTGGGACTACAGACGCCCGCCACCACACCCGGCTGACATTTTTTGTATTTTTAGTAGAGACAGGGTTTCACCATGTCAGCCAGGATGGTCTAGATCTCCTGACCTCATGATCCGCCCGACTCAGCCCCCAAAGTGCAGGGATTACAGGTGTGAGGCAATGTGCCCAGCCCTAAGCCTGGTACATTCTTTAGTAAAGTAAAATAATTAGGTAGGAAACATTCTTGATTCTTGGTTGAACTAACTGCTGGCCTGTGCCATACATAGATATTAACTATGTGCCCCAGTCATGTTAGGTGATAGCACAAGAGCATTAACCCTTTCCTTGTTCTCACACATGCCATATTCTTAAAAATCTGAAAACAATGAAAAAATATCTAAAACAACTTTGTTTGCTTGCACTCTGATCCTTCCCTAAGTTCAGATAGCAAGATGGAGTGAAGAGTGAAAGCACGCCCCTTTGCCCTGGAGCAGATAGTGGCAGTGTGCTCCTCTTGACACTCCCGGGAAGCAGGCCACAGGTGCGTGGAGCTGTGTTCGCTGTGAAGTGGATTCAGCCTGATCACATGGAATGAATGCTGCGGTTGAAATAAAAGCCAGATGTAATCCTGCCCACTCTCTGTGATAGCTGTCCTACCTCCAGAGAGTTCCTTTCTTCTTCCTAGACTGTAGTTTCTCATTTACAAATTAAGAGTGTGGGGCTGGAATCATGTCTAGGTCCCTTCCAACTATCTCACTGCAGATTCCAGGATTCTCACTGCAGCTCCTTTGCGTGTGACCATGGTGCTTGATTGCCCTGCCATGTCATGTGGCTTTTTGTGAGCATCTTTACCACTTGATTAGGGAGGAATTTGTGGGATAGCATTTTAGAAAAGTGAACTTCATGGAGGTCGCCATGTTTATAGTCATTGTAATGGTGTGGATGAAATTTAAACTACCTTGTAAATAAAGAAAACTTAGACAATGGTGACTAATCCAGGGACTGGGGAGGTTGTCACATCCTTGTTAACTATTGGCAGTGTTTCCTTTAAAACAGCAGCTTTTTGCATGTTAGCAAAGCGAGCGTACATTGCTCATTGCCATGAGAGGTGACGACATGAAGATGGTACATCCTGCAGATACATTGATCCCTTTCTCTGTTTTCTCCTAGGGTTTTCCAGGAAACACAAACGCAGACAGTGTGGTGCACTACAGACTCCAGCCTCCCTTTGAAGCCAGGTTCCTGCGCTTTCTCCCTTTAGCCTGGAACCCCAGGGGTAGGATTGGGATGCGGATCGAAGTGTACGGATGTGCATATAGTAAGTGGCCTTTATTCCCTGTGTGAAATCAAGGTCAGCATGAGATTCTGTCAAAGCCAAACTGTGAAAGCCAATGTCGGCATGAAATGTTGAACTTGACTTTTTCTGTCTTTTTAAATAGCTGAGCAAGTGGAACTGGTTTTTATGGAAAGCTTCTAGTGTCTTCCCATGACAATATGGACTTCAGTTACTGTCTTTTATAGTCGAATTTAGGGTGGACCTGAACTGAAACTTACCTGTCTTTAGATTCCCAGAGTTTAGCAAAGTGCTTGCAATATGGTAGGCATCTAATCAAACTAATACAATTCAAACTAACAACAGATGATGCTATTTTTCTGAAGCTGAGATGACACCCTGTCTGGGAAAACAGGAGTGGTACTGGGGGCAGTGGGGTGATTTCTCACAATCTCTTAGTTCTCTGTGTTTTTCTCTACTAACATCCTCTTCTGCACAGCATGCTGTTGCTTCACTTGGTCTTCAGTTGGTGGGAGCCTGTGTTTAGTCAGCCTCTTTTCTCATCTATTCGTTGTTATAAAAGTGGAAAGGATGGAGCTGACATGAATATAACGCAAACAAAAAGCAGGCAGTGAAATTATTTGGTGGTACTCAGTGACACAGTTGCCACTTGATGTTCTAGAACATACTTGTATTCTTTCTTTACATTATCATAAAAATGCTTTAAAATTATTGTCAAAATGGAATAAAATTTAAAAATATCCTTGTATAAAACTGGAGAACAAGTCAAAGAGTAGCCTGGATGGAAATGTCTTAAGTGACTTCAACTTGGGTCAGGCCGGACGTTCATATCACACCATTTACACACAGTCACTCCCATTCTCTGCCTAGTCACAGCTTTAGCCCTGCAGAATATTAATTTTCTAAAGCATGATAACAACATCTGTCATTCATGCAGCATTTAATGTCTCGGATACTATTATTTCCATTTTATTACTTAACCCGTGTACAACCCAGTTAATTTCCTAACTCTGCCTCTGTTTTTTAGTGTTTACACTTCTACAGGGCTACATATAATGATGTTGCTTTACCAACAGTCTTTTTTCTTCCACTTATTGTTCATTTCCTTACATCCCTGTTTTTTTTCTGGGACCTGTAACTGTGCTGTCTGTTTCAATGGCTAAGATGTCTGATATTTAGAATTTCTCTTTGATGCTATGAAATTACCTTCTCCTCTCATTACTCTGAAACAACTTCAGGTTTACTGACTTCAAAGTAGAACATGCTCTTTGATGGGATTTGCCATTAGCTTGATGTTCCTTCATGAAGAGATACGACTCCAGTTCCTTGGGCTGGAGGTTGGTACCAGGAAGATCAAAGCCCCATGCCTGATTCCAGGAAGGGCCAGTGGGCGGTGCAGCTGCCATGCAATCTGCTGACACCATTAACTTCTGTAAACATATGCTGTTGGCCATAAGGGACTACTAGTTAAAAAACCCAAACATGCAGACAGATAATATATGACCACTGCTAACTAACTAAAAGTAATTATTTAGAACAAGTGGACATCTACGTTGTCCTTTTTTCCTTAGAAGAATAATTGTTCAAGTATGGTAATTTTATTTTTATTGTTGACAGTAATATAATCCTTTAGGACTTATGTTAATAATGGTAGTTTCAGTATTTTCATTTGCATTTCCACTGCCATGTTTGTTTTCTAGAACGTTGCTTATAATGACTTATGATATCCCTGCCATGCGGCATCTCTTCCCATTTATCTAGTTATGTATTTATCCGTTTATTTCTTTGTATTTTAAGAGGCAAGTTCTCACTGTGTTGCCCAGGCTGGAGTGCAGTGGACTGCTGATCAGCTCAGTAGTCTTCACCTGCTTCATTTGGGAGCTGGGCTAGTTCACGCCTCCTTAAGCAACCTGGTGGTCCTCCACTTGGAGAGATCACCATTTGATGCTAAAATTTGTTCAGACACCTGATCATCATATTGCACCCCTGGGCCCCATGGATCCTCCCACCTCAGCCTCCTGAATAGCTGGGACTGCCCAGCCGTAGTTTTATTAGCTTTTCTACACTTCGTTTGCAATGATAGATTCATTATTCCTTTAAACTGTATGTGTTTTCACAGACTCCTGGCTTAGTCTATGAATGTATCTCTATTTCCATTTCTAGCCTGGGGATAGGTTGTAGGTTCTCCCAGAGTTGCTGCTCAAGTGCAGAATAAAGCCATGAGCACAGATGGATGGCCTTGGGCCCTTCTTGACACCTGGTTTTCCATGCATCTTTGCATGCTACTCTTCTTGCCACTCCTTAAAGGCTAACATTATCCACAGATTGGTTCTAGGTCTTTTATCCTGCTCCTAAGCTCTCTCTGAGCCTTTTATCCACTTCTGTGAGTTTTCAGTAGCATTTACACACTGGCTGATAACTTCCAAATATGTATCTGCAACCTAGCTCCAACCTCTGGTACCAAACTCTCTTCACTGGCCCTGTGAACACTTAAAACTCAGTTGTCTATCTGCTTATTTTCCATTGTCTTCCATCTTATAAAACGATACCAACAGCCACCTATTCACTGAAAACCGATTCTGTCTCCTAAATGTTGTGAATTTCTCTCTTTCCCTCCAGCTTAGCCTAAATGAGCGCCAGCCTCCTAAATCAGCTATTCGTCTCTGGTCTTGACCTTTCCAGTTTTTAGTCCACACAGTAATCAGGATGATTCCTAGGAAAAACACGCACATCCGATTGTTCAAACATGCTTAAAGCCACACCCAAGACACTAGGATTGTTTCCCACAGTACTTAGAAAAATAAATTCCCTATGCTCTACTGCCTGTCCAGGCCTTCGAGGGCATCTCTCAAGAACAAGAGGGAACTCCCAGATTCTTATGCCAGAACCCTGTGAGTCCTTAACGCATCTGTCTCCCTTGCCCTCCATGTCCAGTGAATCATGAAATTCTGTATTCTTCCCTCCACATTACACCTTGCCTGATTTCAGCTCTCTCCAGCTCTACTACCGACTTAATCCAAACTTGGTGTCCCACGGAATATGGAAATTGCCTTCCAAGTTTAGGTCATTCTGTGTCTGCTCATAGCTGACATACTACATTATATTCTCCACACTGCAACTCAAGCTACCTTTTAAAAATGCAGACCTGATACAGTTATGTCCCTGTTTAATACCATCAGTGGCTTTCCATTATTCCTAAAATAACATCCAGACTCCCAGCAAGGCCTGGAGGAGCTTGTCCCTGAATAACTCTCCAGTGCCACCTCTTGCTGCCATCACCTGCTACCTGTCCACTGTCAATTGTATCAAGCTTCTTACTGACTCAAAGCCTTTATGCCTATGGTCTCCCCTCCTTGAAATGCTCCTTCCCCATGTTCTCAACTGGCTATTTACTCCTCCTCCTTTGGATCTTAGTTTAAATGATGCTTCCTAGGCCGTCACTCTAAATTTGGTTCCTCATGATAACTTCCCAGGAAGCCTATAGTATGCCTTCGTGTGCTATAGTCACTTTTTATAATGTATAATGTATAATGTATTTTACATAATGTATAAAAAATACATTTTTTATAATGTATTTTATATAATGTATCTGTCTTATTAGAGGCCTAATTTCCTTTTTCCTCATTAGACTTCAGGCTACACCAGGTAAGGTACATTCATTGCTGTAACATTAGCAACTAATACAGAGCCAGGAACATACTAAGTGCACCATAGCTTTGCATTGAGTGAATGAATGAATGAATGAATGAAGCAATTCAGAAAAATGTCTGATTGATGATAACAAAATCTGAATAATGAATCCAAATTTCAGATATTTATTTCTCTCTTATACTAGCCATCCAGGTAAGGCAGGTATCTTGGAGATTATATTGTTATAAATTGTAGTATTAAAAATTATAATAACTCTAGTAAAAATAGCAAATATAAGATTTTACAGTTATGTTTCCATTCTTCCATCTGATATTTGATGCATCTTTATGTAGTAGAAAGGCAGTTATTAACACCCAGATATTCCAAGTGAGCAATCTGAGAAGCCACCAGGGGCCGGCAGTGCAGGAGCTACAAATAATACCAGAGACAGGGAGAGGACTCCAGTCCTTTACCAATTCCATGTTCTTGATGGGTAATAACTGCCGAGGTTTTATAAAGGATAATTATATTGATACTTGTTTTGATATATTGCTACATTGATTGATGGCGGCAGCAGCTTTTCTACTTTCAGAGAGACGGCATCAAGCCTCATTGTATTGTATTTAAACATTTAGTGTTTGATTCTGTGCCTTCCTCATTTTTATCGTGCCACCTTTAATTATCCTCAACTTCAGAGTTCTTTAAATCACTCCACTTTCTTTGATATTAATGAAAAACTAGAACAGTCCTCTTCCTGTTGTTTTCTCAAATGGTTAGTGTCCTTTCCATCTCTTTAATTCCCAGTCCACTATGCAGATTTTAAGGGCTCACATCCCACTCCATGCTACTGTTTTAGTATTTTCACTGGGTAATACTCAAACATGGCTTTTGTCTGATTCACGTTTCTGTTACATTGAGATTGGGCTTCTATTCCTTTGTAAGTCAGGGGCAATAATTCATGAAGAAAAAACTATTGAAGGTTGACTTCATAAATAACCAAGAAGAGCTTGGTTCACCGCTTTTTTGTCCCTTAATGGTGGAGGGGGAGGGCATCTGGGAGTGGTGGATTCTTTCTAAAATGTTAATACTTGGAGTACAGCCCAGATAATTAACAGAATTCTAAACTGTTCTTTTCATGAAGATTTCTTTTATAATGTCCCAAGTGAAAATCATTTTTTATTACTCATAGGTAATTCTTTATTCATGCATTTTCTGTTACATTTTCTTATCACTTAGTCTTCAAATAGTTTTATATGTCATTCAGACTCTGTCTTACATAGCTATGCTATTACCAATCACTCCTCTTCTTATTCATCATTCTAGCTTCACTAATTAGGTTGAACCATATATTTGCCAATTTTGTAGATCAAATACAGTTGAATATTAGCAGTTTCATATGGATTAACTGAGTGCTGTACTGTTTTCTGTAGGAACAACAGACAGCAAGTGGAGGTTTCCAATAAAACAAAATTAATAGTGACTGGACAAAAGCAAATTTTATTTTCTCCCTTTGAAAATTTTACCTGTCATTGGTTAGAATTTGAGACATGGGAAATTTTCATAACTCCTGAGATGGTCCAAGTTTGTATTGCTTCATTGGTGTGCTAATGAAGTTAGAACTACCTGCCTATCTAAAGTTCCTTTAATTGTTCTATCACTTTTTACATATACGTGCTGTGCTAGTTTGCATCACTGGCACCAATTCTGCACCTGTCCCTTGCCAGTGCCTGTGAGTGGCGTATGCTTCCCTGCCCCCTGATTTTTGAGCCGGCCACATGACTTGCTTTGGCTAGTGGTAGGCAGAGTTGAGTTTACGGTGTATCCGCTGTCCTCCTCTATGTCTACCATTACCCTGATATAAGCATGCCTGAACTATGAATTCCAGTAAAATGAAGAGAGATACATACTTCACATATTTTGAAGCTGTTTCATTAAATGCATATAGATTGGAAATTGTTTTATCTTCCTTAAAATTGATTTTTTATAATTATGAAATATCCTTGTTTATTTCTAATAATGCCTCTTGCCTGTAAGTCTGCATTCTCTGATGATAGTACTGTATAGCTATACCAGATTTCTTTTGATTAGTGTTTTCATGGAATATCTTTTCCATTCTTTCCTTTCAAACTTTTTGTCTTCATATGTAAGGACTCTTTCTTTATTATTTAAACCCAGTCTGGAAATCATTGAGTTTTAGTTGGTATATTTAGTCCACTTATATTAGATGTAATTACTGACATATGTGAAATTGTAGATGACATGTTACTCTCTGTTTTATATTTGGTTCACTTGTTTTATACACCTCTTTCTCTCCTCTTCTTTTGAGTTAATCAAGTTTAATTTTTCCAGTTTTTCCGCTATTGCTTCCTGTTTTAATTTTGTTCCCATGGGTACTTGAACTACTACTTTTATCACTTTCCAAACAATACTAGGATTTAAGTACAACTTATGTTAGTTAAACCCATCCGACCTTGTGCTATCTTGACACATTTTAGTTTCATACATACATGTATGTATTTTTTTATTTTTAAATCACAAAATTTAATATTATAATTTTTTTGCAATCAGTATTCACTTGAATTTACTCACATATTTACCTTCTCTGCATTTTCATGCTCTTTCTGAATCAAATTCTTTCAGCTACAAAGACTCCTTTTAATATTTGTCTTAGCTCAGTTCTACTGGTAATAAATTGTCATATAGCTTTTGTCATATAGCTTGAAAATCGTGTTTATTTTATATGAATTTTTGAAGGCTATTTCAGCTTGCTGGAAAATACGATCTGTAGTTATTTTCTTTTGGCCTTTTAAAAATGGCATTCTAGTGTTTTCATGATGTTTATTAAGAAATCAATAGGCAATTGATTTTTATCCTATAAGGGAAATGTGTAGTTTTCTTCTGGTTACTTTTGAGAATTTATTCTTTGTCTTTGATTTTCAGCAGTTTTACCTTGATGTAGCTGTTTTAGTTTTCATTGAATTTGTCCTCTCTGAATTTCACTAAATTTCCTTTTTCTATGAATTGATTATTAGATTGGGTAATTCTTCACTGTTATTTCTTCAAAACATTGCCTCTGTCTCACATTTCCTTTCCTCCTTTCTGAGACTCCAATTACATCTGTCTGAGATGTTTGTAACTTATTTTCTTTCTTTCTTTTTCTCCCTCCCCCGTCCTCTCTCTTTCCCTCTCCTCTTTCGTCCTATCTACACTGCAATCTAGATATTGTGTACTGCTTTATCTTCTATACTACTAATCAGATCTTCTGCTATGGCAAGTCTATGGTTAAATATACCAATGAGTTATTAATTTTACTTACTGCAATTTTCAGTTTTGCAATTTCTATTGATCTATTCTAGTGAAATTCCTTATCTTGCTGTCTATTTTCTTGGAAATATTAATCACAGTTATTTTAAAGATTTTTAGTTAACTTCAATATCTGGATTATCTCTTGATCTTTTCCATTGTCTCGTTTTTGTCTTGTTTCTGTTTTCATGTCTTGATAATTTTGGCTGAATTCTGGACATTTTGGACGAAAATCTGTAGAGGCTAGAGAAGACAAAATGATCCCCCAGAGAATCCCCACTGTAGCCTCCGATAGGCTTCTAGATTAGGCACAGATCTTAATTCAAATAAGCATTTAGCTGACTCAGTGCAGCGCCTCAGTCCCCATGAGGCCTAGTTGATATCTTATATCTGGAGTCCAGTGCTTCAGTTGTCCCAACTGGAATTTGAGGGCTTTTACCAAAACGTTTCTTTGAAAATCTCTGAATTCTGCCATCTGACTCCTAATTATGATGAGTCTACAGCGACCCTACTTCGTGACCCAGCTTCATAGCTGTCCTGTCACTTTCTGCTTGGCCACCTTGTCTCTTGTCCATTGCTCCTTGGGAGTTGACCAGTGCTTCAAAAGTAAAAGCAGAAAGAATGTTCTGAGCTTTTCTTCTAAGATCTTTACATTCTCGAGTCCTGGCCGTCCTAGAAGATCTTTAAAACTTTCAAGAAGATTATTTCAACTTTACTTGATACACATTTTCTATTTGTCCTTGGTAGGAATTGTGGTCTTCTGAATGTTTGCTTGTCATAACTGAAAATATAGCTGCATTCTTTTAATGCCATGGGAAATGTATTGAAGAAAACAAAGTGTATGTGATTTTTTCATATAATAATGTGTTTATAATGCAATGTACTTAATATTTTGGAAAATTTTTCTGTAAAATACTAAAGTGCTAATTAAATTTCAACAAATATTTTTAAAAAGTAAGTAAAGCTGGTCACAGTGGCTCATGCCTGTAATCCCAGCACTTAAGGAGGCCAAGGCAGGCAGATTGCTTGATTGCCTAGCCTGGGCAACAGAGCAAAAACTCCATCTCTACAAAAAATACAAAAATTATCTGGACATGGTGGTGTGTGCCTGTAGTCCCAGCTACTCAGTAGACTGAGGTGTGAGGATCGCTTGGTCCCAGGGAGGTCAAGGCTGCAGTGAGCCAAGATCATGCCACTGCACTTCAGCCTGGGCGACAGAGTGAGACCCTGTCTCAAAAAACAAAAAGAAAATGTTTTAATAAAAAAGTAAAATAGATAGAAACCCAAAATAAGATGAAAAAGTAAATCCATGTCCATCAGAAATAAGTAAGTTGAAGAACTGGAATGTGAACCTACTCACAGAGGATTCCAGACTCTGTGTAGTCGACTATTTATCTTTACCAGGAAATGGGAGAAGGAGAAAAGAGAGAGGAAAGAAAAGAAGTAGAGAGGAGAGATCATGCATGAAAATTAGAGAGATCAAGGCCTTTACTGAGAATGTAGAACCAACGCCTGTTTTCCCTAAGTTCCTCTTATTATGCCCAGAAGGAAAGAATGTATGTGAGTGAATAAAGGCAAATATTTCCTAGGAAAGCTTTGTGTATTCACTGATTGCAGGATTCAGTATTCTTATCCTCCCCAAATTGATCTACAGAATCCCAGTACACCTATTCTAACTTATTATTATATTAAAAAGAATCATCACTAGTCTTTAGAGAAATAAAAAAAATCACAATGAGGAACCACTATACACCTAGCAGAATGGCTAGAATTACAAAGAGTGAAAACACCACGTGTTTGGCAAAGCTATGGAATTCTCATACATTGCTGGTGGGAAATGTGAAAATGATACTATCACTTTGGAAGACAATTTGGCATTCTTCTAAGCTAAATATACACTTAACATGTAACTCAGCAATTCCACTCCCATGTATTTACCTGGGAGAAATGAATGCATATGTCAACACAAAGATGTATGTGTGAATGTTCCTAGCAGCTTTATTTATAAAGTGTAAACCTGGAAACAGTCCAAATGTCTATCAGCAGGTAAATGGATAAACAAGTTGTCAAGCAGTTGAATACCCCAAGCAATAAGAAAGAACAGACTGTTGATATATGCAACTGCATGTGTGTATCTCAGAAACATTACACTTAGCAAAGGAACCCAGACACAAAAGCATACATACACATTATACAATTCTATGAAATTTTGGAACTGACAGAACTAATCTGTAGTTACAGAATGTAGATCACTGGTTTCCTGGGTCTGGGTCTGGTTGACAGTGTTGGGAGTTTGATACAAATGGCAATTAGTGAGTTGATATGAAATTGCCTATACCATGATTTTTTGGCAATAACTTAGGTATATATATTTGTTAAAACTCATTGAACTATAACCTTAAATTTATTGAGTATAAATTATAACTCTGTGAAAATGATATTCATGTTTCCATATTGGAATTGTGGAGTTCTTTGTTTTGTTTTTGAGAGGGAATCTCTCTCTGTCACCCAGGCTGGAGTGCAGTGCTGTGATCTTGGCTCACTGCAACTTCTGCCTCCTGGGTTCAAGCTGTTCTCCTACCTCAGGCTTCTAAGTAGCTGAGATTACAGGCATGCACCACCACACCCAGCTGATTTTTTTTGTATTTTTAGTAGATGGGGTTTTACCATGTTAGCCAGGCTGTTCTTGAACTCCCAACCTCAAATGATGCACCCACCTTTGCCTCCCAAAGTGCTGGGATTACAGTGTGAGCCACTGCGCCTGGCCCCATATTGGAATTAATATTCAATTTATTTAGAGAATAGACTGTAATTTGCCCATCATCCCTGATAAATCATCCTGAAGCCTCCGTGCCTTACAGCTACCTAGTTAGCTTATTAAATATGCAAACCCCCGGGTCTCACCCACAGAAATCCTGATTCTTGGTCTGGTTGAGGCTCACATTCTAAAGTCTCCAAGTGATCACTCCTAGTCGATCTGAATGAGGGTGGCTGATAGAACACTTTAAGCAAATTTCTGTGGAATAGTGTTTTTTTTTTCTTTTGTAAGACATCAGTGTTTGCACCCTATAGAATCTTGCTGTTTTCAAACAATATTTTCCTCTCAATGTTGATGTGTTTCTCCTGAAAAGGCAGTGTAAGGTAAGATGGGGATGACATGCTTGTGCTTAGAATGACAGTGAGAAGCATAAAAGTAGTAATGAGAAGCCGGAATTAAGAGTACATTCTGTGTGTGGAAAATGTGAAAGGAGGCCAGGCGGGGTGGCTCATGCCTGTAATCCCAGCACTTTGTGAAGCTGAGGCAGGCAGATTGCTTGAGCCCAGGAATTCCAGACCAGCCTTGGCATCATAGTGAGACCTCATCTCTAGAAAAAAATTAAAAAATTAGCCAGGCATTGTAGTGCATGCCTGTAGTCTCAGCTACTTGGGAGGCTGAGGCTGAGGCTGGAGGATCACTGGATCCCAGGAGGTCAAGGCTGCAGTGAGCTATGAGGGTCCCACTGCACTACAGCATGGGCAACAGAGTGTGTTTCTAACAAAAGTAAAATGTGAAGGTAAAATATAGTGTAAGGAAATAAAGGAAATAGCAACTCAAAATTACTTACGTTAGCTTTTCAGAGACTTCATACTTTGCAGGAGTCTAAAGCAGGTAGACTCCTTCCTTATCGTTTCTTAGAAGTCATTCTGGACCAGATGCCTGTTTATAGAAGCATCACAGTGAATGTGGAAGAAACTATCATATTTCAGGATTATATATCCTCTTTTTTATACTGTGGGCTCCTTAAAAGTAATTCATTGCCTTCTGCATTTTTATCTTTCACCTAGCATATGGAAGGCTTTCAGTGAATATTAGCTGTATGAATTAGGACATAACACATTTTAGCAAGATTACTTCTGACGCAGTTCTTCCTAGACATGTGAATATTTTGTATGGCAAAATTCTTTATCTTACAAGAATTAGCATTCGGGAACTTTGTGAACACATCTGTCCTTAGCTCTTCCAGTATTCTTTGAAGAAGCGTGGCGAAGACATTATAATTGCACCAATAATCTTCAAGTATCATTTTAAAACTCTCATGGTCCTCTAACACAAGAAAATGAGACAGACATATTAATACTTCTGAGTAAGATTGAGGTCACCAGTGATTGAAGTGAGTTAGCCCAGGAACAAGCTGGCTGGCAGAGAAGGAGCTGTGTAACTGTGGATGAATAGTTGTAAATCTCTTCTTCCTGATGGAAACTGAAGATTTCCTAGGTCCTTCAGAACTTAAATCTGCTATCATTTTAAGCTGTCTACTTTCCCGTAAATCGCCTATGTGCTATTTTAAACTAATTTCCACCTCTTTTCTCTGCCCAGTGCCCTGACAATAATGAGGCAGATGTCCACTGAGGGCACCCCATGTATTAACTCATTTAACCCTCACAACAACCTTGTGAGAGAGGAATGTATGTGTAATCACTTCACATATGAGGAAACTGAGGCACAGAGAGGCTATGTAACTTACCCAGGATGGAACCGGGATTCAGGCCCACACAGTACTCTAGTGTACTAGGAAATGTAGTTCCTGGTCTAATGGTGACAAACTAACGTGTCGGGTCCACATTGCTAATACTGATAGAGATTCAGCAGTCAAAACTATAATCTTAATTAATAAAGCTAATAATTATAAACTAAATTCATATAAAATTAGAAAAGCACTTCCTACTTTAAACCACGAGCTAAGTTTTCTTGATTCATTTTGAATGGCAAGTCTTTTATTCTGAAAACTTTGAGGAATGTTGGATTTTACTGTAAACAAAATAAGTGACATTAATTTTCCATTATCCCACTACATTTCCTATTTATACAATTGAATTTCATACAAAGGATTTTTTCCAACAGGTTTCTGATAAAAGATTATATTAAATGTGTTACTGGAATTATTTTATTTTAGTGTTTTATTCAAATATATATTGTAGGGGAATATTTGTATTGATTGTGGCTAGGTAGGAGACCTGTTTTTTTCTTGAGACGGAGTCTTGCTTTGTTGCCCAGGTTGGAGTGTGTGGCACAATCACTGCTCACTGCAGCCTCAACCTCCCGGGCTCAAGCGATCCTCCGACCTCACCCTTCCAAGTAGCTGGAACTATAGGCAAGTGTAACCAATCTTGCCATGCTGCCCAGGCTGGTCTCCAACTCTTGGGCTCAAGTGATCTGCCCGCGTCAGCCTCCCAAAGGGCTGGGATTACAGACATGAGCCACTGCACCTGACCAGTTGGGAGAACTTTTCTTTGCTCTTGCAAGTGTTTTAGAATGCTAAAAGTATGACTTTTGTGGAAAAGTGGGAAGAGAGGTTACCTTTTAACATTACTTCTAAGCACCAAGACTTGAAATTTTTCTTCTCCAGTGGGAGGATCTTATTCAAGAGGGACTATGTGGGAGTTGTCCCTCTCCAGCGCTGATCTTGGCGAGCTCATTGCTGTTGACTTACTGAACTCTATGCTTTCCATCCCAAACATCGTTTTTTGTTTCATATTTTTATGTATCGACTTCATAAATCATAGTTGAGTGTTTTATGCTTTTTAGGAAGTTTGAATTTGCAATTCATTCGTCTGTTTTTATTTTAAAATATGCATAATGAGCTATATTATTTCTAGATACAAGCACTAGCAGTTACAATGAAGAGAAAATTAAGGTATCAGCTAAAGGACAAAAGAGTTTCAAGGTCATTGCTTTATGTCTCTTTTAGTTGATACGTTTTTTACTATTCTATTTGCCTGAGGGAAACATTCCAGGAAATATACTTCACATGCCTTAGAAGATCAATACTACTGTGGGAGAGTAATAGTAAACATAGACTGAGAAAAAGAAACATATAGGTTGCAATAATCCAGAAAAAAACCTTTTTGGGAATAAAACTTTTTTGGTAGTCAACTGAAAAAATATAGCTCAAATATTAGCATTTTCTTTAAGCAACAAATAAAGACATGATAAAAACTGAAGTATTAGGGCGTTGCTAAAACTGTGGACATCTATAGTCAATCTTTTTCAAGTTTCCCTTAGTTTATGGCCATGGAATAATAATCTTAGATATCTTCATTTACATTTGACAGAGTTTTGTTTTTATCATGAACGTATAATAAGTTATATAACAAGGAATAATTGTTTAGTTTACACACAATTTACTCAATGTGTTTATTCATCATGCACTTGATACATTAATTCCATATGAGTACAGTAGCCCAATGTGAGCAAATCAAACTTCTAAATTTTTAAATGATACATAAAATGGACAATTCTTGAAGTGCAGTTTATTATATATAGTTCAGATAATGTGAATGAAATGGATAGCCATGCAAAAAATACTAGTAATATTTTTTTGAAATTAAATATAATTAAACAAATAATGCCATCTTATTGACTTGAATGACATCAGCTAGTCAGCTTCAAATAGTTTCATATCTCACTGGATTTTCATGCATCATTTATTAAATAAATATATGTTTCAAAGGACAGTTGCTTATTTTTCTTTTTACTTTTGAAAAAGATTTTCTGGGTAATTTTGACAAATATCAAATATTATTTTTTTATTACCGATAAAATAAAACAAGTTTTTTGATGAGCTGAACATATGTGACATTTATAGTGAATTATAAGACCTGACAGAGTGCTGAGAGAGTGTGGCAGCATTGGAGTTCTGACAAGCTACAGCAGGAAGAACCAAACCAGAGGTGTTAAGGCCATGCTCTCTCAACAAAGCATCCAAGAAAACAAAACCTCTGTGCCTTTATCCGTCAGGGCTCTCCAGAGAAACGGAACCAACAGGATGTGTGATGTGTGCGCGCGCGCGCGTGTGTGTGTGTGTGTGTGTGTGTGTGTAGAGAGAGATTATTTAAGGAATTGGCTTACTTGATTGTAGGGACTGGCAAGTCCTAAGTAAGAGTTGATATTGCAGCTGGAGTCCAAAGGTAGTTTGGAGGCAAAATTCCTTCCTCCCTAGAGAACTTCAGGTTTCTTTCTTTCTTTTACAGCCTTCAACTGATTGGATGAGGCCCCACCCACATTATGGAGTTTAACCTGCTTTACTCAATGTCTACTGATATATTATTGATTACTTCTAAAAAATACCTGCACAGCAACATCTAGTATTTAACCAAAAACTGTTTACCATAGCCTAGCCAAGTTGTAGTAAAATACAACTTCTTTCCTGATTGTTTTTAATCAAATAGAATGAGAAGAAATGGGCTGCTTTTATCTTAAAGATAAGAGCCATTGGGAGTAGATTAATAAAAGCATTTCTAGATGATGAAGTTTGAGAAAATGTTAGAAAAATATAACAGTGGGTATTACGTATATCAACTTATGATGCCAACAGAAAATACATTATGGTCAGTTGTTTCCTTCAATGAATGGATTAGAAATGCAATGTGTGTCTATGTGTGTGTGGTGTGGCATATTGATGCACACAGTTTCCGTGTGCTACTGTATGGCATATTTATATTTAGAATTTCTTTTTAATATCCTCTTTCCTAGAATCCAAGGTGGTTTATTTTGATGGACAAAGTGCTCTGCTGTACAAACTTGATAAAAAACCTTTAAAACCAGTAAGGGACGTTATTTCTTTGAAATTTAAAGCCATACAGAGCAATGGAATTCTACTTCACAGAGAAGGACAACATGGAAATCACATTACTCTGGAATTAATTAAAGGAAAACTTGTCTTTTTTCTTAATTCAGGTAAAAAAATACTTGAACTTTTAAACCGGTAGTTTAAAAAAATCTGTTTACATGAAAGTACATTTGTTGGTACTCAATCTTTTCACAGTTAGATAAAATGACCATATAATTCATCATCTAAACCAGAACACCTTTAAGAAATAAAAAATACACAAGTGATAGTTACTCTGGGACAGTAAGCGCAAAGTAGAACTGCAATGAACAAATGTAAATGAAAGTTTAAGAGCATTACTAACAGATGCATGTAATATGTACATATCCTAAGTATGATTTCTGTAAACAGCCTATATTTTGACAAGAAGATCACCATATGTGTGTATAATATATATGTAGTATATGATTACACATATCATAAAGACAAGAATAGATCATTATAAAATTACGAGATAATGCTGATAATGAGGTTCTAAGAAAGAAAATATTTGCAGTGTAAATATAAATGTCATAAATAATAGAAAAAATAAATTACTAAGAAAAATTTCAACGAAGTGTAGAATTGAACTTAAAGAAATAAAAACAGTGTAAGGATGTTGTGTTCAAGATAGGGAGAAAGTGAGAAAACAACTCTGTAAGATGGAAAGTTGGATGCAAACTGTGATGCTCAACTAAAAAAGGGAAGCCATGATTTTGAACAGAAATAACTGAGTGTTTTTTTCCCTCTCCTTTTAGGCAATGCTAAGCTGCCTACCACTATTGCTCCTGTGACCCTCACCCTGGGCAGCCTGCTGGACGACCAGCACTGGCATTCTGTCCTCATTGAGCTCCTCGACACGCAGGTCAACTTCACCGTGGACAAACACACTCATCATTTCCAAGCAAAGGGAGAATCCAGTTACCTGGATCTTAATTTTGAGGTTCTTATAGATATATAGTGTAAATTAAATATAACCTGAAAAATAAGCTAACTGCATAGAGAAATGCCATTTTATAGTTATTCATAACTAAGTTGACTAATAGTAATAGGTATGTCTGTCCTGGTGCTATGAAACTGTTTATGCCTTCTAATAGGTCAATTTATTATTATAGATCATCTTTTCCACCTTGAAAGGAAGTAAACAGTCAGTGTTAGGTTTAGGAAATCTACAAATGAAGAAATATCAAAGCAGCAAGCAATGTTATTAAATGTATTCATTTGAATACATTCCATTTGAAATTTCATCTGGTATATTACACTTGTTGTGTGACTATGCAGATTCCTGGGGGATTTTTTTCTTGTCTTGGTGCAATCCTAACCAACATAGCATTATCTAGGATCACTTTGAGAAGTTAACAAGATATACACCAATAGATATATTAAATAACAAGAAAGTCAGAAGCTCACATAGAAACAATTTCCTGATATTTTTTAAGGCATTCATTCTTTTTGCAACCCATTGCCCATATGTATCTAAGCTACACTGTTAAATAGCATCTATTCTTCCCGTCCTTCACAGGACACCTTAAAGCATATGAAGGATCAGAACAAACCAGAAAAACTATGATATTTAAGTGACTTTGGCATATAATATTAAACTGAAGATACTAGTCCTATATCAGATTATTCAGTTTTATTACTTTAACCATGTAATAGCAAAAGATAATATCTAATGCAGAGGTTGGCAAACTATGGGCATCAGGCCAAGTTTGGCCATTTTTTAATAAAAATTAAAAGCCTGTTTTTGTTCAAAAGAGAAAGTTTTATTGGAACATATTCTCTTTCTTTATGTATTGTCTATGGCCACATTGGTACTCCAGTGTCAGAGTTGAGTATTGCAAAAGAGATCCTCTGACCCACAAAACATAAAATTTACTACATGGCTGAAAAATGTTCGATGTGGTAGAAAATGTGTGTTGACTTCTTCCTTTAAGTTTGTTCAGAACTGTCTGGTGCCAGAAATAAAGGTATTAACAGCTGCCACTATGATAGAACACTTCATTTGGAATTAGCAAGCATGGAAATATAAGATAATGGGAATGGATTTGTGACAATTAGTACTAGAGCTATTAATTATAGATGCTTTAAACACGTAATCCGAAAATCACTAAACAATGTTATTTATGTCATTTTTCTTTCTAAGATCAGCTTTGGGGGAGTTCCGACACCTGGAAGAGCACGGGCATTCACACGTAAAAGCTTTCATGGCTGTTTAGAAAATCTGTATTATAATGGAGTGGATGTTACCGAATTAGCCAAGAAACACAAACCACAGATCCTCATGATGGTAAGGAAGCCTAATGGGAAGGAAAGAAAAAAGGACATTTTATCATTTGCATTTAAAAATTATTCATGTGAGGTCTCCATTTCATATAATATTTTAAGAATCAACTCTTACTTTAACAGCTGCCCATTTAATATAGTAATTTATTTTTATTTTGTATTTTTATTTTTTGAGACAGAGTCTCCCTCTTGTCTCCCAGGCTGGAGTACAGTGGCACAATCTCAGCTCACTGCAACCTCTGTCTCCCGGGTTCAAGCAATTCTCCTGCCTCAGCCTCCTGAGTAGCTGGGATTACAGGTGCCCGCCACCGCGCCCAGCTAATTTGTGTACTTTTAGTAGAGATGGGGTTTCGCCATGTTGGACAGGCTGGTAATGAACTCCTGATCCTAGGTGATCTGTCCACCTCAGCTTCCCAAAATGCTAGGATTACAGGCATGAGCCACTGTGCCCGGCCATTTTTTTGTTTTGTTTTTTTTTGGAGATGCAGTCTTGCTCTGTTGCCCAGGCTAGAGTGCAGTGGTACAATATTGGCTCATTGCAACCTCTGCCTCCCGGGTTCAAGCCATTCTCCTGCCTCAGCCTCCTGAGTAGCTGGGACTACAGGTGTGTGCCACCACGCCTGGCTAATTTCTTTTAGTAGAGACGGGGTTTCGCCACATTGGCCAGGCTGGTCTTGAACTCCTGACCTCAGACAATACACTTGCTTCGGCCTCCCAAAATGCTGGGATTACAGGCATAAGCCACCATACCCAGCCTAATACAGTAATTTTTTATTATGCATAAAAAGTTATAAAGTAAATATGCCTGTTGGGACATAGTTGTTTCGTTTTTTTTTTTTTTTTTTTTGAGATGGAGTCTTGCTCTGTCGCCCAGGCTGGAGTGCAGTGGCTGGGTCTCAGCTCACTACAAGCTCCGCCTCCCGGGTTCACGCCATTCTCCTGCCTCAGCCTCCCGAGTAGCTGGGACTACAGGTGCCCGCCACCTCGCCCGGCTAGTTTTTTGTATTTTTTTAGTAGAGACGGGGTTTCATCGTGTTAGCCAGGATGGTCTCGATCTCCTGACCTCGTGATCCGCCCGTCTCGGCCTCCCAAAGTGCTGGGATTACAGGCTTGAGCCACCGCGCCATGAAATAAAATAACTTTCTATTTTTACATGGAAATCAGAATGCATGTGTCTCACGTGTTTTAGGTGTTATTATTCACAGGAGACCAATTATTTTGCAATGGCAATCCCTAATGCTCTATTCCCTAGTCAACTGGAAATACTTCCAAATCAGTTAATAAACTTCTTTCAATGTTTAAAGTTTGAAATATCTAAGCTGGGGTTAAAGGGAAAGCTCCTGTTTAGTTGTCAGTGTCTCTCAGAAGCACATCATGGGAATATTCATTCGTATTGTTGTAAAAATGTTTCCTTTCCTGTTTTGTGCTGGAGGAGTTGGCTCATGGGTTGCAGGACCAAAACCTGAAAACATCTCTGACTCTGTCACCAGGCCACACGATGAATACATCACTTAGGTTAGCATGAGAAAAAGGGAAAAACAGCTGTGAAGCCCATGAACTTTCCAAGAAGGTAAAGGAGAAAAAAAAAAAACAAAGATGGGTTTGAAGTCTAAGTTCTACTATGAACAGCACCATGCTGAGATCATAAAAATGAAAAATACCATCAAGATACATGAAAAAGGAAACACCAAAGGGAACAGTGATAACAAGACTCCACAGAGCACAGCTTCCTTTGACAAGATGAAAAAGAAATGAAAAGAGGAAGGAGATAAATGGAACAGCCCTCTACCTAAAGTTTCTGTCCGTGGAGAAACTGACATTTAAGTGCTGCTCAACTGGAAAAAGAAAAAAGACCCGGTTATTGAAGTTGGCTTTATTGGAGATGCGTTACTCAGATACAAATGCGAAGATGTGTTTGGCCAATGGGCATCCATGTCAAGAAGCCTAACCTAACACATTCTGAACATTAAGCTACCTTTTATCTGCCAGTCCTTGGTGTTCAGAAGAATCCCTCCTCCTCACCCTAACTTCTATGAGGCTATTTCCAAATATACTGTCATTGAGGCGAATACGAGTGAGTTGGGCCTTATGACACAAGGAGACAAGACTATTTGAGGAAAATAGACACAGGTTTTCATATACATTTCATGTTATTCTGAATTCCTGATGGGTTCACTGATGGAATTATTGAGTATAGCCAATAAGGAGAACCGCAGTTACACTGGTATTTCTGGGTTCTGGATATCATCCTCAAGAAAACTATTTACTAATTACATTGAATGAGGTTATTAAAATGTGTAAGGTTCACACAAAAACAAAAAGACAATTCATTCCAAATTGTGCATATGGATATATAATGTTATTTATGGGAATTCCATTTTGAGAATTACTACAATTTTATGTGTTCTGTATAAAAACAGGAAAATAGTTGTTCCAATATATAAAAGGAAAACATTTAAAAATATATTTTGTTGGCAAAATCAGTTGCCAGAATTCATTCAGTCGACTACCAAGCACTCCTCTGTGGCAAGAAGCCCTGCCTGTCTGGTGTATGTAGCAGGCAGCTCCCCGTGTAAATGATGAGGGCAAGAAACATGCAGCTGATAAAAAGATAACATGTACTAGTCCAGTGATTACATGTGTACTACGGATCAGCGCCAGTTACTTGTAAGCTTTTGGTATTCAATTCGTTACAGCAAATGTTTTCTTTTTAAATTTTCTTCTGCAAATGTTTTCTTGTAATGAAAACTATTTCCCATTCAGCAGAATTACAAAAATAGTCAAGAAGAAATGTTCTGATTGATGTATACAGTTATAATGTATATTAAAGATTATAATAAAATGATAACTGAATTATATCCATTTCTAAAGTACGTTGTGGCAGAATTTTTTTTAAACATGATATCTTTTTGAAAATTGTTTTACTGCTGGATCAGTGTGGTTCTTAAACTTGGCTTTATCTTGGAGTCACCAGAGGAGATTCAAAAGATACAGTTACCTGGATCTACCCCCAGATATTGGGATTTTAATTGGTCTGCATCTGCATCTGGCGATTCAACTGTTTAGCTAGGTTTGAGAGCCACTACCCTATATTATCTGTCTTGCTCCAGTAACATTCTTTTTCTAAAATCATATATAGTATGTTAATATAAATAAATCCATGGAAATTCCAAGTAAAATCAGAATTGCTGGAGTTTTTCTCTGGAACTGAAATTCCTATGTGTGAATAATGCCCAAGAATTGCTTATTCCTTTCACCAGCCAAACAAAGCAAAACAAAAACATTAAAAAGCCCAGTAAGATGTTGACTTACCAGATATTAAAACATACTAAAAGCTGCTATGCTAGAATCAGTATAGTAGTGGATAGGAATAGAGAAGAAAGAACAAACCTGAGATCTCAGAAAGATTCCAGTTGATGTGCAAAGTTATTAGTAATAAGGACTGTGGCTCAATTCAGTGGAACAGGGATCATTTCAGAAATTCTGCCGGAAGAAACAAGTGTCCATAAGGCAGAAAATAAGCATGATCATTATCTTATACACACTAAGAATAATATGTAAATTAAGGAGGACGAGAAACAAACACAACAATCTTAAAGAAAATCTATGAGATTGTATGTAGGACCTAAGGTAGTATGAAACTTTCTTAACAAAGACTGGAAACTCAGGAGCTGTAAAATATAATAGAGACATAATTGACTATATAAAAATCAATGTTTTCATGCTAAAAATACTACATGCAAACATTTTATGTAACTATTAGATCTGAAAATCTTTTGAAAGACTGTCAAATATAATTTTCCAACAGCTAAAAGTATGACCCATGCAAATATCAAATAAGCATGTGTCAAAGATTTAGTCAATTCATTAATTAATGAGGGAACCAGTAAAATAGTAAGCTGGTTCAAAGGAGATTTTGAGGATTGTGTAGGGAAGACCAAATGTTGCTCAGGAGAAAGACTGAGAGTATAAAAATGTCCTGTTATTTGCTGTATCCTCAGGGCTAGCACAGGGCCTGGAAAATGGTTGGCACAGATTAAACTCCTGTTGAACTAAAATTATACTAAGACTCCTTTACTAATGCTGAAGAAGTAGAGAAGTGGAGAATTTCTCACATACACACAGAAAGCCACATGGACGTCTGCCCAATTATAATAATACTTATCCTGAAAGAGAAGATAAATGTCATTCATAGATTTCAGCTTTAGCGGGCAGACTAATTTATAAAATCCTGGATTGATAAAAAGCCTTGTACATCTTTGTAAAATCTGACTTTAATTAGATAGAAGCACCACCTGTAAGGCTGTTCAATGTGCTCTTTTGTTTTATTTATAGGGAAATGTGTCCTTCTCATGTCCACAGTCACAGACTGTCCCTGTGACTTTTCTGAGCTCCAGGAGTTATCTGGCTCTGCCGGCCAACTCTGGGGAGGACAAAGTGTCTGTCACTTTCCAATTTCGAACGTGGAACAGAGCAGGACATTTGCTTTTCGGCGAACTTCAACGTGGTTCAGGGAGTTTCGTCCTCTTTCTTAAGGATGGCAAACTCAAACTGAGTCTCTTCCAGCCGGGACAGTCACCAAGGAATGTCACAGCAGGTAACAGTTGTATTCCCATAAACCTGACGTATCCACATGAAATCATTTGGTAATGAGTGAGTGAGGCAGTGAGATGCTCGATGCCCCCACTAGAGGAAGAGATTGCTGTTTCCTTTTAGACCGTTCCTGTGTGGCACACACAGCCGCCACTAAAGTGTTCTTTTGACCAAAATGACTGTATATGAGAAATATGAAATGCATATTTCTGCAGATGTACCTTCCCATATACAAGGAAAATATGTAATACCCTTAAGCTCCATCCTAAAGAACTAGGGTCAGGACCTCATGGAACAGACAACACCCAGGGGCATGTTCCTCTCCTGTCCTCACTTCTTTCCCTTCTCCGCCCCGCCTCTCCTCTTAGGGTCTGTGCACAAATATTCGATACATAGTAGGCAATTGATAACTATCACCTTATAGTGAAAGATGCTGGCAAATACCAAGAGTTCTTACTCTTTTTTGATAGCTGATTAGTTTTCTGGGATAGCCTAGCACCCTGGAACAATCTCAGCTCCTCCACTTACTGCCCTTCTGAAATGCAAATCACCAAGCCTCCTAAACCTCAGCTGTTTTCACTTGTGAAATGGTAACCCTCAGATCTCCTTTGCAGGGAGAACAGTAGGAAGGAAGTCTGATTTTATTAGCATAATGCCCACCCCACACACAGGCCTCTCATCCCCTCTCCGTCAGGGCTTGTTTTTGTTGGGCAAGTGCTTTGCCATCCCTGCTAGGTTAGGGGCTCAAATCCCACGAGGCCGGACTGAGTAACAGTAGATGGGAACTGATCTCACATGCAGTCCGATGTGGGCACGTTTGTTGACTACAGAGCTGCTCGATTGTGATGACTGGATTTGCACACGGGAGGAGCGCTGGGTCCTAAATCAACATTGTGCCTAAACTGGCATCAGAACCAAATGGGGGCTTTAAAAGAAAAAAAAAAAAAGCGTGATCTGAAAAAGAAGGCACAGATGAAGAGGCTGACTTCTGCTTGAGACCAGGGGATTATCATGCTCAAAAACAGATTCCTTTTGGCTGTAAGAGGCACACGTGACTACACTGCTGTTAAATGTTGTGGTATGAAAGCAAGACCTGTGAAGAAATTCAGAGGGCGGGACCTTATCTCAGTACTTCTGGAACAATCAGGCAAGCCCTGGGTGTTAGAATCTGTGGCCACCTCTCACAGGTGTTTTAGGGGAGATAAAACAGATATTCAGAGGGGATGTATATTTTTTTATCATTTAGAAATGCAAACCTATTTTCCGTTTCTTCATGAATAAGATTTTTTCCAAGAAAGGTTAAAATTGTGACTCACACACAGATACAAAATGAACATATGTCAGAGATTTTCTTTAACTCATTAATCAATGAGAGAACCAGTGTTAGGGAAATAAGATAAAATCGCCTACCAACATAGTGAATCAGTTTCACAAGGTAGAAAATAAATAGTCTTATTACAGAATAAGTATTAAGCCAGACTGTGATGCACATTTCAGGCAATCGCCAATGTGACTGCAAAGACAAATTTCATCCATTTATATAACCAGACAGATACAACCCATTACATGTTCTAAAGATAAAGGACAACTTGTCCTCAAGTAAGAGGACTTGACAGCACCATTTTGCTACACAGCCCATCTTATATTCACCTGGTAACTGGGGAGGCACACTCCTTTATACACAGGAAAACTAAACTCCTTCATGTCTCTTTGACAAGTGGAGCCAGGCACCTATGTTAAACTCCCAGGGAGATAAGGAGTTAGGAGCACTACCTTTCTTGATGTTTACATTTCAAAGAAATGTCTCCAAGGTCCTGAAGAAAACACTTCTGGAAACAAGAAAGAGGCTAAATAACGTTTTTTGTTGTTGTTTTTGTTTGTTTGTTTTAAGATTTTAAAGATGTACAATTACAAGTTTTCTGAAAGAAATGCTGTAAGGAAAAAAAGTGAGTGAAAGTGTGTATCCCTTTTAGCACTAACAAAGTTTTTGTTTGTTTGGTTTGGTTTGTGTTTACCCTTACACCAGTAAGGCCAGTTTAAAGAAGTACCACACATTTATAGTCAGAAAGGAGATACTGAGATGCAAACCTAGCAGAACTTGTCAGTATGCACAGGGAAAGGCAAATCCCTTCCCTGTACACACTTTGCATCTCTATGGACAAGCATTATTTGCATTATTATCAATGTTCTGCAAGTTAACTTCTGTCACAACACAGCTGTAAAGTAACCCAGTCCAAGATGATGGTTTACAATCCTGTAATGTCAGCTAATCTTTCCATTGAAAATACATCCAGTAATCTCTTTTCCCCATTTCAAAGACCACCCTCAATTTTTTTCCTACAGTAGTTGGTTCAGCTTTACTGCTGATGAGTTGCATATATTCTGGATTCAATGAGGTGCTGAGCAAGCACTTCGTCCAGTTCTGGGTTGCACAATAACTAGAATTAAATATAATTAAAGTTCTTAAATCTCATCAGGATTTTGCTTTAGTTCATGCCTTTGTGAGTATGATATTTTGCCTCTGCCGTTAAAATGTTGTAGTTGTTAACAAGAGATCATCTTCATACTCAAATGTGTTTAAAATAACATCTATGTTGTGGGCAATTAATTTAATAACTTCTCATAAAAATATAGATTCCACTGTATCTGATTTTCTTGTGCATAAACTATGGCCAAAGGCCAAACACAACCTAATAGAAAACAAAAGGGAAACAAATGTGGATGATAGACATGAAAACAATTACACAAAGATCTGCTTTTATTTGTCAAAAGACATTCTTAAAGAGGGCACTTTTTGCAGTTATAAAAAGAACATGTCAGAGATTTTGTTTAACTCATTAGTTTATGAGGGAATCGGTAAGATGTTACAACAGGTTCAAAGAATCAAAGATACGTAAGCAGTAAGCTGCAATGATTTTATGCATCGTGTAAAACTGGTTTATTCCATGGGATGGGGTAGAGGAACCAGGAGGATGATCAATTGTATTTCTACCAGATGAAATTCATTTGCATGTCTGTGGACAATAATCATTTGCCTGCTTTCAATATTCTACAATTCACAGGATGATAAATGTATTCAAAGAAGGGGCCAAGCGTGGTGGCTGACGCCTGTAATCCCAGAACTTTGGGAGGCCGAGGCGAGCAGATCACAAGGTCAGGAGATCGAGACCATCCTGGCTAACATGGTGAAACCCCGTCTCTACTAAAAATACAAAAACTTAGCCAGGCATGGTGGCGGGTGCCTGTAGTCCCAGCTACTCAGGAGGCTGAGGCAGGAGAATGGCGTGAACCCGGGAGGCGGAGCTTGCAGTGAGCTGAGACCGCACCACTGCACTCCAGCCTGGGCGACAGAGCAAGACTCCATCTCACAAAAAAAAAAAAAAAAAAAAAAAAAAGAAAAAGAATTCAAAGAAGGTAAAAGGCACGGAGACCTGCCGAATCATATAATCCTCGAGACTGTGTTTAGACAGTGCCTAGTTTTACATTGAAGACATCCAGATTCTTGGTTGATTTTAAAGAATAATTTATTTCCTTACACTTTATTATTACTTCTGCTTGTTTCATACATCACTGAAGGTTAAAATGGAAAGCTAAAATTTTAATGTAAATTTTTAATTTTTAAGAAGTACTACATTTGAAATGCTAATAATATACTAACTTCACATAAATGCATGTTAGGAAGAAAAATAAATCAAGCACAGTCATTTTAATAATATACAGGTTTCCTAAGACTATCAAGTAAAATGTTAACTTTATAGGAAAATTTCTATTAGTCTAAAGCTTATTATGATATATGTAACTTCTGAAATAGTTTTGATCTTCATGTAATTTTAAACTTCAGTGCAATGTTAATTTAATAGGCCTCATGAAGCTAATCTTATTTTTAGACCATTTATTGGCATGTATCTTTGACATATTACCAAGTAAAAGAAAACACAGAATACCTCCAGTGATTTTAAATACCTTAACATTTAAATTTACCATCAAAGACAATTCATTATGTTACCAAATTATTTCACAAGATTAATTTCATAATTACTACTAAGAATCATAAAATAATGTGGATGTGAATGTAAATATATAAAAAATACTGTACATATATAAAGTACACTTCCAGTTCTTTCCTAAGCATTTTTTTATCAAATCTTAAATATGTTTTATTTTATTTTATTTTATTATTTTATTTTATTTTTTTGAGACAGCGTCTCACTCTGTCACCCAGGCTGGAGTACAATGGTGTGATCTCAGCTCACTGCAACCTCCGCCTCCCGGGTTCAGGTGATTCTTGTGCCTCAGGCTCCGAAGTGACTGGGACTATAGGCATGTGCCACCACACCAAGCTAAATTTTTGTTTTTTAGTAGAGATGGGATTTCATCATGTTAGCCAGGCTGGTCTCGAACTCCCGACCTCAGGTGATCCGCCCGCCTCTGCCTCCCCAACTGCTGGGATTACAGGCATGAGCCACCATGCCCAGCAAATAGTAACTTTTAAAAGACAGCATAATAATATCTATAATCATAATGTGTTAGTTCAGAAACACATGAATATATGTTAAAGATTTTAATTAATCAGTGAAGAAACCAGTAAGATGTTACAGTCAGTTCAGAGGAGAATTCAAAGTACTACACATACAGGCAGATAAGAAATGCCAAAATGAATTACAGACAGAAATGAAATGGTCCAGTAACCAACTGCACCCCACCAGGCACAAGTCATTTGCATTTCTATGGGTACAAGTCATTTTGCATTACTATCAGTTTTCTACAATTTACAGGGCTGTAAAATAGCTCAGACAGTGAAAGCGGGGTTTACCTTAATTAATGGGTGCAGTAAGCCAGACATCCAGTGATCTTTCCCCCCATTTCAAATCCTGTTG
Source organism: Chlorocebus sabaeus (assembly GCF_047675955.1). Lineage (NCBI taxonomy): Eukaryota > Metazoa > Chordata > Mammalia > Primates > Cercopithecidae > Chlorocebus > Chlorocebus sabaeus. Next base: position 2,931,887 of record NC_132915.1, on the reverse strand, counting down.
CATCCCATAAGTATGTACAATTATTATGTGTCAACTTTTTCTAAGAAAAGCTTTTCACAGTCATTCTTGACATTTTTTATCAACTCACTTTCTTGATTCTTGTAAAATATTTTTGCTAGATTCAGTGAAGCAAGTAAGTTTTGCATTTAAAGATTGAACCAAACTGTGTTGTTTTTATCCCATTGTAAAGGCTTCTAATGTATATATTTGATAATTAAATTCTAGTTACTTTAAGCAAATTATCAGAATTTATTATAGTGATTCTTCAGAAAGAGTAATATTTTTATTCATGTATTATTGTCATAATAAATGAAATTTTTAAATTAAAGATAGGTGGTTAATTTTTTCTCAGTGATACACTGAATATATATATATACCACTCTTCTCTGACTTATTCAGTGATCTGAATCAAATTGTTTTCAAGTGTTTACAGAGCTCATAATTTAGAGTTGTCTCTGACTGATTATATTTCCTCCAGGTGCTGGATTAAACGATGGGCAGTGGCACTCTGTGTCCTTATCTGCTAAGTGGAGCCATATGAATGTGGTGGTGGACGATGACACCGCTGTTCAGCCCCTGGCGGCTGTGCTCATTGATTCAGGTGACACCTATTATTTTGGAGGTAAGAGAAGGCAACTGAATGACAGTGGCAGTGGAACCACTTTTTATCTTTATTGCTTTGCATTTTGAGTTTCTAGTCAAATTTAAACCAAGTTAATACTGAGAAATAATTTATCTTTAGCTATGAAATTAATACCTTTTGAGTTTGTAAAAAACAGGAAACATTTAATCAATTTTTCTTCCCAATACAAAAATAAGTATCTGCAGAAAGTTTACTTCCTGTTTAAATAACTTGATATTTTCATTTAACATTAAAAGAAAATATATTTGAGCTATACGTAGTAAATAAGTGAAAACTTTCAAATGTCAATATCATATTCATATCTCTACAACAGATAAATCCATTTATACTTCTAACAGTTAACTTGTAAAAACAAAACAAATCATATTGTCTAAAGTCATTGGCTTACATAAAAGATTACTTATATATTTAAGTCTATATCTAAATATATACTATTGAATCATTATTAGTACACAGCTCAGTTTATAGATAGATAGATGGATAAATATTTTTTACAAGGAAGAGTAATAGGAAATACACTGATTATGAAGTACTTTCAAAACATTGACAATAATAAATATTAATTAATAGGAGACAAGCATATTAAATGAATCCAGTATAATTGGTGTTACACCGGTACAAAGTACTGAATGTTTGCTTCCTCCCACCCAGATTCATATGTTGAAATCCTGACCCCCAAAGTCATGGTGTCAGGAGGCTTTGGAGGGTAATTAAGTCAGGAGGGTGGAGCCCTCATGAATGGAATTAGTGGCCTTATAAGAGAGGCCCAAGAGAACTCCCTTGCCTCTCCTGCCATGGGAAGTTATAAGGAGAAGACTGTGGTCTATGAAGCAGACACTGCATCTGCTTTGTCTCAAACTTAGACTTTCCAGCATCCAGAACTGATAGAAATAACTGTTTGTTGTGTAGGCCACTCTGTTCATAGGATTCTGTTAATAGCAGCCCAAACTGACTATGAGAACTCATAAGCTAAATGGAAACAAGTGGATCTTTTGATTATAAAGGAAGTTTGGATTTTTTAAATTAAAAGAACCACTAGGAATAACAGCAAAACCCTGCTATGTATTCTAGAATGCTCCTGTGAGCCCAAAGATGAGGCTTATATATCCGGAAATCACAGTTAAGAGAAATAATCACGTGAGAAAACTTGTCACATGGGGGCATGGATGCCTGTACATTAAAGCATTCTGTTATCATCTCATATCACCACATATATGATAAGAAAACTTATCCTCAATAAGAAAGTTTTCAACTAGGTAAGAAATTCCATGCTGGACACAGATATAGAGAGCCACTTTGCACTGTACCTAAACACTGAGGTGTTACGGAGGTAACTTAATTACTTGTAATTCTTACCGGAAAGGTAAATATATTCAACCTTTCTTAGTAATAAAAATTGTATGTAAACAGAAATATAGATCTAGTAATAGAAGACTTGCTATATACATACAGTCCTATACATTGCATTTTACCTCATCAGTATTTGTGGTGTTTCACAAAGAATATGTACTTTTCCAAATATACAGTCACAGACATTCAAAGACTTCACTGAGCTGCCCTCTGGCACACACTGTGTATTTAAATTATTTAAGAAAATTAAAATGGCCTGAGGAATCTCTGAGCAGACAAAGCCTTGTAAGTGGTCTTAACTTTGCTTGATTTACCAATATAAGCAAAACTTTTAACTTGAGCTATTTCTTGTAAATGGCTTTAAAAAAAAAAAAAAGTCAAACTTAAGGCTAACCAATCAGAAGCCACCAATTAACTTATATAACTAGAGACTTTCCAGCAGGATCAACCAAGTAAGGCAATTGTATAACTACAACCAGTGAAAAATCTGCTCCTGTATTACCTTACAGAAGCTGGCCCTTTTCGTTCTCTTGAAAGGGTCTCTGAACCAGTTCCCATTTGAAGCTGCTTCAGCAGTGATTGATGAATCACTGTTTTGTGCCTCCATTACCTTTTATTAATGGATACATTTATATCTCTAGTTGGATGCTTTTTCCTCTAAGCAGACACAAAGTAAACCTGAAGAGCTTAAGATTTTTATTTTATTTATTTATTTATTTATTTTTTTGAGACAGAGTCTCGCTCTGTTGCCCAAGCTGCAGTGCAGTGGCGCAATCTCGGCTCACTGCGAGCTCTGCCTCGTGGGTTCATGCCATTCTCCTGCTGCAGCCTCCCGAGTAGCTGGGATTACAGGAGCCCACCACCACACCTGGCTAATTTTTTGTATTTTTAGTAGAGATGGGGTTTTCACCATGTTAGCCAGGATGGTCTCAATCCCCTGACTTTGTGATCCACCCACATCGGCCTCCCAAAGTTCTGGGATTACAGGCATGAGCCACCGCACCAGGTCAAGATTTTGAGAATTAGTTAATGCCTTGATTTATCTTGAGTGGATAATAATATAAGGAGTCCTCAGAAAAATGTAGCCATGCCTGCCAACCTTTTCAGAAGAGCGAAGTTAGCTTAAGGAATAATCACTGGTCCAAGGTCATTAGTGATCTGAGAAATTTCACGTGCTGAGGATGATGCCAAATTCAGGGTTTCCAAGTACGAGTACCAAGATAGCTCCTATACCTGCTCTCAGCCATATGTGGTATAGACAATCATCTCAACAAAATTTTTCCAAACCAAGTAGAGAAAAACAGTAAACAGAACAGAGAGGATGGGACTAAAATCTATCCCTCCTTTAGGATGAGGGCTAAAATCTGCATGACAGAAACAGATGACAAGAGTTTGATCTACACTACTTTGTTTTCACAACTGCTAGCCCAGATGAAATAGGTCCAGAAACTACTGAAATAAGCAATAGAAAATCTCAAACATTACAGTCTTTGACAATGTGTATTCATATATATTCCCATTTCCTTCAGAAAATACGTGATGCTTCTCTTTTTTTTTAAACTTATTTTAGGTTCAGAGGTATATATGTGCAGGTTTGTTACACAGGTAAATTGCATGTAATGGGGGCTTGGTGCACAGATTATTTCATCACCCAGGTAATGAGCATAGTACCCAGTAGGTAGTTTTTCGATCTTCACCCTCCTCCCACCCTCCACCCTCAAGTAGGTTGTGGTGTCTATTTTTTCCTGCTTTGTGTCCATGTGTGCTCATTATTAAGCTCCCACTCATAAGTCAGAATACGTGGTGTTTGGTTTTCTGTTCCTGTGTTAGTTCACTTTGGATAATGGCCTCCACCTCCATCCATGTTGCTACAAAGGACATTATCTCATCCTATTTTATGGCTACATAGTATTCCATGGTATATATGTACTATATTTTCTTTATGCTACCGTTGATGGGTACTTAGGTTGATTCTATGTCATTGCTATTGTGAATGAACATACACATCTATGTGTCTTTAAGGTAGAAGGATTATTATTCCTTTGGGTGTGTACTCAATGGGGTTGCTGGGTCGAGTGGTAGCTCTGCTTTAAGTTCTTTGAGAAATCACCAAACTGCTTGCTGCAATGGCTGAGCTAATGTATAACCCCCCAGCAGTGTATAAGCACTCCCTTTCCTCCACAGCTTTACTGGCACCTGTTATTTTTTGCCTTTTAAATAATAGCCATTCTGACTGGTGTGAGATGGCATCTCATTATGGTTTTGATCTGCATTTATCTCATGACTAGTGATGCTGAGGAGTTTTTCATATGCTTGTTGGCCACATGTATATCTTTCGAAAAGTGTCTGTTCACATCCTTTGCCCGTTTTTTAATGGGGTAGTTTTTTTTTCTTACTTGTTAATTTAAGTTCCTTATAGATTCCAGATATTGGACCTTTGTCAGATGTATAATTTGTGAATATTTTCTTCCAGTAGGTTGTCTGTTTACTCTGTTGATAGTTTCTTTTGCTGTGCAGAAGCCCTTTAATTAGGTCCCATTTGTCAACTTTTGTTTTTGTTGCAATTGCTTTCGGTGTCTTTGTCATGAAATCTTTGCTTTGTCCTATGTCCAAAATGCTATTTCCTGTATTTCCTAGGTTATCTTCCAGAGTTTTTATAGTTATAGGCTTTACTTTTTTTTTTTTTTTTTTTTTTTTTGAGACAGGGTCTCACCTGTTGCGCAGGCTGGAGTGCAATGGCACGATGCAGCCTCAACCTCCCAGGCTTAAGAGATTCCCCTGCCTCAGCCTCCTGATTAGCCAGGACTACCAGCGCGTGCCACCAGACTCAACTAATAATAATTATTATTATTATTATTTGTAGAGATGAGGTCTTGCTATGTTGCCAGGCTTGTCTCAAACTCTGAGACTCAAGCTGTCCTCCCACCTCACCCTCCCAAAGTGTTGGGATTATAGGCATGAGCCACTGCACCCGACAGGTTTTACATTTTACTCTTTAATCCATCTTGAGTTGATTTTTGTATATGGTGTAAGGAAGGGATCCAGGAACTGCTTATGGTTAGCCAGTTATCCCAGCACCATTTATTGAATAGGGAGTCCTTTCCCTATTGCATGTTTTTGTCGACTTTGTCAAAGATGAAATGGTTGTAAGTTTGTGGCACTATTTCTGGGCTCTCTATTTTGTTCCATTGGTCTGTGTGTCTGTTTTTGTACCAGTACTATGCTATTTTGGTTACTATAGCCTTGTAGTAGAGGTTGAAGTTGGGTAACGTAATGCCTCCAGATTTGTTCTTTTTGCCTTGGATTCCCTTGGCTATTCAGGCTTTTTTTTGATTCTATATTAATTTTAAAATAGTTTTTACTGGTTCTGTGAAGAATGCCATTGGTAATTGGATAGGAATAGCATTGAATCTATAAATTACTTTGGGCAGTGTGGCCCAATATGGTTAAAAACCATATTTATTATTCCTGTCCATGATTATGGAATGTTTTTCCATTTGTATGTCATCTATGATTTCTTTGAGCAGTGTTTTGTAATTCTTGTTGTAGAGATCATTCACCTCCCTGGTTAGCTGTATTCCTAGGTATTTTATTCTTTTTGTGGTAATGCGAATAGGATTACATTCTTGATTTGGCTCTCAGCTTGCATGTTGTTGGCATATAGGAATGCTACTAATATTTGTACATTAATTTTGTATCCTGAAACTTTACTGAGATTATCAGATCAAGAAGCTTTTGGGCAGAGATGTTGGGGTTTTGTAGTTATAGAATCATATAATCTGCAGACAGACAGTTTGACCTCCTCTCCTCCTATTTAGATGTGTTTTATTTCTTTCTCTTGCCTGATTGCTCTGGCTAGGACATCCAGTACTATGTTGGGTAGGAATAATGAGAGAGGGTATCCCTGTCTTGTCCCAGTTTTCAAGGGGAATGCTTCATATCTTTTGCCTATTCAGTATGATGGGTTTGTCATAGGTGGCTCTTATTATGTTGAAATATGTTCCTCCAATGCCTCGTTTGTTGAGGGTTTTTAACATGAAGGGATGTTGAGAAAATACCTGATGCTTCTCTAGAGACAAATATATGAAAGCAAACAACATTTCATGAAGGATTGAGGAATATTTTGTGGCAGCAAGAATGACTCTCCAAGATGCCCTAATCCCTGAAAACTGTGAATATGTTACGTCACATAAGGGATTTTGCAGATGTAATTAAGGTTGCAGACTTTAAGATAGGAGATGATCGTGATTCATGCAGTGGGCTGGAATGTAATCACATGAGCACTTAAGAGATTTAACTTGGTTGGAGGCAGAAGAGACACAGAAGAGAGGTGTGGGTGAGGCGAAGCCAGAGAAACTAGAAGCAGAGAATGTCTCTCTGCAGCATTGCTGGTTTAGAAAATGAACTGGGCACCATGAAGAGCGATGCAGGCAGCCTGACGCTGCTGAGAGGCCCCAACTACCAGCCGGTGATGAACTGGGACCTCACTCCTACAACTACAAGAAGATGAATTCTGCTCTAACCTGCATTTGCTTGGACACACGTTCTCCCCTAGAGCCTTCATTAAAGAGCCCAAGAGCACCTTGATTTTGTCCTTGTAAGACTATAAGCAAGGTCATCATTCCAGCCCTCCCACACTTCTAAAGTGAGAGATAGTAAGAGAATGTTTTAGTGATTGGTTACAGTGATGATGAAAAGCTGATACACATTCCAGCCTCCATCACATCCATTTACAGACATTCCCATTCAGTTCTGAACCCTTGGACAATGGCCAAAAAAAAAAAAAAAAGGTTTTCTCAAACACACCCTGAGAATATATATGGCCCTGAAAGAGAGAGAGAGAGAGAGAGAGAGAGAGAGAGAGAGATGGCCAGGCGCGGTGGCTCACACTTGTAATCCCAGCACTTTGGGAGGCTGAGGCAGACAGATCACCTGAGGTCAGGAGTTGAAGACAAGCCCGGCCAACATGTTGAAACCCTGTCTCTACAAAAATACCAAAAAAAAAAAAAAAAAAAAAAAATTAGCCGGGCATGACGGCAGGTGCCTGTAATCCCAGCTACTTGGTAGGCTGAGGCAGGAGAATCACTTGAAAAACTAAACTAAAATATAAATAGATACACACACACACACACACACACACACACACACACATACACACACACACAAAGAGAGTAGTTTCAACAGAAAGTCAAAATAGCCAACACAGTTTCTGTGTTTTGTTTTGTTTTGTTTGGATTGTGTATGGCCTTGGAGCTAAAGTAACAAACATGATCATGAACCATATAGGGACACAGTGACAGAAATGGGAAGGCTGATCCATGATCATACATGCATACATGCATACATACATACACTATGGATTCCAAAGTCCCCTTTGACCTAAAAGTATGAGAAGAGCCCATAACCCATTTGAAATAGATACTCAGCAACCACAACCCAAACTGTATATGTCTAAGTAAAGTTGTTCTTATTTCAGAGATGATATTATGAATTGAATTGTTTTCCCTCAAATTCATATGAACCCCAGAATGTGACCTTGTTTGGAGATAGGATCTTTGCAGAGGTAATCAAGTTAAAATGAGGTCATTAAGGTGAGCCCCAATCCAGTATGACCAGTGTCCTTATAAAAAAGGGAAATGTAGGTGCAGAGACACACACAGGGAAGATGCTGGGACAACACACAGGGAGAACGCCTCGGGAAGACAGAGGCCTAGAGTGTTACACCTGCAAGGCCAGAGCTGCTTACTGTGTTCCTCCCTGACCCCACCTCCCACCTGGGGCTGAGCTTGACCCAGGCCTTACCACCCACTGCTGCTACTCTGCCATAAATCCCTTTTTAAAAAATTTTAAAATACTTATTTGACAAATAAAAATTCTATATATTCAAGGTATACTACGTTATGATTTGATATAGGTATACACTGTGTTCTGATTACCACAGTCAAGTTAATTAACACACCCAGCACACTACACAAGTTACCGTGTTGGTGGCAGAGGGGAGTGAAGACATTTAAAATCTACTGTCTTTCCAAATTCCAGGTAAATAAAACAGTATCATCCCCTATAGTCACCATGCTGGATCCCTTTTGTTTCATAGGGTTGTTGAAAAAAGACTGCGAATTAAGGACTGAAATGCATGTCTTCCAGATAGGCCTAAATAAAGGATCACACTCGGGAACCAGTTTTAAATAGACCACCCTTTATGGAGCTTCCCTTCATCACCGTGCCCAGTGGAATTGTAACAATGCTAAATGAGTGCCGTTACCTTTTTCACTGCTTTATGTGCTGGTTTTATGGCACCACACAGGTGTCCCCGGAGCCTTGGCTCCTCTGCAGCATCTTACTGATGTGCCACTGCCTCACAAAGAAAGGCCATGTTTTGCCCAAAGTGACTAATAGTTCAACTCAGTCCGTTATTTCAGCTTATTTTTATTGCCCAGTAATGATGCGGTGAAACATTTTACTAAGTCGGGGAGCACATCAGCCTTTCCTAGACAATGATAAACAGAATATTTGCCAGCTCAGTCAATGACTGAGTACAACCAAGAGACACTGCAGCCTAAGAGAGGGCAGTCAGAGTGGGAGGTCACAGAAGGGTGCAATAAATCTTCTCCCCAGGGATGTTTACGCAGAAAGTCCTTGGTCATTAGAAATGTCATTTAACTGTAAATAATAAGATACATTTGCTAATCAATGCTTGAGATGCTTCCTGAGAGTATTAGTATAGTTTTGCATTTTACTATTTTTTTTCCAGAATCCTTTTAAAATTATGTTGGAGACAGCACAATATGAAAGTAAAATTCATCCCTAAAACTGCCTGTCAGCATGGAAATTATAAATCTTATTTTCTAAACTCTGGCAGTCCTTCACAGCAAACTATCCACAGAGCAATTGTGAAAACAGACAATGTCAATCTGCAAAGTTTCTGATTGTTTTCTTTCCTCATATTCTGAGGTGTGCATATGTGCCCAAAATTGTATTAAAACATTTGCTATAGATGACAGATTTTATAACAAAAAACAAGCCAGTATATCTAAGACCTGTCATTTCAAAAGTAAAATATTTAGGAAGCACTAAAAGGGATAAGACTGAAAGTACCATTCATTTTTTAAGTGATACTAAATAAAGTTGATTACAGAAAATGATTTATCGAAGTATAAATATAGTATCACCTTTATGGTTGAAATTCTCCAGGTGAGATTTTATAACGTCCCGTTATCCAAGTACACATTTCCATAAATATATACATGCTAGTGTTAGAAATGCTTTTGAGTTATTTTTACTCATATCATAATTTTGTTCATTTTTAATGTGAAATAGATCATATATGTACAGTTATAAATATATTACTAATAATTTTTTCAAAAGAATATATATTGTTACATGAATATACCACATTGTATCAGTTCTACTGTCCCATTTTGCTATTGTTAGGCAATTTTCATTTTTGCTTTTAGATTTGCTTTATAAAATTTAGGAGAGTGGTGTTTATTTTCTTTTGCTTTTTTTTTAGACCGGGAGTCACTCTGTTGCCCAGGCTCGAGTGCAGCGGAGCAATCACAGCTCACTGCAGCCTCTGCCTCTCCAGGCTCAAGCACTTCTTCCACCTCAGCCCCCAGAGTAGCTGGGACTACAGGCCTGCACCACCACACCCAGCTAATTTTTGTTGTTGTTGTTTTTCTTCATATTTTGTAGAGACAGAGTTTTGCCATGTTGTTCAGGCTGGTCTGAGGTGATCCACCCACCTCAGCCTCCCAAAGTGCTGGGATTACAGGCATGAGCCACCATGCCCAGCGTAAAATTCAGTTTTTAAAATATTCTTACATACCTAGTTTTTCCAGTGAATTTTGCATTCCTTGTGTGTGCTTTTGAAACTTTATTTACCCATCTGTATAGTAAACTTTGGGAAACACCAGCTCTAACCACTATGTTTAACAGTATAAGCTGGTTGTTAAATTTTACTGATGCATATAAACCCAAAATAAACAGCCTTTGGTTCAGCTAGTATTCATTACTCATTTTAGTTATTTAAAGACCCAAATTCTTCTTGAATGCTGTGCAGTGCATTGAAAGAGACTAATAAGCCCTTTTCTGTTTTCTTAGCAAATTTAATTCTTGGGATATTTCTGTTCATATGGTTTCCTATGACACATAGCATCACTAAGAATCAAATAAGTGAAACTGAAAAGATGAAAACTAATCCCTTAATCCAGTTTTAATAATGAGTTTGTTTTATTATGTTTCTTTTTCCTTTCCATTTGTTTTATATTGGCCTGGAGAAAACAGGCTTGATGGATAAAATCCACAGTATTTTCTTCCTAACTAGCTTATATAGAATGGCCTGAATATGTACAGCTGCAGACACTAACTTCATTCATACAGTATAATATCCACCAATGATTGAAACTAGTCAGCTGCGCATGTTATTTATTTAAAAGGATTTGGATTTTATACAATATTTAAAAGCCACAAAATGAAAAGGGATCAATCACCATACACCTTGGAAGTCTTTCCACCAGTCTCAGTATCCAACAGCCGTGAAGGCTGTGACCTTTTTCCTTCTTTTCTTAGCCTGCTGGTCTTTTAAGGGTCACCGGAGATGAGCCATGCTCTAGTTCTTAAAATCAAACTTGTTCCACCAAATCCAAGACCCTGAATTTGTCCAAATGATAAAAACATCCTCTTGCCACCTGTCCACCAAAATACCTTCTATTTAAGTGAACAACAGCTTTAATTGCTGACTCAACTCTCAAATTCTAAAAATGTCTGTACTGCATCATCAGGGGCACCAAGAAGTGCACATATCACACAATTCCCAACTTTGCCATATTTTTCATGGCAAAATTGGAAAATACCGTGGACTTCATCCATCAAGCCTGTTTTCTCTTAGCCAATATAAATTGACAATGGAAAAGAAAAAGAAACATAACAAAACAAACTCATTATTAAAACTAGATTAACTATACTCTTTTCAGTTTTACTTATTTTATCCTTAATGATGCCATGTCTCATAGGAAACCATATGAACTGAAAAATATGTCATCACACATTCTTCCCTAGTTTCAACTTCCAAGTCTTCATCCACCTTCCCTGCACCAACCATGCCCCTTAGTAGGACCACGTTAGTAGGACTCAAGTATTTCAGTCAGTGGATTTGTACCTGATTCTTCAATGCATCTTTCTCCGCGGCATCGCCCATGATGTTCTTACCGCCAGGTTTGCTGGTCTTCCCCACCGGAAAGGCGGCGCGCAGCCCCTGCTGGTGCTCCCCGAGGCCCTGGCCTTCCCGGAAGCCACGCTTCTGCATGATGTTGTGCGCCACCGTTCCCACCACGTTAGCGAGGAAGGAGCTACTAGGCCGGTTTGGAGATCTCCGTCTGTCCTGTTCCTCCTTCACTGGGGGAGGAATGGAAGCTTTGGAAGACCATGATTGAGGTCTTGAATCCTCTTCCTAAGGAAAATCTCGGGGTGACTCTGTCTTTCTCTACCAGGGAAGTAGGTGGGGCAATGGCAGCTCCGCCCTACTTATTTTCCTCCTCTCTCTTTCCTAATCTTAGTCTTCATCAGAATCTGGATCTGGTCGCCTTGATCAGAACCCCCCTAGCTTTCTGCCTGTCTTTAGGCCTCTTTTCCCTTTCTCCTATTTCCTTTCGTATTTCTAGCTCCTGCTGTGTCTGTCATTCCTCTCTTTGGCGCTTCACTACTTTCTCATAATCATAAACATAGAATCATATTCGTCAGCTAAGGGAATCAGAATGTCTCCTGCAGAAACCCAGTGGGAACAGCATCCTTCAGCCCAGCTGCTGCATGCCGTGGTGTGTCCCCAATTTGCAGGTCATCTGAGGAGCCGCCTGGCCTTAGGACAATGACTGGGGCAAGAGCTGCACTGTTTCTTCCTTTGGCTCTTTCCCTGAGTGAGCGCTGCCTTCCCCACCTGAAGCTGAGGCTGCAGAAGTTTGACGTTTTGGGACCAGCCTTCTGCTTTTGAGTCACTTGTCTCCATTCCCAGGCCATCATATGGGGACATCTTTTTTTTTTTTTTTTCAATTTAATGTTGCCCTGCTGATTCTACCCATGGGTAACCAGGTTAATACGAACAAATGAAGAAGGAGAAGAAAAATGAGAAGGAAGAAGGAAGAAGAAGAAAACCCACCAATTTCCTGATGCCAAATAAATGGAAAATGTTATTTGTACCAAAGAAACCTTGAGAGAGACTTGGAACAAATCATGGGCGGATTTCTGGACCTCACTAGATTTATTTTAATAGAAAGTTTAGGCCAGGCGTGGTGGCTGACGCCTGTAATCCCAGCACTTTGGGAGGCCAAGGTGGGTGGATCATCTGAGGTTAGTATTTCAAGACCAGCCTGGCCAACATGGTGAAACCCTGTCTCTACTAAAAATACAAAGATAAGCTGGGCATGGTGGCGGGCGCCTGTAGTCCTAGCTACTAGGGAGGCTGAGGCAGGAGAATCACTCGAACCCAGGAGGTGGAGGTTACAGTGAGCCAAGATGGCGCCACTGCACTCCAACCTGGCAACAAAGCAAGACTCCGTCTCAAAAGAAGGAAAGTAAGTTTAATTCAGAGATGCAGACCTATCTTCTGTACTGTCATTTGTCCATTTTTTTTTTCTAGTCTGAGATTTCATCTTTTTGAAGTGTTTTTCAAGCAGCACGCTGTACGGTTGCAGATTGTGCATATAGCCTGCATTTTTTGCCTTCATGCCTGAAACAGAGATTGACTGAAGGTCAAATTATTTTAAACTTACCTTTATGGGATCTTTCTGCTATTCTATGCCATACCTCCTTCCATCATATTGAGAATACAAAATTGACTGTTGTATCACCAGTCCTCACATCCTTCTTATAGGAAGTTGCTAGACCGAGAACTTGTGGCAACACTGCATTGAAGTCTGTCACTGCGGTAACACACAGGGACAATTTTCTTGCCAACCTTATATGCTTACACAAATGAAAATAACCGGGCTAAAATTTTCATGGGTCTTAATATCTTTATTTGTTTGATTTCATATCTAAAAACACGCAGTACTTTATGATTCGAATTTGTCCTGAAAGTTTCTTAACTTTTTTTGGGGTCACCTGGATTTATTTTAATTTTTTTTTTCTAACAGAGTTATTGAATTTATTTTATTTAAGAATAACTTGGCGGTGCTCAGTGGCTCACGCCTGTAATCCCAGCACTTTGGGAGGCTGTGGCAGGCGGATCACGAGGTCAGGAGATCAAGACCATCCTGGCTAACACGGTGAAACCCCATCTCTACTAAAAAAAAAAAATAGCCGGGCCTGGTGGCGGACACCTGTAGTCCCAGCTACTCAGGAGGCCGAGGAAGGAGAATGGCGTGAAGCCGGGAGGTGGAGCTTGCAGTGAGCTGAGATCGTACCACTGCACTCCAGCCTGGGCAACAGTGCGAGACTCCGTCTCCAAAAAATAAATAAATATATTTATGTATCAGGAAACACCACTTGGTGAAAGAAAGATTAGCAGAACTGTTGATATTCCTATAATTCATTACTTGTAAATATTTATTGAATTAATAATCCTCCTAATTCTTTTTTTTTTTTTATACTTTAAGTTCTAGGGTACATGTGCATAGTGTGCAGGTTTGTTACATATGTATACTTGTGCCATGTTGGTGTGCTGCACCCATCAACTCGTCAGCACCCATCAATTTGTCATTTACATCAGGTATAACTCCCAATGCAATCCCTCTCCCACCTCCCCCCTCCCCATGATAGACCCCTGTGTGTGATGTTCCCCTTCCCGAGTCCAAGTGATCTCATTGTTCAGTTCCCACCTATGAGTGAGAACATGCGGTGCTTGGTTTTCTGTTCTTGTGATAGTTTGCTAAGAATGATGGTTTCCAGCTGCATCCATGTCCCTACAAAGGCGATCATTAAAAAGTCAGGAATCCTCCTAATTCTTAACCTAAAGTGTTTATTTCTTAATGATTAGTGAAATGCAGTAGAATTATACAAAGTTCACTCTCTTCAGAGTTCCCATTCTTCAGAAGATTCTGCTGTACCATTTAAACTTACATTTCTTTTTTAAATATAAAAATATAAAAGATTTTAGTCTTCAAGCTTTTAAAAAATATGATGTTAAATGTTAAACTTCCAAGTCTCTGTGAGGTTATGTATAAAGTTTAGATAATCTAAAATGAAGTCTTAAATAGGAGGGAGACTTTTACTTTAGGAATCGAAAGCAGAAAATATTAAACTGTTAAAGAGATAAAGCTTCAGTTATTAAAATAGAAATCTAAACACAACATTTATTTTTTTTTTGGAGACCTTTAGGGAGGAAATATGAGTACAGGCATTGAGAGGTGCTTCATTGATTCCAGTAAGAGGAATCTTCATTGACTATTTTTTGAAATTGTACTAGTGATTAACAATATAAGGTCAAAGAGAGATCAGTCAGTGAAAAACACAGAAGTACAAATTCTGTACTTCATTTTTTTTTTCATTTTAATAAAGAAAGAACACTAAATAAAACACAATCCTCTGGTGATAAATATTGCTCTACATTTACTATAATCTTTGGAGAAAAGGATATTTGCATGGTTTCAAAGTGTCATGCTAAATATTAGGTTTAATACCTAATATTTGAATGATTGGGAAAGAAAATAAGAAATTATATCTCACAAGTTTGAAAGAAACAGTGCTTACAGAATCAATATAAGCCAGCTTCTTTTTTAAAATAAGGCAAAGGATAAAATTTTTCAAAAGCTATAATTTCATAATGTGCAATTATTAAATTTCTGTTGTCATTGGCATTACAGCATTATGAAATGAGGTGCCTCTTTCATATTTCTATGTTAAAATTAAGTATCATTTAGATCAGAGGTAGACAAATCATGGTCCATGGCATATTACATTAACCCAAATGAATAATTGCTTTGTATTTTTAAAGGGTTATAACAAGAAGGATATGCAACAGAGACCAGGTGTGACCCACAAAACCGAAAATGTTTGCTATCTGGCATTTTACAGAAAACCTTTGCAGACTCCTGACTTAGACAAATGCCTTATAATTTTATTCTGAATTAATATGACTCTGCAAACAGTTGTCTTTAAATAAAAAGACATTTTACAATTATTATGTTCTCTTTCTTTAACTAGAGTGTGTACTTTCATCCTTTTCCTTATTTTTCAAACTTTGAATTAGAGTTCCATTATTAGGTTATATATTGTAACTCAGAGGTTAGCAGTAAGTTCAAGACACTGCTTCCCTATATGCTTGTACTGGTGTGGAGTAATACTGCTTAAGTCAAAGTCAGGCACTAACCACTACTTCTTATAAGTATTGTTCTTGTTTCACAAAACAAGCCCGGATAGTAAAAGGAAATGATGTCATAAGCATTGCCATTTGTTATTTAGGTGATATTAACTGATGGTTATGGTGAAACTTCTCATATTTAACTTCTAATATTGGAAAAATCAAATGTCTATTTTCTTTCTTTCTATTCATGGAACATTCCGGACTGCAAATTTTTATCCTTATGTACCCTAACCATGTGTTAAGTCCTGTTACTTTTCGTGGTGTTGTTAACATTAGAATTTAATCTTTGGTTATATATTTGACTAAAGCACCTAATACCAAAGAAAGTGTTACTAGAAAAGCAAATCTAGGTGTTTCCACCCAGTCAGTATTTTTAAAAAAATTGTTTTTACATACTCCCAAAGGCACATACATCACAACACACAAAAATACCTATAGGGTAGATATTTAACATGTTTTAGATAAATGGTAGTACACAATTATATTTTTATGTAGCATTTTTCACACTTCATAAATCCAGTATATCCTAAATAAAATGTGGGCTGTGAGTTCAATTATTTTAATTTAACCTCCACTTTCATTTTTTTTACTTACACTACGTGATGCTAAAATGCATGATTATTTCTTAGATGAGATTTCACAAAAGAAGCCAAACCTCTTTTCAGTTGGTTGGGCAATAATTCCTGTTATAGGAATTTTAAATCTGAATTTTCCCCATAATTTCTTATTCTGAATTCCAGGTATTATCTTAAATTTGATCAGTTCTAACCTTGCCCCTTCTCACCTCTCTAATGAATGGTGAAGCTCATCACATCATACCGATGTCCATAAACAAGGAGTAGCCCCAATCTTCATATAGTAAATACTGTGGAATAGTTTTGTCATAGTTATTGCTTTTGTCCTATTTTTGTCTCCATATTCAGGCTGCCTGGACAACAGCTCTGGCTCTGGATGTAAAAGCCCCGTGGGAGGGTTTCAGGGCTGCCTGAGGCTCATTACCATTGGTGACAAAGCGGTGGATCCCATCTCAGTACAGAAGGGGGCGCTGGGGAGTTTCAGGGACCTCCAGATAGACACCTGCGGCATCACAGACAGGTAAGGGCCATCCTAGGTCACTTTAGCTTACCTGTTTTCAAAGTTGAAGAAAGCAAATGTAGACAGCTGGAAAAAGGCATTCTGTTCTCTTTGTTGTTGTTGTTGTTATCTTTCTTTCCAGAGGGAATGAAATAGTCATAATTACTATGAGGATTAGAAAACTGCATCTTGGCTGGGCACAGTGGCTCACGCCTGCAATCCCAGCACTTTGGGAGGCGGAGGCGGGTGGATCACAAGATCAGGAGATCAACTTCATCCTGGTTAACATGATGAAACCCCATCTCTACTTAAAAAAATACAAAAAATTAGCCGGGAGTGGTGGGGGCGCCTGTATTCCCAGCTACTTAGGAGGCTGAGGCAGGAGAATGGCGTGAACCCGGGAGGCGGGGCTTGCAGTGAGCCGTGATCGCGCCACTGCCCTCCAGCCTGGGGGGCAGAGCGAGACTCCGTCTCAAAAAAAAAGAAAGAAAGAAAGAAAGAAAACTGCATCGCTAATGGAATAAATTTTTTAAATGATAGTATTGTATTAGAAGACATACACCTTACGGATTTTATCTTAATATGATCCCAAGTTGCTCAGCTAATAGTTATCAAGCTCGCTTTCACAACCACACACCCATCAGTTGAATGATATTTTTCCAACAGAGAAAATAAAAAGTAATTTCTCCTAGAAAAGTTTGAATCATAAAGATGGATGAAGATATGTGCCAAAGGACATACAGTGAAATATGGAGAAGGTTAAACAAGAAAAACATTTAATTAAAATAAGTATTACAACCACAGTTACGCTAGTTGTGCCATAATTTTACAATGATTTTGGCTGAGAAGAATCACAGGGTCACACCTGGAAAAACAATATTTCTACATATGATTTGCCGTAGTGCATTTGGTATTTACTTTCAGTGAATAAATAAGTGCTACATATTTCAAAATTTAAAGTTATATCTACACCTGGTAGAACTTTCAAAACCTGCCTTCTTCATGGAGTAAATTCTGTTAGTCAATTCTGTTTTAAACATTAACTGTAAAATTATCATCTCTGGCTAAACAGGTTTTAATTTATAACTCATAGTGACATATTAAAAAAACATAATTTCTACTAAATGAAAAGTTCATTCATATGAACTTTATTCAGCACAGAATAATTTCCCCCTGTGAACATTCTGCTGATTTGTAGGAAAAATGGATTAATTAAAAGATGAGGCGTATATGTATGAAGTGTAAGAATTTGTCAAGTACCTCTCACTCTTGAGATTCCAATTCTTGACACACAGCTGGGACTGCATTTACATCTCAACACCAGCTCCAGAACCCGACTCTGTAGTGGGGAGGGTAGTTGGGAAGGTTTCTGGCCATTTGCTCACTTAATAGAATCCCACGTTGCTCTGCTAACTAGCCAGGGAGCTCAGTTCTGCCTGGGTTAAGGGGAAATATCCCATGTGCCCACACTGTGAGTGACAAGAGCTGTCAGCTCAGCTGTGATGCAAGTGTGATTTTCTCCACTTGCATGACATTATTTTGATATCTTGTTAATTACAGGCAAAATATGATCCATTTGCAGTATATCTGTTATGAGATATGTATCATAAGGCTGCCTTTTCTCAGAGATGATCCACGTTGCCTGCTTTGTGCATGTAGCTCCCAAAGTACAAAACTATTGTTTTTACTGTTATAGGCTGTTTTGTTTTAACCTTAAAGTCCCAAGAGTTACACTGGTGCCTAACCTGGTCTCTAGGATCCCATATTTTAAAAAGATCTCCAAACTGTACCCCAAAGTTAGTTGTAAACATGCTGAAGTAAGCATGTATGTGTGAGCCACACTTAAACTTCAGCCATGACGTGTACAGTAATCACTGCAGATAAGGGTTTTAAGAAAGCACTTTTAAATTATTTTCAAATAGGGCTACAAATGAAGGCTATTCACTGTTTCATTCCCAAAGTCAGAACATAGAAGACTAGCTCCTCTGAGATTATTTTGAAAACCTGAATTTTATAAAGCAATAAAATTAGAAAACTTTGGGGACACAAAATGACATTCTACAGAGTTAAAATTAAAGACCTTTGCTGTTCCCTTTATGTTCAGTATTGAAATCCTGAAAATACTGAAAATTCACTTTTAAGTATCCGGAAAACAGGCCTGTAAGCATCTATTAGCCTTTCTTTGTTGTTAACAACAGCAGCAGCAACAACAACAAAAAGCTCTAATTGTATTAGTCTGTTCTCATGCTGTTAATAAAGATATACCCAAGACTGGGTAATTTATAAAGGAAAAAGGCTTCATGGATTCACAGTTCCACATGGCTGGGGAGGCCTCACAATGATAGCAGAAGGTGAAGGGGAAGCAAGACACATCTTACATGGTGGCAGGCAAGAGAACCTGTGCAGGGAAACTCCGCTTTATAAAACTATCAGATCTCGTGAGACTTATTCACTCTCACAAGAACAGCATGAGAAAGACCTGCCAGCATGATTCAGTTCCCTCCCACAGGTTCCCTCCCATGACATGTGGGAATTATGAGAACCACAATTCAAGATGAGATTTGGGTGGGGACACAGCCAAACCATATCACTAATTTGCAAAGTAGAAACATGTTATTCAAATACCAGACCTAAAAATCCTACTTAGAGACAGATATAGGGTATGAAGTTATCTCTTTTGGTCAAAATTGTAAGCTATGCAAAAAATAGCAATGGGCACTTTGGATGACAGAATCACAAATAACGGATGTTTACGTTTGGATAGGTTTTTTTGTTTGTTTGTTTGAGATGGAGTCTCATTCTGTCATCCAGGCTGGAGTACAGTGGCATCATCTCAGCTCACTGCAAGCTCTGCCTCCCGGGTACACGCCATTCTCCTGCCTTGGCCTCCTGAGCAGCTGGGACTACAGGTGCCTGCCACCATATCCAGCTAATTTTTTGTATTTTTAGTAGAGATGGGGTTTCACCCTGTTAGCCAGGATGTCTCGATCTCCTGACCTCGTGATCTGCCTGCCTCTGCCTCCCAAAGTGCTGGGATTACAGGCGTGAGCCACTGCGCCCAGCCAGGATAGGTTTTAACTTCTTACATCACCTCTTACATCACACTCCTGTACTCTTAAGGTTTGCTCTGTATACCACATGGCAGAGCTTCCAGTTGGGTCCTACTGCGTTCCAACTGGGGCTCCCTGAGCAGGGAGGCCTCCATCACCTCCTCTCCCGGCTGTGCTGACCAGGCCGCTCACCCTACTCCTGCCCTCCCTCTGCCATCTTCCCCTGTGTTAGCCTTCTGCATGCTAGCTACTTCCTCTATTATTTGTACTACATGTAAATTTTTCATAATTGATGTTGTGTTTAGTTGAAGAAAAACAGTGTATGCTTGTTGATAGTCTCTAGATCACTTAAATAGTTTTTATTTCAAAATATTTTGAACTAAAATTCTCTCCCTGTTGATATCAAACAGCAGTGGTTTTTAATGTTTTTTAAAATTTGTGGAATCTTCAAGTCACATATGATCTTAAGATGCTCCATTAAGAAAGAAGGGGAGGAGGGGGAGAAGAATGTGGGGGAAAAGGAACAGCTGCTTTTTTAAAAATGGTATGGGGGTGGGCCCCCACCCCAGTCATCCTCACCTGTCACTCCAACTCCCCCACTTCTGATCAGTTCACACAGACTTTTCCATGCCTTGGCCTTTGAAATACTTGAAAAGTTGTGATTCTGATGACTCCTAACTCTTCTCTGAATGCAGACTAAATGCTCATTAGCACCATGTGATTAGTGGAAGTCTTGGCCCTGAGCTGGTGGTGCACTGCCAGAGAGCCAGGATCGGGGGCTGGGGGCATGGGGAGGGTAGGGAATGCTGCTGATTCTTCTTCCCAGCCCCTCAGGTTCCCCTCAAAGGATCTCTCCGGAAGCCAAATACAGGCCCCTGGGGCTTTCTGTCAACTTCATACCCCAGTTCTCTGCTGGTCGTCCTCCCGTCACAGCCAGGAGGCCTGTCACAACCTCTCAGCCCCTCTTCTGCTACTTCTCTGGGTCCCATGGGGAGGGGCACTTGGGCGGGCACTCACCCCCTGTGCCGCTCCAGCATGGACGAGGGTGTCCCTCACAGCCTGGAAGGTCAGTGTCCTTTAGAATCTTCACTCTTTACCAGGTCCTTAGCTATGTGCTCAGCAGTGGGAGACAGCGGGCAGAGGCTGAGATCCAACCCTGCTCGAGGCGGAGGTGGGTCTTGGTATTCAGGCCAGGCTTCCAGAAGGTCACGCTTCCTCTTGGTGAAGCCTCCACTCTGTGTCAGCTGCTGGTCAGTTTCCATAGTGTCCCCTGCTCCCTGTTCCCCTAACAATCCTGAGAGGCAGGCAGGCTAGACCCCCAATATGATAGTGGGCGGCAGCAGATTCCAGAGAACTCTGAAAGTGCGAGACCTCCAACTGTTCTTTTTCAAGATTGTTTTGGCTAGTTCAGGGTCCCTTGAGATTCCCTGTAAATTTTAGGATGGATTTTTGTTTTCTGCAAAAAAAGGCTTTGGGATTTTAATAAGAATTGTATTGAATTTGTAGATTGCTTTGGGTCATATTGACATATTACCAGTGTTAAGGTTGCTTAAAAAGCAACAGCCAACTGCTCATTCCAAATCTAAAAGGCGACAAGATGACCTAAATTAATTGTTCTTCAAAATTTCTGGACCTCTGTCACTATGTGACCGAAGCTGTTCCTGTTTCTTTCTCCTCCCCTCCGTATCTTCTTCCCTGTTTCCCCTTCTTTCTTTTAACAATGACCACAATGTGGTAATGGAGCATGCCGTATTTCATAGTTTTATGTATGTAATTGGTTTTGCTAGCCACATGTCAAGTTATTGTGTCACTTGGGACAAAAAAAAAAAAGAAATGTGTTGACAATTCAGTTGTCACAGATACCTAATAATCAGCTGCATGCTAATGGATATATTCATCCAAAGTTTGTCACTATATTTAGAGAACCTTGATGGTAGACCCAGTAATCACGTCATGTGGGGTTATCTTGCGTATGCTGTTCTTTCACATTAACCTGGTTTTGGTAAGACATTTATTTTCTGATGATCAGAAAAGGGAAACAGCAGTTGTATCTGTTTTCTTTTAGGTGCTTGCCCAGCTACTGTGAGCATGGGGGCGCGTGTTCCCAGTCGTGGGACACCTTCTCCTGTGACTGTCTGGGCACAGGCTACACGGGCGAGACCTGTCATTCCTGTAAGCCTCACGCCTCCCTCGCGTTTCTGTCAGCATCTCTTTGTCATTTCATCTTGATTAGTTGTTTATATGTAGCTGCATATTTGCAATCATACAAACATATCAGAAGAGATATTTCAGCCCTCAATTTCTAGTTTATTTTTAATCCACCTTATTTAATACAAGGGTGCTGAGACAGTGCACAGATGTACATGGTACGAATAGGATTGAAAAAAGAAGCTGGCAAGCAGTGGGGAAGTAAGTCTAGGAGAATCAGATATAGTAAAAGGTAGAAACTAAATTAAATTAAAAATGCATGATGTAACAGCTTGTTCCATTACTTGAGTTAGGCCATACTTTTAATTCTGAGAATCTTTTCAGTCAAAGAAAGGGGGAAAAACAACCCCTTGCCCGCTGTCAGTGTTAACATTTAAGGTATTTAAAGATTTGTTAACAATCACTGGGATGATGCCATCATGGGATTGCAACATGGTAAAATTTCTGAAGAGGTAATTAGGTATCAGCTAGAAACTAGAGGACCTTTAAGGTCTCTTCCAGTGACTGTGATTTTCTTTGGTGGTGATGATGATTGTAAAATGAATAAGTGTAAAAGTATTAATGTATTGAGTACTTATACTGGCCCTTTGATATTGCTTTGCATATATTAACTCATTTAACCCTAAAGCAGCTCCGGGGAGAAAGTACTCATTATCTTCATTGCAGAGTTGAGGACAGAAAGAGGTTAAGTAACTTGGCCCCCAGCTAGTTTGTGGCCGGATGAGGAGTTGAGCTAAGGAGGTTGGCTCCACAGCCTTGGCTCCAGGATGCCTAATTGGTGGTCCATGCACCAGCCACACCCATAGTCCCCGGGAACCTGTTACAAGTAAAGACTCTCAGGCCTCACCCAAACCTACTAAATCAGAATCACTGGAGATGGTGGCCCGAGTCTGCTGTAACCAACCTTCCACATGCTTCTGGTAAACATTTAAGTGTAAGAACAATGTCTAAGGGATGACATATTCTAACACCTGTCAACTGCTTCTGCCGTATTAAAAATCATCTGTCTTGACTGAAGAATCACCCTTTATGAATTTCAAAGGCCATGCCATTTTATTGTCCTCTAGTTTGTTACAATTAGAACATCACAGAATCCTCAAAAGCCTATTTTTTTCAATTTGTTTTTAACTTTTAAAGTTTTCTTTCTGTGTATCTCTACTGACATCTCTGAGCAACTTCTGAGGAATATTTCCCCCATCCCTGGGTCTTCAAGGAAACAGAGCAAGATGCAAAGCCCTCAGTTCCACTTTCTCATCCTGAGGTCCTACTTGAAACTTTTAAGAACTCTTCCATGAGACATCTGATTTTCACAAAAACCATAGGAGAAAGGCAGGGCATGGAGCCTTAAAACCTCACTTCACACACGCAATGAGAATTCTGTGCTCCCAGCCCTGAGGTTCTGCAAAGGATCTGGGCAAAAGAGGAGACAGTCCAGGAGTGACTCTCACAGATTGAAGCATGAAGTATGACTTTTGTACTAGAAGGGTCCCTGTTTATAAAGCCGTGACACATTTTCTTTTCTTTGAGATGGAGTATTGCTCTGTTACCCAGGCTAGAGTGTGATCTCGGCTCACTGCAAGCTCTGCCTCCTGGGTTCACGCCATTCTCCTGCCTCAACCTACCAAGTAGTTGGGACTACAGGTGCCCGCCACCACGCCCGGCTAATTTTTTATATTTTTAGTAGAGACGGGGTTTCACCTGGCTAACATCCTGTGTTAGCCAGGATGGTCTCGATCTCCTGACCTCATGATCCGCCTGTCTTGGCCTCCCAAAGTGCTGGGATTACAGGCGTGAGCCACCGCGCCCGGCCGCCATGACACATTTTTAGGAGTTGAGTGGCCTCTCACACCAGAGGCTGCATGTCTTGATAAGGTCATAGAGTTGGTGCAGGGACCACATCTTGTACTTCTGTGTATCTTTCATCCTCCAGGCATAGTATCTTACCTAAAAGCAGAAGTGTAATCCTGTGTGTTACCTAACAACTTCATATCCACCACCACACTCAACATCATCTGATTGCATTTAATGTTGCAATTAATGAATGAGTTACACTAGTGCATGTTTATTCACTGCAATGAAAATATAACTTCAAAAACTTCCAAGGGAAAAATATCAGGAGATTGAAAAAGTATTTCAGGTGTCAGTCTGATCTAATAATTGAGTTGACTGTTGTCCCAGCTAAAGGTAGAACTTTGCCAAGCCTACAGTCATTGACTGTGAGACTAGACTGCCACACCTAGCCGAATAGGTTATTTTGTGTTTCTAATTGTATAACATGTATCAATTATATACAACTAATTAATTATATATAATTGTCTATAATTAGTTGTATATAATTAATCATACAATTAAAATCTATTGTATACAATTAATATATTCTATACATTAACACATGTATACATTATTTAAAAAGCCAAACAGTTCACATAAAGCACAAGTTCTAGTCACTCTCCTCAATATTTGTCCCCATTCCAAACCTAGCCTGTACCTTATATCTAAGCATTGTTATTAATTTGAGTGAATCCTACCAGACATTTACAAATATATGTATCTATTTAAATCAATATGCCGTAAGTGGAAAAAAATAAAGGTTAACAATGCCCATCTCCTGCAGATACTAATTCTATACCTTGTACTTGGTAAAACATTTACTTGCACGAATGAAAATATTCAATTGTGTCACGAGTAAATTTACATTACATAGGGATATCTTTCAGAACAGTTCCTCTCCTGTTTTGAATTTCAGTTATCTTGAATGTGTCACTTGCAAAATAGGGAAGTTTCTTTTTTTTTTTTAATGAAGAGAAGTTGATGGCTTATAAATTCTATTTATCTCTTTAAAATGCTCATACATAGGTTGTTTTAAAGGAAGCAAAGGTTATAACTGCTGCATAGCTTAAGGAAAACTTTACAGAATGTTTATTGGAAAATACCAGATGATTTAGGCAGTTTAAAACTAATGTGCTCAGGTATTCAGTTATTACAGGTAGAATGAGGGTTTCTTCCTTAATTACAGTTTACTTCTGAGGTATAGTTGCCACGACTTTGAAAAGAATCGTGCTTCAATAGCACACAGAATTCAGATTCAGATTCACAAAGTTCTCCTCTCATATCGCTTCGTCTTTTACACTGTGCTTCAGAGTTTGCATGGTTTCTTGCCTAAAAGCAAAAGAAAACACTGATGTAGAGAAAGCACAGCCTCTAGACATTGCCAAAAGATTGTCTATTGAAGATGGTATCACAGTCCCACTGTAAGCACATCTTCGTTTTTGAACACCAACACAATCTTTCCTTCTTCCTCAAAATAGAAATACACTGTGACCGAGTATTTATTCAGCATCTAACAATATCCAACATTTAAGTGTATTTTGACTAGGTAATTTTCTTCTCCTTTGTTAATAGAAATAGATTTAATTTTTAGAATGTCATTTTCTTGCATCTCATCAAATATACTGTCATACACTATAAAATGATGTTGGATCATATGTATCACATGTCTGTAATTCAGAAATGCGAACCTTTGGACACTGACTCAACATCTGGAGATATTTTTTCTGGTTCTTATGGCTGGTGTTCCCTTACAGCTCTCTATGAGCAGTCTTGTGAAGCCCACAAGCACCGAGGGAACCCGTCCGGGCTTTACTATATTGATGCAGATGGAAGTGGCCCCCTGGGACCATTTCTTGTGTACTGCAATATGACAGGTATGTTGATCATCATTAGATGCATATATCAAAACAGACCAAGGAGAAATTTACCTAGTTGGCAGCATTATGAAAACATGCAGTTTGATAGTGTGTACTTGCTAAGTAGAAGCATTAAATATGTATTTGTTAATTTTGTTGTCAACAAAATTTTCTTGTATTTCTTGTTTGCCTGGGTTGGATTATAGGCAAGATTTAATGCTCTGCCAGGGCATCCCTGTAGCTCCTACATTCCTCATAATACATCTGTTCATGTGCATCATGATAAAATATAAACCTCTGATTCAGTGATTTACATGCTTTCTATATTTAGAAAAAACAAAGGTCTTTAAAAGTGCTAAGAAATAACGTATATAGATACGTTGGTGTTTTATGTGCATCTTAAATAATTTAGTGATTTTTATGGCATATAATTTTTTCATAACCAAGGAAAGTTGATTATTTCTTGTGCTTTAGATATTATTAGAAATGAACGCAGCTTGGGCTGGGCATGGTGGCTCACACCTGTAATCCCAGCACTTTGGGAGGCCTAGGCGGGCGGATCACGAAGTCAAGAGATCGAGACCATCCTGGCCAAAATGGTGAAACCCCATCTCTACTAAAAATACAAAAATTAGCTGGGTGTGGTGGCGCCTGCATCTGTAGTCCCAGCTACTTGGGAGGCTGAGGCAAGAGAATCTCTTGAACCTAAGAGGCAGAGGTTGCAGTGAGCCAAGATCATGCCATTGCACTCCAGCCTGGTGACAGAGTGAGACTCCATCTCAAAAAAAAAAGAAAGAAAGAAATGAACACAGCTTGATTATAGAAGATTGCACTAGAATGCCTTTTAAATAGTTACACTTTTACAGAAATGTGTTGTCACCTAGCTCTTCCAACTCTCTGGAAAGTAGAACTGTTCTCATTTGTTGTGCTGACCAAAGGTTTCAAAAGTTTCATAAATTTGGACAATAACCAACTGGATCAGCAAGCATCAAGGAAAAAGGAACAGGTAACTGAAATTACATGGTCATTTAAAGTGTCTTAGCAAAAATTGCCAAAAAATCTTAAAACTTTACAGGGGACGTTCAGAAGTTTCAGAGCCACCTACGCAGCAATGTGCTGAAGACAAAGAAACACAGATGTTCTGCCATGAGACACCAATTACCTCCAAAATCCCCCGACTCAGACAATCAAACCAAAGTGAGAAATCCCATAAAAATGGTCTTGGTGGATATCAAAAGACTCAACCAAAGTCACAACCAGGAAGGACCTTGGTTGTCATCATTTTAAGATGAGGAAACCAAGGCTCAGAAAAGTTGGTTAGGGATGTATCTACTGACAAAATCTAGCTAACGATAGAGGAATCACTAAACTCTGGTCTCTTTTCTCCCCTAGAAAAGGTCACCTTTAGATACTGCATTGCTCTGTAGCCAGTAATATATTCTCAAGTTGTTCAGATGAAGCAATAATGATTATAAAATGCGCAATGTCAAACTACTACTCTAATAGCTTGAAATGTATATATGGTAATAGCCTTCAAAAAGCAGTTGCTTCAGAGCTTGGAAGTAGGCACTCTGTCTTAAGAACAAGTAAAAAGCCAGGCAAACTGAAAAACAACAAAATTTTTTAGATCCGGCAGAGAAGTGAGGTCACAGAACAAACCGCTGCCCCCCAAAATTGGAGAGACAGGCAGGCTTATATATAGAATGACAACTTTCTTCCACAAGCAGAAACCTTCAGAGAAACCGTCGTCAAGGTAGGAAAACCTAAACTTAATTGACGAATTGCTGGATGCTCAATGTGGACACATCTGAGAGTTAAAAACTCCAGGAAGACCCAGTCAGAGAAAGGTCCCCACACTTTTGTGAGTTTTACACCTAGGAGCTTGACCAGGTTCTCACAGTGAATGTTGGAGAAAAATCTCCTCATGCTTCCAGAAACGGGAGGTGAAAAGGAACCGTCTTGAAGTACACCAGAGCTTTCTGTTCTGAAAAACGTCTTTCCTCAAGGGCAGATATTTCACCTAAACTACTGGTGTTTTGTTTTGTTTTGTTTTGTTTTGTTTTGTTTTGTTTTGTTTTGTTTTGTTTTGTTTTGTTTTGTTTTCAGAGCCTAACATGCCTGGAGGAAGGAAATTACCCACCTCTGGCCATCCTGTCCCATGTAAGGGTGGTGATGGGAGGGAGGGCTGAGAAGCTCTTATGAAGGTCACAGCCCAGAGGCACAGGCTCCCTAAAGGACTCAGACCTAATCACAGGACTACAGAGCCTTTCGCCTTCCAACACATGTTACTTATAGTATTGCAGACCTCTTTACAGCAGTTACTTTTCCCTGGTACATCACATCTGGCTATCAAGAAAAAATTTCAGCTGGACCTGTAATCCCATCACTTTGAGAAGCTGAGGAAGGAAGACAGCCTGAGACTAGTTTGAGACCAGTCTGGGCAACACAGTGAGACCCCCACCTCTACAAAAAAACAAAACAGGCGTGGTGGCATGTATCTGTAGTCCCAGCTACTTGGGAGGCTGAGGTGGGAGTATCGCTTGAGCCTGGGAGTTGAAGACTGCAGTGAGCCATGGTCACATCACTGCACTCTAGCCTGGGCAACAAAGACCTTGTCTCTAAAAAAAAAAAGAAAAAATTTCAAGGCAAAAAACATACTTTGAAGAGACAAAGCAAACATTAAAAACAGACTCAGGGCCGGTCCCAGTGGCTCACGCCTGTGGGAGGCCGAGACGGGTGGATCACGAGGTCAAGAGATCCAGACTATCTTGGCTAACATGGTGAAACCCCGTCTCTACTAAGAATACAAAAAAATTAGCCGGCCATGGTGGCAGGGGTGCCTGTAGTCCCAGCTATTCGGGAGGCTGAGACTGGAGAATGTTGTGAACCTGGGAGGTGGAGCTTGCAGTGAGCAGAGATCGCACCACTGCACTCCAGCCTTGGTGACAGAGCAAGGTTCTATCTCAAAAAAACAAAAACCTGACTCAGAGGTGGCAAGGATGTTGGAATTATTAATTATTAGACCAGGACTTTAAACAACTATAATTAATATGGAAAAAGCTGTAATGGATAAAATAGATAGCATAAAAGACCAGATGAACAATGTAAGCAGCGAGATGGAAATTCTAAGAAGCAAAAAGGAGTGCTAGAGATAAAAAACAGCATAACAGAAATGAAAAATGCCTTTGATGGGTTTATTAGTAGACCAGGCACAGCTGTGCAAAGAATCCCCTAAGCTTGGAGATACCTCAATAGAAACGTCCAAAACTGAAAAAGAGAAAAAAAGACTGAACCCCCCCCACCAAAAAAAAAAAAACCCAGAACATAATATCTGAGTACAGTGGCACAACTACAAAAGGTGTAACATACGTGTGAAGAGGATTCTAGGCAAAGAAAGAGAGAAAGGAACAGAAGTATATTTGAAGCAATAATGACTGAGAATTCCCACAAATTAATGTCAGACACCAAACCACAAATCCAGGAAGTTCAGAGAACACTAAAGAAGGAGAAAGGCCCCCAAAACTATACCAGGCATATATTTTCAAACTATAGAATTTAAAGGTAAAAGTAAATTTTATTATTTATTTATTTATTTATTTATTTATTTATTTATTTATTTTGAGATAGAGTTTCACTCTTGTTGCCCAGGCTGGAGTACAATGGCACGAACTTGGCTCACCGCAACCTCCGCCTCCCGGGTTCAAGTGATTCTTCTGCCTCAGCCTCCAGAGTAGCTAGGATTACAGGCATGTGCCACCACGCCCAGCTAATTTTGTATTTTTATTAAGAGACAGGGTTTCTCCGTGTTGGTCAGGCTGGTCTCGAACTCCCAACCTCAGGTGATCCACCCACCTCAGCCTCCCAAAAGTACTGAGATTACAGGCATGAGCCACCACACCCAGCCCAGGTAAAAGTGAACTTAAAAATAGTCAGAGGAAGAAAGCACCTTACCTACAGAGGAGATAAGTATTACAGCAACTTCTCTTCAGAAATCATGCCAGCAAGAATAATGGAGTGAGATATTTAAAGTGTGAAAGAGAGAAAAAACAAAACAAAACCTTCTCCTTGAAGAGTAAAGAAATAAAGACCTTCTGAGACAAATGAAGAGGTCAGTTCTCCAAAAAGAGATCTTAATGTGTATGCTCCTGACAACAGAACACAGTGGATCTTATTTTCTTTTTTCTTCTGGGGCATATAGGAATGGGTATACCAGATGCTGGGGATTTCATATGATATATTGAGTAAATTTTATTATTTAAGTGCAGACAATCCCCATTTACAATGGTTCTACTTAAAATATTGCGGCTTTACTGGGTGAAAACATATGCATCCCGATTTCAAGTACCCATACAACTATTATTATTATTATTCTGAGACAGTCTTGCTCTGTCGCCCCGGCTGGAGTACAGTGGCACGATCTCGACTCACTGCAACCTCCACCTCCTGGGTTCAAGCGATTCTCCTGCCTCGGCCTCCCCGGTAGCTGGGACTACAGGCATCTGTCACCATGCCTGGGTAATTTTTTGTCTTTTTAGTAGAGATGGTGTTTCACCATGTTAGCCAGGATGATCTCGATCTCCTGACCTCATAATTCACCTGCCTCAGCCTCCCAAAGTGTTGGGATTACAGGTGTGAGCCACCACGCCTGGCCACAACCATTATTATTATATATATTTTTTTACTCTCAGTACAGTAGTTAACAAATGAGATATTCAACACTTTATTATAAAATAGGCATTGTGTTAAATGATTTGGCCCAACTGTTGGCCAATTTAAGTATTCTGAGCACATTTAAGTTAGGCCAGGTTGAGCTAGGTTCAGTAGGTCACATGTATTGAAATGCACTTTTAATTTATAATAAGTTTATCCAGATGCAACTTTATCATAAATTGAGAAACATCTGTACTGCTAATTCCAATCAAAATCATGAAGTTAAATTAGCTTAATTTTCAAAGTCAGATATTTATTTGAGCAACAGGAGTGGAACAGGGATCAGCATACCACAGTTACCCTCCTCCTGGGCCAATGAGACAGCCTCCAGTGTGTTCTGACTCAGCCACACCTCTGAACCCCTTTCCGCATTTAGCCACTGTTATAATTAATCTACTCAGGTCCAATTCACTTGAGCCCTGGAGGTTGAGGCTGCAATAAACTATGAAGATGCCACTGTACTCCAGGCTGGGCAACAGAGGGAGACCCTATCTCTAATAAAAAAGAAAAAGAAAAATATAGGGGTTATATTAGATGCTCTTTGAGATCTTTCCAGTTCCAATATGCTTATAATCTATTGAAATAAGTTGTGAGCAATTAGGGAGACGACAATGGTCTGTGTCCTTCTTTG
Organism: Chlorocebus sabaeus; assembly: GCF_047675955.1. Classification (NCBI taxonomy): domain Eukaryota; kingdom Metazoa; phylum Chordata; class Mammalia; order Primates; family Cercopithecidae; genus Chlorocebus; species Chlorocebus sabaeus. The sequence continues at coordinate 2,901,238 of NC_132915.1, read as the reverse complement.
GGTCTTTTACTATTGATATTATAAGGAGAAGTGAGTCAAGTGGAATTTTATAAACACAAATGCATATTCTATAATGTCCCTGGTTACTATTCTGCTCTTCAGAAAAACAGTTTTACAGATGTATTCTCAACAGTTCCCTTCTCAGTACTGAGGACATTTCTGTGACTACATCTTAACCATTTGTGACTGCAAATCTATCATACTGCCCACCAGCCTATGTGAACTACTCCGAACCATCATTTCTCTCCCACTGTACAACAAATCACGAACACATGGCCAAAAATGGCATGTGATTGATCATCTTCAATGCCCAACTTAGTGTTCCATAGGTTTTTCTATATTTGATTCAGTTGATAGGAAAACTCTGAAGGTGAGAGTAGGTGATGTGCACAGAGTAACACCAGATTGTAAAAATTCTAAAATGAGGCTGGGCGCAGTGGCTCACACCTGTAATCCCAGCACTTTGTGAGGCTGAGGCAGGTGGATCACCTGAGGTAGGGATTTCAAGAGCAGCTTGGCCCCAACAGTTTCAACATGGTGAAACTTCGTCTCTACTAAAAAAATATAAAAATTAGCCCGGTGTGGTGGTGTGCCTGTAGTGTCAGCTACGTGGGAGGCTGAGCCAGGAGAACTGCTTGAACCCAGGAGGCGGAGGTTGCAGTGAGCCAAGATAGCGCCACTGCACTCCAGCCTGGGCGATAGAGCGAGACTCTGTCTCAAAAATAAATAAATAAAATAAAAATTTTAAAATAAAAAGAGCAATATTAAAGGAAGAACCCATGGAACCGAAATTACCATAGGCACACTTAGAGCCTCCTTTGGTGAGTACAGTGAGCGGAGTGATAACTTAATTGAAAATTGCATTCATTATTTAAATTTGCAGATTTTTTCTGAACTTGTGGCTCATTTGTACATATCACACCTTTGCTCTCCATGGGTTTTGTGACTAAAGAGATATTTCAGTAGCATGGCTGGTTTTCTTGTCCTTTCCTCTGATCTCTGTTGTTGTTATTGTTAGGCGTGTGTAAAGTAACAGTAAGGCTGCGAAATGTGTCTTATGCACAGTTAGCAGCCAAGCCATTAAACATCCTGAGATGTGAAGGGCTGGAAGGGTGATTTCTCAAGGTAAAATGTATTACATTGTTTTGTTTCGTAGTTCTTTAAAAAATCCTCATATGAAGCTTTCTTAGTCTCTCCAGTTTGGAAAATTTTTATGTAAAATGTCCATTATTCTAAATACATCTTACTAGAGGTTAAAGGACCGGACAGCACCAGCATAGGATTAAAGTGACTTCGAGTCTGGTGGGAGGTCCATTGTTGGGAACACTGAAGAACTCAAGATGCACTTCTTCCTTTATGAGATATGGAGTCGTTCTGTTTTTATTTTATCAAAACAATGTAAGTAATCAAGTGACAGGGATACATCAGAAATGATGTCAGCGGGCAGTCAGATGCCCAGGGTCACCGCCTGGAAAGTGCTTTCAGAAGCTCAAGGCCTCTGAGTCCTCTGGGCTTGGTCACTGATGGAGAAACTGACACAATTAAACCACTTTATTTTAATAGAGCTGCTTCCTATTATACCTGTGAGTATGTGCGTCACATCGTCCCAATATGTATCTTTTATAAATTTATTCGATAATGAAAGAAATAGAGGCACATACAGATGAGGAAAATGCAGATGAGTTTAGAAACATAAAGATCCAGACAGTTTGGCCCTGTGCTTGTGTTGATGTAAAAAATGGTTTTAACAACTAAAGAGTCATTGCTTACATGATACACTTTTAGGCATGACGTCACAAAAGTTTGGCCATCAGTTCTCCCCATATGCTTTCTCTTAGAGGCTGAGTTCTGGCTCAGTACATTGTTATACAGGTCCAACTCCTCAAATCGGGGCAAACATGCAGTAATGCAAATTTCAATTAAAAGTTAATGCACATAAAAGACGCGTCTGCTTTGCCCCTTGCTACTGGCCTCTGCCGCCCAGTGATGCCTCTCCTTTGCCTGTTTCTGCTCAGCAGACGCCGCGTGGACCGTGGTGCGGCACGGCGGCCCCGACGCGGTGACCGTCCGAGGTGCCCCCAGCGGGCACCCGCGCTCGGCTGTGTCCTTCGCGTACGCGGCGGGCGCGGGGCAGCTGCGGGCCGCGGTGAGCCTGGCGGAGCGCTGTGAGCAGCGGCTGGCTCTGCGCTGCGGGACCGCGCGGCGCCCGGACTCACGAGGTAAGCGCCGCGGCTGGAGGCTACGGGGGCACGTGGGGCCGGGGGCGGCGCTCGGGCTGCGAGATGCGTTTCCAGGGAGAAAAGGCCAGGGTCACTCCCGTGGCGCGTAGTTCAAAGGCCTGACCGCTCTCACCTTTTCTTCCCGCTCTTGATTGGACAAAAGAGCAATTGAGCGCCTTCTTGACCATTGAGAGACGTTCAGCGTTCATATGCAGGGTTAGTGAGTGACTTGTCCTTTTTTAATTCAGGGAAATTTTGCTAATAACTTACGACTTAGCTTTCCATTCACACTGAGGAGATAATGGCTGTAGGGCAGGTTGGGTATAGCAGAGTTCTTCATGAAGACCAGTGGGAACCAGTAACCTCTTTACTCTTCTCAGTCTTCCTCTGAATCTACCTGGAACGTTTGTTTCCTCCCTTTAGATTATCTGAGTATGCCTTTCCTCAGCCCTGCTACTCTCACTGTGGTCTAGAGTGAAATAATTACTAGTGTTATTAAAAACTTTTTTCAGTGGGTGTCTCATTTTCTTGAAATTATGTCTTGAGAAATGTATACCTTAATCTTCATAAATGGAAATAATCTTTTGGAAACTGCAGTGAGCTGTGATTGCCTCACTGCCCTCCAGCTTGGGCAGCAGAGCAACACTTTGTCTTAAAAAACAAACAAAAACAGCATATGTCGGTAGCATAATAAAGCCACTTTAATTTCACTCTTAAACACTCTTAAATTTTCAATACAAAATCTTTTGTTAAGTTGAAAGTGGTGTATGAGTGTCATATGAAGGTGGTTTGCGCTGACCCACTAACCCATACCTGCACTGCCTTCCCTAATCCGTCCTGGCCAGTCAGCCCCTGGAATATGCCAGACCATTTCCTCTGCCTGGATTCGCCTCTCTGTCGCCCAGGCTGGAGTGCAGTGGCACGATCTTTGCTCGCTGCAGCGCCCCCCGCCCCCATCCTGGATTCAAGCCATTCTCCTACCTCAGTCTCCGTAATAGCTGGGAATACAGGCCTGTGCCGCCTCGCCCGGCTAATGTTTGTATTTTTAGTAGAGACGGGGTTTCACCGTGTTGGTCAGGCTGTTCTTGAACTCCTGACCTCAGGTGATCCGCCTGCCTCAGCCTTCAAAAGTGCTGGGATTACAGGCGTGAGCTACCACGCCCGGCCCTCACACTCTTAAATCTTACCCACTGTGCTAGACCTGTGCAATCCGCAACGGGGTCCCTTCCCAGGGTGATCCCTCTCTCTTTTGGATGCCTGCCAGCCAATTTGGTCTAGTAGAAAGAGCAAAGGTCTCGTTGCATTCCAAGTTTGAAGTTCAAATGCTAAGTCTGTCACTTAGCAGCTATGGAAATTTTGGCCATTCCTTAATCTTTCTCAGACTCTGTTTCCTCTTTGGTGAAATGGATCCTGTAGTACTGATCTCATGGGGTTTCTTTTATAAATGAGATAGCTTACATAAGTTCAGTAAGTAAGAAACTCTCCTTCCCAGTTCTCCAGTTTTTTAAAGTTGGCATTACAAAGCTTAATTATTTGTTAGTTCGTTGTTATTGAATGAAGTGTAGCCTTGGATTTGGCATTGTTTTAAAAAAATCGCCAGGTAATCTTTTGGAAACTACTGGGCTAGGGGCTAAAATAACACAAGAAATGGAATATTCTGCTCCCGTCAGTGGTAATTTCCCTATTTCTCCTCTTTTGAAAAGATAATATATTTTTTAAAAAAATTTTTTTGAGATAATTATAGATTTACATACACTTGTGAGAAGTAGAGAACCCGAGTAACCGTTAAGCAGTTCCCCCGCCCCAAGGTGACATCTTGTAGAAGTATAGTGTAGTGCAATATCAGAGCCAGAATCTTGACATCCATACAGTCAAGATACACAGTATTTCCATCAGCACAAGAATTCCTCCTATTGGCCGGGCGCGGTGGCTCAAGCCTGTAATCCTAGCACTTTGGGAGACCGAGGCGGGTGGATCACAAGGTCAGGAGATCGAGATCATCCTGGCTAACACGGTGGAAACCCTGCCTCTACTAAAAATACAAAAAATTAGCCAGGCGTGGTGGTGGCGCCTGTAGTGCAAGCTACTTGGGAGGCTGAGGCAGGAGAATGGCGTGAGCCCGGGAGGTGGAGCTTGCAGTGAGCCGAGATCCTACCACTGCACTCCAGCCTGGGTGACAGAGCGGGACTCCGTCTCAAAAAAAAAGAATTCCTCCTATTGCTTGTTAATAACCACTAATGTGTTCTTCATTTCTATGGATTTTTTTAAATTTCAAGAATGTTATGTAAATGAAATTATATAGTATGTACTCTTTGTGATTGAGTTTTTTCATTCCATGTAATCTCCTGTAGATTCATTTGCATAATTGTGTATATCAGTAATTTGTTCCTTTTCATTGCTGATTAGTAATCAGTGGCATGGATATACCAGAGTTTATTCACTCATTGAAGGGCATCTGGGTTGTTTGTTTATAGCTTGGGGCTGTTATGAATAAAGCTTTTATGAACATTGTGTACAGGTTTTGTGTGAACATAAGTTTTCATTTCTCTGGAATTAATGCCCCAAAGTGCAATTGGTGGGTCATATGGTAATTGCATACTTAGTGTTATAAAAAGCTGCCAAATTGTCTTCTAGAATGCTTGTACCATTCCCACTAACAGTGTATGAGGATTTCATTTCCTTCACATCCTCTTCAGCATTTGGTGTTGCGACCATTTTTTATTTTAGCTATTCTGATAAGTGTGCAGTAATATCTTTATTGTGGTTTTAATTTGTGTCTCCCTGATGTCTAATAATATTGAGCATGTTTTATATGCTTATTGGCCATCTGTATATCCTTTTCAGTGAGATAGATGTCTGTGAATGTGTTTTTGTTGTTGTTCCATTTTCTAATTGAATCATTTGGATTTGTTTGTTTTGTTACTGTTGAATTTTCAGTTCTTTATATATTCTAGATACTAGCCCTGTGTTGGATATGTGATTTGCAAATATTTTTTCAAAAGTTTTAATTTTGATGAGATTCAGTTTATCATGTTTTCCTTTTATGGATTTTACACATCATGTCAATTCTAAAAATTTTTTACCTAACCCTAAATTCCAATTCCAAAGATTTTTGAAATTTTTTCCTAAAAGTTTTATAGTTTTACCTTTTACTTTTAATTCCATGCCCCATTTTGGGACACACTTTATATAAGCTGTGAGAGTTGATTCTCTCTCACTCTCTCTGACTGTGAATATTCAGTTGCTCCAGAACCATTTGTTGAAAAGGCTTTCCTTCCTGCATTGATTACATTTTAAATAGTGTTAAAAATTGGTTGAACTTACTTGTGTGGTGGGTCTGTTTCTGCATTCTTTATGTGTTTCATTAATTTGTATTCCTCCACCAATATCACCCTGACTTGAACATGGTAGCTGTATAGCAGGGTTGACTTATTCCTCCTGCTTTATTCTTCTTTTTCAAGATTCTTTAAGTAAGTCTGCAACTTTCCTCATTCTGTATAAATTTTATAATAAATTTGTTTATGTCTACAAACATCTTGCTAGAATTTTTATGGGCGTGACATTAAACATAATAGCTCAATGTAGGGAAAATTGGTGTTTTACTATTTTGAGTCTTCCAATCCATGAACATGAGATATCTTTCCATTTATTTGGATCTTTGATTTCTTGCCTCAGCATTTTGTAATTTTTAGCATCCAGCGATTATATGTTTTATAAGTATGCTTAGGCATTTATTTAGTTTCTTGATTGATTATAAGTGCTGTTGTGCTTTAAATTTCTGTTTACATATGTTTGTTGTTAGAATATAGAAATATAATTGACTGTTCCATACTAATCTTATATCCTCTTACTTTTTTGAACTTAATTTTTTTTAGATTCCTTGAGATTTTCTATATGGGAAATCATGTCATCTGCAAGTAGAGTCAGCTTTATTTCTTCCTTGTCAATCTGTATGGAGTTAATTTATTTTTCTTGCTTTACTGCAATACCTACATTTTCAGTACTAGGTTGAACTAGAGTGATGAGGGCAGACATCCTTGCCTTGCTTCCTGTCTTAGAGGAAAAGCATTCGTTCTTTTTTCCCACATTATGTTGAGGTAGTTCCCTTTTATTCCTGGCTGCCTGACAGGTTTTATTTTGAAAGGACATTGGATTTTTGTCAAATGTCTTTTCTGTGTCAATTGGTATTAGAATATTGTATTTCTTCTTTTGTCTGTTGACATATTGAATCAACTTTCCATAACTAGAGCAACTCCTATTTGGCCATAATTTATAATTCAAAAAATACATTTCAAATGTGTTTGGTTTGTTAATATTTTATTGAATATTTTTGCATTCAAATTCATAAGAGATATTGATATATAGTTTTCTTTTCTCATATTGTCTTTATCTGGTTTCAGTATCAGGACAATACTGCCTACATAAAATAAATTTGGTAGCATTCTCTAGTCTCCTGTTTTCTGAAAGAGATTATGTAAAATCAACTTTAATTTTTCTTTAAACATTTGGTAGAATTCTGCAGTGAAGCCCGGCAGGGTGGCTCACACCTGTGATCCCAGCACTTTGGGAGGCTAAGGCAGATGGATCACTTGAGGTCAGGAGTTCGAGACCCGCCTGGCCAACATGGTGAAACCCCGTCTCCACTAAAAATACAAACATCAGCTGGGCGGTGTGGCGCATGCCTATAATCCCAGCTACTCAGGAGGCTGAGGCAGGAGAATCGCTTGAACTTGGGAGGCGGAGGTTGTAGTGAGCCAGGATCACACCACTGCACTCCAGCCTGGGCAATAGAACGAGACTTCATCTCAAAAAAAAAAAAAGAATTCTCCAGTAAAACCATCTGAGCCAAGAGATTTTTTTTTTTTTCAGTCATTTTAAATTATGAATTCAATTTCCTTAAGAGTTATAATTACTTAAATTACCTATTTCGTGTTAGGTGAATTGTGGTAGTTTGTACTTTTTCAAAAATTTGTCCATTAATCTAAATTGTCAAGTTGATTTGTGTGGAATTATTTATAGTATTTTCTTATTATTCGTTTGATGTCTGCAGCATCTGTAGTGATAGCAACTTAAATTTCTCATATTCGTAGTTTGTCTCACCTTTTTTTATCTGTCAGTCTTGATAGTTTTTCAATCTTACTGTTTTTTAGAACTAGATTTTCGTTTCATGATTTTCTCTATTATTTTTCTGTTTCAAATTTTATTGACATCTGCTCTTTGTTATCTCCTTCAGCTTGTATGAGTTAATTTTATTTTATTTTCTAGTTTCTAGAGGTAAGAACTTACATTATTGGCTTTAGTGCTTTCTTCTTTCCTAATGTAAGCATTTACTGCTAAATTTTCCCTATCAACACAGTTTTACTTACGTTTCACATATTTTGATAAGTTGTATTCTCATTTTCATTTAGTTTTTCATGTAGTTTCATTTTCATTTAGGTATTTGAATAATTTTCTCTGAAGCATATTCTTTGACCTATAGCTTATTTAGAAGTGTATTTTTAAACATTTCTAAGTGTTTAGAGATTTCCTTTTTGTCTTTCTGGTATTGATTTCCAGTTTGATTCCATTATGCTTAGAGAATATACTTTGTGTGATTTTAGTTCTTTTAAATATGTCGAGGTTTGTTTTGTTCCCCAGGAAATGGTCTGTCTTCTAAATATTTAATGGGCATTTGAAAAAAATGTATATTCTGCTATTCTTAAGTGGAGTATTCTGTATGTACTTCAATGAGATCCTGTTGGTTGATTATGTTGTTCAGATCTCCTGTATCCTTGCTGACTTTTTGTCCAGTAGTTCTGTCAGTTGCTAAGAGACACATTTTGAAATCTGTACTATAATTGTGGATCTGTTTATTTTTCCATTCTGCTCCATCAGTTTTCTTATATGAATAGGCTTTATATTTTTGAGCAATTTTAAGTTTACATAAAAATTGAGCAAAAAGTACTAAAAGCATATGATTTTTATTCTTTAGCTTGTTGATCTGATGGACTATATTAGTTAATTTTTAAATGTTAATATAGAGTAAATCCCACTTGGTTGTGGTATTTATTTTTAGACATTGTTGGGTTCAATTTGCTAATATTTTTTAAGGATTGCTTCATCCATGTTCAGGAGAGAGATTTGTTTGCAGTTTACTTTTTTGTAAGATTTTGCTGGTTTGGGTATTAGGGTAATGCTGGCCCATGGAATGAGTTAAGAAATAGTCACTCTGCTTCTGTTTTCTGCAACAGATTGTGGAAAATTGGTATCATTTATTTCTCCAATGTTGATAGAATTCACCAGTGAATCATCTAGGTTTGATACCTTCTGTTTAAGAAGGTTATTAATTACTGGCTTAGTTAAAATTTTTTTTTTCTCTTGAGACCTTCTCTTTCACCATGTTTTATTATTTAGAAATGTGTTTTTAAATTTTTTGGTATTTGAGGATATTTCAGTTCTCTTTCTGCTATTACTAGTTTAATTTCATTCTAATTCAGGAACATACCTTTTATGATTTCTATTCTTTTAAATTTGGTAAAGTGTTCTGTGGCCTAGAATGTGATTTAACTTAATGAATTGTGCATTTGTCTTTGAGAACAGTGTGTATTCTGCAGTGTCTGGATAAAGTATTCTGTAACGCTAATTGAATTCTAAAGTATTCAGTTAGATCCAGTTGATTGATGGTGCTGTTCAGTTCAAATCTATCCTTAATGATTTTCTTCCTGCTAAGTCTGTCACTTACTCATAGAGGGGTGTTGAAGTCTCCAGTGGTAATAATGGATGTGTCTCTGTCCTTGCAGTTCTGTCAGTTTTCCCCTAATATATTTTGACTCTTCTGTTGCTAGATATATACACAGTAAGTATTATTATATCTTCTTGTTATATTAACCCCTTTATTATTGTGTAATGCCCTTTTTCATCTCTGATAATTTTCCTTGCTGTGCAGTTGGCTTTGTCTGAAATTAATTTAGATACTCTGGCTTTCTTTTGGTTAGTGTTAGCATGGTATATCTTTCTCTAGCTCTTTAAATCTACTTGCTATTTTATATATAAAGAGGAATTCAGTAGACAACATATAGGTGGATCAAGGTTTTTGTTGTTGTTGTTGCTGTTCACTCTGACAGCCTCTGTCTTAATTGGTATATTTAGACTGTTCACATTTAAAGTGATTATTGGTACTTGGATTAATATTTGACAAACTGTAACTCTTTTTTATTTGTTGCCCTTGTTTCTTCTTTTTTTCCTGAATTCCTCTCTCACATTTTTTTGTTTTAATTGAGCATTTTATATGATTCCATATCCTCACTTCTCCTAGAATATTAATTACATTTCTTTGTAATTGTTTTAGTGGTAGCCTTTGAGTATGAAATGTAAATTATAACAATCTACTTTCAAATAACAATATTCCACTTCATTAATGGTGCTGTTACTTTATAACACAGTATTTCCAATCCTTCTGTCTTATTTTGTATTACATTGCTGTCATTCATTTTACTTATTCATAAGCCATAATCACCCAATACACTGTTAGCATTATTTAGAACTAACTGTTACCTGTTACATCAATTAAGCAGAAGACACTAGATTTTATTTTAAATTTATTTATTTATTCTCTAATGCTTCTACCTTTATTTATGTATTTCTGAGTTTTTGACCGATATTGTTTTTCTCTTCTCTGAGGAACTTCTATTAACACGACTTACAAGGTAGGTCTACTGGAGAAAGATTTCCTCAATTTCTGTTCATCTAAGACAGTCTTTACTTCTACTTTACTATTTAGGATAATTTTACTGAATATAGAATTCTATATTAGTGTGTGTTTTCTTTCAACAGTTTAAATATTTCACTTCACTTTCTTCTTGCTTGCATGGTTTCTGAAGAGAAACCTGGCATAATTCTCATTCTTGCTCCTATATAGGTAAAGTATTTTATTTTACTCTGGTTTATTTCAATATTTTATTTTTAAAAGATTTTATTTTAATTTTAAGAAAGTCTTTGATTTTTTGCATTGTGAATATGAGATGCCTAGGTAACCTGCTTGGTGTTTGCTGAGATTCCTGAACCTATAGTTTCATGTCTATCATTAATTTTGAAACATTCTCAACTGTCATTATTTTAAATATTCTGGTTCTAACTCTCCTCCTTCTATTTTTGGTATTTCCATTATGGGTTACATAGGTTACACCGTTTGAAATTGTCCAACAGGGCTGGGCGCGGTGGCTCATGCCTGTAATCTCAGCACTTTGGGAGGCCGAGGCGGGCGGATCATGAGGTCAGGAGATCAATACCATCCTAACTAACATGGTGAAAACTCATCTCTGTATTTTTTGTAAAAATACAAAAAATTAGCCGGGCGTGGTGGCGGGCGCCTGTAGTCCCAGCTACTCGGGAGGCCAAGGCAGGAGAATGACGTGAACCCGGGAGGCGGCACTTGCAGTGAGCCAAGATCGTGCCACTGCACTCTAGTCTGGGCGACAGAGTGAGACTCTATCTCAAAAAAAAAAAAAAATTGTCCAGTGGGTTTTGAATATTAAGTTTCATTTATCATTCTTTTTCTCTTTGTGTTTAATGGAAAATTTTTATTGCCATCTCTTCAAACTCACTGATTCTTTCCTCACCACTTCCCAGTCTTCCCAGTCTTTCTGAGAGATTTCATATCTTTGTTTATAATACCTATCTGTTCTTGCATGTTGCCCCCACTTTTTCAACATAGAGCCCTTAGCATATTGATTATTATTTCAAATTCCTTACCCAATATTTCAAAATCTGTTATATCTGCATGTTTGCTTGATTTGTGTCATAAGATTGTATTGTTTGGCTTTAGCATACCTTGCAATTTTCTATTGAAAGCCAGACATGTTGTATTGGCAGAGGAACTGAGGTAAGGAGGCCTTTAAAGTAAGGTTTTATGTTTATCTGGTTAGTAGTTAGGCTGTGTTTGCTCTATGTATAACTGTGGTGTCACAGGCTAAATTTTCCACTAAGATTCTTTTATTTTTCTTTCTTCCGTTTTGAGTTTCCCTAGAGACTCTGTCTTAAATAGGGTCTAAAATTGACAGCTCTTTCATTTTTAGTCTCCTGTTACTATACAGATAACTTACTGATGTGATAGTAAGGTGTGAGGAGAGGAGAAGCATCCTATATTCTTTTTTTTTTTTTTTTTTTTTTGAGACAGAATCTCGCTCTGTCGCCCAGGCTGGAGTGCAGTGGCACAATCTCGTCTCACTGCAAGCTCTGCCTCCTGGATTCATACCATTCTCCTGCCTCAGCCTCCCGAATAGCTGGGACTACAGGTGCCCGCCACCACACCTGGCTAATTTTTTGTTATTTTTAGTAGAGATGGGGTTTCACCATGTTAACCAGGATGGTCTCAATCTCCTGACCTCATGATCCCCCCACCTCAGCCTCCCAGAGTGCTGGGATTACAGGCATGAGCCACCATGCCCGGCCAAAGCATCCTATACTCTTATGATTATGTCAGTCTTTTAGAGAACCTGTCTTCCTGGACTGTGACCTTCAGAGTGCTTCTCAGCTTCCTTCCCCTTCCCTTGGGTGAGAAAAGAAGGGTAGAAGGGGCTGGTGCGGGGTATTTCCACTCCCCTAGGTGGTTTAGGCTCTAGTAAGCTAGTTTTTGGGGGGATTAGAATGTTGTTAAGGATAACATAATGTTCTGCCCTTATTTCAAAAATGTTTACTCCTTCCCTCCCCCTGCTGGAGACATAAGAGCATTCTTCTCCTGTCTTTATTCTGAGAACTTGTTGGGGCTCTTCCTGGAGATAAAACTCATGAAGGTGTGTTGATCTTCTGAAGCTTATCCCCAACTCTAGGAGTTTTTAATCTCTGTAGCTTGTCCTTGCTCGGTATCCACCAATTGCTCAATTACATTGTAAGTGCTTTTTCTAGACTCCACCATCTGCTTTGGCTCCATTAGCTGTGATCCTGTTTTCACTTGTCTCTGCAGCTTTAGGAGTAATGTTTGCCCTATGACTTTAACTCTCTAATGGATCTAAGAAGAACTGTTTATTTTTAGTTAGTTCAGCTTTTCTCTTGTTGTGAGAATGGGAGTGATGACTTCCAGACACTTAGTGTCATGTCAGATTGGAAACCCGGAAGTCTCAATTTTTGCTTCATTTTTTCAGGGTCGATTGTTTCTTGCATATGCATTTATGTCTTCCTGGTGACTGTTTTTTTAAAAACAAATCATTATGTAATGTCCCTGTTTGCTTCTAGTATTTTTTATCTGAAGTTTGTTTTATGAGATAACCATTCTGCTTTCTCTCAAAGTTAATTTTGCAGAGTGTATTTTTCCATCCTTTTACTTTTAACCAGCCTATGTTTATTTCGAAGTGAGTTTCTTATAAATTTCTAGTTGTGTTATTTTTTTTCAGTTCACTTTGCCAATATCTAACTTTTGTTATATTTTAACCATTTACATTTAATTTTTATAATCTTCTTACTGATTGCTTCATGTTATAGTGTACATATGTGACTTATCACAGTCAACTTAAATATTTTCACTCCTATAATGAAATATGGAATCCTTATTTCTATTTGGGTCCTTTATCTTCCACACTTTTATATATCATTGTCTTGAGTATCATATGGTATTACAATTTTTGTGTCAATTATCATATGTCATTTCAAAAATTAATGATAAGGATAGTCTATTATATTTACCCATATTTCTTCTCTTTTCATTTTTTTCCTGATGTTCCAAGAATCCTTCGTTATAATTTCTTTTCCTTTTGTAAAACCTCCTTTAGCCATTCTTTAGGGAATGTCTGCTAGCAACAAATTATTTTAGTTTTCTTTTGTGTTAAAAAGGTTTTATTTCCATTTTATTCTTGAAGGATAGTTTCTCTGGATATAGAATTTATAGTTGACAATTCTTTTCTATCAGCCCTGAAAAAAATATTCCATTCCTTCTGGTTCTATAATTTCAGATGAGTAATCTACTATCATTCAAATTAGGGTTCTTTTACAGGTAATATGTTCTTCTCTCAGGCTACTTTCAAGATTTTTTTGTTTTGTTTGCAATAAGTTCAATTGTGATGGATCTTGGTGTAGATATTTTTGGGTTTAACCTTTTTTGGACTTACATAGCTTCTTAAATCTGTGGGTTGATATGTTTTACCTTATGTGGGAAGTTTATAGCCAGTATTTTTTTGGTACTCTTTCAGCACACTTTCTTCTCTCTTTTTGAGATTCTGATGTTGTCTGATAGGACCCTATGGCTCAGTTCTTTTTATATTCAGTCTGCTTTCTCTTTTTTGGTCAGGTTAGATAAAGCCTATTGATGGGTCCTAAAGTTCAGTGATTCTGTCCTCTGTATTTTCACTCTATTCTTGAGCTGATTCAGAATTTTTTTTTAAGTTATATTATTGTATTTTCCAGTCCCGGGGTCCTAACCTTCCTCTTTCTACCTTTCAGAATCCTCTTCGGTTGTCTTCTGTATTATTTCCAGAATGTATCATTATCCTTGGTGGAAATAGCAGGGATAGACAAGTCTACAAGATCTTTTATCAGTCTAGAAGTTCCCCCCTTACGTCTTTTTGTTACTGTTTCTAAAAAATATATTTTTACTACTTTATGGGAAATATGGGAGATTTAGATGTAAATTTACATTTGTACATTAGGATAGAATGAGTGTTTTGCTCTTTAATCTGCGAGAGTTTAATGGTGAAGTTGATAATTTTTAAAGTGGCATTCTAAGAAGAGTATATTAATTTTTGAAATATCTGTTACTTTGTAGTGATAAGCTGTTAGCATATTTTAAAAAGATTCCTGATACTAATTCCCCTTTAAATTTTCCCAGATTGCTTTTTTTTTTTTTTTTTTTTTGGCAGAGGGGCAGGTGGTGGATGGCGGTGGTGGTCATGAATGCAGAGATCTTATCTATGAATGAGTTATAATTGAGTTGTAATAAGCAGTAAGGTGGAAGCTAAGTTCCAGATCTCAATTCATATTCCAATGGTAACAATCTATTGAAATTTGAAAAACAGCACCAAATGACCAAGCATGTTTAAAAAACTGGTTGAGTTTATCCAGTTTCATTTTCCTCATGCCCTAATTTGTGATGACTGCAACATGTGGCTCCTGACCCCCTTCCTTTTTTAAGATAGGTGGCCTGACACCTGCTTTTTAAATTATCCTGACTTTACTGTGATATGCAATCCATCACCCCAATCTTCCCCCACCCCGCGCAACCCCTGGCAGCATCCCTTGTCCTAACATGCAGTTCTGTAGATCTAAGTTAGTGTCTGGCTCTATCATTTAATCCTTGTCAGTGCTGAGGAGGAGGTGTACTCGTCAGAACTGTAGTTGACCCAGGGCACTTTGTTTCTTTGCATAAGAAACCTCTAACCTCAGAGACGAGAAAAGCCTATCAATGTCATTCCTTAACTTCCAAATAGAGTCAGGACATCCAATGCAAAAAAAACCAAATACCTCCTGAAAAAAATTCGTAAGTCCTGAAAGAGAGTACCACATCTTTCCAAATGTGTAATATACAGGTAGCAAAAAAGATGGGATGAGATAAATCAATGTCTTTGTATAATATTAAACTTTCTCAATGAACGTTTCATAATTTCAAATACATCTTATCTTTAGTGTGCAAATTACTCTGATATTTATTTTAATGGTGAATGTTTTTTGAATGTTATTTCTATAGAAAGTATATATCACATGCAACTGACTGATTTCTAATAGAAGAAAAATAGATGGGAATCATTTAAGCCTGGATATTGAAATACTGGGGGGAAAATATTGGTTAGCATGCTTAAAGAAACATCTTTGTTTCAGAGGTAAAATATAAGTTTTTAAGTATAGTCTCATCTTCGCTCTGTCTCTCACACACACATACTTTACACCTGGGAGTAAAGGGAGCTACATGGGGAGGGTGGTAGTGAGGGACAAAGTAGATGTCATCTTTCTCATGCTTGTCTTTCAGATGGAACCCCACTGAGCTGGTGGGTTGGAAGAACCAATGACACACACACTTACTGGGGAGGTTCTCTGCCTGATGCTCAAAAGTGTACTTGTGGATTAGAGGGGAACTGCATTGATTCTCAGTATTACTGCAACTGTGATGCTGGCCGGAGTGAATGGTGATTTCCATATGATTTCCCTGCACAAAAATGTGGTTTTTATTCTTTAATTATGCATAGTTAATTAAATGTCAGACAAGCTGATACAATAAGGTAACTAGATTAAAGTATGTTCAAGCAAGCTGAAATACAAATTTTGATGAAATATGATCAGTTAATCTAAGGATTAAATTTTATGACTGAAGATTTACTAGTTCATTGTGACTACTATATAATGTGTTTTTTATTTTTCCTAAAATAGAAACAGCTGGTAAGTTTTCCGCTCACTGGAAATCAAATATCATTCTCTGGGAAGTTTAGTTTAGTTAATTAATTAACCTAGTATTCATGTGGCAATTCAAAAAGCAAATTCCTCCAAATCTTTGTCTTAAATTGATTTGGGATATAATGCTGCATATTCTATCATTCTTTTAGAAATTAACATTAATATTAACACAATAAAGTCTGAGAGGTCCTGCATAAAAGGACTGTTTATTTTGTAGAAGCAACAATTTCCCACACTCATTGACATCTTCTTTAGTGCAATAGCAAAGCTTCAAGCACCAAGTGTTCTGTAGACCACACTTTGCAACAACTAACATAGAATTTCAGGAGTTTGAAAGTTATATTGTATGCTTTCCTTTGAGCAGAAAAACATTTCTCATGTAGATTGCAGTGCCTCTTTTTCAGAAGTTCTTTTTGAGGTTATTCTTGAAATGCATATTGGTTTTCTTTTAATTTGTAATATGTAAATGTTTTCAATCTTTGGGTTTATGTCAGCAACTTAAAAAGCATTGTCATAAAACAACTAGATCATGTAGAGTACATGCTTTAGAAAAAAACTTAAGCCAGGCACTGTGGCTCACCCCTGAAATCACAGCACTTTGGGAGGCCAAGGCGGGTGGATCATCTGAGGTCAGGAGGTTGAGAACAGATTGCCGACTGCGGCAAAACCCCATCTCCACTGAAAATACAAAAATTAGCCGGGTGTGGCGGTGTGTGCCTGTAGTCCCAGCTACTCAGGAGGCTGAGACAGGAGAATTGCTTAACCCAGGAGGTCGAGGTTGCAGTGAGCCGATATGCCACTGCACTCCAGCCTGGGCGACAGAGCAAGACTCCACCTCAAAAAAAAAAAAAAAAAAAACAATGGTCAATCCAGGTGTCAGTATAATTGATTTGGATGTAAAATAGCTAATCTAAGCAGTAATTTGATTCCTGAAAATTGAGTTGATTGTTTGGCCTACATGGTAATCCACTTATTTATTTGGCATAAAAAGTCTACTTTGCATCACTTTAAAAAATATTGTGAAATTGGGAAAACTCACTTTAATCTACTGGAGCTTTCTATAGAATACATACTATACATTTACATGGATATTATTTTTAATCTTCCTCAAGTTCAAAATTACAAAATGATCATACAGATTTATGAGACACTCTTTTTCAATATTTTGATGTACAATCCTAATATAACTTTCTGTTACTTAAAAATGAAATGCAGTTTTAGTGCAGTGAGTAACAGCAACAGATCTGATCCATAGTTTCAAATCTAGCCACCAGTAAGTTTCAGGTGTGAAGTAATTTCCCATCAGTTAAAATGATTTTGTGCAATATTTTGTATGATGTACATTTTAAAGTGTCTGGTATGATAATGTGATGATGTGTGTTAGCTTTGGGCTCTGTAATGAGACAAACAGCCACCTTCAAATCTTTTGACGGACATCTTTAACAATCCTAGAAATTTTCATTTTCTCCATTCCACAAGGCACTCCTGCCTGTGAGGGCTCCAGCCCTCCAGCTCCTGGCTGTTCAGAAGACCTCCAGCTCATTGGTCTGTTCCCACCCCCATTCTCTACAGGTCAGAGAGGAGAGCATTGGCAGGTTATTGCAAGAAAGACAGAATGGCATATATGCTAGTGGCTTTATAAATTAGTTAGAATAATGTTAACCGTTTTGTTTTGTTTTTGTTTTGAGACGGAGTCTCACTCTGTCACCCAGGGAGGAAGGAGTGCAGTGGCGCGATCTCGACTCACTGCAACCTGCACCTCCTGGATTCAAGCGATTCTCCTGCCTCAGCCTCCCGAGTAGCTGGGATTACAGCGCGCGCCACACCGGCTAATTTTTGTATTTTTAGTAGAGACAGGGTTTCACTATTGGCCAGACTGGTCAACCGTTTTTATGTTACAGAACCTTCTGTTAGTATTAAGTGCACACTTTATTGTAGACTTCACATATGCTTAGGGCAGTAACCAGAGGAACGTATCACTTGGAGCCACCTGTGTTGAGTGACCCTCCCATGAACTGAGTTTGAGGAGAGGGATGGGAGAAACTGAGTTGGGTGCAGGTCCTCTGATACCTTTAGCCATGTCACTTCAGCACTGTAAACGGCTGCACTGGTGTGACTGAAGACCTGGGCTTTCATTTGGAAAAAAATTTAGGAGAGAAGCAGGTTTTAAAAATTAACTCCCCTCCTACATTCAGAAGGGAGCATTGTGGAGTTATTTGCTTTTTGACCTTATTTTATTTACTTTGCAGCTTCCAGTAGACAGGTCTATCCAACAGTAAGACCATAAGCATTCTCAAATCCTATCCCAACTCTTGCCGACTATGTTTTGTAAATGTGGGGGTGTGTATGGGGGTGGGGGGATTTATTTTTCAGTTTATAAAAATGGAATTTACCTGTCTCATAAAATGAAAAGATTTATAATTGTAATAATTTAAATTAAGGTGTAGACATAAGAACCTAAATCTTAGTCTTTATTACTTCTTTTCTATTACTGAAGTGCCTAGTAAGGTTTTCCTGGTGGAAAGTTTATGATAAAAATAGTATTCGGGAATGAAAGTAAAGTGAAAGCTATTTTAAGTCTCTTCAGGCATATGTCTGCTAATGGAGCCAGTAGTATTGTTAATATAAACACCATTTTTCCATAAGTTGTCCCTGTAATCAGCAACTCATCTAAAGCATATTACTTAAAAAGTTTATGATCAGACAGTTCCTCAGGCACAGTAAGAATAGTCTATCAAATAACTATAACATGCCAATGATTTATTATAAAAACAAATATATTTAAAAGGCATTATAATGATTTAAAATATTGAACTATGCTGCAAGTCAATATATGTGTATAAATGTATAGTGGACTATGTTCAAATAGACCAATATATTCTCTGAAATATACATATAAGATATAATTCAACTGTCTGCAAAAATCCCCAAGTTGTTTGGCTAATATAATGATGACACATGTAATTGTAATATTATTTTACTTAAGAATTTAAATAGGACTTTTCTGTGATTATCTTAGAGTCTTTAAAAATAACCACAAACAAAAAGCATAAAAGAAGATGGTTTAAATGCATACAAGTGTACAAATAATCATAATAAATATGAGTAAACTCTGTTTATTTAAAAACCAGACATTAGATTTTATCATATTGGATTTTTAAAGAAGCTATAGTTTGATTACAAAAGATAAAATATAAGCACTCAGTGAAGTTGAAACTAAAAGAATGGAAAATGTTTACCAAGTAAATACAAATGAAAAGAAAGCAGATATAGCTGTGTTGTATCAAAAAAGACAAAAAGCGTTGTTAAGGGTAAACTTGAACTCTAATGCTGAGATAAACACACTAGAAAGAACTCACTACACTTGTGTACATCATCAGATTGTTTAAAATATATAAAGAAGTGGCAGGGTGCGGTGGCTCATGCCTGTAATCCCAGCACTTTGGGAGGCTGAGGCGGGCGGATCATGAGGTCAGAAGATGGAGACCATCCTGGCTAACACACGTGAAATCCCATCTCTACTAAAAATACAAAAAAAAATTAGCCGGGCGTGGTGGCAGGCACCTGTAGTCCCAGCTACTTGGGAGGCTGAGGCAGGAGAATGGTGTGAACCCAGAAGGCGGAGCTTGCAGTAAGCTGAGATCACACCACTGCACTCCAGCCTGGGTAACAGAGCGAGACTCCATCTCAAAAAAAAAAAAAGAAAGTGTGTATGTGTGTATATATATATGTACTTCTTTATATATATACACACTTTATATATATACTAATATATATTACTTCTTTATATATGTGTGTGTATATATACGTACATATACGTATATATATATTTAAAAAAATAAAGAAGTAACAAATATGCAAAGGCAAAGTGACACCCAAAACAGTGGAATAATTTAACATATCATTTTTGGGAATGAGTAAGTGAAGCAGGTAAGAATATTTTAATATTATAATTAACAAACTTGATGTAGCAGCCATATATCATTTAGTAAAGAAAAATTATTTTTTATAGAATATTATACATTATTGTTGAGTAGGTATAAAAAATTTTGCAAATGTATGGAATCAACAAATTTTACAGAATTGTCATGATGCAAACTATATTCTTAATTGTAATCAATAACAAATATATAATTTTTTAAAGTTCATTCATGTGTCAGTTAAAGACACAAGAGGAAATAAAATACATGTAAGTGATCAAAAGTTTGGAAAAGAAACAAACCTGGCAGATATTGTAGATAACATGATTGCCTACGTAGAAAATCCAAAATAACAGAAAGAAATATCAGGAAAAATAAGAGTTCAGTAAGTTTGCTGAATTTATGGTCAGTCAGTATTGAGAAATTACTTGAATTTCTATAAAATCATAAAATAATTACCATTACACACCTAGAAAAATTTTATTTGCAGTATTAACAAAAATGTAAAGTTCTGTGGAATAACTGCAGTACTTTTATGGGAAAAATTACAAAACTTATTCAAGAGAATGAAGGACAACCAAATGAATGGATTGACTCACTACTGTCGTGAATAGAATGACTCAGTATCTTAAAGCAGTGGTTCTCAGTCGGGTGATTTTGACCCTCAGGGGACATTTGGCATTGTCTGAAGACATTTTTTGTCATCACACAGAGAGGAAGGTTGTTTATATTGGTATCTATTAATTAGAAGTCAGGGTGCTGCTAAACATCCTACAGTGCACAGGACAGCCCGCCATAACAAAAAATAATTAGCCCAAAATATCAGTAATGCTGCTGTTGAGATACCCTCTTTTAAAGTTGACATTCTCCTCAGATTAGTCTGTAATTTTAACAAAATTCCAAAAAAAATGCCAAGTGTTCTACTTGTGTGGATTGCAACAACCTGGTTTTAAAATTCATATGGAAATTAAGGATGAAAGGGTAAGCAAGATAATTTTTAAGGTGAAAAATAAGGTGAAGAAACTAGTTAATGTTATCTGTCAAGACATACTGTATTGCTATAGTAATGAATGCAGATTGAATTGGCCAGAAGATAGGCAATTAAACAGAAATTGAGAATCTGGAAATT
Organism: Chlorocebus sabaeus; assembly: GCF_047675955.1. Classification (NCBI taxonomy): domain Eukaryota; kingdom Metazoa; phylum Chordata; class Mammalia; order Primates; family Cercopithecidae; genus Chlorocebus; species Chlorocebus sabaeus. The sequence goes on along the minus strand of NC_132915.1, from coordinate 2,880,620 downwards.
TTTTCAGTGGGTTAGGTGTGGATCATAATGATTTTATTATTGCTGATCTACTCCCCCAAAATAATCATTAACAGTTGGGCATGGTGGCTCACACCTGTAATCCCAGCACTTTGGGAGACCAAGGCAGGTGGATCACGAGGTCAGGAGTTCGAGACCAGCCTGACCAACATGGTGAAACCCTGTCTCTACTAAAAATACAAAAATTAGTTGAGTGTAGTGGCGCATGCTTGTAATCCCAGCTACTCAGGAGGCTGAGGCAGGAGAATCACTTGAACCCGGGGGGGTGGAGGTTGCAGTGAGCCGAGATCACACCACTGCACTCCAGCCTGGGCAACAGAGTGAGACTCTGTCTCAAAAAACAAAAAACAAAAAGTTAAAAGTTGACTCAACATTTCTCCCTTTTAGCTTTCTTTGCAACCTCCTAAATTTATGGCTCTACTTTACCTTAAATAAAGTTCCCTGGCAAATAATAAGTAGTAGCTTTTAGAAGTTTCCACATTTCCTAGGAAAGTACAATTTCCAGAACCATAGGAATTTTTAATAAATAAAATTTTTAATAAAATATAAAATAAAAGCAAAAAGTCTTTGAAAGTTCTCTTACTGAATTTTTAATACTGCTGCAAGAGATGATGGTACTATGAATGCAGTATTCCCAAGTGTAGACTATAGTATAAGCTTTAGAAAATAATAGGGAGAAAAGAAGAAAAGTGAGATATCCCTATTAATTAGGAAGTTGTGAGGAAGTCTGATCACTATGACAAATCCTGAGTATTCTATTTTGATCTCCAAAGGTTCGGAATCTGCCTGTAACAATAAGAAACTGGTGAAAAACACTGGTCATCTTTATGCTCAGGCTGAAAACACCAAACTTTCCAAAACAACTGAAAAAACAAGACTTTATTATAGTATCTGCCCTAATTAAACTGAAGTGCACTGTGGATTTCACTTACACATTCTCAGTATTTTGCAGAGTCAGTATTAAAAATAGAATGAAAGTTGCAGCTCATGTAAAGTAGATCTTTTAAAATTCAAGCATCCTCCATAAATAACTAATAAAATCGCATTTTCTCTACTAGACTGTCTTGCTAAAATGATGATCACAGAAGTTGAAATGGTAATTTTTAATGGCTACCACATTAATAAAAAATTTCCTAGACCTACCTCATTCAGCAGGAGACATATTTCTAGCTCGTCTACCATCGATCAGTGCACTGTAAAGCTGAATGATGATGCCTTTAGAGAATCCGTATTCTGTGCTTTGCATAAAAATGAATAACAGAATCTTAACTAGGTAAGGCAATGGGGTTTTAGTCCAAATTTTAGAAATAAGCTTTCTTTACCGTTAAGTGGATTTTTTCAGGGAATAATCTTAAATAATATAGCCATTTTATTTTAGTTTTATCTTTTCCAATTTGAAACTTTGATGCATAAAGTCTTTTATAGAAGGAGTTGATTAATGGGCACAAAAGTCCAGTTAAATAAAAGAAGTTCTAGTATTTGATAGAACTAGGGAAATTATAGTTAACCGTAATTTATTGGTTATTTCAAAATAGCTAGAGGAGGATTGTAATGTTGCCACCACAAAGGATAAATGCTCAAAGTGATGGGCATCCCAGTGACCCTGATTTGATCGTTATGCATTGTATTCTGGTATCGAAATAGCGCATGTGCCCCCAATATATGTACAACTCTGGCATGCCAATTTAATTTTTTTAATTCAGAAAGCCTTATTTTGAAAATACAAAAGTGTTGCAATGATGAAATATCAGTTATTGTGATCTTTTGCTACAAATGCATAGAAAAGAAGGTTTGGGAACTGGGCAATTTAAAAAATATAGTATTTACTAGATTCTGTAGTTTCTGTATCATAGTGAGTAACTGGACTAAGAGTGTTTTGTCTGTAAATCAGAATATACTTGCAGTTGAGACATATATGTAATAAAATATAACCAAAAGTATATAAATATAAGCATTTTATTATATATGCATATATGCAATATTTCTTATTGGCCAAGTATTTATTACACATACATTTATATACATATATATAATAAAATACAAAAAAGAGTAGACCAATGTCTTTATTTTGGCCAGAGACAAATTTAGTGGCATAGCTAAGACCAGGACCCCAGGTTCTCCTGGGGGATCCTGCAGGTCTCTTTGTATTGGACCCAGACATGGGCATTTATTTTCGCAGTCACATAATTAATACTCATGGTATTCAGTAGGCTGTGTGCTTTCAGAAGGCAGAGACTATATTTTTTACTCTGTGTACTGAATTCCCAGGAAGATGCCTGTTCAACAAAAAGTAAAAGCACTGTGTTTGGGGTTTTTTGTTATTTGTTTTTTTTGTATTTTTTGAGACAGGGTCTCACTTTGTCACCCAGGCTGGAATGCAGTGGTGCAAACATGACTCACTACAGCCTCTACTTCGCAGGCTCAAGAGATCCTCCCACCTCAGCCTCCCATGTACCTGGGACTACAGGTGTGCACCATCACACCCAGCTAATTTTTGTATTTTTTTGTAGAGATGGGGCTCACTGTGTTGCCCAGGCTGGTTTCGAACTCCAGAGCTCAAGCAGTCTGCCCACCTCAGTCTCCCAAAGTATTGGGATTACAGGCATGAGCCACTGCGCCCAGCCTGTGTTTGCTGCCTGAACTACTGGGAGCAGCGTTTCACAGGCCACTTTCACACTCATTAGTCTATGTGTTACTTATAAGGGTATTGTATGTATTTGGTTTTGAATCTGTGGAATTCATTTTCCATTTACAAAGTTAACAAGGGAAGAAATACCCAGCAATCATAAAAGGACTTTAAAAAAGTGATAAATTAATATTCTGCAAAATGAACATCTAAATCCAGTGTTACTATTTGTATTTGTAATGAATAATCATTTAGATACTATTCTAAGACAATTTTAGAAGGGAAGTTATATGCTTAATGATGTTGAAAATATTAATATAATATTATCCCATGCTTAGAAAATGACCACCCTTCTTGATTTGTCCCCTTTCTTCTCTGTAATCATTTAGATCAGGAATTGGCAAACGGATCAGGAAGTGATAACCTCTTGCTTTGGGTGAAAGCCAGATCACTAGTCTATTTTTGCATGGCAGTGAGCTAAGAATATTTTCTTTACATTTTTAAAAGGTTGAAAAATAAAAAGAAGAATATTTTATGGCATATAAAACCTGTATGAAATTCAAATTTCATGTCCATAAATTTTTACTGCAGCCCAGCTATGCCTATCTGTGTCTGTGGCTGCTTTCACACTTTGGTGGCAGAGTTGGGTAGCTGCTGTGAGAAGCTGCATGGCTTGCTGAGCTAAGATAGCTTACTGCATGTTCCTTTATACAAAATGTTTGCCCGTCCCTGATTTAGACTCATGGTAGTCTCTGTGCTCTCAAAATATTGAAAATGTTAAGTATTCTGTTAAGCTCTATGATGTTGGTTTCAAATTGCGGTAAGAGATCAGAGTTAATTTTGCCTGTATGTTAATGAGAATAATTTTAAGAGTTTCGGTGATTGTTTTTTAGGGCCAGTGACACAATAGTCCTTTCCCAAAAGGAGCACCTGCCAGTCACTCAGATTGTGATGACGGACGCAGGCCAACCGCATTCCGAAGCAGCTTATACACTGGGGCCGCTGCTCTGCCACGGAGATAGTAAGTAGTGGCAAGAAAAAGCTTTCTTTTCATGATAACATTTTTTTTGGTTATAAAGGGGTAGACAGATGCCCTTATTCTCACCAGAGAGAAAATAGTGGCAGTAGCAGGACCAGGGTGAATATCAGGAGAGCACACATACCATAAAGGCACAGTCAGTACTGAAGATCTGTGTTTCCTTACTGAAGCATTAGTTTATAGAGACTCAATCATCTTTGTTTTAACTTATTACTTGGTTGGCTGGATTTATTATCAATTTATTGTATTTCTTCTAGAACAATCATGAGATGAAGTATTTTCTGAATGCTGAGGGATATTTATTCATTGCTCTTATACTCTGCAGACCAACTGTAGTGGTAGGCAATTATTGGATCACATGCTCTGTTTTCTGACCTCTGTACATACTGTTTTACATCACATGGCACTGAGTGTGTATTAACCTCTTTCCTGCAGCATTTTCATTCACGGGTGGCTTCCACGAATAGCCAAGTCCTCCCTCTCCCACCTCAGTGGTGCTATAAGCTCAGGGTTCTTTCGCGCCTGTGAGGATCTACCTACTGCCCAGCACTTGAACCACAACTAAGCTAGGGAAAATCTTCTTTCCCTGAGAAAAATCGTAATAGTGTTTCGTATCTACTAGCATCATACATTGCCATGGAGAAGTCTAAGACTTAATGCATTTTTATTTCCTGCTCTACCTCAGTGTGTGGAGGCTACTGCTGAGAGAGGTAGTTCAACAAAGAGCCTGAGCATCTCTGTACGTTCCTGCCAGGTGTGCCAGATGACATAGTGTCTCCATCCCCTAATACCAAGCAGTTTCTGTAGCCAGTCGTGTAGGCAGCTAAGTAGTTCATAGAGAACACAGCATCACTATCAATGCGTACTCACTCCCCAGAGAGGAGGGGCACTGGCTTGTCTCCTGCTTAATCAGGGAGTCCCGGACCCTTGTCTGGGAGCTCCTCGTCTGAGATGCAGACCTACCCACTGTGTGTGTGTAGCATCCACCTGGGCCAATGGATCATGTCGCCCTGTGAAATTTGGAGATGAGGGGAACCAGTGCAAATATTCTGATGCTCATGCTGCATACTGTGCTGTGAGCAATAAAATTCTTTAACTCTGACCCAGAAATTTTGTGTCAGCATCCATTAATCTGTGGCAAGCTAGTAGGGTGAAATTTCAGACTCTTCACAGCTTTTGACAGATATGTTATCCTTCAGTGTCAAAAACTTATCCGGAATATGCCTTAGTGTTAATTATTCTGTTAATTTTTTCTAAAATGAAATATGCTTATTTTGACCAAAATATTCTGTTCTCTTTTAAGAAAGAAATGGTTTTTATTATGCTTTGAATAGTTTGTTTCATTTCTTGGATTCTCTGCATCTGGGACTGTTGACTTGTTTTCTTTGCCTGCCACCACCCCCCCCCCATACAATTTTTCTGTTTCTTCCAATGGCTTTAATCTCTTTGTCCTTCTCCTGTGCATTCAATGTGATTATCCTAAGCTTTTTCCCAATGTCAGTAATTTGTTATCAGCTGTGTTCTCCATTTCTAGATATTTCCGATTTATCTGTTACCTCTGTGATTTTGTTTGGGTCTTTGATTTTTTTCCTTAAAAATCATCTTATCTTTTTAAATTATCTCATATTTTAGCTCTTATTTTACTGAATTGGTTTTTATATTATTCCCATACTGTGAAACTCTTATGAAATTTTTCTTTGCTTGTGTTCTCTCTTAATTTCCTTCCTCCCTCCCTCCCTCTTTCCATCCCTTCCTGCCTTCCATTCAGTCTGGCTTTTTCCCTCCCTCCGTCCCTCCCTCCCTCCCTCCCTTCCTTCCTTCCCCACTCCCTCCCTCTCTTTTCTCTTTCTTTTCCTTTCTTTCTTTTCTTTTATTTATTTATTTCTTTCCTTTCTTCTTTCTCTTCCTTTCTTTCTTTCTATGTTTACACTGTTTCTGTGCTTTTTTAAACATTGTTTATACTTGTAGTGTAAGTGTACACTACATGTCTGTCTAGCAGGTCTGTCCAGACATTTAATTCATTTATATGGAATAGAGTTGAATTCTTCTCGACATTCATCTCTTCACAATCAGACACATAGTTCTTGTCCCTTCTGAACTGTAATAGCAGGACTAGAGTTGGTCATCCTATCAATATTTTTTCCCATAATCTAAGAGCTCAAGTTGGTGAGGGAGGCATCTGTTGAGTTGTATCTGATTTACTGGCCATTGTCTGTGCTGTTTTATCTTCAAGAATTATTAAATGTCCTGTGCCAGGCATCACAGTGCAGCACGGAGGGCATATCCATAGGCTTCAGATGCCTCCCACAGTTCAGTAATAACCCCTGGAAATTTGTAGCTTTTTCCCCTGCCTATTGATACTCTGACATCAAACACTGGCTTGTTGGTACTCTGTACTTCTAGAAAACATTTTCTAGATTATTTTCTCTCTGGAAATTTACCTCAGCTCTTCATTTCTCTCCAACTGTATTTGTATTTGTGAGACTCTTCAGGATATGTCATTCACCCTCAGTATATATCCTACTTTCAGCAAGACTTCTGAAAGTATGGAGAAGAGCAAGTGTGGTATTTTAAATATTCCCTTCTCACTTTGGGAGACTGAGGTGGGAGGATTACTTGAGCCTAGGAGTTTAAGACAAGCCTGGATAAGATGGTGAGACCCCCTCTCTTACAAAAAAAAAAAAAAAAAAAAAACTAAAACTTAGCTGGGCATGGTGGCCTGTAGTCCCAGCCACTAGGAAGGCTTTGGTGAGATGATCTCTTGAGCTCAGGAATGTGAGGTGGCAGTGAGCTATGATCATGCCTCTGCACTCCAGCCTGGGTGACAAAGCGAGACCTCATCTCTAAAATAAATAAACTAATTAATTAATGAAGAAAGAAAGAAAAATAAAATATTCCCTTCTGTAAAACTTGTAGCTTCCTCTTCCTTTCTCTTTTGCTTTCCTTATCTTCATCTCTGTTATTCTTTAGTGTAACATTTATTGATTCTTTTCTCTTCTTTTGGGGCAGCTGGGACTAGGGGATCTGCAGGGATGGGGTCAAGGAAATGACCACTGGGTTAGAAGCTTGGTTCCACACTGGGGAATGAGCAAAGATGTAAATACAGTGAGGAGAGTAGGAGCTGACCTTCTCACTGAGGAAAGAGTTATACATGTGGGAAGGAGGAAGCCTGTAATGAACCTGTAGTGCTGGGTTAAAAACGGAGGTATCCACATGAACTCATGGATTTTAATATACATAATAGATAACTATAGAATACACATAGAAGAGTGTGTGTGAGAGAGAGATATACAAGCACATGTATTTCCTAGTTGCTATAGAATACACATAGAAGAGAGTGTATGTGTGTGTGTGTGTATGTGTGTAATACAAGTACACATATTTCTTAACTACTGAGAGGGTTAGAAGCAATGACACCCTAGTAAATATCTAGCCTGCAGATCTGGGCTTCTAAACACCATTTTCTATCATTCTCTGCTAAAAAAGAAACTACAACTCCTTGAAGAAATGGCTGATTCCAGAAATGTGGCAGAGAAAATTTAAGATGACCCCGGATCATTTTGTTATGACAAAAGGGAAAAAAAGCTCAAAAAGACATGGGTGTCAGCTTAAAGGAGCTGCCACATTTCAGACAACTTAAGCATCAAAATAAGTTATAGATTATAAGCCATTGAACAGAATAGGAATCCAAGAGTGATGTGAATAAACAAACGGGTAAATACACAAATAAATTAGTGAAAGATCAAGAGAAAAGCTATTTCTTGTTTGTTTTGTTTTTGTTTTTGTTTTGTTTTTGTTTTGAGATGGAGTCTCACTCTGTCACTCAGGCTGGAGTGCAGTGATACGATCTGGGCTCACTGCAAGCTCTGCCTCCTGGGTTCATGCCATTCTCCTGTCTCAGCCTCCCGAGTAGCTGGGACTACAGGCGCCGCCACCACGCCCAGCTAATTTTTTGTATTTTTAGTAGAGATGGGATTTCACTGTGTTAGCCAGGATGGTCTTGATCTCCTGACCTTGTGATCCACCCGCCTCGGCCTCCCAAGGTGCTGGGATTACAGGTGTGAGCCACCGTACCTGGCAGAGAAAAGCTATTTCTAACAGAGGCATGTCAACCAATTAATGTGGAAGGAATGACAGAGCTTAGCAAATCACCACTGGCAGCCATCAGAATAAAAATTCAGTCAGGAACCATCAACATATTATAAAACCATTGGGTGAAAAAATTCTAAACTGGGCAAAGTTGTGTTTCTGTAACCTTAAAGTGTCAAAAATACATGAATTACAAAGAGAAAAATAACTTCATGTTGGAGAAACTCGACAAATGCCACGTTACAAGGCAGTTGAAACTAATAGGACAGGCGATGGGGCTGGTGAGCATTGCTGGCTGCTGCCGCGACACACAGAGGAGAACACAGCGGCCCTTCTGCAGTATTTTTGGCAAAAATGTACAACATGAATCCGATCATGAGTGTGTCAGACAAATCCAAGTTGAGGAACTTTCTGCAAATCAACTGAAAAATACCAAAAAGTCAAAAGAACACAAAAGATAAGACTGGCACACTGTTCCAGAATGAAGGACACGAAAGAGGCCTGAGGAATCCGTGTAATGTGCAATCCTGGGTTGGATTTTGGACAGAAGGGAACAAATAAGCTGCTTCTTGTTCTTGGTTGTTCTTTCCATGAAAGGAATTAAGACAGTTGTGTGTGTGTGTGTGTGTGTGTGTGTGTGTAAGAAAGACAGAAAGCAAGAGTCTGTGTTCTGGTTTCTAGAGTCATTTATCCAACTACCTTTCAACTACCATTCAAATCTCCACTTGGATGCCTAATAGAGATCTCAATTTAACATGTCCCAAACTGAGCTGCTGCTCAAACCTGCTTCTTCAGAATTATTTCCCCTCCCAGTTAGACTGAAAACCCCGAAGTCACCTCAGACTCCACCCTTCCACTCACATCTTATCCAGTTCTTCAGTAAGTTCTGTTGGCCATACCTTTGAGGTGGTTCTGAACTTGACCCTGTCCCCATTGTGTTGCTGCACGATCTCTTAACTGGCCTCATTGCTTTTGCCTGGCTTTTGCTTGGCCTTCTCTGAACACAGAATTCTAATCCTCAATATAATCACCATTTAGCTCTTGATGTCATCAGTATATGACATAGATGCTCAGAACCCCCAGTGAAGGCTCATATAGATTATTAATGTATTTAGCAATCATAATCCTGTAAGTATCAAATGTAACTGTTATTTTTGTTTCATGACTTTTTTTCCTTTTGTCATTTTCTCTATTGTAAACAGAGTCATTTTGGAATTCAGCTTCCTTCAACACTGAGACTTCATACCTTCATTTCCCTGCTTTCCACGGAGAACTCACTGCTGACGTGTGTTTCTTTTTTAAGACCACAGTTCCCTCCGGGGTGTTTATGGAGAACCTGGGAATCACAGACTTCATCAGGATTGAGCTGCGGGGTAAGCTGCCTGCTCTGGACAAGTCACAGGGTACCCATTATTTAGCAATAAAAGCTTCAACTCAACAAAATGTTATTTCATTCTTTGTATTTCCTTATAAAACACTAAACTTCTATGATTTTAGGTGTTGGTTTTTTTTTTTTTTTTTTTTTTTAGAGAGAGGGAGAGAGAGAGGGTTTTGCTGTGTCGCCCAGGCTGGAGCGCAGTGATACTATCTTGGCTCACTGCAACCTCAGCCTCCTAGGTTCAAGCAATTCTCCTGCCTCAGTCTCCTGAGTAGCTGGGACTATAGGCGTGCACCACCACGCCCAGCTAAGTTTTGTATTTTTGGTAGAGATGTGGTTTTGCCATGTCGACCAGGCTGGTCTTCAACTCCTGGTCTCAAGTGATCTGCCTGCCTCAGGTTCCCAAAGTGCTGGGCATGAATTGCCACGCCCAGCCAGTAATCATTTTTAAGAGAAAATAAAACAATGAAGCATGAAGCACATAATAATCCATTAAAATGTCATGCCTTCCCTAGAGTACAGGACAGCAGAGCCAGAGCTTTAAACCAAACTCGACACGTTGTTCACTGAATTCCAGAAATATTTGACCAGACATACTGTTTTTCGTGTACCCAAAGCTGAATTTATGACTGTCAGAATTCACATTCAGTGGTTATAGAATTAGATGAGACTTTGAGCCATTTGTACATAAAATTACTGAAACCTCAAAAACAAATACTATTTGGTATTCTAGCTATGGGTACATAGCTGTGGGTATTCCAGCTATGGGTACATAGCTCTACTATTTAGGACTTACCAAGGTGAATTGTGAACTCTGAGGATAAATGTTAAAATCCGCTCTGTTTTATTTTTTCCTCCAGGATACAGATTTATTCTGCCCCCTGCCCCTTCCCCAACTCACAGTCACGTTTTTCTGCATCGCTGTCATTGTCTCCTTCCATCCTGAGCACGTCTTCATGTTTTCCTGTGTCTGCACAAGACTTAGTTTTCTTCCCTGTGAATTTGCTTGAGCAATATTCATATCTAATATTTCTAGCTCCCACAGAAGTGACCTTTTCCTTTGATGTGGGGAATGGACCTTGTGAGGTCACGGTGCAGTCACCCACTCCCTTTAATGACAATCGGTGGCACCACGTGAGGGCAGAGAGAAATGTTAAAGGAGCGTCTCTTCAAGTCGATCAGCTTCCTCAGAAGATGCAGCCTGCCCCTGCTGATGGGCACGTTCGTTTACAGCTCAACAGCCAGCTCTTCATTGGTGAGTGCTGGTGGTTTATAACTGAATTTAGTGTGAGTCCAGAGAAGGTGCAAAAGAAAATAAGAACTATAACGTACTGAGAGCAACAATTGCCGACAACAACTACCACTGCTGTTGGTACTATTTGCTGATAACCTGGTAGGTTCCAGGAGCTTGCTGTGTGCTTCTGATTTGACATTTCTTGTTTTTGATTTTGTTTTCAGACAGAGTCTCGCTGTGTCGCCCAGGCTGGAGTGCAGTGACGCGATCTTAGCTCACTGAAACCTCCGCCTCCCGGGTGCAAGCGATTCTCCTGCCTCAGCCTCCTGAGTAGTTGGGACTACAGGCTCAGATGCCACCACGCCTGGCTAATTTTTGTATTTTTAGTAGAGACACAGTTTCACCATGTTGGCCCAGCTGGTCACGATCTCTTGACCTCGTGATCTACCCGCTCCGCCTCCCAAAGTGCTGGGATTACAGGTGTGAGCCACCGGGCCCTGCAGTGTCTCAATGTTTAGGTCTCAGTGTTTAGGTATTGTCATCTGTTTACAGATGAGATAGCCAAGCCTCAAAGAGGTGGAGTAACCAGCTAATGAGAGGGATTCCAGGATAGCCGACCCCCAAACTTGAACCATTCATATTATAGAGGATTGGTATATGTGACAGCTATGTTTTATCAACACTATTAGTGTGATCATTAGACATTTTTATCTATTTCTTCAGTTTCACTTCTCAGTGTAGTTACAGAGCTTGTAATTGGGACAGAAGTCCTCCAGGGTCCACTCAAAACCAGATCGCAGGATACCCGCTTAGCGGAAGCAGCACCACGCAGCTCCCTGGGGCGAGGCTTCCAGGAGCCCACTCCTGGTTTTCCTCACTGCTGGCCTCACCTCTGGGGCTCTCTCATCACAGGCTCCTTGTTTATAACCCGGTCGTACTCCTCTGTTCTTGCACTCCATTTATTTAAAGGTGATAGCTCTGGAAGGCTTTCCTTTAGTTTGCTTAATTACTGTTTTATCACTGTTGTTTATTGTTCCCCTTGGGAAAAATATATTTTGCTATATTGCTTTTGAAACTATTCTAACACAGATTAAAGCTCTCACTTGTTCATTTCTTATGCATTTTAAAGCAAATAAGGATGCAACCTAATTAAAACTGGACTAAATCACAAATTATCATACAACCTAATTTACAGGGGAGGGTAGATACAACTTCCAGGTACTAAATGCTACACAATGAACCCATGTATGGATGTGGATGTGGATGGGGGTGTTATACCATGACTTCCTAAAACCTAGCTTCAAGTGTGGTTAGCTCTTCTATTAAGGTGCAATGAGGCTTTTTCAAAGGACATGAAACCAGTCAAACTAGGAGGAATACACGGAGGGGTCAAACCAAGAACTTGATTTTCTCACTTGTAATCTTGGAGATTAATTAAGGAAAAACCTAGAAACACAATTAGCATACAATTCACCTAGAATCAGCATTCACTGCGGTGACTGAATCACTGGCTTCAGAATCACCCACAAAGCTGATTGACAGTTCAGATTTGGGGCCCCCACCTTAGGCCCACCGAATCAGAATCTCTGAGAGGCGGCTCAAAACTCTGCATTTTCCAGAAAGTCTAGCATTGAGAATTGTTGCCTTCATAACGGTGTTTGTCATTACACAAGTGTTGTAAACCTCTCTAAATGGTTTCTTCGGCATTCCAGTTTGACATGACAAAATATGCATGCATGCAGTATTCAATTTGCATTTTCCAGAAACTCTAGGTAATTTCCATGCTCCTAACATTGAGAATTGTTGCCTTCATAATGGTGTGTGTTACTACACAAGTGTTGTAAACCTCTCTAAATGGTTTCTTCAGCATTCCAGTTTGACATGACAAAATATGCATGCATGCAGTATTCAGTTACTGTTTAGCACTATATCCTCTTGAGAGGAGGAGCTCCTGGGGCATGGTGTCACCCCTTCCAACTTCCCCTCCTTTGCTTCTCCATTTCCCTTCACACTTTATTTTTAGAGTCCATCCAAGTAAGAAATGTATCCATATATATTTTTATTATTGTGAAAAACTTGAAAGTTCATACCTAACCATTATAATGCACATTCTTATTGATAAAGAAAGTAAAATAATGTTTGATGTGGTTTATATTATGTATTTTGTTCTTTGTAAAGGAACTAAAGTGAAATTCTTTCTTACCTGAAGTAAAAGAAATGTTTTCAGATGGACTATTTGCCAGACTCACCATGTTTGAAAGTTATGTGAATAAATGTTTTATTCAATGTCATTTAAAGCTTCGTGATATCTCATAACAGTTTTATTTTCAAAATCGCGCATGTTCACAAAATTTGTGGGCACATTGTGATTATTGCCACTCTCCATAAGGCCTGAGTTTGACATGGACATAAAATCCTGAATAAAATACCAAGGAACACATTTCTATTTGCAGTGTTTCCATTGTAGGTGGAACGGCCGCCAGACAGAGAGGCTTTCTAGGATGCATCCGGTCTCTGCAGTTGAATGGGGTGGCCCTGGACCTGGAAGAAAGAGCCACAGTGACGCCAGGAGTGGAGCCTGGGTGTGCAGGACACTGCAGCACCTATGGACACTTGTGTCGCAATGGAGGGAGATGCAGAGAGAAACGCAGAGGGGTCGCCTGTGACTGTGCCTTCTCGGCATATGATGGGCCGTTCTGCTCCAATGGTAAGTGTGACCAAGGAGCAGGTGATAGGGCAAGTACATGAAACTTACATAATATGAAGAACGCTTATGGCATTTGATATTATACAGAAAGGATAAGATTGAATTATTTGAAATGGAATAATTTCTGTACCAAATTCCTCTATGGAATGTAGAAGGGGTATGACTGTTTTTGAAAACTTAAGGCTATCAGTCCTCTCTGGATTTCTTTCTTTGAAGAACTCTGGATTACCCCTAGCATCTGTTCAATGCTAATCCTCTCAGAATAATTTGGTTTTCAAAACTCTGTCCTTGTACTGTTCTAATTTTGACATCAGTAAAGCATCATTGTTATTTTTGTTTTTAATTTTTAGAGGCAACTTCTTGCTATTCAAGCCTCACTGTTGCCCCGGCTGGACTTGAACTCCTAGGCTTGAGCAATCCTCTTAGCCATTGTTCCTTCTGATGATGACTTGAAGTGATTCAAAAGGCCTTTATAAAAATGTCTTTTTTTTATAAAACAAGCACATTAACTAGGAGGGGGAAATCCTATTTAACTAAATATTGACATGTCATTAACAGGGTCACTCAGACACTTTGCTCTGTGATGTTTGGCTCTTCTTAGAGGAGTGTAGTGGGCATCACACAGCTGCTGCTCAGGTACAGTCATGTTTTGAAAAGAAGAAAAGGGCTGGGCGTGGTGGCTCACGCCTGTAATCCCAGCACTTCGGGAGGCCGAGGCAGGCAGATCACAAGGTCAGGAATTCAAGACCAGCCTGGCCAACATGGTAAAACCCCATCTCTACTAAAAATACAAATATTAGCCGGGCATTCCAGCTACTCGGGAGGCTGAGGCAGGAGAATTGCTTGAACCCAGGAGGCAGAGGTTGCAGTGAGCCGAGATTGCACCACTGTACTCCATCCTGGGCGACAAAGTGAGACTCCATGTTGGGGAAAAAAAAGAAAAAAGGGACCGATTTTAGTATTAAGTACCCTGCACTGACTTATTTAATATATTTATAATACTTTTATGAAACCTATTAGAATATTGAGTTATAAGAGGTAAAATATAATTGTGTTTTTAAGTGACTCTGGGCTGTTACACATACTATTTTTAGCAGCAGAACAGGCTTTAATCACTGTAAAAATTGTGTGACTTTCAAAAGAATTTTGAGAATTCATTATCTAGAAGTCATTTAAATTTTCAAAAGGTCTTGCATATGTCTTTTGTTAGTCCTGAAGATCTCTGTGCTAACAAGTCGCATAGCTCTGGTACAAATACAGAGCCCTTTTTATATCTGAAAGCCAACATCAGGAGTAACCACTCCTTCATGAGCACAAGTGCTGATTTCTAAAGCATTCCCAATCCACGTTTGCTAAGTGAAATTTGAATGTTATTTTATAACCCAAAATTATCTTAAGCGTAGACATTGTATTGTAAGTAAATGGAAAATGGTCCTCCAGTGGCTGGGGCATTTGTTATAGTTAGATTACTTGATCTAATAAGAATGATCTGGATTTTCAGTAAATTCTTTATATTTTATGGAAATGGAAAGAGTGGAGTAGTATTCCAAGAAAATGATCATCTCCCAACATCTTCTTTTTATTTACAGGTATATTTGGGGGGGGGGGGGGGGGGGTGTATGTGTGTATGTATGTGTATACTACAAACATTTTTGGAATTAACTTGATATAAAATTAAAACGTCAACCTTTCATAAAGTGTTTTAAGAGCAGCTGAAAGCCCTTCAACATTTCTCTCTCAGAATACTGTAGACACCACTTTGGATTAGCCTTTATATCCAAACAGTAAATTTGAGAAACATCTTTGGTATAAAAGAACATTTCTAAATTCTCACCTTGACGGAGGGTTGATCTTCAAATCACCTTTTCTCTAGCTACTGCAGGAGCTCTGTTTCATGCTTCCTACAAAGCAAATCGATTTTTAAGGACAAGGTAAAATTCAAATAAAAAACATGGTACTCTAGCATTTCCAGGCTGGCCACGTAAGGAGCTCTGTAAACCCTCTCTCATACGAAACAGGCATAACTGGTAAAAATTGTTATTTTAAAAAACAACTATTGCAAGTCTCTAGAAAATGTCCTAAGGAAATACATCAAATGAAGAAACATTTATCAATCAGTAATAACAGTGAGAGTTTGCGGCATTTCAGCCAAGACCCTCTCCCTGCACCTCCCCATCCCTAGCTCAGTGTGACGGAAGCTCCACTCTCTATGGATGTAGCCAAGAAGCCAAAGGTTTCCTCTCCACCCAGGTCCTACTCCAGAGACACTGCACTACCCAAGATTGGGTGCCAGCATTTCTTATCATCCCCAGTTTTGTGGGACAGCAGCTCTGTCCACGCAGAAACAGCTGAGAAGTCTGGACTTCCTTCCTAAACCAACTCCTCATTCCAGGACATAAGGTCTTCAGGTGTGGCAGCTGGAAAACACTGTGTCCCAATTGCCCTCACTCCAGCTTGCTTGTAAGGAACTGTTTCTTCACCAGGAGAGGCAAGGCAAGAAGTTAGCTTTCCCACCCTGCGCCCTACTTGTAAGCAACGGTTTTACTACAAAGGAGCAGGCCACTCTCACTCCCTACAGCTTCAGAGCAGTGAGGCAGATTTAACCAAGAGGTAGAGGGAGGCCATGAAAATACACAGCTTGGTAGCCCTCCCCAAGTGAACTGATTTCTATTTGGAACAGACCATGGATAAGTTTAAGCATAATCGTATGAAGATATTGGTAGTAAGCAATTAAGAGAATGTTGATAACTCGAAGAGAGTAATGAGTTAAACCAGGGAAGTTTAACAGAGAAAAGAAAAAAAGAATCAGCAAACTTGAAGCAAGATCAATAGAGATTATGTATCCTGAAGAATACAGAGAAATATTAATGAAAAAAAAAACAGAGCATCATAGAAATATCAGATGTAATTAAGCACACCAACATATACGTAATTGAAAATACCAGGAGAGAGGCAAAGGATCAGAAAAAGTGTTTGAAAAATAATGGTTGAAAACATCCCCAAATTAATAAAAATCATGCATCTGAGATACAGAAGCTCAGTGAAATACAGATGACACAAAGAAGTTTATATCCAGACACATCTTATTAAAAACTTTGAAAGCCAAAGTCAAGAAGGAAATTTTAAAAGCAGTAGGAGAAAAATCATATATACAAGGAAATGCCAGGATCAACAGCTAACTTCTAATCTGAAAGAATGTAGGCCACAAGACAGTGAGATGACATATTCAAAGAGAGAAAAGAAAACCACTGTCATCAAGAAACTTACACCCAGCAAAACCATCTTTCATGTTCAGTAGCACAGGATGACTCTAGTTAACAATAATAGATTGTATATTTCAAAATAACTAGAGGAGTGGAACTGGAATGTTCCTAACAAAAAGAAATAAATGTTTAAGGTGATGGATATCTCGGTTACCTTGATTTGATCATTACACATTGTTTGCTTGTATCAAAATATTACCTCTACCCCGTAAATATGTACAACAATTAGGTATTCATAAAAACTAAAAATTTTAAAAGATAGTAAAATATATTCCTACTTACAACAAGTAGAGAATTCACTGCTGTCAGCCTGCATTAGAGGAAATAACAAAGAACATTCCTTCAGGCTGAAGGAACCAGACAATAATCTGAATCTACACACAAAAAACAAATAGCACTAATAAAGGTAAGTGTACAGGTAATTATAAAAGAAAGTATAATGTCATATTTCTTATCATTTTCAGTGCTTAACTATTTTAAAAAGCAATGTATAAAACTATAATAGAGAATATACAAATATATAATGTATATATTTTCATTGTCGGGCCTATAGAAATATATTACAAAAAACAGCACAGAGGAGACAGATGGGAGCAAGACCGTACTGAAATAAGGAATGACACCAAATGGTAACATGAGTCAGAGGAACAAAGAAAGAGAACCAGAAATGGTAAATAAGAGTGTTTACAGACAGCCTATAAATACTTACTTGCTCTTTTTTCTTTTCTCAGATTTTTTAAAAAGAGAATAAATTATGTAAAATAATAATGGGTTTGGTATGCATAAAAATAGTTCCAAAAGAGAATAAATAGAGCTATGTAGAAATAACTTTTCTAAATCTCACTTGTATTAAGTGAGTGTAAACCCGAAGCAGATTATTGATAAGATATGTATAATGCAAGCTTAGAGCAGTCACTAAAGAAAATAAAACAAAACATTGTCGTGAAGTATATTAAAAGGCTTATATACCAAAACCTAGTAGGATTTATCCCACGCTTTCAGGAGTGGTTCAACAAATGAAAATCAGTCAATGTATTACACAAGATTAATAGAACGAGGGGGAAAAAAACATGATTATCTTAATTGTTGCTGACAAAAAATTTAACAAACTCCAGTAACCTTTCATGATTGAAAAAAAAGCAATCAATAAACTAGGAATAGAAGGGAACTTTCTCAATATGATAAAGGCCATATATCAAAAACCTACAACTAACATCATACTCAGTGGTGAAAGCTTCGTCCCTAAAATAAGAAACATGACAAGTATGCCCAGTTTTACCACCTCTATTTGTTATAGTACTGGAAGTTTCAGCTAAAGTCATTAAGCAAGAAGAAGAAATAAAAGGCATCCAAATTTGAATAGAAGGGCTATCTCTCTCTCTCTCAGATTACATTATCTTATATGTAGAAAACTCTTCAGAAAATAAAAACTGTTAAGAAAAAATAAATAAATTCAGCAAAGTTGCGGAATACAAAATTAACACCAAAAATTTGGTTGTATTTCTCTACACTAGCAATGAAAAATCTGAAAATGAGATTAAGGAAACAATTCATTTGCAATATCATCAAAAAGAGTAAAAAACTTAGAAATAAACTTAACCAAGAAAGTGAAAGACTTGGACACTGAAAACTGTAAAACGTTGTTGAAAGAGATGAAAGACATAAATAGATGGAAAGAGATTCCATATTCATGAATTGGAAGACTTAATATTATTAAAATGACAATACAACCCAAAGCAATATGCAGATTTAATCTAATTCTTATCAAAATCCCCAGAGCACTTTTTGTACAAATGGAAAAGCCCATCCCAATATTTATATAAAATTTGAAAAAGCTCAGAATAGGCAAAACAATTTTACAAAAGAACAAAGTTGGAGAATTTACCCTTCTTGACTTCAAAACTCACTATAAACTGCATTATTCAAACCAGTGTGGCACTGAATGAGGATAAACCTGTAAATCAATGGAATAGAACCAAGAGGCCAGAAATAAACCTTCATAAATACAGTCAATTGATGTTTAACATAGTCTTTGTCAAGATCACTCAATAGGAAAATAACAGTCTGTTCAACATAAACATAGGAAAAGTGGGTGTTCACATGCAGAGATTGAAGTTAGACCCTTACCAAAATTAACTGAAAATGAATCAAAGTTTTAAATCTAAAAGCTAAAACTATAACAATTTTTAGGAGAAGATACATAGGCAGATCTTCATGATCTTGGATTTGGTAGTGATTTTTTAAAGATCACACCAAAAGCACAGGCAACAACAACAACAAAAATAGATTATTTGGACTTTATCAAAATTAACAACTTCTGTGTATCAAAGAGCACTATCAAGTGAGTAAAAAGACAACCCACAGAATGTGATAAAATATTTGCAAATTATATCTGATCTAGAATATGTTAATAACTTCCACAACTTAACAACAAAAAGAAAAACAGTCTAATTGGACAAAGGATTTGATGAGACATTTCTCCAAAAAGATATACAGAGAGTCAGTAATCACATGAAAGGATGATACTCAACGTCTTTAGTTATTAAGGAAATGCAAACCAAAAGTATAATGAGCTGCCTCTTCAAACCTACTAGATTGACTATAAAACAACAACAACAACAGGAAATAACAAGTTTGGGCAAGAACATAGAGAAATTGGAACTCCCTTTTGTTACTGATGGGAATGTAAATGCCACAGCCACTGTCGAAATTGATTTAGAGTTAACTCAGAGGAGTTAAACAGAACTACCTTCGAACCCAGCAATTCCACTTCTACATATATAACCAAAACAATTGAAAACAACTCAAGCAGATACTTGTATACAAATGTTCATAGTAGCACTAATCACAATAGTGGAAATAATACAAGTGTCCATCAACATATGAATTGATTTAAAAAAAAGGTAGTGTATGCATATACTGGTATATGTTCAGCCATTCAAAGGAATGAGGTTCTGATACATGATACAGCATTGATGAACCTAGAAGACATTATGCTAAGTGAAATAAGCCAGACACAAGAGGGCAGATATTATATGACTCTATGTTTACTAGATATCAGTAGACAAATCTGTAGAGACAAAGTAGATTCAAGGATACCAGCAGCTGAGATGAGGGAGCAATGGAGAGTTATTGCTTAATGAATACAGAGTTTATCTTTGGGTGATGAAAAATTTTGGAAATCAAAAGAGGTGATAATTGCACAACATTGTGAATTTAATTAATGCTACTAGATTTCACATTTTAAATGGTTAAGTGGCAAATTATATATTACATATATTTTACCCCAAAGTATAGTGAAATCAAGCAAGAAATTAAAATGTTACACTCCAAACTATCCACCAATACAAAATAATAAGTCAAGAACGAAAGTGAAAAGAAAACAATGAAACATATAGAAAAAGAAAAAGAAAGTGGCAGATGTAAATCCAACTGTATCAGTAATAATATTAAACATCATCGACTGAGTAATCCAATCAAAAGACAGATACTATCAGAATGGATAACAAAAGAAATCTAACTAAGGCTGTCTGAGGAGACACAGTTTAGATTGAAACGGGTAATTTAGTTGAAAGTAAAAGAAGGGAAAACATGTACAATGCAAAGAGTAACCCTAGAGAGCTAAAGGGACTATAGTTAATATCACAAAAAATAAACTGTAAAACAAAAGGTGCTACTAGAAATAGAGAAACTTTTATAATGATAAAAAGTTAATTCCCTCAAAAAGATATAACGACTACAAATTTATAAGTAGTTAATAATATAGCCCCAAATTACATAAAGAATACCTGACAGAACTGAAAAGAGATTCCCTCAAAAAGATACAACGACTACAAATTTATAAGTAGTTAATAATATAGCCCCAAATTACATAAAGAATACCTGACAGAACTGAAAAGAGAAACAAACCAGGAATAAGCTGGAGGATTCAATACTTCACTTTCAATAAAGGATAGAATAATTACTCAGAAGATTACCGAGAAAATAAAGTTGAAAAAGCTAACGCAGGCCGGGCGCGGTGGCTCAAGCCTGTAATCCCAGCACTTTGGGAGGCCGAGACGGGCGGATCACGAGGTCAGGAGATCGAGACCATCCTGGCTAACACGGTGAAACCCCGTCTCTACTAAAAATACAAAAAACTAGCCGAGCGAGGTGGCGGGCGCCTGTAGTCCCAGCTACTCGGGAGGCTGAGGCAGGAGAATGGCGTGAACCCAGGAGGCGGAGCTTGCAGTGAGCCGAGATCGCGCCACTGCACTCCAGCCTGGGTGACACAGCAAGACGTCTCAGAAAAAAAAAAAAAAAAAAAAAAAAAGAAAAGAAAAAGAAAAAGCTAACGCAATCATTCTAGCACACATCTGTAGAACACGCCACTTAACAATAGCAGAATGTATATTCTTCTCAAGTGTTCATGGAACATATTCTAGGTTAGACAACATGCTACCTGTAAATCAAACCTCAACACATTTAAAAGGATTGAAATCATATGAAGGGTCTTTTATAAACACAATGGGATGAAATTAATAATAGAAGGAAATTGTAGAATATCACAATATGTGGAAATTATACACTCCAAAATCAAAAGAGAAATTAGAAAAGGCTTTGAGATAAATGAAAGCAAAAATACAACATTTCTAAAACATATAGTAACACAGCTAAAGCAGGGTTTAGAGGGAATTTTAAAGCTGTAAACATCAATATTTAAAAAGAAAAATGATTCCCAAAAAAAAAACCTGACCTGCCACTGTAAGACACTGAAAAAAGAAGAGCAAACTAAATCTAATGTAAGGAGGAACCAGGAAATAATAAATAAAACAAGAGAAATTTCTCAAATGGATAATATAAAAGTGACAGAAAAAATTAACCAAACCAAAAGTCAGTCCTTTAAAATTGTTAACAAAATTGGCAAACCTTTAGTACAACTGACCAAGAATAAAAGAGATGATTCAGATTACTAGAAAGACATATGAAAGAGTGATATTACTACCAACCTTACAGAAATAACATGGATTGCAAGGGAATATAAACAACTATGTTGAAAAAAAATTACATAACTTAGATAAAATGGACAAATTTCTAGGATGACACTAACTACAAAATTAATGCAAACTACTACTTCTCTTTCAAGAAGGAGGAGAAAATATAAATAGGCCTGTAACAATAAAAGGAATGTCTTAATAATATTAAAATACACAAAGTAAAGCCCAGGTCCAGATGGTTTCAAACAATTGATGCTATCAACTATCAGAATATATCGACTATTTAAAAATCTATCAAGTATTTAAATAAAAAGTATTAATTCTTCAAAACTCTTCCAAAACATAAAAGAGAAAGGAGCATTTTTCCACTTATTCTGTAAGGTCAGTATTTCCCTAATACCAAAGCCAGCCATAGATATATCAGTATATATATTTTAAATCTATAGACCAATATCATTTAAGCAGATAGATGTGAAAAACCTGAACAGAATATTACCAAAGCAAATCCAGTCACATATAAAAATGACTATACATCAAGACAAAGTGGAAATTATCCCAGAAATGAAAAGTTGTTTTAACAGCTGAAAATCAATTAACATAATACACTATATCTAAGAATAAAGGACAGAAACACATGATAATCTCTACTGATACAGAAAAGTCATTTGATAAAATCCAACAGCCTTTCATGAATTTTTGTTTAAATTCAAGAAAGTAATTATAGAAGATAACTTCCTCAATCTAACAAATGGCATTTTTGAAAAACTCATAGCTAAAATGATATTTAATTATAAAGACTGAATGTTTTTTCCTAAGATCAAGAACAAGATAAGAATGTATGCTCTCACTACTTCTATTCAGCATTGTACTAGAGGTTCAGGCCAGGCTGATTAGGCAAGAAAATGAAAAAAGAAAAAAAAAAAAGAAAAAAAGATCCAAATTAGAAAGGAAATGAAACTATCTCTATTTGAGATGATGTGATTTTTTTATATAAAAATCCCAAACAATCTACTTAAAACTATTAAAACTAAAACCAAGTTCAGCAAAATTGCAGAATACAGGAACAATATACAAAATGAATTGTATTTCTATACATTAGCTATGAACCATCTGAAAATAAAATCAATAAGAATTTTATTTACAGTAGCATCAAAAAGAATAACATACATAGCAATACACTTAACAAAAGAAATGGAAAACACACTGAAAACTATAAAGCATGGAAAGAAATTAAGGATAAATAAATGGAGAGATATTTCATGTCATGGGTTGAATAATTAATATGAATAAAATACCAGTGTTCTCTACATTAACATACAGATTCAGTACAGTTTCAATCAATATCCCAGCTGGCTTCTTTCCTAAAATTGACAAGCTGATTTCATATGAAAATTTAAGTGATGCAGAATAGCCAAAACAATCTTTAAAAACAAGAATTTTGATAGATTCACACTTTCCAATTTCCAAACCTACTGCAAAGCAGTACATAACTGGCCTAAGACTAAACAGATAGCTCAGTGGGATAAAATTGAAATTCCAGATAGATACCTCACCATTTATGGTCAATGGATTTTACAAGAGTGCCAGGACAACCCAATGGGAAGAAATAGTCTCTGAGACAACTGAATATACATGCACATGCAAATGAATGAAATTAGACTTCTATCTCACACATACATAAAAATGTACCAAGTAGACCTCGATGTAAGAACTAAAACTATAAAACTCTTAAAACATGGGAGAACGAAAGAGTAGATAACCCACAGAATGGAAGAAATTATTGCAAATCACGTACCTTAAAAGGGTCTAGTATTCAAATTATTTAAACAGCTTTTACAACTGAATAAGAAGCCGGGCGCGGTGGCTCACACTTGTAATCCCAGCACTTTGGGAGGCCGAGGCGGGCAGATCATGAGGTCAGGAGATGGAGACTATCCTGGCTAACGCAGTGAAAACGCCATCTCTACTAAAAAAACAAAGAAATTAGCCAGGCGTGGTGGCAGGCGCCTGTAGTCCCAGCTAGTCCGGAGGCTGAGGCAGGAGAATGGCTTGAACCCAGGAGGCAGAGCTTGCAGTGAGCTGAGATTGCGCCACTGCACTCCCACCTGGGTGACAGAGCAAGACTCCGTCTCAAACAACCAACCAAACTGAATAAAAAGAAATTTAACCCAATTAAATAATAGGTAAAGCTTATAAATAGATACTTCTTCAGCAAATATGTGTGAATGGCCAATAAAATCATGGAAAAATAGTTAGCAACATTAGCCAGTAGAGAAACACAATCAAAGTCACAATGAAATACCTCTTCACACAGACAAGTGTAGCTGTAATTTAAAAGAAAGGTAATAACAAATGTTGGTGAGGATATGGAGATATTAAAACCCTCCTAATTGCTGTTTGGAATGTAAAACGGTATAGCTATTTTGGAAAAAATATGGCAGTTCCTCAAAATCTTAAAGTTGGTGTTATCATAAGATTACACAATTTTACTCCTAGGTATATATACCTAAGAAAAATAAAAACGTGTCCATAGAAAAACTTACATGTGAATTTTCATGGAAGCATTATTTATGATAGTCAAAAAGTAGAAACAACCCAAATGTCTATCAACTGTTAAATAGATCCACAAAATGTGGCACATCCATTATTATTTACATCCAATGAAATATTATTCACCAATAAAAAGGAATAAAATACTGATATATGCTACAAGATGGACGAACCTTGAAAATATCATGCTAAGTAAGAGGCCAGATTAAAAAGATCACACATTATATGATTCCACTGATATGAAATCTCCCGAATAGGAACCTCTGCAGAGACAGAAAGTAAATTAGTAGTTGCATAGGCTGGGATGTTGGAGAGAAACAGAGAATGACTGCTAGTGGATATGGAGGGTTTTGTACGAGGGAATAAGAAGGTTGGGAGGAGTGAAAATACTCTGAAATTGATCGTGGCAATGTTTGCACATGCCTGCGAATATACTAAAAGACATATAATTTTACACTGTAATTGGGTGTATTACATGGCATATGGATTATATCTGAATAAAGATGTTTAAAAATGAATGATTTGGGAAAATACTGGAACCCAAAGATGAGATAAGTTACCTTTAAATTATACATTTATTCTGGAGAATAAATCATATGTAAATATGAGATGAGGATGATTTGGAGAACTAAATAAAATCTCTATTAAATGTTAGTCAATTCTGGGTTATGAGTATATTGGAGTTTGCTACTTTTTCTTCAAACTGCAGTTTTTAAAAAAATTTTTAAAGTGAAAAATAATAAAACAGGAAAGCATTTCACTATTATTTTATCTCCCAGGATATTTAAGGTTTGGTCTCATTCTCTAAACGTACTTAACACAAGACTGTTAGACTTACATTTTGTTAACATAACAAAAATGTATTTATCATTTCAGAGATTTCCGCATATTTTCAAACTGGCTCCTCAATGACATACCATTTTCAAGAACATTACACTTTAAGTGAAAACTCCAGCTCCCTCGTTTCTTCGTTACACAGAGATGTAACATTGACCAGAGAAATGATCACACTGAGCTTCCGAACCACACAAACTCCGAGCTTATTGCTGTATGTGAGCTCTTTCTATGAGGAATACCTTTCAGTTATCCTCGCCAACAATGGTGAATATCTTTTGTGTAAAGAAAAAGAGAACCCTGAATTAGAAAAATAGGACTGTAATGGCATGGGTCTTTTCAGCATTCAAACTACAAATGATGAAAGAAAACTGCATGCCTTCCAATGTCTTTGGTTTTTCAGTGCCTTCCTTAATGGTTATTATAAAAGCTAGCATTTCAAGATTAAATTAAGATGCTTTTCTCACGTTACATGTTTGATAATTTTATGGAGTTGATATGCCATTATATTCTTATTATTGATAGGATGCCTTTAATAGTACATGATGACTCAAATTGGTTTTGCAGTTCATTTTCAAATAAGATATCTAGATACATGACATATATTCCCTCCTCATTCTAAGCAAAATAGAGGAGCATTTATGTGGATGTTATAGTACAGCTATATAAAAGCCAATTCCTTTAAGCAACAGATAAGTACAGCTGTTCTCTATCTCATCAGTGGCTGAAAAACTGGTTATATCACTTTTATAGAAGAAAAGTATAACGGCAGCCTCTCAAACAGTGGTAATTGAAGCATTCCAAGGCTTTCACAGTTGAACAAGAAGACCAGGCTTTGAGTTTGTTAGATACACAGCACAAAAATTTAATGTCTAGAAAAAAATCTACAAAATCTCTGATTAGGCCAGACACGATGGCTCATGCCTGTAACCCCAGCACTTTGGGAGGCCAAGGCAGGTGGATCACGAGGTCAGGAGATCGAGACCATCCTGGCTAACACGGTGAAACCCTGTCTCTACTAAAAATACAAAAAATTAGCCAGGCGTGGTGGCGAGCGCCTGTAGTCCCAGCTACTTGGGAGGCTGAGGCAGGAGAATGGCGTGAACCAGGGAGGCAGAGCTTGAAGTGAGCTGAGATCGTGCCACTGCACTCTAGCCTGGGTGACAGAGAGAGACTCCACTTCAAAAAAAAAAAAAAGTCTGATTAACAGGATCTTAGTATAAGCTGCAAGAGAATTATAGATGATGAGGGTACATCTGTGTAGGAGAGGGGTATGTATATTAGATGATGTAGATATTTTGGAAACTTTGTCTCCTGACAAAACCTTTTCTCTTCCTCATTTTTGGATTATGGCAGGAGACTTAAAATAATTCTGGCTATAAAAAATCTTTATCCACATATCAGTAATACATTAAAATGAGTCTTATTAGAAGTTATAATTACAGGAACTGAATGTTGATACAATGTTACATGGAGTTTCATCATTTCATAAAATAAATATCAAAGTCATAATGAATTTAGATCTGAGTTCTGAGCTCATATGCATAATTTAAACCTTTTCATTTAAAAATGAAGAGAAACTGCTTGTTAACAACACATTTAGTCTTGACTTCTAAAATAGCATCATTGGACCCAGAGTCTGGCACTGGAATAGCACTTAAGTAATTACTGTTCCAGGAAAGATGACTATTGGGTGCATCTAAATTGATGCTAAATAGATTCAAAAGTGCTGTAAGTAAATAATAATAAAAGTGCTGTAGAATCTGTATCAAGAGTTTTATAAAATACCACTTTAATTTCAAATGCCATTTATTTTTCTTTTTAGGAAGTTTGCAGATTAGTTACAAGCTAGATAGACATCAAAATCCTGATGCGTTTGCCTTTGATTTTAAAAACATGGCTGATGGGCAACTTCACCAAGTGAAAATTAACAGAGAAGACGCAGTGGTCGTGGTAGAGGTAATCCCAAAAATTCAAAAGTCAGACTAACTAATATTATTATTTTGAGAACAAATAATCTAATGCAAAAATTTGATAATAAATATTAATAAAAGAGCAACCCATTCAGTGCTGCTCTTCCGTAAGTCAAGAAAAAGAAGCCAAATACGGCCAGGATCTGGGGGAGAGGAGGTGGTGGTTTATTCTGTATTGCTCTGTGTTGTTTGTTTAGCAATATAATTCTGTCAAAGGTATTATTAATATTGTACTATTTAAAATATCAAAATGTCTTTATTTGTTTTACTTTACTCAGTAGGGGACTGTTCTCTAGTTTATTATAGTGACTACTGGTGGAATCATTCATTGATACTGCAGTGGGAACTTGCCTTATTCTGATTATAAAAGAACAAATACTTTAGCAACTTAAAAACACGGTTTAAAAGCACACAACTTAGTCATTAAAATGGGAATAAGTAAGAAAATAGACCTGAGTCACAACAGACGAAGTAAATTACACATTGTCATCGGCATTGAAGGAAAATATACTTTTAATCTGCACAGAGGACAACAATGCTTGGTTTTATGTTTGAAATTTTCTCCACAGAAGGAGTACGTATTTAAGTTTAAAACAGCTGCTTCCATCTTTTTCATGGACTCTGCCCATTATAGATCCTTCCATTATGAAGAAGAGTAAAGCCAGCAAGTGGGTAGATCATGGATACGGTGGTAGCTGATGGCATCATAGGAATTGCTATAAAAGAGCTTCCCCTTCTAAATGATTAATTATTTGAAGGTGGCTCCTTGAACTTTTGTAGTGATACTTAAAAGTGATTTATTTTCATCTTTCCTTTCCTCATCTTCCTTTGCTTCCTTATCATTAAAATTGTACTTTCTGTTGATGTTTGCTTCTCATGGGACATCTAATAGGTTAACCAGAGTGCAAAGAAACAAGTCATCTTGTCCTCAGGGACAGAATTCAACGCTGTCAAATCTCTCATATTGGGAAAGGTTTTAGGTAAGTAGAAGAAAGGGCTTTTTTCCAAAAAACGCAAGTATCATGTCACAAACCCTGGCAGCATTCATCATGCTGAAAGAAGCTCCTTGTCTTACTTGAATAATAATTTCACAGTGAGTGACAATCAAGGTGCAAACTCTACTCTTGCCTGAGTGTACATATAATCATGAGTAAGTGCTGCCTGTGAGATGTGCAAGGGCGTTCCTGGAAAAATACCTCCACACTTAACCTCTCACTTGGCAATCATGCATAATGAATCACGGTATTTTTCTAACCCTTCTGGAAAAGTGAAATGTTATCAAAGCTGACACAAAGTTCACAGATTATGTATGTATTAATCAACATCAACTCCAGAGACGGTCATTCAATGCTAAAACTATGTTTGAGTTGAAAACCAGAGAAAAAAACTTTATCTTATTACAGCAGATGAATACAGTTTTAATTCTGTCTCAAGCCCTGCTTTACCTATTGTTTCCATCCCTTATGACTCTAGTATCTAACAGGAATGGGGAGGCATATTCATAAATATCTATTACATAAGGTAGAAAGTTACAGTAATTGTCTATCATATTGTCTTTTATAACCTGTTGTAAAAGCACAGTTAGCTTTACATTTAATAAAGGAACTGAGGAAAATAATCTTTTTTTAAAGAAAAATACCCATCTTATGTAAATCAAGTAAGAAAATGAACTACACTTTAATATTAAGAGGATCAAAAAGTAGAATAATATTTATTATATACATCTTTGTTTCCTTCCAAAAAAAGGAGAACATAGAATTGAAGGTGTTAATGTTTTCATTCAAGGATGGTATATTCAAAGGCATGTAACTTATGGTATAAAAATCTACATTCAAATTCAGCAATGAAGTATATAGTAAGAAGCAACTGATCTCAGAAAATTATAAATATTCATTTTGCCTGTCCTTGGAGGTAGAGATAATCATCAAAGATTAATAAAACACTTTATACTTTGAACAACTATATTTTAGGATTGGTTCTGCTATAAATTTTTTGCCACTCTCACATCATTTAGTAATTATACCAAAACTACACTTTTATATTTAAATTTGGAATTATATAGGAAGTACTTTCTTTAACTTATAGTAAAATAGACCAACAAGTTGGCTAATAGAGAAGCCACTAATTTTACAAAGAAAGTTACTCAAAACACTCTGTTCTAAGTTATCAATATATTGATACTTGAACAGAGTGGCTGGGGTGAGGTGTCTGAGTGGAAAATTACAAAATAAGAGAGAGTAATTCTTGCCAAACTGACTTACCAGGATTCTTGGTGAAGCCAGGCCAGGGTAGTCAGATATCACCTGTCGGGTGAGGAGAGGGATGAGAAAGGTGGTGATTAGACATTGAGGGTGATCAGATATTGAGGGTGGGAGATTTGAGTTAAAATCAGATTGGCAGGATTCTTGGTAAGCTGGCCAATGAAAGACCAAAGGTCAGGCTGGTTGAGCAGAGAGCTTAGAGTAGCCTGACCAACATCTGGTCATGGGGAGAGTCTTCGTCAATCCTGTCGAAGTTCTTTCTTGGAAAAAAATAAATTATGTAAAGATCCTTGAACTGGAAACATAGAAAAATATAAGTGTAAGAGAAATTGTCATTCTGGTCAGGATCTAACTGTACTAGAGTAAAACCAAAGAAAGAAAGGTAAAAAGGTAAAAAGGTGAGAGAAGAAAGAAAGAAGAATTTCCCAAGCCTCCCATTTAGGGAAGATCTGTTGTGGGGACCCCGGGGTGGGGTGGGAGGGAGGCTTGGGAGAAAGAACCTGTGCAATCGATCATCTTACTATTGGGAGTGAGGGAAAGTTGGAAAAAGAGAATATTGTTTTCATGTAACTGTGTAAAGGAATAATTTTGATTGTGAGGGCTACGGAAGTTGAGC
Organism: Chlorocebus sabaeus; assembly: GCF_047675955.1. Lineage (NCBI taxonomy): Eukaryota > Metazoa > Chordata > Mammalia > Primates > Cercopithecidae > Chlorocebus > Chlorocebus sabaeus. Next base: position 2,851,056 of record NC_132915.1, on the reverse strand, counting down.
TCTCAAACTCACAAAAGGGAAAGCAGGAAATAAGAAGGAAACTGATTAAACCAGCAAAATAAAAGGAAAAAAGATGAAACAATCATGCAAAGTAAATAGTGTAAGATAAAAAAGAATAAAATCAGATATAGTGGTTATTACTCTAAAGACGAATGGACTAAATTCTGTCAAACAAGGTTTAAAAATAACAGTTAAATGCTCTTACAATATTGAACATGAAGGGGCCTGCCAAAAACCAGCAGGCAACAGCTGATAAATTTAAGAAATGCAGCACTACTTTCAGATAAGATTGAATTTAAGATTGGAATATAATCGAATCTTAAATGAGATAAAGAGGGATATTATCTGATGACAAAAGATAGTTTATTTAGATAATATGAAAGTCATCATACAAAATAGCAACTATAGTATGATATAATAAGCAAAACCAGAAAGGATTTGCAGAGCTCTGCCCTCATCTCCAAGAGTCGTTTTTCTGTAATCTCCAGATTATTGGCTGAGTCCCATTAAAATTTTATTTTAATGCTATATTTTAAAAATTAAATGGCAGACGATTTCTTAAATGTATGCCATGTAACTGCTTTCCTATGAAGCTCTGGTACTTGCAGAGAGCCAGCCATCTGGACTTGAACAAATCTGTTATCATAACCCTGACAATGGAAATAGTTGCCAAAAGTAAAGATTCAGGGTGACCTCTCCTGGAGTGAAGGATCAAGGGGTTTGGAGGGACTTTCGAGGGTCGCTGTCTTGCAAATGCAGGGTGCCCCTGCGCCCCATCTCCGCCGCTGCGCCCTAACTGTGTGTCCCCCTTCTGTCCTCAGAGGCCGCCGGCGCGGACCCGGACACACGGCGGGCAGCGGCGAGTGGCTTCACTGGCTGCCTCTCCGCGGTGCGCTTTGGCCGCGCTGCTCCCCTGAAGGCGGCGCTGCGCCCCAGCGGCCCCTCCCGGGTCACCGTGCGCGGCCACGTGGCCCCTGTGACCCGCTGCGCGGCGGGGGCGGCGTCTGGCTCCCCAGCTCGGGAACTGGCTCCCCGACTCGCAGGGGGCGCAGGTGTGTGGCCTTCCACCCCAGCGCACCCGAAACTGCGCTTCTCTCAAATGTTTGTGAATTTCTCAAAAGCCTTCTTTTCTCTGTCTCTGTCATCCTCCCTTTTTTCCTTTTCTAAAATATATTTTTGTGATGTTCTTATTTTAATTCACTTTTAATTGAAAAAAGTTGATATGTGTGAATTGTGGCGTGATTAAATCAAGCTAATAAACATCTTTCTCCCTTTCCCCGTGGTAGGTCGTTCTGGACCAGCAGATGAGGGAGAGCCCTTGGTTAATGCAGACAGAAGACACTCTGCGGTCATCGGAGGTAACAAGGCCCTGAATGACCTGTTGTTTGTCATTATCGCTTTAGATACTGATGCATTACTTAGCACAATGGGAAATATATGTAAGAATCACACTCCGTGGTGAGGTCACAGGGGTGCTATGTATTGCTTTGTGCTTTTCTGTTTTTTGTTTTTTTCTATTTGAGACAGGAGCCTCCCGCTGTCACCCAGGCTGGAGTGCAGTGGCCAGATCGCCATTCACTGCAACCTCCGCCTCCCAGGTTCAAGCGATTCTCCTGCCTCAGCCTCCCGAATAGTTAGGATTACAGGCGTGCACCACTATGCCTGGCGAATTTGTTGTGTTTTTGGTAGAGACAGGTTTCTCCATATTGGCCATGCTGGTCTCGAACTCCTGGCCTCAAGTGATCCGCCCGCCTCAGCATCCCAAAGTGCTGAGAGCAAAAGCATGGCCACCGTGCCCGGCCTTGGTTGATTTTCTGAGGCAATATCTGCTGATTTCAGCTTCCCTGGGGATGCTCAGTGTGTAAGAATTCTGCTGAAACAATTTTTTTTGAAGAACAGTTACAAAACTAATAATGAATTTGAAAATAGCTGTATTCCCTAGGACATATGGGATATTTGTCAAGGTAATGGCAACTGCTGGACGGACCTGAAGTAATTATGTTCAAAGCAATGGAAACCTCAGCTAATTATCAGAGCACACACTTTATGGTACTTTCCTTTAATGACAAATGGCATGATTTGGATACTCCCATAACAATGTTTCACTTATTTAAGAAGTTTTAAATGCACACATTATTTAAAATGCATTGTTATTTTAAAGTATACAATTCCCTGTCATTAAGGACATTTACAGCAGTAGCCATTGTATGTTTCACTTTTAATCATACTTTGGAAAGAACTAATCTAATAGGCTAAGAATGTTTTGTGGTTATTTTTAACTGAAGAAAAGTAAAATTAAGCACAGTTTACAAGTATGTTTAGGCAATGAAAACTTTTTTTCTAAAATATAATTTATTTAGAACTGGTGCAAAAAATAAGCATTCACCTTTCCTTCTTAATTAACGAGTGAATTATTGAATTTTTTGTTTTTTTTTTTTTTTTTTTTGAGATGGAGTCTTGCTTTGTTGCCCAGGCTGGAGTGCAGTGGTGTGATCTTAGCTCACTGTAAGCTCCTCCTCCGGGGTTCACGCCATTCTCCTGACTCAGCCTCCTGAGTAGCTGGGACTACAGGTGCCCGCCACCACATCCGGCTAATTTTTTGTATTTTTAGTAGAGATGGGGTTTCACCGTGTTAGCCAGGATGGTCTCTATCTCCTGACCTCGTGATCTGCCCGCCTTGGCCTCCTAAAGTGCTGGGATTACAGGCGTGAGCCACCACGCCTGGCCAAATTATTGCAATGTTGATTGTATTCTTATTCTGCAGAATCTCTATAACACATACAAAAGTAAACTAGGTGTGTTTGTTTCCTCCAAAATGACAGAAAACAGTTTCGACATAATAAAGTTCTGATTAAATTTGAGTTGGAAATTTACATTTCCATCACTATCTCAATTCTTTTTCTCTTAGAAATCAGTAAGGTGGGCCGGGCGCGGTGGCTCAAGCCTGTAATCCCAGCACTTTGGGAGGCCGAGATGGGTGGATCACGAGGTCAGGAGATCGAGACCATCCTGGTTTACACGGTGAAACCCCGTCTCTACTAAAAAAAATACAAAAAACTAGCCGGGCGAGGTGGCGGGCGCCTGTAGTCCCAGCTACTCGGGAAGCTGAGGCAGGAGAATGGCGTAAACCCGGGAGGCAGAGCTTGCAGTGAGCCGAGATCCGGCCACTGCACTCCAGCCTGGGCGACAGAGCGAGACTCCGTCTCAAAAAAAAAAAAAAAAAAAAAAAAGGAAATCAGTAAGGTGTAAATTAAAAATACATGACCTGGTGAACAAAAACTGTTTTTAAAGTTTCCAGTGGGAATGTGGTCAATAATGCATATCTAAAAGGTATACTTGCATATTCAATTTTAAATACAATCCAATCCTAAATCAATCCTGCCTTTTTTAGGAGATTTTTTTCATTGCAATGCAAATGCAATTTCAACATGCCAAACATTTTCAGACTAGGTTTCCAAGGCCTACAGACGTCTACACAATGTCAGGGATAGTGCCCAGCTTTTGGTGATAAGGAAATGGGCAAGTTGATAATAGAACCAGCTCTTATCTTTGGAATTGTATTATATTGCTTGTGGTCAAGTATCACTGGCAAGATTGACTGAGTAAATGTAGAGAAACATCTTAGCAGTGTTCCCTTCCCCTGATAAATTCTTACTTGGTTTCTGAAGGAGGGGATGAAAAGGAGTCTGGAAGGCTTCCCCTGGGCTTTCCCAAAGGCAGTTTGCATTTTCTAATATGGACTGGCTGAAGGTATAAATTAATATTTTTGTGAAGTACTTTAAATGTACTATGTAGGCAGTAAAAAGCATGGGGGAGGAAATATAATTTCTCCTCATCACTCATAATTTTGTAGTTGGGACAGACCTCTGATTAACAAGAGAAAAACAAGCAAGTTTACTAAGGCATGCAGCCCACAGCATGTGGGAGAAACCTCAGTGAAAGTCAAAGTGTAGTGGCTTAGAACTCTGGCTCATCTTCAACAATGCATTCGTGGAGAAATGACAGGACAATGGAAAGCAATTTTAGGCTTCCAAAGGCGAGAAACCATGGGAAGATAAATATATGGGAAGAAACTAATGGAGTAAGTGTGTTTGTACATGCTTCTGCTGACATCCCTGAGCTGGTAAGAATGGTCTCCGGTAAAAAGAGAATTTACATCCTGTCTTTAGGTGAAAGGAGGGGCGGATCTAGAGAGCTCTTCCTCCATTGACTGCTTCTTAATTGCCTTTACCTCAAAATATTTGTTAAAAAGGCATATTTGGGGGTGACATATTCTGATTACCTTCAGAAGCTTGTCTTTATATGTATTTATTCTTTTAGCATAGATTTTACTTTCATTTGTCACTAATATGATTGCTTCAGTAAACAGCATTCTGTGGCCTGGCTTCACGCTTTAGCACTCTGGCTCTGAATTAAAGCCTGAAACAATTTATAAAGACACTGATATCCAGGCCTTCCATTCATTTATTCTGATTTACTAACTTAGTGTGCAGCTAGAGTCGAGAATCATGGGCACTGCTAATGGTTTCAATATTTTAAAACATTTCACCCACCTCTTTCAAATAATCCACATTGCAGGTAAAAAAATAATAATAAATCTGCCTGCATTATTTTTGGTAATAGGGATTGATTACATATATGCTACACTACTGCATTTCAAAAGTATAGTATCATAAAAGTATTTGAAAACAATTTTATTAAAATGTACCCATTTCATTGTACTAACAATAACATTTAATGATCTATGATGATGCTAAACACTCTATACTTTTTAAATGATTTAAAATTTCCCACTTGTTAACTGAAGGATGCACGTGATCTTAGAGACATGTATGTCTGTCTTCTTTTAAATCTGAAAGCATTATCTGAAACCCAATCATCATATACCTGTAAGGAAAAAGCCTAACACAGCCACATCCAAAAGTCATAGTAGCTCAGAAGTATGCTAAATGTCATAAAATTACTTGGCGTTAGCATTTCTGAGTTTTGATGTTTTCAGTTTATAATATAATAGATGGTTGGTTTATTTTAACCAAACTTAAAAAGCAATGATGTCTTCAAAGCCTCTGATTGGAGCAAAAATCACCATTTATATTCTGACATTGAGGCCAGGCACGGTAACTCACACTTGTAATCCCAACAATTTGGGAGGCCAAGGTGAGAGGATCACTTTAGCCCAGGAGTTCGAGACCAGCCCGGGCAACATAGCATCTCAACATAGCATCTCTACAACACCCCATCTCTACAAAGAATAATTGTTTAAAAAAAAAAAAAGTAGCTGAACGTGGTGAAGCGGCCTATCGTCTCAGCTACTTGGGAGGGTCGAGGCTACAGTTAGCTATGCCACTGCACTCCAGCGTGGGTGACAGAGTGAGACCCCCTCTCTAAAAAGAAAAAAGAAAAAGAAAAAAATTCTGATGTTTTATTTTTTCTTTTCCCTCCCTAGGTGTGATAGCAGTTGTGATATTTATTTTGCTTTGCATTACTGCCATAGCCATACGCATCTACCAACAGAGAAAGTTACGCAAAGAAAATGAGTCAAAAGTCTCAAAAAAAGAAGAGTGCTAAGACAGCTCTAAACAGTGAGCTCTATGTGCAAAACACAGTCCATGAAAGCCAGAAAGAGTGAGTCTTCTGATTGGCAGCTGTGGCTGTCTCTATCACCGCGATTGTGGACTTGCCTGCTGTTGCCATCAGGGTGCACACAGTGGGTGCAGTGCTATCACCTGGCTGAAGACCTGCAGCCTCAGAGCCTCTGGGAGGCCCCTTTCTCCCTCCGTGAAACACAGTCCTCCGTCAATTTCCGGAACGGTGAATTAGGTGTGGCCATTCATCACTGTTCAGTAGCTTCCCCATTCAAAGACTGTCTTCCAAAACTGCAGTTTGATCTGTGTTAATAATTGTGGGGTTTTAGATGAGAAAATGATTATAAAGCTGTGACCCTACTTTATTTTTTAAAAATGACAGAACTTTTGTTCAGATGTAAAAGACAAAATTGCACTTTGTTAATGTAAAATGCATTTGTAAAATGCTTTTTGTTACTTGAAAACATATGTGGGATCCCTTTTTTTGGTCCTCTGCTGATGTTTATAAAACAGGAAATGCTTCTTAGTTTACCTTCACTGGCTTTTCCATAGTCCTGGAATCCAGAGCCAAGTGGCCTACCCAAAATTTACAGCCCTTTTCTTCCCCCATGTGATGGTTAATACAACACAGTGGAAGCCTGGAAATACTACCATTATTTTTGGTGTATTGCTTTTTCTAATTGACTGTTTTTAATCATTTTGATAAATTTTAATGTTGAAATTAATATTGAATGTTAGCTATGAAATTTTAGTATTGAATTTTGTAATGGAACAGAAAATTGGTAGGTAACAAGATGCAAGAGGATGTCAATACAAGATTGTCTGCCTATTTTTCTTTGTAATTTGTAATTACAGTTTTTGTAAATTGTGATTATGTTTTTAACTAAATTTACAACCAGATATAAACACTACTTCTTACACAGAGTTATCCTTTATTTGTGTCATTAATACCTGAATGAAACATCATCCTAAACTTATTTCCCCAAAATATTGAGAAGTCATATCTGTTTTTCTCTATCATTCATTTCTCTTTTTCTAAAAGTTGTTACTGATATGCCTTTAATTTTCTGTGACTCTATTATGTTGTACAGAACATCTTTTCAATTTATTAAAAAAAAATAGCTTAACTGAAGATCACTAATTCCTTTTCTAAATTTTGAACTGCTCTAGGTATAAATATCATTATGTATTATCATCCATCTAATCGCTTTTGTAATGTAAACTGAAAGCTGTTCACTCCAAGAAAAGTTAGCATTTATATGATGTTTATTAAATCTGCCATTCTGATCACAGGTTTATGACCATGGGGCCAAATTTCCATAGATTACCCAAAGTTGAATATATGCTATTAACTGGAACATGTCTCATTAAGGTTTACATACACACTAAGACAGGAAAGGATTGGAATTAACTTTATGGAGACAGTTCCAAGGACTAATATTGAAGCAGTGGTTATTTGACAATGCATGGAACCACCATTTGGATTCAATAAACCAATTATCTAAAAGCAATGATGCTACAGTCTTCATATTCCACATACCACCTGCCTACCAGGGACTAATGAGATGGTATATTTCTTCCACATCAGGGCAAGTTGAAAATATACTGATTCAGCATTACTATAACATAAATGAATTTCCATCTTCTCATTTGTGTTGTTTTTGGAAGAATGAATACACTCTCTGTCTTAAATCCGCTCTTAACAAATGATCTCTTCTCAGAATACTACATCTGTATTGAAAGTACAGACAGCCCATTGCTCACTGCACTTTTTGCAAGACAGCAAAACGGATGCATCAAATTATATTGATACATCATCACCATCAATCTTTTGTACTGATTTTCAGACTTAATCTTATTTGAAAGTAAACTCATTTTTAAATAAAATAAAAAATATTTTAGGGAATGCTCTATAAAATTAAAATTACAAAATTATATGCTTTTTAAATTTATGCAAAAATGTGTAGACAAATGTATTCGGTATGGGTTTATGCATTACTTTACCCTTCTTGTCTATTTTGAGATTATTAAGATTTGTTGACCTTTTTTGATTTGATATTTATCATCTGTTAAACTTTTTATTTTAAATTATTAAACGCAAAGTGCAAGAAAAAGAGATAAATATTTACTGATTGCTAGATGTAAAAATATCTCTGAATGTATATATTTAAACTTCTGCCAGAGAGCAACCATCTAACAGTCAACTTACTAAAATCTAAAGTACTTTTTATTGTTGCAGAGAACTTAGTCTTTAAATGTTATTTAGATATGTAGATGCTAGTTGCAAGTAACACCTTTTTGTAATATAAAAGTAAAAGCGTAATAATTTCCCAAATTTTGTCTTCAAATTAAAAAAGAAAATAACATATAATTGCCATTCTTCATTTGAGAAAGCTGAAGATTCTGATGCTTAAAAATTTCAAAACTCTAATATTAAAAATAGAGTAGTTAATGTGACATTGAAGGCTTATCTCTGTAAAAGAGTGACACTGGTGAGTGGTATTATCTCAATATTTTTGTCCAAATTCACCTTAGGAAATCACTGTAAATCTTGGTTGTTTCCTAAGAGTAATTATTATGGCATAAACTTAACATACTGTGATAGTAGTTAGTACTGGTACATGATATATTCTACCCCATGTCCCTATTACTGTGAAAGATCATAGTAAATTTAACATATTTTCATCCAGATTGTGTATGATCTTTCATTGTAATGGAGACATGGAGTGGAATAAGTCATGTATTAACATATAAGATTTTTATTTATTTATTTATTTTTTATTTATTTATTTTTTTTTGAGACGTAGTCTCGCTCTGTTGCCCAGGCTGGAGTGCAGTGGCTGGATCTCAGCTCACTGCAAGCTCCGCCTCCTGGGTTTAGGCCATTCTCCTGCCCCAGCCTCCCGAGTAGCTGGGACTACAGGCGCCCGCCACCTTGCCCAGCTAGTTTTTTGGTTTTTTTTTTTAGTAGAGACGGGGTTTCACCATGTTAGCCAGGGTGGTCTCGATCTCCTGAACTCGTGATCCGCCCGTCTCGGCCTCCCAAAGTGCTGGGATTGCAGGCTTGAGCCACCGCGCCCGGCCTACATACAAGATTTTTTTTAACCTGCTCCCTCAGTTTTATAGATGAGACAAAGATAAGGTTGTAAGAGTTAATTTCTTCAAGTAGACAGTACTAGTAAGTTGTCATGCTTGGACTAAACTCCTGACACTTCTCTCTCTTAACTTCAATCCATGGAGAAGCCCACCTTCCTGCCTTCCCAGTATTATTTAGCAGAGGAGAAAATCATACTAGGCTATTTGATATTCTGTTTGCCTAGACTGACCAATAATTCTGGATCTTTGTACACATCGTCTCTGAAAGAATATTTGATGGGAAATCTATTTTTTATTTTTTAATTTTTGTGTACATACTAGGTGTATATATTTATGGAGTACATGAAATGTTTTGATACAGGCATGCACTGTGAAATAAACACATCATGGAGAATGGGGAATATCCATCCCCTCAACATTTATCCTTTGTGATACAAACACTCTAATTACACTCTTTAAGTTATTTTAAAATATGCAATTAAGTTTGTATTGACTATAGTCACCCTATTGTGGTATCATATAGTAAGTCTTACTCATTCTATTTGTTTTTTTTTTAAACCCATTAACCTATCCCCACCTCTGTCCCACCATTATCCCAGCTGTCTACCACTTTTTTCAGCCTCTACTAACCATCCTTCTACTCTGTGTATCCATGAGTTCCATTGTTTTGATTTTTAGATCCCATAAATGAATGAGAACATGCAACGTTGGTCTTTCTATGCTGGCCTAGTTCACTTAACATAATGATCTCCAGTTCCATCCATGTTGCAAGTGACAGGATCTCATTCTCTTTTATGGCTGAATAGTACAGCATTTTGTATGTGAACCACATTTTCTTTATCCATTCATCTGTTGATGAACACTTAGGGTGCTTCCAAATCTTAGCTGTTATAAAAAGTATCGCAACAAATAAAAGAGTACAGATGGAAAATTGATTTTCATGGCTTTTTTTCTTTAATAAAACATTAATTTCTTCATATGCAACTGGAAGGCAAATAAATGCTCTATTCTTGAATCCATATGTGAGGTTATAATAAATGGATTATTAAAATATACTTGAAGTTGGGGAAGAATGATATGGACACGTTTTAAATCAAAACATGATGAATTGGTTGTTTAACCTACCTCATTGGCCAATCTGGGGCAAGACGAAAGTATTTGTAAACACTGTTTTGGCAATTAAGTGTAAAGAGAGAACCAATTTTTTAATTAAAAAATTGAATTCCAAGAATTATAGAGCTTTTCTATTGGTAAAGACGTTAAATATCATAGAGTCCAACACTTTCCTCCTCCTCCACATCACTCCTAATGGATGTAGCTCAGGCTAAGCACATTGCTGATGCGTTGTCAGAACAGCCACTTATGGTTTCAGTTGGTATACTTGAGTGCAAATGTGAATAATGTTTAGGAAGGTTACATAAAGTTGCCATTACTAGCAGTAGCAGCAGAATTTATTATGGATTAATCCTATCGTCGGGAAAATGTACTGAAGAACTACTTCCTGTGGTATTTTTTTTTAACAAACTGATAACATAGTTTATTGCCTATAGGTTGAGGATTATGAACTAAAATTATATTTTTGCATTTTATCGTGCCATTATATACTTTAAAATGTGAGGTTCACATTGTTGCATTTGCTCTGCGAATAAAAATGTCTAAACTCATAAGATGAACTTTTAGATTTTGCGATATGAAAATTTCTAACTTAGCTAGTTTGTGATGTACGTAAACATTTAAGAAAGCCCTTAAAATAGAACCTCTGTGGCTGCACGAGCACTTTGTATGACTCATACCACATTTTAACTCCTTAAGCAAGCCAGTGAGGTAAATTATATCATTATCCCTATTCTTGCAGATTTCACGAAGGCCTTCACTGCTTTGATAAAATGTTACACAGATAATTACTGACAAAAATGGGTTAGAATGCAGGTCCTGACATTTCTAGTTCCTGACCAATTCTACAGGTTGCCCTGCTCCCATAATATGCTCCAGTCTACAATGTTCATCTTAGTCTGCAGTGAGTACACATAATTGATAGCTGAATTTTCTTCTTGTTCCAAATTTTTAGGATATGATTTATATATGTTGTTTACATACATACATATGTATGTGTATGTTTATACTTACATATATATTTTTTTTTCTTATTTTACTTTTTTTTTTTTTTTGAGATGGAGTCTCGCTCTGTCACCCAGGCTGGAGTGCAGTGGCTGGATCTCCACTCACTGCAAGCTCCGCCTCCCGGGTTCATGCCATTCTCCTGCCTCAGCCTCCCGTGTAGCTGGGACTATAGGCGCCGCCACCTCGCCTGGCTAATTTTTTGTATTTTTAGCAGAGACGGGGTTTCACCGTGTTAGCCAGGATGGTCTCGCTCTCCTGACCTCGTGATCCGCCCATCTCAGCCTCCCAAAGTGCTGGGATTACAGGCGTGAGCCACCGCGCCCGGCCCTTTTTCTTATTTTACTTCTGGATAAGATGGAGTAATAGGGAGCATATTTACCCTCTAACCCTCCTGCATGTAACAACCTCAAACCAGACAAAATATATGAAACAATGGCTTTCAGTACACTGGACATCAGGCACGGAATGTAATCCCTGGAGGATGGGAAACAAATAAGATGTGTGCTGTGAGTATCCCAGCTTACAACCTGAGAGAATTTGAGACAGCAGTGCGATAGCACTGGAGACACTGGAACAATGGAGACAGCTTAAGGAAGCCTAGCAGGTGTCTGAGTGGAGTAGCTGTTGCTGAGAGTTCAGGTACACGAAGGTAGCTAGAGATTGCAGGAGAAAGTTCCAGCAAGGAAGGAGCTGCACTTGGAGAAAATTTTGCAAAGCTGGAGGGGGTCGCCCTTCAGTGTGTAACAAAGTGCATGAAACCACCTGAAGCAAGGAAAAGAAACACTCAAAAGAATTACAGCAGCATTTAAAAAATTATTATTGACCTCCTTAAGTAATCTTTTTAAACATCTTCTTTTCTAGTCACCTCTCTATTAATTTTTTTGTTTTGAGATGGAGTCTTGCTCTGTCGCCCAGGCTGGCATGCAGTGGTGCGATCTCAGCTCACTGGTCTAGGGTTTTCTATTGCTGGGTCATTTTAGATTAATTGATTTTTATCCTTATTATAGGTCCTATTTTTCTGCCTCTTCACACAATAGAGTATTGGTGATCTGTGGGACAACTTCAGTTGACTAATCTGTGTGTAATTGGAGTTCTCAAAGGAGAAAAGAGTGGATGGATAGAAAAAATATTTTTAAAAATTAATAGGTGAGCATTTTCCACATTTGATGCAAACTATAAACCCACAGACCCAGGAAGCTCAACAACCCCAAGTGGGGGCACTATTAAGAAAACCACATCACAACACATCATAAGCAAATGGATCAAAACTCAGAGTGGTAAAGAGAAAAAGACAAGTCTTACACAGAGAACAAAAACAAGGATGATACCAGACTTCTTTTTGGAAGCAATGCAAGGGGAAGGGCAGTGGAGCAACATCTTTCACGCTTCCAGTAAAACACCTTCCAACCAAAAGCAGAAAACTGTCTCTCCTAGGTTTCTATACCCAGCAAAACCGTCTTTCAAGAAAGGATGAAATAAAGATATTTTTCAGACATACAAAAGTTAAAAGTAATTTATTACCAGCAAACCTGGACTATGAGAACAGTGTAAAAGCCTTTCAGGAAGAAGGAAAATAAAGAATATCTTCGTGCAGATAGAAACATGGATCCACACAAAGAAATGAAGAGCACTGGCAATAGTAACACCATCAGTAAATATACAATAGCTGCCCTTATTACTTAAATATCTTTAAAAGACAATGGGCTGTTTAGAAATAATATCAGTGTCATGTGAATTCTGCAGCATGAGTAAAAAAGTAAAATATATAACAACAATAGCCTAGAGAGACTAAATGGAAATATAGTTTGTAAGGTTCTTAGACTGTGCATACAGTCGTATAATGTCTATTAAAAGTTGGCTATTACAAGTTACCTTTAAGTTAAAACATCTGTATACTATAATCCCTAAAGCAAATGCTAGAGTAACAAAAACAGTGATAACTAATATTACATCAATAAAAATTATTCGATGAAATAGAATAATTTTTTAAATGCTTGAAAGTAGACAAAAAAGATGAGAAAGAGGACAAAGAACCAGTGGAACAAATAGAAAACAAATAGCAAGATATAATATAAAAATTTGATAAATTTGACCTTAAAATTAACAACTCTTAAAATACATTGTTAAAAGAATAAGAATCAAGCTACAGACTGGGAGAAAATATTTGCAACACTTTATTTGAACACTGTAACTTTTTTTCAGAATATAGTTCACAAAGAACTCAACTCAATAATTAAAAAGAAAAAAGAAAAAAGAAAAATAATGTAAGAAAAAATGATGGCTGGGCGCGGTAGCTCACGCCTTAATCCCAGCACTTTGGAAGGCCAAGGCGGGCGGATCACGATGTCAGGAGATCAAGACCATCCTGGCTAACACGGTGAAACCCCGTCTCTACTAAAAATACAAAAAAACTAGCCGGGCGAGGTGGCGGGCGCCTGTAGTCCCAGCTACTCGGGAGGCTGAGGCAGGAGAATGGCGTGAACCCGGGAGGCGGAGCTTGCAGTGAGCGGAGATCTCACCACTGCACTCCAGCCTGGGCAGAGTGAGACTCCGTCTCAAAAATAAAAAAGAAAAAAAAGAAAAAATGACAGAAAGAGCTATGCCAATGGACAAAAAGCACACAAAAATGCTCAATATCGTTTTATCATTAAGGAAATGCAAATTAAAACCACAGTGAGTTATTCTGCCCACAAAAATGGTTATGATTAAAAATATTGTCAGTATCCCGTGTTATTGAGAATATGGAGCAATTATAATTCTCATACATTATTGTTGCAATGTAAAATGCTACAACCACTTAGGAAAAACAGTTTAACATTGTTTTATATAATTAAACATATATGAAACCTATGACCCAACAATTCCAATCCTAGGTTGAAAAGAAATGAAAACTTATGCTCATCCTAAGACTTACACAAGAGTGTTTACAGCATCTTTACTTATAATATCCCCAAACTGTAAACTGCCTAAAAGACCTTCAACAAGAAAATGGACAATTTATGTTGTATTCATAATGAAATACTCTTCAGCTATAAAATGGACAAAACTACTGGTAACTGCAACAAACATGGCTGAAGCTAAGAAACCTTGTGTTCGATGAATAAATCTAGACACTAGAGAGTACACTCTGAAATCCCAGAACAAGCAAAACTAAGATATAGCAGTAGAAATCGTATCAGTGGCTACCCGGGATGAGGTAGGACGGGAGTTGACTGCGCAGGAACACAGGGGAAGTTTCCGCAGTGAATGTTCTTTGTCTTGACTGACTATATGGTTACATTGGTGCGGACATTTGTCAAAGCTCTTTGAATTTCATATTTGGAATTTGTATATATGTACATAAATTATACTTCAATAAATATGTATGTGTATGTATATATGTGTATATAAAATACATTTTGATATGTCGTGATGTCTATCACTTCACAGCACATTACATTTCTATCACACCATATTATATTTACATAATGGAAAAAGATGAAAAGGATGCTGTATTTTGGGGAGATCACAAGAGATTATCACCTTTATTTTCTATACAAATATGTATAAATCTTTCACAGTACAATACAAATGTCAAAATGTGGTATTTTCACTGCTCTATAAATTCTTATATGTTCTATGTATGTAATAAATGTTAAAAACTGTTACTATGTTGTATGTTTATTTGTTCTGTGTGTTTATATGTTCACTGTTCTATACATTCTCATATATTGTATACTATACAATCAAGTGATGAGCTGCTCAGTAAATAACTGCTGAACACTCTGCATCCCTCATCATGTCAAGCATTTCCATCCTTTTCCCTGTAGTCTTCCCCAGTAGACATCTGACTTGCCAATTACATTTTCATCCATCATTCTGGAGAAACCTGGAGAAACAGCTAGACACAGGGGACATATTCCTATACCTTGCTCATTGTGCCTTGGAATTATACATATTGAAATATTGTAAAGATATGCTTCATTTTTATCAACATGGCTATGTGAAATTAGATATCAACTCTACCTCACTTCCAGCTTTTAGGAGGAATCCAGATAGTTTATTAGAAAATAGAAGTGCAAAAATGTTTGCTGCTTGATTCTCAGACCATAGCCTGAGATTAGGAATACTAAAAAAAAAAAAAAAAAAAGTAGACAGAAGAGGCCCAAGTCTCTCCCAGCTCCTGGGATGCATGGAGGCAGCAGGCTGTGATGTCATATTGAGGCAAAATGCTTGTTACAGTTCCATGATCAGAAGCAGTAAGAACTTGAAGTAGGGTGCACCTAAAACTGAGAACAAGGGAAAGCTGAAGTGGGAAGTGTCAACAGGGAGGGACTATGGGTCCTTACTATGCAAAGAGAGAAAAGGATTTAATTAGGTCCAACAGAATATAAAGTCGTTTCGAAGACATTTTCTGTTAGGACAGTTTCCAGAGACTCTAAGTGGTTGCTTTTTTTGTGTGATGATTTTTGAGCTTGGTAGAATATTTTCACTCTAACAGGATCAGTTCAAAAAGCGGCTCTGATGGTTAAGTGATGAATGCTTCCTCTCTTCACATACTTCTCAGTTAGAAGGAGAATATTTCAGGCCAAAAGGATGAAGGACCTTAGTTATATATGCTCCAATCAGATGAGTGATTTTAATTTGCCCGCCCTAAAGAAATATGAGAATATACCTTTCTAAAGAAATCTTTCTAACATGTCTATCACCTATCCACATTCATTCAATGATTCCACAGCAAGCAGTTAATGAAAAACAACAATAATAGCACACCTATTAACCTTCATCACTTGTAATTTTCCAAGGAACTTATATAGATGTAATAAAAAAAATTCATCAATTCTTATGTTCTTTCAAAATAGTTTTTGCACTAAATCATATTATTCAACATTTCTCCACGTCTACCTGTACCTTCAGACCCTCACTAAATCCAATTATCCAAAACCCAAACTGATTAGTGATGTTAAGCATTTTATTCGTATGTTTGTTGGCTGCTTATATGTCTTCTTTAGAGAAACATCTGTTCATGTCCTTTGCCCAGTTTTTAATGGGATTGTTTTTTCTTATTGAGTTTTATTTATATATATATATATATATATATATATATATATATATAAATGCTCAGTATCACGAATCATCAGAGAAATGGAAATCAAAACCAAAATGAGATATCATATTACACCAGTCAAGATGGCTATTACTAAAATGTCATAAACAACAGATGTTGGCCAGGATGCAG
Source organism: Chlorocebus sabaeus (assembly GCF_047675955.1). Taxonomy (NCBI): domain Eukaryota; kingdom Metazoa; phylum Chordata; class Mammalia; order Primates; family Cercopithecidae; genus Chlorocebus; species Chlorocebus sabaeus. The sequence continues at coordinate 2,835,036 of NC_132915.1, read as the reverse complement.
AGACCAGGGAACTCTTAGGCACTGTTGGTGGAAATGTAAATTAGTATAAACTCTATGGAAAACAGTATGGAGATTTCTCTAAGAACTAAAAATACAACTACCATCCAACCCAGCAGTCCCACTACTGGGCATCTTCCCAAAGGAAAAGAAATCATTATATTAAAAAGATGCCCACACTTGGATGTTTATTGTGGCACTATTCACAATAGCAAAGTCGTGGAACCAATCTAAGTGTTGTTTGGATAAAGAAAACGTGTGGTAAATATACACTATGGAATACTATGCAGCCAGAAAAAGAACAAAATCATGTCCTTTTCAGCAACATGGATGGAGCTGAAGGCCATTATTTTAAGTGAAGTAACTCAGAAAATTAAATACTGCACAAAGAATACACATGGACATAAAGATGGGAATGATAGACACTGGAGACTCCAAAGGTGGGGAGGCTCACGGGAGGGAAAGGTTAAAAAATTACCTACTGGGGGCCAGGCGCAGTGGCTCATGCCTGTAATCCCAGCACTTTGGGAGGCCAAGGCAGGTGGATCACGAGGTCAAGAGATAGAGACCATCCTGGCTAACATGGTGAAACCCCATCTCTACTAAAAATGCAAAAACATTAGCCGGGCGTGGTGGCGGGTGTCTGTAGTCCCAGCTACTCGGGAGACTGAGGCAGGAGAATGGTGTGAACCCAGGAGGCAGAGGTTGCAGTGAGACAAGATCGCGCCACTGCACTCCAGCCTGGGCGACAGAACCAGACTTTGTCTCCAAAAAAAAAAAAAAAAAAAATTACCTATTGGGTACAATGTTCACTGTTTGGGTGATGGGTACACTAGAAGCCCAAACCTGACCATTACACAGTATACCCTGTGACAAACCTGTACATGTACCTTGTGAATCTAAAATTACATTTTTAATTCAAAAAATGCAAACCCTAAAGATGTTTATATCAACCTCCTGGTGTAAATCTAACACAATAAAATAGGCATTTTTAACTGTGGCAACGTCACTATTTCTACTGCAAGTGTTTCAAAAACATTTGTGCTATTTTCAAATATACCAACTTTAAAATTGTCACAAGAAAACTGTCTTTGCGGCCAGGCGCGGTGGCTCACGCCTGTAACCCCAGCACTTTGGGAGGCAGAGGTGGGCGGATCACGAGGTCAGGAGATCGAGACCATCCTGGCTAACACGGTGAAACCACGTCTCTACTAAAAGACAAAAAATAAGTCAGGTGTGGTGGCGGGCACCTGTAGTCCCAGCTACTCGGGAGGCTGAGGCAGGAGAATGGTGTGAACCCAGGAGGTGGAGCTTGCAGTGAGCCGAGATCGCGCCACTGCACTCCAGCCTGGGCAACAGAGGGAGACTCCATCTCAAAACAAAAGAAGAAAAAGAAAAATGTTTTTGCTATCTTTTCCAGGTCTCCAGCTGCCTCCACACTGGCGTAAGAAACACTGGAGGAAAAATGACTGCCTCGTAATAGTTTAAGCTGTTCCTTTTGCCCATAGATGTACACATTTAAACTTGCTCCCAGCTCTCTAGGATTGCTTATTCGCTGATCTGTTGCAATGACAACAAAATATAACTTTTGTTTGATTAAAAAAAGAAAAGCAAGTAAAACATGTTTTTCCCCACTGGGTTCTGAGTTGATTAAATCCAGCTTGTCATTGATGTTTGAAAACTGAGGTTATATTATACAGTTTAATTTTCAAAAGAGACTTTGATATATGGAAAATGTAAGCCAAGGAAAATAAAAATATGAAAATTCACAAATACCAATGCTAGCTCATCACATATGTTTATTTAAATTTGGTTAGTACGCTGAAGAGAATTTGGGATTGAATTCAATTCCTTGTGCTATAGACAAAATAAATTTACTGGCAGTTAGATGGAGTTGGTTTAGAAACCTAATCCTATATGTAAATATTATAACAATTTTTAATTCCAAAGTAGTTCAATACAAAGAACTGGGCTTTGAAATCAACATGCTGGATAAATAGACAACTGCTGTATTTAATTCTAGATAAGCATCCTTACAGCCAAAAGATACACATTTTTACAAGGCTCTTTCTCTCAACTTTGTAAATAACAATTAAATAACTGATAATTGCCATTATCAGTATCTCTTCAGTAGATGCCCCTTGGCAGGGTGTGCTCTGCACTTCTCTGTGGTTATGTCTAGAGGAATTGCATCAGGATGGACAAGAATGGTTGTGTGGAAAAAGAATTTAGATTTACTGTGAAAACTGGACTCCACAGTGGATTTTCTGGGTTGATTAGTTAAGCAATTGAAACACCAAACCCAGTGATTTGAAATAACAAAACAAATTGCCTAATTTAGAAATATAATGAAAACACATATATTATTCAAAGACATGTTACAACGATAGATGGTTGATGACTAGTTTTTAGTATTAGCAATATAGGGTGTATGTAGTTTCTTTTTGCATTTAGCAAAATTCCAGCTTTTTTATATGGTATCTGAGTAAGGAAGATAAACATCTTGTGTGTGTGTTTTTTGTTGTTTTTTTTTGAGACGGAGTCTTGCCCTGTCACCCAGGCTGGAGTGCAGTGGCACAATCTCAGCTCACTGCAACCTCTGTCTCCCGGGTTCAAGCAATTCTCCTACCTCAGCCTCCCAAGTAGCTGGGATTACAGGCATGCGCCACTACACCCGGCTAAACGTTTTTTTTTTTTTTTGTATTCTTAGTAGAGACGGGGTGTCTCCATATTGGCCAGGCTGGTCTCAAACTCCTGACCTCGTGATCCACCCACCTTGGCTTCCCAAAGTGCTGGGACCACAGGTGTGAGCCACTGTGCATGGCCAACATCTTCTTTAATAGTTTCTGATTTCCAATGTACAATTAAACTCTTGGCTATTAGGAGCATCTACACATCCCCCAACTCAGAGTAACCACGCTAGCTAGCCAGTGAAGCCAAAGAACACAGAAGACCGTGCCCCTGTTCCAGTTCTTTCATGTACCTTGTTTTAAGTCTTCCTTGTTCCCCTTTCCCTCTCACCGTAAGGACGTTGCTCTGCTGACTTTTCTCTTTAAAACTCTCTATCCTACCCTGCTCCATTCACCTCTTTTATGCTAATTAAAGTCTCCTCTTCCTTCTGATCTCAGCTTAGGAGACACTGTCTTGAGGCACCTCTCCTTAGCCTTCCAAATCTGGCTCTTTGGTAAAACCATCCTACAGATCATTGTTCTTTTTCATCAGCATGGTTGTCTCAATCTGATGACTGATGTGATGATGTGACCAGTGTGTTTCTGCAGTGAACTGCCAAAAAGCAGAGCTTGTGTTCACTGGAGAGTGTTTTCCTGTTCCCTTCCAGGTGCCTGTGGATGACCCAGCGGCCAGGTTCAGCACTGGCGTAGGGCTCCAAACTTCTACAGTTAGAAAATTGGCAAAGATACTGATTTCACTTTGGCGCATTTGTTAGGCGTCTTCTCTCTCTCTCTGTTTTGTTGTTGTTGTTGTTGTTGTTGTTGTTTGATAACATTTTAAATAACATATAATAGAAAATGAGAAGAGTTTAAGGAAAATAATTTTATCAGTGTTTGTGACCCCTTAATGACTTAAGCCGTAAGTAGGGACTTCATAATTTCAAACTTTCAAAAATGTCTTATGCAGTAAAATGTGTCTTATTTGTGAGAGTCACGTCTATTCTAGGCAACTGTTCTCAGTTTTTTCCACAGACAGAGGAAAAATTAGACGTATATATGTTTTATGGGGAGGAATTTGGACTAAACCTAAGAAAGAATTACCTGGCCAGGAAGTTGTTATTCACTGTTACATTAACTCATTTTAAGGGAATAAAGGAAGTAACGTGGTTTAGGAGGAGTCTAACCCAGAAAGAGATAACTGAATCAGAAGTCCTCCAAGGTTCCTTTGAGATTTGTTTAGCCTATGATTATGAGATTTGGTGAAAGTATGTCATTCCCAGTGAGTAGGTGTAATTTAAAATATGTAAGAAGTTCTACATATGTGCTTGGTAATTTTAAGGGTTATTATATAAAATCATTACTGAGATCACTACATAGCTATGTCCTGCCAGTAATCCAAAAAGAAAAATCATTCTACTTGTCATCAATTATATAAGATAATAAAAATAAACTTAAAGTCTTAGGCAATATTTTAGATATTGCTCAGAAGTACATTTCTTTGTGTTATAACTAATGACCCTCTATGTGTGATTATTCAGATTATTGAAAGTCTTAGTATTAATCATTTATCATAATTAATTTTAAATATTTCAGTAGTCAGTTCTAAAATAATTGAAATCATTAAAACTTGAATATTATTCAATCAAAATGACTTAGAAATAAAATAATAATATTAAAATAAGGAATTAAAGACTATAAATTTAGACAATGGGAAAACTAACAGAACCACTTCATGTCTTTGCCTTTATTTGGTAAAGGATAGACTCTTTCACCCAATAACTTTTTAAATTACCATAATTTTGAAAATGTGGAACTTTTTCTTACATCTTACATGCTGTATTGCTTGTCTGGCAAATTGAACACATGGAGAAAAGAAATATCTTTGTCAAAATGAGCACTTTATGTAGGACACTTTATGTTATATTATAAAAATACATTAATAAATAGGTCCATAGTTTGCAGAATATATAATAAATATCCTGAATTAGCTCTTGAGACTAATGAACTTCTTTGTCCTAATATTTTTATCTGGCAGATGCAGGATATCAAGATATCAAGACCTTCCTGGCTAACACAGAGAAACCCTGTCTCTACTAAAAATACAAAAAATTAGCCGGGCGTGGTGGCGGGCGCCTGTAGTCCCAGCTACTCAGGAGGCTGAGGCAGGAGAATGGCTGAACCCAGGAGAAGGAGCTTGCAATGAGAGAAGCTTGAGCCACTGTACTCCAGCCTGGGTGACAGAGCGAGACTCTGTCTCAAAAAATAATAATAATAATAATTCTAAATACATAAAATTTCTCTATAGGACAATTTCTTATTTTCTTAATGCTTGACATAATTTATGCCAAATAAGTTCAGTGGTTAAGAAAAGATACTAAGATATTAAGAAACACCATAAATCATTTAGCTCTCTGTTAAAAACATATAATTTAATTGTCCAAAAGTATTTTCTTGAGTGAAAAAATTATGGTGCAAATTTTGGATATTATAAGACAACTTGAAGAAGAATAGAGTGCAGAAAGAAGTTATATTTTAGGTGATCTAAAATAACATAACATTTATGCAATAGCCCCAATTTGTGATATAACATTTCATAAAAATGTTCAACGGTTTGCAAGTGCTTTATCTGAAAACAATGGAGAATTAAAAGCATAAATTGGGAAACTTACTTTATGATTAACAAAGTTTTTTTTTAATGAAAATGACTAAAAGTAGACTAAATTGTTTTAAGTACTTATTTTTCTTTCAGCTTTCAATTGCCAAGTCATTTCATTCACAGATTTTAAGGATGTTCTGAAAATTCTGGCATAAGACCCAGGAGATGGAATTATTTGCCAAAGGTTGATGTATTATGGGAAAAAAATAACTCAGTTTACAACTGTAGCCTTGTGAAAATTAAAGTTATTTAATCTCAATTTCAATTAGCCAAGTATGAGACAAAGGCAAAGAACTAGTGAAATACTACAAAACACTTTTTTGATATATAATTAAGTTATCATTTTGCTCCAACGGATAGGAATAGGGTTGCCATAGGGGTTCATCCTAATGCTAGGAAGCAGACCATGAAATCTGAAATTACTGGTAGAATTGAGAGAGACTAGAATCTGACATTAGGATGTAACACAATCTAATGAGAAGCACAAATATAATTGTCTTGCCTCATGGCTAAGTATCTCTGTGGAACTGCATTTTTAAAAAATGAAACCCAGCCAACAAAGGCAAGTAAAAAATCCATAAGACTTATGAACTTTGTCAAAGTGAATACAGTTGAAGACTCTCAGTCATAATTTTTAAATCCTTCTAATTCCTTGATATTCAATATCTTTAATTGCCATAAGGCTGTGAGGTTGCTCCCTCTCAACTCTTAAGCTGAACTTCTGCTAGTATGTAGCTCTTTGCTGCTTCTCCCTCTTGGTCTTCGTTTTCTACAAGCTGACCTCTCAGTCCTTTTCAAATGAAAATTGACCAGTTGATCCCATGTTCTTAGGAAATCTTCTTCTACTTCAACCCCTTCTCCTAGTCCCGTCCATCAAAAGGTCAAGTTCTAGGGGTCTGTAGTCTCTAATAGTGTGATAATATGGCTACCCTGAGAAGGAACACCTCATCCAGGAAACCTTGATCAGCATTTTTCTCTGCAAGTGACCTCTCAGGATTGTGAATTGTAAACAGATAAAAGGATTCTTAGTGGTACCTCTGTCAAGCTCTTTACACATTCCAGAATCAATCAAGTTTCCTGCTGACATTTGAAGAATATCACCAAAAAATTGGTAGCTGTGTTATTTCCTTTGGACATGCAAGTAGATAACTATCAGTAACTACCAATAATAACAGCCAGTCAGCTCAGGCTGCTATAATAAAATAGCATAGATTGGGCCAGTGCAGTGGCTCACACCTGTAATCCCAGCACTTTGGGAGGCCCAGGCGGGGAGATCACGAGGTCAGGAGATCGAGACCATCCTGGCTAACACGGTGAAACCCCGTCTCTACTAAAAAAAAAATACAAAAATAATTAGCCGGGCGTGGTGACAGGCATCTGTAGTCCCAGCTACTCAGGATGCTGAGGCAGGAGAATGGCATGAACCCGGGAGGCGGAGCTTGTAGTGAGCCGAGATCATGCCATAGCACTCCAGCCTGGGCGACAGAGCAAGACTCCGTTTCAAAAAAAAAAAAAAAAAAGGCATAGATTGGATGGCTTAAACCACAGCCATTTATTTCTCACAGTTCTGGAGGCAGAGAAGCCTACAATCAAGGTGCTAGTTCATGGTCAGGCCTGGCCCCTCACTTGTGGTCAGCCTCCTTCTCATTGGGCAACACGTGGCCTTCCCTGAGTGTGTGGGGCATGGGGAGTGAGAAGAGCTCTGGGTCCTCCTCCTATGAGGACACTAATCTCCTCATGAGGGCCTCCTTCCAGTATCTAACCTAAACCTCACGACCTGCCAGGGGCCCCACTGCCAAATACCATCATATTAGTGTCTAGGGTTTTAACTTAGGAGCTTTAGAGGGATACAGCATTCGGCTCATAACAAACTGTAAGTACAGTAAGCTTCACGAGATCACATGTCCTATTTTGAGAGCCCATTTTGAAAATTTTAAAAGCTTTGAGATTTTTAATATGATCAAAAGTACTGAGAACAAAGAAAATTCATTTGGAACAACAATTGGTAGTCTGCTCACAAATGAATAATCTGGGATAATTAATAATATATCTGGGTTTTGTTCTACGTTGATGAATAATGTAGGTCCTTGCATCATGGAGAATAATTGCACTTTGCTTCTGCATACTCCTAGTAAGTGTTCTGCCAACAGGCAGGAAAATAGGGTTTTCTACTGCAGTGAAAGCTGCAGCTTTATGTCTTTAATCCCTGTGGTTTCATAGGAAGGCAGTTCTTTCTATAGGGTGAAACTTGAAGAACATGACTACATTCAAATTTAAGACCAAAAAAAAAAAAAAAAGCCTAAAATGGAAAGAATACTGAAAACTATGTCAAAGCATATGGTATTGATGCCTCAGTGTTCCCCAGTGTTCCTGAGTTCAACAGAAAATTCTAGTAAGGTTGACAGATTTCCATCTCAAGAGTCTGCATTGTCACTCTTTCCAGGGAAGGGTTTTGCACAGAAGATTGGACACATAGAAAAAAACAGCCCAGAATTACATGTGTGCGGTAGGAAGAGGGGACGATGAATGCCCTGGAGGTGATGTCCAGCTAATATGGGATACCAGTCAGTGGACAGGAAGATTAGGAGATATGTTCCATGGGCTGTCTCAGAGAGTCCCCAGAGGGATTAGCTACTTAGCAAATAATACCCCATAGCAGTGACTTTTCACATTGTGATTTGCCAGTGCGTTTATTGAATCCTTGTATTCGTGTCCTCCTAATATGCTCTGGGAAAGAGGTTGAGGTTGCAAATCCCCAAAACCCCTGTTTGAGTTTTTGATAGAACAGCTGCTGTCCACTTCTAGCCAACTGAGGCCCTAGAAAAAGCATGTCAGTGCTAGTCCCTCACACTTTTGTAGTGTCATATGTATTTCTACTTATAAACCTGAATCAATCTGAAAATTCATTGCCAAACATAAGGGTTCCAGGAAGTCTAACTTTATCAAAAGGACTTCAATGAAATCAATAAAAAGTAGAAACTTTAAAAAATATTGATCTGTAAACTGCTTAGGACAAAATATGTATAAAGGTAAACTGGACTATGAAACTTTATATTAAAATCTAAGGAGTAATAAACATCACTTATTATTTAATTTCTCAAATGGAAGGGCCATATTGTCATTGATTCGCAACAGTGAGTGTGGTATCAGAATCATTTCCGGAACCTTTTCAAAGTATACATCCCTGCTGGGAATTCTGATGTGTCCTCAAGTTGTGTTTCAGAAGGCAGAAACTATTTCCACAGTGAGGCACTATTTCTGATATATCATCCCTCAAGAGGAATATGTAAAGGGAAAAGTGAATATGTACACTTGATAATGAGTATGTGCTGCTGATTTAAAGATTGTGCAGGTTATTAAGTTGGTAAATTAAAGATAATATTATTTAATATTTATTAAATTATTTAATTTACTTATTTTTATTAATTAATATAATATATAAATTAATATCTAAATAAATTAATAATATATTATATATTCATATCATATTATATATTAATTATATTTCTTATATATTTATATTATATGTATTGATTATATATTATATATTATATAATAAATTAATATAATATATAAATTAATTAAATAATATAATTATTATTTAATTAACCCATTATTTCATATGTTAGTAAAGGTAATTATTTTAAAATTAGGGTTAAAAAGTTTAAATTTATCACCTATTTCAGTCTTTATGTTTAACACACACACACATATGTATATATATAATCATATAAAGATTAACAACTTATAAAAATCATTTTAAAATTTTGGTCTTCAAATATAAGTTGTGTGTTTTGGTCATGATCTTGAATCATTTATGGCAAAGGCTTCTCACTTCTAAGACTTCTTCTTGTTTTGTTTAAAGTATTATCGCCTATAATAGGTATCCAAAACTAATGTCTAACTTTTGCTGTAATGTCTAGTTTTCTCTAAAATTCTGGGTCTTCCTTTTTTCTTTTCTTTTCTCTTCTTTTTCTTCCTTTCTCCCATTCTTCTTTCTTTTTGTTTTTTTAATAAATTTAAGTTATAAATTTATGGGAATAAAGCTGTTAAATGTCGTTCCTATCTAAAGGTCTTTGGGGTTTCTCAGATAGCCACTGGAGAGTGCTTTACTCACATTATTAAAGAAGAAATTTGTAAAGTAATTAGATATGTTCAATACTCTCTATATTCTGATTATCTCAACCACTGTATGAGGTCACTAGATCCCATGCCCCAGAGCCTCTGTGCTGTGATTTAGATGCCCAAAAGGCTGTGTGCTTGTTAACTAAACATTACAACACCCACCAAGTTAGGTACTCCTTTTTTTTTAATTCTTCCAACTTTTATTTTAGGTTCAGGGGTTATATATGCAGGTTTGATACATGGGGAAATTGTGTGTCATGGGGGTTTGATACGCATATTATTTCATCACTCCAGCAATAAAGTCCCCATAAGTAGTTTCTCGATCCTCACCCTACTTTCACCTTCCACCCTCAAATAAGTCTTGCTATGTCTTGTCCCCTGCTGTGTCCATGAATATTCAATGCTTAGCTTCCACTTATAAGTGATAACATTTGGTATTTGGTTTTCTGTCCCTGTGTTAATTCACTTAGGATAATGGCCTCTAGCTGCATTCATGTTGCTGCAAGACATGATTTCATTCTTTTTTATGGCTGCATAGTATTCCATGGTGTATTTGTACCATGTTTTCAACTGCTGATGGTCATTTAGGTTGATACCATGTCTTTGCTATTGTGAATAGTGCTGCAGTGAACATAGGTGAGCATGTATCTTTATGATAGAATGACTTACAGTTCTTGGGGTACACACCCAGTAATGGGATTGCTGGGTAGAATGGTAGCTCTGTTTTAAGATCTTCGATAAACTGCCAAACTGTTTTCTACAGTGGCTGAACTAATTTACATTCCCACAAGCAGTATGTAAGTGTTTCTTTCCTGCACGACCTTGCCAGCATTTGTTATTTTTTGACTTTTTAGTAATAACCATTCTGACTGATGTCAGATGGCATCTCATCGTGGTTTTGATTTGCATTTCTCTAATGATTATTGATGTAGAGTGCTTTCCTCATATGCTTGTTGGCCATGTGTATGTCTTCTTTAGAAAAGTGTCTGTTCATGTCTTCTGTCCACTATTTAATGGAGTTGTTTGGTTTCGGCTTGTACATTTGTTTAAGATCCTTATAGATTCTGGACATTAGGCCTTTGTTAGGTTTATAGTTTGCAAATATTTTCTCTCATTCTGCAGGTTGCCTGTTTATTCTGTTGTTATTTTCTTTTGCTGTTCAGAAACTCTTTAGTTTAATTAGGTACCATTTGTCAGTTTTTGTTTTTGTTACAATAGTTTTTGGCATCTTAATCATGAAATCTTTGTCAGGCCTATGTCCAGAATGGTAGTTCCTAGGTTTTCTTCTAGGTTTTTTATAGTTTTAGGTTTTACATTTAAGTCTTTAATTCATCTTGAGTTGCTTTTTTATCTAGTGTAACGAGGGAGTCCAGTTTCAGTCTTCTGCATACGGCTAGCCAATTGTCCCAGTACAATTTATGGAATAGGGAGTCTTTTCCACATTGCTTGCTTTTGTCAACTTTGTTGAAGATCAGATAGTTTCACATGTGTGGCTTTATTTCTAGGTTTTCTATTCTGCTACATTGGTCTATGTGTCTGTTTCTATACCAGTATCAAGTTGTTTTGGTTACTTTAGCCTCATAGTATTGTTTGAAGTTGGGAAATGTGATGTCCCCGCTTTTTTCTTTTTGCTTAGGACTGCCTTGGGCTCTTTTTTGGTTCCATATGAATTTTAGAATAGTTTTTTTTCTAGTTCCCTGGAGAATGCCATTGGAAGCTTGATAGAAATAGTATTTAATCTGTAAATTGCCTTGGGCAGTATGGCCATTTTACCAATGTTGATTCTTCCTATCCATTAGCATGTGTTCTCTCTGATTTTTTTCAGCAGCGTTTTGTAATTCTTGTTGTAGAGATCTTTCACCTCCTGGGTCAGCTGTATTCCTAGGTAATTTTTTGTATGAGTATTGTAAATGTGATTGCTTTCTGATTTGTCTCTCACCTTGGATGTTGTTGGTATGTAGAAATGCTACAGATTTTTGTGGAATGATTTTGTATCCTGAAATTTTGCTGAAGTTGTATATCAGATCAATGAGCTATTGGATAGAGACTATGGGGTTTTCTAGGTGTAAAATCCTATCATCTGCAAAGAGAGATAGTTTGACTTCCTGTCTTTCTATTCAAATGCCTTTTATTTTTTCTCTTGCCTAATTGCTTTGGCTAAGACTTCCAGGACTGTGCAGAATAGGTGTGATGAGAGTGGACCACCTTGTCTTCTTTCAGTTCTCAAGGGAAATGCCTCCACCTTTTGCTTGTTCAGTATGATGTTGGCTGTAGGTTTGTCATAGATAGCTCTTAAATTTTGAGGTATGTTCCTTCAATATCTAGTTTGTTGAGGGTTTTTAACATGAAGGAATGTTGAATTTTATCAAAAGCCTTTTCTGTGTCTGTTGAGATGATTGTGTGGTTTCTGTTTTTAGTTCTGTTTATGTGATGAATCACATTTATTGATTTGCATATGTTGAACCAACCTTGTATCCAAGGAATAAAGCCTGCTTGATTGTGGTAGATTAGCTTTTTGATGTGCTGCTGGACTTGATTTGCTAGAATTTGTTGAGAATTTTTGCATTTTGAGAATTTTTGTAGTTCATCATGGATATTGGCCTGAAGTTTTCTTTTTTTGTTGTGTCTCTGCCAGGTTTCAGTGTCAGAATGATGCTGGCCTAATAAACGAGTTAGAGATAAGTTCTTCCTTCTCAACTTTTGGGAATAATTTCAGCAGGAATGGTACCAGCTCTTCTTTGTACATCTTTCTGAATTTGGCTGTGAATTTATCTGGTCCAAGGTTTTTCTAGTTGGCAGACTTTTTATTACTGATTCAATTTTAGACCTTGTTATTGGTCTTTTAGGGTTCAATTTTATCCTGGCTCAATCTTAGGAGGCTGCATGATTTAAGGAATTTATCCATTTCTTTTAGGTTTTCTAGTTTCTGTGCATACAGGTGTTTGCAATAGTCTCTGAGAGTTGTTTGTATTTCTGTGGAGTCAGTGGTAATGCCTTCTTTGTTATTTCTGACTGTGTTTATTTGAATCTTTTCCCTTTTGTCTTTATTAGTCTAGCTATGGGACTATCAATGTTATTTATTATTTCAAGTAACCAACTGTTGGTTGCATTGATCTTTGTATGGTTTTACTCACATTTCAATTGCATTCATTTCAGACCTGATTTTGCTCGTTTCTTTTCTTCTACTAGGTTTGGTATTGGTTTGCTCTTGTTTTTCTAGTTCCACTAGGTGTGATATTAGGTTTTAATCTGAGCTCTTACTAACTTTTAATGTCAGCATTTAGCAATATAAATTTTCCTCTTAACATTACTTTAGCTGACTCACAGAGATTCTGGAATATTGTATCTTTGTTTTCATCAGTTTCAAGGAATTTCTTGACTTCTGACTTAGTTTCATTGTTTACCCAAAAGTCATTCAGGAGCAGATTGTTTATTTTTCATGTAATTTTATGGTTTTAAGAGATCATCTTCGTATTGATTTTTAATTTGTTGAGAATTGTTTTATGGTTAATCACGTAGGCAGTTTTTTAGTACGGGCCACGTGCAGACGAAAAAATATATATATCCTGTTGTTGAGTGGAGCATTCTGGAAATGTCTGTTAGGTCCGTTTGGTCAAGTGTTGAGTTCAGGTCACGAATATCTTTGTTTTCTGCCTTGATGATCTGTTTAATACTGTCAATGGGGTGTTGAAGCCCCCCACTATTATCGTGTGGTTATCTAAGTTTCTTTGTAGGTCTCCAAGAATTTGTTTTATGAATCTGAGTGCTCAGTGTTGGGTGCATTTATATTTAGGACTGTTAAGTCTTCTTGTTGAATTGAACCCTTTATCATTATGTAATGCCTTTCTTTGTCTTCTTTTCCATTGTTATTGGTATAAAGTCTGTTTTATCTGAAATTAGAATAGCAACCCTTGCTTGTTTTATATTTGCTTGATAGATTTTTCTTTATTCTTTTACTTTGAGCCTATGGGTGTCATTGCATGTGAGATGGGTCTCTTGAAAACTGCATGTCATTGGGTCTTGCTTTATTCAGTTGCCACTCTGTGCCTTTTAAGTGTGGGCTTTAGCCCTTTTACATTTAAGGTTAATATTGATATGTGCAGATTTGATCCTGTCATCATGTTGGTAGCTGGTTGTTATGCAGACTGGATTATATAGTTGCTTTATGTCAGTGGTCTATGTATTTAAGTGTGTTTTTGTGGTTGCTGGTAATAGTCTTTTGTTCCCATGTTTAGCACACCCTTAAGGATCTCTTGTAAGGTAGATCTGATGGTAGTGAATTCCCCTGGCATTTGCTTGTCTAAAAAGGATCTTATTCCTCCTTCCATTAAAAAGCTTTCTTTGGCTGGATATGAAATTCTTGATTAGAATTTCTTTTCTTTAAGAATGCTGAATATAGCCCCCCATCTCTTCTGGCTTGTATAGTTACTGCTGAAAGGTCTGCTGTTAGCCTGATGGCGTTCCTCTTTAAGTGACCTACCCTTTCTCTCATCTTTATTATTTTTTCTTTCAGGTTGACCTTGGAGAATCTAAGAAATATGTGTCCTGGGGATGGGCATCTTATGTAGTACCTCAAGAGGTTCTTTGCATCTCCCAAATTTGAATGTTGAGCTCTTTAGCAAAGTTGGGGAAATTTTCATGGACAGTATCATCAAATATGTTTTCCAACTTGCTTACTCTCTTCCTCTCTTTCAGGGATGCCAATGAGCCATAGATTTGGTCTGTTTGCATAATTCCATATTTCTCTAAGGTTGTGTTTACGCTTTTTTATTCATTTTTGTCTCTGAGGTTGGGTTTATGCTTTTTTATTTGTTTTAGTCTGATTGAGTTGACTCAAAGATTCTGAGAAGAATCCTCAGGTTCTGAGATTGTTTTCTCAGCTTGGTCTATTCTGCTGTTAACACTTCTGATTGTATTATGAAATTCTTGTAGTGAGTTTTTCAGCTCTATCAGATGAGTTTCATTCTCAGAATGGTGATTTTGTCTTTCACTTCTTGCATCATTTAAATAAATTCCTTATATTCCTTTGATTGGGTTTCAACTTACTCCTGAAACTTGGTAATCTTTGTTCCTATCCCAATGCTGAATTCCATGACTGTCATTTCAGCCTGATTAAGAACCACTGCTGGGTCATTTGGAGGTAAGAAGACACTCTGGTTTTTTAAGTTGTCAGAGTTCCTGTACTCGCCCTTTCTCTTCTGTGTGGGCTGATGTTCCTTTAATGTTTGAAGCTGCTGTCCTTTGGATGGGGATTTTTACTTTTATATTCTTTGATTCCCTTGAGGGTTGACTATGGTATAAAGTGAGTTAAGTGAACTGGTTTCATCTCTGGAAAATTTCAGGAGGCCAAGGCTCAGCTCAGAACTCCTGGGCTATGTACTCTTACCCTGGAACATGGTACTCGGCCCCCAGCTTTGTTCTCTGGCCCCTCGAGGTTAAGCACCTGTTGCACTGGAGAAGCCAAGGTGTTCCCAGTCCACTGGCAACAAAACTCCAATGGGGAGTGTCAGTCAAAGCACTTAACCAGGGTAGTGACAGTAGGATCCACATTGGCTGGCATTTCTAATGAAAATAAACCTTTTCCATTATTTGTGCATAGAGATAACATTTTGCTTTATAGTTTAAAAATTTATCACAAGCTCATTGCCTACACTGACATTTCTCTTGACCTTTTGACTAAGGTTTATTCACTTTGTTTAGGTATAGCAGTAGCCCAGGTGATAAAGTTTTAGCAGACTTCCCTCAGCTCACACTGTATGGGGTCATTGACAAGAGTGTCGTTAGTATAGAACAACATTTTGTTGGCTACTTCCCCAGAAAACCTTTAAACTCTGCTGTTAACTAAATCTAGCTACCAATTGAGGGAAACTATCTCCCATGAGTCTTGTGTAGTTCTGAAGGTTCTTGCTGGGTATGTCAAGAATGCAAGTCTCCTTACTTCACACCCATTCGGATAATTAATATCAAATGAACAGAAAATAACAAATGCTAATGAAGATGTAGAGAAATTAGAGCCTTTGTGATTACTGGTGGGAATGCAAAATGATAGACTTGCTGTGGACCAGAGAGTGTGGTGGTTCCCCAAGGAATTAAACATAGTATTACCATATGACCCAGCAATTCCTCCAAAATTAATTGCAAGCAAGGACTCAAACAGATATTTGTACATCAACATCCATATTAGCATTATTCACAGTAGACAAAAGTAGAAACAACTCAAATATCCACTGGCAGATAAAGAGATAAAATGTGGCATAGACATAGAATAAAATATAATTCACCCTTAAAAAGAAAGGAAATTCTGCCACGTGCTACAATATAGATAAATTTGAAAGACCTTATGCTAAGTAGAATAAGGTAGACACAAATGGAGATATATATGATTCCACTTATATGAGGTACTCAGAGTAATCAAATTCATAGAAACAGAAAGTAAAATGGTTGTTGCCTGGGGCTGGGGGGAGTAGGGAATTGATAATTAGTGTTAATGGGTACAGAGTTTCAGTTTTGCAAGATGAAAAAAATTCTGGAGAAGGATTGTGGTGATGGTGGCACAACAATGTGAGTGTGCTTGCCACTGAATTGTGCACTTAAAATAATTAAAATGGTAACATTTTATGTTATGGTTATTTATCACAGTAGAAAATTTGAGGTATGTAGATGTAGACAAATAAGAATAAATACCTGTGTCAAAAGAGAAAAAAATGTAAATGCTAGGCTGTGAATGCTCTTTTTCCATATCATTTCTCTAGGTTGTATTTCTAGCAGCAACCTTGAGAGGTGAAAAAATGTTTCCCTTTGGAACATTAAGCAGACTTGTCTCCTGCTTAATATAAAAGCAGTACATTTCCCAAGCTCAGTGTTTCTTTGTTGCATTACAAATTTATTACAGCATGTTCACCATGGACTTGGATTCCTCTGCTTTATCCTTGTGAAATTTGGGGGACAAAGTTGACTGATACAACATGACACTCATGCTAGCAATGCCATGAGTAATAAAATGTTTGTCTCTGACCCAGAACTATTGTGTCTTCCAGCTACTCATGAAACAGTAACAGACTAACTTATTAGCTTACAAAGGGGGTAAAATCTCAGACACTACATTTCATTGTTAATATATGTGACTGTCATTTGTGTCTACCAACTATTGAAACTTTAATCATGCACTTTTGTGACTAGATTAATGTACATCTACAGAACCTTGATGTAATATTAAAGTGTTCCAGGTATATATTTTACAGTATAGGCTATAATTTTTGGATATCTGTTATAGAATCTGCCTTTTTACCAATGCTTAATTCTTCTCAAATGATTAAACTGATAGGTCTAGTGTAAGCATACAACCTTGCTATAGCTTTAAGGCTTAGCTACCACAAATAGAGTAGATATTCCTCTAAGACTTTTTATGAATCTAACATGCTATGATAACAAAGGAGTTTTCTAACTTCATTGGGTACTTCAATCAAAAACTGAAAATGATTAATGACTTTGACAGCAATGCAATATTCAAAATGAATCTTATTAAAATTATAGGCTATAATTTAGTTGATATATTAAAAACCACAGAGAATTTTCTAGATGACTACTGTATAAAAGTAGAAGCCCTTATTGGTTTTTCCACCAACTGGTAAAACCAATTGCTCAAACTGATTTTATTAATCCAAAATACTTATTCAAATTTCAAGAAAATCGTAAAGAAAATTTCCTGGAAATAACTTATTTGTACTTAGCATAACCAAAGATCAGTTACCAAAGTGTAAAATTTTAAAAGTCATTTACCAAAGAAGAAACTTTTCATTTTAATTAAAGCTTTCATTTGAGCTAAAGTTCTACTCCTAGATAAAATGTTACTATGACCTTGTCCCAAATTTCTCATAAACTCTCATTTTGTAAATGTTACAAGAAGGCACATGACTCTTGGCTTGAATCCTCCTCTGACAAATTCCATATCATTGAATTTGTATCCTGTCAAGTATTTACAAAATTCATGTATGTGCAGAGTCATGTGCACAATTAATACAAAATGCATTTCCAAGAGGGATATGATTGAACATATCTCTCCAAGAGAATGAGTTTATTGGAAGAAACACCACTCAGCATTAGAACTATGCTATAAAAAACCATTTTGATTATTTTAATCACAAAGAAATCTGTTTAAGCTCTATGAAAAACACTAGAGAAGACACGGGTCTAAGGATAAAAGTCCTTTACGGTACTACAATCTGGACATCCAGACCCATGTTAAATCTGACCCAGCGGCCTATTAAAAAGCCTCCAGAAAGGGCCTGGCATGGTGGCTCATGCCTGTAATCCCAGCACTTTGGGAGGCCAAGTGGGTGGATCACCAGGTCAGGAGATCGAGACCATCTTGGCTAACAGGGTGAAACCCTGTCCCTACTAAAAACACAAAAAATTAGCTGGGCATGGTGGCAGGCGCCTATAAGTCCCAGCTACTCAGGAGGCTGAGGCAGGAGAATGGCGTGAACCTGGGAGGCAGAGCTTGCAGTGAGCAGAGATTGCGCCGCTGCACTCCCACCTGGGCTACAGAGCCAGACTGTCTCAAAAACAAAAACCTCCAGAAGCAGACAACTTCCAGTAGACATATTCCTTCAAGATTCTACAGATCAGGAAGATGACATTAAAAGTATATTTCAGTTCCTTTTCTCACTTTTTTCATTTTGTCTTACTTCAAGGTATTAGGCTACAAAAATTGAAATCCTAGTCATTTTTCTCATTTTCTTGACTAATTTCCTTCTGATAAACCCTGTGAACTCATTGCAACTTTCCTGAATATTACTAACGTTAAAACATCTAGATAATATGGCTAAAATGCAGGTCCTCAAAATTAGCTGCGGTTGCTGATATTTTTTAGAGTCTCATGAGAATGATAATGGAATATGGAATTAATGATAAATTATTGAGAGGTGACAGCATGCTGGCAGCCCTTGCTCGCGCTCGGGGCCTCCTCGGCCTCACCCGCCCACTCTGGCCACGCTTGAGGAGTCCTTCAGCCCACAGCTGCACTGTGGAGCCCCCTCTCTGGGCTGGCAGAGGCAGGAGCTCCCTCTGCTTGTGGGGAGGTGTGGAGGGAGAGGCATGGGCAGAGCCAGCGTGAGCTCCAGGTGGGCACAGGCTTGGCAGGCCCTGCACCCCGAGCGGCTGGCCGGCACCGCTGCCCCGGGCAGTGAGGGGCTTAGCACCCAGGCCAGCAGCTACAGAGAGTGCGCCAGGTCCCCCAGCAGTACTGGCCTGCCCGGGCAGCGCTCGAATTCTCAAAGGGCCTCAGTCACCTCCCGAAGCGGCAGGGCTCAGGACCTGCGGCCAGCCATGCTTGAGCCTCCCGCAGTGCGCTCCTGTGCAGCCCAAGTCTCCCTGACGGGCGCCACCCCCTGCTTCACTGGCCCGGTCCCATCAGCCACCCAAGGTCTGAGGAGTGCAGGGCCTGCACACGACTGGCAGGCAGCTCCACCCACTGCCCTGGCAGTGGGATCCACTAGGGGAAGCCAGCTGGCCTCCTGAGTCGGGTGGGGACTTGGAGAAGTTTTGTGTCTGGCTGGAGGATTGTATGTGCACCAATCAGCACTCTGTGTCTAGCTCCTGGTTTATGGAAGCACCAATCAGCACTCTCTATCTAGCTAATCTGGTGGGGACTTGGAGAACTTTTATGTCTAGCTAGAGGATTGTAAATGCATCAATCAGCACTCTGTATCCAGCTAATCTAGTGGGGAGTTGGAGAACTTCTATGTCCAGCTAGAGGATTGTAACTACACGAATCAGCACTCAGTGTCTAGCTCAGGGAGTAAACACACCAATCAGTACTCTGTATCTAATCTGGTGAGGACTTGGAGAACGTCTATGTCTAGCTGGAGGATTGTAAATACACCAATCACCACTCTGTGTCTAGCTTAGGGAGTAAACACACCAGTCAGCACCCTGTCAAAACAAACCAATCAGCTCTCTGTAGAACAGACCAATCAGCTCTCTGTAAATTGGACCAGTCAGCAGGATGTGGGTTGGGCCAGATGAGGGAATAATAGCTGACTGAGCTAGCCGTGACAACCCACCCTGGTTGGTTTCCACATTGTTGAAGCTGTGTTCTTTCGTTTTTTGAAATAAATTTTACTGCTGCTGACTGTTTGGGTTCCTGCCACGTTTATGAGCTGCAACGGTCACGGGGAAGATCTACAGTTTCACTCTTGAGGCCAGCGAGGCCACACACACCAGGAGGCATGAACAACTCCAGACCCGCTGCCTTAAGAGGTGTAACACGCACCGCGGAAGTCTGCAGCTTTACTCTTGAAGCCAGCGAGAGCATGAACCCAGGAGGGAGGGATGAACCACTCCGAACAGGAGGAATGAATAACTCCAGATTTGGCTGCCTTAAGGGCCACAACACTCAGCAGGAAGGTCTGTGGTTTCACTCCTGAAGCCAGAGAGACCACGAACCCACCAGAAGGGAGAAACTCCAAACATGTCGGAAGGAAAACACTCGGGACACACCATCTTTAAGAACTGTAACACTCACTGCCAGGGTTTGCGGCTTCATTTTTGAAGTCAGCGAGACCAAGAACACACTAATTCAGAACACATCCTGACCAATTATTTTCTCATAAACTACGTAGAAATCATTGCATGCTTTTTCTAAACTCGGGGAGTTTACTCTGAATATAGAAATAAATTCAGGTGACATTTGGTAAATAATGGTGACTATGAAAAACACACTTGTGTCTCCACAAGATATGGTCTTGAAATTATTCTTAAGTGATGATTTTTTATAATCATATTCAAACATAACCATTGTATGGGACACCGTGTTCTGACCTTTCTGTTTACTGAAAAAAACCTTTTGGTTGCTCATGTTTTGTTGGATCAATGTAATTTATAAAGAGGGACTCAAGTTATATATATGTACATGTATGCTTCATTTTGTGTATGTAGGTGTTTCTACCTTATCCAAGTTGTTTCCTAGCTAATGTACATGATCCATGATTTATCCTTGACTATGGACTATGCAGTAAACAAAGCACCTCAGGTTTTAGAAAACAGAATAGCGGCAATGTGTTGACTAGAATAGTCCTAAATAATAATGGGCAGTTTAATGTCCTTCCAAGAGAAAATCTTCACCATAACAAATATCTTGAACTCAAATAAACATTAAGTAAAACTGATTTAATCAATCTTGGGAGTTATTTCTCTCATTAAGCTAAACCCAAGAAAAACTTAGCTACTAAGTGAGCTTGAAATATTTATTAAAATACTTGGAATTATTCTCAAACTTTTTATCTTTTTTAACCTTCCCATTATCTTGATTTTTTTTTTTTTTTTTTTTTTTTTTTGAGACTGAGTCTTCCTCTGTTGCCCAGGCTGGAGTGCAGTGGCGCAATCTTGGATCATTGCAAACTCCACCTCCTGGGTTCACAGCATTCTCCTGCCTCAGCCTCCCACGTAGCTGGGACTACAGGCCCTGGCTACCATGCCTGGCTAATTTTTTGCATTTTTAGTACAGACAGGGTTTCACCATGTTAGCCAGGATGCTCTCAATCTCATGACCTCGTGATCTGCCTGCCTCAGCCTATAGGCGTGAGCCACCGTGCCCAGCCTATCTTGATTCTTACATCTTGCTTTGCAGCCATAACCCTGACCTGACATTCAAGTCATAATACGGTGTTGAAGAAAAAATAAAACCTCTATAGGAAAAATCTGTTCATCTAGGAGCTGGATTTTAACCAAAGAGACCGGGGATATAAGATACATTTTGAAGGGATATGATGCAATCTGATTTAATTGTGTGCAGAGTGGCAATAGAAGGAGAGTGGTATGTAATGCCTGGACACAGCTTGTCCCAGCGGAACTGTCAAGTCTTTTCAGATAATCTAGAAATAACTGTAAGTTTTCTCTCTTGACTATCCCAGAGACTGATCCCTTAGTGTCCTTCTTGTCAGTCAATATAATCAGGAGAAAGAAAACTAAACTCACTTTTCACACTAGTTTTTTTTAAATGCCTCTGCCGTTTTGTTTTATAAATCCAATTTTT
The DNA here is from genome assembly GCF_047675955.1 of Chlorocebus sabaeus. NCBI lineage: Eukaryota > Metazoa > Chordata > Mammalia > Primates > Cercopithecidae > Chlorocebus > Chlorocebus sabaeus. The sequence goes on along the minus strand of NC_132915.1, from coordinate 2,813,555 downwards.
ACCTGTGTTTGATGATCACAATCTATTGATTGTTCTCCCACATATATTAAAATTGCTTGTTGGTAACTAAATTGACATGGAGTTATTTTTGACAATGTAAAAATGTACTGCACAATACAGTTGCATTTACAATCAATAAGATAAGTGTAGTCTAATTATTATTTAGTGACAAATGTCTGTTTTTTTAAAAAAAGTAATATTAGGCTCCTCCTACCTCCCATAATTTAGATATATAAATTGCAGGCAAATTTCTATAATTTTACATATATTTGTCAGAAGAAAACAAAAATATAATGAAGTTAAAATACAAATAATCTTTATGCCACCTGTCCCACCAATTAGAAAAAAGTCATAAAATTAAATGGAATGTTGAGTGGAGGACTGCCTCAATACTTTCTGCTTAAGATGTGTGTCTAAGACAAAATGGTAGCTAAAGATAGCGATAAAAAGGGTTACTGTGCATATAATGGACAACTTACAGCATTTAATAATAGATTCAATCTGCAGAAAACACATCAAAGTTAGTATTTATATTCACAAACTTGATTGAAGGCATTGTGAATTTCACACTACTTGAATATAATGGCAGAGTTGAGATTATAAACCAGACTGAAATATTACTTAAATATAACTGTGTGTCATCTGCATGCAAATAGCAATTATTTTTTACATTCCTCTTTTTTATTTTTCTAAGGCCAGAAATTAAATATTTATACATGTAAGAACTTGCTTTTTTCCCTTAACTCTCCAGAAGTATTCTTATCTGGTTTTATTAGAATAATACGGCCTCTGGGAGCAAAGATACTGCCTAGCACCCAGCACTGGAAGTCAAGATGGAGAATATCTCCAAGGCAACCATTACCTTCCCTTTGGTGCTATGTTACACAGGTAGGAAGGTAATCCATCACTACACAACATTAGCATGCTGAACATCAAGAACTTGGCTTCATTGAAGGTGTCAGGCAGGCTCCTGGCAAGGAAAGCCAAGACGAAGCTCCACCGTGCCGAAAAGACCAAGAATCCCAGAACAGAGTGGAAGGCAAAGAATACCTCATCACTGAGAGCCCGGATGGCACTCTTTGGTCCCACGCCAAATTCCAGGGAGTTACTTGGATAAGGAAATAGATGAAAATAACTGTGCTAAATACTCCTGGTCCCCAAAACCACCTTGGCTTTCTCTCTGCTGCTGTAGCCTTACAGGCTGTAAGACAGTGATAGTTTTAGCTAATGCAGTTGAAACAACCACAGTAAAAATGATTCCAAATGTTCTCTGTCAGAGGATACAAGTGACTGTACAGCCAATGAAGAGCAAGGAGCAGAGGAAAACAAAAAGAGAGATGTAGCTGAAAGTCTTGACTATGGGTGTGTGTATGTGCTTCACAAAGACCACAAGAACCATGCTGTATTAGTCCGTTTTCACACTGCTGATAAAGATATACCAGAGACTGGGTAATTTATAAAGGAAAAGAGGCTTAATGGACACACAGTTCCACGTGGCTGGGGAGGTTTCACAATCACAGCTGAAGGTGAAAGGCACATCTCACATGGCGGCAGACAAGATAGAATGAGAGCCAAGCAACTGGGACACCTTTTAATAAAATTGTCAGATCTTGTGAGACTTACTACCAGGAGAACACTATGGGAGAAACTGTGCCCATGATTCAATTATCTCCCACCAGGTGCCTCTCACAACATGTGGGAATTATGGGAGCTATAATTCAAGATGAGATTAGGGTGGGGACACAGCCAAACCCTATCAATGGCTGTGAGGACAGAGAAACAGAGAGCTGTGCTGGCCAGTGCTGTCCCCAGTGCATCTTTAAAATCCAGGAAGGTCACAACTCTGTGAGGCAGTGATCTCTCTCACTGAATACTGGTTGTCTGGGCATTGTGTACATTCATTGGAATCTGATTTTAAAAAGTCAAAAGCTTATCATCTCAAGTTCTGAAATGCTTCCTTTTTTCACAGGACTAAACAATGATAACATTAGTCATCTTAAAGCACATTGTAGAACCTATTCTCCATATTTAACAAAATTATAAGATGCTACAAATTAATTCCAGTTTAGCAGTATTTATCCCCCTTGTCATTTGTATGAAGAAAGATGATTTTTTCTCATCTTCTACATAGATGTGCATGCTACTCCTATTTTTTCTCTGATGATGAGACCATTAAAATCTTTAAGGCATTCCAAATATCTATTTTCCAGGCTAAGCCTTAAATTTATTCATGTATACAAGAAATGTATTAATTTATACAAGAAAGCTTTAACTGGTGAGCAGGACCCTTAGTTGAATTCTAGAAATATTGCAATGACCAAGGCATACTGCTTTTCTTTTAAATTTAAAAACAAAAACAAATAAACAAAAACACTCAAACTCCCATTAGGTTGACCATGAGACATTAAGTTGCACGGGTCTAGAATCTGGGCATGACCCAGGACTTTTTACTTCACAAAAAAACACAACTAATACATCAGTGAATCCTCTTGACTCTCCCATAAAAATATTTCTAATCACTTCTTGTCACTTCCACTTGGCCATTCTGATCTAAGACAATGTAATCTCTCCCTAGATTATTGTAATGCACCCAAGTGGCCTTCCTGCTTCCAATTCCCTGAGTCAACTTCAGTCTATTATGTACAAAGCAGGCAGTTACTCTTTAACAATCAAATCATTTAACTGCCATGCTCAAAGCTTTCCAATGGCTCTTAATTACACTTTAAATCAAAATCTGTATCATGTTTCTAAATCTCAGACCTCACCTCCTACCACGATTTCTTTTAACTGTATTTTCCAACCATCCACATTAGCTGCCTTGATTTTCAACTTTACAAACTCCTGCCCCAAGGCCTCTGGTTTTTCTGTCTTGAATGTTCTTTCCTCAGAATGTAACAAGACTCATTTGCCTACTAATAGTTTTGATATTTGTCCCCTTCAAATCTCATGTTGAAATGTGATCCCCAATGTTTAAGGCAGGGCCTAATGGGAGGTGTCTGGGTCATAAAGGTGGGTCCCTCTTAGATGGCTTGATGCCTTCACTGCAGTAATGAGTGAGTTCTTGCTCCATTAGTTCATGAAAAGCTGGCAATGTTCTACTTATTAGAACATTAAAATGTATCACATGAATGATCAAATGAGTGATAAATGAGGGAAAGAATGGCACTTTGTAGGTCTAACCCAAATCCTAATCAATTTTTGTATTAACGGGGACCCTGAAGAACAGCTAGAAACAAATTGTTTGTTGACCGGTCTTACTGGAAATCTCACCCTCTGGGCACTGAGTGCAGTTCAAACAACATACAGCTTTTCCTTCCTGTGGGGATTTTCTAAATTCTGACCCATAGCACTGGCTACACACAGAATGGAGAGCCTGAGGAAAAGAAATTGGGAGTAGGTGTTCCTAATCTATTTAGAATAGACGAATTATAAAATTCTGAAAATTAATAATAATGTGTTAATTTAATTATAATGATGTGTAATACCTTTTAGAACTATCTGATACATGCATACGAGAAAATAAAAATTAAGTAGAAACAAAAGCGATGTTTCTGATAAAGATAAAGTTGCTGGGTGCGGTGGCTCATACCTGTAATCCCAACACTTTGGGAGGCCGAGGTGGGCAGATCACAAGATCAGGAGATCGAGACCATCCTGGCTAACACGGTGAAACCCCGTCTCTACTAAAAATACAAAAAATTAGCCGGGTGTGGTGGCGGGTGCCTGTAGTCCCAGCTACTCAGAAGGCTGAGGCAGGAGAATGGCGTGAAGCCAGGAGGCAGAGCTTGCAGTGAGCCGAGATTGTGCCACTGCACTCCAGCCTGGGCAACAGAGCCAGACTCTGTCTCAAAAAAAAAAAAAAAAGAACCTAAGAGTGCAAGTAATTACCAGAACTATACAGAAGGCATCAAGGTAAAATATAAGAATTATTCCATTTAAAAGGGGTATGAAGTATGATATGCATAAAGATGAAAATTGAGCTCCTACAAAATAACATAAGGATTTTAAATAAAGACACAAAACTTACTATTTAGAATTAGTATCACTGACTATAAAAACCAAGACAATCTTAATTATAAGAATTAGGAAGATAACAGAAATTCAGAATATCAAAAATATTTTTATGTAGAAATAAAAGCAAAACATTTAATTTTAGAACTATATTATTTAGTCTGGGCATGGTGGCTCACGCCTGTAATCCTAGCTCTTTGGGAGGCTTAGGCTGGTGGATCATGAGGTCAGGAGATCGAGAACATCCTGGCTAACACGGTGAAACCCCATCTCTACTAAAAATACAAAAATTAGCCAGGCATGGTGGTGGGCGCCTATAGTCCCAGCAACTCAGGAGGCTGAGCAGGAGAATGGCATGAACCCAGGAGGCAGAGCTTGCAGTGAGCCGAGATGGCGCCACTGCATTCCAGCCTGTGTGACAAAGCCAGACTCTGTCTCTAAAAAAAAAAAAAAAAAAAAAAAAATCTATCTCTCTATCTATCTATCTTAATGCATTTTTGTTACATGTCTAGCGATAAAATAATAAAATAAATTTAGAAAAATATATTATTTAATAAGATATAAAAATCTGAGAACCAATACAGTATTGTGGTTAAAATCATGGATTTTGACAGGAACTCCTTTGGTTAAAATTGTGACTCATCACTAAGGGTATAATGATGAATAAGTTACTTAACATTTCTGTGCACCCGTTTTCTTATCTAAAACAAATACGAATGGGATCTGACTCATACCGGCGTTCTGAGTAATATAAATGACATACATAAAACCACTAAAACAATGCTTGGCACATAGTTAATAATTATTCACTACCATTATTACCATCGTTGTCATTTTTATTATGCAATATTTGTTCTTTGATAAGCAATTAATAAGAAATATTAAAAGGCAGAAGTGTGTATATGTGGAATATACATATCAACTATGTAGAGGGTTCAAATCAGGTGAAATTACCTGCATAATCAACTCTATTCTGGTATTCATATTCATTAAAAAGCTATCTTTGAAATTGTGACTAATCTCTGGAAACTACAATGTCCCATTTAATCCTTTCCTTGTGTATGGTAAAATCTTGACCACACGGAAAACACATTTTCCTAGCTTCCCTTGATGAAAAAGTTTCTTCTAGCCAGAGATACCTATGTGACAATCATTTACACACACACACACACACACAAACTGAAAACTCTCTGGACTATATATGGTTTCTCATTGTTAAAGCAAGTAAACGTATTCATTTTCAGAATCTGTATTCAGAATATAAAATTTCAATGTGTTTTGCCTGAGTTATTATGCAGGTTTTGAGAAAATCTCATTTATGACTGTATGGTTCAAGAATCGATGGGCTCCAAGGCCGACAATGCCCTAGCAGAAATCATAACTTGCCAGGGATGAAACACCAGTGCATCTACATTTTCCTCATATCCAACTGTATTTCTAAAAGCAGCACTTACCATAGGGCGTGGGCTGCACACGCAGCATCATAGGTGGTCTCGATGAAATCAGATACAATCCAGCCAAATCAATGCAAAGGCACAGAACCCAAGAAAGCATTTCATGGGCATCCTCCTAGGGTTTCACAGTCAGAATCAGAAAGGAAGCCATCCAAGGAAAAAAGCCATGGTTTATTATGGAAAATGTCTTCTGGGTGTATGGGAGGGCTAACTGTCTGAACAAAGTGCTTGAAACCAGGCATCTCACTGTTCTGCTTTGAAAAAGTGAGAGTCCCATGGAATGGATTAAGTAAGAAGCTTACCCCATTTGTGATAAAGTTCCACCAGGAGGTAGTAACACACGCTTTCCCCGTTTTCAAAGTATTCCATCCCAGAATGTCAGGAGGATTAGAGAGTCTGTGTCACCACAGACAGCAGTCATATTTGTTGATGGATCCTCAGTCTTGGCCAATGTTATCCTGCCTGCTGATGGCAGAATACCCTCCAAGATAGTTTCTCTGTAAAGTCTGAACAGGTGCCTTCCCTGGCCACATCTCTCAGTTTCCAGAGAAAATGCCCACCTTTTTTTCTGAGACAGAGTCTAGCTTTGTGACCCAGGCTTGAAGGCAATGACGCAATCTCGTCTCACAGCAACCTCCACCTCCCAGGTTCAAGCGATTCTTCTACCTCAGCCTCCTGAGTAGCTGTGATTACAGGCGTGTGCCACCACACCTGGCAAATTTTTCTATTTTTAGTAGAGACGGGGTTTCTCCATGTTGGCCAGGCTGGTCTCGAACTCCTGACTTCAGGTGATCTGCCCGCCTCAGGCCTCCAAAGTGCTGGGATTACAGGCATGAGCCACCGCACCCGGCCGAAAATGCCCACCTTTTATGTCATCTGAGAAAAGCAGCCCTACCAGGTCCAGCTAAAATCCTGCAACAGCTTCACTATGCCAAGGGGCAAAGATCATTCCTTGGGACCACCTGATACAGAGATGGAAACTGTCCTTCATCACTGGGCAAAGGATCAAATGGACATAACTAATCTTAGAGGAAAAGGAAAAACACCATCCATTTGTATTCAGAAGTGATTTGAGAGAGAAGGGCACAATCAAACACAACACATCAGGCACTTCACTTTCTACTTCTAGAAGAAATTCAAAGCCAGCAAGTAAAATGCTAGAGAAATTGATAAATGTGTGTAAAGGCTAAATGCTCAGAGTTTTTCTTAACAAGAGTTAAAATTGTACTCAACTCATTCATGAGAAAACCATCTGGAAGACACAAGTGCTGATTTGTAGAACATTTGAAGAGCAAAATTTCATATAGCCATTGGCGAAAAGGTAAGCTAAAATAAAATTTCTAAGAAAGATACAAAACTGGTTAATATTATCTAGGGTAATTGTAAACAAGATTTCTTCTCTGCCAGCCTCCTTTCCCCTCCCCAAAATCTCAGTTTACCAAACCTCCCTATAAGCTAATCTCCAGGTTTAGAGGGCTGTAAACAGCCCAAGTTTGACTATTAGTCAAGGATGCGATTCTGGAGAGAGTCAGAGGATGGTCAAGAATTCTTTGCGGCCAGGCGCCGTGGCTCACGCCTGTTAATCCCAGCACTTTGGGAGGCCAAGGCGGGCAGATCACGAGGTCAGGAGATAGAGACCATACTGGCTAACACGGTGAAACCCCGTCTCTACTAAAAATACAAAAAATTAGCCGGGCCTGGTGGCGGGTGCCTGTAGTCCCAGCTACTCAGGAGGCTGAGACAGGTAAACGGCGTGAACCAGGGAGGCGGAGCTTGCAGTCAGCGGAGATTGTGGCCACTGCACTACAACCTGGGCCACAGTGCGAGACACGAGACTCCGTCTCAAAAAAAAAAAAAGAAAAAAAGAATTCTTCGCAAAGCCAGGCGCAGTGGCTCACACTTGTTATCCCAGCACTTGGGGAGGCTAAGATGGGTGGACCACCAGAGGTCAGGAGTTCGAGACCATCCTGACCAACATGGAGAAACCCCGTCTCTACTAAAAACACAAAAACTAGCCCAGTGTGGTGGGCGCCTGTAATCCCAGATACTCGGGAGGCTGAGACAGGAGAATCACTTGAACCTGGGAGGCGGAGGTTGCTGTGAGCCGAGATCACACCATTGCACTCCAGCCTGGGCAACAAGAGCAAAACTCTCTTTAAAAAAAAAAAAAAAAAAAGAATTCTTCGGAGATATAGCAGTTAGATAATAACAGCATGATAGTAAAGAATAAAGCAATTGTTTCACCGTTTTGAAGTTGAAGATAATACATTCTCTTTAGGAAAGGGGAAGATTTACTTGTTGATTTTTCTTTTTTTAATGTATCGTCTTCCCTGTAGGAAAAATTAATCTGGAAAGTAAGTGTTCAGATATAGAGTTCCCAGAGCTGGCCTGGCTGTGCCAGCCAGGGATGCCTCACTGATGCCCATCTCATTCTGCCTCCTCCTTACCCTAAATAAACACTGGCAGTGCAAGGACTCTCTGTCACCTTTGGGGACATCACCTTTTGTTGACATGCCTTTTAATAACAGCAAAGGACATTCAATGTTATCTTTGACCCACTCCATCCCGTCTCACCTGTGGGTGTTTGTAGAGTTCCTTCAACGTCTCCAACTGAAAAGCAAACGCTGATATAGTTCCTTCAATCACTGCCATGGATTTGCTCTGCCTCTCACAAGTATAATTGGGAAGGTTCTTGGCTCCTCCTGACAGCCAAAACAGAGGGCCCTCCAAAGTCCTCTGATCAAGGTGGTAGGCATCGTAGATGTGATACCCTAAAGGCACGTTGAGTAAGAGCAGCGGGCCCCGTTGATCTCCTTGATGGCAAAAACAAACACCAAAAGAGTCAAAATGCATATTTAGAGGACAAACTCTCACACCTCCCACTCAAGGCCTCACAAAAGCCATCTCTACCCTGACCTGAGCATGTGAAAATGAGGTACACAAGACTCAGAGAGCCCTGAATTAGCTGAGTACCAGAGAATAAATCAGTATACAGAGAAAGTGCAATTTAAGATGCTGCAAATTAATGGTGGGTTGGGTTTCCAAAGGAGCCATCAAGTGGCAGAACTTCAGGGGCGTTTATTCACTTTGTTTACCAAGAAACTAACGAGTGGCTGAAATAGAAACTGAAGTAGACAGTGGGCATGGGATAAGAAAGGATATTGAGGATAAAAGGTCAGGGTCCATATAAGAGGCCAGGCTGGACAAGGAATCAGACAGGGCAGGTAAGAAAGGAGAATGTATTTTGGAGGAAATGGCCTCACACATTGGCTGGGTTGGGGATGCTTAAACATCATTTGGTTGTGCCTCTTGGTTCAGAAAAAACAAATCCAGACTTTAGAGTCCTGAGGAAAGGGTGGGGAAGCATGGCATTGTAATAATTCTGGGAGAAGTATAAAGAGGCCGACAATGACTAATCAAAAGCAAAGAAAATTCTAAAAGCATTGTGGCCTTTAAAAAAAATTATATCATCCAAATACCTCAAGCAATGCTGACAAGAGCTAAATTCAATTTTTCTTCACTCTTTTTCTGACTTACAGACAGCGTTATTTCATGGTGAAAAGCCTCCCTTCCCCAAAGTTGCAGGATAAGCACAATTTCAACAAATGACCCAATAGAACAATGACTGCCTTCAGCTATGTTGCTGTTTCTAATTTTCAGTGGAAAAAGCAAATTCTTAAATGTCTTCAAGAGGTAGAAGGGCTGTAGAAGGGATTTGGGTATTATAAAAATTGCAGATTCTAGGGTAGCCTACGTATAATATTGTGTGTGATATTCTTAAGCCCACTGCTAAGTACACATAAATATCCACACTTCATATATGGTAATATTTCCTGAAAAAGGATAAATGCAAGATAAATTCTAAGCCCAAATTTAAATGGAGTTCTGACTTCAAAACTTATTTCTTATATATCCTTTGACCTCCTTAGAAATGACATTTAACTCCCTTTAAAAAAATACTAGAGCTTGTTAGGCAAACTACATTTACTAGACTTACCAGTACTCTCACTGAAGAAATGGTGAGTGTATTAGTCCATTCTCACATTGCTGTCAAGACATACCTGAATCTGGGTAATTTATTATTTATTTATTTATTTATTTGAGACAGAGCCTCGCTCTGTCGCCCAGGCTGGAGTGCAGTGGCGGATCTCGGCTCACTGCAACCTCCGCCACCCAGGTTCAAGTGATTCTCCTGCCTCAGCCCCCTGAGTAGCTGGGATTACAGGTGTGCACCACCAAGCCTGGCTAATTCCATTCCCGGCTCTCTTACTCTCAATGAGAATAAGAAAGAATATGGTCCGCTCAAAGTCTTAGTATAATAGCGTATCTCAAAATACAAAATTGGGCAGCGCGTTCATAGTGTTTCAGAGACTCAGCTGGATGTTAAAAATCACCCAGGGTCTATGCCGGGCGCGGTGGCTCACGCCTGTAATCCCAGCACTGTGGGAGGCCGAGAGGGGCAGATCACGAGGTAAGGAAATCAAGACCATCCTGGCTAACAGGTGAAACCCCTTCTCTACCAAAAATACAAAAAATTAGCCCCGTGTGGTGGCGGGCACCTGTAGTCCCAGCTGCTCAGGAGGCTGAGGCAAGAGAATGGCATGAACCCAGGAGGCGGAGCTTGCAGTGAGCCCAGATTGCACCAATGCACGCCAGCCTGGATGACAGAGCGAGACTCCACCTCAAAAAAAAAAAAAAAGAAAAAAAAGAAAAAAAAGAAAAGAAAGAAAAAGAAATCACGCAGGGTCTTACAAGGAGCAGAACAAGTTGGGACTAATCAGAGTTTATGATATAACAGCTGCGGACTACAGGAACTAGCTAAATCTTAAAGCAAACCCTAATAAATCAGCTCTCCCTAAGTTGTTGAATTGGTTCAGTCTTTTTTTTTTTCAAGAGCAGTTATTCCCTACAACAAAGTTGTTTTTTTGACTTGTTCTCAGTATTCATCAAAAATACGAAAGTGTGCTTAATCTCAATACTGTTTAGCACAGACAGGGATAGAGTATTGAGAGGTGACAATGGGCCAGCAATGTGCTAGCAGCCCTCACTCTCCGCGCGTCCTGGGCCTCGGCGTCCACTGTGGCGGCGCTTGAGGAGCCCTTCAGCCCGCCACTGCACTGTGGGGCTCCTCTCTGGGCTGGCCCAGGCCGAAGCCCGCTCCCTCTGCTTGAGGGGAGATGTGGAGGGAGAGGCGCAGGCGGGAACAGGGGCTGTGGGCGCGACCCTCACAGGCCAACGCGAGTTCGGGCGGGCGCCTTGGCGGGCTCAGAGGGCCCCACACTCGGAGCTGCCGGCGGGCGCCGCCCAGGGCAGTGAGGGGCTTAGCACCGGGTACCCCAGCACTGCCGGCCTGCATGCACCGCGCTGGAATTCTCGCCGAGCCTCAGCCGCCTCTCCCCTACCCCCAACGGGCAGGGCTCCGGACCTGCAGCCTGCCATGTCTGAGCCCCGCCTCCGCGGTGGGCTCCCGCGCGGTCCGAGCATTCGCCGACGAGCGCCGCCCCCTCTTCCGTTGCGCCTGGTCCCATGCACTGCCCAAGGGCTGAGGAGTGCAGGCAGGGCTCAGGACTGGCAAGCAGCTCCCCTGCAACCCCGGTGCAGGGTCTACTAGGTGAAGCCAGCCGGGCTCCTGAGTTTGTTGGGGACTTGGAGAACTTTTATGTCTAGCTAAGGGATTGTAAATACACCAATCAGCACCCTGTGTCTAGCTCAAGGTTTATAAATACACCAATCAGTACTCTGTATCTAGCTAACCTAGTGGAGACTTGGAGAATTTGCTGTCTAGCACTCTGTGCCTAGCTACAGGATTGTAAACACACCAATCAGCACTCTTTGTCTAGCTCAGGGTTTGTAAACGCACCAGTCAGCACCTTGTCAAAATGGTCCAATCAGCTCTCTGTAAAATGGACCAATCAGCAGGATGTGGGTGGGGTCAGATAAGGGAATAAAAGCAGGCTGCCTGAGCTCACCAGTGGTAACATGGTAAGTTTCATTTCCGTGATGTGGAAGCTTTGTATGGTAAGTTTCATTTCCGTGGTGTGGAAGCTTTGTTCTTTTGCTCTTTATAATAAATCATGCTGCTGTTGAGTCTGTGGGTTCATGGCGCTTTTATGAGTTATAACACTTCCCATGAATGTCTGCATCTTCACTCTTGAAGCCAGGGAGACCACGAACCCAGCAGAAGGAAGAAACTCTGAACACATCTGAAGGAACAGAGTTCGGACATACCATCTTTAGGAACTGTGACACTTACTGCGAGGGTATGTGGCTTAATCCTTAAAATCCGTGAGACCAAGAACCAACCAATTCTGGACACAGTATGTTTGGCTCAAAAGCTGTTGAACATTATGACAGGAAAGTATGCACGTTTGTAGTATTATTGAACACAAGAAGAATAAATTATTCCCTGTTTCTGGATTAACAATAGTTAAGGTAAGGAATGTTTACCCATGGAATGGATCGTCAAGATAGTGGCAAATGTTCATAGGCCATAGGACATGACAGACAGTAACCTAAACCTAAAAGAAACTACACAAACTCACTCTAGCCAGTAAAAGATTTCTATTTAAAGACAAACTTTTCATTTTAGTTGCCAAAACATGCATAGAAAAGAAGAAATTACTGGAGTATAGATGACAGTATATTGAAACCGAAAAATAAAATTTGATTCCTAACATGCATACATAGGCATGCACATAAACTCTCATGTGTGACCGGGCACGGTGACTCATGCCTGTAATGCCAGGACTTTCGGAGGCCAAGGTGGGCAGACCATGAAGTCAAGAGATCTAGAACATCCTGGCCAACACGGTGAAACCATGTGTCTATTAAAAATACAAAAATTAGCCGGGCGTGGTGGCAGGCATTTGTAATCCCTGCTACTCAGGAGGCTGAGGCAGGAGAATTGCTTGAACCCAGGAGAGGGAGGTTGCAGTGAGCTGAGATCTCGGCACTGCACTCCAGCCTGGGTGACAAGAATGAGACTCTGTCTCAAAACAAAACAAAAAAGGTATACAATCTGATATTTTGATATACAGATACATTGTGAAATGATATCACTACCAAGCTAATTAACATATGCATCACCTCAAATAGTCGCCATTTGTGTGTGGGGGGAGGTGAGAACATTTGAGATCAGCTTTCAGCAGATTCCAACTATATAATATAGTATTAACTATACTCACCATACTGTAAGTAAAATCTCCAGAAATTATTTATTCTGTATAACTGAAACTTTGTACCCTTTAGCCAACATCTCCCCATTTTTCTCATCTTCTAGCCCCTGGCAACTATCATCCTACTGTCTGCTTCTGTGGGTTTCACTTTTTTTTTTCCTTTTTAGATTGCATCTATAAGTAAGATCATTCAGTATTTGTCTTTCTGTGCCTGGTTTAATTCACTCACTATAATGTCCTCCAGATTCATCCATTGTCACAAATGAGAGAATTTCCTTTTTTTTCAGGACTGAGTCATATTCTGTGGTACACATATACTACATTTTATCCAGTGACTTGTTGACAGACACTCAGGTTGTTTCCGTATTTTAACTATTATGAATAATGTTGTAATGAATATGGGAGTGCAGATATCCCTTTGAGATAGTGATTTCATTTCCATTGGATATGTAACCAGTAGTGGTATTGCTGAGTGATATGGTAGTTCATTTTTAATTTGAGAAAGCTGTTCTGGAAGCATCAGTCATCACAGAAACCTACACTGTTTTCCATGATAGGGATACTAAGTTACATTCTCACCAACGGTGTACAAGAGTTCCCGTTTCTCCACATCTTCATCAACACTTATCTTTAATCTTTTTTATAATAGCCATTCTAAGTATATGAAATTACATCTCGCTGTGGTTTGATTTGCCTTTTTTCTGATGACTAGTGATTTTGATCATTTTTTCATACACTTGTTAGCCAAATAGATATATTATTTGGAGAAATTCCTACTTAAGTCTCTTGCCCATTTTTAAAACTGGATTATTTGTTTTCTTGAAATTGAGTTGCTTGATTTTAGTATATATGTTGGATACTGACCCCTTACCAGATGTATGGCTCACAAATATTTTCTCCCATTCTATAAGTTATTTCTTCACTTTTTTGATTATTTCCTTTGCTATGAAGAAGTTTTTTGGTTTGATGTAATCCCATTTGTCTATTTTTGCTTTTGTTGACTGTGCTTTTGGAGTCATATCCAAAAATTTATTCCACAGAATGATGTTAAGGTTTTCCCCTAGTATTTTTACATTGTTAGGTGTTATGGTTATTTAATCCATTTTGACTTGATTTTCGCATGTGGTGTGAGACATGGGTCCAATTTCATTCTTCTGCATGTGGATATCCAGTTTCTCCTATACCTTTTGCTGAAGAGACTATTTTCCATTCTGGGTTGTTAGCACCTTTGTTAAAGATCAGTTTACTGTAATTATATGGATTCATTTCTGAGCTCCCTGTTCTGTTCAATGGTATATACCTCTGACACATGTCAATACCATCGTGTTTGATTGCTATAACTTTGTATTATAAAATCAGGTAATATGATTTATTCAGTTTTGTTCTTCTTGCTTAAATTACTTTGGCTATTTAGGATCTTTTGTGGTTCCATATAAGTTTTAACATTGTTATTTGTATTTCTGTGGAAAATGCCATTGGAAATTAGATAAAGATTTCATCATGGTGAGTAGTATGAACATTCTGACTATATTAATTCTTTCAATCTATTATCACAGGATATTGTTTCATTTATTTGTGTCTTAATTCTTTCATCAATATTTTATAGTTTTCAGTGTACATATCTCTTACCTTATTGATTAAATTTATTTCTAATTATGTGTTTATGGCACATTGTAAATGTGATTGTTTTTAAAAATTTCTTATTCAGGTCATTTGTTATTAACATAGAACACAATTGATTTGTTTACATCAATTGTGAATTCTACAGCTTCACTGAGTTTTTGTACTAGTTCTAATAATTTTTGGTGAAGTCTTTAGGGGTTTTTATATATTAGATCATGTCATCTGCAAAGAGAGATAATTTAACCTCTTTCTTTCCAAACTGGATACCTTTTATTTCTTTTTCTTGTTGACTAGGACACCCATTTGTATGTTGAATAAAAGTGGTAATAGTGGGCATCCTTGTCTTATTCCTGATGTTAGAGAAAAAGTTTTCAACTTGATTATACAATGTCTTGATGATGATCTCTTTATGTTTAATATATTTGAGATTATTTGAACTCATTGGTCTGGATTTTCATCTACTTCTCTAGATTTGGGAAATTTTCTGTTGTTTTCTTAAAGAAACGTTTTTCCTCTTTCTCTTTCTCTGCCCCTTCTGTGACTTTCTTAATGAATATATGGGTTTGCTTGATGGTGGCCCATAAATCCTGTAGGATTTCTTCACTCTTTTCATTCTTTTGTTCCTCTGACTGGTTACTTTCAAATAAGCAGCGTTTGAGGTCACTGACTCTTTCTGCTGCTTCATCGAGTTTGCTGTTGAAGATCTCTGAAATTTTTCAGTTCAGTCATTATGTTCTTCAGCTTCAGAATTTCTGTTTGGTTATATTTTGTGTTTTCTCTTTGTTGAACTTTTCATTTTATTCACACATTGTTTTCCTGATTTGGTTTGGTTGGCTGTGTCTTCTTGTGTAGTTCATTGAGCTTCTTCAAGCCAATTAGTTTGAATTCTTCTTCAGAAAGTTCATAAATCTCCATTTCTTTGGATTGGTTATGGGTATTACATTCTTTTTGTGATGTTATATTTCCCTGATTATTTATGTGCCTTGTGGCCTTGCATTGGTGTATTCATATTTGAAGAAGTAGGCACCTCTTACAGTCTTTACAGACACTTCAGTGGGAAATCCCTTTACCAGTCAGCTTGTCCAGAGATTCTGAGAAGGCCAACTGGCAAGGTACATGAGTGGAATTATTTTAGTGGGTTGGCCTGGTGCCTGGATCAGTGGGCATGTGGGCCTGGCTCTTGAGTCCACAAGGGTTGGCCTGATGCCTTGGCCTATAGGGGCAGCCCTACAGTCCAGGTCCACTCAGTGGACTATGAGTGGGGGTCTCCATGGGTGGGTCTGGATCCTGGGTCTGTGGGAGTGGACTGGCTCCTGGGTCTGAGGGTATTGGCCTGGTACTGGAGCCCACTGGAATAGACTTGGTCGTCAGGGATATGCCTGGAGCCTGAGTCCATAAGGTCAATTTGGCACTGGCATGGACCTTGAGCCTGAGTTCATAGGGGCTATTCTGGTACTGGGTGGGCCCAGAACCTGAGTTTATGAGGCTGGGTTCAATATAGAATCTATGGCAGCAGCCTGGTCCTAGGGTCAACGGAGACAGGCCTCATACCTGATTCCATTGAGAAAAGCCTAGTACCTAAGACCATGAAAACAGGCCTGGAATTGGGTCCATAGGGGTTGGCCTTATGCTGGAGCCTGGAGCTGCGGGGGCCATCCTGGAGCTTGAAGATGTGGGTGCCAGCATGGCTCTGAATGGGCCTGTTGCCTGAGGTCATGTGAGCTGGTCTGGGGCCTGGAGGCCACAGGGGTTGGTCTAGATCTTGGGGCCACAGGGGCTAACCCGGTGCAGGTATTGGCCTGCAGCTTGGGGATGCAAAGGCTGACCTGGTGCTGGGGCGAACCTGGAAGCTGACCTGGTGCTGGGGTGAGCCTGGAAGCTAAGTCTATGAAAATGAGCCACATATTGAGACCACAGGGATCAGTCTGGCATGAGGCACACTGATATTAGGGCACACTGGTACCTGATTCCATGGGAACAGGTCTGGTGCCTGAGACCATGAAGGTGGGTCTGTAGCCTGGAACAGTGGGGCCTGCTTTGTGCCAAGATTCACTGGTAGGAGTCTGGTGCCAAAATCCATATCAAAGGCAGGCACTCACTTCACTTGCCTTTCCCCATGCAGAAGGTACCTCTCTGTACTGTGCTGTGCAAGCTTAGGGTAGACATCACATGGGTAATGCAATACTGACCACCTTACCTCATTCAATATGCCTTTTCTTATTTCTGTACTCTATCCATGTGCTATAATCTCTGACCTGGATTCCTTAGCTCTTGCAAAGGTATTTTCATTCACGATCGTTGTTCAAATTGATTTTTCTGCGAGAAGATGAGTGCTGAAAACGCCTGTTTCACCATCTTGCTGATGTCACACTGAAAATTCAAATTCTCTCTTATGATGCTGGTTTATGGACAGCTTTATAGAAGCCAGTCCTGTAAAGAGAAAGGGAATGAACCCATTCTAAGCAGAGGAGATGGCAATTGATGGAAGAACTCAGTGTGTTCAGGAAACTGAAATAATGGATATAGATCTCCAATGTACAGAGAATACAGAGTGACAAAGAGGCTGGGACAGATAATGGTGGGGATGGAGTGGGTGGGTGATCAGCCACAGGCAACCTTGAACGTAATGATCTGTAGGTAAAAACAAATAAATGGTCTCATACTTTTTTAATATAAAATGTATAAAATGATTTCAAAAGTTACCAGGTGATAGATGCAATTCTGAAAAAATGTAGATCTTTAAAGAGGTTATTAAAGTGACTAAATGAGCAAGTTCCAGATTGTAACTAATTTCTAGAGGTTTGGTTGGATATAAATTGAGATATTTCATATTTGCCCTGTTTGTGCTGAACATTTACTTACAGATGTGCTTTTCTTCTGAACTAATTCCACCATGTGTGTGCTAATACATTTTATGTAAAAAGGTGTCCAGAGTCAATTACATCTGATAAATGCTAATTTGAAACAAAAGTCTTCTTTGAACCCTTAACCTGGTAAACATTTAAAATCTCCAAAAATAATGTAGAAATGCAGCAGATACCACATTTACCGAGGCATTGCTAATTCTTTTATTGAAGCATCTTGAAAGATTAGATTTTAGGTCACAATATCTGGGTATTTTTTGGTTCTAAGAGCTAATAGTGACTGTACAACAACAAATGTCACTATAAGGTATTACTTGTTGTGATAAACTATTTCTGTTGTTTATTTCCTGTTGAATTAATTTAGAAAATCATACTGTGAAAGAACACAGTATGAACTTTTTATTTTCTGGGGCAGAGTTGGTAGATTGAATAAAACAACTTATTGGCATATTGGTTCCAGCAAATACAGTTGTCAACTGGCTGTGAGAGCAACAGGAGCTAGCTCAGGCCTGGCATAGGGACAGAGGGCAGGGACTATCCTCCAGCAGGCCAAGAGCCACTGCTTGCTCTGGCTCACCTTAGTACATTTTAGCACAGATTATGCCTGCAATCCATATGGATTAGCAGATAGCACATTAATTACACTCTACATTATGGTGACCAATTATTTTAAAAAGTACTACCTCAGACCAGGGCCGGGCGCGGTGGCTCACACCTGTAATCCCAGCACTTTGGGAGGCCGAGGCCGAGGCAGGCAGATCACAAGGTCAAGAAATCGAGACCATCCTGGCTAACACGGTGAAACCCCGTCCCTACTAAAACTATAAATAAATTATCTGGGCGTGGTGGCGGGCGCTGAGGCAGGAGAATGGTGTGAACCCAGGTAGCGGAGCTTGCAGTGAGCAGACATTGCGCCACTGCACTCCAGCCTGGGCGACAGAGAGAGACTCCATCTCAAAAAAAAAGAAAAATTTAAAAAAAAAAAAAAACCTCAGGCCAGGTGCAGTGGCTGACATCTGTAATCCCAAAGCTTTGGGAGGACGAAGTGGAAGGATTGTGTGAGCCCAGGAGTTCAAGACCAGCTTGGGCAATAAAGCAAGACCCTGTCTCCACCAAAAAATTTTTAGAAAGTTAGCCAGGCATGGTGGTGCATGCCTATAGTTCCAACTGCTCGAGAGGCTGAGGCAGAAGGATTGCTTGAGTCCAGGTGGTCAAGGCTGCAGTGAACCATGGTTACCCCACTACACTACATGTCTCATTCTAATGTTACCCAATTTGTTGGAAAAGGTCTGTTAGACTCTTGGTTTTCCTGACTTCAAGGCCCATGTATTTCATCCTTCATGCCCTTGAATCTGTCTTTTTTGTATTTGGTTTAATTTGTCATTTGAGCTGACTAAGTCAGTTTCAGAAATCTTAGGTAGATTTTAAGTAAACTGAATAAAAAATATTGTCCATTCTCTCAAATTTGGATTTTCTTTCTCGAGTTAAAATTGGTAGCATTTTCAGAACAGTTTAGTAGAGAAAGTAATTTCATAAAAAGGGAGTTTTTAAAAAGTCACATCTCTTTACGAATATAATGTCATGCCCAAGGCATGTACCTTTTCTCCTAGACTAGGGCTTTTTTAGGGTAATATAGAAAGAACCTTCACAGTCTAAAGCATTTTGAGTATGTTGTGGGCCAGAATACATTAACTGATAATTTACTATGCATGAATCAATTGACTAATGTATCAATGAAGGACAGATAGCAAGCAAAAACCTGCCTACTATAATTTATTACTCAATATAAATTAAACCTATCACATTCTCTTTTTCTGATTACAAGAAAAAAATATCCTTTTAGCTCATTTTGGAATAAAATTGAAACCCACATTAAAAACATTATAATTTTTGGTAAAATATACCCTTGAGCAAATACATGATAGTTAAAATGTTAATTGTAAATTGGCTGTCATTCCTAACATCTAGTTTATCTCAACACAAAGCTTAGCAGCCAAGCACAAAGATAATGCTAATTTTTTATAGCCATGAATAGTAAATGCTAGAAAAGCTGTCATATTTTGTTTTAAAATATTCCCTAGAATGTAGTATTTCATATCTATGACATTTCATAGGAATATAAAAATGCATACCTTTCAACATTTATAATAACAAAATCCTTCAGGTGTGATATTTTGGCAAAAATAAAGGAGAAAGTTCCAACTTTTGAATAAATTAATCTTTAGTACTTTTTCTTACAGTTGAAAAATAAGACAGAAAAATTCTTATGTAAGCCTAGAAAAATATTAAACTGCTTTCACATTTTGTCTTGATTACTCACTTGGTTACATTCCTATTGAAGAAAAAGTGTATCAGGGAGTCAGTAAGGCACCAAGATGTCAAAGCATTAATACTACAGAATAAAAAAGCCTAATAAATACAAATGTTCATGCAACTATTTGTACACAAATGTTTATGGCAGCTTTATTTTTAATAGTAAGAAATGAGTGCAGAGGTTCATCAACTGTTGTGAATAGATAAATGATTGTAGTGTAACCATCCAATGGAATAGTAATCTAATATTTAAAAGGAATGAACTACTAATGCAACATGAGTTAATTTCAAAATAAATATTGTGAGTGAAAAAAGGCAGACAAAAAAGTACATATTGTAAAAATTGTATTTATATAAAATTCTAGAAAATTTGAACCAATCTACAGTGACAGAAAAGAAGTAAATAGTTGCCTAAGAATGAGTGGGTACAAAGTGATTACAAGAGCAAGCATTGCCAAAGGATAAAGGAACCTTGAGAGTGTGGTGGATGTGTTCCTCTCTTTGAGGGTGGTGTTGGTTTCATGGATGTATGTATGTGCCTATGCTTGTTAAATTGTATACTCTATATATGTGCAGTTAATTTTACATGAATTTTGATCTCATGAAACCTGTTGTTAAAAGGTTTTTTAAGATAAATATTAAGGGGAGAAAATTTTCTACCTGTAACCATGGTTGACCAAGATAAATTTTCTTGTTGTCACCATTACTAAAATAGTTATAGTGGATATATCTATTTGGGTATATACTGGCATCTTACTCTCCACATGTGTAAATCTTAACTGAAAATAAAGGACTGATTTTTAAATAACGAGGCTGGTAGTGTGAAGCTAAATGGGCTCTCTCAAACAAAAGGAAAGAAACCCCTAATTTGTAGCATTCGCTGATTTCTATGGTGTAAATTCCCTCACCACGGCTTTTATTGCAAAGGATATGTCTAATACCCAGCTGGTAAAATTCTTAAAATTTTAACATTTGGCTCAAAGACATTCACACTGAATGTCCAATGCCTTCATTGTACAGTGTCAAGATTTCAGTGCAGAACCTCCACCCACCAGACCTACCCTGAAACCACTGAACTGAGCCAAAATGCCATAGGTTATTTAATGAGGTTTTGTATCCTCATATATGGAGAAATTCCAGACTTTTTTTTACTTACACAGTTCACTTATTCATTCAGAGTTTTTCTTAACCACTACTTCCCTCTTCTCACACTTGCACCTCTCCCAGACTTCCCAATATCAACGACTGTGAATTCCACTTTTGCATTTGCCCAGACTAAAAAATGTTACAGCCATTAACTCCTACTTCTCTCACACTTTGCATCCACTCCATCAGCATATCTTGTAGGATCTATCTTAAAAACACATCCAGAATCCAAGTTCCCCCACCTGGACTGTTAAAAAGAGCCTCCCAAATAGTCTTACTGCTTTAACCTTTGTTGGAAATTCCCCCAAAGACCAACCTGAGTGGTCTTTTTAAAAAGCCAATAATGTCCTTTTAAAAAGTACTTATTTGACTCAGGATAAGAGTTAAAGTTATTTTCATGCTTTGAGGATCCTTTGTGATCTTGTCTGAGGACTCCATGGCTTGCTGCTTCACAGTTTTACAGTTCCCACTCAGATAGCTTCTCGGGAACACCTTCTATGACCAAAGTAAAGCTGAATTTCCTCTACCCATAGGTTACTCTCTTACCTGTGGACCTGCCTTTTTTTCTCAATTGACTTATAACACATTTATGTTTTTGTTTGAAATAGTCTCCCTACATTGGAATAGAGCCTCTTGGGAGCACTGACTTCAGATCACAACCATGTTCCCTTTACCAAGAAGGTCTCAACTCACCAAAGTGTTCAACAATTATTTATTTATTCTCCCAACAAATGTTTTGGACTGGATGTGGTGCTGCGGGTAAGGAGGTGAGCAAATTAGACATAGATTTGACCTCAAGGAACATATAATCTATTCAGGGAGAACTACTTTAATCAAATACACAAATATTGGCAAAATTAAAGCTGTGATTAGTGATTTTAAAAAGACATGATTCATTGAAAGCACAAAATAGCAGAACCTGACTTACTCTAGGGAGTCAGGATTGCTTCTATGAGGAATGACATTTGAGCTGAGATCTGCAGGATGAAAAAAATTAACGTGGGAGTTTTTGTAGTGAGAAGAGCAATTCAGAAAGTAGAACTGACTTATGTGAAATCACTGTGGGAGCAGAGCAAGGAGTGTTGGGGGCCTGAGTGAAGGCTGGTGTAGTACAGTGAGCAGACAGTGGGAAGCCCTGTGTGTGGTGACTTGGGGGGACACATAAAGACCATACAGGATTTTAGAGGCCTAGCTAAGTCTTTGGACTTTATCTCCTGGGCATTGGAATAACCAGAAGTCCTTGACACCACTAAGATAATGGTACCCCATTAACACCATTTTGACCTGTGGATGACATGATCAGGCTTCCATCTCAAAGATAACTGTGGATACACTGGGGATAATAGACAAGAAGGGGTCTGATATGGTTTGGCTCTGTGTTCTCACTCAAATCTCATGTTGAATTGTAGTCCCCAATGTTGGAGGAGGAACCTGGTGGGAGGTGATTGGACTATGGAGGCAGATCTCCCCTTGCTGTTTTCAGGATAGTGAGTGAGTTCTCATGAGATCTGGTTGTATGAAAGTGGCAGCACCTCCCCCTCGCCTCTCTCTCTCCCTCGTGCCAGCCATGTGAAGATGTGCTTGCTTCCCCTTGGCCTTCAGCCATGATTGTAAGTTTTCTGAGACCTCTCCAACTATGCTTTCTGTACAGCCTGTGGAACTGTGAGTCAATTCAACCTCTTTTCTTCATAAATTACCCCGTTTCAGGTAGCTGTTTATAGCAGTGTGAGAACAGACTAATACCAAGAGGGGGTGGGAGGAGAGATGGTGAATTTGGCTTTACACACTGTTCTCATGCTTGCTCTCATGTTATTAGTCTATATTACTGCTCCTGGAAAAAATCTTGATCTCCAAATTATAAAAATGTTCTTAGTAAAATGCCTGTTAAATTTGAGAGAGACTATACCTTCCTAATAGCATACTCTAAAATAGTTCTGAAAAATTACCTTAAAATGTTCCTTATAACCTTCGTTATATTACCAAATAGTAATTTATTCATACTTGTCTTTATGATTGAGTGAGAATTTAGAACTCAAGATTTTTTTAAAAAATAATATTTATCATATAGACTGAATGAAGAAAATGTGGTACATATGCATCATGGAATACTATGCAGCCAGAAAAAAGAGTGGGATCATGTCCTCTTCAGCAACATGGATGGAGCTGGAGGCCATTATCCTTAGTAAACTAATCCAGAAACAGAAAACCAAATACCACATGCTGTCACTTATACGTGGGAGATAAATGATGATAACACATGGATACATAGAAAGGAGCAACAAACACTGGGGCCTCTCAGAGGGTGGAGGGTGGAGGGTGGGAGGAGGGAGAGGGTCAGGAAAAATAATTAATGGGTACTAGGCTTAATAACTGGGTGATGAAATAGTCTGTACAACAAACGCCCATGACACAAGCTTCCCTATGTAATAAACCTGTACGTGTAACACTGAAGTTAAAAGTTAAAGAAATTTATCAGGCTGGGCACCAGTGGCTCACGCCTGTAATCCCTGCACTTTGGGAGGCGGAGGTGGGTGGATCACGAGGTCAGGAGTCCAGACCATCCTGGCTAACATCGTGAAACACCATCTCTACCAAAAAAAACACAAAATACAAAAAAGGCTGGGCGTGGTGGCTCACGCCTGTAATCCCAGCACTTTGGGAGGCCGAGGCGGGCGGATCACGAGGTCAGGAGATGGAGACCACAGTGAAACCCCATATCTACTAAAAACACAAAAAATTAGCAGGGCGCAGTGGCAGTGCCTGTAGTCCCAGCTACTCGGGAGGCTGAGGCAGGAGAATGGCGTGAACCCGGGAGGCGGAGCTTGCAGTGAGCTGAGATCCGGCCACTGCACTCCAGCCTGGGCAACAGAGTGAGACTGTCCTCCCCGCCAAAAAAAAAAAAAAAAAAAAAAAAAAGTGGGGAGGAAAGAAAAATGAATTCCCACTGGATAAATTAGTGAGAATCTGTGTAAATTAAAATGTGGGATTCTCATGCTTTGCATTTAACTTTTCCCTTTTACCGCCTGTGAATTAACACATCTGCAAAGAACCCTGAAAAGAATATACGCGGTCATCATTTTGTTCATCTATGAAATTTTTGTGGACATGTCATAGTATAGTGACTTTAAAAAACGTTCTGTTTTCTTAAAGTTCTAGGCCGGGCGCAGTGGCTCACACCTGTAATCCCAGCACTTTGGGAGGCCGAGACGGGCAGATCACAAGGTCAGGAGATTAAGACCATCCTGGCTAACACGGTGAAACCCCGTCTCTACTAAAAATACAAAAAATTAGCGGGGCATGGTGGCGGACGCCTGTAGTCCCAGCTACTTGGGAGGCTGAGGCAGGAGAATGGCGGGAACCCGGGAAGCGGAGCTTGCAGTGAGCCGAGATCCAGCCACTGCACTCCAGCCTGGGCAACAGAGCGAGACTCCGTCTCAAAAAAAAGAAAAGAAAACAAAAACAAACAAACAACAAAACACACATCACAAATGTTCCCAAAGCGTCTGATAATATTGTTATGCTAGTGATACTTGAAGAACAAAATTTTAGTATTAAAATAACTGCTCATAAAATAGAAAATGGTTGGAAACATAATAAAAACCACAGTGATGGATTATTAGCAAATCATTTCTCCCAAGCTTTAGGTGAAAGCTTCCTTTGGAGTTGCAGTGCAAGCGGGCAGGTAAATACTGGGGCCCTAACAATAGCAGATAACTGAGAGCAAAATAGACTCTCACACATTTTCTCAAAAAAAGGTACATCTGAAACTTGCTTGGGGCCCTCTCAAAATAACACCTACAATCTTAATCCACATCTAAATTATCAAATTCAGTAAGTGGCTTTCCTGAATCTCAATTTCAATTTTCCTGTGCATAGAAAATGCTCAAATCCCAAGCCTGTATTTTGCATGTCCTGAGAAAAGCAGATGTCGGGAGGGTGTGGGGTGACTCACAGGTTAAAACCTGTGTAAGCAGCAGGATAGGGGCAGCTAATGAGCAAGGGATTTTGGAGCAAGAATGCCTGTTCTGTGAAGCAGGGGCTGGGCGAGTGAAGATGCATCGACTAGACAGGACAGACAGGGTCTCTGTGGTCCCCTCACGGTGCCACGTGTCCTCCTGGATTTCTGAAATGGGGAATGTGGAGTGTTGAGGTCCAGGGGTAGCTAGTGGCCTTATATGTTCTATAGATACAAAGGGATAGAGTTATTAATCAACTGTTGTACTTGCCTCTCTATTACAGAAATCGGCAGTGACAGCTTTACTGATTTCTGTTTTGAATCCATTTAACCCCTGAGATCGAAAACATTTTACTGGCCTTAAATGACCGTCTACAGAAAGCTTTAAGAAATAAATTCTACTGAAGTCTGCACAGTTCTCCTACCCATACCAAGTGTGAATTTATATATGGATGTTGAATGTGAATATGTTACAAGATTATCTAGAAAAATCTGGACGATGTAAAATAACCTGCCTGGATTGTATGGGAAGAAGAGGGCTAGTCTGCCAGAATGGTGCTTCCAGAGCAGTGTACCTCAGTCACGTGGACTCCCTCAGCAGCATCCTTGAGCCCAGCTCCTGCTGCAGGCTCTGGAGGGATGCAGGAGACTATGGCCCAAGGCCTGGCTCCCGTTCTTAGGGACCTCACGACCCCACTCGAGAGACCTGAACCCCCACCTCCAAAGACAGCAGAGCCTGGACTGCCCCAGGGTCTGACTCTCACTCTGCTTCTCTGTGAAACAATACTAATCACTTCATGTCTCTGGGAATCTTCTGTTAAATAAAGAACCAGATTTCCTGATCAGCAGGATTCTTTCAAACTCCAAAATTCTCTTTCTGTGAGGGCAAGACGGCATATAATAAAATTTCACAGTATGATAATGTAGGCGTAGAAAAGATGTGATATCTTTCCTTACCCATCATAAGGGTCACAGGTGACAATCCTATAACAAAAGACAGGTTAGCAAAAGCAATGCAGGATACATTTATTTAATCAAAGTTTTACATGACATGGAGTCTTCAGAAATGAAGACCCAAAGACCCAGGGGAAACTGTCTATTTTAATGCTTAGGCTCAATGAAGAATGGGCAGCCATGTGCAAAGGTGACTGGACATCTCTTCAGATTCTTCTTGGCCTCTCTGTATGACATTCCTTCCCCTCAGTATAAGGCAGGACCCCTCTAGAACCAGGGTCTATCAAACAAGGTGGGCCAGAGAATTTCTTCATGGCCAGCTGCCACACGGAAAGGCAGGGAAGGTTAGAGTGATATTTCCAGGGTGTCATGGCTTGCTTTGGGAAAGAAGAATTCTGTTTCCAGGACTCACTTCAGGGGAGAAGTAGAGGGTGGGAGACAGGAGGGCAGGAGAAGGTCAGGGGGAAACTTGGCTTCTGGGGCCTTCAATCTCCTTTAGTTTAAAGCACTCTGGATGCCAAAGCATCATACTTTGGGGTATCATTTTATGAGACCAGCGATAACAGTCTTTGTGGGAATTCAGAGAATGGGGAAGATGTGTGGGCTGAAAAAGAATGAAGGAAGAGATGTCAACTGAAGTCAGCTTTTACCACGTGGCAAGCATCGTTCTCTTTGGTTTTATGGGACAACAGTCGTGAAACTGGGCAACTTTCAGACAAACCATTTCATTCCTTTAGTAAATATCTAAGCTCTTATTATTGTCCTAAGGTTCAAAACAGGTCTCCCCATCCCATCTGGCCCCTAAAAAGGATATGCGTTTAGTTAAAGAATAAAAGGGAATTTGGGCCGGGCGCAGTGGCTCACGCCTGTAATCCCAGCACTTTGGGAGGCGGAGACGGGTGGATCACGAGGTCAGGAGATCGAGACCATCCTGGCTAACACAGTGAAACCCCGTCTCTAGTAAAAACACAAAAAATTAGCCAGGCGTGGTGGGGGGTGCCTGTAGTCCCAGCTACTCGGGAGGCTGAGGCAGGAGAATGGCGTGAACCCGGGAGGCAGAGCTTGCAGTGAGCCAAGATCGCGCCACTGCACTCCAGCCTGGGCAACAGAGCGAGACTCTGTAAAAACAAACAAACAAACAAACAAAAAGAACAGGGAATTTGAAGAATGACATTTTCCCCCCAAAGGTCAAATTTCTAACTTTCTTTTTCTTTCTAACGAGCTCTCTGTAGCTCAAGCCATACCCTTAGCAGCTGGAGGTAAAATAGGCTGTTTATTTGATCCTCAGATTGGGGAGGAGCGCCAGTGATTTCTTTCCCTGCTTTACTGGCCCTGAGAAGCGACTTCTCGCTTGCACTCTGATTAGCAACAGGTAGAAGAATAAAGCTAATGTTAGAACTTTTCCCCTGTCCTTGATGCTCCAGACGCTGATTCAGCAGAGGTGAAAGGAACCGTTTTCATTGTGCAGAGCTATAGATTTATGAAAATTGCTTCTTTTGATAGGCAGCCAGGCATGAAGCAGGGTTCTGCTTCTAGTCTCAAAAAAAAAAAATACTGAGGACTAGTGATGTTAATCGAAGATATTACCCTATTTCCTGGATTTGGATCTCATTGCTACTCCTAGAGCACAGAACGGTTCCTACGATTGAAGATAGAAACCATACAATGCATTCAACATTCTGTCCCTGAAAGTCACATTAGGAATTTAGGATTGTGTTAGCTGTAAGAAGGAAATGTGAAGTTCCCATGGAGAGAGGCAAGTCAAAGTGCAAATGTTGAAGCTGCCGTTTCTCTCTGTCAGCTTTCTTGGGAATTGAGGTAGGGACTTAAAACTGTTTTCACTAATGGCTCTTTAGTGCATCCTAGTGAGTTTTTTATTCTTCCCATTAGAATTGAAAAATCTAACATGCTGCTGCCCTCACACCACGTTTTCTGTCTTCATTAGGAAAATAAACAGTGGCATGCAGGAAGCCTGGTGTAGACTAAATCCTGCTTGCCAGGAGGCTCTGCTGAGGTGGCTGTTTAGAGGAGCAGAAAGAGCCCTGGACCCCAAGGAAGAGGGGCCAGAGGAAGAGTCAGGGCTGTGTCTCCAGTAGGATGGGAACAGCAACAGATGGTTTTGCATTTCTGGGTCACGGGACTTCATCTGTGAAATGAGAAGGGTGGGAGTGGGTGATTCTTGCAGGAATTTCCCCTACTATTAACATCTCCTGGTACATTTGTTACAATTGATACGCCAATACTAATACACTATTATTAAGTCTGTAGTTTACATTAGGGATCACTCTTTGTGTTTCAGTCTATAGGTTATAAAAAACGCACAATGACATGTATCCATCATTACTGTATCATACAGAATATTTCACTGCCCAAAAAATCCTCTCTGCTCCACCTATTCCTCCCTCCCTTCCCCCAGAGGTCCTAAAGTATGTAGCCTGTTCGGATTGACTTCTTTCACTTAACAATGTGCATCAAAGTTTCCTCAATGTCTTTACATGTCTCTGCTAGTTTATTTCTATTTATCACTGCATAGTATTTGATTGTCTGGATGTACCACAGATTATTTATCCATTTAGTTATTAATAGTCATCTTCCAAGTTTTGGCAATTATGGACAAAGCTGCTATAACCATCTGTGTGCAATTTTTTGCTTGAACATATCTTTGTTTTCAATATCTTTGGGTAAGTACTAAGAACTGCAATTGCTGAAACATGTGGTAAGAGTATGTTTAGTTTTGTAAGATACTATTGGCCGGGCATGGTGGCTCACGCTTGTAATCCTAGCACTCTGGGAGGCCCAGGCAGGTGGATCACAAGGTCAAGAGATCGAGACCATCCTGGCCAACATGGTGAAACCCCGTCTCTACTAAAAATACAAAAATTAGCTCGGCGTGGTGGTGCACACATGTACTCCTAGCTACTTGGGAGGCTGAAGCAGGAGAATCGCTTGAATCCAGGAGGTGGAGGTTGCAGTGAGCCAAGATCTTGCCACTGCACTCCAGCCTGGCAACAGAGCGAGACACTGTCTCCAAAAAAAAAAAAAAAAAAACCACACTAAAAGGAAAAATACTGCCAAACTGTCATCAAAAGTGGCTATACTATATTGCATTCCTGTCGATAATGGATGGGAGTTCCTGTTGACCCATATCCTCCCCAGCATTTGTTGTCAGTATTTTGAGTGTAGCCATTCTAATTGGTGTGTAGTACTATCTCATTGTTATCTTAATTTGCATTTCTCCAGTGACATATGATGTGGAGCATCTTCTCATATGCTTTTCATTCTGCATATCTTCTCTGGTGAGACGTTTGTTCAGATTTTTTACTGATTTTTAAATGTGTTTTTTGTTTTCTTCTTGTTGAATTTTAAGGATTCTGTATGTATTGTGGATACTAGTCTTCTATTAGATATGTGTTATACAAAGATTTTCTCCCAATCTTTGGTTTGTCTTTTTACTGTCTTAACAGTGTCTTACACAGAAGTTTTAATTTTAATGAAGTCCTGCTTATCAATTTTTCTTGATAAATCATGCATTTTGATGTTGTACCTAAGGTCATAACCAAAACCAAGGTCAACTAAATATTTTCCTATGTTGTCTTCTAGAAGTTTTATAGTTTTGCACTTTACATTTAGGTCTGTGATCCATTTTGACTTAATTTTTGTGACAGGTATAAGGTCTGTGTATAGATTTATATTTTTGCATGTTGGATGACCAGTTATTCTAGCACCATTTGTTGAGAAGACTCTCTTTTCTTTTGAATCACCCTTGCTTCTGTGTCAGAGATCAGTTCACTATGCACATGCGGGTCTATCTTTTGGCCCACTGGTATGTTCCATTGATCTATTTTTTATTCTTTCACCAATACCACACTGTCTTGATCACTATAGCTTTATCATAGATTTTGAAGCTATGCAGTGTAAGTCCTTCAAACTTGTTCTTCTTTAACATTTGTTGGTTAATTTGGGTCTTTTGCCTTTTTATATAAGCTTTGGAATCAGTTTGTCAATACCCACTAGATAACTTGGTGGGATTTCTATTGGGATTGCTTTTAATCTATAGATGAAGTTTGAAAGAACTGACATCTTCACAATATTGAGTCTTTCTATCCATATACTTAGAATAACTCTCCATTTATTTAGATCTTCACTGAATTCCTTCATCACAGTTTGACAGTTTTCCTCCTATAGAGCTGATAAAATCAGAACAATGACGTGGAAATATCACTGTCTTTATTGAAGGAAACAACAAAACATATGTGATCGTTGGGAGCAATATTAGCAGATTATCACATACTCTGATGTGTTGTCTCTTAAATGTCCATTAATGGATGAAATTACAATGTGAAAATAACCCTTGTTAACTTGTGTGAAGAAAATATGAGGGAAGATGGCTGACTAGACACAGCCAAGAGGAACAGCTCCCACCAAGGGACCAGGAAATTGGGAAGACTGGTGTACTCCTGGCAGATCTTCAGAAGGAAGGCTTTGAGAGCAGATAGAGGCAGACAGAGGGAAGAAAGAGATGTTGGGCTGAAGGGGGAGGAAGCTGGGAACCCTGCAAGGGGCAACCGTCCACCAGGACTCATTCCTGGTCCCCAAAAACTCCTGGAGGAGAGGTGAGTTGAACAGGCAAGGTGCAACCTCCTCTTGTCACAGGCCCCTGAATTCCTGACAGGAGGAGACCCTACAACGACCAGGGACACTTGAGTTGTCAGAGAGACCTGCTTATAAAAGTGTTAATGGTAGAACTCCAGACTGTGCAAAGCCCAGAAGGTTTGGTGTGGGAGCATCTGTAGTGGAGTATGGTCAGGGACACCCATTGATCTAGGCTACACTTGCTCTCATAGGAGACTTCAGCCCTAGGGGAACTGTCAGACCTGAACTCTGCAGGGCAGTCTTGTCTATGAGACAGGGCCAGCCCGACCTGAGCATCCTTCAGTCTGTGTGCCCCTCCTGGGGCCCCAGCCTGGCCACACCTGCTTGCAGTGCAGCTTCACAGTGGGGTGCCGTGGGGGCTACCTCCTGAGGACCCACATCATAGTTCCTGTGCTGGCTGACTGTGCCTGACCAGCAGAGAACTACTGCAGAGTGGCCCCCATCTACACGCATCAGCCTAACTGTGCCCTGTCCCCACTGCAGCCTCTTCCATGCCACTTTGCCTGCATGCGCTAGCCCATGGCCATCCCCCACATCGTTTTGCCAGTGCATGTGTGTGCAGGTGGACCTTGCCTCCCCTTTCCCACCACAGCGTGTGTGCCACGCTACTGCTGCCATCCCGAGTGCTCTTCAGCCTCCCGAGCATTGACGGAGCATTGATGGGTGGGCATGAAGCCTGCCAGCCCCCCCCGCCAGCGCCCTGCCCCTGCACCAACACTACCACCAGTGTGAAAATAGGCACAGAGAACAGAGGACTCACCCCTGTTCTGAGCGGCCACAACCACCCATGTGAATGTGCAAGGAGGACGCACACAGTCCTGTGCTCACCAGTGCTTCACTCCCATTCTAACACCGCCACCGGCACAAATGCGCACAAAGACACGGGAGTGGGGGAGGGGAGCACACATCCCTCAACCCCTGCACCGTGATGCCACAGTTGCTGCTATGAATGCCTACAAGGAGGCCAGCATGCTGGCAGCCACTAGTTCCCTGCTGCAGCCAGTGAGTGTGCACCACACCTCGCTGCCGCTGCTGCTGCTGCTGAAGGTGTGAACCAGGATGGATCTCACTGCCACTGCCCTCTGAAGCACTTTGACTGGCACCACCCATCAGAGTGTTGTGACCAGCGGTCTGGGAGCATCTTGGTCCTTCCAGGACATCAGGTTCCTAACCTTTAGGGGCCAGAGACAAAGCCTGGGCCAGAAACCAGTCCCCCAGAGTTAGAGCATGCAGTTCGGGAGATCTGAGCTGAGCCTTAGTCTCCTAAAATATTCCAGAAATGAAACCAATCAGTTGAACCCACCTTGTACCAAAACCAAACCCTCAAGGTCATCAAATAGAATAAAGTAAAATAAAGTTTAGCTACAGAGGACACCAACTTCAAAGATTAAAGAAACATCAGCCCACAAAGATGAGAAAGAATCAGCACAAGAATCCTGACAACTCAAAAGTCAGAGGGCCTTCCCCCCTCCAAATGACCACATCACCTGCCCAGCAAAGATGAGATGGTTGAGTGACAGAAATGTAATTCAGACTATGGATATGAATGAAGATCATTAAGATTCAGGAGAATGTTGAAACCCAATCTAAGGAAGCTAAGAGGCACAACAAAATGATACAGGAGCTGACAGATAAAATAGCTGTAGGGAAAAGAATGTAACCCACCCGATAGAACTGAAAAACACGCTGCAAGAATTTCACAATGCAATGGCAAGTATTAACAGCAGGGTAGATCAAGCTGAGGAAAGAATCTCAGAGCTTGAAGACTGGCTTTCTGAAATAAGACAGCCAGACAAGAATAAAGAAGAAAGAGTGGACCAGGTGTGGTGACTCACGCCTGTAATCCCAGCACTTTGGGAGGCCGAGGCGGGCAGATCACGAGGTCAGGAGATCGAGACCATCCTGGCTGACACGGTGAAACCCCGTCTCTACTAAAAATATAAAAACTTAGCCTGGTGTGGTGGTGGGCGCCTGTAGTCCCAGCTACTCGGGAGGCTGAGGCAGGAAAATGGCATGAACCCAGGAGGTGGAGCTTGCAGTGAGCCGAGATCATGCCACTGAACTCCGGCCTGGGCAACAGAGTGAGACTCTGTCTCAAAAAATAAATAAATAAATAAAATTAAAAAAAAAAAAAAAAAGAAAGGGTAAAAAGGAATAAAAAACTTCTCCTCTGAAAAACATGGAATTATGTAAAGAGACCAAATCTATGACTCATTGGTGTCTCTGAAAGAGATTGGGAGAATGGAAACTACTTGAAAACATATTTTAGGATTTCATCCATGAGACCTTTCCCAACCTAGCTAGAGTGACCAACACTCAAATTCTGAAAATGCAGAGAACCCTGCAAAATCCTTCACAAGAAAATCATCCCCAAGAGACATGATTATCAGATTCTCCAAGCTTGAAACGAAGCAAAATATCTTAAAGGCAGAGAAAGAGAAAGGAGAGATAACCTACAAAGGTACAAAGGGAAGTCCATTACACTAACAGTAGACCTATTAGCAGAAACCTTACAAGCCAGAAGAGGTTGGGGGTCAATATTCAACATTCTTAAATAAATGGAATTCCCACAAAGATTTCAAATCTAGCCAACCTAAGCTTCATAAGTGAAGGAGAAATAAGATTCTTTTCAGACAAAGAAGTGCTGAGGGGATTTTTTTATTTTTTATTTTTACCACCAGACATGCCTTATAAGCCTCCTGAAGGAAGCACTAAATATGGAAAGGAAAGCCTGTTACCAGCCACTAAAAAAAAATACACTGAAATACACAGCCCAGTGATACCATAAGGCCACCACATAAGCAAGTCTGCAAAATAACCAGCTAACATTATGATGACAGGATTACATCCACGCATATCAGTATTAATCTTGAATGGAAATGGACTAAATGTCCCTATTTAAAGGCATAGAGTGGCAAGCTGACTGAAAAAGCAAGACCCCTTGGTACGCTGTCTTTAAAAAACTTATCTCACATGCAATGACATCCGTAAATTCAAAACAAAGAGATGGAGGAAAATCTACCAAGCAAATGGAAAACAGAAAAAAAGCAACTTTCAACCCACAAAGACTCAGAAAGACAAAGAAGGGCATTACATAATGGTAAAGGGCTCAATTCAACAAGACATTACTGTCCTAAATATATATGCTCCCAACACAGGAGCACCCAGATCCATAAAGCAAGTTCTTGGAGACCTTCAAAGAGAATTATACTGTCACACGATATTAGTGGGAGACTTCAACACCCACTGACTGTGTTAGATCACTGAGGCAGAAAATTAAACGTATTCAGGACCTGAACTCAACACTGGACCAAATGGACCTGATAGACATCTACAGAATACTCCATCTGAAAACAACAGAATATGCATTCTTCTCATTGCCACATGGCACATACTCTGAAATCAGCCACACACTTGAACATAAAACAATCCCCAGCAAATGCAAAAAGAACTGAAATTATACCAACCACACTCTCATACTACAGTACAGTAAAAACAGAATTCAAGTCTAAGAAAATTGCTCAACACCATACAATTAGGTGGAAATTAAACAACCTGCTCCTGAATGAGTTTCAGGTAAATAATGAAGTTAAGGCAGAAATCAAGAAGTTTCTTGAAACTACTGAAAACAAAGATACAACATACCAGAATCTCTAGGATACAGCTAAGGCAGTGTTAAGAGGGAAATTTACAGCAGTAAAAATCCACATCAAAAAGGTAGAAAGATCTCAAATTAACAACCTAACATCATGACTAAAAGAACTAGAGAAGCAAGAGCAAACTAACCCCAAAGCTAGGAGAAGACAAGAAATAACCAAAATCAGAGCCGAACTGAAGGAATTGAGACATGAAAAACTATTCAAAAGATCAACAAAGCCAGGAGCTAACTGTTTGAAAAAATTAATAAGATAGATAGACCACTAGCTAGAATAATAAAGAACAAAAGAGAGACGATCCAGTTAACACAATCAGAAATGGCAAAGAGGATATTACCACTTACCCTACAGAAATAAAAATAATGATCAGAGAATATTATGAACACCTCTACATACACAAACTAGAAAACCTAGAAGAAATGGATAAATTCCTGGATACATACACCCTCCCAGGACTGAGTCAGGAAGTCATTGAATCCCTCAACAAACCAATAACGAACTCCAAACTTGAATAGGTAATAAATAGCCTACCAACCAAAAGAAAAAAACAAAAAGCCCAGGACCAGATGGGTTCACAACTGAATTCTGCCAGCTGTACAAAGAAGAGCTGGTACCATTCCTAGTGAAACTATTTCAACAAATGGGGAAGAGGAGGCACTCCCCCCCAACTTATTCTATGAGGCCATCAGCATCCTGATATCAAAACCTGGCAGAGACACAACTTCAGGCCAATATCCTTGATGAACATGGAAGCAAAAATTCTCAACAAAATCCTGGCAAACTGAATCCAGCAGCACATCAAAAATCTAATCCACCACCATCAAATAGGCTTTATTCCTGGGAAGCAAGGTTGGTTCAACATTTGCAAATCAATAAATATGATTCGTCGCACAGACAAAACTAAAGACAAAAACCACGATTATCTCAATAGATGAAGAAAGAGTTCTAATAAAATGTAATATCCCTTTGTTTTAAAAACTCTCAGTGAACTAGGGATTGAAGAAACATACCTCAAAATAATAAGAGCTATCTATGACAAACCCACAACCAGCATCATACTGAATGGGCAAAAGCTGGAAGCATTCCCCGTGAAAACTGGCACAAGACAAGGATGCCTTCTTCCACCAATTTTATTCAACACAATATTCGAAGTCTGGGCTAGAGCAATCAGGCAAGACAAAGAAATAAAGGGGATCCAAATAGGAAGAGAAGAAGTCAAATTATCCCTGTCTGCAGATGACATAATTCTATATCTAGAAAACCCCATAGTCTCAGCCCAAAACTCCTGAAAATAATAAACAACTTCAGCAATGTTTCAGGATACAAAATCAGTGTGCAAAAATCACTAGCATTCCTATATACCAATAACAGCCAAGCCGAGAACCAAATCAGGAACACAATCCCATTCACAATTGCCATAAAATGAACAAAATACCTAGGAATACAGCTAACAAGGGAGGTGAAAGATCTCTACAATGAGAATTACAAACACTGCTCAAAGAAATCAGAGATGACACAAACAGATGGAAAAACATTCCACATTCATGGGTAGGAAAAATCAATATTTTTAAGATGGCCGTATTATCCAAAGCAATTTACAGATTCAGTGCTACTCTATTAAACTACCAATGATACTCTTCACAGAACAAGGAAAAACTATTTTAAAATTCATATGGAACCAAAGAGTCTGGATAGCCAAGGCAATTCTAAGCAAAATGAACAAAGCTGGAGACATCATGTTACCAAACTTCAAACTATACTACAGAACTACAGGAACCAAAACATCATGGTACTGGTACAAAAATAGACACATAGACCAATGGAACAAAATAGAGGAATAGAGGGCGCAGATATAAGGCTGCACGGCTACAACCATGAGATCTTCAACAAAGCTGACAAAAACAAGCAATGAGGAAAGGACTCCCTATTCAATAAATGGTGCAGGGGTAAATAACTAGCCACATGCACAAGATTTAAACTGGACCCCTTCCTTACGCTATATACAAAAATCAACTCAAGATAGATTAAAGACTTAAATGTAAAACCTAAAACTATAAAATCCCTGGGAGACAACCTAGGGAATACCATCCTGGACATAGGAATGGGCAAAGATTTCATGACAAAGATGCCAAAAGCAGTTGCAATGGAAGCAAATTTGACAACTAGTATCTAATTAAACTAAAGAGCTTCTGCAGAACAAAAGAAACTATCAACAGGGTAAACAGACAACCCACAGAATGGAAGAAAATATTTGCAAATCATGTATTTGACAAAGGTCAAATATTCACCATCAGTAAGAAACTTAAACAAATTTATAAGAAAAAAACAAACAATCCCATTAAAAAGTGGGCAAAGGACATAAGCAGATGCTTTTTTTTTTTTTTTTTTTTTTTTTTTGAGGTGGAGTCTCGCTCTGTCGCCCAGGCGGGAGTGCAGTGGCCAGATCTCAGCTCACTGTAAGCTCCGCCTCCCGGGTTTACGCCATTCTCCTGCCTCAGCCTCCGGAGTAGCTGGGACTACAGGCGCCCGCCACCTCGCCTGGCTAGTTTTTTGTATTTTTTAGTAGAGACGGGGTTTCACCGTGTTAGCCAGGATGGTCTCGATCTCCTGACCTCGTGATCCGCCCGTCTCGGCCTCCCAAAGTGCTGGGATTACAGGCTTGAGCCACCGCGCCCGGCCTTAAGAAGACATACATGTGGTCAACAAACATATGAAAAAGATCCCATTATCACTGATCATTAGAGAAATGCAAATCAAAACCACAATGAGATACCATGTCACACCAATCAGAATGGCTGTTATTAAAATGTCAAAAAATTACAGATGCTGGTGAGGTTGTGGGGCAAAAAACAAACAAACAAAAACAGCTTATGCACTGTTGGTGGGAGTTAAATTAGTTCAACCATTGTGGAAAGCAGTGTGATGATTCTCCAAAGAGCTAAAAAATAGAACTACCATTTCACCCAACAATCTTATTATCGGGTATATACCCAAAGGAATATATGTCATTCTATCATAAAGACACATGAATGCATATGTTCACAGCAGCTCAATTCACAGTAACCAAGTTATGGAGTCAACCTAAATGCCCATCAATGTTAGACTGGATAAAGAAAATTTGGTACATATACACCATGGAATACTATGTAGTCACAAAAAAGAATGAGATCATGTCTTTTGCAGGAACATGGATGGAACTGGAGGCCATGATGCTTAACAAACTAATGCAAGAACAGAAAACTAAATACCACATGTTCTCTTTTATAATTGGGAGCTAAATGATGAGAACACATGGACACAAAGAGGGGAACAACACACACTGGTACCTACTTGAGAGTCAAGGGTGGAAGGAGAGAGAGGATCAGAAAAAGTAACTATTGGGTACTAGGCTCAGTATCTGGGTGATGAAACAATCTATTTTCCTACATAACAAACCTTCACATGTACCCCTTAATCTAAAACAAAACTTTTTAAAAAAAGAAAATATGACAAATAGCATACCATTTGGGTTGAGATAAGGGGAAAGAAAACATGCTTTGCTTGTAAGATTTTGCTGGAAAACTGCAAAAAACAATGTCTTTTATAAAATTGGTAAACATTTTTTGTTTTGTTTTGTTTTTTGAGGTGGAGTTTCGCTCTGTGGCCCAGGCTGGAGTGCAGTGGCGCGATCTTGGCTCACTGCAAGCTCCGCCTTCCGGGTTCACGCCATTCTCCTGCCTCAGCCTCCCGAGTAGCTGTGACTAGAGGCACCCGCCACCACGCCCGGCTAATTTTTTGTACTTTTAGTAGAGACAGGTTTTCACCGTGTTAGCCAAGATGGTCTCAATCTCCTGAAAAATTGGTAAACATTTTTAAACAAAAATCAACACCACAAGCCTTAAATGCTTTAGTCAAAATAGTTGTCAAGTGAGTAAAAAAAACAAATTAGTTGCCTCTCCCCAGATTTTAGGTTCTATCTACACAGGAACTGAGGAATAGATCTTATGTTATGACTTATTTTGGTAAAATAATTGATCAGCGTAGCAAGAAAATGAGTTTCATTGAAGTTTTTCCTGCCAAAGATTGTAGGTTCCCTCATTTATAGACACTGTGTCGTGAAGTTTACTTTAGGTTGTTTTGTTTTGTTTTTCTTCTGTGTCTCTGAAAAGACCTTTCATAGTACTGGGCTTATTTTGGCTTAGTGATTATCAGCCTGACTTGATTACTCACGAAAGTCACTGGGAAAGCTTTAACAATACTGAGGCCAGGCCCCTCCCTACAGGTTATGTTGAATTGGACTGTGATGGGGCTAGAGAATTAGGATGTTTTTGAAGCAGCTGGAGTTGTAAGTCATTGGTAGCCACACAAGAATAGTATTTATTACATGCGGTTGTTTGATTGAATTAATTTTTGTCTGAATTTCTGACCAGTTCTGATAAAGTGTTTCATCCAGTGCCCCATGTGCACACAGACTCACTTGTCTACTGTAAGAGGAAAGTACTGTGTGATGTGTTTTCATGGGCCCCTCACATTTCCGCACATGCTAGGAGCAGACACAGACTGCCCTTTGTTTTGACCATCTTTTCAAGGATGTTAGTGTCTCCTGGAACAAAGACTAGGCATATTTAGGGATCTTTACAAGGGATTTGCATTTCCTGAGCTCAGAGCTCCTATCCCATAATGCATGTGCACGGATCCGTCTAAATCCATCCATGTCCTTCCCGTGGGACTCGAGGGCAAGGACAACTGATACCCTGTTGCTGATGCTGTTTGTTGGTGCACAAATAATAACATTTTTGGCCAGGTGCAGTGGCTCACACCTATAATCCCAACACTTTGGGAGGCCGAGGCGGGCAGATCACAAGGTCAGGAGATCGAGACCATCCTGGTTAACATGGTGAAACCCCGTGTCTACTAAAAAGTACAAAAAAATTGGCCGGGTGTGGTGGCGGGTGCCTGTAGTCCCAGCTACTGGGGGGACTGAGGCAGGAGAATGGCGTGAACCCAGGAGGCGGAGCTTGCAGAGAGCCGAGATTGCGCCACTGCACTCCAACCTGGATGACACAGCGAGACTCTATCTCAAAATAATAATAATAATAATAATAATAATAATAATAACGTTTCTTTATCTCTGACCTGGGAGTCTTATTTCTTTTGGCAGCATCCATGAGAGTGGCAGCCCAACTTGTTAGATTGTAAGTAGTATGAAATTTCAGACCCTTGACTGTTCTTGCCAGGAAGATGAGTGTTAAATTTGATTAATACTTTTGAAAATAAATGCAGAGAAACGATGTCTGGGAATAACTATTAAAAAGACATAAAATATGAGGATCTCTGGGGTGTCCCACCTGGTAGAGCTGTAAGGTAACAGGGTGAATGTATCTTCTGAAAAGCCACAGCTTGCTTGTGATGCCACATTACAGGAAGTCATCGCATTTTGCAAGTATTGTGCATTTACGTTTCTTCGCAGCTGAAGGAATAATCGCTGTCTCGAGGTATTAAAAAATAGATAATTTTCTCTAATACTATACCTTTACTTTTTACATTTCTTGTTATTGAACATCTACATGTCCAGGTGTGGTGGCTCACACCTGTAATCCCAGCAGTTTGAGAGGTCAAGGTGGGAGGATCACTTGAGCCCAAGAGTTCAAGACCAGCCTGGGCAACATAGTGAGACTCCACCTCTACAAAAAAAAAAAAAAAAAACTAGCCAGCCATGGTGGCATGCGCCTGTGGTCCCATCTACTCAGGAGTCTAAGGTGGGAGGATCACTGGGGCCTGGGAGGTTGAGGCTGCAGTGGGTATGATTGCACCACTGCACTACAGATTACAGACTGGGCAACAGAGTAAGATCCCATCTCTGAAAAACGAAAAAAGAAAATCTACAAAAATATGTATTTCTATGGACTAGCTAAATATATTAGTATTAGAGAAATTTGATGAGTTAAACCCACTATTTAAGTGCCATAACTAAAGGCCACATCACATCTCTACAGTGTAGTTTTAAACTAGACCATCCAGTTTCTAATGAAGAGACAACTCGTCAGTTCCGATGTGAGCCCAGACAAGACTTTATCCCCCCTATAAAGTAGATTACAGATATGCACACACATCAGCAAGGGGAGCATGAGAATAGTTCATTTGATACTCTTATATGCAACCCTGCATTGTATTCCGAACACAATGAAAATAAGATGTGAGCCAAGCATGGTGGCTCATGCCTGTAATCCCAGCACTTCGGGTGGGCAAGACGGGAGAATCACTTGAGCTCAGGAGTTTAAGACCTGCCTGAGCAACATAGTGAGATCTTGTCTCCGAAAATATATATTCTTTTAAATGAAAAAAAATATATATGAGATGAAATGTCAGGCCTTCAGCATATAATAATAATGTTTTTTAGAGCATCTATTCTACACCAGACATTACAACTAAACGCCATAGAAGGCACTATTATAATTTCCAATGTACATATGGTAGGACTGAAGCTTAGAAAGTTTAGCTTATTCATTTGGGAGGCCGAGACGGGCGGATCACGAGGTCAGGAGATCGAGACCCTCCTGGCTAACACGGTGAAACCCCGTCTCTACTAAAAATACAAAAAATTAGCCAGATGTGGTGGCGGGTGCCTGTAGTCCCAGCTACTCAGGAGGCTGAGGCAGGAGAATGGTGTGAACCCGGGGGGCGGAGCTTGCAGTGAGCCGAGATTGAGCCACTGCACTCCAGCCTGGGCGACTGAGTGAGACTCCGTCTCAAAAAAAAAAAAAAAAAAGGAATACAATGTCTCAGAAAGGCAGCCCAAATCAGAAGGAAAAGGATTTCCAGTCAGGGAGGCTTTGGAGCAGAGGATTAAGCCCAATAAACTGCTTGTGTAAAGAAGGTTAAATGTGGAAATAAATTAAGGTGCTTTTCTCTCTTTTTTTTTTCCTTCTAAAACTCTTTCCCCTATTTGTTCAAATACATCTATTGGCAAAGTAGGAAAGAGAAAGAATTAATGGGTGTTTGTAAGGAAACCACTGAGATGAGCAGGATTACAGAGCAACAGCCTCTGCTGCCCTGACTTTTTAAGAAATCTCAGCCAGGTATGGGGGCTCCTGTCTGTAATCACATCACTCTGGGAAGCTGAAGTGGGAGGATTACTTGAGCCTAGGAGTTCAAGACCAACCTAGGCAGCATGATGAGACCCCCATCTCTATAAAAAAATTTAAAAATTAGCCAAGCATAGTGGTTTACAGCCGTAGTCTCAGCTACTGAAGAGGTTGAGGCCAGGAAGATCCCTTGAGCCCAGGAGTTCAGGGTTACAGTGAGCTATGATGGTACCACTGCATTCCAGCCTGGATGACAGACAGAGACCAATGAACTATTTATAAAGAATCACCGATTCAACCTGCAAGAATTTTGCATGACAAAGATATCAGGGTTAAGTGAAAATCACATTTTATATGCCATCATCTTTTCTGTCTTACATTATATTTTTGTAGACTTTGTTAGAAACATGGTGTTGGGAAAGGAGAAAAGTTTGACAATGAGCTTTGACTATCTTAATGACAGCAATATCCCTGTGTATTCTAGTGGAGATATTATCTCAAGAAGGGTGAAATTAGAAGTTACTAGCTGGGCGCAGTAGATCATGCCTGTAATCCCAGCACTTTGGGAGGCCGAGGCAGGTGGATCACGAGGTCAAGAGATCGAGACCATCCTGGTCAACATGGTGAAATCCCATCCCTATTAAAAAATAAAAATTAACTGGGCATAGTGGTGCATGCCTGTAGTCCCAGCTGCTTGAAAGGCTGAGGCAGGAGAATCACTCGCAGTGAGCCCAGATAGTGCCACTGCATTACAGCCTGGCGACCAAGCAAGACTCCATTAAAAGAAGAAGGAAGAAGGAGGAAGAGGAGGAGGAGGAGGAGGAGAAGGAGGAGGAGGGGGGAGGAAGAGGAGGAGGAGGAGGAGAAAGAAGAAGAAGAAGAAGCAGAAGAAGAAGCAGAAGCAGAAGCAGAAGCAGAAGAAGAAGAAGAAGAAGAAGAAGAAGAAGAAGAAGAAGAAATTGGCAAAATCAGAGTAAAATCTCTTAAAAATTCATGCAAGAGGACACTTGGAAATACACTTGGCTGAATCTAGAAACACTGGCACCAATATTGCCTGTACACGGAATTACATGGAAGAAGTGGAATATTTCAACCATAAAGATATCTTAGTTGGACACAAAAGAGACGACGATAATTCCAAAGAAGGTTTCAACACTATTCATTCAGGAAGGCATGAATATGCATTCAGCTCTGAGCCTCCACAGACACCACTTGCTACCTCATTCAAAGGCAGTCGTGGTGTGTGCACTCTTGTGTGAAAGCTGAATCTCACAGGCCTTGGCTACTAACAGTCACCTCAAAGAAGGAATTTACAGTCTCTGAGTATATAAATATGAACACTCCTTCATCACTATCACCTCAAGCAGGCACAGAAGAAAAGACGCTAGGTTGCTGGTTTTCTACCTGAGGTTCAATATCCGTAAGTGCCAAAATTGAAAGGAAGGGCTATACCACGGGTGAATGAACTCAGATATTTGCTGAGACTGAGAACTGCTCATCCCAAATGCTGGTGCCAAAGTCAGCCATTACCAAACACAGGCCTTCCATGAGGGAAGTAAAACAGTGCGTGGCTAACTTGCATGAGTAATCCTTGTCATGTGGAAAGAGAGACATGGAATGGCAAGTTGTTGAGAATTCCACCAGTTTCTCCCTCTGTTCTCCACTGTGGTATGATCTGTGTGGAATATTCGCTAATGGAATATGTGGATATTCCTGGAGCTATGGACTTATTTATTAATTTGCCACTTGCCATCAGCACCATTCCTCTCCATCTATTGGGTACCAGAGCCTCAAATGTAAGCAGGCAGCATAGCATGCATATAAACTGGCTCAGTTTATTCACTCCTGAAAGACCCGAAGCACCACCCAGCTATGCAGAAGTGGTAACAGAGGAACAAAGGCAGAACAATCTCGCACCATGAATGCCTGTGATGACTTCGGGAGAGTGCTCCAAGGACCACTGTTTGCATATATCCAGGAGTTTCAGTTCTTACCTCCACTTCTTTATTCAGAGATGGATCCAAATCCTGAGCAGTCAGCAGATGATAGACCATCGTGCCCCTCTCGTTGAAGGAGCACTTGGTTGAATCAGGTTGATGTGGGTTCCAATCTGTATCTCTTCTGGCTGAGGACAGAGAAGTATCCTGGAGACAAGTTTTCAGAGGAATTGGAATTGCTTTTGCCCAGAAAAATGGCAAATATGTGAAACAACCAGTGATCATCCTTTAGAAGCCTGCAGCCAACATTCTGGGGTTGCCCCAATGTGCTTGAAGAGCTGAGCTTTTCTCCTTTTAAAATGCAAAAAAAAAAAGAAAAAGAAAAAAAAAAAAAGCTGTAGTAACATTGAACTGCACAGTGTAAGCATTGAGCATGTACAAATTTTAAAATCAAAAGAAGAAAATCATGCCTCATTACAATGCGGTGCCTTGTACATGCCCAATGCTTACATTGCTCAATGCCTCCCTACCCCAGTCTTTAGTATTCAATACAAGCCGTCTAGATTTAAAATCCACACAAGCCACACAAAAAGGCAAGAAACAACTCATTCCCAAGTGGCCAAGCAATCATCAAAACCACACTCCGCCACTCAGCTCTGACACAAGTGTTTGTTAGAATTTTCTGATAGAAAATTTAAAAACAACTGTAATTAATATGGTAAAAGTGCTAACGAAGAAACTGGCACCATGCAAAATCAGATGAGTAATTTCAGCAGAGATATGGAAACTATAATATGAATAAAATGGAAATGCTAGAAATAAAAACTTTAGTAACAGAGATAAAGCATTCCTTTGATAGACTCATCAATAGACTTCATGTATCCAAGGAAAGAATCTTGCACTTAAGAAGGGAATCAATAGAAATTGCCCAAACTGAAATATAAGAATGGGGAAAAATAGAACAGAGCATTCAAGAACTCAGAATATCTATTCTATGTTATTAAACAATCTAGTACAGATAAAATTGGAATCTGAAAGACATACGTGAAGAAGTAATGGCCAAGAATATTCCAGAAGTTAGCAACAGACTGCAAACCACAAATGCAAGAAAATTGGAAAACATCCAACAGGGAAAATAAAACAAAACAACTTGGGTACATAATTGTCAAGCTATTAAAAACAAAAGGCTTCTTCTCCAGATTTCTATACTTTGTTAAGGAATTAAAGGAAAGGCCTTCTGAAGAAACCATAAAAGCCATTACTTTCTTTTGCAAAGGACAAAACTTAAACGAAGACCTAACTTAAACATAAAGATAAATTGACCGGCTCATATAAATGAAAAGTAAAAAGATATATTTTCTAATCCAGAGTATTTCTGGATTCAGGAATTAAATAGTATCATCAGGATTGAGTGATTCTGTCCCTAACATCTGCCTTTCACTCTACTGGGGCTCAGAAACCCATACGCCAAAATACAGCGCTTTGACGTGATGAACTCCAGAAGAAGCTTCAAGGTCTCTTTGACCTTCCCTCCTCTCCTTTTTCTCCCCAAGCACAAGATAAAGTTGTTCTCTGAAGTTTCTTTGTAAGCCTGAAGTATGGAACTAACATAGAAGAAAACAATTACCTCTAGTCTTCTCCCTGAGTTTTCCTTAACTGAAATCATATTGAAGGAAGAAAAATTGAAGTCTGCCAACCCATCTGGATAGACTTTTGTCACAAACCATTGTCTTCTCTGTGGGCCAAAAAAACTTGGTCTGAGGTCACTGTATGTTCTTCAAACCCATTGAATCTCCCCCAAAATTATTTACTACCCCTCTAAAATCATTCACACTTCCCTACTTCTCTTTCCCTTGATAAGAGTCAATAATCACCTGTATCCCAATTTGTGGTGGAGCAATCATTCTGTGATTCTCTCTCATATACCCTAGTAAATGTATATGCCATTTATCTCACTAATCTGCCTTTTGCTAGTTGATTTTTCAGTGAATCTACTGAAGGCAAGGAGTTAAGTATTCCCTTGGCCCCTAACTCTATTGGCCAATAGAGTGTGACACTGAAGGATCTGATACAGAATCAAAAACCAATGGTTACATCATGTCATAGATCCTCCACTTTGATC
The DNA here is from genome assembly GCF_047675955.1 of Chlorocebus sabaeus. NCBI lineage: Eukaryota > Metazoa > Chordata > Mammalia > Primates > Cercopithecidae > Chlorocebus > Chlorocebus sabaeus. Next base: position 2,768,628 of record NC_132915.1, on the reverse strand, counting down.
AAATATAGCTTTAAATTCTCTGGGAGTGATTCTTAACTAATGATGCTCATCAGAATCACATGGGAACAATTTCTGAAAACAGATTCCAAGATCATAGGAATACAAGAATAGTGCTTCAAGATGCACATTCCCAAAATCTCGTCATGGAATTCTGATGTCTTCCCTTTTTGTAAACTAGGTTTTTTGAACCCTGTTTACCTCTTAATGTCTATCCAAGAGAAGACAAGATAAAGACCTTTGAAATAATGCTTAAGATTTGCATAATCGGCCGGGCACGGTGGCTCACGCCTGTAATCCCAGCATTTTGGGAGGCCGACGAGGTCAGGAGATCAAGACCATCCTGGTTAACAGGGTGAAGCCACCATCTCTACTAAAAATACAAAAACAAAACAATTAGCTGGGTGTGGTGGCAGGCGCCTGTAGTCCCAACTACTCAGAAGGCTGAGGCAGGAGAATGGCGTGAACCCGGAAGGCAGAGCTTGCAGTCAGCCAAGATCGCACCACTGTGCTCCGGCCTGGGCAACAGAGCAAGACTCTGTCTCAAAAAAAAAAAAAAAAAAAAAAATTGCATAATCATAATCCCATGTTAATCATTGTCTAGCTCTGCAGATTCTATTAACAGTTTCCGAAAAGCAACCTGTTCTGGATATTATTACATGTTTAAATTAAATGAGCTCTCTTCTTTTAAAAGAAACAGAACCAAGAACCAATGGCTTTCAGAGAATGATGAACACTCCAACCATAGCCCCGCCAAAAGTAATGTGACATGAGAGTCTAGAAATTATTTTCTACACTGAAATAAAATGTGCATTACACTGGCAGTAAACTATTTCTAGATGCATGAAAGCATCCGCATAGCACAAATGCTTCGGCAGGTATCTCCTGGAGAAGAGCATCCCCAGATAAACGTACTTCCTCTGTAATGGGTGATGAGCAGGAGAATGGAAACACCTGAGCACCGGACTGGAGGTGAAAAGTCCTATGTGGGACTGATTAGATTTAGAATCCTGTAAGTTATGAGCCATTTATGAATCTCAGATTACCATATGTAAAACGAAGGGTTTTTAATGAATGGCTGCAATCTAGAGTTTCCATTCACAACTGTTCTTAAATGTGCTGATTCTAATTGGGGATAGAAAGACGAGCCCTTGACTTCCTCCCCAGTCCCCTGATTTTTGCTAGTCTGTTGCTTTTCTCTGTACTAATTTCTTCTTCTACAGTTTTTATAACAACAATGTTAGAAAGGCTAACTGGCTGGAGAAGTATGGCAGATAGAGTGAATTCCAACGGAAAGAGCCAATAAGAAGACACAGAGGAGTTGGCTGATGAGCACAAGGACCTTGGGAGCTCTAAACATGGCGGAAGTTTAGGTTGTAAGAAGGAAGGTTTAGCAAAAGGAAGACTTCAAGGGCTTTGTGGTCTGTGTTAAGGCACAGGGATAAAATGGAAACCATTACACTCCCTCTGCCTCTCCCGGTTCATGTGTCCAAAAATGACCAACTCAAGCTCCATTGTCTCTTGCCTGATGTCTTCCTTGGTCACTTGCTGGATATACTCTCCTGAAACAGTGACTTTGTCATTCTTTCATTTTTAAAAAGCATATTCCTAATGTAGAGAGTCTGGAGAGGAGCAATGGTAAAGGCAAGAAAACGAGTTTGCAAATTGTCGTAAATGATTCATAAAATAGATATTGATGTTGTTAATTGATGTTGTTAATTAAGGCAGTAGCCTGGGATAAAGAGGAGCCCATGGGTTTAAGAAATGTTAAGAAGGTAGAGTAAGCAGTACTTTCTTTCTTTTTTCTTTTTCTTTCTTTCTTTTTTTTTTTTTTTTCCGAGACCGAGTCTTGGTCTATCACCCAGGCTGGAATGCAGTGGCACGATTTTGGCTCACTGCAACCTCTTCAAGCAATTCTCCTGCCTCAGCCTCTCGAGCAGCTGGGATTACAGGTGCCTGACACCATGTCCAGCTAATTTTTGCATTTTTAGTAGAGACGGGGTTTCACCATATTAGCCATGCTGGTCTCGAACTCCTGACCTCGTGATCCACCCACCTTGGCCTCCCAAAGTGCTGGGATTACAGGCGTGAGCCACCGCACCCGGCCAGTACTTTCTTATTAACTGAATATTGAGGTAGAGGATGAGTGGCATGAGAGATAGTGAAAAAAAGCCCAGGGTAATTCCAGGTCTGACTTACGTAACTGAAGGGACATAACGCCATTTATTAAAACAAGGGTGTCTGCAAATTATTTGATTGAGGAAACAGAGAAAATGAGTTTAGTTTTGCATATTTGTTTTTGAGATGTTTGTCTCTGGTGCCTAACTATTTGTATAGCATTTGCTTAGGAGACAGAGCTGGCCAGAGATTTGGGGTTATCGCCAACTGAGACCAATAAGTAGTTTAGATCCTCACTATTCAAAGTGTAGTGTATGGCCCAGCAGCATGGACATCATTTGAAAGCTTGTTTGAAATGCATAATTTCATCCTTCATCCCAGATCTATTGAATAAGAATCTGCATTTTAAGATTTATATGTACATTAAAATTGGAAAGGACTTGTTTACATTACTCAGAGGAATGCATTGGGAAAAATAAGCTCAAGGATGGAACATGAGAGACACCAGCATTCAAGAAGCAGGCAGGAAGAATGGTTAGCAATGGAGACCAAGGAGGCACATTTAGAGACCTTAGAAGAGGGTGTGGAAAAACGGTATCATGGAAGCCAGGGAAAGACAGGGTTACAAGATGAAAGGTGTAAACAAGATGTTAACACCTGAAAATTCCAGTCAGATGAGCTCAGATCTGACTACTGAGGAAATGATGGCTTCAATGTTTATAAGAGTGCATAGACCCAAGGAAGTAGGTGGAGGCCTGACAAGGAAGTGATGGAAGACTTTTTTGGAGAAGTTTGGCCTTGAAGAGGTAATGGCCATGGCTGAGGGAGAGAGTGGGTGGGTAGAAAGCAAGGTGTGAAATGTAGAATTGTTTTTTCTCTTCATAGGAAAAAAATTGTGATCATGTTTATAAATTGAAAAGATTAAAAATACATGAAAGGGAAGACTGATGTTAATAATTGGACACCATCTTGACTATGACTGAGAAAACAATGTGAGGATGGACTGACATTGAGCAGAAGGGTTTTTCCCTCAGACAAGAACATGAGTGCAATCGCATGCAAATATGGGTAATGTCTTGATGTGGTTAGTTGGTTGTTTTAGAGCATGACAATGGAGAGACTTTCTGGCTGATAATCACATTTTCTTTGTGAATGAAAGGCAAGATCTTCTGAGGGGTGGTGAAGATATGGTAGAGCCCTGGGAGAAATGGAAGAGGATGCTGACAGGTCTGCAAAGCTGCTCTAGTGGCTGTAAATCATGAGCACCAACCTCACTCGGTGGGTGAATTCTTGTGGCAACACACAATAGCCCAGGGATAGGAACGGGAAGAGTCGTGGTTGTTTTGATCCAGTTTGAAAGTTTGAGTGTCATGGGTTAAAGCACGTGGAGACTGCTGACGAACACGATCAGAACCAAAGAGAATAAACAGAAGCTATGACGGGGAAACTTGAAAGAGAGTGGAGGGACTGGCAGGATAAATAGGATGAAAAGTGGACACAGTTTAGAGTTTAGAATGTAGAGGAGAATTATTTCTCAGTACTGGTACCACCTAGTGTGAAGTGGGTAAAGAGACCCGTGAGGAAAACTTAATATAACGGGATTTCAAGTTAGAATCCTGTCAGAACCAGTTTAGAAGTCATCTTCTAGACCCCAGTAGCAAGGAGACTTTACATCTGAGGCAGGAAAATCTCTGAAAGTATGAGTTCCAATTTTCTTGTTTCTCATCACCTGCCTTTTGAGTCATGTCTCTCAAAGGCAGGTGATGAGGACTTGGAGACACTTGGAGTTCAACGGTGCTGATCCACTCAGTTGCAGATAAAAATTCACTTCTTTAATTCTTAACCAATTAAATATGCAGTGAGCATATAGGGTACTCAAAATATATTTCAACAGTCATCAGAGCTATAAAGACAATTGAAATATAGGTCTTAATTCTCACAGTCTAAGAAGATAAGGCTAACAGATTTGAAAGACATACAAGAGACCACATAATTATGGGTAATTGCTAAATTATAAATATTGACTGTGCAGGTTATAGGAGGTTATAGGAGTTCATGTGATTAAGTAAATCAAGGGGAGGAGTGTAATCAGGGCATCTGTCCCCCTGACAGGTAGACTTTGAATGGGTAGTGGAAATAAGAATGGGCAGGCATCTAAGACAGGCCAAATGCCCCAAGGCATAAATGAACATGGTACATTTGTGTGGAAGAAAAAGGATGGACCAAATAGATCTGAGGTGCTGAGTTGAAGTATGTCAAATGATGTCTAAGGTCTAATAAGGTCAGATTATAGAAGGCTGTGCTAACCTAATGGAGAGAAAAGCTCACAGGTAATAAAATAAGGGAGTCATTAGGTCTAAGCAGAAATGAAGAAATAAAAACTTCCACCGATTATAAGCAATAGAAGATATTCTTTAAAAAATTAAATGCATAAAAATGAAAATATCTGCATAAGAAGACTAGAGCTACATGAGGAACACAATGAAGTTGGGAAATGTTGCAATGAATACCACCATTATGAGGACAACTCTATATTAAGTTAATAAATTATTTCAAAAAATAGGAGGAAATTCAAGATAAGTAAATATAGAAAAAACCTCTATTGACAAGATCACATGAGATAATGTAAATAGTTTAAAAAGTGAGAAAAATTTTATCTATCTAATAACCATAGACACGCAAGTTAACAGTAGTCCAAAGCACCATTTTATCTCTAATTACTCAAAAAATTGCGGTGAAAAGATAAGACTTTCCTGGCAGTCCTGTGGAGAACAGATGCACCACGTGCTACTTGTGACCTTGTAACCTAATGGGTGCATTCAGAAAGTAATGTACAGATGCTATATAATTGATAAAAATGTCATCTTCCTTTAATCAATATCTCACTCATTACCAGGAATTTATACTAAGACACTTTTTTTTTTTTTGAGACAAAGTCTTGCTCTGTCACCCAGGCTTGAGGGCAGTGGCGCGATATCGGCCCACTGCAACCTCTGCCTCCCAGGTTCACACGATTCTCCTGCCACAGCCTCCTGAGTAGCTGGGATTACAGGCACGCGCCACCACGCCCAGCTAATTTTTGTATTTTAGTAGAGATGGAGTTTCACTATGTTGTCCAGGATGGTCTCAATCTCTTGACCTCATGATCTGCCCACCTAGACCTCCCAAAGTGCTGGGATTACAGGTATGAGCCACTGCGCCCGCCGGCTGTTTTTTTTTTTTTTTTAAATTATGTTTACAAGATGTTCAACGTTACATCGAAAAAGTGAAAATAGCCTAAATATCCAAGAGTAAGAAAATTTTAACACCCAACATGAGGCGATAAGCTTCTGTTGTTATTAAATGTAATAAATATGAGCGTTTATCAAACATGGACATGACATATATACAGAAAAAGCAAGATATAAATCTATATGTTCAATAATATTGGACATGGGTAGCGTACATCTAAACATAGATAGAGAACCAAGTACTACAATATGGATGGGGAATGCAACCTTCCTTTCTCAATTTCAGATGCCTGAGGAGAGAATGCCCCCAGAGGATCACGGCATCTGAAGAGATTACTCTGGCATTCTACCAGGACCGTCGCTCCATTTTCTTCTCTTCTTTATTTTGGTCTGAAAAGCTCTTTTCCTACCTATTTTATTTTTCCTCCCTATTTTATTTTTCCTCTGTATAGTGCCAAAAGTATCTTCTTATTTCTGTTGAATTTTACACAGGATTTTATTTTAGGATGTAGTTTCAATCTCAATTTCTTGTTTTCCCAGCTCAACATGTTTTGTTTTTTTAAATTCATTTTACTTATTTTTTGTAACTCTGATTTTGAATCACTACTGAGGATGTCATAGTAACTGCATGTTTTTGTTTGTTTGTTTGTTTTTGAGACTGGAATCTCACTCTGTCGCCCAGGCTGGAGTGTAGTGGCATGATCTCGGCTTACTGCAAGCTCTGCCTTCCAGGTTCACGCCATTCCCCTGCCTCAGCCTCCCGAGTAGCTGGGACTACAGGTGCATGCCACCACACCCGGCTAATTATTTGTATTTGTAGTAGAGATGGGGTATCATCGTGTTAGCCAGGATGGTCTGGATCTCCTGACTTCATGATCTGCCTGCCTCAGCCTGCCAAAGTGCTGGGATTAGAGGCGTGAGCCACTTCTCCTGGCCCATAGTATGTTTTATAATTGTTCTGAAATCAAGTAATAAGATATTATTTTTTAATGAAGGTGAGATAAGTTTCTGGCAAATATAGAACTTGAGAATTAATGAAGTGTATACTTCTCATTTTCTACTCTAACCTTTTGAATTTAATACAATTTTAACATGGAATATTTCCTTGAAATTACAAGAGAACTTTGATGTTTGTTTCTGCATTCTGGGCTCCCAGAAACATGGTGTAGTGTGGTCTGACCTGCAAATCTTTGGAAATTTATAATAGGTTTCATTGTCTGATCTTAACCAAACCCCAATCCTTAATAACATAGCCCAGTAAATGTATATGGTTTTTTTCCTCTATTAAATGAATTACAATTCTCTGCTAGCTACCAGCACACGGAAAATTAAACAGAAAACCTTTCTTCCCTTATAGTCCATGAATTCTACCAGTGTGGAAGAGTGAAAAGAACCCAAGCCTTGGAGTTTTACAGCTGCAGGATCAGAAACTATAGTCTGTTTCACTACCCAAAATTAGGCAAGTTTTCTGGGGTCATCTAACCTCTATGACCTCATCTGTAACAAGAGGCTTCACTGTGGGTTAAGTGAGATAATGGGTAGAAATGGAACGGTCTGGGTCAGGCGTAGTGGCTCACGCCTGTAATCCCAGCACTTTGGGAGGCCAAGGTGGGCAGATCACCTGAGGTCGGGAGTTCAAGACCAGCCTGACCAACATGGAGAAACCCCATCTATACTAAAAATAGAAAATTAGCCAGGCATGGTGGTACATGCCTGTAATCCCAGCTACCTGGGAGGCTGAGGCAGAAGAATCGCTTGAACCTGGGAGGTGGAGGCTGCGGTGAGCTGAGATCATGCCATTCCACTCCAGCCTGGGCAACAGGAGTGAAACTCCACAAGACAAGACAAGACAAGACAAGACAAGACAAGACAAGACAAGGAAAGGAAAGGAAAGGAAAGGAAAGGAAAGGAAAGGAAAGGAAAGGAAAGGAAAGGAAAGGAAAGGAAAGGAAAGGAAAGGAAAGGAAAGGAAAGGAAAGGAAAGGAAGAAGGAAGGAAGGAAGAGAGAAAGAGAGAAAGAAAGAGAGAGAGAGAGAGAGAGAAAGAGAGAGAGGAAGGAAGGAAGGAAGGAAGGAAGGAAGGAAGGAAGGAAGGAAGGAAGGAAGGAAGGAAGGAATGGAATAGCGTGGTAGGGTGATTCCCAAACTGCTGCACATTACAATGACGTGGGAAGCTTTTAGAAACCCAGCTTCCAGATTCCACGCAACATCCATGAAGTCAAAATATTAGGCATGGGAACCAGGCATCAACATTTTTTAAAGATCCAAGATGATTCCATTGAGCAGCAAAATTTGGAAACCAGTGCCTAGCACAAAGCAGGTACTCCACAAAAGTCAACTTTCTTTATCTTTCAATTTGCCAGCTTTCAGGTAGCACTTCCTTATTTTCATTCCTTGAAATTCTGCAGCAGAGTGGCACTGCATAGGTAAATGCTACACTGACATCTTGCCACATGTCGTACTTTACTGCGGTGGAAGATAATGAGGAGCTCTCCAATACCCATTATTAAAGTCTCACACAAGTGTTTCATCCTATCCAGTCACATTTTTCAGCAGCTTCCAATTCACACTTTCATAAATGAGGCTGTTTCCTCTTCCTGTAACTTAGATGACATAGAAACAGACATGCCCTCAAGTATCATATTAGCTTTTTTTCAGAACTTCTTTAGTTTTCTAGTGAGGCATCTGTGCCTCCTAGAAATGCACTTTAGAGCCTGCTATATAGAAAAGTAAATTTCCTTACAACTGGTCTGAAGCATATGTATTATTCTTTTAGATCTGGTGTATCAAATGCCCATGGCACTAGGTATGCCTGTGTTTCTTTAATCTATAACGATCATTTCATACGATGTGCTGGCACCTTGCCCGGCACTCTCCTTTACCTATAGTAGGTTTAGCAGGCTGGGTAATTGCCCCTTTTAAAGTTGTCTGCACTGAACACTGCCCTGTGTGATAAATGCAAGTAGAAGCAAATCCTTGGGCGTATTACCCCAGACTTTTTATTATGCTCATATGGCCCTCTCATTGCCACTGTTTCTCACCAGGTTGCTCATTAGCCAAAGGTCTGGATCATTCATATTAGACAGTGACTTTCCAACCCATCAGACTCCCTTGTTCACCTTAAATATAGACCACACAGAGAAGAAACTGGGGATTTGTTTGCATGAAAGCGGACAGTGGCCATAACAAAAGCAATAAACAGAAATCCTAGAAATAGTGATGACAGAAGAAATGTGTGTTTGCAAACAGGTGAGAGAGAGCAGTTTGTGTTGGCACTGAAAGCAGCCAGAGGAAGACTCAGAGTGAGACAGAAGTTGACCCATGCAACGAACCTTCACCACTGACCAGTCAAAGAAAATGACTGAGGAGAGTCTCAATAATGTTAGAGGTTTATTTTGACAAGCTTAAGAATGCACCTGGGAAAAAGGGAACACAAAACTACAAGAACAATCTGTGATCCACGCTTTTTCCAAAGAGGACCTAGGAATTTTAGTATTTAAGGGGAAGAGCAGGCAGTGGGAGAAAGAGGAAGAAAAGAAAAAAGGCGGAGGGTAGAGAAAAGCAGCAAGCAGTTGCATTCTGTGGAGTCTTTGATCAGTGTCCACTGAATCCACATTTCACACGTCGAAGGGGTAGAGAAATAGTCAATTATGCATTTATCTCACACTCAGTGAATCTGCATTTTTATGTAAGATAAAATAAAGTAGAGGAAGTAATCAGATATGCATTTGTGAACCCAGAAAATCTGAGACAGGTCTCAGTTAATTTAGAAAGTTTATTTTGCTAAGGTTGAGGGCACATCCATGACACAGCCTCAGGAGGTCCTGAAAGCATGTGCCCAAGGCGGTTGGGACACAGCTTGATTTTTACATTTAGGGAGACATGAGACATCAATCAATATATATAAGAAGTACATTGGTTGGGTCTGGAAAGGCGGAACAACTGGATGCAAAGGCAGGAATACTCAAAGCTGGGAGGGGGCTTCCAGGTCACAGATAGGTGAGACACAAACAGTTACATTCTTTTCCGTTTCGGATGAGTCTTTCCAAAGGAGGCAATCAGATATGCTTCCTTTGGTGGGGGTTGGCGGGTGGGGGGAAATTTTAGTTCTGTCCTTTGTCCTTTGTTCCAGGATCTGTGAAGATAAGCTTTTCACTTGCATTATCTGGGTGAAATTCGACAGAACTGTTTTAGGGTAAAGATCTTGGGACCCACAAAGAATTTGGTTTAGAGCAAATTGTGAGGGAGGTATGTATCCTTTTAGATCTGTAGCTGTCTTATTTAGGAACTAAATGGGAGGCTGGTTTGCATGACCGAGTTCTTAGCTTGACTGTTCCCTTTGGCTTAGTGAGCATGGGGTCCAGAGATTTTATGTTCCTTTTACAGCACCCAGGAGGAACTGAGCATGAGCCTAGTTCTCACAGCCTTAAGGAGCACTAACTGAAGTGCTCAGTTAGCAGCATTTGAATTCATTATTTCACAGCTCATCCTTAACCAAATTATTATTATTATTATTATTATTATTATTATTATTATTATTATTATTTTTGAGACAGAGTCTTGCTCTGTCGCCCAGGCTGGAGTGCAGTGGCACAATCTCAACTCACTGTAAGCTCCGCCTCCCGGGTTCCCGCCATTCTCCTACCTCAGCCTCCCGAGTAGCTGGGACTACAGGCGCCGCCACCACACCCGGCCAAATTATGTTTAATATTATTCTAAAACTGGAGTTTTACCTTAAGCTCAGTATTTTGAGGTAATCTTAGCAGCAGGTGGACCTTAGCTCACTAAGAGCATCAGAGCTCTTAGTTACCTCACTCATCAGTGGCTTGGCTCCTCTTCCGGAAGCCATAATGAACTTCATCCATCAGTCCCCACGTACTCCTGTAAGCGCCAGCCCCTGTTCTTTGCTTCTGGGAAGCATCCATCTGGTCCTGTATTGCTGTCGTTCCTTTTCTGTCTGTTTTCCTATGCAAACCAATCTATCATTCTATTTTGTTGCCCCATTTCCAAGTCACTTGACCAGATAGATAAGCACCTAAAAACGGTTAAGTAATTTAAGTTTAAAAATTAGGAGCAGGAAATAATGTCAACCAGAATAGTAAGAAGATACTGAAGGTGGGACTTGTGGAGGGGTTGGTGTTGTGGACGTCTTTAAGACATAAGACTTTATTCTAGCAGTAAAAACAAAGGAGACACATAATGAATACAAGATTCTTTTTATCAAAGAGGAAACACTGTCATTTTCTCAGAAATCTAATACTATTCTAAGACTTAGGTCTAAAACGTATCGGGAGTGCCTTCTAAGTGACTGTGGAAAGAGTGAAATAGTAACCATATATTTTGAATGAGTGATTCTAGATCGTGGCTTCTATTTTTATGCCCACTCTTCTCCCTTTGTCTCTTGTAAACTCACTTATAACCAGATCATAATAATAAAACTAAAATGCAGAGCGGCCACACAGTATGTGACCAAGCACGCCAGCTCTGAGGCCAGACCTTTTGGTTGGGATCTCAACGCTATGTTAATTTCCTCATTTGAAAGACCAGGATAATATGGTCTTCTGAGAGGGGGTTGGTATTAGGGTGGACCTGGTAAATAGGGTGGACCATATAATTTATCATACAGATGGATGGTCTAGAAAGTGCAGTGATGTTTACTTGTCAAATTATTATCATGCTATTTTAACTATATTTTCTTATATGCTTTACTTGGAATCTTTAAATTAGCCTATATATAACTACAGTCTAAAATCCATAGTTCAGGAAAATCGTGGTTGTATTTTGTCCCTTTAACAAAACAAAGGGGCATTGGTACCTAAATCATTGACCCCTGCAAAAGGCAAGAGGTTGCGTGGAAGTAAAACATAATGCCTCCGACCTGCTAGTTCTTTACACAGTTGACCTAAGGAACATACAAGCTGGATATTTAGGTTGTCTCTTTTCATTGTTAGACCACTGAATAGCAAAGTACTTGGTCTGCATTAGATTTATTTACTTTTAAAAGGTTTTCAAGAAACTACGATTTAATAACAGGTCCTTGAATTTTTTTCATGAGCTGAAGTAATAACTATAGAGTATCTATTCATGTATCCTGGAAAATTCCTGATAAAAGCACCGCGTTTTCTTAATCAGTCTCCTTTTCTGTAGAATAAATTTCTGTTATGCTTCTTTATCGGTAAAATGACAAACAAATTAAGAAATAACTTCAAACTTAACAAAACAGAAGAAAGGCTTCCCTGAAGGTCTTGGAGAATCACATGAGATCAGATCATAACCCAAGGTCTGCCCTGAGAAAAGGGAAGAGCCATGGATCTGCCACACCTCCCTTCCTCTTGTCTAACCGGAGATGAGAAACCAAACTTAATCTTCATGATCTTACTATGTTAGCCTCATATGTAATCATCTTCTCTTTTGTCTAAATGGTTCTATTTTCACCTTCTAGTTAACTATCATATATGAGGCATATGAATATATTTCTCTCAGACCCCATTCAGAAGTCGTAAAGGAATACCTGATTAATAAGTCAAATATTTCTACATTACATGGAAGAAAGTGTGAAACAGTTAAGAGGATGCGTATTGGTCCCAAAGAGACCAGAATGTAAATCCTTACTGTATATTATCTATATGATCTGCACATGTCACTTACTTTTAATGAGTTTTAGTTTCCTCATTTACAAACAGTGTGACACTTGTCCCAAAGGATTGACTTGAGGATTCAGTAAGATAACAGATGTAGAGAGTGTCTTCACAGTGCTGGGCTCATGTCAGGCCCTCGATAAATATCAATCTGATTCCCCTTCTCCTGCCCTACTATCATCCTTCCGGCTCAGAGCAGCCAGAACTGGAAAAATAGGCTCCACCCAGAAACTATAACAAGATGATAAAGCAGAGTTGGATGGATCAGGGGTAATCTACTGAGTTATCCCTGTTTTAAACCATTGTGTTTGCTGCTGTGCATAGGAGAACTACCCCATGCTGAAGGGCAAGCAGAACATTTGCACAGTTGCTGTTGGGAACTTAAAGAACAGCAGTTCCTTTAACCAAGCCTAGGGCAGTGTGGAGATGAGGGCCAGGTGGGATGCAGGTCCCTCTGCTACAAGCTTGACTGCCATTGGAAGCTGGGAGACACCAAAAGGTGGCCCCAGGGGCTCTCTGTCTTCTTATGGTGACTAAAAAATGCACATTCCTGCATTGATCAAAATGGGTATTTTTATTACATGAAAATCTATGTACTTACTATCTGTGTTCTTCTCAACGTTCAACCGACTTCTCTACCTGATACAAAATGCAGGAGGGCTGTTCATGACTTCTTCCTCTCTTCCTCTTCTCCTCCTATTCTCCCTCTTTCTTCTCCCTCCCTCCTCCTTCCCCTCCTACTGATGTTTTTATTTCTATCAACAAAAATGAGAAAAATCACTTTCAGTACAAAGTAAGTCTGAAACTATATCAAAATAATTTAGATCTTTAGTAGACTGAGAAAAAAACACAAGAACTTTTTCAACTTGTACGAATAAAAATGTCAAGATTATTAACTCTGTTCCTTATTTTTAGTGAAATATAAAAAGGTTTATTGATAATTTCTGCTGAGCAAGATTACTTCAGATTTTATATCATCTAGGCCTTAAGATTTACTAGAATTTTAATGTATAATTCTAAAGATGTGCCCACAAAGCATCCCTTAGTGTTGTTTGAACAATAAGGGTACGTGCTACAAACACATGGAGGAAAACGTGCAGAGCTATTCGTGCAAGAAATTAGTGGCCATTTAAATTCCTCACTTATCAACAAAATAATAGATTCTTTCATCCTAAAGAGCTCAAGTGTATTTTAGGTCCATGCCGTAAATATTTAAAACTATCTCATCTCACTGAAAATTTCTGTAACACATGACCTTTGCAAAATTGCAACCTTTATTCTTCAAGTGAAGCTTGGTTTCTGCTGGTCACCACAATGTTCTTGTGGACATCATGCGTAACTGAGGTTGAATTGTAATTGCTAGCAGTGGAGAGAGCCTGCCGCAAATCAAGTCAATTGAATTTTGTGTTCACAGATGCTTTGACTTTTACAGAGTCTTATATTCCACTTTCAAGTGCATCATTCAGGACACAGGCCCATTTTCCATATCCCAGGTCACCGAACCAGTCCAAGACTATTTCAGAAACTTTCCTGAGTAGATAATATAGACCAACGCTAGGTTGTAAACTAAATATAAAATTCTTTTTTGTTGTTGTTGAGATGGAGTCTCGCTTTGTAGCCCAGGCTGGAGTGCAGTGGTGTGATCTCGGCTCACTGCAAGCTCCGCCTCCCAAGTTCATGCCATTCTCCTGCCTCAGCCTTCTGAGTAGCTGGGACTACAGGCGCCCGCCACCACGCCAGGCTAATTTCTTATATTTTCAGTAGAGACGGGGTTTCACCCTGTTAGCCTTTACTCCTTTAACCAATCACAAATTATAGAATCCCCAAATCCACCTACAACCTATAAAACCTGTCCTGAAGATAATCCCCCTTTTTGAGCTGAACCAATGTATACCTTCCATGTGTTGATGTCTTTGCCTGTAACTCCTGCCTCCCTGAAATGTATAAAACCAAACCAACCCAGCCACCTTGGGACCAGTTACTCAAGCCTTCTCAGGTGCATGTTTTCTCCAGGCCTCGGTCACTCCTATTGGTTCAGAATAAACCTCTGAACAATGTTCTCATTGTTCAGTTCCCACCTATGAGTGAGAACATGCTTTTAGTTTTCTGTCCTTGTGATAGTTTGCTCAGAATGATGCTTTCCAGCTTTATCCAAGTCCCTACAAAGGACATGAACTCAACCTTTTTTATGGCTGCATAGTATTCCATGGTATATATGTGCCCCATTTTCTTAATCCAGTCTATCATTGATGGGCATTTGGGTTGGTTCCAAGTCTTTGCTATTGTGAAAAGTGCCACAGTAAACATACTTGTGCATGTGTCTTTATAGCAGGATGATTTATAATCCTTTGGGTATATACCCAGTAATGGGATGGCTGGGTCAAATGGTATTTCTAGTTGTAGATCCTTGAGGAATCGCCACACTGTTTTCCACAATGGTTGAACTAGTTTACAGTCCCACCAACAGTGTAAAAGTGTTCCTATTTCTCCACATCCTCTCCAGCACCTGTTGTTTCCTGACTTTTTAATGATTGCCATTCTAACTGGTGTGAGATGGTATCTCATTGTGGTTTTGATTTGCATTTCTCTGATGGTCAGTGATGATGAGCATTTTTTCATGTGTCTGTTGGCTGCATAAATGTCTTCTTTTGAGAAGTGTCTGTTCATAGTTTTGATGGGATTGTTTGATTTTTTCTTGTAAATTTGTTTAAGTTCTTTGTAGATTCTGGATATCAGCTCTTTGTCAGATGTGTAGATTGTAAAAATTTTCTCCCATTCTCTAGGTTGCCTGTTCACTCTGATGGTAGTTTCTCTTGATATGCAGAAGCTCTTTAGTTTAATTAGATCCCATTTCTCAATTTTGGCTTCTGTTGCCATTGCTTTTGGTGTTTTAGACATGAAGTCCTTGCCCATGCCTATGTCCTGAATGGTATTGCCTAGGTTTTCTTCTAGGGTTTTTATGGTTTTAGGTCTAACATTTAAGTCTTGAATCCATCTTGAATTAATTTTTGTATAAGGTGTAAGGAAAAGATCCAGTTTCAGCTTTCTACATATGGCTAGCCAGTTTTCCCAGCACCATTTATTTAATAGGGAATCCTTTCTCCATTTCTTGTTTTTGTCAGGTTTGTCAAAGATCAGTTGGTTCCTAGATGTGTGGTATTATTTCTGAGGGCTCTGTTCTGTTCCATTGGTCTATATCTCTGTTTTGGTACCAGTACCATGCTGTTTTGGTTACTGTGGCCTTGTAGTATAGTTTGAAGTCACGTAGCATTATGCCTCCAGGTTTGTTCTTTAGGCTTAGGATCGTCTTGGCAACGCGAGCTCTTTTTGAGTTCCATATGAACTTTAAAGTAGTTTTTTCCAATTCTGAGAAGAAACTAAAAGACAGAAATGAAATCCACAAGCAGACTGCCCAGCGCCACACCCTGGGCCTAGTAGTTAAAGATCAACCCTGACCTAACTGGTTCTGTTATCTATAGATCACAGACATTGTATAGAAAAGCACTGTGAAAATCCCTATCCTGTTTTATTCTGATCTAATTACCGGTGCATGCAACCCCCAGTCACATACCCCCTGCTTGCTCAATTGATCACGACCGTCTCACACACACACCCTTAGAGTTGTGAGCCCTTAAAAGGGACAGGAATTGCTCACTCGGGGAGCTTGGCTCTTGAGACAGGAGTCTTGCTGATGCCCCCAGCCGAATAAACTCCTCCTTCTTTAATTCAGTGTATAAGGAGTTTTGTCTGCGGCTTGTCCTGCTACAACCTTTGCTGTTGTAACAAAATTTAATGATGCTCCCTGCTTCTATTTTTTTGCTTCCCTCTAACGTTTCCTTCATAGCAGTCTTTTAAAATTTAAATCTAACGCTGTCACCTTTTCTTAAATATCCCTACAAGGCTTCTTACCGCTTTCAGGGAAAAGTTTAGGCTTCTTAGTTCAGCACAGAAGATGCCTCTTGGTTAAACGTTGAGTAAATTAAATTTTGAGGTTTTATTAGGTAAATTAAAATCCTTTAACCTTTAAGAATTCTAGCATCCTAGATGCAATACCAAATCCTCTAGTACTTCCACCAGGGCGCCTCCCTCTGCCTCTATACTGACCCCATCCCAACTACTTAACGACCCATTGGTTGTCATAAAGAAAATAGAGACTGACAAGACTTAGAGACCCTTAGAATAATTTTATAACCTCTTCATTTTCAAAGTGCCTTGAGTGCAAGCTGCTCCATCTGAGACTTGACTCTTTAAAGATGAAGCTAATCATATCAGTGCATGTTCAGCCCCCTTGCTATCCAGCTCCTCGCCACACCGTAACATGCCACATGCTATAACCAGTGCCCTTCACAGGTACTTGGCAACGGGCAAAATAGGAGGATTTTGATACTTTCTAGAGGAGATTAAAAGTCATCAACATGCCCAGACAGGTTTTTCATCTGTTCTTCTGAGGGCAGCTGCAAGAGATTGCCTAAGAGACTTTATCTGCATAGTGACAGCCTTTGTTCAGTGCAGTTCCACCCCTCACCTTCCCATAACTTGTCCTATTCAGATTCCAAAGAGAATAATTTACAAACCAATTTCTGTCTCCCAGGTCCATTCAATTCTCCTGAAAACCATTTTACTATTCCTCAAAATTACCTGCACACTAATCTCCTCTCTTCCCTAGAATGCTATTTAAGCCTCAGCTGTCTGGCCCTTCTTTGAGTCTCATATTTATAAGGTTCTCATGTTGATGTACATATTTGCAAATCTGTATGTTTTTCTCCTGTTAGTCTTTTTTTTTTTTTTTCTTGAGATGGAGTCTCACTCTGTAGCCCAGGCTGGGATGCAGTGGCACGATCTCGGTTCACTGCAAGCTCCGCCTCCCGGGTTCATGCCATTCTCCTGCCTCAGCCTCCCAAATAGCTGGGACTACAGGTGCCCACCACCACACCGGGCTAATTTTTTGTATTTTTAATAGAGACGGGGTTCCACCATGTTAGCCAGAATGGTCTCCATCTCCTGACCTTGTGATCTGCCCGCCGTGGCTTCCCCAAGTGCTGGGATTACAGGCATGAGCCACCGCGCCTGGCCTTTCTCCCGTTAATCTATCTATTGTCAGTATGTTTTGGCAGGATGACTCAGTTTTCACACCTCCAGAGGAAAAGTTTAAACTTCTCTACATGTATTACTCACAATTTTAGCCATGGTCTCCTAATCATTCCAAAGTCTATGTGCCTGTATGATTCAAATAAGCTTGATTCTTCGTCTCCTTGCTCAGCACACAATGGAAAATAATCTATAACTCATATTAATAAGTTTCATTTGTAAATGGGAATCATAGAGAAGACCTTTAAAACTAGCCCTAAATGTGAGGCATTAGATCAGTCTAGAGTCATTTACATTCTAATAAGTCAAAGTTATCTCAATGCTGTATTAATAGTTAGGTTTGTTTTACCATATTTAAAGAAGAAGATAAAAATGGAATTGCATTCCGATTTTTTTCATTAAAGTTAATTTAACCAAATTTCATAGCTTAAAGGCACATAATTCAACTATCTAGATGTAACAGTGAAATACAGTTTCTGAACTGCTTTGACTAGTAAACAAGATATATTTCTTAATTCCACTTTCATTTTACTTATTTAGTCTTCAGGCTATATAACAGTAAGGGAAAAACAATATAGAACAAACAACGGCATTCTCATCTCAAGGCACGAGCATTTCCTATTATCATTCCCAGCGGGGATGTCACCGAAGCAAGTTTTAGGTCAACAGGCTTTAATTTGTTTTTACTTCTTTTGAAATCAAATCATAGGGGTTTTTAAAAATAAAATGAGAAGTATACGGAAATAAATCATATGTAAAATTATAGGTTAGACATCGAGCTCAAATGTTAAATAAGACAGAATGAGAAAATCAGTTCTCCCCTGAGATTAAGAAAGGTGAGAAAAATGTACCACCACTAGGAGGATGGTGGAGACAGGCTTCCTCCTGCTTCGTTTCATGTATTTAACAAACCTGTCCTGGCTACTATGTGCCAGACATTGATCTATGCACTTTAGAATATTAATTCACCTTTATAGCAACCAATGAGGAGGTTTAGATATTATTATTGTATCCATTTTTAGATGGGAAAAGGAAAGCCATAGAAATTAGCAGACTTTCTTCAAGTCACATGCTTAATAAGTGGTAAGTGGCAGGGCAGGGATCAAATCCCAGGTGTCTGGCTTCAGAATTGTCTCAGCCACTGGGCCTTGCTGCCTCAGTATCACTTTATAAAATCACTAACTGGGCACAGAAAATATGCCTGAGTATGGAATTTGCAAATGTTTTATCCAAGTCAGTAGCAAGGCTTTTCATTTTTGTTCCAGTGTCTTTTGAAATCCAATTTATTAATTTGTTATTTTACAGACTGTGCTTTCGTTGCCTTAGCCAAGAAATATTTGACTAACCCAAGGTCACAGAGACTTGCTTCTGTTTCATTCGAGAAATGTTATAGTTTTAACTTTTACATTTAGGTCTATGAACCATTCTGAGTTCATGTTTATATATAATGCAAGGTATGGATCAAAGTTCATTTTTTTTTTTGTATATCTAAAAGTTCCAGTACCATTTGTCACAAGGCTGTCCTTTCTCCACTGTACTGACTTGGCACTTTTGTTCAAAAAATTGTCTATGTATATGGGATTCAAGAAGTATTTTTATCACATTTTATAGGAAAATGGAGGTGTTGGTGAAAAAAGCCAAACTCTGTAGAATATTTAAAGAAGTTTATTTTAAGCCAAATATGAGTGACCATGGCCAAGGCACAGTCTCAAGAGCTCCTGAGAACATGTGCCCAAGGTAGTCAGGCTACAGCTTGGTCTTATATATTTAGGAAGACATAAGACATCAATAAATATATGTGAGTTATACATTGGTTCAGTCCAGAAAGGCGGGACAACTCAGAGTGGTGGTGGGGGATGGAAGGTGGTTGGGGTTACAGGTCATAGGTGGATTCGAAGATTTTCTGATTGGCAATTGGTTGAAAGGGTTAAGTTACCATCCAAAGGTTTAGAATCAACAGAAAGGAGTGTCTGGGTTAACATAACGGGTTGTGGAGACCAAGGTTCTTCTTATCTAGATGAGGTCTCATAGGTGGCCACCCTTAGAGAAAAATAGATGGTAAATGTTTCCTATTCAGATCTTTAAAAGGTGCTAGACCCTCAGTTAATCTCTTCAGGATTGGGAAGGCCTGGCAGGGGAAAGATCTAGTTATGCTAACAGAGGTTCTTTTTTTGTTTTTCCTGAGACGGGGTCTCACTCTGTTGCCCAGGCTGGAGTGCGGTGGTATGATCTCGACTCACTGCAACCTCTACCTTCTGAATTCAAGAGATTCTCCCACCTCAACCTCCCAAGTAGCTGGGACACCACCACGCCCGGCTAATTTTTGTATTTTTTAGTAGAGACAGGGTTTCACCATGTTGGCCAGGCTGGCCTCGAACTCCCGGCTACAAGTGATCCACCCACCTCAGCCTCCCAAAGTGTTGGGATTACAGGCGTGAGCCACTGTGACCAGCTGGAGATTGTTTATAGGTGCTAATCTTGCCCCACGAAAGATGACTCCGCAGGGCCATTTCGAAATATGGCAAAGACACATCTTTTGGGATAAAATATTTTCATTTCTTTCTTTATCTGTCATGTAGTAT
The DNA here is from genome assembly GCF_047675955.1 of Chlorocebus sabaeus. Classification (NCBI taxonomy): domain Eukaryota; kingdom Metazoa; phylum Chordata; class Mammalia; order Primates; family Cercopithecidae; genus Chlorocebus; species Chlorocebus sabaeus. Next base: position 2,748,976 of record NC_132915.1, on the reverse strand, counting down.
TATACTAGAGTTGGGTTGAAATGTGGTATCTTATTGTTACAAAGGTTGTGTTTTGTCAGTGTTATGATCTCTGTTTTAGTGTTACTGTTGGTGGGTTGTACCTGAACTCTCCCTGAGCTGGCCAGACCTTGTTTTTCAGGTTTCTTTGGGCCCCCTTGGCTGACAGAGGGGTCCATTTTAGTCAGTTGAAGGCTTAGAATTTTATTTTTGGTTTACAAAGGCATAAGACTATTCATTAACTCACCGAAGTTCACACAGAAACTAGACTTCCATCGGATCCCAAATCCATCTCTTCTCTGTGACTTCAGCAAGCTACTGAACTCTGCTTTTCTGTTTCCTTAAATATAAGATGAGAATGAGTTCCAGTCGCTACCCGGCTGTCTGACCAAGCTCACTTCTTCCCGATTTTCTATTGACTGATGTTAGACAATTCAGGCCTGTGTCCTGGTTTTCTTTTTTTAATATGAAACCTCCATTCCTGTACCTGAGACAGAGAGGACTGAACCAAAGTGGACCCTGACCAGGGGGAATTGAGACACCGTGTAGCCTCGGCTCCTCACGATGCCTTTCCAGGAAGTGACCTGAGACACCACAAATGGGTTATTCAATGGGAGATGCTGAAGTAGGCCCTGAAAAACGACTCCTGGAACCAAGGCTGCCCTTTAGGAGCCATCATGATGGAGACTCACAGAAAGGAGTAATCAGAAAAGCCTCTTTGCAGAGACACTAAGAGAAAGGGGTGGCCACTTGGAGAGATGCTGAGAAAAGAAACCTCAGCTCTTGGACCTCAGTCTTCTGTTCCAAACACTTAAGAGGCTGATAGTCAGCTGTCTCCTATATTTTTGTAAGTTCACTTCATTTTTTACTAGAAGTTAGTTTAAAGGAGTTACTGTCTTATGATGAAATGATCCCTGAGATGAAAGGTTTCTGCAGACTAAATATGTTTAAATAAGGAAATATTTAGATTGAACAATATAAAATTGCAGATACGTGACTATTTTTAATTAAAATATTTAAATAAAATAAGCAATGTCATCTGCTTGAATCTAGCATATATTGCAGTGCTTAGCACAGTACCTGAAAGCATCAGTTCCTCACTAGCCTGGCCTTGTTAGAGCTTGTCTTCATTTGAAATGTTGGTATATTGCTCATAATGAATTTTTTGCATTCATTTTGATATTTTAATATTATGTTAACTATCTTAATGACTGAATTTTTTGGTGACTTCTCAGTTTTGCACACCAAGCAAATGAGACAGTTGCTCACCTCAGTCCTGGCCGCTCATTAATAGTGTGTTTGTTGTATTATTGAAGTTACTCATGGAAAATAACTGGATTGCAATGAACCAGTCCTTTCGTAATCAGTGTATTTGATTCATTAGAAGACAGTCTTAGAAAGCACTCCACACTCTGATGATGGAAAATTGCCCACATATCAGTACTCACACAAGATATACAAGTTTTTTGGGGTTTTTTTTTTTGAGTTTCAAGCTGTCAAGTTGTGAAAGAAAGGATATATTTTTAGAATGTGGCTTTAGGGAGGAGTTGAAGAAGAACAAACATTAATTTAGTGTCTGTTCCCTGCTAGGCACCATTTAGGTAAATTACAGATATTAACTCATTGAAACTCAGAGCTACTCTGAAAAGTGGGTGCTGTTATTCTCACTGTAGAGACAAGAAAACTGATTATAATGAATAAATCAAGATCACATAGCAAGTAAATGACAGACATGCAGTTTGATGATTCTAAATATTTTCACAACACCACGCTGTCTCTCATTTAGTTTAGAATAATTTTGTGTCACTCTAGATTATATTTTACACTTTAAAAATCCTAGGAGCCCTAGAGACTATGGTAAAACTGTCAGGCCTCTGAGCCCAAGCCAAGCCATCGCATCCCCTGTGACTTGCACGTATACATCCAGATGGCCTGAAGTAACTGAAGAATCACAAAAGAAGTGAAAATGCCCTGCCCCGCCTTAACTGATGATATTCCACCAAAAAAGAAGTGAAAATGGCTGGTCCTTGCCTTAAGCGATGACATCATCTTGTGAAATTCCTTTTCCTGGCTCATCCTGGCTCAAAAAACTCCCCCATTGAGCAGCTTGTGACTCCCACTCCTGCCCGCCAGAGAACAACCCCCCTTTGGCTATAATTTTCCTTTACCTACCCAAATCCTATAAAACGGCCCCACCCTTATCTCCCTTCAATGACTCTCTTTTTGGACTCAGCCCGCCTGCACCCAGGTGAAATAAACAGCCTTGTCGCTCACACAAAGCCTGTTTGGTCGTCTCTTCACATGGACGCGAGTGAAACCGAGTAGCTGAGATTACAAGCCCCCGCCACTATGCCCAGCTAATTTTTTTTATTTTGTATTTTTAGTACAGACGGGGTTTCACCATGTTGCCTAGGCTGGTCTCGAACTCCTGAGCTCAGGCAATCCACCCGCCTCGGCCTCAAAAAGTGCTAGGATTACAGGCATGAGCCACTGTCTCTGGCCTTATCTTTTAAACGGAGTCAACTGCCAGGCTACTGTGTACCTTCGCATTTGTAAGTCATAAGTGTTCATACACAGCCATGAGATGCAGAGAGGAAGCTCTTCCACGGATTCATTCAGGCATTCACTGAACGAATACCTGAGACCTCATGCTGTGCTAGGCCCTAAGAACATGACAGATTGCTCCTGCCCCACAGGACCTACTTACAATGTAGGGAGACACTGGGTGTTGAAACAATTTGCTGGCCACTTAGAAAATATGTCATGTTTGGACTCCTGTGTCTCAACTCACCTCAAAACCACTCCTGGAAGCGTATGAGCATGAATGTGAAAATTAAAACATAAAACAGCTAGGAAAAAGTCAAAAAAAAAAATCCTTGTGGCCTACATGTGGACTTTCTAGACATAATACTGAAAGCTAGAAACCATAAAGAAAATACTGTAACTTATAAGTTCCCTTGACCACGGAACTCTCCCATCTGAACACTAGTAAAGCATGTGCACAGATTCACGACTCATCCTGTCATCGTTTTCCTTATCAGCACCAGCCCTGCCAACTGTTACAAAAACAAAACTTGTCAGCACAATTTTTAATTGCTGCAACTTTTCCATTTTGAAAATTCAGGTTCTGCTCTTCACAGTGTAGCATCAGTCTGAGTTGCTGCTTACCATGATCACACCAAGCCAAGAGGACGAAGACTTCTTCCAATTTATTCTCCAGACTACTGTGAAAATAGTCATCCTAGCCGGAGAGAAAGAAGAGCACGTGCATTTCAAAGAAACTTAACTGGAGTCACTGGAGACTTCAGAATGTCTTGTCACGTTCTCATTTCCTCAGTAAATGCAGAATAATAAGCATGTGGCTGCAAGCTTTGGCAATGAACACAGCCTAATCAAAGTTCATGGAAGTCAGGCAGGGCCTCCAAAGAATGTCTAATATTTGCACTGTCATTTTAATACGTTCGAAGGGCTTCTACACATTTAACCTCAAGAAGCACAAAGGCAGGAGCCCCTAAATTAAGTTCAAGAAGACATCTCCCCCCCTTGAGTGACAGGTGGGTAGAGAGCACTGGTGACACTGTCATTCCCTCCCCAACAGCCCCACAGAAATGCAACACCAGTCATATCCAACCCCGACGGCTCATCCTCCTGTCTTTTCTGTCTCAGTTAATGAAATGGCCATCTCCTCAAATCCTCAAGCCAGAAACCTGTCATTGTTTCTCTTTCCTCTCTCCTGAGTTCTCACAGCCGCTCTACCTCCTGAATACAATCCATGTTTCAGCAGCTCTAAACCAGACTCTGGGCTCTGAGCCAGCATCACCTGTAGTGGGATGTAGTGGCCCCCTAAGGAGTTTATATCCCCCAACTCCACCTACAAGCATTAAGAGTGATCGTTTGAAAATGTAAATCAGATCATATCACTCCCATGCTTCAAGCTCTTGGAATGTTCCCCTGGCCACTTCGAATGACAAACAAATTCCTAGTGGTGGCCTCTAAGACTCTACATGATTTGGTCCTGACTGGGTTTCTGACCTTTGTGATCATGTAGCTACTAAGCAACACTTTAACTGATTATCTGTAGAGCCCAACAATGGATTATGGAATATTATATATAGTTGAGAACACTAAGATAATATTTAGAGAAATACACACACCTACACAATACACACATGCATATATACATATATATACACCTACGATTATATGTTAGAGAATGCATATTCTCATACCATCATAGGAAGCACATAGTGTCAGCCTCCTTGCTGTCACATACTCCCCGTTACAGAAAGCGCCCCAAAGCAATTGTTGCCGTCTTCTCAGGGCACTTCAGAATCCTTGGGAAGGATATTCACTTAAACGCTTTCCATTTGGGCAATGGATGATATCTTAAGAGGGTTAAAACACTTGTCAACTACCACTTACACATATTTTTTCCTAAACTTCATGCTCTTCAAAAATAAGAAAAAAAAAAATTAAGAACTATTCTTATCTTCAAGAAGACAAAGAACACGGTCTGCCTGAATCGTGAATTCAAAGGTATATTCTCTCATTCAAATTACTATTTCTATTGTGTAGAATTTCTCCTCTCATTCAAAGGAAAGAAAAGTGAATCTTCTCATAGGGAGGGATGTGTAGCATTTACGTTCTGGAAAAATCCTCTGTGATGAGCCGCATTGTGCCTGTGATGCCCACACCCTTCTCAGGATGTGAATCGCAGAGTTCATCGTATCAGCGAGCCAAGAAGCTTGGGTATGTTTGCCAATGACTTGAATACACAAGAGTGTGTGTTTTGGAAATTATATTGAACATAATGTTCATTTTGGAAAGCACTTACTCTGTGCCAGACAGTGTGCTGAATCTTACTCGTGAATCATCTCTTAGCTCAAGACTTTTTTTTTTTAAATGAGATTTATATTCTCATTTTACATGCAAGATGAATGAGCCAAGTTTAGAGATTGAGCAACAGGTCCCCAGAAACAGGCGCTTACAGTCTGTGCTCTGCGGCACCCATGAATTAGGATATATTGAAAACTATGTAGAGGCAACAAATGCACAGTACCTCATATAACTTGTTGGGGACCAGAACATGATACCCCCAAATATGGTGCCTTGGCAACTGAGGAAACTGCAGAACAAGAAAGTCACTCCGACCTCGTCCCACCTTTCTGTGTAAAACGTAAACCATTTCTCTGACCCTCCTCACCTGAAACTAGGTTGTGAGACCCTCACTCCAGAGGAGTCTGCCCCATTCCCAGGGGAAGGAATGCTAGTCAGAAAGGCTGAGGAGAGGCCAGGCGCGGTGGCTCACGTCTGTAATCCCAGCACTGTGGGAGGCCGAGGTGGGCGGATCACGAGGTCAGGAGATTGAGACCATCCTGGCTAACACCGTGAAACCCCGTCTCTACTAAAATACAAAAAAACTAGCCGGGCGAGGTGGCGGGCGCCTGTAGTCCCAGCTACTCGGGAGGCTGAGGCAGGAGAATGGCGTGAGCCCGGGAGGTGGAGCTTGTAGTGAGCCAAGATCACGCCACTGCACTGCAGCCTGGGCAACAGAGCAAGACTCTGTCTAAAAAAAAAAAAAAAGAAAGAAAGAAAAGAAAGAAAGGTCAAAGAGAATCTGAACAAACAAACCTTTCTAAGTTCCCCCCAGTTTATTACCATTACATCACACCCTTTCATTCAATCACAGTTCTACATGACTGTTCATTCTACATCAAACCTAAGCGTACAAATACGCACTTTTCTCTAGATCTTCATTTCTGAAACCTCCCATGCCATGCAAAACTTTAGTTAAATAAATTTTTTATGTTTTTCTCTTATTAATCTGTCTTTTGTTATAAGGTGTCAGTCATGACCCTTGTGATGGGTGAGAAAAAGGTATTGCTTTTTAACCCCTACAAAACCCATAACATTGGAGCTCAGGCGAAGCCTTGCCCCTCAAAAAGTAACATGCTAATTTCTTTTCATTGGGTTCGGGGTATGTTACCATAAAATATGGTACCTTGACATTTGAGGAAACTGGAAGAAGATCACTCTATGACTCTCCCTGATCCTCCTTCCTAAAAGCATGTCCTAAAACCAAGGATGGATTTTCTGACCTTCTCTGAAGTAGGTCATAGGACTCTCATTTGAGAGGTTCTCCCTATACCCAGAGGAAAGGAGCACCCTTATCTCTGAAGACACAGGGACACAGAGAATAACCTGCACAAAAGCCTTGCTAAGTTTCCTTCAGTGTGTTACCATGAGGTCTATGCACCTTGTCCAGTTATATTTTCTTCATGACTGTGCATCAAATGTAGCATAAGAAATACATGGGTTTTCTTTTTTCTTTCTTTTTTTTTTTTTTAGATGGAGTCTCGCTCTGTTGCCCAGGCTGGAGTGCAGTGGCACATCTCAGCTCACTGCAAGCTCCGCCTCCCAGGTTCACGCCATTCTCCTGCCTCAGCCTCCCCAGTAGCTGGGACTACAGGCGCCACCACCATGCCCGGCTAAGTTTTTTGTATTTTCAGTAGAAACAGGGTTTCACGGTGTTAGCCAGGATGGTCTTGATCTCCTGACCTCGTGATCCGCCCGCCTCGGCCTCCCAAAGTGCTGGGATTACAGGCATGAGCCACCACGCCTGGCTAATACCCTGGTTTTCTACTTCTTTAGTTCTTTATTTTTCATGAAGTCTCCCTTGTCATGTAAAACTTATTAGAAAGTTTTATGCTTTTCTCTTGCCTATTTGTCTTTTGTTATAGGGGCCTCAGTCACGAACGTAGCAATGGCTGAGGAAAAGACATCTCTTTTCCCCTGCACTTTTAACTATTCATAACAGGAAAAAAAAAAAAAAAAAAAAAAAAAAAAAAAAAAAAACCTCACTTTGACAAGCACACATTGAGGTCTCTCCAGAGAAGGAATCAGAGCCTTAATTTGTTTTGTTCTTTTAATTGAGATCTTACTTCTAGCCTAGATCAGTCCCATTCTTTCTGTTTCTCTGGTCCCAGACCTCTTTATTTTACCTCACAACTAGTTTACCAGCTCCCTTAGGGTGACCCATCGTTACCTTTCCTTTTTAATCTTTCAGCTAGCCTATTGTCAATGACCCCCAAAGCCTGGAAGAAAGCTCTGCCCATTGTCGCTCTCCTGCTCTTGACATATCTGACATTGTTTCTGACTATGCTATTTTCTTACATGCTTATCAAAACAGGCCTGATTTCCAAACAACAAGAAACACTGAACTAATACATTAAGACACGGAATTTGTGCAGATGCTTTATAGAGAAACAATTACATTCACAATGTCAGTATTTTATGGTAAAAGTAAGGACTGTGCCTGGGATCATGAGGGATGCTGGTCTATTTCTCCATTTCACTTGGGATAGCCACACTCACTGGTTAAGCTCTTGAACAATTTCCTTGTGAGACAGAACCTTTAAGAACGATGTAGGCTAAGATGAGAAATGGAAACCAGCCAGTTCACTGACCTTAAAGAATACGAACAAAAAACTGGAACACCTGCTTCTCCTTTGGCAGGCACAGCAGCTGTGCGCAGCTCTGGCTCCTTGGTCTTCCCACCCATCAGCCACCCTAAATAAACAGAACACAAAATTGGGAAGGGCTACAAGCACAGTGAGAAAACTCACTTAAGCCTATCATTCTTTCTTATGCATTTGTTTTTTTAGAATAAAATTTTAAAATGTTCTCTTATGTAAAATATTAAAAGGAGGAAGAGATTTTATTTACCGTAAGCAGCTGTTGAAGACGAGAGAACGATTCCATGTTAACCGGATCTTATCCTTGAGAAAACAGCAGTGTTGGAAGTCTCTGGCATCTTACTTGGGAGGCTGGTAACACGTTTAATTCATCGTTTCAAATAAAGTTTTTATTGAAACTATTTTTTTGTTGTTGTTCATTAAACATGTATAGAATCCTATGTAAAAGCAGAAAGTATTCTGTTAAAAGAAAAATGGGGCCAGGCACGGTGGCTCACACCTGTAATCCCAGCACTTTGGGAGGCCGAGGTGGGCGGATCACAAGATCAGGAGATCCAGACCATCCTGGCTAACATGGTGAAATGCAGTCTCTACTAAAAACACAAACAAAATAGCCAGGCGTGGTGGCGGTGCCTGTAGTCCCAGCTACTCAGGAGGCTGGGGCAGGAGAATGGCGGGAACCCAGGAGGTGGAGCTTGCAGTGAGCTGAGATCGGCCACTGCACTCCAGCCTGGGCAACAGAGCAAGACTCCGTCTCAAAAAAAAAAAAAAAAAAAGGCGGGTGGGGGGAAGTGGACCCGGAGGCCCGTGGTAGGGGGCTTTGCACAAGGTCTGCTGTCTTGTTCTGGTGCCTCTTTCAAGCTGTGGGCCACTTGGAGTGCAGACTCTACAACTGACGAGTTGTTGACTAACCACCTTGAGGTCATCTCTGGGATTTTGCAGCTGGGGCTCCGTGCTTGGTCTGTCTTAAGGTTAGGCCCTGGAACTTCTAAATCAGCACATAATTAGATACGTTATGTGCTTCGATGAATTAGATAAACGTGTGTCGGCTATACAAACCTACGGCTAGATAAATGCGCCTGGGGTAAAGGAAAATATGGTGAGAAAGGGAAGGAAGTGGGGTTTCAAAGTATCTTTCAAGGCTATATTTTAAGACTAAGGAAAAAGGTTTCTAGAGATTGTTTCAAGGTTTCAGCTTGAGACTGGGAAGAAAGGGAAAAGGAGAAATAAGTTTTGAAGAGCCTTTTCAGGCTGGGCTGTTTGGTTACACTACTTAGGAGTTGGAGCAGCTGCCTCCAGATTTGTGTGCACGCCTCTGCCCCTTTGTTCTCTTGGCAGGGCCATAGAACATGCCTGCGTCCTTATCCTGCCCATAATCAAACCTCAGCTCCTGCAACTGCCCCCATAAACAGGCACTTACAACCCACACATTCTGTGTGTCTTTATGTCAGCTATCCCATTCTGTTCTGTGTTACAGCTATTCGCGTACATGATTTTCTCCCCTCTACATCTTGTACCTTACTTTCCAGCACAGGATCCCGTCCATAGGTGCCTATCACAGTGCCCAGCACGTGACACACCTTTATAGTAGGTAGTCTATCAATACTTGAAAAATTACGAATTATTCTGAGAGGAGAAAGTGTGACATTGCTCTGGTGGCAGGACTTCTCTTGGAAAGAGAGGAAGAAGAAAGTTTCGCTCTGAAGGATAGGGAAAAATAAAGAGAAACTGATGTAGAGAAAATGATTTTTTTTATTGAGAACAGATCAGATACAATGATGCTGCAGAAATGATCTTGCTGACAATTATTATTAACCACATGTTGGTTTAATGTAAAAATCACTGTCCACAGACTTTCTAGAAAAAGGAACACAACATAATTGTATTTGGCAGTTCAGCCCAACTTCTTTAATCCTATGACCTTGATAGCTTTGCCCACAAAATATATTTTTTCTTTCAGTTGTCTACCTATTTTTCAACTCTTTTTGAAAGTCACAAGACCCACTCTACACTAGTGAATCATACAACCGATGTCGAGTTGAATATCATTTATGTGATGAATTTCTGTCTTCCTTTTCATACGATTTCATGACGTTATATCTTACTGCATCCAAGTTTTATCTGTAGCTGTGCATGCTGGCCGATAAAACATTAAATAAAATATGTGGTAATATCTAAGTCTGTTGCCATCATTTATGTGGGTCTTTTTCACTAAAAAGTGATTAACATTTCTTTCAACATGTTAGCTGTATACTTTTATTTATTATAACATAATAAATTCACCCATTTGAGCCACTGAGTCACATTTCTTCAGCCTATGGAATACATTTTATAGAGCTATTATTCTCAGAGTAATAAGTTCGTAGAGAACTGGGATGGGCAGCTGAAACATGTGTTACTTAACACCATGAGAGAGAAAAGCATGAAGCACTAACTTGTATGCCTCTGAGTATGTGGCCCCACCGAACATGAGGGGCACCAAGGGCACGTCTCCCCTGGCACGATTCCTCTCCGTTCTGGGGGACCTGGAGAAGAGGAGGTAGGGGAGGACGCTGGTGTGGCTATACAGTGTTTCTCACAGTGAGAAGATACCAGTGCAACACTTTTCAAATCGCTCCCCATATCACTTCACTTTTCTTTTTTCCTACCTGATGCCCTGTTCTGGGACAATGGCTGCAACTGCAGGTGCCAGAAATAGGAATGCCCCTGAAACAAGAATCTGTCACTATACTTCTAAACTTTGATGTCACAATTCCTAAGAAACTGGTAGAGGAGATTGTACCTTCACCCGCTCTGACAAGGCTGGAGTTGACAGGGAATGCCGCTGTACTGCCTAGTGGTCAAGAGAGTCGGCTGGTTCTGTACCGATGTAACCCTGCCCCGCAGGCATGGGAATGGACGCAGAGGCACTTGCTACACTAGTGTTGCTTCTGGCAATCCAAACCAGCACAGGGGCCTCACCTAACATCCCTTCTGAAGGTAGAAAGTTAAAACTGGCCAGGTGTGATGGCTCACACCTGTAATCCCAGCACTTTGGGAGGCCAAGGCAGGCAGATCACGAGGTCAGGAGATCAAGACCATCCTGGCTAACACCATGAAATCTCATCTCTACTAAAAATACAAAAATTAGCCGGGCGTGGTGGCGGGCGCATGTAGTCCCAGCTACTCGGCAGGCTGAGGCAGGAGAACGGCGTGAACCCGGGAGGCAGAGGTTGCAGTGAGCCCAGATCGAGCCACCGCACTCCAGCCTGAGTGACAGAGCAAGACTCCATCTCAAAAAAAAAAAAAAAGGAAGACAGAAAGAAAAGGCCGTGCGCAGTGGCTCAAGCCTGTAATCCCAGCACTTTGGGAGACGGAAGCAGGTGGATCACGAGGTCAGGAGATCGAGACCATCCTGGCTAATACGGTGAAGCCCCTTCTCTACTAAAAATACAAAAAATTAGGCAGGCGACTTTAGTCCCAGCTACTTGGGAGGCTGTGGCAGGAGAATGGTATAAATCCGGGAGGCAGAGCTTGCAGTGAGCCAAGATCGCGCCACTGCACTCCAGCCTGGGCAACAGAGCAGATTCCGTCTTAAAAAAAAAAAAAAAATTGAAACTAACTGATAAACAGAGAAAAGAAAGGATAATCGGTGAGAGTAAAGTAAATAAATGAATAAATGGGTTATGCAATGAAAGAAACCCAATATTACATTGGTACCTTGTGTATTAATTGTAGTTTCTTATTTTCTATATTCTTGGTGCTCTGGCATTTGGACCTCACTGACTGTGGAGGGACTGCCCCTCGAGGGTAAAGCTCACTCCTAGAGATAGCAAACACCGCCCAGAAGCACGCCTTTCATATGCAAACCTGACGACCTACAGCCCAGAGCCCTCCACTCTTTCATCAGGCTCAGACACCCAACCAATATTCCTCTGCCCCAAGTCATCTGAGAGACAGGAACCAAACAACTCTGGACAGCCTCTACACCCCAGAGCCCACCAAAATTATTCAAATAGCCAATCCTAAATCTGCTTACCTTGCCTTACTCATTCTTTCCTACAGAAATCACAATACAGGCTAGAGCCCACATTTTCCTCCTGCTCCCTCTGCCTCTCGACCAACCTGGTGCTTCCCCAGGTGGCCCTGTGTGGCATGGAGTACCACTCCCCCCACTCACCCCACCCTAACTGTGCGTAATCCCCCTCCCCACCCAACTGTGAGTAACAAGCTGCCTTTTCAAGTGCCGTCATCTCCTGATTTTTTGACTTCTCTATACCTGCATAGCAATGAAACCTGTGTTTTAAAACACCTTGATATGGTCAGGTGCGGTGGCTCACACCTGTAATCCCAGCACTTTGGGAGGCTGAGGTGGGTGGATCACTTGCGGTCAGGAGTTGGAGACCAGCCTGGCCAACATGGCAAAATCCCACCTCTACTAAAAATACAAAAGTCAGCCGGACATGTTGGCAGGAGCCTGTAAACCCAGCTTCTCAGGAGGCTGAGGCAGGAGAATTGATTGAACCCAGGAGGTGGAGGTTGCAGTGAGCCAAGATCATGCCACTGCACTCCAGCCTGGGGGATACAGCGAGACTCTGTCTCCAAAAAAATAAAAAATAAAATGAAATAAAACATAAAACACCTTGAGTGACTTAGAGCAAGAAATGTGTTGACCTAAAAGGAAGAAGCTGAGGCAAAATTAATATCAGTCGAGTTTATTTGGGCCAAGCTTGAGACTGCAACACGGGAGCATAGACTGAAGTTGCCACCAGATACACTAAAATTAGCAGCAGTTACAAGTGGGTTTATAAAGGCGAAAAATGGGAGACAGGGACTGGGCTGATACAAAGTGGTTTGTCAGGAATCCTTTACCGCTTTAGAGAAATAACACTGGTTAATGATTGCCTATTCAGCCTCAAGCTGTAGGGTGTGGCGTTATTAAGTTAATTTATAGCTGCTGTGGCAGAAGCAAGCCGTTCCACCAGAGGAAAACAGAGCTCAAAGCGGGGAAGAGGACGTGACTGCTGCCTCCTTTTAATGTCTCTTTGGGCCTGATAATTAAAAGGACTTGCATGTCTCAGATAAAAGTTCTTTTCTTTTCTCAAATAAAATTGTCTCTTAGCAAAGTTATGTCAGAAAGAGAAGCCAAGACGACTTCTGCTTTTGGAAACTCACAAGGTCAAATGGAAGCCTGCAAACCTGAATAACTAAAGATCATTAGGCCTCATATGGTAGAAAGTCACTGGCCTGAAATCAGAGTCATCTCTAGTAATCTCTGGACTAGTTTCCTATTTTCACATTCATGATTCAGTGCTTTGGGGATGTTTTCTTGTGACTTCAACTTTCATTTTAAGCCCTCACATAATAACAATAACCTGATTTATTAAGTCTATCACTATGTTAACCATTCACATTTATATCCCCGGCAGTTGTCCCAGGAACCCTTCATGGTAAGCAAAGATATCTCTATTTTAATGAGATAGAACCTGAGATATATAGAGAAAATAATTGCAAAGCCACAAAGCTAGCATGTGACAGAACCAGAGTTGTTTTCTTTGAATTCAGGCTCTAGGTCCTTATACCAAAGCCCCTCTCAAGAGCATTTGTTGGATTCTCAAGTCTAGCAAAACAACCTTCTGCAAACCCAAATGAGAATAGAGTACTATTCTTTTTTTTTTCTTTTTGAGACTGAGTCTCGCTCTGTTGCCCAGACTGGAGTGCAGTGGCGCAATCTCGGCTCACTGCAACTTCCGCCTCCCGGGTTCATGCCATTCTCCTGCCTCAGCCTCCCAAGTAGCTGGGACTACGAGTGCTCGCTGCCACGCCTGGCTAATTTTTTATATTTTTAGTAGAGATAGGGTTTCACCATGTTAGCCAGGATGGTCTCGATCTCCTGACCTCATGATCCACCCGCCTCAGCCTCCCAAAGTGCTGGGATTACAGGCGTGAGCCACCATACCCGGCCTAGAGTACCATTCTTATAAGATAAAAGTGTGTGTGCCTGTGTGTGTGTGTGTGTGTGTGTGTGTGTGTGTTACTCATTTGATGGGTACCATAGAGGTTTTTGAGTCAAAATGCGACCAGGCAAAATGCTCTTAATTGAAGAAAACCACAGATGAAGCATGTACAGTCTGAGACTCTTTCAAGCACTAAAACAGCGCTTGTCCTCCCTTATGAGATATCTGACAATAAACCTAGCAATGTCTTGCATTCATAAACTGTGGTTTTTTTTTTAGAACGTTGAAATGAATTGTATCTGAGTGAAATTAGAACCATGTCCCTCCTCAATTATGAGATTTGGTTTGTGACCACTGGTTTATTATATTGATAATAAACTTTCACAATTAACTTCTTTTCTGATCAGGAACCCACCCAATTGGCAAAAGTTGAAAAGTTGGATGGCATTAAGACTTAACAAGGATGTGGAGCAACCTAGACACACATTGTTGGAGGGAGTATTGATTGCTACAAACACTTTTGAATACAATATTATATTCATTCAAATAGTAGAAGATATACATACCCTACCACTCAAATCTGCCTCTCTTAGTTTTGTATCTTGGAGAGGACTTGCAGAATCAGAAGGCACCGTACATAGATATTTACTGAAACATTGCTTGTTTTACTCAAATGAATGAAAACAATTCAGTGTACATTATCCACAGAATGGATCAATAAATCATAGATACGCACCCAGTGGAATATCATACAGTAGAGAAAAAGAATACATTACAGCTGTGAGAAACAATGTACATGAAAATCAGAAACATAACATTGCATGAAAGAAGTAATGTTGGCTGATGCGGTGGCTCACTCCTGTAATCCCAGCACTTTGTGAGGCTGAGGTGGGTGGATCACGAGGTCAGGAGATCAAGACCATGGTGAAGCCCTGTCTCTTCTAAAAATACAAAAAATTAGCCAGGCATGGTGGCGGGCGCTTGTAGTCCCAGCTACTCAGGAGGCTGAGGCAGGAGAATGGCGTGAACCCGGGAGGTGGAGCTTGCAGTGAGCCGAGATCGCGCCACTGCACTCCAGCCTGGGCGACAGAGCCAGACTCCATCTCAGAAAAAAAAAAAAAAAAAGTAATGTTGCATGACAATACATGCAATATTCTTCCATTTATATAATATGCAAAAAGACGCAAACAGAACCAATTTAGAAACATTTCTGGAGCATGGGAAATTGCATTTACATCATAAGATGTATTCTACAAATCCAAAATATTTTAAGCAGTATTTTCATTAGTTTACATAGCATATGTAACTCTGGAAGGGAACCAAGTAGGCACAGATACAAAATAATATTCATAAAATCTGTACAACTTACATACAATGACAACATAATCAGTATGAATGTACCGATTCAGTTTTAAAAATAAACATTCTCAGCCGGGCACAGTGATTCACGCCTGTTACGCCAGTACTTTGGGAGGCCGAGGTGGGTGGATCACAAGGTCAGGAGTTTGAGAGCAGCCTGGCCAAGATGGTGAAACCCCATCTCTACTAAAAATATAAAATTAGCTGGGTGTTATGGTGGGTGCCTGTAATCCCAGCTACTTGGGAGGCTGAGGCAGGAGAATTGCTTGAACCCGGGAGGCGGAGGTTGCAGTGGGCCAAGATTGCACCATTGCACTCTAGCCTGGGCAACAGAGCAAGACTCCTCAAAAATAAAATAAAACAATATAAAAAAAACAAAATAAAAATAAACATTCTCACTTTCTGTAGTCTTCTGTGAGGTCCTTCTTAATCTCACCCCTTTCCTCCAAGTAAGAAGAAACTCCATCTTCTATTTTATTTTGTTTCGTATTTTTACTCATTGGTGGGTCCACATCATTTTCTTGTTTTTTCAGATTGAAGATCTCTTTGACAAATTATGTTTCTTTGTTTGCTTCTGGCCTTTAGAGCCTGTGCATACTCTACTTATGTGCATGCGGTTTTAACTTGAATGTAATATCTATTACATGAATAATGTTCCATTTCCCAATTCATATCTATATTCAAGGAGTGGTACATATGTTAGAGCAAGAGCAGAACAAACTACATTTTTCATCACTGCACTTTACACATAAGTCATGTTAACGTGTCAGGTATCTTGGTGGGTACAAGATTACTAATGTCAGGTTATTTAACTAGGTAATTACAAGGAGCCTAGATTTAAACTCAATTTTAAAAAGCATGTTTTAAATAAGAAAACTTAACAAGCCATGGGCTGAGTCCTGACAGCTGAGCCCTGCAGCAGCCATGCCACTGAGCGGGAGAGATTGTCTCTGTGACAGTGTGCACCAAGGTTCTCACCACAGGAAGCTGCTCCCCAGACCCAGCACAGCACCTGCCACAGGGAGAGGAGGGGATGGAAGAAGGGTCTGGGTCCCAGCACCCTTCCTGCCCCAAGAATGTTTGCTTCAAGCTGCTTTATTCATCCAACTTGCAGGTGACATCTCATTTGAAAGACATGTTCTGAAGCAAAAAACTAATCATTGAACTAGGTGTAAGATCTCTCTACTTCTCAACTGTTCTGATACGACCATTTAAACTGTCACAAGCCTAATTATCCAAATAATAGTAGATGTGTGGCTACATTAAAATAGCTAAGCACTAAATCTTGATAAATTCTTCTAATCAATTCTCCCTAAGCCAAAACAAAGTTTGAAAAAAATGGTTTTACTCACTTACCCAAAACTGTATTTTATTTTTAATTGAGGCACAATCTTTGTACCTATTTATGGGGTACGTGTGATATTTCATTTCATGCACGGAATATGTAGTAATGAAATCAGGGTGTTTGGGGTGTCCACCACCTTTTATCATTTCCATGTATTGGAAACATTTCAAGTCCTTTCTTCTAGCTGTTCTGAAATATACAATACTTCATTGTTAACTATAGTCACCCTACTAATATTTCTGTGATTGAGCCCTAGAATTTATTCCTTCTAACTGTATGTTGATACCCATTGACCAGCCTCTCCTCATTATCCCATCCCCCTGACCTACACGCCCTTCCCAACCTCTCGAATCTATCATTCTACTCTCTACCTCAGTGAGGTCAACCTCTTTAGCATCCACATGAGTGAGAACATATGATACGAAAATCGTATTTCCTGCACATTTTCACTGTTTCAGTCATGATATTTATTACTGAATTATTATAGCTCTGATATCAAAAACAAGAAGAAAATACTTTGTGTTAGTTGACTGACTCACACTCCTCACACTCCTTTATACAATTTAGACATACACATACACACACACCCCATAACCACCATAACACACAAAAGCTTTTGAGTATTTCAAAGCATTTAGTTCAAACAAAAATTATACTCAACAGTAAAATTTTATTACTCATAAATGTCTAGGTTTATATTTTTTCTCTATTAACCCTCCAAAGCTGTGTAAACAAATAAGAACACAACTTAAAATATTTTGGATCTGTAGGAATTACATCTTAGTATGTAAATGCCATTTCCCATGCTCCAGAAACATTTCTTTTTCTCTTTTTATTTTTCTTTTTATTTTTTTGAGATGGAGTCTTGCTCTGTCACCCAGGCTGGAGTGCAGTGACACAATCTTGGCTCACTGCAACCTCCACCTCCCAGGTTCAAGCGATTCTCCTGCCTCAGCCTCCCAAGTTGCTGGAAGTACAGGCGTGTGCCACCACACCCAGCTAACTTTTGTATTTTTTTAAGTAGAGACGACTTTTCACTGTGTTGGCCAGGATGGTCTTGATCTCTTGACCTCGTGATCCGCCCACCTCGGCCTTCCAAATTGCTGGGATTACAGGCATGAGCCACCACGCCTGGCCACTCCAGAAACTTTTCTGAATACAGGCAGTACTTCATATAGGCCAGCAACATCCCTGATTTGTTTATTCAAAGATGACTAAGAAGTTACTAGTCAGTCAACTTTTTACATTTTATGTGAGATTTTTTCTAGCTTAAGAATTGATATCTAAATGAGTTGGAACAAATTATTAATGTGGAATTGCTGTATAAGGATAAATGGTTTGTGAGTACTAAGTCATCAGTTATATATGTGAGCTGGCTGACAACCTGGCACAGCTGAAAATACCAATTAATTTTCAACAGTCCAGCCCGTCATAAGGAAAAGCAGAAATGCCCATCTGGACACTAAGAGAATCCCTGTGGGCTTTCACTCGTTGCATTTCAATTATATTTAGGATGAGAGAAATGGCAAAATAATTAGACCTTTATGAAATTCAGAAATGTGTGAATCTTTTCCAAAACTTTATTAGACTTTAGTGATGCATCACATTCCCAGATTGGATGAGCAACAGTTTATTACCACAGGGACTGATATCACAGAAAATGTTTAGTGATTGGAAAAGCTTGAATACAAAATGTATTTCCAGTAACTCTGATGGAATTGATATTACGTTTGCCCACAAAGTAGTCACTTAGTTTTTAGTGTTTAGGTAATACACACAAGTGACGGGGCAAGGCTCACTGCAGTGATATAAGACCATAACAGGTCTTAGTTCCTGATGGAATCAGCAGAGTAACTGATAAAAGGGTGCTCTGAGTCACTCAGTGCCTCAGTCCATTTTTGCATTGCTATAAAGGAATACCTGAAGCTAGGTAATTTGTAAAGAAAAGAAGTATATTTGACTCATGGTTCTGCAGGCTGTACCAGAAGCATGGCACTGACCTGGGGAGGGCCTCAAGCTCCTTCCACTCATGCAGGAAGGTGGGGTGGAATGTGCACAGATCACATGTTGAGAGAGGAGGCAAGAGAGAGGGGAGGTGCCAGGTTCCTCTTAACAACCAGCTCTCGCAGGAGCTAACAGAGCAAGAACTCACTCATGACCCCCACTCCCCAGCACCAAGACATTCACGAGGGATCTGACTCCATGACCCTAACACCTCCCATTAGGTCCCACTTCCAACACTGGGATCAGACTTCAACATGAGGTTTGGAGGGTTCAAATATCAGCGACCAGAATGTGCATCATTACATTATTATTTCTCTAGACACATCAGTCTAAGGATTTGCACCATGTATCCATATGAATTGATGTACCCACGGCCAATCCAGGAATGCTTATGTATCTGCTCATGACACTTTTTTCGGGCTCATTAGGTCAATGCAATGTAACATTTAGAATACATCACAGAGTCGCATAGTAAGGAAAGGCTCTTATATTTTGTTCTAAGTGTGATACAAATATGCTGGAGGACTTCAGTGTGAATTATGAGTTAGGAAGATAAATTGGGCAGCTGCAAGAGAATAGGCTGAAGGTGGACAAAGGCCAAGGCAAGGATAGCAGGTGGGGGCCGTGTTGGCAGCCCAGGCAAAAGGAGATGGTGGCTTGATCCAAGGTGGGGGTAGAGGTGAAATGGGGTAAGATTTCAGAAGGAGAGTGAAGTCAGAGTCTATAGATTTTATGATCAACTTCATGTAAATTTGAAAGAACAGGAAGAACCTAGGACAACTGTGACATTTTGGCCTGAATGGGTGGGTGGATGACTTGCTGCCTCTTAGACTGGAAATGCTTAAAGGGAAGGAGATTTGGGAAGTAAAAACCAGGAGTTCATGTTTGAACACATTAACCTGGACATGACATTGAGACATCCGAGTGGATGTGTGGAGAGGGCTGAGGACTATGTCACCAGGAGCTCACAGGAGAGGCAGTGGGAGGGAAATCCTGCAGAGACATCAGACTCTGGCTGGGATTTAAGGCTGTGAGAGAGGACAGTGAAGCAGCCAAGAGCTGAGCCCTGAGGTCTCCAACCTCGAAAGGAAGTTATGACTTCAGCAAGATTTTCAGTGCTGCTCTCCTTTTTGCCTATAGTTCCATTTGCCCTTCCTCAGCCCCCAACCACCTGCCCTCATGTGTATATACTGAGCAATAGGAAGAACTGCTGATCAGATTTTTTTCAAGTGTAAAAACAGCAAAGAAACAAGGGACAAATCCTTTCAAAGGCAGAAGCAGGGATGTTTTGCTCCTTGGTTAAGCTAAATCTGGGCATGATACCAGCTTCATGGCCCTTCCCTGGACCCCCACCTACTGATACTGACGGGTTTGTACAGTTCCAAGAATGTTTCAGTAAACAATCTTTTGGTGCAAAAGATTACCTGTAAGTTAATAGAAAACCCTGTTCACCTGGTTTAAACAGTTAAATCTCACAAGCAAGGATCTGGAAGAGAGAGCAGATTAGGGTCAGTCCGCTCCAGCGTCTGTGGTGCTACCGGAACCGCCTACCTCCATCTGTTGGCACTGCCATCCCCAGCACACGTCCTGCCCTCGGGCTCGCTCCTCGCTGGTCCTAAGGTGACCTCACGTCAGTCAGGACAGCACCAGTGGAAGGAGAGCTGTGAACCTCTTCTCTCACTTTTTTATGTGGGTGCAGAACTCTTTCTCAGGGGCTCCCAGATTCCTCATGGCGCCATTGCCGGAATCCAGTCAGAGGGTCCCCCTAAACCAAAGGTGATAAGGTCGGCATGACTTCATGGCGACTTTGCTCCTAGGCTGGAAATTGGGTCACCGTCTCTTAGCAGACATGGGCCAAAGCAAGGCTCTGATGGCAAGTAAGTAAGGGTGGAGGCAGGGGCACAGCTGCTGTGGAAGAAACAGCAGTGTGGGCTGCGGATGACTTCAGTTTCCAGGTGGGCCCAGCCAATGAGCGTTCCTTCCGGGGAAAGGAACATGAGGTCATTGTGGGGCAGGAAGTGTGGGGACCAAATCCATGCACCCCGTGGAACACAAAGCAACAAGGAACGTGGACCAGCCCACAGCTACCAAGCTGGGGAGACAGGAGCCTGAGACCCCTGCATGCCCCCGATCCCAACTGAAAAAGACACTCCTTTTAGGTGACAGATTCTTGGCTTGACCAACATTTTTTCATGCCCCTGAACCTTCCCCACGGCCCATCTGTGCACTTCCTCATAAAGTGCAGTTTAGCGAGAACCCTGCTAAGTCAGTTTAGTAAGAACTCCCCGCCCTCAATATCTGATCACCCGCAATACCTAATCAGGTTTGTCACCCTCCACCATCCCCCAGGTGATGCCTCATCAGCCTGGCCTGTCTTTAGCAAGAATCCTATTAGGGAATAGGTGTAGCCAGAATCCCCCCAGTCCTGCTGTTTCCTCTTAGTAATTTTCCATCCACTGGCCCCCACCATGCCCTCGGTTATAAATTCCCACTTGCCCATGCTGTATTTGCAGCCCAGTTTCTCTCCTCCACTAAGAAATCCCATTGCCATGGGCCCTACACCCATGGGACTCCATGGATCCCTCCTTTAGCAAAGTCTCTTGTAAGGTGCTTTAATGAGTGTCACTGAATATTGTTTCTCTGTTATGTAAGAGTGAGAAAAGGGAGCCCCACCATGTGGGGCATAACTGAAACATGGATGTGCATACATTTCAGCTGATGATTCATTCATTCATTCAATAAGTACTAATCAGGCACCTCACTGTGCCTGGAAATGTGCTAACTGCTGGACACAAAGATTGTAAATGTATAGATCATAGATCTAGAGGAAGACATGCATATACGTTCAGGTAAGTACAGAAGGCCAGGGCAGAGCTCTGGGTAGGCCCAGAAAAGTGACAGACAGCACGTTCCTGTGGGAACAGGATCATGCCACAGAGGGGCTTCGTGTGATGTAGGCCTGAAAAATGGTTATTTACGTGTCAAAAAGTGGAGAAAAGAGCATTTAGAACATATAAACATGACCCCAGGCTGAAAACTTAATGTCTATGCATTTTAACACTATTTCTATGTCAACTGCAAATTTGTCCACAGTTCATTTTATGACATGCAAAGACAGGCTGCCTTTCTGCTCAGTCTGGACATTAGTTGAAAAAACACCATGGAACAACACCTAATAAAATCAATCAATATTTGGCATAAAAATCAAGCACATCTAGTCCCATGCCTCCTGAGGTTGCCTGCCAAGATTCTCCCACAGAGGAGAAATTCTAGTCATTTCCAATGCACCACTGGCTTTTCTCCCGATTCTGCCAGAAAACATCTGTTCATTCCATGACTTGTCAGTAGGTTTATTCCCTTTAATTTTCACTTTGTGGCATAGAATGTGTAAGTAACAGATGAAAGAAAAAAACAGTTGCTGCCACTCCGTGATAAGGTCTTTCTCTAGACCAGGGCTTCTCGATCTAGAGGGATTTTCCCCTCAGGGGACATTTAGCAATGTCTGGAGACATTTTGATTGTCATGACTGGGGTGGGAGAAGTTACAGTTTAAATTGCACTCTTATGTTCAATCATTTTTAAATGAAAGACCTCTTTCTCCTCGTGTGTGTGTGTCCACACGTGTCTCCCCACACATGTGCATGCACCCTGAAAATAAGGAGAGGCCTTCTATTCACACACCCCTCCCTTCTCTAGCCGGAGCAGGACAGAGCTATCCCTTGCCTCGGCTACCTGTGGTGTGGGTGCAGTCCCCTTTCTCGACTGGCCATGGGTTCCCTTCGTGTGGCAGGTGTACAAATGATGATTCCTTCAAGGGGTGAATTTTTGGGATCTTTGCAAGATCTTCCGAGCCCAGGGCCTCGTTTCTGCAAAGTTCATTGGCGTGGAAGATCCTTTTCAAACTGACGTCACATCTCTCCCCAGCTTCTGACCAAACTTCCTTCTGCAGAGACTCCCTTACTCAGTAGGCATTTGTGTGAAGATAGTGGAGCCAGCAACATGGCTTAACCTCAGCCTCCTGCTGTGGCGCTGTTAACTGCATAGCCATTGCGTGGACCTTTGCCATGACCCATGGTAGAAATGGCTACTCTTTGAAGACTGCTTTCTCAGCTCTCCATGTTCTCTTCTTCCCTTTTCTCCAGCCTCAGCAGCTCATCTTCTCTGCCAGGTGTGTAGCTTAGCAACTTCCCAGTGAGGTACTCACTCACCCATTCTGAACTTTAGGGTTTAGGTTCCCAATCTCCAGGAGTAATCCTTTCTCCTAGGGCTATATCCTTTGGCTTTAGGGAGATGAACAAGACTAGGATCTTTTCAGGAACTCCCCAACTAGGTGCCCATTCCTCCACCCTAGGTCCTGCTCTGATGTCCACTGTGGGACAAGATTCTGGGGGAGGGTTTGTTCTCCTGAATTCAGGCCTCCCACCAAGCCTGTGGGAACCAAGGTGTCCTGAGAGGCGGCAGTAACTGGAATGCCTTGTTCTCAGCTCTGAGCCTTACCCACAGATTGGCACAATTTTTTTAAAGTCTCTCCTGACACCTAATGCCTCCTGTTATTCACAAAAGCCCTAATTGAAGAAAACATTGTTTTCCAAAAATTTCCAAAGATGTACATATTCCTTCTCTACCTTTCACTTCGATTCAGCTATGTATTCATATGCAAAACCTAGAACTCTTAGAACAAAGGCTTTCCACTCCTGTCTCCCTCCCTTCAGCCATGGCTGTCAGCAATCTGTCCAACATGAGAGGGACCAGAACCTCCATCATCTCGCTCACAACCTCCAGCAGTTCCAGTTGGCCACATGTGGTTCAAGACAACCATTCAGCTTAATGAACCTCTTTGTTAGGAGTCTGATGCCTGATGCATGAAGCTTCCTGTCATGCTGCTTTTCCATTCTAAAATGTATGTGCTTGGGCGAAGGGCGGAAGGATAGAGAAGGTAATATAATCACATAGTGATAACCTCGTTTAGGTGTTTTACAGCTTTTACTTTTCAAAAAGTAGACAATGCGAAGTGTAATTAATGAGTGCAAGAATTTTTATAAGTATTATAACCTTTCTCATTATGTTCAGAAAATAAATATATTGAATAGATATATATTTTTGTTCTTGTTTCACACCTGTCCAGTCATTTGATTTTCTTTTTTTCTTTTTTTGGGGATGGAGTCTTGGTCTGTCTCCTAGGCTGGAGTACAGTGGCACCATCTTGGCTCACTGCAACCTCCGCCTCCCAGGTTCAAGTGATTCCCCTGTCTCAGCCTCCCAAGTAGCTGGGATTGCAGGCGTGTGTCACCACGCTCGGCTAGTTTCTGTATTTTTAGTAGAGGCGGGGCTTCACCATGTTGGCCAGGCTGGCCTTGAACTACTGACCTCAAATGATTTGCTTGCCTCAGCCTCCCAAAGTGCTGGGATTAGAGGTATGAGCCACTGTGCCTGACCAATTGATTTTCTTCTGAATTGCATTTAAATGCTGTTAGGTTAAAGTTTTGAAAGAATGGCGATTATTACAAAAGTCAGGAAACAACAGATGCTGGCGAGGCTGTGGAGAAATAGGAATACTTTTACACTGTTGGTGGGAGTGTAAATTAGTGCAAACATTGTGGAAGACAGTGTGGCGATTCCTCGAGGATCAAGATCCAGAAATACCATTTGATCCAGCAATGCCATTACTGGGTATACACCCAAAGGATTATAAATAATTCTGCTGAAAAGACACATGTCCACGTATGTTTACTGCAGCACTATTTACAATAGCAAACACATGGAACCAACCCAAATGTCCATCAATGATAGACTGGATAAAGAAAATGTGGCACATATATACCACGGAATAACATATTCCATAAAAAGAATGAGTTCATGTCCTTTGCAGGGAAACTGATGAAGCTGGAAACCATCTTTCTCAGCAAATTATCACAGGAACAGAAAACCAAACACTGCATGTTCCCACTCATAAGTGGGAGCTGAACAATGAGAACACATGGACACAGGGAAGGCAACATCACACACCGGGACCTGTTGCAGGGTGAGGGAGAAAGGCAGGGAGAGCATTAGGACAAATACCTAATGCATGTGAGGCTGAAAACCTAAATGACAGATTGATGGGTGCAGCAAACCGCCATGGTACGTGTATACCTATGTAACAAACCTGAACATTCTGCATAGGTATCCCAGAACTTAAAGTAATTTTAAAAATAAAAAAAATTTTTTTTAATTAATAATAATTTTTTTTTTTTTTTTTTGAGACAGAGTCTGTCTTTGTCTCCAGGCTGGAGTGTAGTGGCGCGATCTTCGCTCACTGCAACATTTGCCTCCCGGGTTCAAGCGATTTTCCTACCTCAGCCTCCCGAGTAGCCGGGATTACAGGCACACACCACCATGCCTGGCTAATTTTTGTATCGTTAGTAGAGACGAGTTTTCACCATGTTGGCTAGGATGGTCTCAATCTCTTGACCTAGTGATCCACTCGCCTTGGCCTCCCAAAACGCTGGAATTACAGGCATGAGCCACCGCACCCGGCCACAAAAAAAGAAAATTCTTTTTTTTTTTTTTTCTTGAGACAGAGTCGTGCTCTGTCGCTGGGACTGGAGGGCAGTGGCACGATCTTGGCTCACTGCAAGCTCCGCCTCCCGGGTTCAAGTGACTCTCCTGCCTCAGCCTCCCGAGTAGCTGGGACTACAGGCGTGCGCCACTACGCCCAGCTAATTTTTGTATTTTTAGTAGAGATGGGGTTTCACCGTGTCAGCCAGGATGGTCTCCATCTCTTGACCTTGTGATCCACCCACCCACCTCTGCCTCCCAAAGTGCTGGGATACAGGCTTGAGCCACTGTGCCAGGCCAAAACCAGAAAATTCTACTAAAAAATAATAAAAGAATGCAATGAACTTCTTCCATGGGCACTTAAAGTACTAAATTTGTTATA
The DNA here is from genome assembly GCF_047675955.1 of Chlorocebus sabaeus. Classification (NCBI taxonomy): domain Eukaryota; kingdom Metazoa; phylum Chordata; class Mammalia; order Primates; family Cercopithecidae; genus Chlorocebus; species Chlorocebus sabaeus. The sequence goes on along the minus strand of NC_132915.1, from coordinate 2,723,942 downwards.
TTCAAAGCATTCACTTTGATTTTCTTGAACAGATTTTTTCCATATAAAGTATTTATGTTAATCTCCCATTCCATAGGTTGTCTCTTGATTTTGTTATTTCCTTTGTTGTGCACAAGCTTTTTAGTTTCATTTAATTTCACTTGTTCATTTTTTATTTTCTTGTCTGTGATTTTGATGTCATGTCCAAAAAAATCATTGTCAAGGTCAGTGTCAAGGAGCTTTCTCCTTCCGTTTTCTAGGCATTTTGTGGTTTCAGGTCTTACATTTAATACTTTAATCCATTTTGAGTTAATTTGTGTGTATTATAAGTGTCCAGTGTCGTTCTTTTACAAACCATGTAATATCCAACATATATGAGAGACTCATGCAACTAAAGCGCAAGAAAACAGCCAATTTTTAAAAAATGGGTAAAGGACATGAATAGATGTTTCTCAAAGAGACATACAAATGGCCGACAAGCAGCCAGGTGTGGTGGCGGGCGCCTGTAGTCCCAGCTACTTGGGAGGCTGAGGCAGGAGAATGGTGTGAACCCGGGAGGGGGAGCTTGCAGTGAACCAAGATCGCGCCACTGCACTCCAGCCTGGAGAGCAAGACTCTGTAAAAAAAAAATAATAATAATTAGAACTACCATATCATCCAGCAATGCCACTTCAATCAGGATCTCAAGGAGATATCCATACTGCCATGTTCATCGCAGCATTATCCACAATAGTCAAGATATATAAACAGCCTAAATGTCCATCAATAGATGAATGGAGAAAGAAATCACCGTTTGTACTGTGAAAGAAAAACTAATCTCGAGACCCCAAAATTAGTAAGTCAAGGGAAAAGTCAATCTGGGAACTATGTTAAACAAACTTACCTTCCATTTGATTCCTAAATGAGATAGCCAGAAAGATAAAAAGCTACATACCTCCCTCACATTTTGCCCACAAGGAAATTCCTTGTGGACAAAGGACAGACAGAATTCAAAATCATTCCTCTGAGGCTCACCTGAGACAAATGCATATCTGATTGCTTCCTCTGCCCTATTGTTTATGTAAAAATGCAGATTCACTGAGCCAGACTAAATTGTGTAGTTAGTACAAAGCAGATCAAGGACTCAAAATAATGCAGCCTTTTAGTCCCTTATCTCTTCTAACCTGGAAGCCTCTTCTAAACCTGGAACCTGGTGGGGGGGGAGGGTCCAAGTAAGGTGGAGTTGTCCCACCTTACTGGACCAAATCAGTGTACATCTTACATATGTTGACTGATGTTTTATGTCTCCCTAAAATGTATAAAACCAAGCTGTGCCCAGACCACCTTGGGAGTATGTCATCAGGACCTCCTGAGGCTGTGCCACTGGTGCATCCTTAACCGTGGTGAAACCAACTTTCTGAGTTATTTTGGGTTCATAGTACATACCATGGAATATTATTCAGCCTGAAAAAAAAGAAGGAAATTCTTCCAGTTGCAACAAAATGAGTGGGCCTGCAGGGCATAACGCTGGGTGAAATAAGCCAGACACAGAAAGAAAATACTGCATGATCTCACTTATATGTAGAAGCTAAAATAATCACACTGGTAGAAATAGAGAATAGAATAATGGTGATCGGGGGCTGGGGGTTGGAGTAAATGGGAAGGTGATGATTAAGGGTATGAAGTTTCAGTTATACAAGGTAAATAAGTTCTGGAGATCTGCCATACAGCATAGTGCCTATGGCTAACAACACTTTACTGTGTAACTAAAATTGCTAAGGAGGTAGATCTTAGGTTAAGTGTTCTTACCAAACAAAATGAAACAGTAATAATAATAAAGAGTCAATGGGAAACTTTGGGAGGCGATAGATACATTTATGGCCATGATGGTGATGTTGGTTGGTTTCATAGGCATATTCTTATTCTAAACTCATCAAACATACACATTAAACATGTACGACTTTTAAAAAGTAGCAAAACAGAAACAAAATATTTATGCTAGATTTTCCATGGCAGTAAAGGCTGCCCACTCATCCTCGGGTCTGTCAAAGCTTTAGCCACGAAGTGAATATGTTTATAACTTATGCAAATCAGGTGCCTGAAAATCTGCTCAAATATTTTGATAAAAGTAACTAGAAGCCCGAGTTTGCATCTTTCCATTGTCTTTGCTACGCAAAATGTAGAAAGAATATCATCAATACATTAGAGATATTGACACTAGTAACCAATTAGAATCTGATTGTGCCTAAATATTGACTTTTCTCTCTGCAGTCTTGGATTTTCTTCATCACCAGCGGCTCATTTTATGTCTCACATGGGATTGTTTCTCACAAAGAACCAAAGTAGAAACATAAAATGTGGCTGTCTTAGTGGCTTCTAATGCAGAGATTCCATATGCTATGAACAAGTCATCTGGAAAGGAGAAAGGAGAGTGGGATCCCCAGTGTTCACTGAGGAGATGGGCTCTTCTGGAGCTGAGGATGGCCTGATCTCGAAGGGTCTTCAAAGCCATGCAGAGAACTCAGTCATGTCACTGGCTTGAAGTGAGTCAGTGTTACAGACAACCAGTGAGACTCACAGGTGAGTTCCTCATGAAGATACTGCTAAGGCATCATCTTCCACTATGCCGTGGATTAGAATTTCTCCTAGAACTTATCTCCAAAAATTGCCATTCTCTCCTTGATTAACAGGTATGTTTTTAAATTGTAGCCAGTTGGGATCTTATAACTGACTCTTGTTCCTTATTCACTCTGCCTACCAAGAATGCAGTACTAAATTGCTCTACTAAAATCAACAGCTGTAAAAGTTTTTACAGACTGTCATCGTGGGTACCAACTTGCTCTAGCTTTTTCTTACTAATCAATCCTCATTTTATCTTTGTCCTAATTTCCTTTGTTTAAACTTAGAGTGCATCCAGAGTGACATAAATTGTCTAATATTTAAAATGATATGGAATATAAATATATTGAAAAGCATTTTTTTTCCTTTCCTTTTTTTTTTCTCTTTGAGATGGAGTCTCACTCTGTCACCTAGGCTGGAGTGCAATGGCGTGATCTCGGCTCACTGCAACTTCCACCTCCTGGGTTCAAGCAATTGTCCAGCCTCAGCCTCCCGAGTAGCTGAGATTACAGGCATGCGCCAACACTCCCGGCTAATTTTGTACTTTTAGTAGAGACGGGGTTTCTCCATGTTGGTCAGGCTGATCTCGAACTCCCAGCCTCAGGTAATCTGCCTGCTGCAGCCTCCCAAAGTGCTGGGATTACAGGTGTGAGCCACCGTGTCCAGCCAGTATTTGTATTTCATAAGGTTAAAAAAACAGTTGTCTGTTTACCCTTGTGCGTGTGATATAAATGAACCAGTGGCACTTTGGAATCCCACACGCAGAATGAATAGAAAAAGTTTAAAATATTGGTGCAGGAGGCCAACCAGAAACATCTGTATCCATTAGAATATCTAGAAATGAGATGATAAAGACATGGAATAAAGTAATAACTCTATAGTTTTTCCCAAAAATGTGCAATTGCTCTCCTAGAAGTATATCCATTTTCCAAATGCTTCCTCTTTATTCTCCTATAATTCAGTAGGATTTAAGACCAACAGAACAACTGTGTATTTCTAGCATACTCAATCTTGATTCAAGTCATTTAGAATGTTATATACAGTTGGTTCAACCACCGTACTATGTCTGGAATTGTTTTCTCCCCAGTTGCAATTTTTTTCTCACTTATGCTCTGCCTCCATTGGGAACACAGCTGGGGTGAGAATGGGAATGTTTACAGGGTGATGCAGACCAGGCCTGAGCATGGTTCTGCTACTAGTTTTACCCCACGAATGCTCCAGCCACACCCACGCCCAAGGAATCTGTATGGGATATGGAAATCCAGCTTAAAGAAATGGCCTTTATGTTTCTGCATGTTGTTTACTAGCGATGCAACACGGCCATATAGAGGAGATCAGCACTCTGCAGCAGGCCCCTCGGAAGAAGAGATGGAAGAGATGGGCCTCTCCATCGCAGTTAACCTGTCATGCCGAGCAAACATGGTCCTGGGCATCACTTTCTCAGTCAAACAGGGATGTTGGAGCACAGAAGCTAGGCAGACACAAGTGGTGTGTTCAAGTCAGGAGTGGTGTCACTCAGGGCCGGGGGTGGATGATGTAACGAAGTACCGAGGGCGCAGGCCTTAGGGAGACACTCACTGTCACGGTTGTGCAAGTGCAGCGTCTCCTTAAATCTTGTCCCCTATGTGTCTTGTCTTACCCCAGTCCCAAAAGACATCTAACTTTTCAGCAAGAGATAACAGAAGTCAGTCACATAAATAGCAGAAATGAGAGAGCCAAGAAAAAGAACAACTCTGTGTTGAAAAGAAGTGTGGTAAGAACACACAGCATTTGAGGTAACAACTAGACTTCCTCCGGATAGGGACTGGGGTTTTCTCTACATCCAGGTTGGGAAACCCGAGCTCAGAAGAGATAGTGGAGACGGGGTTCAGAGGCTTTTGCTTGCTTGTCCTAACTCTTGCTAGCCAGAAACACTCTGCAATTTCACTTTTTTAACCTTTGGATTCATCCCATTTTAGTCCCCTTCTCATGCCTTAAAAACACTGACGATGAGAAGGTCTAACCTGATTAAAGTCATGTTTTTCTCTGTTTTCATCATCCAACATCAATAGACTCTGACGCTGTGACCTTGCCTGGCCTTTGTTGTGAGTTTCAAGCTGAAGAAAGTTAGTGGGTGTCTTTCCCATTCCTGTTCTTCAGTCGTGGTTTTTCAAAGTCAGTAGACATGTTTGATAAAATTCTAGCAAAGAAGTCATTATAGACATTAGGGTGTCTTTCTTCCTTTATGTTTTTCATCTTTATTCAGTGGTCATGTGTGATGATCCTTCTGCCCCTGACCGTTTTTTTTTTTTTTAATTTGTTTTGAATTTCATGATGTGCCATTCTGGAGTGACCCACAGTTCCAGATGATTGATTAAACCCCCTAGGCTCACACTGCTCACTGTTGACACATCCCTTGAGGTTTTTTTGGTTTGTTTGTTTTTGGTTGGTTTGGTTTTTTTGTGAGACGGAGCCTCGCTCTGTCTCCCAGGCTGGAATGCGGTGGCGCGATCTCTGCTCACTGCAAGCTCCGCCTCCCAGGTTCACACCATTCTCCTGCCTCAGCCTCCTTAGTACCTGGGACTACAGGCGCCGCCACCACGCCTGGCTAATTTTTTGTATTTTTAGTAGAGACGGGGTTTCACCATGTTAGCCAGGATGGCCTCGATCTCCTGGCCTCATGATCTGCCTGCCTTGGCCTCCCAAAGTGCTGGGATTACAGGCATGAACCACCGCGCCTGGCCGACACATCCCTTGAGTTTTGAATGAGATCAGTTACGTTCACCTCCACTGCATTCTGCCTTCTTGTCTTGCTCCTTTCATTATTTACTTTTCTGCCCATTGATGTAAGTCGATAACTACTCTGTGTTCTTTAATCTTATTATCCACACTAACACAGAATAACATTTTAATGATCAATTTTTAAAAGCATTCTCCTTTAAGGTATAAACTCTTTTCATCTGCTAAACATGTATTTCCACAGAGCACAGCCATATTTCACCTAATTAACCCACAGCACACATACAACTGATAATTCAGTCTCACATTTGGCTTACTGCCTTTTAAAGGCTGTCTTAGAGAGGGACTCCTATTAAAATTAAGAAGAGTTTTGAATTTGAAATATGATCAAGTCCTAAATGTTAGCGCTGGAGGAAAGTGTGTGCGTTATTTTATTTGAACTCTTGCGTTGTATACATGGAGACCAAAGTGCTGGCACGTGCTCGCTCCAGCTCAGTCAACTCAGTAGAGCCACCGCCAGACTTCCAGTCTCCCAACCCCCATTCCAGGAGCTTAGCTCTGAGAAAAGAAAAACAAAACAAGACAGAAAATTGTAGTCAATGTATATAATGGACTCATTGTACATATATTTATGCACAACATGTAGAAAGAAAGTACAATAAGGTTGACCTTAACTATGTTAAATAAATAGAAAAGAGTTCTTAAAATGTACCAAATGGCAGAATGCATCATAGTAGAAAATGTATTTATTTAGTACATGAGTAGGAGATTTTCAGATAGTTTGCTTAAAAGGCAGGCTCTTAATGCATTTTGAACATATTTCACAAAACAAGTTTATCCGAAGAAAAACTCACAGTAAGATACAAAAGAGGATATTGTTAGCAACACTGAACACACTAAGATAGCTTTCTGTTACTGCTGCTGTGGAGTAGACCAGAAAAATCAGCTTATGCCATTGCCCATGATGTTTATGATAATTATTTAAGAGAAGCATTAACTGGGGGAATGCACAGCATCTTATCTACTTTGTAATAGCAGTGCTTAACGGGATGTCCCTGGGTAATACAGAGGAGACACTCTAACAACAGTTATTGAATGGATAGGATAAAACACATAGATTAGAGAAACAGACGTCCAGAGCTCAGAACAAATGGAAGAGAAAGGGGCCACGATGTAAGGAGATTAATAAGCTTTGGGGATTAGGGTGGGAAGTAAAAATAAGTTTCATCTGCTTCTTCATTAATTTTCAATAGAACCAACCCTGCTCGTGAAATTGGATTAAGATTTCAAGTGGAAACTATCAACTTAGAGGACTTAGAGCATCAGTGTGGTGATGCACTCACAGGATGGGGCAAAGCTAGCACTCATGTTCAACACTGGAGATAGTCTCTACTGGTAAATGTGGGAAAATGTCCTCAATCCAATTTGAATAGGAACCATGTTGAGAATTCCTGGTACATCGTATATAGAAAAATAATTAAGATTTCATATTAGGCATTTAATATCTTACAGATATTATAGTAGAGGTTTTGAATACTCATCTATGCCTGACAATACTCAAATAATTTTAAAATAGCAGCTATAATTTATTGCTCGTGTGCCAAGACAGTGGACAGTGTACCAAGAAGCCTTGTAATAAATATTTTATATGAATAATCTAATTTATTTTTCTCACTAAATTCCATGAAATAGATATTTTATTCACTTTATTTTGAAGAAGAGAGATGAAACAGTTGCAAAGTAAAATGTTAGGAAGTATCTATTTGTTTATAAATTTATTATGAAGATGGTCAGCCCATACTCAGCAGAAGCTTGAACCACTGGGGGACAAGATGAGAACATCTTTCATTTTTGAGACGTGTCCAGGAGCATTTCCCTGGACTGTGAGAACAACCATGCCTCCTTTCTGTGCTGGGAAGGCCAGAGTTCGCCTGAACCGTGAACTTGCCGGGTGCAGGCCTAGGGTTGCACTCAGAGCACTCTCCAGAGAAGGGAGAGAGCGGCCCTGCTCTGCCTGAACTCTGCCCAGCAACACAGTCCAGCTGTCCCGAGAGTGCAGCTCTCAACAGTTACTCCTCCATATGCCGTCACTGCTTTTCCAAGTGTCGGTCCTTTGGAAATTAGTTCCTGCTATCTTATGCTCTTGAAGGCAACATGATTTTGTTTCTATAAAGAGAGGCAAAGTATAGAGTTTATTCTTAGTTAAGTTGGCTTTTTCTCCAATTAATTTCACTTAAACTTTATTTATTTTGTACTGGCTTTGTATTAAAATAAATGTTTCTGGAATTTTTCACACTCAGAAAAAAATGACATTCATATAAGAAGTAACATTAGATTATTTTGATTTAAAATACTTTGAAACTACATTTTATTAAAATATTTGAATCCTTTAAGGCACAGCCTAGCATCTTAATTAAAAAAAATCGAATGTTTCCCAATATTGCTGGTTATGCAACATAAATGAATACAAGCTTACTGTAAGAAAAAAATTTCAACTTTTAGGTTCAGGGATACATGTGCAGATTTGTTACATGGGTATATTGTGTGACTCGGAGGTTTGGGTACAAATGATCTTATTACCCAGGTAGTGAGCATAGTATCCAATAAGTAGCTTTTCTACCCTTACCCTCCCTCCTTCTCTCCCCCTTCTAGGAGTCCCGGTGTTTTTCGTTCCCATCTTTATGTCCATGTGCACCCAATGGCTTGCTCCCACTTATGTGTGAGAACATGCAGTATTTAGTTTTCTGTTGCTATGTTAATTCACTTAGGGTAATGGTCTCCAGCTGCATCCATGTAGCTGCAAAGGACATGATTTTGTTCTTTTTTATGGTTGCATAATATTCCATGGTATATATGTACCACTTTTTAAAAATTCAACCCACTGTTTATGGGCACCTAGTTGAAACCAAAACAGCATGGTACTGGTACAAAAACAGATACATAGACCAATGGAACAGAAGCGAGAACCTAGAAATAAATCCACATAGCTACCACCATCTGATCTTTGACAAAGTTGATGAAAATAAGCAATGAGGAAAAGACTCCCTATTCAATAAATGGTGCTGGGATAACTGGTTAGCCATATGCAGAAGAATGAAACTGGACTCCTACCTTTTACCGCCTACAAAAATTAACTCAAGATGGATCAAAGATTTAAATGTAAGACCTCAAGCTATAAAAATCCTAGAAGAAACTTTAGAAAATATCTTTCTGGGCTGGGAGCGGTAGCTCAGCCTATAATCCCAGCACCTTGGGAGGCCACGGTGGGCGGATCATGAGCTCAGGAGATCGAGACCATCCTGGCTAACACGGTGAAACCCCGTCTCTACTAAAAATACAAAAACAAAATTAGTTGGGCCTGGTGGTGGGTGCCTGTAGTCCCAGCTACTCGGGAGGCTGAGGCAGGAGAATGGCGGGAACCCGGGGAGTGGAGCCTGCAGTGAGCCAGGATCGTGCCACTACACTCCAGCCTGATCGAGACTCCATCTCAAAGAAAAAAAAAGAAAAAGCCATTGTCTTACATCTCCCCTTAGGCAGGTATTAATGGAGAATCTTAGTTTTACACTTGGCTGCCCTCACACGGAGCTACATACAGTGTGATACTGTCCAGGCAGTGGATTCACAGACCCATTAAGAAGTGCTCCATTTAATCTGAAAGCAAAGCTGAACACGTGAGCACACATTACACAGGTAGTTATGCCCTGCAGCATGACAACAGCAAAAACCTAACTTCAAATGTTTAAATCACTGGCAATTTAGCTGACTGTATGTTCTGAGGAATTAGGTCATGAGTAAGTAAAATATAATCATAAAATATTTGATAAAATATCCAACCTCTATCTTAAAAGCAATGAAGTTCTGATGTTTTAGGGGAGTTTTGTTTGTTTTTTCAAATGACCAACTACAGATTGTTTGGACAATATAATTAGTGGATATAGACCTTCTGTAACACAAAGTAGTTCATTAACTTTTGAATATTTTTATTTATTTATTTATTGACACATAAAAATTGCATATATTTATCATGTAAGACATGTAGTATTGGAATGTGTATATATTTTGAAGTGGCTAAATTGAGCTAATTGACATATGCATTACATCACATTCTTTTTTGTGGTGAGGAGACTTAAAATCTACTGTCTTAGCAATTTTCATTAGTATAATTTTTTATATTAACTATAGTATAGTCACCATGTTGTACAAGAGAGCTCTTGAACTTGTTCCTTCTCTCTAACCTAAATTGTGTATCTTTTTTTTTTTTTTTTTTTTTTTTTACAGAGTCTCGCTCTGTCGCCCAAGTTGGAGTGTAGTGGTGCGATCTCGGCTCACTACAAGCTCCGTCTCCCGGGTTCAGGCCATTCCCCTGCCTCAGCCTCCCAAGTAGCTGGGACTACAAGCACCCGCCACCATGCCTGGCTAATTTTTGTTTTGTATTTTTAGTGGAGACAGGGTTTCACCGTGTTGGCCAGGATGGTCTCGATCTCCTGACCTCGTGATCAGCCCCCGCTCGGCCTCACAAAGTGCTGGGATTACAGGATTACTTGCAAATAGAACATTAAAAATTATTAAATGTAGATTAATTCACATAAAAGTCTACACATGGGCATATCTGTGCATGTCTACACATGGATATACATATGGCTAAGCGTGTGTGGATGGGCGAGAAGGAAGAAAAGAAAGAGAGAGAGAGAGAAAGCAAGCACTAGTGTAGCCTTGCATAAATAATGTTTAGGGAGTTTAACCTGGCCGGTTTGTAGATTAACTTTTTCTACATAAAACCGACAGATATAAATATAAAGGCCCGGTGGCTCACACTGGTAATCCCAGCACTTTGGGAGGCTGAGGCGGGTGGATCATTTGAGGCCAGGAGTTTGAGACCAGGCCGGCCAACATGGTAAAACCCTGTCTCTACTGAAAAAACAAACAAACAAACAAAAAAATTAGCTGGACATGGTGGCGGGCACCTGTAATCCCAGCTACCAGGGAGCCCGAGGCAGGAGAATCCTTTGAACCTGGGAGGTGGAGGTTGCAGTGAGCTGAGATCACGCCACTGCACTCCAGCCAAGCGACAGAGCAAGGCTCCACCTCAAAAAAAACAAAACAAAACAAAACAAAACAAAACAAAATACCTGACAGAAGATTGTTCTTTAACTTCTTTTGCTTTTCTCACTCTCTTGCTGTTGAGTCTCCACTGGATTCCTGTAGTTCGTAGGAACATACATACCGAAAGCATGTCCTTTGTCACGCAACAGGACTTCACCTTCAGATCACCCTCTACAATTTTATGGGAAGAGATCTCCAAATATTGCTCTAATATGAAAGGTGAGACGGCTGGGGGAAATCTCAATAATGGTGTTTTTTTCTTCTTGTAAATCATCATTTAATTAAAAATGACTTGATATTAGGTTATTTAAAACATGGTAGGATGTGACGATAAGCTGTGGTTTCAGGGTTCAAATGACAGCAATATTTATTTATGTTTTTAAGATTGGAAGACATTCACAATATTTTCTTTGAAAGATTGATAACACATTGTATTGAAAAGGCTGAGGGAAACAGGCACTTTCCTATTTTTGTGGTGGGGATCTGCGCTAGCACAACCTCCACGGAAGGGAACTCAGCATTATCTAACAAAACTGCGTACTCATTTAGTATGTTATGGCTGGCAGCCTGTCCCGAAGACACAGCCCCAGACATACAGAACAATGGCTGGGGGGAAACAGGAAGGAAGGATGAGGAATGGATTTATCCAAGTTTACCTTTTTCACAGTTTTCACATTTGAACCGTGTCAATATCTTAGACATTTGGAACCGATTTCTGCATGGAACCTTCCTAGACCATGAGGGGGAATATACTGCCAGATCACATGAAATGCTCACTAATATTTTTTCTTGCCTGTTATTCTAAATTCTCGTTGCAATTGATGTATTATATTCGTTCATTAAGCAGTATCCCAGCAGTCACAAGTTTCCAGATTTGACCTCAAAATGAGAACACTGGCCTTGATCTCCTGGGAATGTTTGTCTCAGCATAATTTCGGAGAAGGTGCTGATTTCCCAAAAGACATAACTTCATATAGCATTGAAGCAGCTTATTTCAGAAGCATTCCCATTAAACACTGATGATGCCATCTCTTAACACAAGCTCATATTAGGAGTTCAGCAGACAGAGAAGGAAGAAGCTGGGCCACCCTCCTTCCCACATTGCTGCTCCTCCCTCACAGTCTGTGGTGCCTGCTGGGGTTGGGTGTGGCTGGTGACAGAGTGGTGGTAGGGGTCCCCCTCTTGGGTTGCAGTTCAGCATGGTCTAAGCCAGCAGGGTTCCTAACACTGACCACAGGCCTCCTTCCTCTCCCTGCTTCCCCACACTTCACTGACTGCTGGAAATGAGAGTCTTTGCACTACTCAGCCTTGATCCATCTCTCCACCCTTATCAGCCCACTAGCTGTTGCCTCATGTTAATCAGAGCAGGAGCTCAAATCTTATGAGTTAAACTGTTGTATCTTGTTTAGTAAAATGAAGTTTAGAAACTCTAAACCAGAAGAAAGAAGTAGCTCTACAGTACAGAGGTTTGTCCACTTCCTTTACATCTGTAACAATCTCATGTCCATCACTTTCCCTTTTTATAAAGTAATATAACTGTAACCTCATTCTACGATATCTCCCTTCACGCCTGTAATGCCAGCACTTTGGGAGGCCAAGGCGGCGGATCACGAGGTCAAGAGATCGAGACCATCCTGGCCAACATGGTGAAACCCCATCTCCACTAAAAATACAAAAAATAGCTGGGCATGGTGGCACGTGCCTGTACTCTCAGCTACTAGGGAGGCTGAGGCAGGAGAATCGCTTGAACTCGGGAGGCAGAGCTTGCAGTGAGCCAAGATTGCACCACTGCACTCCAGCCTGGTGACAGAGTGAGACTCCATCTCAAAATAAATAAATAAATAAATAAATAAAATCCCTGAGTAGATATGAAAGAATGTCTTCTCATTTTGAAGGAAAATAAAAGAAAGGCATTGAATTTAACGAATTAAACAAATAAACAGATGTTCTGTATAAAGCACTAGATCATTTACCAGAATATTTTCTTTTTCTTTCCCTTTCTTTACAGAGAATATTTTCTTTTCTCTCTTTTACCCACAGCTAAAATAATAACCAAAATTTCATAATCAAAATAGAATTAAAATCAATGTGTGTGCCTAAATCCATTCTGCTTTTTTTGGCACCTCTAAAAAATACAATACATACATATGGTTAATTTCCAACCTCACTTTTTACTTGCCATTGATTATCATCAGGATTGGCAGCAACCAAATAGTAAAATGGCTAAGTCTTTAGAAGAGGAAGAATGAACCGTCATTCCTCCTTTCATCTCAGATTTTAAACAATACTTTCCTCCCTTCAGTTAAAAACAAATCTTTCCCCCCTTGAGTTAAAGATTTAGCAGCTGTCACGGTTAGGACACAGGTGACGTGTGAGAGGAGATGAGTGGGAAGACCCAGGGTGGGGCTGACTCTTCTCCAGATTGTGTGCATGTGGAAGTGCCATCAGTCATTGCTTCCTCTGGACAGACTAATTTTTGTCTGTCCCTTCATACATGCCCATGAGGTTACTCAAAGCCCACATCAGATTTCCCTGCCCGGGACCTCTATTTCCAGGACTCTTCAGCCCACATCTCTGACCCACCGTTGCCCTTGCACCGGGCTTTTAATGCTGATCACTTCCAATCAGGAATCTTCACTTCAGCAAACTGTAGTGCTTGAGGGCCTCCTGTCCTATGCCCTTCAGTCAGTCGTTTCCACCTCAAAAATAATCACAAGGGAACTGAGACACACAGCTAGTGTCTTATGACATGATTTTCCCCCTTCCTTCCTATTTCCACACCAGACACAGGCCAATATAGTTGCTGCTTATTAAAAGTTTGGGGGGGGCCGGGTGTGGTGGCTCAAGCCTGTAATCCCAGCACTTTGGGAGGCCGAGACAGGTGGATCCCGAGGTCAGGAGATCGAGACCATCCTGGCTAACACAGTGAAACCCCGTCTCTACTAAAAAAATACAAAAAATTAGCCGGGAGAGGTGGCGGGCACCTGTAGTCCCAGCTACTCAGGAGGCTGAGGCAGGAGAATGGCGTAAACCTGGGAGGCGGAGCTTGCAGTGAGCTGAGATTCGGCCACTGCACTCCAGCCTGGGCGACAGAGCGAGACTTTGTCTCAAAAAAAAAAAAAAAAAAAAAAAAGTTTGTGGGAAGAAAAATAAACGTAGATAGTAGTTTCCCTAAATCCCAAATGTTTCTACAGACTCTCTTTCAATTATCAATTTGGGAAGGGTGTTTTGAAGCTGGACCTGGAACTTTCCAGGAAGATGGCTTAGACCATCCTTACCTGTCCGTCCACTACTAGAGCAGCCTCCAGAACATCTGCTTCAGAGGTCGTGAGCGCTCTGCACAGCGGTGCAATCTTCAGGTTGTTGGCCCAGGAAATCTTCCAGGACTTGCTATTCCCGTTCTTTAAATGCCTGCAGGCAGTGGCTAAATATTGTTCCCACTCAATTTGTCCCCCATCTTGGAAATACATTTTCATTTTCTTATGTTTTTATTTAATTGTCTGTGTTCAGGCTGAAGTACCTCAGTACGTAGCTGCAAACCTTGTAGAACGATGCCATATAAAATAGTTAACATCCTCTTGGCAGCACTCTCAGCCTCTCCATCCCACTGAGAAAGAAGTTGACATACCAGGTTGGAGATCAACACAAACTTACCAAGAACCTACCTACACTGTTCTAAATTAAATGCTCATCACACTTTAACCGAGAGTGGTACCTAAGTAACTTTAATTGCCGAAGTCGCCTTCATGGAAAGCCCTCAGATAGCAGCAATTATAAAAGACACATTTGTGGCCAGGTAAGAGTCTATCCACATCAGCAGAGAACACAATGACTATCGTTTAAGTACTTCAGTGTAGCAGAAACAGGACACACACTGATGCATGCATTAAAACACTTATCATCCATGACCTGTGATGGCATCTGATTTGGGCTGCTACATCTGGGGAGTGGAGGAAGGTGACTCAGCCAATATGTGGCTTAACCAAGGCATGATAGGGTAGGGAAACACCCTGAAAGACCAGAGTGAAGTGAATTAAAATACTTGAAAAGACTTTCTGTGATTCTGGGGGCTCCAGGATTTCCCCCATGGTCCCTGGCCTCACTTTGACACGGAAGTCCAATGGTTCTGAGATTCCCAGAACATCTGTTGCAGCAGTTAGAATCACCTATCTTAGTTCTCCCTAATCCACAGCGTGTGCCTGCTGAATTAACTGCTCTTGACACAGAAGTGCTTATTTCAGAAGACTCTTGTGTGTGCCACGTTCAATCAGAAAAACACAGTGTAGACTTCTGGCTTCCTTCACCAACCTCAGTCCAAGGATAGGTCATTTCTGATCGAAAAATCTCCTCAGACTTGTGACTCCTCCAGTGTAAAACATAACAAATGTTGCTGTTCCTTTAGGACAAATGATGGATTGACATTATGCTTGATGCTATTGAGCCAGAAAATACTTGCTTGTAAGTGTGACATTCGAGGTGTTATCCTGGTCAGCCTGTGGATGAGATGGGGCCGGAAGTCCACCAGGCTCTCCTCTTTTCTACAGGTCCTTTTTGCTAGAGCTATTCCTTTTCCTTGGGATCCTGGCAGTTCACCACCACCATTCAGTTTTCTAGAAAATCCGTTCATTATCACAAATGTTATTTACTTTCTCAGGGTTATGCTGGAATATTGTTTACATCTGTGACAAAAGAAACTCAGGCTCCTTCTGACGCTTACATGTGTGACAGAGGAGTTTTGTAAAATATCAACGCATAGGCATTGATCAGAAATGCAATATGCTATAAAGTTTACCTCTACTGTCTGATACCCTATCATTAATCTGCAACAGGATTGTTTAAAAACTGTTACAAACTGTTAGTGCCGCATTCTGTAATCTCTCTCTCTCTCTCTGTCTCTCTGTCCGCTACCTCCAGGCTATTTGCTCTGTAATGACAGCCACAATCACCCTTGGTTCTTTTGGCTGTAGTTTCAAATCAACTGTGACTGAAGGTAGGGTTATTTAGCAGGAGAAACATTGGCCTAGAAAATATATGTATCCAGGTATTTAACTTCCTAATGTTATCCATTCATTAACAAGGCTTATATATATTATTTGCCAAAACCTATTAGTTTTTGCAGTCTGATAGAGACAAGAGTTATATGGTCAAATCCCAACTGCCAGGACTTGAATAAGTTATTGAGAACCTCAAGTTAGTTTGTTTCTTTTAAATTTTTGTAGAATTAGCTGACTTTCAGGTTATCTGTGCACATTAGAACAAAGGAGTATATAATTGGCAGAGGAAAGACTAGAACATGAGGCAGGACCATCTCATTCTTATTTACTCAGGACACAGCCCAGTGACTTTAGGTCCTCAATAATAATTTTGTGTATAAATGAGTAAATGTTTGTGGTTGACACCTTATAAATGTCAACTGTTATTATCACTTAATAGATCATTGAATGTCTAATTACTCTTCATAGAATTTCATGAAACATATAGTTAAGTTAAATCAGGATTTATCTGGGATAAACTAAGAATTATTGGCCTCAATATTTAATTTACGATCATGGATATATCATAAAAAGAGCATTAGTGTTTTAGAAGTACTGTATCCATTTGAAGAATGATGGGTGACTAAATGGTCATGGGTTTTCCTCCCCATGTCTTGCTGCATGCTATTCCAACTCTCCTGCAATATGGATCAGACTCTGAGCCTTCGTATGGTGAGACTCCCCAGTGGATGCTATGTCTAAATATGGTGGGTAGTCACGGGTGCACAACCTGTGGCATGTAGACCACCATACATCTGTTATCCCTCAGCCCCCGCAATGACCTAACCCATCCACACTAAGCAGAAGTCTGTCTTCGTCTTTTATTTTTCTGATTTCCCTATTTTCTATTTCTCTCCTTCAGTACAGCTTTTCCCTTTGATATGTTGTACTTTTTTCCTGCTATACCTTAGGACAGCTAGTGGTATTTTTGGACGCTATTTACCCAAACATGGAGTATCTCAGGGCTAGGAACATTTTAGGGTCTTGGTCTATATTTAATGTAGTCATGTGATAAATATGTAGCTAGTATCAAAATAGATAAAAGCATTGAGATTACAAAGCTTGAATCTTACATAGTATTTGATGGCCTCAGTGTTGAAGAAAATAGGCAAACGAGTAAGTTGGTGGCCCCAGCACGTCTGGTAAGGGCTGGAATGCTGAGAGTAGTGAGGAAACTGAGAGGGGCAGGTGTGCAGAGTGATGAACCTCAATAACCAGGTGGTTAGCAGTGAGCTAGCACTCATTTTATTTTGAAAGAGATTTTCCTATCAGCCCTTTCCCCAGATAAAATCATTCAATGGCTCCCCACTGATAAAAGAAAAACTTCAGCCAAATTAAACTTAAAGGAGTTTAATTGACTGGGTGCGGTGGCTCACGCCTGTAATCCCAGCACTCTGGGAGGCCAAGGAGGGTGGATCACAAGGTCAGGAGATCGAGACCATCTTGGCTAACACGGTGAAATCCCATCTTTACTAAAAAAACACAAAAAATTAGCCGGGTGTGGTGGTGGGCGCCTGTAGTCCTTGCTACTCAGGAGGCTGAGGCAGGAGAATTGCTTGAACCCGGGAGGCAGAGGTTGCAGTGAGCCGAGATTGCGCCACTGCACTCCAGCCTGGTGACTGAGCGAGACTCCATCTCAAAATAAATAAATAAATAAATAAATAAATAAATAAATAAATAAGGAGTTTAGTTGAGCAATGAATGATTCGTGAATCAGCAGCCTTCCCAGCCAGAGCAGGCTCCCAGACTCCAGCTCAGCCACATGGTGGAAGAACATTTATGGACCGAAAAAGGAAAGTGACATACAGAAAATGGCAGTGAGGCAGAGAAACAGCCGGATTGGTTACAGCTTGGCATTTGGCTTATTTGAACATGGTTCAAACAGTTGGCTACATTTGATTAGTCAAAACTCGGTGATTGGCACGAGTGTAGGCTACGGTCTGCATACACCTCCACTTGTTACAGTTCACCATGTACGGAAAAACCTTTTGGCCAAACCTAAATCTGTAAGGAGGCAGCTGCAGGTGAAACTTGATTTAATATCATGTTCCCTTGAGTAAATTTTAAAATGTGTTTCTTTTCAATGTCATCCAATGTCATCTTCCATATGCCCCCCCTCGCCCGACATCCTCCCAGTCACGCCTACTGCCTGCTGCTACCCACAGCCAAATAGCGCTCTGCATGGACCTACACGTATGCTTCTTATCTGCTAGTCCTGACCCTTTAGCTCATACCTAAAGGGACTGTTCCTCACATTTATGTGGATGGAATACTTCAAATCCCAGGTTAAATGCTACTTCTCCAGGAAGCTGGCTTTAATGCCCCCAAAGTGATTTCTCCATAGAGAAATATTTACTTCTCTTCACCATTTGTGCCAGAAAATGTGACACTCACTAGAACAACCCTGAAACATGGTGTTTGGAAAGAGGAAGAATTAAAAGGCGAACGATGAGGAAACTTTGATTTCTGGGGGGCCACAGGGTCACCCCGATATGAAATTGCAGCTGTGTTGTGATCAGTTTCTGAAGGTAAAAGCTACCAGTGGAATTCACAAACAGTGATAGACCAGCTTCTAAAGAGTTGATCCATTGGATGTACAGGGAAGTGCAAAAATAATAAGCAAAAAGTGAAATATACAATCCCTTGGCTCTTATTATCTACAATAGCTAAAATGAGAGGAAAAAAAAAAAGAGTACTGACACCAGGTTCAGATTTTGGTCAGTCTGAGATATGGCCACTAGTCTCAAAGCCATCCTCGAAGGGAAGAAATATATATGCTGGGATAAGAGAGATTGCCTCTGAAATGTCTGATCATCAAGAAGAGAGTCCAGGTAAGACAGGAAAAATCAAGAAACTACTGAAACCAGGAGATACAGCATGAAGAAGCTATATCAACAGTTTATGGAAGAACCTTTACTAAAATAAATGTAGGAGTAATTAATTCAGAGGCAGTTTATTTGGTTGTGTGTGTGTGTGTGTATGTTTTGAGACGGAATTGTGCTCTGTCGCCCAGGCTGGAGTGCAGTGGCACAATCTCGGCTCACTGCAAGCTCTGCCTCCGGGGTTTGCACCATTCTCCTGCCTCAGCCTCCGGAGTCACCATGTCCAGCTAATTTTTTTGTATTTTTAGTATATGGGGTTTCACTATGTTGGCCAGGCTGGTCTTAAACTCCTGACCTCATGATTCACCCACCTTGGCCTCCCAAAGTTCTGAGATTGCAGGCGTGAGCCACTGCACCTGGCCTCTTTAGTTTTTGAATACTACAGAATAGAAAAGCATGTTTGGGTTGATACAAGATCCACGGCTCATTATGGAACAATCATAGATCACCACACACGATCCAGACACATAGCAGGTTGCTCCCCAGGGAACAGTTAGCCTACTAGGCTAAATAAAAGACACTATAAAGTTGTTTACCCTGAGGAGGACTATCCTATTTCCCCTATAGATGCCCATTGGAACATCCCAGGTGAAGGGGTTGGTATGTTTTGTGTGCAAGCCATGCTGGATTGGCTTAATGATGCTCAGGATATTCATCCATTGTTTATTTCCCTTATGCAGAGCATGGGTAATGCTATGATTAAGGGTCTCCCTTTGCATAATCACTAAATGTAGCTTTATTGCTGTAAAATCAAGCAACAGTCCAAAGAGCCCTATGGATTTGCTACTTCTGCTTCCCCTTATGTGTCTTACAGATACACACAACAACAACAACAAATAATTAACAAGAAAATGGAGAAAGAGAAAAGAGTAAGAGTGAAGAGATTCATTTTAGCGGGGTGGAAAACTTTAGATGGCCATTAACAAATGGAATAAATAAAGCAAACATTAATGGTGTTGAAGCAAAGGTCTGAATGCAGTGCTATGGAAGGTTGCAGGGACCAATGGGAACCACTGCTGATCCCCCTTTGGCTGGTTTCCCTGTTACAGGGCCCTACGCAAGTCTATTTGTGTCAGTTTGGCGGAATTTTAAAGGCCAGAAACCAAGATTCCAATGAGGAACCCAGCCTGGAATCACCTGGACAATGGTCAGGCAGATTAATCAAGATAAAGTTTATGGAGGGGCCAGAGTCCCTTGGCTGAATCCTTTGCCATCTGAGTGGCAGTTACTGGCTTGTGAACAGACTTTGACTGAAATGGACTCTATAACTGAAGGATACAAATTAATCTTGAAACCTAAAATATGATCATGGCTTGGGTGATAGTGAAGAAAGACTCTAATAGGAAGGACAACACACAGAACAGTTTCATAGTCAAGTGGAATTGGTTTACAGGGACATGCTAGCAGGGTGTTTTAGTCCCTTTCTGCTGCTATAACAAACTAGCTGAGACTGGGTAATTTATAAAGAACAGAACTGGACTCTGAGGCTTTGCCTTGTGGAAATGATTTTTCACAGTTCCGTGGACCGGGAAGTCTAAGATCAAGGTTAGTGGACTTGGTGCCTGGTGAGGGCCTATTCCTCATAGAAGGTGGCATCTAGGTGTCCACACGTGGCAGAAAGTGAAAGACCAAAGGCCTCAGCTAGATCCCCCCAGCCCTTCTATAAGGCGCTAATCCATTCTTGAGGACAAAGCCCTCATGACTCAGCCACTTTCTAAAAGGCCCCACCTCCTAATACCACCACGATGGGGATTAAATGTCAACACACGAACTTCGAGGGACATCCAGATCATAGTACGGGGCAATGTACATTTACCCAGTGTGTTCACAGGCAGGTCAACTCTTTTTCCCCAGAACCAACTTTGGGACCACCTGGGCATCACGCAGAGGGCAATGGAAAACTGGCCTGTGGAGGGCTTGCCTTATGGAAATGATTACAGGACTTTGAGGGGTGCATTGAAGTGGGACATGCCAAAGCCTGTCAGAAACCCCCCTTCTAGGATTAGGAGGTACTTGGAGCCAGTGGATATCCTGGTGTGCTCACCTGAGATGGCCACCGAGTTCATGCAATGAGTGGATACTGTGAGGCTGCAGCAGCCCAGAGATGAACTGAATTACATTTATTCCTTTGTACCTTCCGAGGCACAAAATGCTCATAAAGATTCTTCTTTTTGCCGACAAGAGAGACACAGACTACAGATGGCTATGGAGCAGAGAAGCTGGGAGGAAGGCCCTGTGTGGATGGCACTGGTCCTGGGGGGTGGACGAAGGGGTATAGACAGGACTAGACACTTGTTGGAGACTTGACTTTGCTTACCCAGAAATAGATGCAAATGCTCAGAGACAACAGAACAGGTTATTCTGCATGTTTTGTTAGTTTAGGAAACACTTTTGTCCTAACAGTAATGGTTTGATAGAGAATTGAAATGGACAACTAAAACACTGGTCATCGGCCGGGCGCGGTGGCTTATGCTTGTAATCCCGGCACTTTGGTGGACCAAAGCAGGTGGATCACCTAAGGTCGGGAGTTCGAGACCAGCCTGACCAACATGGAGAAACCCCATCTCTACTAAAAGTACAAAATTAGCCAGGCATGGTAGCGTATGCCTGTAATCCCAGCTACTTCAGAGGTTGAGACAGGAGAGTCGCTTGAACCTGGGAGGCAGACGTTGCAGTGAGCCCAGATCATGCCATTGCACGCCAGCCTGGGCAACAAGAACAAAACTCCATCTCAAAAAAAAAAAAAAAAAAAAAAAATGAGAGAGCCAAGGGGGTGGTCCCACTAGATGGATTCCCCCACTTTTCTGGGGGTCCTAAGGAAGAGGTAGGGCAAATGTTGTGATGAGTATGCAATTCTTACAGGGGAGTCATGACTACAGCTTTCTTTCTTCCCCACGTCACCTCAAATTTCTTTCACCTACCTGCTATTGTGGTCCTGGGCCCAGGGCTGCAAAATACCAGAAGGAGGGATAACTCCTAAGTAAAAGCTGTAACTGCTTTTAAACCTTCATGTTAAAATTCCTAAGGACCAGGTGGGGTAGATTGTGTCTTTACCCCATCTGGCAAAACTGAGGTTGGCAGGAAATGCAGATGTATCGCCTAGTGGTTGACACGCCGCCTAGTTCTGTGTCTCCTCCTGTGTGAATGGGAGTCCACTGGGTGGAAGGCACTTGCTAAGCTTGTATTGCTGCCAGGAATCTAGACCAGCACAGTGGCTGAACCTAATGTGCTTTCTAAATGTGGAAAAGATTAGAAACTCTCATAACTGGTGAGAAGAAGAAACACTACTTGATTATAACAATGAATGTTTGGGTTACACAATGAGGAAAATCCAATATTATATTAACACTTTAAGAGGGGCTGAGGGCAAGAGATGATACTGTCTCTTAGCTCAGTGATTCCAGATGCTGGAAAGAGGGAAGCCATGCATTGAGGAAAGCACTCCTGCTGGTGGAACGTGACAGAATTTGAACAGAAGCTGCAAATACGAGTGATGTCACCCTGGGAGACATTTTGGTTACACAATATGATGATGGGCTGGACTGATTATTAATGACCGAACGAGATTCTAGTAATATGTCAACATTTTTTACTCTTATTTTTCAGATTACTTTACCATATTGCAATATGGTCAAACACTGGCGTAGTTGGTAAAATTATAATACTGGTAATGACAGTCAAATATACTGGGAAATTGAGTTAAAAGCTTTTTATTCGTACCCTACAGTACCTCCTCCAAATTTTAGACATATAAAAGAACCATAGTCAAAAGCCACAGGGTCACCTGTTGTGTAATGAAGAACTAAACTGGCCTTTGTCCCTGGTTCCTGGAAGACTCTAAAACTCTTGGAAATTCCTGAGTAATAGGAGTGTCATTGTTATTCATGAGCTCCTTGGATCACACCTGAATCTGTGCTTAAGAAAAAGGTAGGCTGTGCCAAAAAGAACGGCCAAGTGATTGGAGAGCTGGGACACAAGATGTTAAGTTTGGCCTCCCAATCTCTGAGGGGTGGGGCTAGAGATTGAGTTAAAATGTGGCCAATGATTAAGTCAACCCTGCCTTTGTGATACTGTCTCAGTAACAACTGGGGGCACTGAAGCACAGGGAAGCTTCCTGGCTGGGAAACACGTGTATGTCCTGAGAGGATGACACGTTCAGATTCCGCAGGGAGGGGCATGGAGGCTCTGTGTTTGGGACCCTCCCAGACTTTGCCAAGTGTGTTTCTTCCTTGGCAGGTTCCAATTTTTATTACTTATAATAAAACTATGCATAAGTATTTCCTGAGTCCTTTGAGTTTGAAAGGACACAAAAACACAAAGACTTACCTACCCCCTTGCTCCCTATGGTTACACCCTTTGTTCTGCTTCTGCTTTCTTATCTCTGCACGTACGTACCAGAGGTTTCGAAAGTTCTGTAAGTACCTGTTTTCTTCCCGGGGGTTAAGTCACAAGACATGTTTAAGTAAGATAAACCCCTGCTGCCATAAACTGGTTGTGCAACCTGACGCAATATGATTAACTGCCTTTGTGTAGAAACTGCTCTTCTGTCTCAAATGTTGAACTGAAATACCCAAAATGGCGGGAACCAATCATAACTAGCCAAATCGCCTTGTTTAAATACCAGCCAATCATACATCTGATCTGTATAGTGATTCAATGACCACTTTTCTTAGACTATATAATACTGTGTAAAACTCTAGGAGGGAACTCTCTCTCTCTCTCTGGACCCTCTCATGCCGAGAGTGAGTGGGAGTTCCGGGTTCGAACCTGTAATAAAGATCCTTGCTGCTTAGCTTTGACTCTGGACTCTGGTGGTCTTCTTCGGGGAATAAACGGTTTGGGCATAACAAGTTGTTCTAGCAAATTATCAAACCCGAAATGTGGTGCCCACATTTCTAGCCAGTTGTTCAGCAGTGCAAGTGGACTGGGGACACCGGAACTATGGCTGGTGTCTGAAGGAAAGGCAATCCTTTAAATCTGTGGCACCTGAAACTGACTCCAGGTGGTAAGCATCAGAACTGTGTTGCAGTGTTTGAATTACCATTTGACATAATTTTCTCATTGTGTTACAAATTCCCATTGCAATCCCTGTAAGCTCCTTGAGGGCATGGATTATATTTTACACTTCTTTGCCTTGGATGTAGTAAAAACTTAACAAGTGGATTAATAGTACGTTAAAAGGCATTTTCCAAGAAAAAGACTTGTTTTGCTAATTATTTAATTATCGAATGCTCTTATTTGTTCTAAAGATAGGGAATAGCTGAACTGAGGCCGGGGAGGTAAGCAGATGGGTTTGGAAGGTCGCTAGGCCTCTAGTTCTGGCAACCTGGTGTAAAATCCCAGCTCTAAAATGCACCAGCTGAAGGGCCTTTGGCAGGTTATTGCATCTTTTTATATCTCAGATTGTTCATTTACAAAATGGAATAAATACTAATTTTAGGCCATTTTGTGGTGAGTATGAAATGCAAGTTCTTAATGTAATGCCTAGCTTTATGCTGAATAAGGATTAGCTCATACTAATGGTTAAAAGAAAAAAATTGACTCAGGGAAATATGAAGATTGATTTTTTTTTAATGTGGGTTGGTGGCTTGGAATCCAATAAGCACTGTCGTTAGTCTTTCTATTTCTTTTTAATTGAATAAGCAGTAAACCGAAACAATTATGTCTTGCTTGATGTTTTAAAATGCTTCCATCATGCAGACCAAACTTAAAAATATAAGAAAAGCTGTTTGAGACACCATCCTAAAGAATCACACAATTAAAATTCTAGTTTCTCAGATGTGAATGTTTTTTAATAATTATTTTATTATTTTAACCCATCAAGTCTATGAAGACAAGAAAACTTTAAACAAATCGAGAGGCAGCAAATTAAAAAGAAAGTGGTGAAAATTTACAGGTGAGAAAATAGTGTCCACTCCTGACATATACTCCAGAGTAGCTTTATTCTGTCTTCCAATATTTGCATCTTAATTTGTTAACAAAATTATTCAAGCAGCTGTCCATTGACATTCCAACTAACTTTAAAGGTTAGATGTAAATTAGGATCCAAATTAGGATGCAAAGTCCGTAAACCACTCAAACAAGTTGCAGTGAGATTATACTCCTACCTGATGATTATTCCTGATTCATCAAAAGAGGCAGTATCTGATCATTTCAAAACTAACTTGACACTGATTCCTTCCAGGTGCTTACAAAGTCAGGTTCCAAAGCAATTAAACATGAACAAAGTGCATCAGAACTTCATCTCAGTAATTCATCATAGTAACATAAATTTTTTTCATGCAAAATTATAAAATGGGGAGTGGAAATTGGATACCAAATGTTGTTTGAGAGCTCATTTTTGATAGCCACACATGCAGATGGCTGCTAATAGTTGTAAGCTGGAAACCAGGAGCCAGGAGGTCTGAGTTTAAGTCCAGCTCCGCTGTGTACTAGCCGGGCTCCCTCTGTGTCTGTCTTTCAGTGCCTCAGTGTTCTCACCTGTAAATCAGAATCAAAACAGAACCTCCCGCACAGGGCTGTGGTGAGGATTAAATGGATTATTCTATGTCATCAGTATAATGCATGGCACCAAGGAGGCCTCGGGATATGTTTTGATCATGATCCTGCGTATTCATCTCTAAAAAATGAAGACAACTGTTTCGGAAATTACCATGAAATAGGCTATTAAATTTTCAAATTCCTAAGGTGAAGAATTAAGTCGAACGGCTAGAGAAGTGCAGTGAAGCCTTGGCGGACAAAGGGGCTTTACTTCCTCATGCATTTGTAGCCCCCTGGTCCTGCTGCTATTCATTTTTCCCACATGCAGAAATGTAATTACAGATCTCCAGTGACACATAAAGGGTGCTGAGCACCAACCCACTGTGCAGCCTGAAGGCTTTCTTCAATGTCACAGGTCTGAGCTTCTAGGATGTCCATAGGAACGAGGCACACACAGGGCTGGAGGGTGTGACGACTGACTCCCCATTTTCATGAGCTGCAGGGAGGGTGGGATCTGGAACTGGGCCTCAGACCCAGGGTCACCCTGCCTGCTGCTTTTGGGGCCCAGAGTACATCAGAGAGAAAACAAAGGCCTGTCCCTCCTGGAGCAATGGGGACACACCGTCAAGAACTTTGTGGTTTTTTGTTGTTTTTGTTTGTTTGCTTGTTTGAGACAGGGTCTCGCTCTGTCACTCAGGCTGGAGAGCAGTGGCACGATCTTGGCTCACTGCAACCTGTGTTTCCCAGGTTCAAGCAATTTCCTACCTTGGTCTCCCAGAGTAATTGGGATTACAGGCACCTGTCACCATGCCGAGCTAATTTTTTGTATTTTTGGTACAGATAGGGTTTTACCACGTTGGCCAGGCTGGTCTCAAACTCCTGACCTCAAGTGATCTGCCTGCCTCAGCCTCCCAAACTGCTGGGATTACAGACATGAGCCACCACACCCAGCCCTCTCAAGAACTTTTGTAATGAGAATGGGTTGTGTATGAAAATAAGCTCCAGTTGTTTGTATCAGCGACTGACATTCACCTAACATATAATCGTTACACATGTGGATGTAAAAGTTATACTGATTACACTATTCACAATAGCCAAAATGTGGAAACAACCCAAACTTATCCACTGATGGATAAGCGAACAAAACGTGGTATATTGGCAAAATGAAATATTCTTCAGTCATTTAAAAAGAATGAAGTGTTGGGTCAGGTGCAGTGGCTCATGCCTGTAATCCCAGCACTTTGGGAAGCTGAGGTGGCTAGACCACCTAAGGTCAGGAGTTTGAGACCAGCCAGGCCAATGTGGCGATACCTCATCTCTACCAAAAATACAAAAAAAATTAGCCAGGCACAGTGGTGTGTACCTGTATTCCCAGCTACTCACGAGGCTGAGGCAGGAGGATTGCTTGAACCCGGGAGGTGGAGGTTGCAGTGAGCTGAGATCACACTACTATACTCCAGTCTGGGCAACAGAGTAAGACTCTGTCTCCAAAATAATAATAATGCTAATAAATAAATAAAAACATAAATACAATGTGGATGAACCTCAGAAACATGATGCTTTGTGAAAAAGCAGATACTCTATGGCCCCTTTACATGAAATATGCAGAATAGGTAAATGCATAGAGACAAGGGCAGCTAGTGGTTTCCCAAGGCTGAGGGAGGAGAAAAGGGAGGGATGGCTTTATGTGTGTGGAGTTTCCTTGTAAGCTGACGACCATGTTTTGGAACTAACTAGATAGAAGTAATGGTTGCCCAGCACCATGAATGCAGTCAATGCCACTGAACTGTACATGTTAAAATGGTTAATTTTATGTTGGGTAAATTTTACCTTGATTTTTAAAAAAACTGATTTTTTAAATAATAATAATATTTAATAATAATAATATTTATTATATATAATTATAATTATTATTATATGGGGATAAGAGTCTCGCTCTGTCACCCAGGCTGGAGTGCAGTGGTGTGGTCTTGGCTCACTGCAAGCTCCGCCTCCTGGGTTCACGCCATTCTCCTGCCTCAGCCTCCCTAGTAGCTGGGACTACAGGCGCCTGTCACCACGCCAGGCTAATTTTTTTTTTATTTTTAGTAGAGATGGGGTTTCACCATGTTAGCCAGGATGGTCTCTATCTCCTGACCTCGTGATCTGCCCACCTTGGCCTCCCAAAGTGCTGGGATTACAGGCGTGAGCCACTGCGCCCGGCCTAAAAACTGATGTTTAAAAAATCAAGCTCGGTCTGTAAGAATGAGTAATGCTTCCTGTGAGTGTCAAACATCCCCTATTAGAGATAACACGAGTTCTGCAGCTGCTTGGTGAGAAGTTAGACCCGCAGGTCTTCACGTTCTTGTGGAGTTTTCAGACGTCAGAAACATCTTTATTGCACCAAGAAGCCCCCTCACCACCATCACCACGAAAAATAAATATAAATGCCACATAAAATACAAAAAGCAGCTACTGGCCGGTGTCAGAGAGTGATCACAAAGGCCAGGAACGGAAGGGCCAAGTACCCAGGAAGAAGGGAAATGCGTTGAATTGGGTCAGCGTTCTCCCTGCAGGTATTTGCTGCTTTTTCAGTATTGAAGGTCAGAGAGACCGAGCAGAATGCTTAGAAACTTTGACAGTTTCCTAGGTCTGGGGAGATGAAAGTGGAGTTCTGGGCTACCAAGACAGTGAGTGAAGGCTGGAGGCGCGCAGATCCTCCTGCGGGGAAGGGGTTCTGAGCTGCATCCTAATGCACTCACGGCTGTCAGCCGGGCAAAACTGCTGGACAGAAGGTGAGGACAATAGTTCTGAGGGTATTTACTGTGGTCCAAGAAAATTCACCAAGATCCTGGGGAAATCAGAATCTCCAAACAAGGAGGGCAGGCCCCGGGCCTCTGGTGTTGCAGTGGTGGGAGTCTCATGTGGGTACAAGGACAGCTGAACGGACCCGCTCTGTAGCCTCTCTGGCACAGGGTATGGTGAAATACACACCTCCCCATGGCACGGTGAACCCTGAGACCACGATTTCTAGCCCCTGATATCCACTCACCGCTGCGTGGTTTGGGCTTCCACCTGACCACGTGTCCCTACAGCCTTCCTTTGCTCTCTGCTTCCTCCACCCTCTCCCCATAGCATTCCTTTCCTTGGCTTCCTTCACCTGGGTCCTAAGTCGCAGAAAGGCCTGGAATCCCACAGAGAGTCAATATCCTCGTGCCCCCTTCAGGCAGGAAGAGAACCATGTTCACTCCCCACATGATGATAAAAATAAAGTCTGTCCGCCGGGCACGGTGGCTCAAGCCTGTAATCCCAGCACTTTGGGAGGCCGAGGCGGGCGGATCATGAGGTCAAGAGATCGAGACCATCCTGGCTAACACTGTAAACCCCATCTCTACTAAAAATACAAAAAATTAGCCGGGTGTGGTGGTGGGCGCCTATAGTCCCAGCTGCTGGAGAGGCTGAGGCAGGAGAATGGCGTGAACCTGGGAGGCGGCGCTTGCAGTGAGCCAAGATTGCGCCATTCACTCCAGCCTGGGCGACAGAGCTAGGCTCCTTCTCAAAAAAAAAAAAAAAGAAAGTCTGTCGGAGAGGGGAAGTCTGTCTCCTCTGAATGAGGGGAGCCTGGCAGGACCCTCTGCTGAAGAGATGCCCAGGGCTCTCTAACTGCAGGCATCTGTAGCAGGATGGGAGTGTGGGTCCGGGCACCACCCGAAGCAGCTACAAAGGCCCTGGCTGGTGGCTGGTGAGAGAATCCTACAACATTCGGGTGTCCTGAGCCAGGGTGTGCAGGCTGCAGGGAGGCAGCTGTGAGTGTTGCTCAGGCCAACCTGGAATGTTTTCTTTGTGAGCACAGACTCCCACCTGCCAGTCCCCCAGGTGCCTGGCTGTCTGTTGGGAAGCTGTTCTCTGCCCCTCGCCCCACCCCCACCTCATCCCGTAGGAAACCTGGCAGGAATCTCCCCATGGATTCCTTCACATTGGCTTGGAAGGTGGGGGGAGCGGGATGCTGGCCCCTTTGTGTGGTTCCAGGCCATAACAGCTAATTAACCCGGTAAATAATAATTAATCTAGTAAACCTAAATTTGAATACCCTTTATATGAGTTTTCTTTTAATGTCTAGTGTTTATCAAAGGATATAGTCTTCTTTAAATTGAACTGTGTGGGGTATCTGATATTTGTGCATACACACACACACACGTATATATTGCATGTTCCATGGTACAGCATAGTGCAGGAAACTGGGTGAATGGAGGGTCTGCTCTCAGCTGATGACTGGTAGACCAGCTGCTGAGGGAGTGAGCAGGGCTGCCTGAGAGCCTGGGAAAACACTGCTTATGGGGAAGGGTGGAGAGGGAGAGGGCAAGGGAGGCTTTAGGGACATGTGGCAGGAGGTGGGGATGGGTGATGTTCCTGGAGTTTCCATCCACCTCTATCTAGGAGCAAGAGTAGCCAGGAGAATGCCACACATGCCCCACATCCTGGGCCTTGAGTGAATAACTCTGGATTCTTCTCTGTAGTTTTTTTTTCTCAGTTAAGTTTCTCACTAATTCTCTACTGTATTAGTCCATTTTCACACTGCTAATAAAGACATACCCAAGACTGGGCAATTTACAAAAGAAAGAGGTTTAATGGACTTACAGTTCCAAGTGGCTGAGGAGACCTCACAATCACAGTGGAAGGCAAGGAGGAGCAAGTCATGTCTTACATGGATGGCAGCAGGCAGAAAGAGAGAGAGTTTATGGAGGGAAAATCCTCCTTTTAAAGCCATCAGATCTCATGAAACTTATTCACAATCACAAGAACAGCATGGGAAAGACCTGCTCCCATGATTCAATTACCTCCCACCGTGTCCCTCCCACAACACATGGGAATTCAAAATAAGATTTGGGTGGGACACAGCCAAACCATATCATCTACTTCCACAGAAAAAGGTGCATGAGGAAAGGAATCTCAGGAACAAGGAAGCGATTCCAGTGTGAAACTTGCTCCTAGATGTACATGCAAAATCTTTAGTTTTGTGTTTCTTCAAGACGCAGCTTGGGATCATCTGTGATGCCCTCCTTTCCCTGGCAAAGCGGTAATGCTGCCATGGGGCCAGGCCTGCCCTCATGCAGCTAGGGGTCACATCTGCCTGCACACAGCATGGGAGAGTGTGGAGGAGGAGGGACAGGACCCTATCTCCAGGCAATTGTCTAACAGCAAGAGGATCATAAAATCCTAAGATTGGCTAATCAACCTCCCTGTTCTACAGGTGAAGATACTCACACTCCCAGGACAAGTGACTTCTCAAGACCACACAGCAAGAGAGTTGATGTAAAATTGTAGTAAGTGTTCGAACTAGCCAACTCTGATTATGGGCTGACTCATTTCATAGCACTTTATATAAATTATGCCTTTTAAACCTAGAAATTGGGTTCTGCTATCATTATTCAGAATTTTAAAATAACAAAACTGAAGCTGAGTGAGATGAAATAATTTGCCTAATTTTCTGAACTCAGAAGTGGCAGAGCTGAACGTTCCACCCAGGCAGCCTTGGCACCTTCAGCTTAGGGACCCAGCCGTGTACTGTGTGCACCAGCAGGCGAAGCATGCCTTCCCGAAGGCCGTTTTTGAAAATATGCAGGTTACTTCCTTGAGACCCACATTTGGGGAACCTGACCCTTCTCATCACAGTGTAACTGATTTTCAGCCCCCTTCCCCAATTTAAAGTGACAATCAGTATGCTCTGTGAAGAATGAGGCATTTTCAGATGTTTTTAGAGAGAAGGGTCGTGGTGCACTTATCTGGAGATTACTGGTCTAGGAAACTAACTCCTGAAGTGCATACAAATGAAACTGTTGCAGACACAACAAAACAGTATACAGTCAACAGCTAGACTATACTCGGTAAAGTGCAATAAAAATCTAGTAAACTTAGATTTGCCTAACCTTTAAATGAGTTTTCTTTGAATACCTAGTATTTATCCAAGGGAATTGTTTTTAAACGTAAATGTGTGTACGTATCCTGTGTTTATGTGTGCACACACACACAAACACCCACACACACACACACATATTCCATATTCCATAGTATAGTATAGGAAACAAGGGAACACATCAGCTTTTGCCAGCTTCATGACAAGCCAGGAATTAAAAATAAGTAAATTAAATAATAATGAAATATAATCCTGTAATTTCTAAGCAAACATTACTTTGACTTTAAATTAATCAACAAGATTATTTAAAGTTCATTGAAAAATCCATATTCCTGCTTTTATACTCATGAGGCTTAACCAATTACAGAAGAATATAACACAAATAGTTTCTAAATGGACATAGAATTTAAATTCAGATTTTAATGAACTAACTTTTGGACATTGTAGAGTACATAATGTAGTCAGCATTTTGCAGATGTTGGAGTATATACTTAGTAATGGAGTTGGTTAATAAATGTAAATGCAGTGAGACTGAGAATGGGACAGATTCAAACTTTCTTTTATTCTTCTTGCCAGCTCTGTGGCCACATGGGTGTGAACCGGAACGAGGCAGAAGGGATCTATTTTTCTATTTAGTGCCAATGAGCCCCCGTGGATCTACACAGGGTGCTTTGTGCAGATGAAGGTCAAATCCCTCCCTGAGAGCAGGTCTGTGCTCACGGGGGTTGCTGGCTTCTCCATTCACAAGCATCAGGTGGAGCTCGGGTGGAAACCACCTTGATTCTTCAGGGCAGCTGCTCTGGTTTGTTCCATTTGTAGAGTTAGATTGTTTCCTTTAAGAGTCCTCTGCCTCACGGTAGCAGACTCCAGTCAGGATTTGCATTCGTTGTTTATTTTGTTTTGCTTTTACCTCAATAAGAAATTGCACATTTTTCTTTGCACTCTAAAGTCAAAAAGCTGAAGTGGGAATCATTATAAATGCAACATTTGAGTTCCTGTTATAGCTCCTTGTTCTTGGAAATGTTTCATTTGCATCAAGGTCGTGCCAGACATGGTAATGAAGGCCCTGAGCAGAGGGAGAACCATCAGGGACTGCTGTGTGAGGAACCTGTGGACTTTCATCCTGAAAAATGCGTGTATCCATAACAACATCCTCAAACATAGACGGCTCTGATTAGCGCTCCACTAGCCCTCTATCCAAAAACGTCGGAAAATGCCTCATTCTTCCCGGGGCTCACATGAATGGGGTAAGTCCTTACGAAGGAGGGGCCTTGGTGCACAGGAGGTGAGCGCACATCATTCTCCAGGTGTGCACGTGGGTCAGAGGAATCAGGAGCTCAGGCTGCACAGCCCCCTGCTGCCGATCACTGCTCACAGCCCCTGAGCCCTGCTCAGAGGCAGCAGCATTTCTTGCTAGGGGCAAGGTGCAGCAGTCACAGGACACCTGGCTCTTATTTGCAACAGCTGCTGTATGACCTAATGGCCACCCATGGCTTCATGAGGAGAGATGCTCACAGCCCCCTGCAGAGCGGCCTCCAGGTTCCAGCCCCACAGGGAAGCGTCTGCGTGACTTCCACCCACACAGTGTCCGCTTCCACACACTCACCCTGAATGGCAAAGGCTAAACACTTTGATAACCCAAAACAGTAAACCCCAATTGTGCTATTCGTAGTCCAATTTCTAAAATTTTACACTACAGCTGTTGAAAAGTTCTAATGTTTATTTCACTGCCAGAATCAGCAGGGTAATGGACGTTTCAGCAATAAACACCATGAGCAACACATGAAATCTAATTAGCATCATTCCAATTTGCAACACTTAAATAAATTATTACTCTGGGCCTTTTTCCCCCTAAATACCAATGCTCAGATTCTTGTAAAAATGTCAACTCTAGAAAAATCCTCTTTCCACTTCCAATTTTTTCTAATTCAATCTGTTTTCTAGTATTTCTTTAGAAACAAACTAACGAAATTCTCTATCACCCAGCTGTATTTACAACAGAGTGAGCTTTGTGACACCCTGTACGTGAAGTTTGCACAGCAGCAGTCTCCATGCGACAAGAGTGGGACTGTGTCCCCGTGATCGCAGATGAAGGATGCCAGGACAGTCTGTCAAAGGAAACTCAGACCTCCACATAGGATGCTTGACTCAGGTTCCAGGTACTGTCACCGTGACTGTCACCCACAATTTTCCCAGGAGGGAGACGCGAGTAGGAGAGAACAGCCCCTGTGATGTCAGGGCCAACCTGTCTGCAGCCTCCATTCCGCTCAGTGACTCTACAAGTTCCTCTCCCGTCTCTGGCCCAACTGACCTTGTGTCATTTGCCTGGGAAAAGGGAACGCAGACTTGGTGATGATTCCTGGTTCTGAGCTCATGTCACTGTGCTCCCAGGCTGCTGACACAGGCAGGACCCCTGGTCTTCTTGGATTCAAGCACACAGTTAATAACACAAACCCTGACAGCCTAGGCTTGAGCTGGGGTTGGTTGGTTGGGGGTGGGTGGCGGTGGTAGGGGAATAACTTGGGGAAGTTATGTAACCTGCCTGGGTCTAAACTTCCTTGTTGTAAAATAGGGAAAACAGTTGTACTTACATAGCACATCTGTGATGTGAATTAAATATCTGGCGCCTAGAACAGTGCCTGGTCCCCAGGATTTGGTGTTTGAAGAGTCCAGGTATTGGTATGAGTCCATGTCCACTGTCTTTCCTGATCCCCAAACCCAGCTGCACCCATTAGTAACTAAAATGAGACGGGCAAAGGGGATGAGTGGTGAGCAGCAGTGGTTGTCAAAGATAGGTCCAGGGACTATGTTTCTTAAGACGTTCTGGGTCAGGAATAATTAGACAGAATGGAGCCAATAATTCCAAATCTATGTATTTATTTAATAATCTTTTATTTAGGGCATGAAGGTGCCAAATTTTGTCCCAGGCACTTTACATATATTTAATCATTTAGTCTTCTCACAACCCATGAGAAATAAACATACTATTATTATCTACAAAGAAACATGGAGTAACACCCTAGAGAGAGCCTCCAGCAAAAGGATGTCTGTGGTCATTTTATATATATATATTTTTTAGATGGAGTCGTGCTCTGTCACCCAGGCTGGAGTGCAGTGGCACGATCTCGGCTCACTGCAAGTTCCGCCTCCTGGGTTCACACCATTCTCTTGCCTCAGCCTCCCGAGTAGCTGGGACTACAGGTACCCACCACCACGCCGGGCTAATTTTTTGTATTTTTAGTAGAGATGGGGTTTCACTGTGTTAGCCAGGATGGTCTCAATCTCCTGACCTCGTGATCCACCTGTCTTGGCCTCCCAAAGTGCTGGGATTACAGGTGTGAGCCACCGCACCCGGCCCATTATACATTTTTCAAAAAATGTTCAACGACATAAAACCAGTTTTATCAAGTGTATGTTGAACTGTGGTAAAACTAGCAGCGCATCTAAGAGTGAAACAATGAACATTAAAAATGAAAAGATCCTTGGAAAACAATCCAGCCCACCTTTTGTCTCTGCTTTGGTACAATTGTGTTTTTTGTACGGCGTGTTTTTGTTCCTTAACAATGTACTATTTACAACAAACAGCAATATGTGTTACCTTTCCATCCTTCCGTCCCCCCTGAAAGCTAACTCTCTAGAGGGAGAGAAGACAATATGGGGTTTGATGCAAGGCAGTGCCCCAGCGCCAGGGCAGAGGGATGCATGTGCCTTACAGGAGCCCTTAAGGGCAGCAGGAGGGGCAGCCACACAGACGCAGACGTGGCGCCGTTCAGAAGGAGAGACATTCCAGGTGCTGGGCAAAGCAGAGGAGGGGCAGCCCTGGGGCAGGGCACAGTGAGACTGGGCATGCGGTGGCCCATGGGCAGCTTGGTACACCTGCTCAGGGGCTCTGAGCCTCCACTTGTTGAAAAACAGAAAAAAGCCAAGGGTCAAGCCAGTAGAGGAAGGAACCACAAAGGTGTTTTATCATGGTTAAAACAAAGAGATGGTCAAAGTATGATTTCATAGATCTGTGGTTTATCCCCACAAAGAGAATTTTTTCTTAGGTTCAGAACGCTTAGAGGATCACATTGTGAACAAATCTCCCAGGGAATCCACTTGAGGGATGACACACACTGACCACAGATGAGTGAAGTCCTCAATTATTAAAGTCTAGTTGCTCCATTAGGATGAAAGTCTCTGTGGGAAGTAACTTCTAGTTAAAGCTTGAGGCGTTTCTTTATACTAGCAGTTCTTGAGGGAAACTGGCTTGGCCATCACAGTGGAGACTGGAGAAGGCTGGAGTGGTCCCTGGATACTAGAGGGAAGTCGGGGAGAAGTGGTGGACAGTGCAGCCCTGTCACAGCACAAGCTCCTGGTCATCGGAGAAGTGGCTGACAGAGCAAACTCTGCCACGACCTAAGCTCTTAAAGCGTCTGTCAAACTCTTAGGTTTATTGGACTTAGGAGTCCAGTAGTCAAGCTCAGTAGCTCATATGGGGTCTGATAAGCAGTGATGTCACATTCCCAATGGGAGGAGGAGTAGCTCCAAGTTCTCATGTATGGGGTCTGATAAGACATCTTGTTCTCCATGGGAGGGGGAAGGATCACCAGAATGGCTAGAGAGTAGAAAGAAAGAGTCTTATCAGTAATATCAGTTTGCAAACCAGGGAGAGATAATTTCTGGTGAGAACCTAAAGAGCTCTTGATAGGTGAAGCCAGCTGGACTTCCTGGGTCCAGTTGGAGAACTTTTCTGTCTTACAAGAGGATTGTAAAATGCACCAATCAGTGCTCTGTAGCTAGGATTGTAAAATGCACCAATCAGCAATCTGTGGCTAGAGGTTTGTAAAATGCACCAATCAGCACTCTGTAAAAATGCACCAATCAGCTCTCTGTGGCTAGCTAGAGGTTTGTAAAATGGACCAATCAGCACACTGTAAAATGGACCAATCAGTGCTCTGTAAAATGGACCAATTAGCACTCTGTGAAATGGACCAATCAGTGCTCTGTAAAATGGACCAATTAGCACTCTGTAAAATGGACCAATCGTCAGGATGTGGGTGGGGACAAATAAGGAAATAAAAGCTGGTCATCTGCAGCCAGCAGTGGCAACCTGCTTGCGTCCCCATCTGTGCTGTGGTGGCTTTGGTCTTTTGCTTTTCAAAATAAATCTTGCTGCTGCTCACTCTTTGCATCTGTGCTACTTTTAAGAGCTGTAATACTAAGCTGGGTGCAGTGGCTCAAGCCTGTAATCCCAGCACTTTGGGAGGCCGAGGCAGGTGGATCACAAGGTCAGGAGATTGAGACTATCTTGGCTAAGACGGTGAAACCCCGTCTCCACTAAAAATACAAAAACTTAGCCAGGTGTGGTGGCAGGTGCCTGTAGTTCCAGCTACTCAAGAGGCTGAGGCAGGAGAATGGAGTGAACCTGGGACGTGGAGTTTGCAGTGGGCCGAGATATGCCACTGCACTCCAGCCTGGGCAACAGAGCAAGACTCCATCTTAAAAAGAAAAGAGCTGT
Organism: Chlorocebus sabaeus; assembly: GCF_047675955.1. Classification (NCBI taxonomy): domain Eukaryota; kingdom Metazoa; phylum Chordata; class Mammalia; order Primates; family Cercopithecidae; genus Chlorocebus; species Chlorocebus sabaeus. The sequence continues at coordinate 2,687,756 of NC_132915.1, read as the reverse complement.
AACAATCACCACGTAGGTCTGTACCTTCATTCTTGAAGTCGGCGAGACCACGAACCCAGTGGAAGGAACCAACTCTGGACACATCTTGGCGACCATGAAGGGACTATTGCCAAGTGGTGAGTAGCATTGAACCCCTTTTGTTTGCTATTCTGTCCTATTTTTCCTTACAAGTGGGGGAGCTAAACACGGGGCACCTGTTGGCCACTTAAAAGCAAATAGTGTGGCCACCAGACTAAAGACACAGTTGTCAGGCTTTCTGGGAAAGGGCTCTCTAGCAACCCCTGACTCTTCAGAGTTGGGAACGTTGCCTGGAACCAGCTTCCACTTTTCCTGTACTTCTGAGCTGAGCCGAGGGTCGACAGAGAGGAAAGCCATTCAGCTCCGGGGTCCTGACAAAAAGTTGGCTGATCCTGCAGCCACAAGCTGAACTCTGAAAATCACATCCCCCAAGCGAGACTCATCCATCTATCCTATCTATCCTGGCCCTTGCCTCCTGGGTTGTAACACCTGTCAGACAACTTCTTCCTGCCTCTCTTCTTTGAGGCTAGTCCTGCTTCTGAAAACCACTCCCTGTGTCTGGCGCTTTTCTAATTTCTCCTGTAAGAATGATTTCTAGTATAAATTTTGGGACTCTTTTCCTTTCTTTAGGCACCCAGGCTCACCAATCAGAAAAACATAATTTTTGTCCAAAGCCCCATTGGGGGCTGGGGGACTATCTGAAATTTTAGGATCCCTTCTCAGACTAGCAGGCCTAACAAAGGCGATTCCCAAAGTGGGGAGCCTCAGAAATTATATTCTCCCTATTCATACGATAAGTGAGGACAGAAGGTATCACTCTCACAACCTGGGAGATTGCTTCCCTCCTTCAGGGTGTAGTCCTCCACTCCGTTTCTGGGGCATATCATGTTTATAGGACGGGGGTAAGGTCCCAGTACTAACAGGAGAAAACTCTTAGGACTCTAACAGGTTCTGGAGAATGTGTTGGTAAGGGCCGCTAAATCTGACCTTCCTTAGTCCTCTTTGGTCTAGGAGGAAAACTAGTGTTTCCACTGCTGTTTCGGTGAGCGCAACTATTCTGATCAGCAGGGTCCGGGGACCGTTGCAGGTTCCTGGGCAGGGCTTTCCCTCTTCACAAAAAATCTTGCTGCTGCTCACTCTTTGGGTCTGTGCCACTTTTAAGAGCTGTAACACTCACCACGAAGGTCCATGGCTTCATTCTTGAAGTCAGCAAGTCCACAAACCCACTGGAAGGAGCCAACTCTGGACACACTCTCTGAAGAACAAAGAGAAGGCTAGAGGTTTTATAAAAGGTGAAATGTTATGTAGTCCACTTGGAGTAAGTTCATTGGCACTAGGAAGGGTTTGGGGAGCTGGCAAGCTCCGAATGATGAGCAAAGGTGGTGGGAAAAATTAGTCACGGAGTTGTAGCAAGTTATCTCAGAAGCTATGGATAAAACTGGTCTCAAAAGCAGTTCCAGCAGTCAGACTTGCAGAGATTACATTCTTGGAGCAACATTTTGTAATATGAGTGCTTTATCCCCTGGCTTCTCAACTCTGTTTTAGTTGGATGTAATAAGCATCACATGCACATGTATATGTATTGCAGCACTATTTGCAGCAGCAAAGACTTGGAACCAACCCAAATGCCCACCAATGATAGACTGGATAAAGCAAATGTGGCACATATACACTACAGAATACTATGCAGCCATAAAAAAGAATGGGTTCATGTCCTTTGCAGGGACATGGATGAACTTGGAAGCCGTCATTCTCAGCAGACTAAAAGAGAAACAGAAAACCATGCTCTCACCCATAAGTAGGAGTTGAACAATAAGAACACATGGACACAGGGAGGGGACCATCACACACCAGGGCCTGTCAGGGGTTGGGAGGCAAGGGGAGGGAGAGCATTAGGACAAACACCTAATGCATACGGGGCTTAAAACCTAGATGACGGGTTGATAGGCACAGCAAACCACCATGGCACATGTAACAAAAACCTGCATGGTCTGCGCATGTATCCCAGAAGTTAAAGTAAAATTAAAAAAAGAAAAAGCTAGAAACTGACCTCAGGGCATCTAGAAACAGACAAAAAAAGAATAACCCAATTTGTATGATCAATCTTCACACATGTATCATTCAGGTAGCAAACTATGTAAATATTTGGAGTAATTTCAATATTCAATAACCAAAGGAGAGCAGGAGGGCCCAGAAGGGCAGAAGACAAGCGTAGGCAGGGACATACCCAGGCAAAGCCCTGTGGCAGCTTAACAAGGTTGGGGAACTGAATCCATGTGTGATATGCCTCAAGGAGAAACTCCTTTTTCCTTCCTTCCGTCCGTCCGTCCCACTCTGTCATCCAGGCTGAAGTGCAGTGGTGAGATCATGACCCACTGCAACCTCTGCTTCCTCGGTTCAGGCGATTTCCCTGCCTCAGCTTCCTGAGTAGCTGGGATTACAGGTGCACACCATCATGCCTGGCTAATGTTTTTTTTGTTTTGTTTTGTTTTTTTGTTGAGATGGAGTCTTGCTCTGTTGCCCAGGCTGGAGTGCAGTGGCACCATCTCGGTTCACTGCAAGCTCCACCTCCCGGGTTCACGCCATTCTCCTGCCTTAGCCTCCCGAGTAGCTGGGACTAGAGGTGCCTGCTACCATGCCCAGCTAATTTTTTGTAATTTTAGTAGAGACAGAGTTTCACTGTGGTCTCAATCTCCTGACCTCCTGATCCACCCACCTCGGACTCCCAAAGTGTTGGGATTACAGGTGTAAGCCATTGCGCCCGGCCAATTTTTTTGTATTTTAGTAGAGATGGGGTTTCACCATGTTGGCCAGTATGGTCTCGATCTGCTAACCTCATGATTGCCCCACCTCAGCCTCCCAAAGTACTGGGATTACAGCCACTGTGCCCGGCTAAGAAACACACTTTCTAAAGCTGCTTAGGTGCTGCTTCATAAACAGGCCCAGGGCACTAGGCTGGAGAAGTTGTTCAAAAGTGATGTGTGGGTCCTCTTGTTTATTCACACTCCAGTGACAAAGGCACAGTGGAAAATCTCCTTTATTAAAGTAGCTGTGTTCGTCTGTTGGGCCACCTTAACTAAGTACCGGAGACTGAGTGACTTAAACATCAGGAATTTATTCTCACATGATTCTGGAGGCCAGAAGTCTGAGACCATGATGTCAGCAAGGATGGTTTCTCCTGAGGCCTCTCTCCTTGGCTGGCAGGTGCCGTCTTCTCCCTGTGTCTTCACACGGGCTTCCCTCTCGGCATGTCTGTTTCCTAATCTTTTCTTAGTAGGACACCAGTCCGATTGGATTAAGGCTCACCACATGACCTCATTTTAACTTGATTACCACTTCAAAGACCTTATCACCAAATACAGTCATAGTCTAAGGTACTGCAAGTAAGGGTTTCGACAAATGATTTTTGGGGTAGGACACAATTCATCCCATAATAGTGAGATAATTTTATTTATAAGAAGGTAATCATAGGTCAAGAAATGCACCTGGAAGTTAAACTTTTCTTTGGAAATAAGAACCCATTAAGAACCCAGTTAGGCCCATACAGGCTAATTGCCTGATAAAGATCCACAAAATTATTGCCTAAATAAATGCCTTCACACTTCTCCAATGCTTTGCTGCAAAAATTCAACATTTTGTGAATTTGGAGTGATTGGGTTCACAGCAAACTTTCCAGCCATTTGTGGATTTTTTTGTTACTGATATCTAGTAGAACCCAGCAGGACCTAATCATTGTTTAAAAGGCTTTCTAAAAAAGTGATCAAAATGTATGTCGTGGTGTTATAGGGAGGCAGGGGAAATGCCATCATCCTGTTCCCAAGCTTGCATCTTTTTAAAATTATTATTTCAGTAGCTTTACGAGTACAAGTCAGTTTTGGCTACATGGATGAATAGTGGTGAAGTCTAAGATTTTAGTGCACAGGGTCACCTGAGTAGTGTTAATTGTACCCAACATGTAGTTTTTTTGATCTCACATCCCTCTCCTGCCCTTCCTGCTTCTGAGTCTCCAGTGTCCATCAGAACACTTCATGCCTTTGTCTACCCACAGCCAAGCCTGCAGCTTAAAAGAGTTTCCATGAGATAGGAAAACAGCCTGTTCTGATTATTTCTCAAAATCCAAGACCGAAATACAGATGTGGTAACCTGGATCTGGAGAAAAAAAATTCCATTAGTTTTGTTCCAGTGGTTTCTGTCCTCTATGCCAGTTAAAATCTAAGAAAAAGCTGTTATTCCATCCTAATGAGTTAAGAATGCTTATTAGAAAATGTATTAACGAGCATGGAATTTAGTAAGTATTTGGAGTCTGGAAATGATCTTATATATAAAATGACGTTTAAAATACTTTCCTACCAAAAATAAATCACATGGATTTACTAAATCTGGAATGAAAGGTGGTAACACATATTATTTTTCAACAGATTTGGGTTAACATTTTGGTCACGTTTTTCTCTAATTAACATTTGAATGTTAATGTGAGCTTTCCATAAATAGGTGCAAGTTACTTTAACTTTTCCATTGGTTCCCCATGAGATACACCATTGTTCTTACACACATGGATCTATTGAGCCCTATTCTGTCTGTGACACTAAATAATCCTCCTAGCCCTGGGTCTCAGACTTCCTGCTCACATTAAATATGTACTCCTCTTAGTAAGAGGACAAAATCACAGATGGAAAGCACTTTGAAGGACTTAGAAGATGTCAGAGCAAACTTTCTTTCTCTGTCCTCCTGTTTTCCACGTGGACGCTTCCCTAGTGTAATGCTGGCCATCCCTTTCCCTCCAATAGGAGTGAATTCTCTGATTAATCAATAGCAAGGATCTGACATCCATCTGTTCACATACCTTGACTTGGTGCAGTTAAGGATTTATAAATGGAACGCCTCATATGTGTTTGGTCACCCTACCTGTTAGTCAGCAAGCAAGGCAGCATCCACTCTTGAAGCTGGCTGCCTTCAGAGGGTCTGTTCTGTAAACCAAGGCTCTTTCTTGGACCAACTATACCAAAACTAGGATGTACTGAATAAGTAGAAGTATTTGGCTTATGTTTTAGTCGGAAGTTGCAGCTACCAGGATAAAATCGCTTTTGTCGACCTGGATAAAATAGGGTCAGGATAGCATGAAGGAGAGATGGCTTATGGTCACATATCTGAGAAAAAAACTGCTTCGAAGGACGTTCTAAAAACCCTACAAGAAACATTTTTGCATCCTTCATGCATCTCCTGCTTTGACAAGGTTTATCACCAGATATTCTTTAGGACTGCAGTAATTCAGATAAGGTGATATTCTTTAGGACTGCAGTAATTCAGATAAGGTGATATTCTTTAGGACTGCAGTAATTCAGATAAGGTGATATTCTTTAGGACTGCAGTGATTCAGATAAGATGCTCTCAGAGCACTCGCTCAGTAGTGACATCTCCACCAGTGAACTGACAACAGCTCTCTGGAACCAATGAATTCTATTTCTAAGCTGCTTCTATAAAACTCTGTTTTTGCTAATGAAAGCTTCCCTTTGCCCTTCCCTCACAGATACACTCGTGGTTTGCCATGCCGTGCATTCCAGTTATAATCATTGATTCTTACCTGTGAGTAAACTCAATATACCATAGAGATAATGTTCTCTAGTGTCTTTTTTTAGATTGACAACAGAGAAGTATAATAAGATATTTATGACAAATTGGTCATGTGCTTATGGAGTTTGAGAAGTCTCACCATCTGCTGTCTGTAAGCTGGAGGCCCAGGAAAGTTGATGGTCTGGTTGTAGTCCAGACTCAAAAGTCTCATAACCTGGAGAGTCAATGATGTAAGTCTCCATCTGAGTCAGAGGCTGGAGAACCAGTAGCACCAATGTCTGAGGGCAGCAGAAGGTGCAGGTGAGGGCAGGAGCTGGTGTCTTGGCCCAGGGAGAGAGCAGGTTTATCCTTCCTCCATCTTTTTGTTCTCTTCAGGATCTCAACAGATTGGATGGTGCCCACCCTTATTGCTGAGGGTGATCTTGACTCAGTCTTCCTAAATGCTAATCTATTCCAGAAACACCCTCATAGATGCACCCAAGAATAATGTCCTACTAGTTATCTGGTCATCCCTTGGCCCAGTCAAGTTGATACATAAAATTAAGCAACACAACCTAGCATTCCAACCTTATTCTTCCATCTGGCAATACTATCAAAGGTGATAGATGCTCCTACATCTGTTTAATTCCATTAACCCCAAAACCCCAACAGAAGTCTCCACAACTATGATATTGAGTTAGAAGGCAACAGCCTGTGGCTTACTGGGCTGTGTCCTTTGGTGCCAATCTGTGCTATAACCACATCAAGTCATTTGAAGTATACCTCAACTCAAAGTTCAGTTCTGAACACAGGATAAAGCAAGATGAATTAACATAGATTGTAAGAGCACTTCCTTTGGGAGGCCAAGGTGGGCAGATCACGAGATCAGAAGATCAAGACCATCCTGGTTAACATGGTGAAACCCCATCTCTACTAAAAATACAAAACATTGGCCAGGCAACATGGCAGGCACCTGTAGTCCCAGCTACTTGGGAGGCTGAGGCAGGAGAATGGCATGAACCCAGGAGGTGGAGATCTTGCCACTGCACTCCAGCCTAGGCAACAGAGTGAGACTCCGTCTCAAAAAAAAAAAAAAAAAAAAAAAAAAAAAAGAGATGAGGCTTTAGCTCCGACATTTATTATTTCATCACATTTGCTGAGCATGCATGAAGTCTCAGGCCCTGTCTTAGTTGCTGACATTGAACAGTGAACAAGCAAAAGTCCCTGCATCCATGATGTTTACATTCAAGTGAAGGAGTCAGGCGAGAAATAAATAAATACGTACAAAATTGTGACAATTTTATGTATTAACCTGACTGGGCCACAGGATGCTCAGATATCTGGTTAAACATTATTTCTGGGTTTGTCTGTGAGGGTGTTTCCGGAAGAGATTTGTATTTAAATTGGTGAACGAGTAAAGCAGATGGCCTCCGCAATAGTGAGTGGACATCTTCAAACCCATTCAGGGCCGAAAGAGAACAAAAAGGTGGAGGAAGCCTGAATTCTCTCGCTGCCTGATGCTTAAGCTCAGACATTGTCCTGCTGCTGCCCTCAGACTGGGACTTACCCTCCCACACCCTGGTTCTCAGGCCTTTGGACCAGGACTAAACTAAACCACTGGCTTTCCTGGGTCTCCAGCTTGTAGACAGCAGATTATGGGATTTAGCCATCATGAGTTCACGACCCAATGCCTTGTAATAAATCTCACTTTACACACACATGCACACACACACACATCCTTATTGGTTCATTTTCTCTGGAGAACCCAAATAAAAAAATACAACATCAGATAGTATTAAGTGGGGACAGAAATCCAAATAAAGTGACAGACAGGTCATCATGTGAAATCTGGAGGAAAAGTATTCCCAGCTGAAGAAAAACCAAGTGCAAAGGCCCTGAGGTGCAGGCAAGAGTGGCATGTCTACTGTTTTGCTACCTTGGTAAAACAAAATAAGAAAAAACAAAAACAAAATCTCTCTCTCACACACACACACACACTTCACAATAATTTGGAATGGAACAGAAAATATTAGACACCATGAAGGTAATTTTCTACTGTAGCCAAACCCAAGGCTGTCCAGCTACAATTTACCATTCTCCACAACCGTTAAGAGAAGAAATTGACTTTTAATACGGGTATCTATTGATTCATAAGCACCTACCGTGTACCACAGTGTGAGGCTATTTACATATACAATTGTATATGTACAATACATATGCATATACAACTAGGTCCTTGCGGCCATCAAGTGCCATAGGAATTATAATTTCTATTTCATGCGTGAGAATTCCAGAGCTTGTCCTGTTTCCTAATATCAAATTATATACCCTTTGCTGTTTTCAAGGACATATGCTACAGATACATCCTGGCACTATTTGAATTTGGAATAATTATTGTTTTCCTCTTTTATCTGAGACTAGGCTAAGTGTGACAAAAAGACATTTCTCTCATACTGCTATAATGTTTGGTATTATAACTTTTCTGTGTTTTAAGGATATATTAGAGTTCTGTTCTACAGGGATAGTCAATAAATCCCCACACAGTATGCCATGTGAATCATCATATTGCTTTTTGAAAATCTGTTCTCAAATAGGAGAAAATACAGATATGTGCTAATAATGGTGCATCAATTATTCATTCTTAAAATACACATTAGCTAGGTTTAAAGTTCTATTCATACGTATAAAATGTCAGAAAGATTAAGAGCTCAGGTTGCAATTCCTGAGAATAACCTCTCTTCTAATTTTCCTACACTAAGACAAATTTTCTCTTAGTGGTTGTATTAGCTTCCTACTCCTGCTGATAAATGACCACAAACTTACTGCCTTAAACAAAAATGTATTATCTTACATTCTGCAAGTTATGAGACCAAAGTAGGTATCACTGGGCTGCAGGCAAAGTGTTGGAGGAGCCGCGTTTCTTTCTGGAGTCTTCAGGGGAGAATCTGTCTTCCTGACTTTTCCAGATTCTAGAAGCTACTCATATTTCCGTGGCTTATGGCCCTCTGTCATCTTCAAAGCCAGCAATGGTCAACTGAGTATTTCTAACGTCATCTCACGCTGACTCTCCTACTTTTCAGGACCCTAGTGATTGCCTCGGATGCACCTGGGTAACCAAGCTCATTGACCTATTTTAATATTAGTGATTTGCTACCTTTACTTCACCTGCAACCTTACTGTCCCTTGGCCATGTCAGGTGACATGCATAGATTCCAGGGCTTAAGGGCGTGGGCATATTTTGGGGGCCATTATTTTGTCTACCACAGTGATTTTCATTCAAATTTATTCAATTAAATTTTGCTTGTGGTCATGCCCTAATTAAACAGAGATCTTTTGATGGACTACAGTGACTAGAGAGGTGCTATATTTTCCCCACAAGGTCTGAATATAATCTGTATAGCTGTTTCCTTTTTTATTTCCAGTATACACAACAGATTCCATTGATTCTAAGGTAAAAATGCACAATTTGATTTAATTGCTCAGATTTGAACTGTAGCATAGTAGTCTCTTAAAAGGTTTTTTAAATAGCATAGAATTTGGAAGGGGGTTAGGCTTGAAGACTGCAATGTCCATATACTTCAGGGTCTCTGAGGAGAATGACTTCACTGCTCATAAATCAGCGTCTTTCTATTGATTTAGTATCACTTTGAGTTTGGTAGAGTTAGGCACTTGCTGATAGTTATTTGTTTTCAACTTTGCCGAATATAACAATTTCTTATCTGTTTCAGTGGTTCCCAGCAATGCCTAAAACAGCTTTACAATTTCTAGGTCCTGTTTCAATAAAAACAGTCCCAGGGCCCCGAAGTTATAAACTGATTGTAAAAGACAAGCGGTACATGGAAGCAGGAGGAAACATTAACAACAGCAACAAAACCTGTGTCCTTTCTCCTCTCAATCTTCTGCTCTTTTCTCCCCTCTACTGCATGGTCTCCTATCAAATGGGCCGTTGTGGTGGTGGCAAGGTGACCAACTGGTGGCCTAGAAGGCTTCTTGTCCTTCGGAACCTTTTCACCTTGTGTAGAACTTGGTTGCCTTGATTATTTATGTAGATCTTTGCACAAGGTATGCATTCATGGGCCACCTAGAATTAATGACTGACTAGATGCTTTTGTTTTTGAACAAATGTATTAGTCCTTCCACAGCATCGTGTAGTTGTTTCTGCTCGTTGGAAATGGTCATAGGCTATTTTGAAATTCTCACAGATTTTTTTTTTATTTGTTGTACAAATTTATGTGGCACATCTGCAATTTTGTTACCTGTATAGATTGTGTAGTGTTCAAGTCAGGGCTTTTGGGGTATCCATCACCAAAATAATGTACATTGTACCCATCGACTAATTTCTCATCACCCACTCCTCTCCCATACCCTCAGCCTTCCAAGCCTCCATTGTCTATCATCCCACTCTCTACATCCATGTATACAGGTTATTTATCTCCCATTTATGGGCGGGAACATGTGATATTTGACTTTCTTCAACTGGCTTGTTTCACTTAAGATAATTAACTCCAGTTTCATTCCAGTTGCTGCAAAGGACACCTCGCAGAGTTTTAAATGCTTATATATACACACACACCCCTTTGTATTTGCCTGCACAAAACCAACACACTTTTGTGAAATGTAACCTACAGGAAATCGGATCATATCCAATGCTGGACATGTTGCAGGTGCAATATACAAATCCATGAGGTAGACCCAGGTATTTCAGATCCTGACCTCGATCTCAGGTTTACTTGTTAGTTAGACCACAGACCAAAGACTCCCACTGATGTCCCCATAGATTTCACCACTTATTCCTCTTGTCCCACACACTCTTCTCCAAAGTCACCCTCTTCTGGAGGATATTCACCTGAGATACTTCAGCGACCCTGCTCACCCTGGAAAATCAGGTGACAGGAATCATCAGTTAAGCCTGTGGAGAGTGAGCACCTGCTGGTCTGGATGGTGTGGTGGGTGGAAGGCAGGACCTAATAGGGGCTTTTCATGGTTCCAGCTCCAAACCTCTGACCATGCCAGTCCATGCTGCAGCTCCCATTCGATTTATGGTCGGGACCACACGATTTACACTCACTGTCTCACGTGCTGCTTGTAACACTGTCTCCTCCAATTTTTGATAAGTCAGTGCTTTTTTGATGCCCCCCAAAATGCTTTTATCCTGGGCATATCAATATTCCCCAAAATTCCTAGGATAAAGGAGTATACAGGATATGGTTTGACACCTGTTTTAGAATATATGGCATAATTCTGTTTCAACCTTTGCAACTGATATTCACACACACAAGATGAACTGATGAGCATTTGGCCTCTCTCAAAACTATAGCTTGGACAACTGGGCTTTTCCTATGAGGGACTTTAAAACTCCTCCTGTGGTTGATAGCAGCTATGCTTATTACAGCAAGAATGACTTGCTCTCTTCTTTTCATCACTCAAGCTGGGAGCCTCAGCCTTGTCAGGCAAATTGTAGTAGAGCTGCGGGTCTTCCTCTTTTCACAGCAGAGGTTGGAACCCTGCAATCAGTGCAGCAACAATTCCAAGATTTAATTCGCTATGTCTCCAGTGAAATCACTGAGCCTATTATTACTACAAAGCATTGTAGTCTAGTCTCGCTTTTCGAATGCATTATAAATGTGAACACGGCCGTTTAATTCCCATTCCACTTAATATATAATGCTTCTCACGTTCCGCTGTTTAGTAGAAACTGATGTCTGTAGTGGTCTCTTCTACCGAAGAGTCTTCATAGTGACTTTAATTCTCAGAGTTTTGGGAAATGCCATGAAAAGACTTCTGAATATGCCACAAGATCTTCCTTGGATTTGATGCATTCCACAAAAGATAATGTTTCACATCCTTATACAACAAGCAAAATGATATTCAGATTCATAGCTTTTAGATGTATTATCCTGCAGAAATATATAAAATAATAACCACTCTCTATAAGCAGAATGGTAGGAGCATAATTGATATTTTGTCTAGGTGAAAAGTTTCCTGAGAGCTCGCCTTTGGAACACTGGCACTGCTAATGCTGTTTGCTGTGGTCGGTCCTTCCCATTAGCTTGTTTTTCCCCTTAATTTATCTTCTCACTCAACCAATTTACATATTTGCAATCTCAATATATAAATAACCCAGCAGTAGCAGTTTTATCAAATTTTTTAATTTAAGAAAGCCTTCATCTCTGTCAGCCTACTTACACTACTGCAGTCTTTTCCAATTCTTGCCCTGTTTTCTAAAAAATTCATTTAGGCAAAATACCTTTAAATCTTCTGATTAGTCATACATAGAATACTGTCAAAAACAAAAGGTAGTGAGTTGAAGCATCTGGAAACAGGGTAATTTTAAAAAGCAGAAGAGAAAGCTGCACTTTTCCTAGACTTCTGTATTTTTAGACTATCTCACAGTCTCACCTCCACACAGCAGTGAACAAACCACATTACTGCTTTTTAACAAATAAATGGACTTCTTGAGAGACTTCCAAGAATTTTGCCCTTTGTGAGTGGAAACTCACAGTTAAAATATGAATTAACCTACTCCATGAGATCAAATGATTTGAGTTAATAGGATGATTGAGTCTAGAGGAAAAATAGAAAAAATAAGCATAACACTGTTATTATAATTATGTTATCAATAATGGGAAAGGATTATTGTCATTCCTGTAAGGTAAAAAAAAATGGCTACATAATAAAGAAGAATTCTTAATTCACATGAAGTCGTAATTAATAATATGCACATGAGTTTTCTTTTCAGTATTATTTGCACTGGAAGAAGAAATGGGTATCCCAATAAGAAATTCTAATTATATAATTTGTCAAAATATCAATGGGATTGTTGTGGTTAATATAGATTTGGATTATAACTCTTAAAAATTTGATGAAGTTACTGTGCTTGTACTATGTTTCAGACATTGGGCAATGAATAAAACATTCCCTCTAAACTCAAGATACATACAGAATTGTGGATTTAATAAGCAGCACAGTGGAATTAAAATATACAAATGGAAAACGAACCAACACATATGTGGGAAATCAAGTATTGAAATTTAGTTGATTTTTCTTATCTCTGTACTTTTGTAAACGCACAACACCTAGCACAGCACTAAGTCAGCCTTAGATAGTGAGCTCTCCCTCCCTTGTTCCAGATGCCACTCTCTCCAAATGGGGAAAATCTTTCCACTGGCAGAAGGACCAGTCTTCAGTCAGGAGCAGCCATGCACTCCTGTGAGAATCACCAACTAGATGTAAATATGTATTGACTGACTTGAGATGCCACACGAGGTAAGTGAAATTAGATGCTTGATGTGGAAGCCCAACTCTGACAATTTTTATTCATGTGGCCCCAAGGAAATCATTAAGCCTCAGCATCTCCTTTTATAAAATAAGTAATAATGTCTACTGTATTAGCTAAGACATGTAAAACTACAATGAAAAATAGGTTAAATAATAAGATAGAAATCGATTTGTCTCCCACATATCTGTTAGAGCTATGAAATTCTGTGCTGACCTGGCAGCTCCGCAGCACTGGGAATGCAGGCTGCTTCTACCTTGCTGTGCCCACAGTCCACTTCTCCCATCTACATGGTCTAAGCTGACTCATTGCCATGTCTGCTGGGTCTGCATTCCAGGCAGTGGGAAAGGGAAAGGAGAAGTGAAGACTTTATCTCTTTTATTTGAAGCTAAGACCAAAAAGTTACATTCACCATTTCTTTTATTTTTTTATTTATTCATATTTTACTTTTATTTTAGGTTCAGGGGTACATGTGTAGGTTTGGTATATAGGGTTTGGCATGTCATGGTTTATTGGTGTACAGATTATTTCCTCACTCAGGTACTGAGCCTAGTACCCAATAGTTATTTTTCCTGATTCTCTCCCTCCTCCCACCCTCCACCCTGAAGTAGGACCCAGTGTCTGTTCCCCACTTTTTGTCCGTGTGTTCTCATCATTTAGCTCCCACTTTTAAGTGTTCTGTTCCTGTGTTAGTTTGCTAAGGATAATGGCCTACAGCCCCATCCACATACCTGCAAAGAATGTGATCACATTCTTTTTTATGGCTGCATAGTATTCCATGATGCATATGTATCATATTTTCTTTATCCAGACTATCATTGACAGGTATTTAGGTTGATTCCATGTCTTTGCTATTGTGAATAGTGCAGCAGAGAACATATGTGTGCATATGTCTTTATGACATAATGAATTATATTCATTTTGGTATATACCCAGGAATGGGATTGCTGGGTTAGATGGCCGATCTGTTTTTAGCTCCTTGAGGTATCACCACACTGCTTTCCACACTGGTTAAAAGAACTTACACTGCCACCAACAGTGTGTAGTGTTCCCTTTTCTCTGCAACCTCACCAGCATCTGTTATTTTTTTACTTTTTGATAGTAGCCATTCTGACTGGTATACGATGGCATCTCATCGTGGTTTTAATTTGCGTTTTTCCAATGATCAGTGATATTGAGCTTTTCTTCATATGCTCCTTGGGTGTATGTATGTCTTCTTTAGAAAAGACTGTTCATGTCCTTTGCCCACTTTTTAATGGGGTTGTTTGGGATTTTTGGTAAATTTAAGCTCCTTTTAGATACTGGACATTTTACCTTTGTCAGATGTATAGTTTGCAAACATTTTTCCCATTCTGTACATTATCTGTTTACTCTTGATAGTTTCTTTTGCTGTGCAGAAGTGCTTTAGTTTAATTTAGTTACCATTTGTCAATTTTTGCTTTCATTGCAACTTCTTTTGGCATCTTCGTCATGAAATATTTGTCAGTTCCTATGTCCATAATGGTATTGCCTAGGTTGTCTTCCAGGGATTTTGTAGTTTTGGGTTCTACATTTCTGTCTTTAATCCTTCTTGAGTTGATTTTTTTTTTTTTTTTTTTTTTTGAGACGGAGTCCCGCTGTGTCGCCCAGGCTGGAGTGCAGTGGCGCGATCTCAGCTCACTGCAAACTCTGCCTCCTGGGTTCACGCCATTCTCCTGCCTCAGCCTCCCAAGTAGCTGGGACTACAGGCGCCCACCACCACGCCCAGCTAGTTTTTTGTATTTTTAGTAGAGATGGGGTTTCACCATGTTAGCCAGGATGGTCTCGATCTCCTGACTTCGTGATCTGCCCGCCTCGGCCTCCCAAAGTGCTGGGATTACAGGCTTGAGCCACTGCGCCCGGCCAAGTTGATTTTTATATGTGGAAGGAAGAGGTCCAGTTTCAATCTTCTGCATATGGCTAGTCAATTATTCCAGCACCATTTACTGAATAGGGAGTCCTTTCTCCATTGCTTGTTTTGGTCAGCTTTGTTGAAGATCAGATGGTTTTACATGTGTGGCGTTATTTCTGGGCCTTCCATTCTATTCAATTGGTCTGTGTTTCTGTTTTTGTATCAGTATCATGCTGTTTTGGTTATTGTAGTCCTGTAGTATTGTTGAAATTGGGTAGCATGATCTCTACAGCATTGTTCCTTTTGCTTAGGATTATCTCGGTTATTTGGGCTCCTTTTTGATTCCATATGAATTATAAAACAATTTTTTCTAATTTTATGAAGAATATCATTGGTAGTTTGATAGTAATAGCATTTAATCTGTAAATAGCTTTTAGCAGTATGGCCAGGTTAACAATATTGATTCTTCAAATCCATGAGCATGGAATGTTTTTCCATCTATTTGTGTCATCTCTGATTTCTTTGATCAGTGTTTTGTAATTTGTATTGTAGAGGTCTTTCATCTGGTTAGCTATATCCCTAGGTATTTTATTTTGGGTGTGTGTGGCAATTGTGAATGGGATTGCTTTCCTGATTTGGCTCTCAGCGTGGCTGTTGCTGGTTTATAAGAATGCTAGTGAGTTTTGTACATTGATTTTGTATTCTGAAACATTGCTGAAGTTGTTTATCAGATTAAGGAACTTTGTGGCAAAGACTACAGGGTTTTCTAGATACAGAATCATGTCATCTGCAAACAGGGATAGCTTGACCTCCTCTCTTCCTATTTGGATACCCTTTATTACTTTATCTTGCCTAAATGCCCTGGCCAGGACTTCCAATACTATGTTGAATAGGAATGGTGAGATAGGGCATGCTTGTCTTGTACCAGTTTTCAAGGGGAATGCTTCCAACTTTTGCCCATTCAGTATGATGTTGTCTGTGTGGGTTTTCGTATCAAAGTTCATCAAGAATACTGGCCTGAAGTTTTCTTTTTTGTTGTGGCTTTGCCAGGTTTTGGTATCAGCATGATGCTGGCCTCATAGAATGAACTGGGAAGGAGTCCCTCCTCAATTTTTTGGAATAGTTTCAGTAGAAAGGGTACCAGTTCTTCTTTGTATATCTGGTAGAATTCAGCTGTGAATCTGTCTGATCCCAGGCTGTTTTTGGTTGGTAGGTTATTTATTACTGACTCAATTTCAAAGTTCATTATTAATCTGCTCAGGGATTCAATTTCTTCCTGGTTCAGTCTTGGGGAGGATGTATGTGTCAAGTAATTTACTAATTTCTTCTGGATTTTCTAGTTTGTGTGCATAGAGGTGGTCATAGTAGTCTCTGATGGTAATTTGTATTTCTGTGGGGTCAGTGGTAACATCCCCTTCGTTGTTTCTAAATGTGTTTATTTGGGTCTCTCTCTTTTCTTCTTTATTAGTCTGGCCAGCACTCTGTCTATTTTATTTACTTTTTTCAAAAAACCAGCTCTTGGCTTCATTGATCTTTTGAATGGTTTTTTGTGTCTCATTCTTCAGTTCAGCTCTGATTTTGGTTATTTCTTGTCTTCTGCTAGTTTTGGGGTTGGCTTGCTCTTGCTTCTCTCGTTATTTTAGTTGTGATGTTAGGTTGTTAATTTGAGATCTTTCTAACTTTTTGACATAAGTGTTTAGTGCTATAAATTTCCCTGTTAACACTGCCTTAGCTGTGTCCCAGAGATTCAGGTATGTTGTATCTTGGTTCTCATTAGTTTCAAAGAACTTCTTGATTTCTTCCTTAATTTTATTATATACCCAAAATTCATTCAGGAACAGATTGCTTAATTGCCATATAATTGTATGGTTTTGAGTAATTTTCTTAGTTGTGAAATCTGTTTTTAATGCACTGTGGTCTGAGAAACTGGTTAATATGATTCCAATTCTTTTGCATTTGCTGAGGAGTGTTTTGTTTTCAATTGTGTGATCAATTTTAGAATACGTGCCATGTGGTGATAAGAATGTATATTCTATTGTTCTTGAGTGGAGAGTTTTGTGTATGTCTATCAAGTCCATTTGGTCCAGTATTAGTTCAGGTCGTGAATATTTTTGTTAATTTTCTGCCTCAATGATCTGTCTAATACTGTCAGTGGAGTGTTTCCTTCTCCCATTATTACTGTGTGGTATTCTCAGTCTCTTTGAACATCTCTGAGAGCATGCTTTATGAATCTGGATGCTCCTCAGTTGGGTGCATATATGTTTAGGATAGCTAGGTCTTCTTATTGAATTGAACCATTTACCATTATATAATGCCTTTTTGTCTTTTTTGATCTTCGTTGGTTTAAAGTCTGTTTTGCCTGAAAGTAAGATTTTTACTCCTGCTTTTTCTGTTTCTGGTTTGTTTGTTTTTTGTTTTTGTTTGGTAGATTTTCCTCCATTCCTCTATTTTGAGTCTATAAGTGTCATTGCATGTGAGATGGGTCTCTTGAAGACAGCATACCATTGAGTTGTGCTTCTTTATCAAGTTTGCCACGTTGCATCTTTTAATGGGGCATTTACCCCATTTACATTCAAGTTTAATATCGATATGTGTGAATTTGATTCTGTCATGTCATTAGCTGGTTCTTACACAGACTTCTTTGTCTGGTTGCTTTATAGTGTCACTGGTCTGTGTACTTACATGTGTTTTTGTAGTGGCTGGTAATGATATTTCCTTTTTGTATTTATTGCTTTTTTTCAGGAGTTTCTGTAAGGCAGATCTGGTAGTGACAAATTCCCTCAGCATTTGCTTGTCTGAAAAGGATCTTGGTTCTCCTTTGTTTATGAAGCTTAGTTTGGCCAAATATGAAATTCTTGGTTGGAATTTGTTTTCTTTAAGAATGCTGAATATAGCCTCCCAGACTCTTCTGGCTTCTTGAGTTTCTGTTGAGAGATCCCCTGTTATCTCATGGACTTCCCTTTGTAGGTGACCTGTCCTTTCTCTCTAGCTGCCTTTAACATTTTTTCTTTCATTTCAACCTTGGAGAATCTGATGATTATATGTCTTGGAGATGATCTTCTTTTGGAGTATCTTGCAGTGGTTCTCTGCATTTTCTGAATTTTAACGTTGGCCTCTAGTTAGGTTTAGGAAATTCTCATGGATAATATCCCAGAATGTTTTCCAAGTCGCTTCCATTCTCCCATCTCTTTCAAGGATGCCAATGAGTAGTAGATTTGGTCTATTTACATCATCCCATATTTCTCCAGAGGTTTTGTTTACTCTTTTTTTATTCTTTTTTCTTCATTCTTATCTGACTGTCTTATTTCAGAAAGCCAGTCTTCAATCTCTGAAATTATTTTCTAAGCTTGGTTTATTCTGCCATTAACATTTGTGATTGCCTTATGAAATTCTTGTAGTGTGCTTTTCATCCTTATCAGGTTGGTTGTCTTCTTCTGTATACTGGCTATTTTGTCTGTCAACTCCTGTATCAGCTGTTTTGTGTGTGATTCTATTCTTTCTTAGATTGGGTTTCACCGTTCTCCTATATCTTGATGATCTTCATTCATACCCGTATCTTGAATCCTATTTCTGTCATTTCAGCTATCTCAGCCTGGTTAAAAACTTTTACTGGAAAACTAGTATGGTTGTTTGGTGGAAAGAAGACACCCTGACTTTTTGAGTTGCCAGAGTTTTTGCACTGGTTCTTTCTCATCTTTGTGGGTTGATGGTCTTTCAGTCTTTGAGGTTGCTGACCTTGGATGGGTTTTCTTTCTTGTATCCTATTTGATGACCTTGGGGTTTGACTGTGGTTTAAGGTGAGTTCAGTCAACTGGTTTCATTTCTGGAATATTTTAGAGGGTCAGGGATCAGCTCAGGACTCCTGGACTGTGTACTCTAACTCTGGGGGCTGGGATCAGGCCTGGCTTTGCTCTTTGGCTCCTCAAGGGGAAACTGCTGTTTTGAGGGTCTGAGGTGCTCCCAGACCACAGGTCACAACACTCCAATAAGTGATACCAGCCAAAGCACTTCATAGGGTGGTGACAGTGGGATCCATCTTCATTTGCATGTGCCAGCAGCAGTGGCAGTGGCAATGGCAATGTGGTGGAATTTATGTTGATCAGCTGTGGCAGAGTGCTAGCAGTTGCTGGGGTGTTGGCATCCATGTGGAGCAGCGGTGGCACAATGGCTTGGGGATAGAAGGCCCCCGCCAATAATTATGTGTGTATCCACACTCGTGGTGGTGTTAGCATGGCAGTAGGGCACTGGTAGGCACAGGCCTGTATTGCCCTCTGTGTGCATTCACACAGGTGGCAGTGCCACTCAGGGCAGTGGTGAGTTTGCTGTTTTCCGTGCCCAATTTTGCACTGGCAGCAGTGTTGGCACAGGGACAGGGTGCTGGTGGAGGGAAAGCTCATAGGCTCCATGCCCACCAATGCTCCAGTGACAATAGCAATGTCGCAGTGGGGAGGTAGGAGTGGGCAGAATGCATTAATGCCAACAGCAGTGGCATGGCCAGGTGTATGTGCACAGGTGCAGTGGTGGGGAAGGGAAGGCAAGGTCTGCCCACATACACACAAACAAGCAAAGCAATGTTTGGGTTGGCCATGGGCTAGTGCCTGCAGGCAAATCAGCACAGGAGAGGCTGCAGTTGAGGGAGTTTGCAGATGGTGTGTATTCACAGTGTCACTGTGCTGGAGCACTCTGCCAGTCAATTGTGGTTCACCAGCACAGGAGCTACAAGGAGGTACCTGGGGCCTGCACTGCAAGCAGGCATGGCTAGGATGAGGCCCCAGAGAAGGCCAGCAGAACCATGGGGTTCTCAGCTCAGACTAGCCTAGTCTGATGGGCAAGACTGTCCTGCAGAGTTAAGGTCCCACAGATCCCACAAGGTTGAAGTCTCCTATGGGAGCAAACAGAGCCTAGGGGGATGGGTATCCCTGGCCATGCTCCACTACAGAATTTCCCACACCAAACCCTCTGGGCTCTGAACGGTCAGGGGTTCTGCCACTAACACTTCTCCAAACCGCTCTTCCTGCCAACTCAAGTGTCCACAGTGCTCAAGGGGTCTCCTGCTGCTGCAATTCCAGAGGCCCATGGTGACAGCATGTTGCTCCTTGCCTATTAAACTCACCCCTCTCACAAGAGTCACTGGAAGCCAGGAAGGAATCTTGGTGTGCAGTAGCCCCATTCAGGGTTCCCAGCTTCCTCCCCCTTCAGCCCAGCACCTGTGTCTTCCCTCCATCCACTCTCAATACCTTCCCTCTGAAGATCTGCTAGAAGCGTGCCAGTCTTCCCAATGTCCCAGACCCTCAGTGGGAGATGTTCCTCCTGGCTGCGTCTAGTCAGCCATCTTGGAGCAGCTCTGCATTCACCAGTTCTGTTCATATCCCATTGCCAGAATCTAGTCACATGGCTGCACCTAATGATAAGGAATGTGGGAAATGCAATCTTTAACTGGGTGGCTCTATGCCTAGTTCAAACTTAGAGGTTCCATGACCAAAGGAAACAGAAGAGAGTGAACACTGGTCCATAACAAGCAATTGGCCACATCTACTTTTCATACATTGCTGTGCGTATGCAGATATGAGTAAGGATGGGGTTTATTAAGCACTTGTATTTCACAGATGCACAGCTCTGACTTCTTTCTAGTTCCTATCTTGGGACCCTGGCAGGCGTTATTTCTCTGGGAACTCTTTCATTTCTGCTTTGTTGGGGGTCTCCTGCAGTGCCACTGCCTCTGTGAAGTCAGCTTCAAGATGGGTTCATGAGATGATGCTTACAAGAGTCACTCAGTGATCCACACCAGCAGGTTCACCAGTTCATCAGTGACTCTTAGTTTTGCATCTTTCAATGTGTATCACTGCAGGATTTAGTCTTTCATCAAGTTCATAATTCTATTTATCTTTTTTTTTAACTCAAGCAAAACATAATAAAAAAGCAAAACCATTTACTGTTAAATGATAGAAAACTAGCTTGTACCATCAATCAGACTTAGATCCTGTTTCTTTGGCCAGGAGCCAAGGCATAACAATTATAGTTTATTTTTTAAAGTCATCATTATAAGGTGCATCTGTTGCCCATGATATCCATTGATAAGGCACTCATAAATCTTGAAAGGCATTGGGGAGGCAAACTCAGCATGTGCCTCTTGACTGATGTGAAGGCAATTACTTTCAGTGAGATGTGTTTGTGAGCCTGTGAGCTCAAGAGATTATCTTCCTTCTGAAACCAAGAAGAATGGCAACACTTGATTCTAGAGTTCCTTTTATAATGAATGAAGCATAACTGATGAGAATGTATTCAGATGTAGAAAAAGCCATGATAAGCAAACCATGATATCCTAATGGTCCAAAATGCCTATTTCAAACACTCGGCACTGACATCTTTCTACCTGTAACACAGCTTTGCATGAGTCATTCAAAATTCCCAGGCTGGCACCTTGGTCCTGTCTTTCTAACTAGGAAAATAACCCTAGTCCTCAAGGAAAAACTAAATTGGTAAAGTTGGTTTTTGTTTGTTTGTTTTTAAGACGGAGTCTCGCTCTGTTGCCCAGGCTGGAGTGCAGTGGCCCGATCTCGGCTCACTGCAAGCTCTGCAATTTAGTTTTTCCTTGAGGACTAGGGTTATTTTCCTAGTTAGAAAGACAGGACCACTGCACCTGGCCCTAAATTGGTAAAGTATTTTACCAAAGATAAGGAACATGGGCATTTCATTTTGCTAAAATCTATCCAAGATTAATTATTTGCCTCTCATGCCATCTTAAAGAACCAGACAAAATTGGAAATGGCAACAAGCCTTCTCCTTCTCGCTGTCTTAAATCCAACCATTAGATGATATGAGCACTCCATCTTCACTGGCAAGCATTTAGAAACTAATAGTGTTATTGCAGCCTTCCGTGCTGCAGCAAGAGTAAAAGGAGACAAGCTGAAACACTGAAGGAACCAATCATAGTCAGGGACTATAGCTCTGCTCACTGTCTACCAGCAGAACCCCAGCATCTGATGGTCCCTTTCTTGTCTCCATTCAAAAGAAAGAGAGCAGCAGGTCACAAGTGCAGACATGCAGGCAAGGTAGGACAGTATGAAGCTAATAATCGCTGTAGTTCATCTCTACTAATACGTGTCTTTTTGACTTAGGTAATAAATTATCCTATTTAAGTGACAAATGATTGGGATTGCTAATTGCTTAATTTTTTGTTTTTTCAGCTGACACATGGGTGGAAAATGATGATAAATAAACCCACAGGGTTGGGGGGGAAAGAGCCAATCAGTATTAACGCTCGGACCTAATCTCAGACGGTTGGCCACAAATCTGAAGCAAATACCACAGTAGAGTTATTATGGTCAAAGGAATATTTTTATTTCCAGCATTCAAGGCGCTCTCTGGACTGGTGAATTTTGTTTGCTGAAAGACCTCTTCTCACCAAAAGCAGTCACCAAACTGAAACTCACAAAAATAGTCTTGCACATGCCACACCAGTATCACGGCAACATCTTCCTTTACAGACTCAGGATAATAAAGACATTTACAAAAACATATATGAATGTAAGAAAACATAAATGTTTATGAATATCTCTGTTAACCAAGATAGCTCAGTGGATGGGAAAACATTGGTTTTGTTTTCACAGGATCCAGATAACTTCACACAAAATGTTCATTGGCCCATCTCTTCATCGTCTTTTTGCTTTATAATGTGTTTTAGTTTGGTTTAATTCTGCTTGACAATGAGGATTCATTCTCATTCTCAAGCGTGTGCTTGCGCCTGTCATGCAGTCTAGAGAGCTGGTGCCTGCCTTCCCTAGCTTTCCCATCCCAGCCCTATCAATCAACACATAACCACGAATATTGCCTGAAATATTTAGAATGTTTTCTATTTTCTGAGCAAACCTGGCTAGTATATGATATACTGTCTACTCCCATGGCTCAGAAAATGAGCAAGAGAACATTAATGTTTTGGTTTTTAAAAAATCCTCAATTTAAAAAAAGCACAAAGTTAATACCCACTGGAGATGAATTCATACACATACAGTGTTCTTTACACAGAAAGAACAATACATGTGCTTTGAAACATCCACAAAAGTTCACATTTTTAAGATGTGAAACCTTGCAATATATATAACACAAATTAGAATCACTGTTGCCCTATTTTAACTCTATTTATAACATTTATTTTGTGCGTTTTAAACTTCTGACATTTAAAATGTAGTTAATACTGTAAACCCACATGAGTGAGAAAGGAGATTGGGGTTTCCGCATCTGAAAACTCAGTACTTCAGCTCGGTAGTCCTTAGCTTTGGTACATAATATTTCCCTCCGCTGCTTTTCTATGTAGGGATGTCCAGCTGGGCGCAGTGGCTCACACCTGTAATCCCAGTGCTTTGGGAGGCCGAGGGGAGCGGATTGCCTGAAGTCAGGAGTTTGAGACCAGTCTGGCCAACTTGGTGAAACCTCGTCTCTACTAAAAATACAAAAATTAGCCGGGCGTGGTGGCGGGCACCTGTAATCCCAGCTACTCGGGAGGCTGACACAGGAGAATGGCTTGAATCCCAGAGGTCGGGGTTGCAGTGAGCTGAGATCGCACCTGGGCAACAGAGCAAGTCTCCATCCAAAAAAAAAAAAAAGTAGGGATGATTTTAACCCGAGAACAATTAAATCAATTACTAGGGATAATAGGTTGGCCTTTTTAAAGGCACCCAAGTGTTACTAATGCATCGCCGAGGCTGGGAACCACTGCTAACACCAGCGCGTCTGCAAAGGACCTTGCCTACATGGAGACCAGAGGACTTAGACTAAGTGATATCCCCTCCTACCTATCACGTCTACAGTTTTTTGGCACATCACTAGCTGCTCTCTCATAAGGCTAAGATGAAGGGAATAATGAGCATGTTTGCAACTGAACCAATGTATTGCCAGCTCTAGAAGAGTATCGAATGAAAACACTTTTTGTTTTTTTAACGGAGTCTCGCTCTGTCGCCAGGCTGGAGTGCAGTGGTGTGATCTCAGCTCACTGCAACCTCTGCCTCCTGGGTTCAAGCCATTCTTCCGCCTCAGCCTCCCAAGTAGCTGGGATTATAGGCACGCGTCGCCACGCCCCACTAATTTTTGTATTTTTAATAGAGACGGGATTTTGCCATATTGACCAGGCTGATCTCGAATTCCTGACCTTAAGTGATCCGCCCCCCTCAGCCTCCCAAAGTGCTGGGATTACAGGTGTGAGCCACTGCGCCTGGCCAACTTTTTTTTTTTAATGCCAAAGAAAATATGTGCAGGCAACCAAAAACACTGGACTAGAGTTAATGTTAAGCTTAGGTTGTCTACCTTCTGGAAGACTTGTCAGTTAACAATAGGCTGTTAGAGATCCTTAAAAAGCCCTTTCAAGAGGGTTAGCATAGTTGTGATATGAGCCAACTTAGAAATTGTTTAAGACAACAGGTCATCAAGTGGGACTATCAGTACTGAATTTACAACAGATTTAACTTTTTTTCACTGAGGTTACCTCTGGTTATCCCCAAAAAATGTGACTTTATAAATACATGTGGGTGTTCTAGCTCTGAAGATTATTACTAGACGGCTCTGTTTTGTATTATTAATCTTTTTTTAACTCTAAAACTTAGCTGTTTGTTACTCAACAGACAAAATAAACATATACTGCCAATGGTGTAGTTTGTAGTGACCCAAAAGGATTTATTGATCTCTGATATGTTTGTTCTATAGGTGTTTCAAGTTTATATAGTGACGGTATACAGAATACTAACTTCATTTTAAAGACCAGAAAATACGTTCAGACTGTCGGAAAAATTTTCAATAAAATTGTACCTTTAAAGACATTGATAAGTAAGCACTGGTAAAATTACAGGTAAGTGAGATTAAAATTATGAACCTACTTAGGCACTGCTTGTGTTTTTATTTGTCATCCTAAAGTACATAAAAAATCACCCCCCAACAATCCAATAAAAAATTTAAATATAATTATTGAAACAAAAGTTTTCTTTTTGTTTAACTAGAAAGTAATAGGGGCACACTGAATCAACTTGTTTTTAATTATTTTTCTCTATTGTGTTGCTCTTTTCAAATTCATTAATTTCTGATCTTAATTATTGCATTCCTTTTTCTTTGCTATGGTATTTTATTTGTTCCCTGCCCCCACCCAGGTCCTTACTGTGAAACTATACCACTAACTTGAGGCCTTCAAGTATAAACATTTAATGATATAAATTTCCCCCTATGCACTGCTTTACCTGCATCTCCCAAATTCTTGTATTTGATGTTTCATTTTCATTCAAAATATATTTTAATTTCCCTTGTAACTTTCTTTTTTGCCTATAAGTTGTATAGAAGTGAGTCATTTCCAAATATTTGGGGGATTTTTCAGACATCTTTCTGCTATTGATTTCCAGTTTGATTACACTATAGTAACAGAACATTCTTCATATGATTTCAACCCTTTTAAATTTGTTGAGGTTTGTTTTATTTCCCAGTATCTTGGTAAATGTCCCGTGAGCACTTTAAAAGAATGTGTATTCTGCTATTGTTGAATAGAGCATTCAATAAATGCCAAGTCTGTCAAGTTGCTTTACGATGTAGTTCTAGTCTACATATTTTACTGATTTTCTGTGCATCTGTTCTATTACTGAGAGAGGAATGTTGCAGTCTCTAAGTGTAGGTTTGCCTATTTTTTCTTTCTGTTCTATCAGTATTGCTTTATGCATTTTAAAGCTCTGTTCTTAGGTGCATACACATTTAGTCTTTTTATTTCTTCTGATGAATTGGTCCTTTTATGCTATATGTGGTGGCTTTTTATTTCTGAAGATCTTCTTTGTTCTGGAATTTCCTTTTATCTAATACTAATAGAGCAACTGTTAGCATGGCATATACTGTATATTTTTCATCCTTTTACTTTTAATCTGTATACTTTTATATTTAAGGTAAATTTATTACAGATAGATTATAGTTGATTCTTGCTTTTTTATCTAATTTGATAATCTCTGTGTTTTAGTTGGTATGTTTAGGCCATTTAAATTAAATACAGCTACTGATACAGTTGGATTTTAATTTATTATCTCACTTTTTTCTATTATATTTGTTCTTTGTTCTTTTTCTAACTGATTTTGAATTACTTTTAATGATTCCATTTAATCTCCATTTTGGTTTGTTATTTTTTATCATTTATGCTTCTTTTAAAAATATTTTAATGGTTCCCTAGGTTTATAACATGCACCTTAAAAAAAGTTTGGTTTTTTTAGAGACAGAGTCTCACTATGTTGCCCAGGCTGGTCTCAAATTCCTGGCCTCAAGAGATCCTCCACTTTGGTATCTCAAAGTGCTCAGATTAAGGCATGAGCCACCATGCCTGACCCATGCATCTTTAATTAATGACATCTTACCTATAAATAATAATATACTGCTTCTCATATTGTATCAGTCATGATTCATTTGAGAAACAGAACCAATAAAAGATTTTATGTTTGTGAATATGGGTGTGGACAAATTTTATGATATTTGCTATAGGGCCATGATGTTATAACTGTGGGAGCTGCTTAAAGCAATCTGTTCAGGGTGTTGTCTTCATGTCTGATGCTGGAGTTTGAAGTCCACAGCCCTGACAGTTGGGAAGGAGACATGGATGTAGAGGGGAAGACGGCGAGGACAAAGCTGTATCCCACAGGCATGAGCCCCAGAGGATGGACTGAAATCCATCAGTTCTTGTTGTTTGTATCTTGATGCTGTCATGGAGCTAAGTACACAAACCTGGCCTAGAAGTCAGAGATGCTGAAGGGAGTATCCAGGGAAGGTGGAGCTATTGCAAAGCCAGCCACTGCTCTTAGCCAATGAGATGTGTCAGCAGTCAGCAACAGCATGTGTAACCTACAAGACCAAGAACAGATTAACATTACCAGGGAACAGCAACCATCTGACTGCCTTTGGAGCCATCATGAACTTCCCGAGTGCAGCCTTCTTATTTTAGTTCTGGTACCAAAGACAGTTCCTAACTTGTAGATAAGACTCAGTGACTTGAATACCCTAAAATACATCACATCCTGCATTTAAGTGGTTTCCCATACATCATCTAACTCGTGAGGTAGCCAGCGCAGGCCCACACATGTTGCTTTTATACAGGAACGAATGAACACTCTGAGCAGTTCACTGGTGTGTCCAGGACAAGGCAGGGAAGGGGCAGAGCCAAGGCTAGAGTGCAGAACTCACATCTGCTGTTAGGCAAGCAGGGTGATTCTCAAACTCTGTACACAACAGAATTATCTACAGACCCATCATTTAATATAATCAAACCCCGCATTTCATGGTTTACCCAAGAATTACAGAGTTCCAATCTCTGGAGGTGGAGGCCATGTAATTGTGATACACACCAAAGTTGAGGACCCCTGTGGCAAGACTTTCAGATAAATTGGAAAGAGGACTTGGGGCCACATAGTGGAGGACTTGGTCTCTGAGATGGTAGCTTTCAGATATTGGCACATAAGAATGACCTGGAGCCCTCCCACAGTCGCCACACTCCAGTTGTCCAGGACAAGCCAGAAATCTATATCATAAGAGAAGTGTACCATGTACCACACGTAGTAAACACAGCTCTGAGGGGTTTCTTTCCTTTGGGAAACAGGATTGCTGAATATTTTTTGAGCAAACATTGTTTGTTTGTTTGTTTGAGACAGGTTCTCACACTGTCGCCCAGGCTGAAGTACATTTTTGTGATCACTGCTCACAGCAGCCTCAACCTTCCAGGCTTCCTCCCCGCTGAGCCTCCTGCATAGCTGGAACTACAGGCCTGCACCACCACATCAGTTATTTATTTTTATTTTTTAGTTTTTGTGGATATGGGGGTCTTGCTACACTGCCCAGGCTGGTCACAAACACCTGGGCTCAAGTGATCCTCCCACCTCAGCCTCTCAAAGGGCTGGGATTCCAGGTGTGATCCACCACGCCCGGCCTATACAAACATTTTATATGTTTCCATTCTCCCAATGTCCAAGCATCCATCATAGAACTTCACAGTGTTAAATGCTTCTAGACATTTCAGTTCTCCAATCTTCATTTGTTTAACCATCAACCAGGTATGGACACTTTTCATTTTTTTACTGAGGATATAGTCTAACAATCCAATGGGAAAAAGGGTTCCTCCATAAAAATGATCTTTATCTCCCTTTGGAGAAAGAGCAAACATTATTATTTTTTTAATGCTTTGTTTAAAGTGAATTTAATAATAGTCTTTGTGGAGTCACAGAAAGTACCTTAGAGGCCTCAAAACATTTTGATGATTTCTAAATTTTTTTTCTCTTTACAGAGAAATCAGATATTTTATACTCGCAAAAAACAATCCTATTGTATTGCTTTTGTCCTTGGAGTATTTTTCCTTAGAGAGGACACATGTACACCATACAGGAAAAGCCTCAGAGGTACCATCTTGCTTTCTCCAGTTCCTTTTTTTTTTTTTTTTTTTTTTTTTTTTGATTGCAGGGGCGCGATCTTGGCTCACTGTAACCTCCACCTCCCTGGTTCAAGCAATTTCCCTGCCTCAACTTCCTGAGTAGCTGGGATTACAGGCATGTGCCACCACACCTGCCTAATTTTTTTTTGTATTTTTAGTAGAGACAGGGTTTCACCAGTTGGCCAGACTGGTCTCAAATGCCTGACTTCAGGCAATCCGCCCGCTTCGGCCTCCCAAGTACTGGGATTACAGGCATGAGCAACTGTGCCCGGCCTCTCAAGTTCACTTTCTAAGATTCCTAAGGAATTAATAAAATAAAACCCTGGAAAATAGCCTATGTGTGCCTGAGTGTAAGAAGGAACGCACACGCATGTGCATATGGAGACACAGAATTCCACCAACGCCGCGCTGTCTCTCAGTGGGCTCTTGTCACTGTCACATACGTTCAGGAGCTAAGCATGATGCATTAAATGAGAATATCATTAGTCTCGTGCATGAGTCTACAACAACGAGCAGCAGACAGAATGACAGTAACAGCAGTTCTTAATTCTCACATTTGTAAGAAAGAAGATTGACTAATGAAGCTGTCTGCCAGTGGCTGCATTGTCTGAATTACTATTAGTATTAGAGGGAATTATGTTAAAAATTTTAATAACATGCAGTATAATAATAACAAAGGTTATTCATCACCAAACAAGCATTTTCAGTACCAGTGAAAGGCCCCTCCACAGCGGCTGCACTGGTGAATCCAAACAGCCTTTTTCAGTGCGATTTCTCTGCACGGGGTCTTTGGCAACAATGGGGAACCTAGTTAGAACTAAGTTTGCAGACTGACATTTTTCTTTTTTTTTTTTTGAGACAGAGTCTCGCTCTGTCGCCCTGGCTGGAGTGCAGTGGCCGGATCTCAGCTCACTGCAAGCTCCGCCTCCCCAGTTCACGCCATTCTCCTGCCTCAGCCTCCCGAGTAGCTGGGACTACAGGTGCCTGCCACCTTGCCTGGCTAGTTTTTTGTACTTTTTAGTAGAGACGGGGTTTCACCGTGTTAGCCAGGATGGTCTCGATCTCCTGACCTCGTGATCTGCCCGTCTTGGCCTCCCAAAGTGCTGGGATTACAGGCTTGAGCCACCGCGCCCGGCCAAGACTGACATTTTTCAAATACAGTAATGTAAATATATCTTCCAATCACATTCCATAAGAGATGATTCATGAAATCAGGCAAAAGTAAATTATCACAGGCAAGAGCTGAGCCTCCTTCCTCAGATTGGTGTTGCCATAATACATCTCTGGAGTCTTCTCTAAATACCAACTTTTAGCTCATAATTCATGCTTTTCTCTGGAGTTTTTCTCTAGAGTGGAAGCCACAAATTTCTTTACTTGTGATTTAAGATATAGTTCCCCAAGTAAACGGCAAGCTTCTACCCCACCAAAAGAAATGGTAATTCAATCCACCCTAACCACTCTCACTTCTAAAAATGCTCTAAAAGCTTTGGGTAAGATTAGCCTGGCTCCTGAGGCAAAAGCTTAACTTTGTTTCATACCTGTTTAAAAACTGGTAAAAAGTCATATAGATACACTCTACAAGAAAAGTATTGTGAAGAGACCCAGTGAGGAATGCTCAACAATGGAGTTAAAGGGGAAAATGTATAGTTGTTTAACCCTCTAGCTAAGATGTGGTTTGTAGCATGTTTGGGCTTATGCTGGTTGGTTGCAAACTCAAGCATTGAAAAGAGACTGTAGTTTATTAAAGCCCAGTAGACCCAAGCTATGATGTATGGTTTCCTGGGGCTTCACTAACAAAGTACCACAAAATGGGTGGCTTAAATAAAAAAACTGTTTTCTCACAATGCTGGATACCGGAAGTTCAAAGTGTCAGAGGGTTGGTTCCTTCTGAAGGGTTTGAGGGAGAATCCGCTCCATGCCTCTCCCCCAGCCTTGGGCATTCATTGGCTTGTAGATGGTTTTCCTCTGTCTCTTCACATTGTATTTGCTCTATACATGTGCGTCTCTGCCCAAATTTCCCCTTCTTATAAGGACATAGTCACGTTGGATTAGAGATCACTCAAATGACCTCACCTCAACTTGATCATCTGCACAGACCCTATTTCCAAAGAAAGTCATAGTGACGAATCATGAGGGTTAGGTCTTCAACATCTTTGGGGGGCAAAACTCAACACATAGCATATGCTGATGATCTTGTAGTTTACAGATGATGCTGTAACCTTCTGTTTTTTATCGAAAAACACATAACAAAATTTATCATCTTAACGATTTTTAAATGTAGAGTACAGTAGTGTTAACTACATGTATATTGTTGTGCAGTTACTCTCCAGAACTTTTTCATCTCTTGTAAAACTGAAACTCTGTAGCTACGAAACAACTCCCCTTTTCTCTTTCCACCCAGCAATCGCTGCTCCACTTTTTGTTTCTAAAAGTTTGACTGATTTAGATACCTCATAGAGGTGGAATCACGTAGTATTTGCCTTTTGTTGTGACTGGCTTATTTCACTTAGTATAATGTCCTCAAGGTTCATTCATTCATGTTGTCATATGTTTAAGAATTTCTTTCTTTTTTAAGATTAAATAATATTCCATTGTGTGTTTACAACACATTTTCTTAATCAACGGGCATTTAGGTTGCTTCCACCTCTTGGCTACTGGGAATAATGCTGCAATGAATATGGGTGAGTAAATATCACTTTCAGATAATTTCAATTCTTTAAAATGTATACTCAGAAGTGAACTGCTGAAAGGTATGAAAATTCTCCATCATACTGTTTTCCATAGTGACCACACCATGTTACATTCCCATTAACAGTGCAAAGGGTTCCAATTTCTTCACAACCTTGTCAATAGTTGTTATTTTCTATCTTCTTAATGGTAGTCATCCTAACAGGTGTGAGATGATATCTCATTGCAGTATTCACTTGCACTTCCAGAATGGTTAGAAATGCTGAACATCTTTTCATATGGTGGTTGGCTCTTCGTATGTCTTTTCTGAGAAATGTTTATTCAAGTTCTTTGCCCATTGTTTAATTGGGTTGTTTGTTTGTTTGTTGTTGACTTGTGGCAGTTTTTTATACTGGCTATCAGATGGATGGTTTGCAAACATTTTCTCTCATTCCATAGGTTACCTTTTCACTATGTTGATTGTTTCCTTTGACATGCAGAAGATTGTTAAGTTTGATATGGTCCAATTTGTCTATTTTTGATTGATTTTGTCACCCGTGCTTTTGGTGAAATTACCATAAAACCATATTCAAATTGAATGCCATAAAGTTTTTCCCCAGTGTTTTCGCTTAGAAGGTTTGTATTTTCAGGTCTTACATTTAGGTCTTTACAGGACTTCCCACACTACGTTAAATAGAAGTGGCAAGAATGAGAGCATCACATGACAAATATCTGCCCAATCCCTGCAGCCCCCACTCCTGGTAACCGCCATTCTAATCTCTATATGAGTTTGACTTTTTTAAGTTCCACATATAAGTGAGATTGTGTGGCATTTGTCTTTCTGTGTCTGTCTTATTTCACTTCGTATAATGTACTCCAGATTATCGCAAATGACAGGATTTCCTGACTGGACAGAATTTCCTTCTTTTTTCGAGACTAAATTACTACTCCCATTGTGTATATATGCTACATTTGCTTTATTCTCTCATTTGATGATGGACACTTAGGTTGATTCCAGACCTTGGCTATTGTGAATAATATGCTGCACTGAACATGGGTGTGCACATACCTTTTTGAGATCCTGATTTCAGTTCCTTTGGATATATACCAAAAAGTGGGATCGCTGAATTATATGGTATTTCTATTTTTAATTTTTTGAGGATTCTTCATACTGGTCTCCACACTTTCTGTACTAAAATTCTTACTGACGTAACAGGATTCCTTTTTTCTGCATCCTCTTTAACACTTATCTTTTATCTTTTTGATAACAGCCATTCTAACTGATGTGAGGTGGTAGCTCAGTGTAGTTTTAATTTGCGTTTCATTAATGTTTAGTGTGATGTTGAGCATTTTTTCAAATACCTGTAGGCCATTTATATGTCTTTTTTTTTCTTTGAGAAATGTCTATTTAGGTCCTTTGCTCCTATTTATTTATTTAATTTTTTGGGAGACAGAGTCTCACTCTGCCTTAGCCTCCCAAGTAGCTGGGACTACAGGTGCCTGCCACCACGCCTGGCTAATCTTTTGTATTTTTAGTAGCGACGGGGTTTCACCTTGTTAGCCAGGATGGTCTCGATCTCCTGACCTTGTGAACTGCCCGCCTCAGTCTCCCAAAGTGCTGGGATTATAGGCATGAGCCACTGCGCCCGGCTCAAAGCTGCATTTTCATACACCATTGAAATCAGTGAATCCTCACCATGTGATGAGAATGCTGGATGAAACTTTATGCTGAGTGAGGGAACAATCTGTTGAAAATAAAGGTCAGACATATATAGTGTCTTACCGTGTCAGTGCCACAAAAAGATGAGGAGTCCTGCCACATGGCAGAACAATGCCACATAAGTCAGAGCAGGAAGCGAGTGCAGAAGGACCCAAGTGACTGGAGAGATGATTGCAGATGCAACAGAAATTCTGGGGTTCACTGAATGCTGTGGATATGCTTAAGAAACCAGCCACTCAGCTAAGAAAACAACAGTGAGAAATAACACCGGTCATACAGTGGATTTATTTCTCTACTTAAATGACTGCCTTGCAGAAGAGTTGTGATCTTTTGATATTTTTTGGCAAGCAGCATTAAAAACAAGATATATGGAATCAACCAACAGATCATGTATCACTGCACTTGTGCTGGTAAAACTCAGTGTACTTACTCCATGCCTACCATAGTAGATTGGGAGATGGTCATCCAAAGAGCTCAGATTCTAATCCCTGGGACTGGGAAGTGTTCCCTTGTGTGGCAAAAGAGTCTTTGCAGATGTGATTAAGTTAGGGATCTTGACATGAGGGGATGAACCTGCTTTATTCAGGTGGCCCTGAATTACGATCACAAGTGTCCTTATAAAAGAGAGGCAAAAGGAGAAAGCACAGAAAGGAGAGGAAGAACTTAAGTGACCATGGAGGAGGAGACTGCAGTGATGCAGTCACAAGTTAGGGATGCCAACAGAAGATGGAGGAGGCAAAGAACCAGTCCTCCACCATAGACTCCAGGAAAAGCATGGTCTTGCCAACACACTGATTTTGGAATTCTGGCCTCTAGAACTATGAAAGTATAAATTACTATTATTTTGAGCAGCCCAGCTGTGATGCTTTGTTAAGCAGCCACAGGGACTAATACCCTTACGACGTGCCACTCACTGTGCCCGTCCTAGGGAAGATTTAGGTTGGAAAAGCATGGCCTTCGCAGCATTTTTTTCCCCCACCAATGCTAAGACAATACGTTGAAAAGACTGGGAAAAATGTTATAACATATTCAAAATACCAGATGAGAGCTTTCTAGGTACCTGTCACTATGCTCAGCTCCAGGGATGGGATATGCACAAAATAGGCCCAATTCTCTTCCCTCTGTCCCAAACTTACTTTCTATTAAGTACAAAATAGGGCTTAATGCTATGAAAATGAAGAGGAGTGACAACATTGATGTCAACCAGGAGGATCAGGGCAGATTTTAAATATGATGTGGCTGCGGCGAGAGTGTGTGCGCATGGGAACAGGCACTCCAAAGGAAGGAATCACTGCTAATAAAGCTGCCAAGTCTGCAGTGCCTTCGGAAAGCCTTGACAAGATGAACGTGTCAGAGAGCAGGCATTCAGTCTTTAACACAGCCTTTGCACATCGGCCTCTAACATTGTATTATGATGTTTCTTCATTCGGAAAACTAGTTCTAAAGATTGCATTTTGATGAGTTTACAACATCAATTTCATGGATTCCAAATCATACGCCCTTTGGAAGAGGTGCCATAT
The DNA here is from genome assembly GCF_047675955.1 of Chlorocebus sabaeus. Lineage (NCBI taxonomy): Eukaryota > Metazoa > Chordata > Mammalia > Primates > Cercopithecidae > Chlorocebus > Chlorocebus sabaeus. The sequence continues at coordinate 2,653,712 of NC_132915.1, read as the reverse complement.
GTGAATGTACCCATAAAGTGCACGCATGCAATGTTTGTCACGTGGTAGGATCTCACACAATTTTAAATGACTCTCATGTTAAAGAAATGCTTCTATCAGCAGGGTATGGTGGCTCACACCTGTAATCCCAGCACTCTGGGAGGCTGAGGTGGGTGGATCACCTGAGGTCAGGAGTTCTAGACCAGCCTGGCCAACATGGTGAAACCCTGTCTCTACTAAAAATACAAAAATTAGCTGGGCATGGTGGCTTACACTTGTAATCCCAGCTATTTGGGAGGCTGAGGCGAGAGAATCTCTTGAACCCAGTAGTTGGAGGTTGCAGTGAACCGAGTTTGCGCCATTGCACTCCAGCCTGAGCAACAAGAGCAAAACTCCATCTCAAAAAAAAAAAAAGCTTCTATCACTCTTAGCCTTGTTTTACTTTGTACTCTGATGGTGGGCAGGTTTGCTACCTTAAATATATCCTCGAAGCTGAATCCAAATACTTTTTGAACAATTCTCTGACTTCCTTTAGAGAAATATACTGTCAGAGTACTATGTATAATTTTTTGAATACAGCTACCCTGAAGACTTATAAAAAAGTCTGGTTGTTCAGGCAGTAATTTATTTACAAATTCATGAAAATGACAACATTTTATGCAAACAACCAGCTCTGGGATGCCTCATCATCCTTTGCAAAATTCTTCAAATCATGATGAAATAGACTTTATTTTTATGGATTAAACGGGGAAGACTGTCTAATGAATTATCTAGAGATTGAAATATGCACCTTTTATGAATAGGGACATTTCGTAAGACCATTCTATATTGTTGAGTTAGGAATTCAGATCAGTTGAAGCATTAAAAAAATCAAACCTTCTGCAGCTCACTAAAGCATCAACCTAATTTTTAGAATTTCTCTGACTAATATAGTAAGACCTTTACCTGCTTAGAATAATATTAATACTTGGCCTCATTTACCTCCAAGAGGGGGCATAGGCCCCTGATCAATCTTCCCGTTTCAGGGAGGACAGACACTTCCCTTGAATCAGGTGGAGGTTTTCCATTCATATTTGCAACACTTTAATCCTCAATTGCCCTATTTCGTTCCTCTGTGAAGTAAATACAATAATTTAAATGAAGGCTGTTTGAAACTCCTACTATTGGGTAGGAGTTTGCAACCTGGTTACTATGATCAGAGCTATAATTTTTTTGTTTATTATAATTAGGTTGTTTGCAAGACTAAAATTTCGCTCCATTTAAAGTGCTGAAGAATTTCCAGGCTTGTCAGCACTAATACATATTCTGATTGCAAAAACAGACACGAATATCAGCCCAGGTGCATAGACCTCATAGTGTCAATCAAATCTCATCAGAAACTACTTGTCTTGCAGGAGGAAAGGGATCCTAAAATCTTTTTTTGTTGTTGTTTTTTGAGGGAGGATTTTTATCAATGTGTATTCTTTATGTCCTTTCATATTGCTGTTTACCATAAATAAAAACCACGAGAGGAACTATTAATAAAAATACACATCTGATTATGTGTTTACGAATATATAGAACATTAAATTTCAAAAGACTTTGCTTGAGTCCCAAATGCAATTTCTAAAACATTAACTAGCCTACTCAGAATCGGGTAGAAATGGTGCAAATGAGCTCTTTTTATCACAGGCATTATTTCTTGAATAACTTTTTTGTTTCTTAAACTTCAAAAAAATTGTAATGTTATTTTCAACATTCATGAAGGATAAATCAAATCCTGTCAGTGAGTGAGTCCAGCAGTTGCCATGAAAGGAGGATGTGGTCACTTTCGCAAAGAAGTCAACTGAGGAAGGCTTTTTCTTGGTTCAATCCTTTAATGTAATGATACAGATGAAAGCACGTAAGTCAGCCTTTCCTTATACCTGCTTCATAAAGTTTGAGCTTGCTAAATTACCAAGATAGGAAGTGACATAAGGTTATCTTCTTCATAGCATATATCACTATTTAAAATTATTTTACATATTTACTTATCTGTTATTTTCTGTCTTGCCCACTAGGATATATTGTCCATGAGATCTTGTCCTGTGAAGTCTTTCCTTGCACATAGTAAGTGCTCAATAATTGTTGCATAAAGGTGAATAAACAAATAAAGAACTTTTGCACGTATTTGTATGCTATTTCTAACACGTTTTGTAATTTGTTAATACTGCCTTCTCCCTTTTCTCTGACATCTTTGCAAAGGAAGTTATCTAGGGCAAAATAAATTGCAATATAAACTGTCATTAATTTGGCAGTAAGTCCTGTAAAACCTGTTTGCTTTTGTGTGTTTGGTCCATCAGCCAGCAGATCTTAATGAAGAGAGCTGATCGCAAAGCTTTCTAATAACAGGGGTTATTACTGTATAGTCAGACTCAGCCCTTTCTCCAGGTTACATTTTCTGCTGAATATCTACATTACTGCCTTTAATAGGCAGTGCAAAGCCTTAATGAGATGGTTTGTTTTGAAGTGAGTTTTTGAAAATCCTGGGTATTTAGACTCTGGCTTATTTTTTGCCACTTAATTGGTAGGAATGAGTAGACAGGTACTGCTAATGGTACTTTAATATAACTATATTTAATTTTATTAATTATTCAAACTGGAAACACTTCTTTGAGATTTTAAAAATCATATTGAAATATTGAAAGTCAGTGGTAGATTGAATCAATATGCAAATTTACATATTTTTAAGGTTCACGTCTAATAAATGTCCAATTCTTTTGGCATTGTGTACATTTATAGAGACATGTCAGTGTCTTCATGTCTTTTATTATTACTTATTAAAGTAAACCTGATGGTGATATCAAAATGTCACCTATGTTTTTTTTTTTTCTCTTGATATACATTTGAAGGCTTTCTGGCCAACATCCTTCAATGTACCTATTTAACCTTCCAGGTATTGCTTAGTCAGTTACAAATATCTGGCCTTTCTTTTCAGGCTTTATGTTCTGAAATACTTTTCTAGTGAGAAGCGAAAAAAAAAAACAAAAAACAAAAATCCTCACTAATTCACTGTGATATTTAGTTGGCATGGAACAAACAATCGAATAACTTGGCATGGGGGAGCTGGCTTATAAAAATGTCAAGTAGGTACCAGACATCATTTGAAAGTTTAGGTGCATATAAATTTTGTCTTTGGGTTATACACTATTTTTTCCATAGGTATATGGTATATACTGAATTTATTCACATGATTTATTCCTCGCTATAATAGTGTTCATCTAATTTGGCTAATTGGAGGAGGAGGAGAGTGCCTACTGTGAATGCCTACTGTGTTCTGTGTTCTAGGCTAGAAACTTTGCATTCATCATTGAACACTCATATCAACTTTATGTGAAGGTAGCATTATTTACTGAAGAAATTAAGGCTCAGGGAATTTCAATTTCTCCATATTCCATACTGAGTAGTCAAGCTGGGATAGCTAGTCTGCTATTTGTCTGATTCTAAAGTCAGTGTTCTTTTTAACACAGTCAATTGGAACACCTCTCATTAACATAGAGATTTTTCTCTCCATCTTTTAAAATTTTTACTCCACCACTGCTCACTATGAACTTATTATATTGGAGTGGATGCAAAATAAAGTACCAGAAATGACTTGTAGAACATGGTCTCCTTGCTTTCCTCCTTATAATGTGTAAGTGATGGGATTAAATGGATTCGGTACTTTTGGGCCCAGAGGAAGTATCTGGGAATTTGTTAAGAAATAAAAAGTAGAGAGTGATGTCAGTAAAGTGATAGACTAGGAAGCCCCAGGCTTCATTCACTCACAGATAAACTGACTTGACAACAATAAGCCTTTATGAGAACTCCAGAAACTAGTTAAGAAATCACTGCACCTCAGGCAAGCTGAAAGCCAAGAACAGCCACATTATAATGAGTAAGAAAGGTCATTTTATTTCAACCTTAGTAGCGCCTCCAAGCTGGCACAACACAGCAAAATTAGGAGAAAAAGTCCAACTCATGCCTTTTCCTCTGAGAGGGAAAGGAAGGAGTAGAATACATGTTTAATGTTCTAGCTTTTCAGGGGGCTCTCAGGGACTGGTTTCCCTCTCACCTGGCTTGAAGCAGTGATGAGGAACCAGCATAGTATGGATGTCTAGGGACTGCTGAGAAGGAAAGATTGCTCAGCAGTTTGATGCAGCACCAGAGAACCTTATCACCATGGAAGAGCTGGTACAGCTTAGAATGACCGGGAGAAAATGCCCAGCTCATGGCTACTCGTTTGGAAGAAAAAGAGAAGAGTGGAACATGTATCCAGCAATTCAGTGGTGTTGTTTTTTTTTTTTGTCAGGGGGCTTCCCTGCAAACAGACTTCTGTCTTACCTGACTTGGAGCATTGACAGAACTTGCATACTTTGGATGCCTATGGTCACAGAAAACAAAAGGGTATTCAGCAGCTTGCTTATTACATCAGAGAATTTCTAGTATTGCAGACAGACATCAGTGTCAGCAAGAGATTAGAAGCTCCTGAAAAAGAAACTGCAAATTTCTCTACCTGGGAAATTACATACATAAGCTCAGAAAAGAGGTATCCCCAGGAAAGATTTTAGAGGACCCCAGAATCTCTAACCAGGCTGACTGGTGAAGCTCTTCCCCTGCATGAAACCAGTTTACGAAGATTGGAAGAGGTGGCTGTATATTTAAATGCACACATCACAGCAAAAAATAACAAGACACATGGAAAAACATAGAAACATGACTCAAAGGAATAAAATAAATCTCCAGAAAAAAAAAATCCTAAAAATGGATATCTGTGAATTACTTGACAAAGAATTCAAAATAATCATCTTAAAGAAGCTCAATGCATTACAAGAGAACACAGAAATATAACTAAACAAAAAGGAAGGCTGAGCATGGTGGCTCACACCTGTAATCCCAGCACTTTGGGAGGCTGAAGCGGGTCGATCACCTGAGGTCAGGAGTTCAAGATCAGCCTGACCACCATGATGAAACCCCATCTTTACTAAAAATACAAAAATTAGCTGGGCTTGGTGGCAGGTGCCTGTAGTCCCAGCTACTCAGGAGGCTGAAGCAGAGGAATAGCTTGAACCGAGGAGGTGGAGGTTGCAGTGTGTCGAGATCATGCCATTGCATCCCAGCCTAGGCAACAGAGCAAAACTCCATCTAAAAAAAAAAAAAAAAGGCCAGGCACAGTCTCACGCCAGCACTTTGGGAGGCTGAGGTGGACGGATCATGAGGTCAGACTAACACAGTAATACCCTGTCTCTACTAAAAAATACAAAACATTAGCTGGACGTGGTGGCAGGTGCCTGTAGTCCCAGGTAGTCTGGAGACTGAGGCAGGAGAATGGCATGAACCCAGGAGGTGAAGCTTGCAGTGAGCCAAGATGGCACTACTACACTCCAGCCTGGGTGACAGAGCCAGACTCTATCTCAAAAAAAAAAAAAAAAGAAAAAATTAAACCGGCTGGGCGCAGTGGCTCAAGCCTGTAATCCCAGCACTTTGGGAGGCCGAGACGGGTGGATCATGAGGTCAGGAGATCGAGACCATCCTGGCTAACACGGTGAAACCCCGTCTCTACTAAAAAATACAAAAAACTAGCCGGGCGAGGTGGCAGCGCCTGTAGTCCCAACTACTCGGGAGGCTGAGGCAGGAGAATGGCGCAAACCCGGGAGGCGGAGCTTGCAGTGAGCTGAGATCCGGCCACTGCACTCCAGCCTGGGTGACAGCGCGAGACTCCGTATCAAAAGAAAAAAGAAAAAATTAAATCTAAAGCTAGCAGAAGAATTAACGTAATAAAAATTAGGGCAGAACTAAATAAAATATAAAATAGAGAATGAAAAAACAATAGAAAAAATTTTTAAATGAGTTTTTTTTTTAAATCCATAAAATTGACAGACCCTTAGCTAGACTAAGAAAAAAGAAGACACAAATAACAAAGATCAGAAATGAAAGGGAAAACATTACAAATGATACTACAGAAATGAAAAGAATCATAAGAAATTACTATGAACACTTGGCCAGGTGTGGTGGCTCACACCTGTAATCCCAGCACTTTGGGAGGCTGAGACAGGCAGATCATGAGTTCAGAAGATCGAGAGCATCCTGGCTAAAATGGTGAAACCCTGTCTCTACTAAAAATACAAAAAGTTAGCCGGGAGTGGTGGTGGGTGCCTGTAGTCCCAGCTACTCGGGAGGCTGAGGCAGGAGAATGGTGTGAACCCGGGAGGTAGAGCTTGCAGTGAGCCAAGATCACACCAGAGCACTCCAGCCTGGGCAACAGAGCGACTCCGTCTCAAAAAAAAAAAAAAAACTAAAACTAAAACAAAAAGAAACACTCTGTTGTATTCAGCGTCAGAGAACGAAGCAGATGGCTAAACTGGCCTGTGCTGGCATCCCAGCACTAGGAGCTAGATGGTGTTGATTTCAGTCAGATCTTTCATAAGCAACAAGTTTGAGAAACAGATGAGGCAGGGCCGAGAACTACTAATTTTTTCATTTTATAAATAAGCACCATTAATCTTTTTTCTATAAAGCCTTTTGATCTAACCACTGACTAGTTATTTGTCTGAAATCTTCAAGTCAACGTAGTAAATAAGCATTTACTAAATTTAAATTTAATAAGCATTTTTATTTTTTTTCTCTTTTGGCCAATTTAGTTCTTTAGAATTTGGGTTAACAGGAGCCAACTTCACCACCGTCAAAACATATATTTGCTTTTATATAAGTAGAGGAATGCTGTTACTTCTTTTTAAAAATAGTTTAGGCCAGGCGCAGTGGCTCACGCCTGTAATCCTAGCACTTTGGGAAGCTGAGGCGGGCGGGTCACAAGGTCAAGAGATTGAGACCATCCTGGCCAACATGGTGAAACCCTGTCTCTACTAAAAATACAAAAAATTAGCTGGGCGTCGTGGCGCATGCCTGTGATCCCAGCTACTTGGGAGGCTGAGGCAGGAGAATCTCTTGAACCCGGGAGGCGGAGGTTGCAGTGAGCTGAGATTGTGCCACTGCACTCCAGCTTGGCAACAGAGTAAGACATTGTCCCAAAAAAAAACTAGTGTAGAAAACAGTACTTTCAGATTGGGCTTCTAGTGTACCATGCATGAATGAAAAGTATCCTGTGTCATTAAACTAATGCATTTAAATAAAGAATTTTTTTACAGGTCCACAAACAAGTTTGAAATTAGAAGGAAATTGTGAGCAATTGCAAACAAGTTTGAAATTAGAAGGAAATTAGAAGGAAATAACAAAGTGGCTTAATACAATCCAAATAAGCTGAAATGTTCCGAGTATATAGTAAAAATGTTAGATCCATCCTCTCCCAGTGCAAGCTGTCATCCCATGTCACAGCATGCACTATACGCCCTCTTTTCTCTTACTGATATTCTTAAAGCTGCACTTGCAGCCTTCCCCTCACACCACCCTTTCCCATTTACATTTTTGTGTTTTTGTTTGTTTGTTTGTTTGTTTTTGAGACTGAATGTTGCTCTGTTGCCCAGGCTGGAGTACAGTGGCGCAATCTCCTCTCACTGCAAGCTCCGCCTCCCGGGTTCACGCCATTCTCCTGCCTCAGCCTCCTGAGTAGCTGGGACTACAGGCGCCCGCCACTACGCCCGGCTAATTTTTTGTAGTTTTAGTAGAGACGGGGTTTCACCGTGTTTGCCAGGATGGTCTCGATCTCCTGATCTCGTGATCCACCTGCCTCGGCCTCCCAAAGTGCTGGGATGACAGGTGTGAGCCACTGCACCCGGCCTGCGTGCATTTTTAAACTGTATTCACCTGTTTAAATTCTTTTTATTTTATTTTTATTTATTTATTTTTATTTTTTTATTTTTTTATTTTTTGAGACGGAGTCTCGCTCTGTCGCCCAGGCTGGAGTGCAGTGGCGCAATCTCGGCTCACTGCAAGCTCCGCCTCCCGGGTTCACGCCATTCTCCTACCTCAGCCTCCCGAGTAGCTGAGACTACAGGCGCCCGCCACTGCGCCCGGCTAATTTTTTTCTATTTTTTTTTTTTAGTAGAGACGGGGTTTCACCATGGTCTCGATCTCCTGACCTTGTGATCTGCCCGCCTCGGCCTCCCAAAGTGCTGGGATTACAGGCGTGAGCCACCGCGCCCGGCCTAAATTCTTTTTAAATTTTATTTTTTAATTGACAAATAATACTAGAGGCAATGGTAACCATGAATTCTGAAAGAGATGACTAATTGTTTTATTAAGAGCTTTTATTATTTTATTTTTGATCAACATATAATAATTGTACATCTCTATGGGTTACATAGTGATGTTTTGGTACATACAATGCAACCTTATAATTGTTTATCAGCTCTAAAGGATTTTTGGCAGTGTTTAAGCTCTTCTATATATAAGATTATGTTGCCAGCAAACAGGGACAATTTGACTTCCACCTTTCCAATTTGAATACCCTTTATTTCTTTTTCTGGCCTAATCACCTGCGTAAGTTGTTATTGGATACCCACTAGGTACTAGGCTGTTTGTTCTATGCTAGGTGCGATAAGAATAGAAATATGAAAAAAGTAATACCTACCACAAGGAATTTTAGTCCCATGGGCCAGCCCTAAGGCAGAGAGCTAGCTATGAGAGAGATTGTGAATGGTACTTAGTGGCCAAGGAACACAGAGACCAGAGATGTGAATTCACAAGGGCTGGAGGAGGAAGGAGGCAACTGGTGGGTAGGTGACATTTCTAGGCCATTGGGCGTTGGTTAGGTTTTGAGTAGACAGACAAGAAAATAAACAGTTTTCAGGTGGGAGAACAGTATACCCACAGTATGAAGGCAGAAAGACGTGACAGTTGTCTACCAGACAGCCTTCAGACCAGTGTGATCCGGGAGACTGGGGGACCTCTCTGGAAAAAAAAAAAAAAAAAAACAGCATAAGTCAGATAATAAGGACCAGACTAAGGTTGGAAGTTTTTTCATTAGACCCTAGAGACCCATCAAAATGTTCTGAGCAGGGTTATATTAGATGGGTACCAAATATTCTGGAATCAATTGCTACTGGATTCATTATATTTTAACCACTCTACCACGCCTACCATTAGTTACATGAGAAGCTAAACAGTGTATTCTAACCAACACTTTATCTCCAGTTGTTGCAGAGAAAGCAGTCTGAGCTGCTGCTTTGACTCCACTCAGTAGTTTGTGATTAGTCTGAAATGCTCTACTGCACAGAGCAGGGTCAAGCACGTTTCATACACTTGTTTAACACGTAGCACTCAGGAAGTATATTTTATGATCCACTTCATAGTATCATAATGCAAGACCAAAACAATGACTGAAGATGGCAAGATAAAACTATTTGTAATGGAAGCAAATATAAGTTATCCAATTTTATTATTCAGTCCTCTGTTTGGATGGAACACATGAATATTAAAATGGCTCTATTTCATTCCTTTTCAAACGTAGTAAGAGAAGGATAATCATGTGCAGTAAAGCATTTTCGGCCTGGGTCTTTATGACAGTTCTAAATGCCTGCCACGTTTTAAATACCACAGGTGCAAAACAGATGTGTAAATTCCCTGTTACATAATTTTCCATTTATATTGTAGAGAAACAAAACACGGTGTAATGGGGGATTTAATTCTCTGAATAGAAATTATATAATCTAAGCAAGAAAATTCAATAACAGCTTCTACACAGATGACAAAAATCTGCTGAAAGATCCCAAGAGTAATGGAAAACAACTGGAATTTGCATATAAAATTGGAAATCACCTTTCCAAACCAATGTCAATAATTTAGTTCCAATGTTTTCTGCGTGATTCACAAATTTTATAATTATAATTTTTGGCAGAATATGGGCTACTCAAAATGGTCCAAATGCAAAAAGTAGCTTTAAGCAGAACAATGACGTAATCTATGCTGTTTATTATATTTTTATTAAATAAATATTTATAAATTTAATACATAAATATTTATTTGCCATTATTCATATGTTTTGCAAATTTAATATTTCTTTGCATCCTATAACATGTTTCCTTCAAAGTAATAGAAGATGGAAAATAACAACAACGAAAAGCTGGAATGCGCTCACAATTTTGACATATTAGCAACACCACCAGTTAAATCCACATACTACGTTAAGATATACAGTTTAGCGAACAGTTGTCAGGCAAATCAATTGTGTGATTCAACTAACCAATGTGTTCAGCACTCTCACAGGCAACTAGTTTAAAACATTTTTTGATTGAGTAACCTGAAGACTCTAGGAGACTGAGAATCATGCAGAGACGCTGCCAGTAAAGATCTGGGACAGAAATCAAGAACATTAGACTCCAGGTTGAGTGTTCACTCCACAACACAGCAGAAGGGAATTGGAAAGACCCTTATTTTTGTAATATCTTCATTGTCATGGGCTTCCTAAGAAGAGTGCTAGGGATAAAAGTCACCAAATGCAGACGGAAAGCAAGATTTTTTTTTCAGTGCTTTTTAATTAGCAAACTCAATAATGTTGGCAAATACATATATTCATCCCCTGAGCTGAAATCTAATGAAATGAAACAATCTAAATGAAAGAGAATCTTGGGGAGCGTAAAGGAGGGAGGCTGTGAATTCACCAGCCTGGGGAAGCCTCAGACATCACTGATCAAGGTGGCCTAAGCATCTCCTGCGTCCCAGCACATGTTTGGCTGTGGAGACACACTGTTTCAGAGGGCATGCACGCAACCACCAACCAAAGCAGGTCTAGGTGGGTATTTTGCAGGGGAGACCCATAGAGCTTTCCTGCAGTACCATCTCCTCTCTATAAAAATTTAGAATCTTGTTCTGATTAGTCCAAATGCACAACTATGCCCTTCTCCCATTTTATCTGTTCCCCCCTCCCCCCATTTGGGAGCAAATCTTAGGGTTTAAATTTGTTTGACAGGTAAATGCCAGTCCAGCATCAGCAAACCTGGTGGGTTGCCATAGGCTACTGGCACAGTGCAACCACCAGGGGCGCCCAAAACCTGTGGAGGCGGAGATGGTGAGTTTGTCAAAAACAAGGACACCCTTAAAGCAAGCACATTGCTGGGTGTGAAGCAGGGGAGGGGGCTTTAAAAAGGCAATACCTTATACCCCCTGCATCATCTTTGGTATTCCTGTCCTCTGTATATTGTCTCTCTTGGAATTCTACAAAGATGACATGCTAGGGTGGGACTGGGTCTCACCTCTCACCTGAAACTGGGAGCTGGAGGTCAGTAGTTGTAACCTGGAGGTGCTGGCTGGCAAGGTTTTGGAGCAGGCTCCTATAAGGGTGGTCGGAAGGTGCAGTTCTTGAGGGTACGGCTGCTAGAAAAAAAAATACAATAAAATGCAATGTAATATTTGGGACATACTTATACTAATGAACAGTATTTGTTGTTTATCTAAAATCCAAATTTAACTGTCTTAAATTTTCATTTTCTAAATCTTGCAACCCGACTTGTGGTAGAGTGGGGAGGAGTCACAAAAAAAGGAGGTAAGAAGTCTCCGGGTCTGCTGTGTTGGAGAAACAGAGGTTAATACAGCAAGAGTCTGGGCTGAAAGTGGACAAGTGGCAGCGATACGAAGGCCACTTACCAGACTGCCCTGGATTTAGTGGAATGGATGTTTCACAGTCTGCCCTGGGCATAAGAGTCAAGCAGCATTCCTATGATAACCTGAAGAGTTCCATTTTTAACACTCTGAATTTTGGATGGTGCAGTTGATATCTGTTACACAATTACCATATTGCAGTATCAATTGTATGCACTAATATCTAATTAAATTGTAAGTTCTGGCATTTTATCTTTCCGTACCCATATCCTTGCAAAATGCTAGGTACATATTTGTGCTTGCTGATTTTTGGAAAAAAAAATTCAATTAACACATTTACTAATTAACCATAAACTCAGAATCAACCAGTGCTAAAACAGGGAAGAGGGCATGCAGCTACCTCAAGAGGGCACACAACTATCTGAACGGACAATATTACAGGAAAGGCAATATACATGGAAAGTCTGTTCTCTCTGCACAAAAACATATCTCAGAAAATTTTTTTTTTTCCTGAGGTCCTAGCTCTGACATTAACAAAGGCAAACTGAGGGTGTCCAAGGTGACCTACAGAATGGTGGGGGCTACTGATGCCTTTTCATGTGTGGAAAGACTAAAGGAAGGAAAGAGAGAAGACAGGAATTAGGAGGTCGTTAGAGACTGTGACATTTCCCTGCCAGATCCAGGTGAATCTAACTCTTTTTCCAGAAGCCCAGTTTTAAGCATTCGAAGTGCCCAATAATGGAAGACAGCCTTGCAACGGTGACTGGGACGAGGGCTCCTGGCCACTGGAAAAGCTACAACCACTTCCAGGGGAAGAGCCAACAGAGATGTAATACATACCTGCATTTGGGAGGAAGTGAGGACCAGACATCATTAAAGGCTTGTCTACATTTAAGTGTCTGTGGTTCCAGATGAACCTGTCCCAATGCTTCCCTCACCATTCTCTCTTCCTCAAATCAAGATGGACATAAAACCGAATCACCTCATTACTTACCAAACATTACAGTGAAAGTCTCACTCACCCTCATAATTACTAAAAAAAAAAAAAAAAAAAAAAAAAAAAATTGCACTTACGTGATTCTGAATGGGCACATAAAAACATTGTATGTTCTGGCTTTATCAGAGGGCTGAGGTCAAATATGAGAAGAACAAGCTCAGCTCTGCCTGGGGATGAAGGGCCTGCCTCTCACCCACACCACAGGGATGTAGGCTCCCAAAGGTATTCGGACACCTCTAGCACTTCCTGCTGTTCAGGGACCAGTGAATCTTGCTTGTGTCCTCCCTTAAATCCACTTACGACTTTTCTGACAATTAAAAGGACTTTATCATCTTTACATTTGCATCACTGCATTTGTGTATATGTAATTTTTTTATGTTTCTCAAAATAGTTTATTTTGTGTTTATTTATTCTAAAAATCGTAAGTGGAACTATAACAGAGTGATGATGCAAATGTCACTCATAATTGAATATTTAAAAATCCAAGTCTGGGTTTTCTTTCTTTTTTCCCACACAGGTCAATAGGAAACTGTTTGCAACAGGAAATGCCCTGGTCTCCAGGTGCTGCTCCCAGATGTGGCTGACCTGTTGCCATGTGTCATTCAAGTCACAGTGCTGAGGGACTAAATAGGTCATTCCATGGTTAAAGCTGGCTGCAATAAATTTGGCAAGAAGTGTGAAAATTTCAGGGAACACGTACAATTAAAGCATCAGAAATAAATGGCAAAACAGCTTTGCTGCTTCTATAACAACCAAATGAAAGTTTAAAACAATAAAGAAACATTAAAGTTTCAGGCCAGGTCACTATTATTAAAGTTTGTCCATTTCACTTAGAACTCAGTTTCTCTACCTCAGTATTATTGACATTTTGTACCTGATAATTTTTTTGTAGTAAGGGACTGACTGTCCTGAGTGTTGTAGGATTTTGCAGGCCCTTGCCTCTGTCGACTAGACACCATTTGACTTTGATGAAAAAAGGCTACCATGGCCACAGTTGCCCTTGGATTCCAAGGCAGCAGAACATGAGCAAAAGCTTGGAGCCCTGTCCCTTGAGATGATCCTCAAAGATAAACAAATGATTGGCCAGGTGTGGTGGCTCACGTCTGTAATCCCAGCACTTTGGGAGGCCAAGGCGGGTGGATGACAAGGTCAAGAGATCGAGACCATCCTGGTTAACACGGCGAAACCCGTTCTCTACTAAAAATACAAAAAAATTAGCTGGGCGTGGTGGCGGGCGCCTGTACTCCCAGCTACTCAGGAGGCTGAGGCAGGAGAATGGCATGAACCCGCGAGGTGGAGTTTGCAGTGAGCCGAGACCGTGCCCGCCACTGCACTCCAGCCTGGGTGACAGAGTGAGACTCCGTCTCAAAAAAGAAAAAAAGAAACAAATGATTTTTGGCTAGGCGCAACGGCTCTCGCCTATAATCTCAGCACTTTGGGAGGCCAAGGCAGGTGGATCACGAGGTCAAGAGATGGAGACCATCCTGGCCAAAATGGTGAAACTCCCTCTCTACTAAAAATACAAAAATTAGCTGGGTGTGGTGGCGGGTGCCTGTAGTCCCAGTTACTCGGGAGACTGAGGCAGGAGAATTGCTTGAACCCGGGAGGTGGAGGTTGCAGTGAGCTGAGATTGCACCACTGCACTCCAGCCTGGGCGACAGAGTGAGACTCTGTCTCAAAATAAATAAATAATAATGGTAAATTCTATCACGCATATTTTACAACAATTTTATAAAGGCATAAAACTTCATAAGAAAATACCTTCTGTGGAGGCAACCTCTGCAAAAGACAATGTGGATTTGAGGGAACAGGGCACGGTGCAGCTGAGCCCCAGCACAGCCCTAGAGTGGTGCCAGTGGCCAGGCTCCTGCAAGCCCATCTGTACCCCTGATCCCAGCTCTGCCAACCTGAGACTCTGCTCTGGGCTCCTGACCAGGGCTACAAATTGATAAAGCAGTTCTACACATATCAAAATATCTAAGAAACATAAACAATTCTCTAACTTGTATATTATGAATAATTATCCCAAAAGAGCATTTCCTCTTATGTGTGACAGATGTCAGACCATCAATATAGGAGTGTATTAAGGTTCTCCAAGGAAAGGAACCCAATAGGGGAGATATAGATGTATATCTGGTCCCAGAGATAAACACACACATATTTGTATGTGTACATATGTATATATAGGAATCAGTCCATGGGATTCTGGAGGCTGTGAAGTCCCACGATCTGCCATCTGAAAGCTGAAAAATCAGGAAAGCCCACAGTACAATTCAATCTGAGTCCAAAGCCCTGAGAATTAGAGCACTGCTGTCAGAGGGCAGGAGAAGAGGGATGTCCCAGGCCAAATATCAACAAGGGATTCCCCTTTCTCTGCCTTTTTCTTCTACTTGGGCCCTCAGTGGTTCGGATGACATCTGCCCACATTCGTGAGGGCGATCTTCTTTACCGAGTCCACCAGTTCAAATGCTTGTCTCTTCCAAATCACACAGACACACCCAGAAAGAGTGTTTGACCAGCTATGTGGGCATTCCTTAGCCCAGTCAGGTTAACAGATAAAAGTCACCATGACAAGGGGAAAGAACCGGTGGGGACGTATGGACTATGCACCCTCACCTTCCCAAAGGGGGGACTATGAAAAGTAGATTGAATTAATCATGCATAATACAAAACGTAAATCAAGGCTCTGCTTGTTTCATGATAGTATAAAAGTTACAATGTTTTAAGATAAAACAAACACAAAGTAAACAATAAACAAACAAAGCTCAGAGGCTGGGAAGTTTTCTGTGAACCAGAATTAGTAGAACTCGTCCTAAATGTGAACTCCAGATCTCTTCATAAGTAACTTCGTCACGCAACAACTGTGCTGAAGATGAACCAGCATAAATGTTGAGAATTGTTTGGTTTTCAAATGCAGAATCAAATTAGCTGTAAAGTCATTTCATTATATAAGCTACGCTGCATCTCTCCCTATGGTAGTATACATATATGATATTATGATGAAAGGAAATGGAATAGAGCAGCCTTAAAACCTTTGATTGAATCCAACAAGTCTGGGACAATTACCTCATTCCTCAAATATTTTATTTTATGTCCTGGTGGTATTCACACTCTCATCCCCTAATGTAATTCTGTTTTATAATCAGTATTATCAATGATAAATTGGTATCTTTAATCATAATGAGAATTGTAGGCAAATCTTCTCCCTGCTTCAATAAGAAATCTAATTTTTCTTTTAGAAAACAAAGGATGTTTTCCCCTAGTGATACATATAACTACACTTCTTATTAAATAATTTCAGCTCTCTCGTGTTTTCTAAAGCTTTCATTTTGCAGTTCAATAGTACTTAAGATAGGATTGAGTCCCACATCTGTTTTAGCATGCTGGTGCCGCCAAAGAACCACAAACGGGGGGCTCCAGACAACAAAAATGCATTAACTCACAAGTTCTAGAGACCAGAAGTCCCAAATCAAGGCTTTGGCAGTGCTGGCTTCTTCCTGGGGGTTGGGAGGGTGGCTCTGTTCCCTGCCTCTCTCCCAGCTTCTGGTGCTTCTCAGCAATCCTTGGCCTACAGCCGCACTACTGCAGTCTCTGGGCCGTGGTCCATCATGCTTTTCCCTTCGTATCTCTGTCTCTTCCTATGAGGACAGGAGTGATCGGAGGAGGACCCACACTGATCCAGGATGAGCTCATCTTAACTTGATTTTTCTGGCAAGAAACCTCTTTCTCAGTAACGTCCCGTGCTGAGCTTCCGGCTGAACAGGAGCTTTGGAGGAACACTATTCAACCCACGTGACTTCCCTCTTCTGAAACCAATTTCTAAATAACCTTTTTTCTTATATTCTCCATTGATTTCTGGTTTCTTGATTCAGTCCATCAGTGTGGCAGTGGAGGAACAGCCGTGGCCGAACAGCTTCCATGATCCTGTTAGCCCTTGTTCCTGTTACACTCCCTGTCCCTTTCTCTTTCATGGCCTTTGTCATTGTCCAACAGTCAGAGGACTGATGCTGGGGGGACCACCAATAGAGCCTGTCCACCAAACCTCAGTGGTCCATCCAGATGAGGAGGAGCCAACCAGAACCCTTACCTGGGACATAATCTTAGACAGAAAAGCCTTTTTTCCTTCATCAAAAAGCCTCACGCTTCAGCGGCTACAGCATCAGCCTGATGAAGAAGCTGACCTGGGATAATAAAGCTAGCACAAGAGAGAATCATATATGAAAGATAAGAGAGTCCCAACAGCACCCATGTTCCGAACTTCAGACGTTAAAGCCAGTTTCAAATGACCAATCTACTTTTTTTCTTAGTATTTGTTAATTGCAACCAAAGAATTCTGACTAAAAGAGACATCGGATGTGTTGTGTTGTGTTTTCCCAGAGTGGCCACAGCATATTATCATAAACTAGGTAGCATATAAACAGAAATTTAATGGCTCACAATTCCAGAGGATCAAAGCCTGAAGTGAAGTGACAGCAGGGCCATGCTCCCCCTGCAGGCTGTAGCGGGGAATTCTTCCTGCCTCTCCCTGGTTTCAGGTGGTTGCCAGCAATTCTCAGCTCAAGTCTGCATCACTCCAATCTCTGTCTCCATCATTGCACGGCCTTCCACCATGTGTCTCTCTGTCTCTCTGTGTCTCCAAATCTCCCTCCCCTTATAAGGACACCAGTCATTTCATCTGGGGCCCACCCTAATCCGGTATGACTTCCTCTTAACTTCATTACATCTACAAAGACCGTATTTCCAAATAAAGACACAACTCCAGGTTTTGTGTCTACTACATATTACAAGTGACAAACACTAAAATTTGATCTTGACTGATTCAGGATGTGACAGAGAACCTTGAATAGGCTCAGGGAGGCAAAACTACTTTGCTGCTCAGTGCACTGTGCATTAAGTTCTTCCCTTTTGTCTCTTGGGAGTCGATCCCCACACATTCTGAAATGATTTAGGGGACCTTGCGGAAAAATCCGTGTAGTCAATGGTGTCCATTACTTTCTAAGAAATTCAGTAAGATGCAATGAAAGCTCTAGAGAGAAGCCTCAGGCTCAGCCAACCTACCCAGACACAGAAATGGAACAGGCGAGCAAACATGCATGGCGGAGTAGCATTGAGCCCATGTCCAAATAGCCAACACCATCTAAGGACAACCGCGCAGTGACCAGGAATGAGGACACTCAGGAAGCAGCAGAGTGGACTCCCCTAGGCAAAGGGCGAGGCAGCTGCTGCTGTCAAGGGGCAGAAAACCCTAGGCTGGTCCAGACTCAAGATGTGGTTTATATATTGTCCTTGCTGTGGGAGATTGGATTATGGTCTATCAAGGATTCACTCCATTCTCTTTAACCTCCATGACAGGAGCATACTTCTCTCCGCATTGATGTTGGGGATATGGCCATATGACTTGCTTTGGCCAATAAGCAGTATTAGCAGACCTCACCCGAGCAGGGGCTTGAAATGTTCATGAAATGCGTGTCCCTTGTACTTCTCCCATTGCCCCAAGGAGAGCAGATGCTACGCAGCACAGCACAGGAACAGCTACATGGAGCTGACTTGAAACCCTGCAGCCTGGAGCCAAGCCCAGCCCTGACTTAATCAGCTGAACTCCGGGCAACCTGCTGATGTGTGAACAAGAAATCAATGGTTGTTGCCATAAGCCATTGAGTTCGGGGGTGGTTTGTTATGCAGCATATTTGTGAGAATAGCTAACTAATAGAATAGCTAATAGAGCTCTGTTCCCCAGATAAAATGGATAGACAACTGATTAGAGCATTAGAAATTGTATTGTTTTCCAATCCTGGCAAACAGGAATTCAAACCTTACTGTAATTATATTTGCTGAGCCAGAAACATTTCTCTGCCAAAAAAAAAAAAAAAAAGCTTAGAAATGAATATTCTTAGCGATTCCTGGTCCAAATAAAGCATGATACACACGCTGAGCTAAGTTGCATGTTCTTTACACATTGCTAAATAAGAATTTTCATTATCCTGTTTTTCCTCTACTGTTTCATTTCAGATGATTGGGTAGCTAAATTTGACATGTGGCAGGATCCCGTGAAGCTATTCATCCAGAACTGACCCAGAAAACAAACCTTGGCCACAGTTCTAAGCTCAGAGTTAGACCCCAAAGCTGCCTCGCTTTGACATTCATCCCTCCTCATCCTCAGCCTGCCTGTCCCCTGGAGGGTGCTCCTGCGTGCCCTCCTCACGTGGTGCTTGCGTGCCCACCTGCACCCCAGCCAGAGCTCCCAGCTGGCCTGTTCCAGCCCGTGTCACCTCCTGCCAGCTTCTGCCCGGGGCAACCCAGAGAACCTCCTCTCAAGCTGGTGAGCTGCAACCACACCTCCAATGAGGTCAGAGGCCCAGGCTTAGGGAGTGGGGCCCCTTTTCAAGTTTGTTTCTTCCTTACAGACTCTCCCAGAGCCCAAATATCTTCTTCAATATCCCTTTATTGTTAACCCCATATAACATTTACTATTATCTATATTGATTTTCCTTTCCAAATTACTATGTGGTTTCTGTTTCCTCATTGGATGTTGATTGACTCAATTGCAGAAACTGATACAAGTTTTTCCTAAATAAACATTAATTTTATTAGTGACAGTTACTATTCTCTGGGAACCTACATGACTTAGTTTTATTTATTAAAATGTTTTGTTTAACAGCCTATGCTAGCTAATTTCAAGCGTGTTAATTTTCACTACATTTTATTTCAAATACACACCGGTGTATGCAATCTCTCTATCTCAGAGACTATATTTAGCTCTCCCAAGCTCCACCGGCCTCACTGTCTCCCTCTGTTTCTAAAGTGGCTAACTCATAGCACAGTGTACACAGAGTTTGCGAACACCCTAACCATACTGATCTGAGGAGTACAAGAAGAGAACTAACAAAATTTTTTTGACTTCTAGGTTGTTTAATTTTTTTTTTTTTTTTTTTTGAGACGGAGTCTTGCTCTGTCACCAAGGCTGGAGTGCAGTGGCCGGATCTCAGCTCACTGCAAGCTCCACCTCCCAGGTTCATGCCATTCTCCTGCCTCAGCCTCCCGAGTAGCTGGGACTACAGGCGCCTGCCACCACGCCCAGCTAGTTTTTTGTATTTTTTTTAGTAGAGACGGGGTTTCACTGTATTAGCCAGGATTGTCTCAATCTCCTGACCTCGTGATCCGCCTGTCTCGGCCTCCCAAAGTGCTGGGATTACAGGCTTGAGCCACCATGCCTGGCCAGGTTGTTTAATTTCTATAACAACTCTACATAATAAAGTTTTATTGTGAAAAAAAACAGCTTCAGATTACTTTGCTCAGAATCACGTGATCATAAGCAAACCTCTATCCTTCAAAACATTTTTCCACTATCATGCCACTTTTTAATTAATACTATTTTTTTTTTTGTTTTTTGTTTTTTTTTTGTTTTTTTTTTTTTTGAGGCGGAGTGTAGCTCTGTCGCCCAGGCTGGAGTGCAGTGGCCGGATCTCAGCTCACTGCAAGCTCCGCCTCCCAGGTTTACGTCATTCTCCTGCCTCAGCCTCCCGAGTAGCTGGGACTACAGGCGCCACCACCTCGCCCGGCTAGGTTTTTGTATTTTTTAGTAGAGACAGGGTTTCACCGGGTTAGCCAGGATGGTCTCAAAATGCTCTTTTATTATTTGGTATGAGGTCAAGATACAAATTAACTGAGACACTGATCAATTAAGTACTATAGTGCTCAATTTTATGTGTTCAACTTTACAGGGCCACAGGATGCCCAGATATTTGGGCATTTGGACATTTGCCCAAACATTATTCTGGATATGTCTGTGAGAGTATTTCTGGACGAAATTAACATTTGAATCAGTAAACTGAGTAAGGCAGATTGCCCTCTCCGATGAGAATGGGCCTCATCCAATCAGTTGAAGGCCTAAACAGAACAAAAAAGCCGACCTTTTCTTTCATGCCTGACTGCTGGAGCTAGGATATGAATCTTTTACTGCCTTCAGACTTGAACTGAAAAATGGACTCTTCTTGGGACTTAAGACTGCTGGTTTTCAGACTGTGTGTGTGTGTTCTGTTTTCTGACCAATATGGATATTAATATAGTATCTATGTTGTAATTATTAGAATAAAAATTTTAAAAAGTATACAACTTCTAAATTACAAAGGAGGAAATGAGATAAGAAAATTTAAACAACCTAAGAGAAGACAAGAGAAAATGGAACATGGATAAACTATGAAGACAGAAATAATGGAAAATACACACCTATATATATCAGTAATTGTTTTAAACATAAATTGACTAAACTATTTATTTTAAAGTAAAAATGAACAGACCATAACACAAAACGCAATTTGCTACTGTTTTCACAAGACATATATAAAATATTAGGATACAGAAAAGTTAATAATTTAAAAAGTAAAAAGGCATACCAGGAAAATATGAGCCATAAAAGCTAATCTAGACATGTTATTGTTAGGAAGATAAAATAATTATAATACATATACATCTAATTACCTAGCCTCAACACTCATAAATAAAAATATCCCTAGGACTATAAAGAAAATCCTCTACTCTGATTATTTTTCTTTTAACACATTTTTATCACTGATTAATAGAAGAAACTAAGAGAGGATTTAGAAGATCTGAACCTCATAGAACTGTCACTCAATCAAACGCTGCAAAATATGCATCATTTTCAAGCACATACAGAACATTTATTTTAAAAGAAGCATACACCGAACCATAAATAAAATCTCAACAAATTTCAAATGATGGAAAATCTACAGTAGATATTTTCTGACAAGGAAGCCATTAATTTGGAGAAAAATAAAAACAACACCAAAAATATCTAGAAAAATATGGAAATTAATAAACATGTGTTTCATTTCCCTATATGTCAAAAAGAAATCTAAAAACAAGTAGAAAATATACAGATGTCTATAAGAATAATTAGTTCAAAATTACTGTAGGAAAATGTGTACAGTACACCCCTCTAATAAAAAAATTTACAATAAAAATCCCCTCCTGGAGATGGGCCAGCCGAGATAGTCAAATGAAAATAACAAAAGATATCCAGATTGAAAAAGAAGAAGTAAAATTATCTCTACTTATACATGACCTAAGTTTTGTATACAGATAATTTAAAAGAACACCCCAGAAAACTATTAGAACTAATGAGTTCAGCAAGTTTGAAGGATAAAAATCAATATTAAAAAATTAATTTTATTTTATTTTTATATACTAACAATGAACATTTAGTAAATGAAATTAAGAAAACAATTTCATTTGACATTTGAAATAATTCAGGAATGGAAAACCAAATACCATATGTTCTCACTTATAAGCTAAGCTATGGGTACGCAAAAGCACACAGAATGGTATAATGAACATTGGAGACTCAGAAGGAGAAGGGATAAAAACCTACTTATTGGTACACTACAGCCTGGGCAACAGAGCGAGACTATGTCTCAAAAACAAACAAACAAACAAACAAACAATTTATTGAGTACAATGTACACTCCTCAGGTGGTGGGTGCACTTAAATCTCAGACTTTACCACTGCAGATTTCATCCGTGTAACCAAAAATCATTTCTACCCCTAAAGCTACTGAAGTAAAAAATATATATATACATACAATTCCATTTGAAATAATATCAAAAAGAATAAAATACTAAGCTATAATTTAACAAAAGAATTGCAAGATTTGCATACTAAAAACTACAAACCAGTTTTAAAATAAAGATCTAAATAAATGGAAAGATGTTACCTACACTTAATACTGTTTTGTTGTTGTTGTTTGTTTTGTTTTTGAGGCAGAGTTTCGCTCTTGTGGCCCATGCTGGAGCACAATGACACAATCTCAGCTCACTGAAACCTCCACTGCTTCCCAGGTTCAAGAGATTCTCCTGCCTTAGCCTCCCAAAGACTTAATTGTTAAATGACCATACTTTGTAAGCTGATCTACAGATTCAACACAATCGCTATCAAAATCTTAGCTATCTCTTTTGCAGAAACTGACAAACTGATCTTAAAAGTTCTGCAAATTCAGGGACCAAGAATCCCCAAAACAATTTTGAAAAAGAATAAATTTAAAGGATTCACGTTTAATGACTTTAAAACATAACACAAGCTATAATAATAAAAACAGTGTAGTATGGCCATAAGAATAGACACATAGATCAATAGAACAGAATTGAGAATCTAAAAATAAATTATTATATTTATAGCCAATGAATTTTTGAGAAGGGTTCTAATAAAAGTGATTGGAGAAAGAAGAGCCTTTTCAACAAATGTTGCTAGATAACTGAATGCCCTACCTCACACTATACACAAAAAGTATATTCAAAACGATTAAATACTTAAGTTTAAGCATTAAAATCTATAAAACTTTTAGAAGAAAATGGAGAAGTGAAATTTTCTGACCTTGGGTTTAGGCAAAGATTTTTAAGGTACAACAGCAAAAGCATGAGCAATGAAAGAACAAATACATTCAACTTCACCAAAATTTAAAACTTTTGTGCTACAAATGATACCATCAAAAAAAGACAAAACTTGCAGAAATGAATAAAATATTTGCATACCATATATCCGATAAGGGTCTTATATCCAGAATATAAAGGAATCATAACATTCAATAGTAGCAAGGCAAATAATCCAAATAGAATATAGGCAAAGGATTTAAATAGGCATTTCTCCAAAGAAGATGTACAAATATCCACAAACATTTGAAAATTGGCTCAAATTCATTATTCATTATGGAAATGCATATCAAAATCACATCTACAGAGACAGCTATAATAAAAAAGGCAGACAGTAAAAACTTTTGGCAAGGATTTGAAGACATTTAAACTCTCATACACTGTTGATAAATATGCGAAATGATGCAGCCATTGTGGAAAACTGACAATTCCTCAAAAATTTAAACACAGAATTACAATACGATCCAATAATTCCACCATTAAGGGTATACTCAAGAGAACTGAAACATTCACACACACACACACACAAAGTGTACATGGGCTGGGCGCGGTGGCTCACGCCTGTAATCCCAGCATTTTGGGAGGCCGAGGTGGGTGGATCACGAGGTCAGGAGTTTGAGACCAGCCTGGCCAATATGGTGAAACCCCATCTCTACTAAAAATACAAAAATTAACCAGGCATGGTGGCACGTGCCTGTGGTCCCAGCTGTTCGGGAGGCTGAGGCAGAAGAATCAGTTGAACCCAGGAGGCCGAGGTTGCAGTGAATAAGATCACGCCACTGCACTCCAGTCTGGGCGACAGAGTCTCAAAAAAAAAAAAAAGTGCACATGAATGTTCATAGCAGCATTATTCCTAATAGCTGGACGTGGAAACAACCCAAATGTCCAAAATGTCCATTTATCCTGATGAATGGATAAATACAATGTGGTACATAAATACAATGAAAGATTATTCTGTCTTAAAAAGAAATGAAGTATTGATATAGGCTACAACATAGATGAACCTTGAAAGCATTATACTAAGTAAAAGAAGCCAGTCACAAAAGACCATATATTGCATGGTTCCAATTATATTAAATGCCCAGAATAAGCAGGTAGATTAGTGGTTACTTCGCTCTGAGAGGAGAGGGGTTGGTGAAAGAGAGGAGAATAGCAAGTGACTGCTAATGAGCATGGGGTTTCTTGTAAGGGAGATAAATGTATTCTAAAGTTGAATAATGATAATGTTTTTACAAAACTGTGAATATAGTAAAAAAAATTAAATTACATACTTTAATTGGGCGAATATTATCGAATGTAAAATTATATCTCAATAAAACTGTTTTTTAAAAAAACCTTTTCTTATAGAACATATCTTCCAACCTTTCATTATAAAAACTCAGTGCTTAGGGAGCAACTAAAAGAAACTCTGTGTTTGTTTAATGTGTGATTGGGCTTAGGGAATGGTATTGAATGAGCACAACAGATTGTAACATCAGTTACTTACAGATACCCAAGCTTTGTATACGTATAATCCAAAAGAATACCCCAGAAAACGATTAGACCTAATAAATAAGTTCAGCAAGTTTGAGGGATAAAAATCAATATTAAACAATTAATTGTATTCTGTACACTCGCAGTGAGCATTAGGTGAATGAAATAAAGAAAACAATTCCATTTGAAATGTGGAGTAACTCAGAATAGAAAATCAAAACCATGTATTATCACTTATAACCTAATATGGGTAGACAAAGGCATAGTGTGGTATAAAAGACACTGGAGACTCAGAAGTGGGAGGGGAGAGCTGATGTAAAAACAGGAAATAGAATAGAAGAGGGGTGTAGAATTTTTGTTTGTTTGTTTGTTTGTTTTTTGAGACAGAGTCTCATTCTGTCCCCAGGCTGAAGTACAGTGGTGCGATCTCAGCTCACTGCAAGCTCCGCCTCCCGGGTTCACACCATTCTCCTGCCTCAGCTTCCCGAGTAGCTGGGACTACAGGCACCGGTCACCACGCCTGGCTAATTTTTTGCATTTTTAGTGGAGACGGGGGTTAGCCAGGATAGTCTCCATCTCCTGACCTCGTGATCCGCCTGCCTCGGCCTCCCAAAGTGCTAGGATTACAGGCCTAAACTACCATGCCCAGCTGAATAACATTTTTTTAATAATGCAGAAAAGAGAAGATACACACAGAATGTTAACTGAACAGGAAGAATATAAAATTCCATGTATAATATCTGCAAGTGTAAAACTGTGCAGAAACAAAAAGCATACAGTGTATGCCATATTAAAATAATTCTATAGTAAGCTGGCTGGTTTTGTTTGGTTAAAATTCAATTTTTAGCTTGACAAAAACTGAGTTTTTTGGCCTATTCATGTAAGATCTTTGTTAAGAGGCATATGCCACAGAAGTTCTTTTCTCTAAAAAGGTTTAAAACCTGAAAGAGTATATGTGGATTCAAGTGAGCAGATAGGAAGCCTGCCTTTCATTCTACTTACCCCTGAAATGCCACTAAAATGACATTAAGGGGTTGTCTTTGCAAAAAACATAATAAACCCATAAGGATGAAGGGATCTGGAAAAAAAGATGGATATGTGCCGTTGACTTAGCAGTTTATATCACGTGTAGAAGTTGTTCAAATTATACCAAAACGGTCCCACTCCCAAAGTTCAGGAATCGATGACATTAGGTACACCTGAGAGAAAGGACTGTGTAAAGGACATTGCCAGGAGTCACATTACCAAGTCCCCTTCCCAGCTCTAGATAACTGCCTTTCCCCCAACGTGTGTCCCATCTCAGGTCCTCTCAGCCCCCTTTGACTTCAGCCATGGCCTCACTGCCCTGAATGCTTTCTGCAACGAGCTTTACTGAAATTTCTCAGGACGCAGCCTTCAGGGAGTGGAGAAGCATTAACTCCAAAGAAACGAACTGCTTCTGTTGGAGGATAGTAGCCATCAAGAGGATGCATTTCATGTAGTTCCTCAAACAGTTCGAGCAGATTGAGCCCTATCTGCAGAGGTGAGCCCCTATGTAATTTTTTTTTTTTTTTTTTTTTTTTTGGAGACAGTCGTGGCTTCTGTCCTTGAGCTAGGAGTTACACATTCAGTGCTCCTGATTCTCAGGCTTTCGGACTCAGACTGGAACTATACCACCAGCTTTCCTGGGTCTCTGTCTTCCAGACACAGGACAGAAGACTCTCAGCCTCCATAATTTCAGAACTTCCCCCAGTGAGTGCTGGAAATCTCTGATCAAGTGATTTCGGAATGGTATACTGCCTGAGACTTCATTGTGTTGGAAAGCCACTCACCATTACCCCTAGCAACTCAGTAGCAAATGTTGACTTCCTGTTTTCACAATCTTATGCTCTGTGATAGAGGGTATAGTAATTACCTAGAGGTTATAGTAACAGAGGGATAAATGCTCCCACCAGGAGACGCAACAATGACTCCCCTGAACCGGATGTTAAGAATGTCACCTGTAATCCCAGCACTTTGGGAGGCCGAGGCGGGCGGATCACAAGGTCAGGAGATCGAGACCATGGTGAAACCTCGTCTCTTCTAAAAATAGAAAAAATTAGCCGGGCGCAGTGGCGGGCGCCTGTAGTCCCAGCTACTCGGGAGGCTGAGGCAGGAGAATGGCGTGAACCCGGGAGGCGGAGCTTGCAGTGAGCCGAGATTGCGCCACTGCACTCCAGCCTGGGCGACAGAGCAAGACTCCGTCTCAAAAAAAAAAAAAAAAAAAAAAAAAAAAAAAGAATGTCACCTGGCCACTTTGCCTCTGAATCAACAGGCAAAGAAGGGAGTTATTGTGCTGGTTGGGGTGATTAATCCTGACTACCAAGAGAAAATTGGACTAGTATTCCACAATGAAGATAAAGAAGAGTATCTCTGGAACACAGGAGGTCCCTCGAGGCACCTTTCAATATTATCATGCCTGGTGGTTAAGGTTGATAGAAAACTACAACAAACCAATCCAGGCAGGAACACTCATGGCCTGAACCCTTCAGGAATGAAGGTTGAGGCCACCACATAAAGCAAAGAGCCATGTAGTGCTGGAGGGCTTACTGGAGGAAACGGAAATACCGAACTGGTAAAGGAAGAAGCAAATTATAAGCACTAACTACAACCACAAGACAAATTATAGAAATGAGGACTTTGTCATATCTATATCTTTCTTATTTAATTATAAATACATTTGTGTGTGTGTGTGTGTGCGCGCGCGCGTGCATGTGTCCTACTGGGTCTGTTTCTCTGGGAAGTTCTAACACAATGAGGGTAATATGGTAATATTGTGCCACTGGTAAGTGCTACAAATATCAGAGGCACTAGGCTTTTCAAAAATAGAAAAAGAAGAAATGATGTGGGAATCGTAATGAGACCTATGGAATTGGAGGGGGGATGATGACTAGAGAGAGGCCAATTTTCAATTAAGGCAAGAAATGGGAGAGAAGGTTTAAGTAAAGGATGTCTATATGGAAACTATACTGATCAGGAATTCCAGAAAGCACAGAGAAAGGGTTTGAAGAGGAGAAGACTGGTGGAAGATGGAGTCAGATTGAGGAGCATTCACAAAAGTGGTGAAGGGTGAGGGTGAGAGAGGGAAATTCCAGGAGCCTGTGACAGCAGTAGGTGAGGAGGTGAGGGTCCAGATCTGTTTTCATGGGGAAGGAGCATAATAGGTTTATCACTAATGTAAGTACTCAGTCTGCTGGTGTGGCTGCCTTATGGTAACTGTGCCCTCTAAAAGACCACGTCTCTCATAAGCACCAGTATTGTGTTTTGAACATGGTAGGCAAAAACTATGAGTGTGTTAATTTGAATTTAATTTCTTAGCAAATTCTGTGAAAAGATGAAGATGATTAATTCCACTTTTTAAAAAAATTTTCTTGTGGACAGGAAGATCCTCCCAAATGCATATCCTGCTGCAGTATTTCCTCCCGCTGTGATCTCACGGGCTTCTCGGTGTAACAGAATGACTCTGTTACAATTCTGCTGGCTGGAGGTTTCACCTGAGTTTCACAGGGAAGGCCAGGAGGCACTTTTAGTCACAGCAGCAGATGTTTTTCTTTCCTGTATGTATGTAGGAGTTTGAGTGGATCTTGGGACCTCATTGCACAAATGAAGCCAACCGAGACACTTAAATATATATAAATATATGCCGGATGATTTTAACTTCTTCCACACTGGGCCAAGAGACCTCCAAATCAAGATAACACAGCAAGTTCATGCTTCAAAATTTCCCTCTTCTTTACAAACAACAATAATAAATAAACCAAAAGAGGACACTGTCAGACAGCAGGTCCAAAATGCAAAATAAAATGCCTGTGCCTTGGGATAGATGTGTAGAGAAGGACGAGAAAGAACAGAGAAAAAGAAATGCCCAAAACACTTACCAATTACAACCCATTTGTATGTTATTAGCCAACCAAATATAGCATGGGCATTTTTTTAGAACTCAATAAGCAGAGACCCCCAGACGTATTTTTTCCATGGTAGATCTGTCATAATTTTATGACACGTGTCCCGCCGTGCCCCGCCAGTCCTAACTCACCTCAAAATGACTAAATATTTTCATGAACAAAGTACCTAATTCTGGCCATACCACTAATTTTATTTGCTTGCTTTTACATTTCTGGGCCTCAGTTTCTTTCTCTAAACGAGGATATTGGACTAGAATTTTTAAATATTTCTTGAGCACTCTAATTTTATCTTTCTACATTCATAATGATATTAAAAATATTTCAAATACGCTTGAGAGTCTCATGGCTGTTATTTATATGTATCGGTTTAAGTAAGAAGAAATATGGTAAAAGTATTAAATACACTACAATAAAATGATTGTTTTAGTATTCCCAAACAAACAACAAACATAATTACACTGCCAGGAATTCAAGTGAAATATAGATTTGAAATTCTTATTACTAATAACATCCAAACTGAGATTAACTTCTTAAACATAAACATGTACAGGAAAACCTCAATCTATCCAAATAAATAACATGCCTCTAGCAAGAAGAAAGACTTCAATTTGGGTTGAGTTTTACAGATTATTCCCTTACTTTTCCTTAGTCAATACCTATTTAAAGCAGATGCATCTGACTCATTTAAAGCATCCAGTCAGAGATATGAAGGCCAAATCCATGTCTTCCAAGCATGAAGCAAGGAAATAAAGTATAATGATTTTCTGTCAGTGAAGCTTATGCATGAAATAAAACTGGGACTCACCATGTAGACTCAAAGCACACAATGACTAAAGGGCCAGAGATCGACCCAAGGCGACTACAACACAGCCCACAATGAAAAAGTCAGGAAAGTTCCTTCATAAATTCATGCAAAGAATGAGAAAAATAAGAGGTAAAATAAAAATAAAACTGATGAGTAATAGTATTAAAATTTGCACAAGTCCTGGAAATAAAGCACAGTACAACCATGGATCCACTTAGGGGCATCTGGGCTTTTCTGGCCTCTTGAGTTAGAATCAGAACAGCATTGGTTCACAAAAAGTGCATACCTGGCCAAAAAAGGTAGCTCTTGGAAATTATTTCCAAATGCCTGGAGAAAAGAAAGAGGTAACATAAAACATGTGATTAAAAGAGTACTGCAGCCTTGGGACAGAAGGCTGTAAGCAAGATGGTGAATAGGACTTTCTAGCTCTTGCTCCCCTGCAGAAACATCAATTGGAACAACTATCCATGCATAAAACCACCTTCACGAGAACTAAGGAAACCAGGTAGGAGATTACAGAAAGGATGCACTAAAGAGATAGGAAGGACAGTTGGGGTAGTAGCCCAACTGTAGCTGATCAGTAGCCCCAGGCTTTGGACAAACCCCAGCTCCAGGCTATCCCCCACAGACTCAGGCTCCACATACCCTCCCCAGGGCCAAGCAGCCAAAGGCTCTGGACTGCTTGCAGCACCAGGCTGGTCCCCTTGGCCCCAGGATTCAGACCTACCCAAGAACCAGGCCAACCCCTATAGCTCTCATCTTCAAACAGGCACCCACAAACCCACTCTTCAGATTGTCCCCTGCAGCCACACATTACAGCAGACCCGTGGCCCAGTCCCTTCCTGGTAGATGCCAGCACTGGATTAGCCCCCATGGACCTAGGTTCCAAGATGGCCCCTGTAGACTCTGCTTTTAGGCCAGCACCTGGAGCCCCCAGACAAAGGTCAACCCTAATGGTCCTAGTCTCCAGGCCAACACCCACACACCCAGCCCCTAGGACAACATTGTTTAAAGAAATAATCACAAAAAATTATTAAACCTGGGGAATGATATCAAAGTATAAGGATCAAATGTCTCTAATCAGATTCTATCCAAACAAGACTATAACAAAACGTATTATAATCAAACCATCAAAAATCAAAGACAAAGAGAGAATCCTAAAAGCAGCAAGAGAATAGAAAGAGAGCACATATATAAGAGTTCCAATAAGGCTAGCAGCATATTTCTTAGCAAAAACCTTACATGGTAGGAGAGAGCAAGATGATATATTCAAATCAAAGAAAAAAATCTACCAACTAAGAATACTGTACCTGCCAAAGCTGTTCTTCACAAATAAAAGTGAGATAAAGACTTTTCCAGACAAATACAAGCTGACTTGTCTCATAAGAAATCCTAAAGGAAGCTCTTCAGGCTGAAAGAAACAAAAGAATGCTCACTGGTATCATGGAAACATGAGGAAGTATAAAACTCACTGCTAAAAGTAAGTACACAGTCAAATTCAGAATATTGTAATACTGCAGTGATGGTATGTAAATCATCTGTGTCTTTAGTATGAAGATTAAATAAGTATTAAAAATAATAACTATAATAATTTGCTAAGGAATATACAATTAAAAATATAAATTATGACATCAAAACATAAAATGGGGGCAAGGGGATGGAGTAAAAGTGGAGACTTTTTTCTATGTGATAAAAGTTAAGTTGTTACCAAATATAAATAGCCTGGTATAAGATGTTTTACGTAAGCCTAATGGTAACTACAAAACAAAAACTTATAGTAGATACACAAAGCAAAAATAAACAAAGTCAAAAATTGTTACAAGAAATGAATTAAGGTCATTATATATTGATAACTTATAAATTTATCAAGAATATAAAATACTTACAACCATATAGACACCAAAAATCAGAACTCCAAAATACATGAAACAAACATTTGATAGAATTGAAGAAAGAAGTAGATAGTACTATGATAATTGTTGGAGACTTCAACACCCCACTGCATTTGGCAAATTATATGATCCATATCACTTGAATGTGGTTTGGCCTTGCCAAAGCTCATGTTGAAACTTGACCCTCCATGTAGCAGTGCTAGAGGAAGAGCCCACTGGGAGGTGTTTCGGTCAGCAGGTGGATCTCTCTCTCTTGCTTTCTTTCTCACCACGTGATCTCTTTGCACATGCCCACACCCCATCCACTTTCTGCCATGAGTGGAAGCAGCATGAGGGAGGCCCTCACTAGATTCAGCTGCTCAATCTTGAACCTTCGAGTCACCAGAATCATGACCCAAGTAAACCTCCTGTCTTTATAAATTACCCAGTCACAGGCAGTCTGTTACAGCAACGCTAAGTGGACTTACACACCCACTTTCAATAACAGATAGAACATCTAGACAAAAGATCAATAAAGAAACAGAGGACTTGAAAAACACTGTAAATCAACAAGACCTAACAGACATATAGAAAGTACTCCACCCAACAATTGCAAAATACACAAAACATGTGGATTGTGTCAGGGTAGGTCATAAAACAAGTTTCAATAAATGTAAAAAGATAAAGTTATGTAAACTATCTTCTCTGACAAATACAGAAAGAAACTAAAAATCAAAAACAGAAGAAAAGCTGGAAAATTTACAAATATGTAGAAATTAACACAACCTTAAGCAACCTATAGGTCAAATAAAAAATTACAAGGGATATTAGAAAATACTTTGAGCCAAATGAAAATAAACACATGATATACCCAAATTATGAATGTAGTCAAATCATTGCTCAGGCTGGGTGTGGTGGCTCACACCTGTAATCCCAGCACTGTGGGAGGCTGAGGTGGGAGGATCACAAGGTCAGGAGATTGAGACCATCCTGGCTAACACAGTAAAACCCCATCTCTACTAAAAATACAAAAAAAATTAGCTGGGCGTGGTGGCAGGCGTCTGTAGTCCCAGCTACTCAGGAGGCTGAGGAAGGAGAATGTCATGAACTGGAGAGGCAGAGTTTACAGTGGGCCGAGATCGTGCCACTGCACTCCAGCCTGGGTGACAGAGCAAGCAAGACTCCGTCTCAAAAAATATATATATATATATATTTCAACGTACTGCTAAATTCAGTTTGCAAATACTTTGTTGAGGATTTTGCATTAATATTCATCAGGTATAATAATCTATAGTTTTCTTGTACCTTTGTCTAGGTTTGGTATCAGGTAATGTTGCCCTTAAAAGTTTGGAAGTGTTTTCTCTCTGCAATTTTTTTAGAAGGGGTTAAGGATAATTATTGTCAATTTTTCTTTAAATGTTTGGTAGATTTTCCAGTGAAGTCATTTGGGTCTGGTCCATTTTTTGTTGGGAGATTTTTGAATACTGATTTATTCTCCTTACTGGTTATATGTCTGTTCAGTTTTTTTATTTCTTCATGATTCCATCTTGGTAGGTTGTATCTTTCCAGGAATTCACCCATTTCTTCTAGTTTGCCTCATTTGTTGGCTTGTAATTGTTCTTAGTAGTGTCTTATAATCCTTGTTTTTGTGGTATCAGTTATAATATCTCCTCATTCATTTCCGATTTTAGTTGAGTATTCTCTCTTTTTCTTAATATCGCTAAAGGATTTTCAATTTTGTTGATATTTTTAAAATCTTTTAGTTTCGTAAAATTTTTCTACTGTTTTTCTATTCTTTATTCCATTTATTGCTGCTCTAACCTTTATGTTCTTCCTTCTGCTAACTTTGGATTTAGTTTGTTCTTCTTTTTCTAGTTCCTTTGTGTATAAAATTATCTTATTTATTTGAGACCTTTCTTCTTTTTTTAATGGCATATTCCACTATAAAATTCTCTCTATTGCTTTTGCTGCATCTGTAAGTTTTAGTGTGTTGTATTTTTGTTTCTTTTTTCAAATTATTTTGTAATTTTCCTTGTGATTTCTTCTTTGATTCATTCGTTAAGATAGTGTGTTGATTAAATTCTGCATATTCATGAATTTTCCAGTTTTTCTTCTGGCATTTATTTCATTTCATTCTATTGTACTGGGAAAAACACTTGGTATTATTTCAATCTGTTTAAAGCTGTTAAGACTTGTTTTATGATCTAATATGTGGTCTTTCTTGCAGAACGTTCCAACTGTGCTTGAGAGGAATGCGTATTCTGCCAATGTTGGGTGAAATGTTGTATGGATGTGTGTTTGGTCCATTTGGTCTATGATGTTATTCATGTCCTCTCTCTTGTTATTAATCTTCTGCTGGTTGTTCTAACCATTACTGAAAATGGAGCATTGAATCCTACTATTATTGTATGCTGTTTATTTCTCCCTTGAATCCTGTCAATGTCTGCTTCACATATTTGAGAACACTGATGTTAGGTGCATACATATTTATAATTACTATATTTTCCTGGTAAATGGACCAGGTTATTTTATATTGTTCTTTGTACCTTGTGATATTTTTTACTTAATGTTTATTTTTTTCTGGTATAAATATAGCTACCTGTACTCTCTTTTTGTTACAATTTGCAGGGAGTATCTTTTCCATTTTTTTTACTTTCATCTTATATGTGTCCTTAGAGTTAAGTGAGTTTCTTGTAGACAGCATATAGTTGAATTTTTTATTTTTTTATTTATTTTATTTATTTTTTGAATTTTTTTTGGAATTTTTTTTTTGAATTTTTTAATCCATTCAGCCAACCTGTCTTTTTATTGGGGAATCTAGTCTATTTACATGAAAGGTATTACTAATATGGAAGAACTGCTATTGACATTTTATTCATTGTGTTTTTGTATGCCTTGTAGCTATTTTGTACCTCTTTCCCTCTGGCATCCTTCCTTTCTGTTTCATTGATTTTCTTTTTCATAGTACGTGCCTTGATTTCTTTCTCCTTTACTTTTGTGTATTTTCATTAGCTACTTTCTTTGTGGTTGCCATAAGGATCACATTTTCTTTTATGTACATTAATAAGTTGTTTTCTTTGTGGTTAACATGGGGATCACATAAAACATCTTAAAGATTTAACAATACATTTTAAATTGGTAACAACTTCAATCACATACAAAAACTCTACTTCTTTATGTCTTGCCTCTTCACTTTATGTTTCTGATATTCCAAATTCTCTCTTGAGCATGCTATGCTGTGCACACTAGGTGAAGGGGCTATCACAATTAAATATAATACACTTTCTTATCCACTTCAATATAGCTCTTCTTGGTTTTGTATTTACCTGGGGTGCTGCAACATAAGTTGTTTCTGGAGTTCTCAAAAAGGTAATTTGGTCCATATATTGTTGTTAAATCAGTGTCTCTACGGAGGAACAAGGTCTAGGGCTTCCTATTCCACCATTTTGGTGACAACACTATCATCATAGTTTTAACTAAAGACACTATTGTCCTCCTGACCAAGCCAAAAATTGTTTCAAAATTTCTTTTCTATCTTTTGAAGGGTGATTTCACAATTAATCATTAAAATGTCTCTTAAGTATCTGTCTTTAGTCTTGATGCTTAATTTAAGAACCTATTTTTGTTTCTCCTTTATCATTTAATTCTGTGAAGAAACAGGTAAAAGTTAAACAAAAGACTAGATAATACTATACACTTGCCCTTCTCAGTCATTTCTTGGATGAGACAAATCACAGTTAGGCAAGTAGTCTAGGAAATTCATAGTACAATGTTATCTGTGACTCCACATTAAGTCCCTTTTATCTCCGAAGTGGATTCTGACAGGACATAGTCAAGGGTCCATTTATTTCTTTTTTTTTTTTTTTTTTTCTGAGAAGGAGTCTCGCTCTGCTGCCCAGGCTGGAGTACAGTGGCCAGATCTCAGCTCACTGCAAGCTCCGCCTCCCGGGTTCACGCCATTCTCCTGCCTCAGCCTCCCGAGTAGCTGGGACTACAGGCGCCCACCACCGCGCCCGGCTAATTTTTTGTATTTTTCAGTAGAGACGGGGTTTCACCATGATAGCCAGGATGGTCTCGATCTCCTGACCTCGTGATCCGCCCGTCTCGGCCTCCTAAAGTGCTGGGATTACAGGCTTGAGCCACCGCGCCCGGCCCATTTATTTCTTTTTCTCTCACTTTTTTTGTGCAGAAGTTGTAATTTAAAACACTCATGTTCTTACAGATTCAAGAACAGCCAAGTATTTTACTTGAAAATATCTATCAGGCCAACATTTTATTTGGGAGCAGGAATGAAAACTTCTGATCATGATTCTGTGACATGTAGATATCATGTAGAATAATTTAATTGTATCTTTCTGAGATTCTGTTCTTACAAGTTTCATAGAAATCCATTTACAAATAAAAGGTTTTAAATGTGGAAACTTGTATTGGTTACCATTTTGAGTCAATTAAACAAACTAAAGAACCATGGAAACATAAAGTCTATGCACTAAACTAGTCAGTGGCCTCCTAACTAAAAATGAAATTAAATTCTCTGGCAGCAGCAAATGGATTAAAATGAAAAAAGAAAAGCCTGGAACCTGATGATAGTTTTACTGCTGAATTTTACCAAACATTTAAAGAAGAACTAATACCAATCCTACTCAAACTATTCCAAAAAATTGAAGAGGGAATACTTCCAAACTCATTCTACAAGTCCAGTGTTACATTTATGCCAAAGCCATACATACACACAACAGAAAAAGAAAACTACAGGCCAATATCTCTGATTAACATTGATGAAAAAATCCTCAACAAAATACCAGCAAATCAAATTCAACAACAAATTTTAAAAAGTCATTTATTATGTATGACCAAGTGAAATTTATTCTAGGAATGTAAGGATAGTTCACCATATGCAAATCAATCAGTGTGATACAACATATCAACAGAATGATATATCATATCAACAAAAACCACATGATAATTTCAAATACTTCTAAAAAAATTCAATCAAAATCTACATCCCTTCATGATAAAAAAAAAAAAAACCCTCTTAAAAAGATGGGTAAAAAAGGAATATATATAAACACAATAAAGCTATATACAACGGTCTTACAGCTAGTAACATACTGAACGGGAAAAAACTGAAAGCCTTTCCTCTAAGATCTGGAAGAAGACAAGGATGTCCACTTTCGCTACTATTATTCAACATAGTACTGGAAGTCCTAGATGGAACAATTAGACAAGAGAAAGAAATAAACGGCAGTGAGATTGGGACAGAAAAAGTCAAATTATTCTTGTTCGCAGATGATCTAATCTTATAATTTAGAAAAACCCAAGGACTCCATCAAAAAATTATTAGAGCTGATTAACAAATTCAGTAAAGCTGCAGGATCCAAAATCAGCATACAAAAATCAGTAGCATTTCTATATGCCAACAGCAAACAATCTGAAAAAGAAATCAAGAATGTAATCCCATTTATAACTGCTACAAATAAAATACATAGAAATAAACTTAACCAAAGAAGTAAAAGATATCTATAATAAAAACTGTAAAATACTAATAAAGGAAATTGAGGAGTACACAAAGAAATGGAAAGATATTTCATGTTTATGGATTGGAAGAATCAATATTGTTACATCCATACTACCCAAAGCAATCTACAGATTCAATGTAATTCCTATCAAATACCAATGACATTCTTCACAGACATAGAAAGACATGATCATAATATTTGCATGGAACCACAAAAGACCCAGAATAGCCAAAGTCATCCTGACCAAAAAGAAGAAAACTGGAGGAATCAAATTACCTGACTTCAAATTACACTACAGAGCTATACTAACCAAAACAGCATAATACTGGCCTAAAAGAAAGACATACAGACCAATGGAACAGAATAGAGAAGCAGAAATTAATCCATACTTCTACAGTGAACTCATTTTTTACAATGTTGCCAAGAACATACATTGGAAAAATAGTTCCTTTAATAAATGGTGCTTGGAAAACTGGATATCCGTATGCAGAAGAATGGAACTAGACCCCTATCTCTCACCATATAGAAAAATCAAATCAAAATGAATTAAAAACTTCCATGTGAGACCTGAAACTATGAAACTACTAAGAAAATTGGGGAAACTCTCCAGAACATTGGTCTGGGCAAAGAATTCTTGATAATATCTCAAAAGCACAGGCAACCAATGCAAAAATGAACAAATTGGATTATATCAAGTTAAAAGGCTTCTGCACAGCAAAGGAAATAGCGAAGTGAAGAGACAATCCACAGAGTGGGAAAAGATAATTGCAAACTATCCATCTGACAAGAGCTTAATAACCAGAATATATAAGGAGCTCAAATAAGTCAATAAGAAAAAAAATCTAACAATCCTTTTTTTGGTTTGTTTTTGTTTTTGAGATGGAGTCTCGCTCTGTCGCCCAGGCTGGAGTGCAGTGGCATGATCTCGGCTCACTGCGAACTCTGCCTCCTGGGTTCACGCCATTCTCCTGCCTCAGCCTCCTGAGTAGCTGGGACTACAGGCACCCACCACCACACTTGGCTAATTTTTTGTATTTTTAGTACAGACGGGGTTTCACCGTGTTAACCAGGATAGTCTCGATCTCCTGACCTCAAGGGATCCACCTGCCTCGGCCTCCCAAAGTGCTGGGATTACAGGTGTGAGCCACCGTGCCTGGCCCTAATAATCCAATTTTAAAATAGGCCAAAGATCTGAAGAGACATTTCTCAAAATATGACATACAAATGGCCAACAGGTATATAAAAAATGTTCAACATTATTATTATTATTATTATTTTTGAGACTCCTGGGTTCACACCATTCTCCTGCCTCAGCATCGCTAGTAACTGGGACTACAGGCGCCCGCCACCACATCCAGCTAATTTTTTTGTATTTTTTTACTAGAGATGGGGTTTCACCATGTTAGCCAGGATGGTCTCGATCTCCTGACCTCATGATCCACCCACCTTGGCCTCCCAAAGTGCTGGGATTACAGGTGTGAGCCACTGCGCCTGGCCTCAACATTATTAATCATCAGAAAAATGCAAATAAAAACTGTGAGATATCATCTAACCCCAGTTAAAATGGCTTTTAGCCAAAAGATAGACAATAAAAAGTGCCCGTGAGGATGTGGAGAAAGAGGAAACCTCATATACTGTTGGTGGGAATGTAAATTAGTAAAGCCACTGTGGAGAAAAGTATGGAATTTCCTCAAAAAACTACAAATAGAACTACCATGTGATCCCACTGTTACATACATACCCCAAAGAAAAGGATCAGTATATTGAAGAGAGATCTGCACTCCCACGTTTATTGCAGCACTATTCACAATAGCCGAGATTGGGAATCAACCTATGTGTCTAACTACAGATGAATGAATTTTTTAAGATGTGGTGTATATACAGAAGGGAATATTATTCATCCATAAAATCATGAAATCCTGTCATTTGCAACAGTATGGATGGAACTGGAGGACACTATGTTAAGTGAAATAAGCTAGGCACAGAAAGACAAATTTTGCAATGTCTCACCCATATGTGGGTGCTAAAAATTAAAGCAATTGAACTCATGGACATATACAGTAGAATGATGGTTACCAGAGGCTGAGAAGGGTAACAGGGAGTAGAGGGAAAAGTAGGGCTGGTTAATGGATAGGAAAACATAATTAGATAGAATAAAAAATATCTAGTATGTGATAGCACAATAGGGTGACTATAGTCAACAATAATTTAGTGTTTTCTTTTTCTTTCTTTCTTTTTTTTTTTTTTTTTTTTTTTGAGACAGTGTCTGGCTCTGTCGCCCAGGCTGGAGTGCAATGGCGCTATCTGGGCTCACTGCAAGCTCCGCCTCCTGGGTTCACACCATTCTCCTGCCTCAGCCTCCCGAGTAGCTGGGACTGCAGGTGCCCGCCACCACGCCTGGCTTATTTTTTGTATTTTTAGTAGAGATGGGGTTTCACTAGCCAGGATGGTCTCGAGCTCCTGACCTCGTGATCTGCCCGCCTCGGCCTCCCAAAGTGCTGGGATTGCAGGCATGAGACACCAGGCCCGGCTACTGGTTTTTTTTGGTTTTGTTTGTTTGTTTGTTTTTGTTTTTTGACACAGAGTTGCCCAAGGCTGGAGTGCAGTGGCGCAATCTTGGCTCACTGCAAGCTCCGCCTCCCGGGTTCACGCCATTCTCCTGCCTCAGCCTCCCAAGTAGCTGGGACTACAGGTGCCCCCACCATGCCCAGCTAATTTTTTGTATTTTGAGTAAAGACAGGGTTTCACTGTGTTAGACAGGACGGCTGGGATCTCCTTACCTCGTGATCTCCCCACCTCGGCCTCCCAAAGTGCTGGGATTACAGGCCTGAGCCACCGCGCCCCGCTGCTACTGTGTATTTTTAAATAACTGAAAGTGTCGAAATGGAATATTCTTACCATTAAAAAAAAAATGATTAATGTTTGAGACAATTACCCCAATTACCTCAATATGATTATTACAAATTGTAGGCCTATATCAAAATATCACATGTACCCCATAAACATATGGACTATTTACCCATAAAAATTAAAAATTAAAAAATGGAGAGAATAGTCACCTTGAGTCCAATTACCTGATGCTTCAGAACCACCAACTGCTGCATCTGACCTAGTATCCACTTTCTTCCCCCGTTGCTGAAATTTACAGTTGAAATAAAGTGAATCTGCTTAATTTTATGCCTGTTTTGCTTGATTCAGTTACCAATGTGGATTATTTCTTTCCAATGGGAAGCTATTTGAGTGCCCATAATTACTACACCACATTTCTTATGTGGCCTCAGGCGATCTTCATCAGGAACAGCATTAAGCTAGTGAGGAGATAACAGTGTTCTTTTCATTGCCTTCCTCTGGGTAAACCGATTTGCACGTGACTAAATGGTTTTCACTGGTTTCTCTATACAGACACTTTTCTACAAATTATGCATGATGCTAGGTATAGTCCAAAACCAGACAAAAGCAGCAGGCTATAATTTGTTCACTCATAATTTGCATTTCACTGCATAAAGTGATTTCAACTGCATCAACATTTTTTCATTCAGAGTGAACAACTAGATTCTCAAAGTTGAAATGCCTGAGCCCCCGACTCCAAGGAAATTTAATGCCATTTCTTCGTTTCAGTATTTTGACTTTTTTTGTCCTTAAGTCTTAAATAGCAGCTTGATATGCTACAAAATAAGTATTTTAAATTTATACCTACCAAAAATGTATGGAAAGTATCTGAATTATGTCCAATCTTTCTCCTCCACCCCTTATTTTCTATACCAAGGTAGCAACATAAGGTGAGACTTTAAAGAACAAAAAGAGATTGGACCAGGAAGAAAAGAAGAGGAAGCTGAACGCTCGAGTTTACTGTTTGTAAACCACATGTTACCCTAATGTGGTATTTGGCAAAAGCACATCGAAAGCCCATTTCATTTGGCTTTTTCCTTCCCTTGGTGCATGGATAAGTCCTCTTCCACCTGTAGGGTTTCTGTGTGTGTGCACACGTATGTGCACGTGTGCTGGAACTTCGGCTTTTTTCTCTCTTCTGATTTTTCTCTTCCTACTCTATTCATAACTTTTACTTCTTATAATTTTTAGTTCAGACACTAACAGAATAAGAAATCCTTGAAGATCTCTTAACTCAACCTTTTCATTTTGAAGATGAGAATATTGAATATTATTGACATGCCTGACTCAGTGAGAAATTTTCTTGATTTTTTTTTCAAAGGCCAATATCTGAAATGCTGCTCTGAATAATACATTTCTCCCCTCATTGATACATGAAGCTTCCTTTATCAAATATCCTAGTCTGTTTTAAAACTCTCTATCATGTTTTAATAAATTATCTATCTATCCTTGTTCCTTATCATACTATTTAAACAATAATATTTTAATCACAGGACTCTTTTCCTCCAAATTTATCCGTGCAATTTATGCTTGCTGTTTACCTGGTGTTATATTTTCAAGTCAATTTTTTCAAGTAGTAAAAAAAAACGAAGTCCAGTTGAAATTATTATTGGAATCAAAATTAAATTACACATTATTTTTTAAAGAAATTCAATATGGCCGGGCATGGTGGCTCATGCCTGCAATACCAGCACTTTGGGAGGCTGAAGCAGGCAGATCACTTGATGTCAGAAGTTCAAGACCAGCCTGCCCAACATGGTGAAACCACATCTCTACTAAAAATACAAAAATTAGCCAGGCATGGTGGCACATGCCTTTAATCCCAGCTACTTGGGAGGTTGAGGTAGGAAAATTGTGTGAGCCCAGTAGGCAGAGGTTGCAGTGAGCAGAGATCACGCCACTGCAATCCAGCTTGGGTAACAGAGCAAGACTCCGGTCTCAAAAAAAAAAAAAAAAATCAATCTTTGCCATGTTGAGTTTTTCCATCAAAGATACACAATGCCTACTGTATTATTCAAAGCTTCATTTATTTTTCATTCTCTGATGCTAGTCTAAGATAGTCTTCATGATTACCAATCCTACGTTTGTATTTTTTGGCAATATTATTTATGTTATCTATGTTTCTATTTTATCTTATAATTAAGATTTTATTGCCTGGGCATGGTGGCTTACACCTGTAATCCCAGCACTTTGGGAGGCCAAGGCAGGTGAATCACCTGAGGTCAGTAGTTTGAGACCAGCCTGGCCAACATGGCGAAACCCTGTCTCTACTAAAAATACAAAAATTAGCTGGGTGTGGTGGCGCACGCCTGTAATCCCAGCTACTCAGGAGGCCGAGGCAGGGAGAATAGCTTGAACCTGGGAGGTGGAGGGTGCAGTGAGCTGAGATCAGGCCACTGCACTCCAGCCTGGGGAACAGAGTGAAACTCTGTTTCAAAAAAAAAGAAAGAAAAAAAAAAAGATTTTATTGACACAGATACGCAAGTTCTTTTTTACTACTTTTTTTTTCTTTATTTTTTTTTTTTTGAGATGGAGTCTTGCTCTGTCGCCCAGGCTGGAGTACAGTGGTGCGATCTCTGCTCACTGCAAGCTCCGCCTCCTGGGTTCACACTATTCTCCTGCCTCAGCCTCCCAAGCAGCTAGGACTACAGGTGCCCACCACCACACCCGGCTAGTATTTTGTATTTTTAGTAGAGACTGGGTTTCACCGTGTTAGCCAGGATGGCCTCAATCTCCTGACCTCGTGGTCCACCTGCCTCGGCCTCCCAAAGTGCTGGGATTACAGGCATGAGCCACTGCACCTGGCCCCCCAAATTCTTTTTTGTGAAAACTTGTTTCTAGTCACTTTACCAAACTTATTGCTCGATAGAGGTTTTCATTAGCTAATTCTCTTGGATTTCTGACCTTTAAAGTTATATTATTCGAAAAAACTTAAATTACCTACACAAAAATCCTGGAATCTTCACCATCCTGCTTTGTCCTGCCAGGCCTGCCTCTGCCCTCCAGAATAAAAGGGCCCTGGGGGCCAGGCGCGGTGGCTCATGCCTGTAATCCCAGCACTTTGGGAGGCCGAGGCAGGTGGATCATGAGGTCAGGAGATCAAGACCATCCTGGCTAACACGGTGAAACCCCATCTCTACTAAAAATACAAAAAATTAGCCAGGTGTGGTGGCGGGCGCCTGTAGTCCCAGCTACTCGGGAGGCTGAGGCAGGAGAATGGTGTGAACCCGGGAGGTGGAGCTTGCAGTGAGCAGAGATCATGCCACTGCACTCCAGCCTGGGTGACGGCCAGAATCCATCTCAAAAAAAAAGAAAAAAGAAAAAAAAAAAAGACCCTTGGAGTGTTGGAGGAGTTTGGCCATGGTTCACCCCAAACAGGCCTCTGGTCCATGGAATATTCCTGGAGGGGACATTTGTGGAGGCCTGTGGAAGACAGTGGACCAGTGAACAGGTAAGTGTAGGAATGAAGGTAAAATAAGTTATATTTCCAAAACAGTTTTTAATATGTTATAGCATCATGTACTTCCACAACAATAATAAATTGGTCTCTTTGTTTTAATAGTTAAACATTTATTTCTGCTGTTTCATGTTTTATCACAAGGACCAAACTACCCAGAATGATTTGAATGCAGAACTGAGAACACAGGGAGCCTATAGGAAAAGGCCCCCAAATGAACAGGTGGTTAAAGGTGAATGCCTCTCCTGATACATCAGAGCAGGGGCAGTCCCAAATGAGAGCTCCGTGGGGAGGCCGCAGGCTGTGGAGTGGCCACCTCTGGAGTGTGGACTCCACAGGAACTCAGAGGAGAGGCAAGGGGGAGGCCTTAAGGCCCCAGAGCTCTGAGATGATGGGAAACCGGAGACTGTGCTCATGGAGCAGCTGGGGGAATCTGGAGTGGGATCCTCTATCCCATGTCAC
This sequence comes from Chlorocebus sabaeus, assembly GCF_047675955.1. Lineage (NCBI taxonomy): Eukaryota > Metazoa > Chordata > Mammalia > Primates > Cercopithecidae > Chlorocebus > Chlorocebus sabaeus. Next base: position 2,610,404 of record NC_132915.1, on the reverse strand, counting down.
CTATAAGAGAGATCATTGGCTTTCTTTCCAGAAGCTGGGAAATATTCCTTTTATTTTCTTATGTTTGCATTTCTATTTTTCTTTGTTTTCTGACAAGTTTTTAGTTTTGTGAAGAGTGTTCTGAATGGCAGGGAGAGGAGGTGGTGTGCGGTATTTCAGCTTGTGCTCAAAGCTCCAGCACCATATTCCGCCCGGGCTACGCCCACGGTGCTGAACCTCGACTGGCACAGCATATTTGTCAGAATCCTCCTGGATGGACCTTCCATGTCACTCACTGTAAATTTCAAGACTCCACAGAAAACTTCACCACACCAGGGTCACATTCTTAGAAGAGAAGCACTTTTCTAACAGTCACATGAAATGAACATCAATGTCCCAGATGTTCCTACGCACCCTTGAGTCACTTTCTATTAGAGGAATAATCACCATTTGCCTTCCTTGATGTCCGAATTTATATTGTACTGTCACTTACCTACTCCCTTCACAGGTGTGGATGAGTCACACATGGCAGTTAGAATCTTGACTAATTGCCTCTCGCTGATGAATAAAACAGCAAGCTCTTGTAGGTTGAGCAAGGTTATCTGGAAGAGAAGTAATCTTTTTCTATGTAGGCAAAATGCACGCAGTTTGTCCAGCCTAAGAGAAAGTGAGAAACATTGAGAAAATCAGACATTTAACTACAAAGCTAAGGAAATTAAATATTTAGCTATAAAATTAAGGAAATAATTATGAGTTATTAGTTAATTCCAGTAGGGAAACCCCAATTAGCTTGATGTCATCATTATGACAGTATACTCAGTTTAAAAATTGTTAGAATAGTTTTATTCACAAGAGCCCCGAACTGCAAACAACCCAAATCAAAACTTGAATGGAATACTATATAGCAATGAAAAATAATGGATCACTGCCATTCACAAGAATGTGAATGACTCTCACAGGCATAACGTTGAGAAAAATAACACAGATCTGCAGAGTATTGTAAATACCACTGTATACAGCATGGGGGAGGAGGTAATACATGCAATGGGCTCCTGGGGAACCTTCTAGGTGCTGGAAATGTTCTACAGCTTTATCTGAGAAGTGGTTGCATGCTGTACAAGTATGTAAAAGTTCATTGAATTGTACACATAAGATTAGTGTACTTTCTTATACTCTGTGTAAGTTATACCGCACTAATAATAATAATGCCAATCCTTGAGGAAATGGTTAATTCCAGGTCTGGGCAATAGAAGCAGTCGGTGAACAGTTACTTTGTTATGTCAGAAATCAAGGGAGCACTGAAAGCACAAGAGGGCTGCACCAGAGCAACACGAGAGCCCATTTGAAGAGGTTCACGTGGGAGTGCACACGTTTTTCTCAGAGAGAAGAGGAGGATAACTATTCTTCACCAAAAAATACCAGTCCTTCTGAGAGATCTTCTCTGACATCCATCCTCAACAGATACTCTCCATCTCACTACCAGCTTCAGCTTCCCTCACAGCACCTACCACAGTCTGGCATTATACTATGTATCTACATCTACTGATTGTCCTAACTTGTCTTAATTGTTTAGCTCCTCAAAGAGAACATGAGCTCCATGAGGACAGGGACTTTGTCTGGTTCTCTGAGGTATCACCAAAACCTAAAACAGCACCTGTCACATGGGAGGCACGGGATGTTTGCTGAGTGAATAAGAGCAGAAAAGAAACTCTAAGTCACAGCATCATACCCACAAGATGTTGACAAGTTGACCTGTGCACGTTTTGCAGTTTATGTACTATGCTAGATGATTTGCCCTTGTCTTTGTGTTTCTTTCCCTTAATCTTCTCTGCTCAATGAGACTGGCCTGGAGGGAAGCCTCCAAAAGTGTTTTTTGTTATTGTTGCTTTGTGTTTTGAGACAGAGTCTTGCTCTGTCACCCAGTCTGGAGTGCAGCGGCACGATCTCGGTTCACTGCAAGCTCTGCCTCCCGGCTTCATACCATTCTCCTGCCTAGGCCTCCCGAGTAGCTGGGACTAGAGGCGCCTGCCACCACGCCAGGCTAATTTTTTGTATTTTTAGTAGAGATGGGGTTTCACTGTGTAGCCAGGATGGTCTCGATCTCCTGACCTCGTGATCCGCCAGCCTCGGCCTCCCAAAGTGCTGTGATTACAAGTGTGAGCCAACGCGCCCGGCCTCCAAGTGTTATCATTATCCTGCATCCTGCACTGCACCTAGCCCAGTGGTTTTCAACCAGGGACATTTTCCCCCGGGGAGCATTTGGCAATGTCTGGAGACTTTTTTTATTGCCCACCTGGAGGTGGAGGTTGCTACTGGCCCCTAGTTAGTTGAGGCCAAGGATGCTGCAGAACTCCTAGGAGCAGGGCAGCCCCCACAACACAGTACAGTGCAGCCCAACGTGTGAATGCTCCTGCGGCAGAGAAACCCTCCCTCTACACCAACATCAGACATAATGTGAATGCCTAAATACCTGTTCATTGAATAATAAACTAATTTAATATCTTTAACGTGACAATTTCCCTTTCATCTTTCTAAATAAGCAGCAATTTCTTCAAGGCTCATGAGTCTGAGGTTTTAGACAGAGTTTTGCAGTATGTGACACCTGAGTTATAAAACTGTGTGTTTCATCGAAAATATGAGAGGGACTAAAACAATATCTATTAGGTCTCATGATTTCATCTTACATATGTTTCAATAACAAGTGTATTCCTTCTCTGAATGTACCAAGATCTTTTCCAACTCAAACAAAAACTACCATCTTATTACTTCCTCCTCCAGGGTCTGCAAACTAATTCCCCGTGGATTAGGTGCACTCCGATCATGCCCGACCAATCGTCCACTGGCTTTTTATTTCCACAGGCATAGGGACAGCTCAAGGATTAATTGTGCTTTTAAAATGCAGGATTAATTTTTATTTTATTATTTATTTATTTATTTATTTATTTTGGAGACAAAGTCTCGCTCTGTCGCCTGGGCTGGAGTGCAGCGGCACAATCTTGGCTCACTGCAAGCTCCGCCTCCTGGGTTCACGCCATTCTCCTGCCTCAGCCTCCCGAGTAGCTGGGACTACAGGTGCCCACCACCACACCCCACTAATTTTTTGTATTTTTAGTAGAGACGGGGTTTCACTGTGTTAGCCAGGATGGTCTCGATCTCCTGACCTCGTGATCTGCCCTCTTCAGCCTCCCAAAGTGCTGGGATTACAGGCATGAGCCACCGCGCCCGGCTTAATTTTTATTTTTAAATCTTTCAGTAATACTCTGTTTTATGTGAATGGCATGAAAATAGTAATGACTGACCAAAGGAGGTAGAGGTACTCACCACCGCTTTTCTATTCTGCATAATACAAAATCTTATCTCATTTTCCTCACAATGAGAAAAAGGGCAGGCTGTCTGTCAATTTCTTTCTTTTTTCTTTTCTTTTTTTTTTTTTTTTTTTTTTTTTTTTTTTGAGAGGGAGTCTCACTCTGTCGCCCAGGCTAGAGTGCAGTGGCGCGATCTCGGCCCACTGCAAGCTCTGCCTCCCGGGTTCACGCCGTTCTCCTGCCTCAGTCTCCCAAGTAGCTGGGACTACAGGCGCCCGCCACCTTGCCCGGATAATTTTTTGTATTTTTAGTAGAGACGGGGTTTCACTGTGTTAGCCAGGATGGTCTCCATCTCCTGACCTCATGATCCTCCCGCCTCGGCCTCCCAAAGTGCTGGGATTACAGGCATGAGCCACCGCGCCCGGCTGGCTGGCTGTCAATTTCTAGAATTTTCATCACCACTCCTCCACTCTGCACTTCGACTGTCTTACAGCTGCGAGGCAAAGTTGAAAAAATATAACCTGAACCACTTTGTGAAAATTTAGCTGTGAAACCAAAAATAGCTGAAAACCCTTCGGCTACTCCTGTGTTTATCATTCTTGCCCTACTAGCAGATAGCCTCTGTAGCTAAGCTTTCTCCCCCTTTTATTTAGAGTCTGTCAAAGTTTATATCTTCTCCTCCAGGAGAGGATCCTGACCTGAATTAACGTAGTGTGAAATGAGAGGGGGAGAAACAGATTAGAATGCACTTGGAACTATTCATTCTAGCTGCCCATAGGAATTTTGTATTAGGAAAGGATGAAGATATATTCCAAACATTCTAAGCTAATAACTCCAGTGGTGCCCAAGGAGTGCTGAAGATCAACCGCTCAAAGCATTATAGGAAGCAGCGTTTCCAAAAACGATTCTAAGAACATTTCTCTGTTTATATACTATGAATCCAATAAGAAAAAATGTTTCAAGGAGTGTCTTAATCAGGGTTTCTCAGAAAGCAGAGCTTAAAGAAAAGGCTTATTGCTACTCTTTTATAATCATATGCAATCCCAGGCTGCAAAACCCAGGGGCAAGGGCAGCGAGGTGGAAGGAAGGGAGATTCACATAAGGAGGAGGCGATACTGAGCTGCCCATACCAAAGTGCAACCAACGATTGCTTGACCGTGTGGGGCCTTTTCCTGAGATGCCAACAAGCCCAGTCTTGGAAGTGAGTGAGGAGATGGAAAGAAAGTGAACACATCCAGCAGTTTGTCCCTCCCAAGGCTAAAGCTTCCCCCAGGGGGCATGGCCTCCCCTGCACTCACTCCTAGATTACTCCCAGGTGGACACCAACAGGGGTCCGGCAGCATACAAGGCCTCCAACCCACTGTGTATTAGTCCATTTCCACACTGCTATAAAGAACTACCTGAGACTGGATAATTGAAGAAAAGAGGTTGAATTGACTCACACAGTTCCGTGGGCTTAACAAGAAGAGTGGCAGGGAGGCCTCAGGAAACTTCCAATCATGGTGGAAGGTGAACGGGAAACAAGGACCTTCATCATATGGTGGCAGGAGAGAGAGAGAGAGAGAGAGAGCAAGGGCGGTGAAGTGCCTCACTTTTAAACCATCAGATCTCATGAGAACTAACTCACTGTCACAAGAACAGCAAGGGGGAAATCTGCCTCCATGATCCAATCACCTCCCACCAGGCCCCTCCTCTGACACACGGGGATTGCAATTTGGCATGAGATTTGGATGGGACACAGAAACAAACCATATTTCACTGGGAACCCAGTATGGTTTTCAATGACTCTTAGCTGACTTGTTTTTGTCCCCTCTCAGTACACCTCCTACCTCTCCACACACATGGTGATGAAACAAAATTTTAACTAGAAAATTTTCATTTTGGCAAATGTCTGAAAAATCACCTACTCTGGGTCTTCCTTTTACAAATGAAGAACCTCAGATTTAGACAAGGTCTGTATCTGCAGAATCTGTACCCGTTGTTCAAGTAACTACAAGTAATTTAGAAATGTCTGGGGACTAGTTTATAAAGTATGCTAGGTTGGGCACAGTGGCTCACGCCTATAATCCCAGCACTTTGGGAAGCTGAGGTGGGCAGATCACAAGGTCAGGAGTTTGAGACCAGCCTGGCCAACATGGTGAAACCCCATCTCCACGAAAAATACAAAAATTAGCCAGGTGCCTGTAATCCCAGCTCCTCGGGAGGCTGAGGCAGGAGAAACTTGAACCTGGGAGGCAGAGGTTGCAGTGAGCCGAGATCACACCACTGCAGCCTGGTGACAGAGCAAGACTCCATCTCAAAAAAAAAAAAAAAAAATCAATTGAAAGTGAGGCATTTATTGCAGGGTGCCAACAAGGAGAATTGGGCAGGTCATATTTAAGACCTGAACTGTCCAATGGCCTAAAATAAGGGCTTTTAAAGATGGGGAGGCAGAAGTTACAGATGAAGTCGTAAATCAATACATGGAGTCTCTACATTGGTTTGGACCCCAAAAGCCAAGACATCTTCAAGCAGGGAGTGGGAGGGCCACAGGTCATAAGTGGATCCAAAGATGTTCTGATCGGTGGATGGTTAATAGGTGAAGCTTTGTCTAAAACACTGGGGTCAATAGAAAAGAATGTTAGCTCTGGCCTGTGGGCACGACTTCCACCAGGCCCCTTAGGAAAAAAAATTTTTGTAAAGACGAGTCAGAATTCAGTCCCCAGTTCCCTCTTATCTGAGGTTGAAGAGCCATGGATGGCATTTTTCATTTGATAGGGGTCCAGGTTTCTGAAAAACAACTCAGGGACACAGATTAAGATGTTGTCTTTAGTTTCTATAAGGGACCAAGCATTTTGTGGCTGTAACTTCCTCGGGTATTATTTGAAACTACCATTACTTTCTTGCTTACCAAGTTGCTCATCTCCTCAGGACTAGCTGGGTGCCTCAACTTTCCCTTGAAAGAACTCAAGATTTGCCTTCATTTCCATGCTTGGGGGGCCCAGCAGACCCCTAAGAGGGATCCCTGCTCTGTCTCAAAGTGACAGAAAGTCTTCAAATTTCGTACGTCAAAATGACGATTAGCTGAAGTGAACTTGACAAGGTCTTCGTATATGGAAACAGTATTTTCAAAAATAAAATAGACCAAAAACAGCAACAACAATTTTAAAAGATCACATCTTTCTATATTAGAAGCAGATAATGTTAGATTCCGAGACAGGGCAAGGGCTAGTTACTATTTCGTTAGGCAAGAGGGCTGACAGCTCTGTGGCTGAAGCATGTTGGAATGAAGGCCCCAGCCCCGCCCAGCCCCTCTCTGGAGACAGCAGGGCAGCTGTTTGCACATTGTCTGCCAAACAGCACATCAGTGTGCGGCTCACCACAAAAAGATGCCAAGCAGGTCCAGCGGGGAGATTGAAATTGGGGTTTTGGCAGCTTCAGAATTCTCGTTGCTCGAAACAGCCTAATAGATGTGCAAATTGAATTGAATCTCTCAGATGGGTCTGTGTCTGCAAAGAATCTGCACCCTCCTAAAAGGGGATTAAATTATATCAGTCAGAACTAGTTACTTACCTAATATGTTGGTTTTTAGTGGCAGTGGGTCCATGGCCAAATAAAATGGCACATTTGTTTTTTTCGAAAGTGTCACAATTAATTGCCAGCAATATAGCCTTTTTTAAAGTGAGACTTCTGGTTTTAGTTGCAACATGTAAGGAACTTAAAAGATGTCACTACTGCCCTTACAATCAGAAAAAAAGCTGAAAAAATAGAAATTAATTACTTTTCTTGGACTCATCAGAGAATTGAGGTCACAGAGAGTGACCATAACCCCGAAATCTGGAGAAACAGACAAAATCACAGCTGAGATCAGCTTCCCAGGAGCAGAGGCTACTGGAGCCATAAACTAGCAGGAATACTAAAACGGTAATTGTGATGAATTGCTGTTGGCTGATTGTGGACCAGAGTGTGGGGAAGAAAACCCTGAAGGTTACAACGTTGAGAGAACCTCACTGCTTCTGTGGGCGTTACCTCCAGAAACCCCACCAGGTTCTCACAGTAAAAAGCAAAGAAATATCACTTCCTGCCTCTGTCAGTGGGAGGGAAAAAGTAGTGGTTTTGAAATATGCCCAGAGCATTTTCCATAACAAAGGCCTAGTCTCCAGGAGAAAAGATGTCACCAGAGCCTTATCTCACCTAGGGGGAAGGGCGTTTCCCCCACTTGAGCCCCCTTTAGCTTTCCTGTCTCATCCAGAGTAAGGGGTTGGAGGGGGGCGGGCACACACAACACTTGTGAAGGTCACATTCAGGGTCAGGAGCTTTCATAAAATTAAAATTTTATCCTCGGATTATGTAGCACTTTCCGTCACTTTCCCTCCCCCATACCTTATCATTCATCAACAGGGCTCCATTACAATAATAGTGGATAACAGCTGAAAAGACCACAAAGCACAATTCTTAGGAAAAACTAAAGACTATTTAGAAAAAGAAGGACACCAGAGAAATCTGAAGTCTCAGCTACAGCTACAGCAAGTGCTAAACTCAGCCAGCTATCAGCCAGATTAACAGAATACCTCACACTACAGACCTCTTTCCTTTGGTTCCTTTTGTCCAATACATCAAATGTGGCTTTCAACCAAAAATTATAGGGCTACTAGAAGTTAAGAAAAAATGCAGTCTGAAGAGACAAAGCAAGCATCAGAAGCAGACTCAGATATGACACAGGTTTTGGAATTATTAGTCAGGGAATTTAAAATAACAGGCTCTGATGATAAAAGTAGACAACATGCAAGAAAAGGTGGGTAATGTAATCATAGAGATGGAAAATCTAAGAAAAATCAAAAGGAAATTATAGAAACAAAATAACCACTAATAGAAGTGAAACTGCCTTTGATAGGCCCATCAATAGACTGGATGTGACCAAGGATAGAATCAGAAATCTTGAAGACATGTCAATAAAAACTTCCCAAACTAAAATGAAGAGAAAAAAAGATGAAAAACACAAACCGTGGGAAGATTCCAAATGGTATAACCTAGCATAATTAAAATAATAGAGAAAAAAGAGGGAACATTTTCCAAAATTAATGACAGACACCAAATCACAGATCTGGGAAGCTCAGAGAACAGCAAGCAGGATTTTTTTAAGAAAACAAAAACTTATGCTTAGGTATATCATGTTCAAACTACAGAAAAGCAAAACAAAGAGAAAATATTGAAAGGTGCCAGAGGAAAAACATCTGACTAATAGAAGTACAAGGATAACAATTACAGTGAACTTCTGATTGGAAACGTGGGAGTAAGAAAAGAGCGGGAGTGAAATATTTAAATGTTGAAAGGAAAGAAAAAACTACCCACCTATAATTGTGTATCCAGTAAAATTAGTGAAGGAGAAATAAAACATTTCTTCAAACAGAATATTTGTTGCCGGTAGACTTGGCCCACAAGAAATGTTTTTTAAAAATCTTCAGAGAATAGGAAAATAATATAAGTCAGAAACTTGAGTTAGCATAGAGAAAGAAAGAGTGTTAGAATGTATAAATGAAGATAAAATAAAACCTTTTTTCCTTATTCTTTATATAATAGATAACTATTTATTCAAAGTAGTAATACTAACAGTGTATTAAGTAACTATAGCATCTGAATAAAATAAAGTCAGGGAGAGAGTAATTAGGAATACTCTGTCATAAGGTATACTATACATAAGGTAGATTATAAGGTACTGCCTATGAAATAGTAAAGTGTTACTTGAAAGTAGAGTTTGTCTTGTAAATATATATTGCAAATTCTAGAACAATCACTAAAAAAATTGATAAGTAACACTGATACGTTAAGAGAGGACAGAAAATGGAAAAATACAAATGCTTAATTAAAGCATACAAAGGAAGTAGAAAAAGAGGGAAAAAATGGGGAACAACTTTGATGAATAGAAAACAGTTACAAACATAATCACTTTAAATGTGAATGGTAAAAAATATACCAATTAAAAGATACAGATTGTCAGAGTGCATTAAAAAAAAGACCTGGTCATACGTTGTCTACAAGAAACTCATGTTAAATATAAAGACCCAGATAAAGTAAAAATAAAGAGATGGAGAAAGATATATCATGATAACACTAATCAAAAGACAACTGGAGTAGCTGTATTAATTTCAGACAAAGCAGTCTTTAGAGAAAGGAAAATTACCAGGTTTTAAGATGAACATTAAAAAATGATAAATGATTAAATTCTCTAAGAAGGCATAACAATGCTTAATATGTATGCACTTCACAACAGAGTACAAAATACATGAGTCAAAACATGATAGAACTGCAAGAAGAAACAGACAAGTCCACTATTAGAGTTAGAGGCTTCAACACCCCCTCATTCAGTAATTGATAGATTCAGCAGACAGAAAATCAGTAAGAATATAGTTGACATGCATAGTATTATCAATAAATTTGACCTAATTTACATTTATAAAATAATCTCTTCAATAACAGCAAAATACACAATCTTTTCAAGTTTACATGGAACATTCACCAAGACCATTGTCTATAAAACAGACCTCAACAAATTTAAGAGGATAGAAATCAAAGTATTTTCTCAGGCCATGATGAAATTTTTTTTTTCTTTTTTTTTTTGAGGCGGAGTCTCGCTCTGTCGCCCAGGCTGGAGTGCAGTGGCGTGATCTTGGCTCACTGCAAGCTCCGTCCCCCGGGTTCACGCCACTCTCCTGCCTCAGCCTCCTGAGTAGCTGGGACTACAGGCGCCCGCCACCGCGCCCGGCTAATTTTTTGTATTTTCAGTAGAGATGGGGTTTCACTGTGTTAGCCAGGATGGTCTCGATCTCCTGACCTCGTGATCCACCCGCCTTGGCCTCCCAAAGTGCTGGGATTACAGGCGTGAGCCACCGCGCCTGGCCTGCCATGATGAAATTAAACTAGAAGTCAATAACAGAAAAAGAGCTGGAATCCTCAAATATTTAGAGATTAAACAGCACACTTCTAAATAACACAAAGGTCAAAGAAGAAATCTCAAGAGAAATAAAAAAAATATTTTGAATAAATGAAAATATACTAATTGTCCCAATTTGTGAGAGCCAGTAAAAGCAGTTTTTACAGAAAAAAATTATACATTGAATGCATAGTTCAGAAAAGAAGAAAGATCCAAAAAAATTTTTTTAATCTAAGCATCTACAATAGGGACTAGAGAAAGAAGAGTGATTTAAGCCTGAAGCAACCAGGAAAATGAAAATTATAAAAATTAGAGCAGAAATCAATAAAATTAAAAACAGAAAAATAAAGATCAGGCTGGGTGTGGTGGCTTACACCTGTAATCCCAGCACTTTGGGAGGCCAAGGTGGGCAGATCACGAGGTCAGGAGTTCAAGACCAGCCTGGCCAACATAGTAAAACCCTGTCTCTACTAAAAATACAAAAATTAGCCTGGCATGGTGGTGTGTGCCTATAATCCCAGCTACTCGGGAGGCTGAGGCAGGAGAATCACTTGAACCCAGGAGGTGGAGGTTTCAGTGAGCCTAGATTGTGCCACTGCACTCCAGCTTGGGCAACAGAGTGAGACTCTGTTTCAAAAATAGTAATAACAACAATAATAATAATAAAGATCAGTGAAACCAAATGTTAGTTCTTTGAAAAGAAAAAGAAAATTGATAAACATCTCACTAAGATAGCAAAGAAAAAAGAAGATATGAATTACTAACATCAGAAACAAAAGACTTATCACTTCTGATCAAATATTAAATATATATATTATCAAAAACTCTATACCCACAAATGTGTTAACTTAGGTAAAATGGCTGAATTCCTTAAAAATACAAACTACCAAGACTCACACACTAGAAATAGATACTCTGAATAGGTCTATATATGTTAAGAAATTGAATTAATAACTAACAATGGCTTCCTAAAAGAGAAAGAACTAGGACTAGATTTTGCCACTGGTGAATTCTACAAAACATTTAAGGAAGAATGTATACCAATTCTCTACAATCTCTTCCAGAAAATAGAAGCAGAGGGAATACTTTCTAACTCATTCTATGAGGTCAGCATTACCCTGCTGATTTTGATATTTTATCAAAATCAAATAAATAAACAGGAAGGAAAATTTCACAAAAATTAACTCAAAATGGATTATGTACCTTAAAGTAAAACACAAAACTATGAAACTAGAAAAAAAAATGGAGAATATCTGAGTGCCCTTGGGGTTAACTATGAGTTCTTAGAAACAATACCAAAAGCATAGTCCATGAATTAAAAAATGGGTAAGTTGGACTTACTTAAAATTAAAAATTTCTGCTCTGTGAAAGACACTGTTTTTTGCTTTTAAGACAGAGTCTCGCTCTGTCACTCAGGCTAGAGTACAGTGGTGCTGTTTTCTGGGTTCAAGCGATTCTCCTGCCTCAGCTTCCAGAGTAGGTGGGACCACAGGCGCCCACCACCACGCCCGGCTATTTTTTGTATGTTTAGTAGAGATGGGATTTCACCATGTTGGCCAGGCTGGTCTTGAACTCCTGACCTCAGGCGATCTGCCAGCCTCGGCCTCCCAAAGTGCTGGGATTACATATGTGAGCCACGGCGCCCAGCCAACAGTTAAAAAAGATAGCCACAGATCTGCAGCCGCCATCAGTTTCAAAATGATTAGCTCAATCTTTAAACATTTCAGAGATTCATGATATCACTAAACTTGAGTCAATCCAAACAATTCAGTAAATACCCATGGCCATGATAGTCGTTTTATTATATCGATGACATACTTTTTAAAATTACAACCTTTCTCTTGTTAGATGTAAGAATTTTTGCTACAGTTTTCACATTTTGCTCTCACTTTTAGAAGTACTTGATTAATATCTAACATTAACTTAGCAAAATTAGAGCATATTTGTGAGCTCTTGGTGAGAAAATGACACTGGAAAGATAGTGAGGTAATCTGAATTCAACTCCTACTTTTTCATCTCCCAGCCATGTGACACTCAGAGATCCATTTCTTCTCACTGGCTCTTTGCACTTCACCTATGCAATGGTGGTGAAAAATGCGATGATATGCAAGGTCTCCACTATCCCAAACACCCAATTTTTTTTTTTTTTTTTTTTTTTTTTTTTTTTTTTTTTTTTTTTTGAGATGGAGTCTTGCTCTGTCGCCCAGGCTGGAGTGCAGTGGCACAATCTCGGCTCACTGCAAGCTCCGCCTCCTGGGTTCACGCCATTCTCCTGCTTCAGCCTCCAGAGTAGCAGGGACTACAGGTGCCCGCCACCTCGCCCGGCTAGTTTTTTGTATTTTTTTAGTAGAGACCGGGTTTCACCGGGTTAGCCAGGATGGTCTCGATCTCCTGACCTCGTGATCTGCCCATCTCGGCCTCCCAAAGTGCTGCGATTACAGGCTTGAGCCACCGTGCCCAGCCCACATCATTTTGATAAATGTAATTGACATGTATATGAGTTGTTCAGAAATAATAACCATTATTAGAAAAACTACTCTCACTCATTCAATCCAGACTCACTGTGAATGAGTTATTGTTCTGAGAGCACTGAAGGAATGGAATGATGTTGAATAAACAAGGTATGCTGCCTGCCCTCACAGAGCTTACACTCTATTGGGCATATCATCTTCAAGTAATGAAAACACAAGACCAGACATGATGAATGGAAACAGCCGGTAGGCTAGGAGCACAGAAGAGTTCATTCCAACTAGATGGAATGTAAGGGAAAGGGTACACAGAGCAATCCATTTCTCTAATACTATTTGCAAAATGATTTATGAGCACTGATAGTAACAACATTGTACGCATAGTAAGGCTTTCAACTTATTAAAGTACCTACTTCTGATCATTGTTCCCTCATAACAGTGCCTTAAAATAGAGAAGGCAGCCATGATCAGCACCATTTGAAACAGGCAGAAACTGAGACTTAAGACAGTTAAATACATGGCATGATTTTACAATTACTGGCTAAAGTGAGGTCTGAAACTTAAGATTCAGCTGTGGCCACTGCTAACCCCTTCCCTCTGCAGACAGAGGTTATCCCAGATGCGACTCAGCCCCCTCGAGAGCTTGATGAAGTTCCCACTTCAATTGGATGAAGCACCCACCTTGAGCGCAGCTGACTCTTACCCTCATAACTAAACCGTCCTTATTGGAGCTATAACGTAATGAGATGCTAATACATAATTTATCTCTTACAACTACTATGCAAACTTAGTTTCATTATTGCCATTTTAAACATGAAGAGGCCGGGCGCGGTGATCCCAGCACTTTGGGAGGCCGAGGCGGGCGGATCACAAGGTCAGGAGATCGAGACCATCCTGGCTAACACGGTGAAACCTGGTATCTACTAAAAAATAAAAAAATTTAAAAAAACTAGCCAGGCGAAGTGGCAGGCACCTGTAGTCCCAGCTACTCGGGAGGCTGAGGCAGGAGAATGGCGTGAACCCGGGAGGCGGAGCTTGCAGTGAGCTGAGATCGTGCCACTGCACTCCAGCCTGGGCGACAAAGCGAGACTCCGTCTCAAAAACAAAAAAACAAAACAAAAAAAAAACATGAAGGAACTAAACTCAGACAAGTGACGTAACTTGCCAAAGCCCCTCATCCAGCATGGAGCAGAGCTGGCTCCGTCCACCTCTGTGGCTTACTGCTCTCTCTATAGCCTCTGCCCAGCTTATGACATGCACTCTGCCTTCAAGACCCTCGACAAATTCATGGGATCAGTGGGCAGGAATTCACCAGCAGAGGGGATTGAGGGAGGATACTCCCAAGGACAGGCCCAAAGCTCACTCCCACCATGTATGCTAAACTGAAAAGGTGCAGGGCGGCTTTTAGAAAAAAATGTCGCCTTACAATAATTTGGGTGTTTCTAGTGTGAATTCTGGATGCATAAATAATAATCATCATCATAATAACAATTTGAGTTCTGACATGAACAAAATGGAACTGTACTGGTCAGAAGGAATTCCTGGAAACTCTTTTGAATTCTAAGGAAATATGAATCCGTCAGTTTAATATCATTAAATGTAACATACATATATACTACATTTTCTTTGTCCATTAATCTGTAGATGGACATTTAAGTTTGTTTCTATTTCTTGATCATTGATCTCATGTTAAATGAAAGAACAAGTAATATAATTTAGCATTTTGTTAAATTTAAGGAAGATTCATTTAAATGTTCACCACTGAAGCCACAGGATCTATACTGCTCACCTTAAATATCACTCAGCAGTGCTGACATGAAGGATAGAATCATAACAGATAGGGAATAGGGAAAAGATTCTATCACCCTCAGGAAAATTAATGTAGAAGTCAGGGCTTGATTTCTTATCAGAGCTGATGCTGTTCAAAAGTCTTGCAGATGTTCAGCCTCTCTGACTAACTTCTTTCCCTTCTGATGCAGATCATTTTGTTCTGTACTCCATTTTCACTCTAGGTGTGTGTTACAATATCATCCATCTTGTATATTTGTCAGTTTATAACAGCTTTGCAAAAAAGCATGTGAACTGCCTCAAGGCTAGTAATAAAAAATCTTTCCAACTTCCTGTGGATTTTTATATGTGCTTCACAGTTTCCTATACAAAATAATTGCGGAAAAAAATCTTCACTGTTCAAAATTGCTCTTTAACTTGCTTCCTTTTCCTTCTTTTATTCATTCACTTTTCATTTCTCTTACCATTACTATGATCATCAAATATAAAATCCAAGATCTTATTTTTAAAATGCAAGATTTCGAAAAGGGCTTATTTCAGCTGGCTTCCAGCTTAATCTAAAGGAAGATTTATTGATGGACTGCCAGGTGGAGTTTCACTATCTATTTTTTTCCTATAGAATCTTCCATTTAAAACCCGTTCTTTGAACCAGAGCGATCAATAAGGGCTGGGAACATGGGCAGATACTGAGTTGAGTTCCCATAAAAAGAGAAGCTAAATGGTTAGCACGTAGGTGACAAATGGATTCTGCAGTTCAATCATGCCAGCCGTGCAGAAGTGCCAATGTGCCCTGGAAAGATTTCATTTTATCTACTGTTATTAGAAATACTGAGGGGCAGGACGGCTTTTGCCAAGATGAAGTGTCCCATCTATGCCTCAGAAATATAAAGTCGTTCATGATTCCATGTCTAATGACAGTTTATCAGTGGAGATTTTCCCCACATATTACTTTCACTGCCATTTCTCTATATTTTCTGTAATCTTTGGCCAATCTGCTTGGCAAATTGACCAACCCCTCCATGAGAAATACTTTCAACATATTCCCAGGTTTTTCCTTTCTTGAGAACTGGCTATATTAATGTTTAATCTATAGACAGTTCTTGATTACCTGACACTTCAAGGAGAAAATTGGTATTTTTTCAATTCTGTGTTTTGCTTCTGTTACTCAATACATGTTTGTTTGAATGGAGGGAGGGAAGAAGGGCAGGCAAAATCTGGATTGCTTGATGCTTTGGAAGGAGGTAGCTGTTAGGCTAAGTGGAAGGTCCCCTAGTGCAAGAGAACCACTGTTTCTGCTGGCCTCTGCCTCACACCCTCTTAGCCTGCACCTCTTGGGAGCAGGGTCATCTTTCACCACATGCACAGCACCAGCTTGAGCTAAGCTCTCCCTGAGGATAACATCTCAGCTCACATTTCCCTGGAGATCAGGAGAGATCACTGACAAAACTGAGTGTCCTTGCCCTAGATCCTATCAGACTCACTGACACAGGAAAAAATACATTGAAGTGGTTAATAAATGTTAGGAAAGGAGCCGGGTTGTAAGAAAAGTGAACATTTCTAAAGGTAGTGAAGTACAAAGCAACCCAGATGAAAACAGGGGATGGGAGGGAGAAGGTGATATACACCCTGGCAAATAAGCTTGTCCAGTTTGATATAAAATATGGTCTATATCAAGTCACAGAAAATAGCTAACTTTTAACCACCACCACCAAAAGCTAAGACATATGTGGGGGCAGGGGTGGGTGGGGAGCAGGATGACTCCCTCTGTGGGCTACTTTTATGGTTTTGTGTGTGTTTGGGAGCTCAAAGCTCCCAGAGATGGACACTGCTGGACAGTCAGATTCCAGAGAGGCATTCAGAAGACTATTTGATCCCAGAGAAAATTGTGGCTGTAAATCCAAAGAAACAGAGAAAACTGAGCTTGGATTCTACTGTGCCATGATGTCAATTCTGATGCAAATGAGAATGACTTGGAGTTGCCACCCTGGAGTCAGCCCTCTTGCAGTAGTGCAGTGCCTGTGCTTGTGCGGATCCCTGCAGAAATGTAGCTGAATGGATGTAGATCACTCCAGTTCACATCTCTTTGGCTTATTTTCATCTCAAGTTGGGCCCTGTGAGGCTGCCTCCTCATCATCATACACCTGTTTTCTTCTTCTTCACCTTCAATCTTTTTGACCCTACCATGTTGAAGTGAGCCCCATTCCTCCACTCCCAACCTTCCCACAAGCTCCCTCAAAAATCCCCATTCCGGCCAGGCGCGGTGGCTCAAGCCTGTAATCCCAGCACTTTGGGAGGCTGAGACAGGCGGATCATGAGGTCAGGAGATCGAGACCATCCTGGCTAACAGGGTGAAACCCCGTCTCTACTAAAAAATACAAAAACTAGCCGGGCGACGTGGCGGCGCCTGTAGTCCCAGCTACTCTGGAGGCTGAGGCAGGAGAAGGGCGTGAACCCGGGAGGTGGAGCGTGCAGTGAGCTGAGATCCGGCCACTGCACTCCAGCCTGGGCGACAGAGCGAGACTTCGTCTCAAAAAAAAAAAAAAAAAAAAAAATCCCCATTCCAAGTGCTGGCATTTCCCCCACCTGTCCAATGGACCCTTTTGCACTTCAGGCAGGGGAGAAGAGCAGAAACTCCTGCTTAAACATTGGCTAGCGGGGAAAAATCAAGAAGAAAGACCCTTTGTCTCTGCCTACATATGGGAGACAAGAGAAAAGAACATCTCTTTCGGTGGGAAAGAGAGAAGGTGGCTCCAAGACAGGGAATATGACGGAGGAAGTATTCTGTTCCAGGAACTAAGACTGCCGCTAAGTGATTTGTGATTCACCATCCTCAATTCCTGGCAATAAAGTAGAAAATTTACTATATTTCAGATATATTTTGGATTAAGCAGGTTTCTGATGCTTAACAACTATTTATTACATCCTTTCACTGGGGAAATGTGTTCCAGATTTTATACAAAATGCTAATAAATCAGGGACTTCCACACTGAGAAAATTGGCACTATAAACACACCAACCCACCCTGTCATTTATCAGCTACACATTGTGAACGTTTACTCCTACAAATAAGCCAGTTATTCATAAATCCGAAGTTAAATCCAGCTGGTAGAGGGCTTATTGCTCCTCACTACAGCATCACTCTTTAGAATCTTATCACTGTTTTTCTGCCATGTTGTTATTTAGCTTTTCCCATTTAGGGCTCAGCTGCTCATCTAGCTCATGAGCACTTGAAGGCAATGGGCCACAGCTTCACTGCAAGGCCCCCACAGCTGTCAGGACAGTGCCCGGCCTCTAGTGCACCTGTCTATTCACTTACCGATTAATTTCTTCTTGAAGCCTTTAGTCTGTCCATGTTATGTGTGGTGCAAAAACAAAATTCCGAGCAGTCCTTGTCTAGGCTCCCAGGTACTCAGTCTGCATATTGGGACAAAAGGTAGTTATCCCCCACAGAGCTGATGCAGCCCTTCCAGACTCAGATAATCCCAACTCCAGAACTATGTACCTGCAGCCAACCAAGAGGCAATATAAAACCAACCCGCACAGGTGACAAACGGGGTCCCTGCAGGAACCAGGGCAGTACAAAACGCTAGAGAAACCACGGTAGGGTCAGACTGAGCGTGGAAGTTCCAGCCATTGACTGAAACAACCTGGGCAGGTACTCAGGTTACACACCAATGCTCAGGGATTCTGGGAGGAGTCTAAGGAGTCTGGAGTGAGGTGACAGGAACCTGTGCAGTGGGAATCTGGGAGCCAGTCATGGTGACTGGCCTTTTTTATTTATTTATTTTTTATTTATTTTTATTTTTTGAGACGGAGTCTCACTCTGTTGCCCAGGCTGGAGTGCAGTGGCGTGATCTCGGCTCACTGCAACCTCCACCTCCCAGGTTCACACCATTCTCCTGCCTCAGCCTCCTGAGTAGCTGGAACTATAGGCACCCGCCATCACGCCCGGCTAATTTTTTGTATTTTTAGTAGAGACGGGGTTTCACTGTGTTAGCCAGGATGGTCTGGATCTCCTGACCTGGTGATCCGCCCACCTCGGCCTCCCAAAGTGCTGGGATTACAGGCGTGAGCCACCGTGCCAGGCCTATTTTTGAGAATCCAGGCAGTGGGAAGCACAGTGCAGGAAGCCCCAGGCACCCGCCATGAGGTCCGCAGAGAGCATTCACCTGTTTAAGAAGTTCAGCGATGGCACATCCAGGGGAGAACGGCAGCGCAGTCCTTTGCCTCAGCATCCATTCTGGCGTTGTTGGTGCTCAGGGCTCAGCGGGCCACGTTCATCTGGCCATTAATGCTCACCTGGTCATAGTTTTATTGGCTTCCAAGCCTGCATATCTTTTTCACCTGCTGGGCTTTCAGCCCTAGTTCTTGGCTTACATTAATCACAAATGCCTGTCTAATTAGATACTGCTGGTCCAGCAATGATTCTCAACCTTGGCTGCACATTGGAAACACCTGGGGAGCTCTTTAAACATTCTGATCCCAGACTGCACCAATTAAATCAGAATCTCTGGTGGAGGGATCCAGACACCGGTACTTTTTTCACCTTCCCAAATAATACACGTAGGATTGCCATATTTAGTAAAGAAGAAAACAGAATGCCAAGCTAAATTTGAATTTCAGATGAACAAAACAAGTAATTTTTTGTACAAGTATATCCTGTGCACTATGTCAGTTTTTCCTGGATTTAGATGTTTTTCTCATGATTACACTATGGTTATATGCTTTGGGAAGGAAGACCACAGAAGTATATCCCTTGCACTATTTGGGACATATTTATACTAAAAATATTATCTATTGTTTATCTGAAATTTAATTTACATAGGATTACAGCATCTTATCTGCAAACCCTATAACAAGCAGCCAAATAGGAGAGTCACTGCAATCAAGGAGAGAGAGCAAGAGCAGAGATTAGAGGGATTAAGCTGCCCAGAAGCACTGCAGAAAACCTGGAGCTCAACGACTGTTTTTTCTCAACATTTTACCAAACAGCACCTGAAGATATCTAAGGATTTAGAGCTGTAATGCAAGTTTAAAAAAAAATCCTAGTAAAATGCTTTGTAGTCTGAATTTTTCACTGAATCAAAAGTTTGTTGGTTTATATACTTAACAACACATCTAGGACACAATTATTTTTTATTTATTTTATTTTTTTTGAGATGGAGTCTCACTCTGTTGCCCAGGCTGGCGTGCAGTAGCGTGATCTGGCTCACTGCAACCTCCACCTCCCAGGTTCACGCTATTCTTCTGCCTCAGCCTTCCGAGTAGCTGGGACTACAGGCACCCGCCACCACGCCCTGCTAATTTTTTTTGTATTTTTAGTAAATACGGGGTTTCACCATGTTAGTCAGGATGGTCTTGATTTCCTGACCTCGTGATCCACCCGTCTCGACTTCTCAAAGTGCTGGGATTACAGGCGTGAGCCACCGCGCCCGGCCATCTAGGACACAATTTAATGTCAATATTTAGGAATAAGAAATCCAGAACCTTTGCCCAGGGGAGCTAAATTTGGGAGTTCTGACTCACTGAGCAGGGGAGGAGCAGGGGAGAACAGAGGGAGTGTCAGGGACTATCAATAATTCTGTAATGCCTGGCATACCTTACAAACTTTATGAAGACACATACACCACACACACACAGACACGTGTGTCTTCATAAATACATATATACATATATGTGTGTGTATGTGTGTGTGTATATATATATATATATATCTCCCTCTTTCGAACTGATGAAACATCAGCATAATTTTTTTTCCTATGAGTTTGAAGCAGTTGTGGAGATTTGGGTAAACTCACAAACCTAGAGAGGATGTTGAATAGGAAAACCAACTCAACAATTCAACTTAACAAAAATCTATTTGATAAGACAAAGTATAAGATAAATATCTGTAAGTCCATACCCATAAATGATTGAGTAAATAAATAAATGGGGAAGAACAGGCAAGTGTTCCATTCAGAAGAATTCCAAATGGTTTGTATAGATGTGTACCCTCAAGAAGGACAAGCATAATTCCCATTCCTTAAGGGTGAGTTCTTCAAAATAGCTTCCTTCTGAAAGCACAGTAAGGAAAGGGGAAAAAATAGTAACGTTATAGGGGAGAAATCTGCCAATGCCATGTCAGTCAGGTTAACGTCACTAAGGTTACCATCCATAGTGCTGAAGTCCTGTTGACAGGGTGTAAACAGGATGGGATGAGAATGGTGCTTTACTCTGAGATCTTCCTCCCCAAAATCCATAACCCTCATTTAATAATGAGAAAAACCTCAGACAAATTCCAGTAGAGGTCTGCCCTACAAAATTCCTGACCAGTACTCCTCAAAACCATGACAGTCATCAAAACCAAGGAATGTCTGAGAAACACAGCCAAGAGTCTTAAATGTGAAGAAGTATCCTGGAAAAGATCTTGGAGCAGAAAAAGGACATTAGGTAAAAACTAAGGAAATCTGAATAAAGTATAGACTTCAATGACGTTTCAATGTTGGATCATTAATTATGGCAAATGTACCATGCCAATATCAGATAATAAAAGAGGAAAATGGGTACAAGGTAGATGCATACTCTCTGTACTATCTTTACAACTTTTCTGTAAACCTAAAACTATTCTACAAGCTAAAAGCTTATTTAGAAAAATCTATTCAGCACATAGTACATGCTTATCCTGCTCTACTTCTGTCCTCTCATTGACTCATGAATTTGCTATTTCCAGAGAATAAGTCAACTGTATTGATGTCACTCTGGAAACAAAGGTCCCCTTGCACGATGGAGCCACAGGGCATGACTGGGAGGGGAGAACGGACAGGTACACAGAGCACACAAGGAGAACGTGGCCAAGATTATAATCAAGTACAAGTCCCTGTGGGAACACAAAGAAAACGAGAGGAATTCCTGCTGTGGGGACCAAGGAGGAGCCCATGGGGGGAGATAAACAGCATTTTCACTGCATCTGGGAGAACTGGTGTGATTTCAGGAGGCAGAGTTGGGCATCTGAATATCATTTAACCTAAGGAATAGTTGAAGAAACTAGAGGGATTTAGATATGAGTGAGGACCTCAAATTGAGCAGCGACTTAAGAGCTGGCTTTGAGTAATTGTGGGATGTTCAAATGGAGGAAGAAGGCATATCTGTATGTCACTGCATTAAAAGAGAATAACAGAATGGACCAGAGAATAATTCCAGAAGGCAGATTTGAGCTTCACAAAAGAAAGACGTTTACAACAATTTAGCACCTAACCATATTTCATTTGAAAAGAAAAAGAAACCCTCCCTTTGATAAATCAGCGTGGATCCAACAGACCGATGAGAAATATAGGGTGCCTATAGTGAACCACAGATATTACTACATTTACACTATTTAAAAACATGATGACTAAGTCAGAATTTTAAATGTTTCAATGAATATTTTAATTATAAAAATATTAAATATAAATGGTGCATTATAGGCTATAAAAACAATATATGATGTTTCTCCTCAATGAGCAAGTGAAACATATGGAAGAGAAATTCAGCCAAAATGTATTCCAATAAGCATCAATCAATTGTGAAATCTCATAAAAGAATAATGAGAAGGAAACCGAAGCTGGATGAATAACAACAGAAGGGCCCACTACTTTGATGACAAACTCCGTAAAAGCGTGTCATGTAGTCATATGAGAATCCTGGCAGAGCAATTTAATGTCCGTGTAAGTCAGTACATTCTACAGAGATCTTGGGGAACAACATCTCACGGCCATCCAGTTAAGTACCATTGACAGGCATATTTCATAAGGATGACAAAGTCATTGATATGGGGGCAAAATGTATTGTGTCTTACCCATTGTGTCACAGTAAGGCTGTGATGTATTCTAAGCATGGGCCTTGCCATCGCTCCTTGCACAAAAGGCACTAACTCATTTTTCCAATGAATTAATACAGAGTCCCTCTCCCAGAAATAGTGTAAATCTGTTGGCTTCTACATCCAGCTCATTTATCTTCTTCCCTTTCCTACAGGAGGGAGGGGAAGAGTTGGACACTCTTCCCCAGGCCAACGGCATTGGGCCTCTAAGTCTAGTGAGTTCTATGAGGTTGTCAGTTCCAAGGAGTAGGGAAGGTCTGGACACGTCAAGGTCCAGTTATGGCTCGGTGTGATGAAGAACAAGATGCAATTGTTTGTTAGAAAATGTCGAAGAAAGAAAACATAATTCTCGAATTACCTATGCTCATGTGACTTGAAGAATATTAGTGTAGAGCAGAGGTTCCCGAGCAGGGGTGATGTTGCCTCCTTGGGAACATGGAGCAATGTTTGGGTTGCCACATGTCAAAGGAAGGAGTGTCGCTCCTGGCATATGAGCAGAGGTGAGGGGTGCTGCAAAACATCCTACAACACACAGGAACCCCCAGCATAATTATCCAACCTAAAATATTGATGACACTGAGGCTGGGGGACGCTGCTTATAGGACAAACACCCTACAATGCACAGGACCTCCCAGCACAATTATCCAACCTAAAATATCAATGACACTGAGGCTGGGAATGCTGCCTATAGGACAAACATCCTACAATGCACAGGACCCCCTAGCACAATTATCCAACCTAAAATATCAATGACACTGAGGCTGGGAATGCTGCTTATAGGGTAAACATCCTACAATGCACAGGACCTCCCAGCACAATTATCCAACCTAAAGTATCAATGACACTGAGGCTGGGGGACGCTGCTTATAGGACAAACATCCTACAACGCACAGGACCTCCCAGCACAATTATCCAACCTAAAATATCAATGACACTGAGGCTGGGAATGCCGCTTATAGGACATCTCAGGCTTGGGCTTGAAAGCCAAACAAAAAATAGAGTTTCTGTGGACACTATTTCCTGCAAGTCACAGGCTAAGCAGCTGTTTATTATTACATGGGTGTTTCCTCATTCCTCAGATTCAGGGAAGTTCTTTCCTGGTGCTGGCAACTTCCGTTCCCACCAGCCAGGGCCCCCTGCTCCATCTAGCGGGCAGCACCTGCATGATGTTCCTCCAAGTGTGATCTGACTCAACCGCCGCCCACGCAATCAGCACTTCCACCACCGCATCTCAGGCGCATGGCATGACCAGACTGTGCGTCCAGGGTAGGAAACGCGGGGTAGGAACATCAGAAAATGAAAAACGTCAGTGAGCCGGAGCCTGTCTCCAAGTCCTGGAGACAAGACGGGAAAGATGAGTCTCAGATGCCAGACCGAGAAGTCCATGCGGTATCATGTAAACACTGTGAAGCCATGAGTCATTTCCAACAGCGGGAATCATATGGAGAAAAATGGCAATTTTACGAAGAGTAACTAAGATAGATTTATACTGTTTTGGGTCACACTTCCCTCCACCCACCCTCTCCTATTAACAAATATCCCAGGGAGATACAAATTATGTCTTTATTAACACTGAAATCTCAAATTTTAAAAGTTAAGAAAGAATATAGATTGATTTGTTTGTTTTTATTCATGGGAATTCATTAAAACAAATATATTTTCTTCTCTTTATAGTTCATCATCATAATAACTAAATATGAAGTTTTCCCTTGTATCCAATTTAAAAAACTGCATTAGGAAACGCAACATGTGAAATAGTGCCGTTAGAGTTGTGTTGATTAAATCACTCGTGGTACAAATAAAATGCCTCACCTTAGGGAACAAACGTGCAGTCATAGTGCCCTGGTGATAACTAGACCAGACTTTCCATTTGATAGGAGACCCTCATTTTTAGTCAATGTTCAGTCACTTCTCTAATTTCTCCCTCTTAAATAATCTTATTTAATTCAGTTGAATTTACATTCCTTATCACCAATTATAATTTTTAATGTTAATATCTATTTCACAGATCAATTCTGAGCAGAACAAGTTAAGACTATATACAACTGAAGGAACATAAAATTATTTCAAAATGAAAGGAGGATCAGAGCAAGCTTAAGGTTTTGATTTATTTCAACAAACCCCTTTCAACCCACTGTCCAGGTGTCCATCAGTTTCCAATACATTAACATAGGAGACAAACCCACAGAATCTAATGTTCTGTTTTCTGAATTATGACTTTTATTCAGGAATTATCTGGTGGGAGATGATACGCATGATCCTAACATTCTGCATGCCAGGGCGTCCATATTACACCCGGGCTCCCTAACGGAGGGAAGGAGAACCTCAAATTACCTGGTGAGCCATGGAAGTGGAGGTCAGGTGGGAATCTCATGTGTTAAATCAGGATGGCATTTTATTTATCTTAGATCTTCTGTGCTATGCCGAAGTGTCTGAAACAGATCAGATCCTCAATAAGTACAGATATATCACAAAAATAAAATATTTATGACTTAAGAAATGATTTGTGTATGCACCTATTTTTTCCTCAAATTGTTAATTCCTCAAGGCTATGTGGCCGTCTCCCGTAGCATTTGCTGAAGTGATCTAAATTTTAACCAAAAACTAATCCTTGAATAGAATAGAGTCTCGTTGGCCGGGCGCGGTGGCTCACCCCTGTAATCCCAGCACTTTGGGAGGCCGAGGTGGGCGGATCACGAGGTCAGAAGATCGAGAACATCCTGGCTAACACGGTGAAAACCCGTCTCTACTAAAAATACAAAAAAACTAGCCGGGCGCAATGGCGGCGCCTGTAGTCCCAGCTACTCGGGAGGCTGAGGCAGGAGAATGGCGGGAACCCGGGGGGCGGAGCTTGCAGTCACCAATATAGCGTCACTCACTCCAGCCTGGGCGGCAGAGCGAGACTCCGACTCAAAAAAAAAAAAAAAAGAATAGAGTCTCGTTAACAAGAGCAACCTCTTACAACAGAGCTGAAAACTCAACAAGCCAGAAGCTCATATAAGTGGGTATTATGATTTCTTCGGACCCGAGATAGCGCCAGAAAACTCACTTTCCTTTTTTTTTTTTTTTTTTTTTTGAGACGGAGTCTCGCTCTGTGGCCCAGGCTGGAGGGCAGTGGCGCGATCTCGGCTCACTGCAAGCTCCGCCTCTCGGGTTCCCGCCATTCTCCTGCCTCAGCCTCCCGAGTAGCTGGGATTACAGGCACCTGCCACCTCGCCCGGCTAATTTTTTTTGTATTTTTAGTAGAGACGGGGTTTTACCCTGTTAGCCAGGATGGTCTCGATCTCCTGACCTAGTGATCCGCCCACCTCGGCCTCCCAAAGTGCTGGGATTACAGGCGTGAGCCACCAAGCCCAGCCAAAAACTCACTTTTTAAATCCTAGTTGAAACTACTTCTAAATGTGCACTTGCAGTCTCCTTGCAGATTTAAGTCTGGAGGAGCCTAATTGTGTCTTTCTTTGGTAACACGTCTGTACAATAATGTTCTTCAAGACAAGAGAGCAGAGATTTCTCCGTTCTCCTCCCACCCTCTCCCCTCCATCTAGCTGACACAACATGAAGAAAGCTTTAACTGTGAAATGGGAAGGAGCAGATGGGTGAGGAATCCTCTGAATTCAGGTGAAACACAGTAATTAATAGAGTTTTAAAGTTCCCACGACAGCCAACTGCGTTCAGCATTTTCCAAACTAAAATAAAGGTATCTTGTTGGATGGCACTGATGCTTGGTGGACAGAGTGAATTCCATTATTCATGGAGGTGGCTTCAGATCTGTGGAATGAGATGAAGTAAGATTTTTCTCGGCCTAAATTTGGGACTTGTGATCTGAAAAAGTCAAGTATAAATACGAGGACATCTGTTCTCTCCCCTGAGTATGGAAGCATTCTCAAGCCTATACATATATAGACGTATTTATAAATATCTAAACCTAGGCCAAAAATAAAAAGTCTCTCTGCACCCTGGAATTCCTTTTGGGTTTATCTTCTGTCACCTACCTATAAACTTTCTGGAAGAGTAGTCTAGTTCAGAGGTTTAGGTATTCTCTGAGAGAATTTCCAACAGCTATAATCTCTTTCACATGGTTTTAAGTTAATGTCTGAAAAATTTCATTACAAATTAAAACAGTTACAAGGAATATAATTTCTCCTGGTCATATTGACATTAATAAATAAACTATATATCACTCTTTTAAATGTATCCAATTAAACATAAATACCATATGGAATTCATGTTTACCTTCATCTATTTAAAAAAAGCATGAACAAGCCCTCTAACAATTAAAATACCAGTTCTTTTTTACTGATACATAATAGCTCTATGAATTTTCTGTGATAATTTAATACATTCCTCTAATCAAATCAAAGTAATCTGGATATCCATCATTAAATATTTGTCTTTTTTTTATGATAGGGACATTTAGATTATTCTATTCTAGCTATTTTGAAATGTACGATTGGTTAATATTAACTCTAGTCACCCTATTGATCTGAAATTGTGTTTTTGTTCCATTTCCTACATGGCATTTAACATTAATGTAATTTACTTTTATGCTTGAAAGTCTTTTATTTATAGCCCTATCATACTCTTCTGCAACAAATATATAAAGTAGACACAAGTTGAAATGTATTGATTTTGTTTTCTGTGACCACGGGCTCTAAGTGTTAAGAACTTTCCTTCTGGATTACATTAATATTACATGTATAATTAGACCATAATCAATTGGTCTGAACAACATAAACACAATCTACATTGCAATTAACAATCTTTAAACATAAAAAGTAAGTATTTATTGGGAACACATTTCAATGAAGTGCATGGTGACTGCACTAAAGGAGATATCAGATTTCCTTTGGTTGCCAGGAAGATTTTGTAGGCTGGGGCAGTGCTACACAGGAAGACTCTGGATGGGCTCACGGGGATTAGGAAAGTGGAGTAGGAAAGGAGAACCTTCAACCAGAAGTACCTTCTTTTGCAGGTGACTATTAAAAGGTGCCAATTTTACCACCTGCAGAAATTGAGGATAGGGAAGTTAATTTCCTGCAAATGATCTGTTCCTGTGTCTCCCATGAAAAGCCTCTGCATATCCCCAGGGGATGCATATCCCAGTTTGAGGACAACTGATCTAAACCAGGGAACCTCCAGCAGCATGAGGTTTTCAATCCAATGCATTCTTGGAACAACATATTAGAACTTCTAGTTGAATTTATTTTTATCAAAAAATGAGATGGTAATTTTACTTTACTAATATTTAATATATGAGGATTGACACTGGCTCTAGATGTTGGAAGGACTCTGGTTTTCTGAAGAATGGAATTCCACCAGTTGTTCACTCAACATTTTAACATAGTTGGCCTGTGCCCAATTAAGTGGATTAATGCATCTTATTATTTAGTTTAACTAAATATGAACATGAACAAGTAAGCTTAAAGAAATAGTTGAAAAGAAACCAAGGATTGAAGACAGCTCTCGTAAGGCAAGCACAAGCAACTAACAAGAAGACGAAGCAGTAGTGTTTCCCTGCCCTTGCAGCCCTGAGACTGCGCCAAGCCCAATTTCCCATCCATCTGCTCTTTACTAATTTCCAATCCAAAAGTTCATCATCTCTTGTCAGGCTAACAGGAAAGCAGCTTAAGTGATTTCTACCTTCACATCCGGCTAGTTCCCACCATCTCTAACACTAGACTCAGGTCCCTGACTCCGATCACTCACTTCCCTGTTCCACTGCAGCATTTGGTGGCTCCTAGCACAGAAAACAGCATGTTACCTTGTCATTAGCTACCCAGGGGCCTCTGCAACCTGGTCACAGGTGATATTCCTAGAAGGTGGTCTCTTCCAACTGCCCAGGAATCACACTACCTGACCCCAGTGCACTCACTGGCCCCTCTGCCGGACATTTTATCATCTCTCCTCTCTGCAATCCTCCAACTCCTCCTACCCATTCTCACATCAGCTCAGGGCCTTACGTCCCAATCACTCAGCACACTGAAGTAATCAGAAGAGGATGTGCACACATTCCCCACTTCCCATCTGCACCCACATGTGCTGCCTTCCTGCTAGTCACTGTAGGTGGAGTCCCCTGCTGCAGTCTAAAGCCATCCCTGCCCCTGTGCCCTAGATCCCATTTTTTTCTTGCCTACTCCAGTATAGTCATCCACTGTATAACAACATTTCAGTCAAAAATGGACTTCATATATGACAGTGGTCCCATAAGATCATTATCCTTTATATTTATTGTATCTTTTCTATGTTTAGATACACAAGTACTTACTACTGTGTTATAATTGCCTATAGTATTCAACTTGCTAGACAGATTTATAGTCTAGGAGCAATAGGCTGTACCATACAGCCTAGGTGTGTAGTAGGCTATGCCATCCAGGTTTGTGTAAGTCTACTCTGTGATGTTCCCACATGGCAGGCGTTGGGGGTGTTCTATTCCCAAAGCTTCCCTGTAAGATTGAGCACCATCACTGAAAATGAGAGCTGGTGTGGTAAATCCTCCTTATAAAGAATGCTGCTTCCCTACTCCAACTTCCCACTCCCCTGCCCATGTGCCCTGAACATCCCAAATGAGCCCAGACAGAGATAGAATCCCAGTTCCCTCTCCACATACGGTTCCAATTTCCCTCTCCTTTACAACAAAACTCCTCAAAAGCATGGTCTCTTATTGGTGCCTACAATTCCTGTCTTCCCACTCTCTCTTAAACCCACAGCAACCAGGCTTTCCCGCTCACGTCCCACTGAAATGATTCATATTGAGGTAACAACGGCCGCCATGTTGCTGAATCCAGTGGTCCAATCTCGGGCCTCATCTTAGCTGGCCAGTCAGTAGCATGTGACTTAGATGATTCTTCCCAAAGCATTTTGTTCATTTGGCTTCCTGGACACCAAGGCTCCTGGTTTGCTGCCGTCCTCACTGGACACACGTCCTCAGTCTTTTTTGTCGGTTGCTCATCTTCCTGACCTCTTAGCATTGGAACCCCCAGGGCTCAGTGCTCAGTCTTCTTTTCTCTACCTATACATCTACCTTTAAGTCTTTAAATACATTCTAAACACTGAAGACTCCCAGAATTTATATCTTCAGACATGATTCCCACTCGACATCCACTCGGATCCCCAATAGATACTCGAACATAATATTTCCAAAACTGAACCAGTCTTCCAGCCCACGTGTTGTCTTTCTCACCTCAGCAGATGATAGCTCCCTTCTTCCCAAGGCCTACACTAAAACTCTTCGATTCAACTTTGGATTACTCCTTTTCTTACATGGAACAAATCCTGATCAGTCCTTCAGAATATATACAAAATGTGACCCCTTCCAATTCACCAGTATTCATTACCTGGATTATTCCACCAGCCTCCTGAGCAGTTTCTCTATGTCCCCCCAGGTCTCCTGAGAATCTTTTCTTAACACAGCAGCCAGAATGATCCATTTATACTTAAGTCAGATCATGCCACTCTTCTGCCCAAAAACCCTCCAACAGCTCCTCTTCTCATTCAGAATAAAAGCCAAAACCCATAATGGTCTTTAAGGCTCAACACAACTGAGCCTCTCTGATGAGCTACTCTCCGGTGCTTGAACTTCATTCTCGCCGTTGACCACCTTCTTTCTGGGAACACAACAGCCTGCTCCTGCCCCAAGGGTCTGCATTTGCTGTTCTTTCTGCCAGAGATGCTCTTCCATTCAATTCTGCTTCTCTTATACTATAATATTTACTTATTTATGCTGTTTACAATCTGCCTTTCCTGACTAGAATGTTGGTTTGTGTTTTCACAACTACAGGAGAGCACCTGGAAAAAGATCTGATACAGAGCTGATATTCAATAATAAGAATATGGAGTGAATGACTTTGTCACCCTTTTTATTCCCAACATCCTAATTTCCAGTTAAAATATATTACTCCACTGCCTCAAACATGCCCTCAACCTGTTTACACTCTTGCCTCTGCTCATGTCATTTTTTTTATTTTTATTTTTTTTTTTTTTTTGAGTGGGAGTCTCACTCTGTCAGCTGGAGTGCAGTGGTGCGATCTCAGCTCACTGCAACCTCTGCCTCCCAGGTTCAAGCCATTCTCCTGCCTCAGTCTCCCGAGTAGCTGGGTCTACAGGCGCCCGCCACCATGCCCGGCTAACTTTTTGTATTTTTTAGTAGAGACGGGGTTTCAGCGTGATAGCCAGGATAGTCTCGATCTCCTGACCTTATGATCTGCCCACCTCGGCCTCCCAAAGTGCTGGGATTACAGGCGTGAGCCACCATGCCCGACCCTCGCTCATGTAATTTTCACCGTTTCCAAAAACCATCTCCTCATTAATATAGAATCCAAGTTCACATCCTTTGTGAAGCCCAGGCAGAAGTCATCTCTCTCCTTTTGGCTTCTAAAGTCCTTTTACTTTGTCTTTCTATTATGTATAACAATCATTTATAACTGTTGTAACGTCCTTAACAGCCTTATTTGCTGTGGCTTGGGTGTGTGCATAGTTTTTGTTTGTTTTGTACACAGCGCCTAGCGCAGGTTCTAGTCTCTAGCAGGTATTAACAGATGTTTGGAGAAGCAGAGG
Organism: Chlorocebus sabaeus; assembly: GCF_047675955.1. Lineage (NCBI taxonomy): Eukaryota > Metazoa > Chordata > Mammalia > Primates > Cercopithecidae > Chlorocebus > Chlorocebus sabaeus. The sequence goes on along the minus strand of NC_132915.1, from coordinate 2,579,567 downwards.
CTCAGAAAGGTTAAGTGGCTTGCCCAGTGTCACTGAGCTGCTTCAGACAGTTTTGAGACCTCAGGTTGATGTCCTAACTCTACATTCAGTGGCCTTTTTACCTCCCGCAGCTTACATATCTTATTAACTTCAAAAACATAACACACCACTAAAACATTTCCATTGCACAGGATGTTAATAACTACTACTTCTGCAGTAGAAGGAAAGGACCTGCATTTTTTCTGTTTAACCTCAGAGAACCCATGAATACCAAAGAACTTCCCAGAATTTCCAAACTTTAATATGCATACAAATCACCTGGGCATTTGTTAAACTGCGGAATCTGCAGTAAATCTGGGACAGGGCCTACAAAGCTACAGGTTCATCGTTAATGTCAATGCTGTTGATGAGAGTGCGGTTATATACAACCATTCGTTAAGCTCAATTCCCCAGTTTCCCGAAAGAACAAAGAAATTCAGGCAATGATTTACCATCTTGGCCATGTGTTGGAGTTACAAGGAAGCTTTTAAAAACACCACTGATGTCTGAGTTCTGCCTCCTCAGATTCCAGTCTCGTTGGTCTGGGAAGCAGTCTGGACGTTGGAATTTTTTAAAACTCTCGGATGAATCTAGTCTGCAGCCAAGGCTAAGGACCACCGTTATAAGTGATCTGCTTTATGATTGCAGTGGGAATACTGAGGACAGACATACAGGCCACATAATTCACTGACCAGTGCCCACCTGAGACCAGGGTGGACTCAACTTCAGAGCTGCTAATCCTCTGCCAAAAGTGATGACAATTAAAAAAAAAAAAAAAAAACTCTATTATACAGCTGCTATGTATCAGGCAGTGTTTTGAACACTTTATAAATATTATCTTACTAACCCCTCACAACATGCTGTACAAACTATTATTCTCATTTCACAGGTGAGGAAACTGAGGGATGGAGAGATCAATTAATTTGCCTAAGAACATAATTCAAGATTCCAACCCAAGTAATATGGCTCTTGGGCCCATGCATTTAACCAGGAAGCTCTCCTGCCTCCCCACCAACAATATTCCACAGGTCCTGTTAAAAGCTGAACTGAATAACCAATTTTACCTGCTCGCTTTACCATGAGCTATTGTGTTTTTGACCTATCACAGAGGACAGGACAGCCTTAGAGATCTTTATGGTCCCCTCTGTGTTTAGCATCTAGTAACTAATTAGCGAATATTTGTTGAATTTAAAAGGAAAGAATGTATCTGGATGAGAAAGAGTTCTAAATTGTCACCACGCCTATAAGTCAAAAATCAGACTTTCCCCAACTGACAGGGCTCTGCTTCTTCAAACAGGCCAAAGAGCCCAGCCAGAAACTAGGATCAGCAACAGATCGTGCCACTGCACTCCAGCCTGGGCAACAGAGGGAGACAAGGTCTCTCAAAAAAAAAAAAAGTTATACGGCTGACATAATAATGGAATCAGTCTCTTTTTCCACTTGCATGAGGCAGAGCGCGGAAGTACTGCAGATATACCCAGTGTTCCACAAGCCCCATCTGATCACTGACCTGCTGGGCTATTTGAAGAGCCTCCAATTGGTATCCCAGGCCCAGTCTTCTCTCCTCTAATTCTGCCTTCTCTCAGGGCTGATGGTGTCGCCCTTCTTTTACAAATCTCCTGTGGGTTTCCATGGCTGCAGAGTACATGTGATGCCACAGCTCAGCATCCAAGGTCTTCACAATGTGGCTGACCCACCTTTTATGCCTCCTCTCCTCCCCAACTCTTCCCCACTATCCTCCCTTCATCCACCCCCAAATGCAGACTCCATGCTCCAGCCAAATGCACACTCACTGCCCACCGCCGTCCTAGAGTGCGCCTCCACCTCTTCTTCTTCTTTAGTCCAAATCCCACTCTTCTTGCAAGACCCAACTCATACATGCCCCAGCACATGAAACACAGAGCAGGGTATCTCACCAGCATCACTCTCTCCTCCCCTGTCCTCCAAGGCAGCCTGTAGAGACCTCATGACCACACCTGTCACAGAGAGGCTTGGGATTCTAACAGTTGCTACTTGTGAGCTCTCTAGGGACAAAGATGCATCATATTTCTCTCTGCTTCCTGGGCACCTGGAGCAGTGCCTCGTACAGGTGTTTGGTAAACTTTTATGGACCCAAATTTGCTAGGTATAATGCATGGTTATGTCCCTGAAACACTGTCCTGTTGGAATGCCTGCAGAATGCTCAGCATAGCCTTTAATGAGAGTTGTATGAGCTATTTACTGTTTCACTAATCAAATCTCAAAAATTAGTAAAGCAGCCAAAACACAAGAAAAGAATATAAGCAAATTATCCAATAACCAAGACTTTTCCTCTCACTCTTGTAAGAGCTCTGAATTCATTAAGGCACATCTCTTTTAGAATCTACGAACTGGCCGAAGGGGACAATGAACCCATAAAAAAAAAAATAGGAGAAAGACAAGTGTTTGTAAAGCCATTCCAGCACAGGGCTGGACACATTTCATTTCACACCATGAATCCAAAATATGTTCTCTCTAGAGATCATGCCATTTCTGAGTGTAGCCAAGGTTTGAATCCCTGCTTCCCTCCTTCACTTTGCGTTTTCTCAATTTCAGACCATTAAGAGCTGAGAAAGGGCTTCAAATATCACCAAATGCAAAATGTACTGAAGAAGCGATTTACAATGATTTACATCCTCAAGAAATGCAGCCTCTGCTTTCCAAGGGACTTCTTCCAGGGTGTTAGTCTGTCTGTCACCCTCCAGATTCCTTGGCCTTGACTAAATCAGTGCTGGCTATCTGGAAGTGACCCCCACCTCCCTGGCATTTCAGCAACTACAGCCAATTTTACTTTCTCGCTTTACAATGAGCTATTGTGTTTTTGACCTATCACAGAGGACAGGACAGCCTTAGAGATCTTTATGGTCCCCTCTGTGTTTAGCATCTAGTAACTAATTAGTGAATATTTGTTGAATTTAAAAGGAAAGAATGGATCTGGATGAGAAAGAGTTCTAAATTGTCACCACGCCTATAAGTCAAAAATCAGACTTTCCCCAACTGACAGGGCTCTGCTTCTTCAAACAGGCCAAGAGCCCAGCCAGAGACTAGGATCAGCAGCAGGAATGATGATTAGAAAATGTGTCAGTGCACATCGCTTGTATATGATGGCTGCTTAAAAACATCGATCAGCTTCCAAACTATCAACAGTAGCTTTGAATATTTTGGTGGGACTTTGCCTTTATTTCCTCGGTGAGTGGGCTGAGCGCAGCAGAGAGGAAGGGCAAAGGGATTTTGTTGGTTTTTTTTGGCTCTCGGAGGTTTTTTTCAGATCCCATACTCTTCTCAATGACTATGTAGTTCTGAAAGCAAAGTTAAACCATGATACATTATTGTTTTTTTTCAATTTCTTCCAAATACTACAGGTGAATTTATAGTTAGGCAAAAGGAAGCCAAAAAGTGCCAGAAACTGCTGGGCTCTGGGGAAAGAGTTGGAAGGCTGGAGTTTTCCAGGGGACAGAGGAGGAGAAAAGCAATGAAAACGAGGAAATGCTTTATAATCTAGTTGAAAAGTACAGTGAAAAGGGGCAAAAAGAAGTGCAGATAAGCTCTCTTAGTCCAGTGGGAGAGAGGAGAGTGAAAGAAAGAATCCATTCTTTGTAACAACAGACCTGTGGCAAGTACAGAGTTGACTGTCCTTTCCAGGAGACCTGCGCCCCTGCCAGTTGCCTGACAACCTGTCAGTCACTCCTTTCCGTGCCTAGGATGCAAGACCCACAGCTCTAACCTGACCAACAGGACCCTTTAGGGAGGGCCAGCTCCCTTGACAGCTTCTCTACTGGACTCAATTTGAGCTGCTCACCACACCCATCTTCCCTCAGAGCTTCCAGGGCTGCATGTTCTCATCTCTCCTTGGAGAGTGAAAACTGCCAGGCAGGGACCCTCCTTTCTGCCCTAGTCCTTCACTTGCATGTCTTAGTTTTAGACTTCAACTCCTCCAGAAGGCCTCCCATGATTGAGCATCACTCTCCCACATACCCACATGCTAGTCCCCCTCTTGCAAAAAGGTCTCATCGTATCACTTGACACACTAAATGTTACTTCAATTTGTGTATCTGTCTGTCTGTCTTTCCCACTAAAACATAAACCCCATGAGGGCAAAGATCCCATCTTTTAGCTCACCATAGTATCCCAAGAGCTCAGTACTGATGTTCCACATCCCTTTTTTAAAAAAATAGGATAGAATAAATATTTCCTCTTTTTTTGAGACAGGATCTCACTCTATTGCGGAAGCTGGAGTGCAGTGGTGTGACCACAGCTCACTGCAGCCTCAACCTCCCAGTTTCTCAGGTGATCCTCCCACTTCAGCTTCCCAAGCGGCTGGGAATACAGGTGCATGCCATTGTACCTCACTAATTTTTGTATACTTTTTTTTTTTTTGGTAGAGCTGGAGTCTCACCATGTTGCTCAGGCTGATCTCGAACTCCTGGGCCCAAGTGACCCACCCACCTCAACCTCCCAAAGTGCTGGGATTACAGGCATGAGCCATGGCACCCAGTCAAGAAATATTTCAAGAAGAAAAATCTGGCAATGAAATAAAAAAAGAGCCTACTTTCTATCTCTCCTCTAATCTTGATTCACAAATTTGATAGAATATTTTTACAGACACCAAAAATTCTGATCTTTTGATTACTGATTAACATCACGAGGCTTTGGCTGGTCAGTGTTGCAGGTTTTAACAGGCATCACAATAAAGTCTAAGTCTTTTTCATTATCCCTCAATGTATTTCAGACCCCTGGACAGTATGACTGAGGAGATTCAATCTGGAATTTCCATGCCTTTGGTTTCACTCCCAACTCTTTGATGCTTGAGAATCACGTGGGGCCACCAAGCTCCTGCAGACTGTGCACCTTGGATTCCTTCCTCTTCAAACCTCTGGTTTTAGATCAGAGGAACTAGAATCCCCACAAAACACTGCAGCAACTTACAAAGTCATACCACAAATTAGGAACAGAGCAGATCAACTGCAGTCCCAATCATCTGAATGACAGGTTCTCTGCAACATGTTCCCTGTTTCCTACCTTCCGATGAAAATTTCTGAAAAAAGAACATATCTAATTTGATATGTTCTGTATTAGATTTCCATTTTCCTTTCATACAATGCAATTTACTTTCCTTTGGTTTTTAACGCCAATGTTTAATTCTTATAAATTCATTCTAATGGGTTTTTTCCCCACTACATGACTAAGAGCTGTGAGCTCTAGAGGGATACACTGTACGTAGACACCACATTTTGTTTATCCATTCACCCACATGGAGTTGGAGACTGGATTGGCTTCCACCTTTCAGCTATGGTGAATAGTGCCGCTATGAACATGGGTCAAAGTATTATTTTTAAACTGCTAATTTCCACCAAGGCAGGTAAGAGCCAATGCGCATCCACTTCAGTTGGAGATTTCAAGACAAGAGAAACACCTGATTGCCAAAGACTGCATTTTAGATGGAAAAGACTTCAAAAGGTTTCTGTCTTCCCATGACTCCCTTTAGATGGCTCCACCCTTCCTCATATTCCAGCTTCCTGCATACACCCCAATAACTGTGGGTTACACCTTTTCCTCTGGCTCCCTCACACCTTCTACCAGAACTGTTCATTAAGGAATCTGTATTTCTGAAACCAAGACAGCCTCAGCTCCAGAGGGGCCTAAGGTGATGTAAGCAGTGGGGATGGCAGTGCCCAGAAGCTTTCAGACACAGCTGAGCAGTCATGGCTTCTGCGACTGCTGACACAGCCCAGGGCTCCTGTGTCATCTGTCCCTGCCTCGCTCCCGACACTCACTTACTTCCAGTTAACTCCAGCTAACTGATGACATCCAGTATCCAGTGACTAGGAATAACCTGAGCTACAGATTACAAGCCAAGCAAAGGCTGTGTTTGTGTGGGGAGAAAGTGGTTGCCTGGAGAGGAAAAGCTATTGGGTGGCTTTTATTAAATTTCTTCTATTTTAGGAATAGAAAGATTAAAGGAAATAAATCATGACCTTCACAAAATCCTTCCTTATTATGTTGACATCCTATCATCCTATTACAAATTACAAACGAGGTGTTTGGGTGCAGAGCAGGCCTGGGCCCAGGTCTGTGGATGGTGGTGCTCTGCTGCATCCCACGGTACAGGTAGACAGCAGCTTGTGTCTGGGCTCCTGGCCTTTTCCCTCTTGTTTCTTGATGCCTTGACCCCAGAGTGTAGGGCAAAGAGACCTTCAGATACAAGAAATGTTTGGATGCAACTGTCTTGGAAATCTTTCCTCAAATGCACTGATGAAAGGAAAAAAATATATCTCATACTGCAGTGGCTGTGGTAACATGTCCTGGAGCTGCCATGTCAGCTGAAGAACAGAGATCATGCAGCTAGTGGGGGCCACATGCAATTGTAAGACTGGATTTCAACACACTCATCAGTGTTCCTCTGAACTAAAGAAAATGTGTAATTTTTTTCTATCTCATTGATAAATATTTCTAACACTTTCAATGTTAAGTAGAACTGACAAGTGATGAGTGGAGTATGCTCATCCATTAGTTTTAATATTTTTTGAAGATAAGTTTTATGTCTATGTGAACTGCTGCTAATATATTTATTTTAAGTTGTGAACTTCTGTCATAAAAAAATAATAAAAATTTTTATTTTCCAGGCTTCTGTTTATGATGAATTTACCATTATAGAAGACCCACTGGGAAACTGTAAGAGATATTTTATTTAGATTTTTGTGGAGGTATTACATATTCTTAAAATATTATGGTCCTCAATCATTTTCAGGCATAATAATTTTTTTAAAGCCAACAAGAAAAGAAAGGCAAAGATGATGAAGGAAAAATCAGCAATACTATGGCCCAAAAGCTCCAGCAGAAACCCCCTAGCTGGGCCTCAGATATGGTCACTGATATGAATGGGAGCTGGGGCTAGAAAGTCGCCCTCTTCTGAGACCTGGGGGCTGGACACTGTCACTTGTGTGTAGAGGGTCCCAGTGCAGCCTGGGGAAGTTGTTCCATGAAAGACAGTCAGTCTCATCGAAGCTCAGGATCTGAAAGGTTTATGGGTTTAAAAAAAAAATGAGAAAATGAATAGACAATATTTTGTCATTATTTTCAAATGGATATAAACTATAAAGAAGAGAATATTGCCTAAAAGCATTTAGGGGGAAAAGAGGAGATTTTATTTCATGGGAGAAACATTTTATTTGTTCCCAAATGGGTTTTTTTCCTGTGGGCCAGGCTAATATTGTGATTAAATTGTAATTTTTTTAAAAAACAGGCAAAACGGCCGAGCGCAGTGGCTCACACCTGTAATCCCAGCACTTTGGGAGGCCGAGGCGGGCGGATCACAAGGTCAGGAGATCGAGACCATCCTGACTAACACGGTGAAACCCCATCTCTACTAAAAATACAAAAATTAGCCGGGCATGGTGGCAGGCGCCTGTAGTCCCAGTTACTCGAGAGGTTGAAGCAGGAGAATGGCGTGAACCCGGGAGGTAGAGCTTGCAGTGAGCCAAGATCATGCCACTGCACTCCAGCCTGGGCGACAGAGCAAGACTCTCTCAAAAAAACAAAACAAAACAAAACAAATGGCAAAACAGTCATAATAGCAGATTCCTGTTTGGTTGTAACACACTTTTAAATAAGAGATACTTTCTTGGCATCTGTTACACGTCACAGCCCCTGGCAATGCTCTTTTTCCTGATGAAACTAGCCCTTTAAAACATTTGCATTAGGCCGGGCTCAGTGGTTCATGCCTGTAATCCCAGCACTTTGGGAGGCCGAGGCAGGCAGATCACAATGTCAAGAGATGGAGACCATCCTGGCCAACATGGTGAAACCCCATCTCTACTAAAAATACAAAAAACTAGCCGGGCAAGGTGGTGGGCACCTATAGTCCCAGCTACTCGGGAGGCTGAGGCAGGAGAAGGGCGTGAACCCGGGAGGCGGAGCTTGCAGTGAGCTGAGATCGCGCCACTGCACTCCAGCCTGGGCGACAGAGCAAGACTCCATCTCAAAAAAATAAAACAAAACAAAAAAACACTTGCATTAAACATTTTGTTAAACCATGATTTTTGGAGTTGAAATCACACAGAAGGAAGAAAAGAAGGAAGGGAGGGAGGATGGGAAGAAAGAAGGAAGGCAGGAAGGAAGGCAGGAAGGAAGGAAGGGAGGAAGAAAGGGAAGAAGGAAGGGAGGGCGGGAAGGAGGGAGGGAGGGAGGGAGGTCTCTGACTGTAAGCTTTAAAATTCTTCCTACAGGGTTTATTAAGGCTCACACTGTGAACAGCCAGTTTCCCTGGTAGTTTATCTTTTAATCTCTAAATAAACAAATGAGATTTAACTGAGCAATACTATTAACACTATCAGGCTCCAAGACGATAAGATTGTAGCCTCTAAGATCTCATGGCAATTTAGAGCTGATGGCCAGGAGGCAGCAAGGGGCTGGGCATGGCTATTCTTGGTCACAGCATCACTGACTGGGTCCTCGAAGATGCCAGCAGGAGCAGGCCCTGTGTCCTTGGGCAGTTTCTAGTCTGCCCAGCCCACATCACCAGCCAGGACCATGAGCACCATATATTGGGGAGATGACAGAGGGAGGTCGTGGGCCTTTCTGGAGTATAACATGGAGATGTGTTGGTCCCAGAACTAATGCCAGTGTCCTCAGGAGCTGTGGGGTCTGTGTGCATGGAGCCTGAAGCCACAGGGATGGTGACTCTGGAGGTGTGTGTAGGTCCCTGCACCATTTCCAGGCTGGCTGCATAGCACCTGTGCTCCAAGGACCTCCCTAAGATTGTCTTATCATTATCTGACAAACTCATGCCATGGCCGTTATTTTATTATTTGCCCATTCAACACACATTTACAGAGCACCTGCTAAGTAGTTAATAAAGTCCTTGCCCACGTGGAGCCTTCACTAGTGAATGCATGCGTTTTAGTTTTGGTTATTACCATCATGATTATTACTGACACTCCCTAACCTGAGAATGCTGGTGTAAATTCTTTTTTTTTTTTTTTTTTTTTTTTTAGATGGAGTCTCGCTGTGTCGCCCAGGCTGGAGTGCAGTGGCGCGATCTCGGCTCATTGCAAGCTCCGCCTCCCGGGCTCACGCCATTCTCCTGCCTCAGCCTCGCGAGCAGCTGGGACTACAGGCGCCCGCCACCTCGCCCGGCTAGTTTTTTGTATTTTTTAGTAGAGACGGGGTTTCACCGTGTTAGCCAGGATGGTCTCGATCTCCTGACCTTGTGATCCGCCCACCTTGGCCTCTGAAAGTGCTGGGATTACAGGTTTGAGCCACCGCGCCCGGCCTCTGGTGTAAATTCTACACCTGAGTGAGGCGCTTGTGTGTCACTCACTGTTAAGTCAAAAGGACCAGGAGCTCACGCTCCCCTCCTAGGCAGGGCCAAGCCTCCACAGACAGCGGCTGTTTCCTCCACACCCACGTTACTTCCATTTCCTGTCTGTAAACCAGAGAGAAGGTGCTGCTCAGGGAAGCCCACAGGTTTCCCTCTGGTTTGGTGGGTAGAGTCCTCCCGCAGGGCTGTGGTGAGAGAGAAGCTCGGGCTGCACATTCAGCTTCTGGGGTCCAGTGCAGTGTATCCTGGACACTTCAGGCCAGGGTGACCGCAGAGGATCATTTGCTACCGTCTTTCGTGAAGCTAGGGGAAATGAGTCACACGTCAGGCACAAACCCCAAATGTGAAGAGCCAGCGTAGAATTCATGAGGATTCAAAACACGAGGATCAGCCTTGGCCAATGCACCCGTGATAGACGTTCATTAATTCCTTCCCTTCGTGAGGCAGCCCTGGAGAAGCCAGACCCCTCACAGTGCTGAGTAAGCCAGCCAGAGAGGAGCACAGATGCACAGCATGAGAAGCAAGGTTGGGACTTCCCTATGCCGGCTTCAGTAAGAGCTGAGAACTGACGGGCAGCTCCCTGGCTGGGATGAGGCCTTTCTACCAGGCGGCTAGTCAGCAGGACCGCTCCTGCCCACTGCCCTTTCGTCCTGGGTAGGACCAGCAGAGCTGGCCCTGGGGAGAGAAGGCGGGATCTTTAAATAGAGCATGTTGGAAAACACTCCCTCCCGTGCTCTTACAGACATTACCCAAAGCTTCTCCTACTGGGGTGGTCCATGGGGTTGCAGCCGGCTGAACCTCTGATTCCCTAGCTCCTGAAGCTGCATTGCCCTCAAATACAGTGAAGTCAGAGCACAACAAAGCTCCGCACAGCGGAGAAGGCATTCTCTGTAGCCCGTTTTTTCCCCCACAGCAAGAAGCAGTCAGAGTTCCGGCCTAGCAGAGATCAAGGTTTTGCACTAAGAAATGTGTGAACAAACCCCAAGGCTTCCACCCCTCAGCAAGATCCAGGACTGGGATCGATGGGCCCCAAAAGACCTGAAGTCAGCAACCCTGCTAACAGCTGCTCCAGACCCAGGGCGGCAGGGACCCCTCTCAAAGCAATGTGCCTCTGCTTCGCTGGCTGGGTGCAGAGGGTATAAATCAGCACAATTTTTCACAAGCAGTTTCAAGTGCCTGTCAAGCGCCATCGCGCTTCTCAAAGGCATGAGAACGATACAATGGACTCTGGGGACTCGAGGGGAAGAGTAGGACGGGGTCGAGGGATAAAAGACTACAAATAGGGTGCAGTGTATACTGCTCAGGTGATATGTACAGCAAAATCTCACAAATCACCACTAAATAACTTACTCATGTGACCAGATACCACCAGTATCCCAATAACTTATGGAAAAATTTTAAAATAATAATAATTTAATTTTTTTTGAGACAGAGTCTCACTCTATCACCCAGGCTGGAGTGCAGCCGCACAATCTCGGCTCACTGCAAACTCCGTTTCCCGGGTTCATGTCATCCTCCTGCCTCAGCCTCCTGAGTAGCTGGAACTACAGGCGCCTGCCACCATGCCTGGATAATTTTTTTGTATTTTTAGTAGAGACGGGGTTTCATCCTGTTAGCCAGGATGGTCTCGATCTCCTGACCTTGTGATCCTCCTGCCTCGGCCTCCCAAAGTGCTGGGATTACAGGCGTGAGCCACCACACCTGGCCAAAATTTTTTTTTTAATTCTTTTTTATTATACTTTAAGTTCTGGGATACATGTACAGAACATGCAGGTTTGTTACATAGGTATACACATGCCATGGTGGTTTGCTGCACCCATCAACCCGTCATCTACATTAGGTATTTCTCCTAATGCTATCCCTCCCCCAGCCCCCAGCCCCCACCCCCTGACAGGCCCTACTGTGTGATGTTCCCCTCCCTGTGTCCATGTGTTCTCATTGTTCAACTCCCACTATGAGTGAGAACATGAGGTGTTTGGTTTTCTGTTCTTGTGATAGTTTGCTGAGAATGATGGTTTCCAGCTTCATCCATGTTCCTGCAAAGGACATGAACTCATCTTTTTTTATGGCTGCATAGTATTCCATAATTTTTTTTAAAGGGCCATCTTGCTTCTGTGCCCCTCAGCCCAATGACCCCACTGGAGGGATGGTGAGGATGGTGGAGTGTGCTGCTGAGTGTGTGGTGACCATCCTTCCCCAGCTCTTACCATGAGTCATGACTTACATACACCCAGCCACTAGCTTCCTTCTCACTCAGGACCTTGTGTGTAGAGGTTTATTTAATTGAAATTATGGCTTTTTGCATTGCTTAGTTTAGCCCAAATTAAGTGTTACTGGGCAGTGGGTCTCATCAGGGGATGCCCTTTAGAAACATCAGGGAAGCTTTTAAAATCTTTCTTTTCCTGGACCCCATTCTCCTAAAGATGATCAATTTGTCTGGGGATGGGAACCAGGAATGTGAATTTTAAAAGCTCCCCAAGTATTCTGTGTAGCCAGGACTGAGTCCTTCTTTCATCTACCGTCAAGCAGCTGTGTTAAGGGCATTGGGGTCAGATCTAAGGAATGAGGCTCTGTGAGGTAAGCATCAATTTTCTCAACTATGAAGAGGAAAGAAATGGAAATGGTGGCACGCAGATCCTAGGGTCATTGTGAGGGTGACATTAAATAATGCCTGCGCATTGCTAAGCTCAGTACCCATCTTATAGGAAGTGTTCAGTAAAGGCTTGACAAATAATTACAATTTCTACTTAGGAACATGAGTCATTTCTTCAGGGATAAGTTTAATAAGGATATTTCTATTCATAGAAATATTATCAGGACTAACTTAAGGTAAGGTTGTTTGACCTTCCCAGGGGCAGACGGGTCCTGAATGTGAACTGTTCTTTCTCAGAGCTGCCCACTGTGGATGGCCAAGTGATTGCAGTTGCTCTGTCTTTAAAATATGGTTGTTCTCTGTCAAGGCTACACACTGGAATCACCTTGGGTGTCTTTAAAAAAAAAATGGTAAAGTGGGGACTGCCCACACAGTGGAGTCAGGAGCTCATCAAATCCTCTCCCCAAAAAACAATAATGAAATTTGACAAAATTGTCAAAAAAGTATCATTTGAGGATCCTGAAAATCAGTCAACAACATCGATCAAATTGAGAAGCATTTATTCAAGAAAAACTACTAAATTGAAGGAGAGAACAGTGGGAGTCTGTGATCTTCAGCTCTACCCGCGCAGAGCGTTTGGTGGAAACCAGCAACTTTGCTGCCAGAGGTCACTCCTTTGATTTCAAGTGGAGCTCAGAAAATTCAAAACAGAAGAATGCCAGACTAGGAAGAAATTAACAGTGAGATCCAGGAACGCGCCAGCCACAGGGGACTTCGGCGAGCTCAGTCTATGATGGTCTGGAGGCATGTACATAGCTGGGTCCCTGAGCAGGAAACCAGAAAGGATACTAGCTGTGCACTTATCCATGGCTCACGCTGAGGCCATGTGGATACCCAAAAGAGACATGAGGAATGTGGCAAAAATCAAAATCCAGAGAACATTTGTGGACTGCTTAAATTTTGAATGCATTCTTCAACCACACAACGATCCATCAACAAACAGTGGAAGACTTACTGGCTCAAGATGTTTGAGCACAAACCATGACCTATCATTGGTTGCCCGCTAAGCTAAGCAAACAGAAGGGCAACCCCTAGAAAGCCAGGCTTAAAAATAAAAGCAAGAATGAAAATTAAAAACTGAGCCTAGGCATTAGCAGTCACACACCATAAAAAAGAAAGATGCCAGAGATTAGCCCAAGCTAGTTACTAAACAAACAAGAGCACAGTGTCAGCCAGCTGGGGTGTGGTGGCTCACACCTGTAATTCCAGCACTTTGGGAGGCTGAGCGGGGAGGATTGCTTGAGGCTAGGAGTCAGAGACCAGGCTGGGCAATGTATCGAGACCTCATCTCTACAAAAAAAATTAGTATAAAAAAATTAGCCTGCCGTGGTGGTATGCCCCTGTAGTCCTAGCTACTTGGGAGGCTGAGGTGAAAGAATCACTTGAGCCAAGTAGGTTAAGGCTGCAGTGAGCTCTGATTGTGCCACTGCACACCAGTCTGGGCAACAGAGTGAGACCCTGTCTCTAAAAATAAATATTATTTATTTGTCACCCAGGCTGGAGCATAGTGGCATGGTATCGGCTCACTGCAACTTCTGCCTCCTGAGTTTAAGTGATTCTCCTGCCTCAGCCTCCCGAGGCAGGAGATTACAGGCTTGGATTACAGGTACTGGCCACCACGCCCAGCTAATTTTTGTATTTTTAGTAGAGACAGGGTTTCACCATATTGACCAGGCTGGTCTTGAACTCCCCACCTCAAGTGATCCGCCTCCCCTTGGCCTCTCAAAGTGCTGGGATTACAGGTGTGAGCCACCGCACCTGGTCTAAAAATAAATAAATTTTAACTAAAGAACACAATTTCATAACTCCCCATGTTAATGTTGGGGACAGAGACTCTGCATCCCCAGGACCCAGCACAGTGCTCAGCACAGTGCAGGTCTACAGAGAAAACGTTTGTTTAATAAAAATGAAATCCTAAATACTTCATCCCCGAAGTCCACTCCACCAGGCAGCAGTTCCAGTTAAGACTGGACCACCTCCCCTCTTCTCCAAGACCAGACCTGAGATCGCCTTTTCTTCAGCACCTCTCCCTCCCACAAACACTCTTCTTTCAAATCCAGATAATTTATGGTTTTCATTTCCCTGCTTCTATTCAATTTTCCCTTAGAGTATGTCACCTCTGATTAATAATCCCTATTTGTCATCATTATTACCCATCTTACAAGATCCATTTCTCAACCATCACTTCTCATCCTCTTCATCTTGTCCTGCTTGAGAACACTTTCCTGATTTAAAAGCCATTTATTTACAAGATTTCATTTACAATTTTCTTCAGGTAGGTCAATGGATATGCACACTCTGAGGATCTACATGTTCAGGAGTGTACATCTTTTGCCTTGACAGGCATAGGATTTCTGGATCCTGGTTCATTTCCCTCAGTGAGCTAAAAAGTCTAGCCTGATTTCTTTTCTAAGTAACCTGTTCTTTCTCTTCAGAATCTTAGCCATTTTTTTCCTTCGTCCTTATGATTCAGAAATTTCACCAGGATATTTCCAGGGGAGTTTCTTCGGTTTTGTTTTTCATTAATTCTGCCCTGGGGATCAGTGGTTTTATTCAATCTAAATCAAAATTTTCTTAGGTTAGAAGAAGTTGCTCCTGGCCGGGCATGGTGGCTCACGCCTGTAATCCCAGCATTTTGGGAGGCCAAGGCGAGCGGATCACGAGATCAGGAGATTGAGACCATCCTGGCCAACACGGTGAAACCCCGTCTCTACTGAAAATACAAAAAAATTAGCCGGGCGTGGTGGCGGCGCCCGTGGTCCCAGCTACTCGGGAGGCTGAGGCAGGAGAATGGCGGGAACCCGGGGGGCGGAGCTTGCAGTGAGCTGAGATCTGGCCACTGCACTTCCACCTGGGCGACAGAGCGAGACTCCGTCTCAAGAAAAATAAAGAAAAAAGAAAAAGAAAATGTTGCTCCTAATATATGCTGAACAATCACTTTTCTTCCATCTGTTCCTTCTTCACCATTTTTTTTTTTTTTTTTTTGAGACGGAGTTTTGCTCTGTCGCCCAGGCTGGAGTGCGGTGGCCGGATCTCGGCTCACTGCAGGCTCCGCCTCCTGGGTTCCGGCCATTCTCCTGCCTCAGCCTCCCGAGTAGCTGGGACCACAGGCGCCGCCACCTCGCCCAGCTAATTTTTTGTATTTTTTAGTAGAGACGGGGTTTCACTGGGTTAGCCAGGATGGTCTCGATTTCCTGACCTCATGATCCGCCCGTCTCGGCCTCCCAAAGTGCTGGGATTACAGGCTTGAGCCACCGCGCCCGGCTTCTTTACCTTCTGACTCTCCCACTATTCACATGGTATCACAGGATCTAAATTTTCGCTCACGCTTTCCTTCCTATCATGACTCGGTTTCATCCTCCAGAACAGCTCTTTGGACCTCCTCAGTTACCACGCTCCTTTTTTCGATTGTATACTAATTTCTTTACGATTCCAGAAATCATGCTTTGTAAATGCCAGATTTTTTCTGCAGTTTGGTCTCCTCGAGCGCTCTTGTTACTCTTTTGCACAGAGTCTCCTCAGACTCTGGTAGCTGGCCACGTGTCCCGTGGACAGGCGGCTTCGTTATGTCTGTGTCAGAATTGACTAGCAGTAGCCGTAGTTAGTAAGGAATGGTTGGGATTTGCATTTAAAAGGAATTTTCACAACAAGCACGCAGCTCTTACCTAGCTTGGAAGCTGGGGGCGATAGCAGCAGCGGGCTGAAGTTGGGACAACCTTTGGCAGGGTCGCTGAATGGGCTTGCTCGGCTTGATCTTCCTCCCACAAGCTGCTGAGTCCATTTGAATAGGCTGTTACTTCATTTGGTGGACGTTAGTTCTCCACCTCTACAAACACCAGGCTATTTGTGCCCCAGAATGTAGCAGACCAACACTGCCTTCTAGTGGCTTCATGGCCCCGGGAACCACGCATTCGTCCAACCCTGACAACCTTCCTTACCCAGTGTCACTGACATCCAGCCAGTCCTTGGGCTGATGGGGTCCAGACATCCGGGAATATCTCATTTGCCCCTATTTTTTCTTACATGCCTTCAGGGATATGAAATATAACTGAAAATTGTACACTATCATCTCTCTAAAAATCTTTTATTAACTCATATGTTCACAGCCTAATGTGGTAGCATTTTCATTCATTTCTTTCTAAGGTCAAAGCTATGAACTTTTTTCCCTCTTTCTCTTTATTGTTTTTCCAATCACAAAAGCAATATATGCGTAACAAAAGAAAAAGCAATACACTTTTTTACAAAGAAAAGATTAAAATTCTCCTATTTGCCCATACCTATGAGATAATCATCATTAACAAACTTGGAATAGAAACATTAACTTTCAATTTTTATACACATATACACATTTCATATATACATAAATAACATATATATATCATTCATATTGATGTGCATATAAATATGTTCATTTCACCAAGGCAAGTTCATACAGCTCATATACACATGAATATTCCACGACTTGTTTTCTTTTATTTTTAGTTGAGAAGTAATAATTGTACATATTTATGGGATGTAGAGTGATATTACACATGTATATAATGTGTAATGATCAAATCAGGGCAATTAGCATATCTATCACCTTCAATATTTATCACTTCTTTATGTTGTGAACATTCAAAATCCCCCCCAAAATAAGATATTTTATTTGGTAATCTCTAAGCCTCTTCCGGTCCTAATGTAATAATTCTATCATGTTGTTGCCCTAAAGTCTGTGTAAGGGTGATGGAATAAGTAAGGTAATAGGAATAATAAGCCGAATGGTTCTTACTCACAGAAGGGGCTGATCCTGTGTCTTTCCAGCCCTAGAGCTGGGCCAAACCACTGGGAGCGTCTCAGCGCCAAATAGAACCCTCAAATTAATACTATGAAATCTGTTTTCTATCACCCTCTTCCTAGGTCTCATCTGTTAGGGAAAGGAGAAAGTCACTGCCAGTGAGACTCAGAGGCAGCTGGGAGTTGTGGAGCTACAAGCATTAGGCTTTGAAATGTTTTATGGCCTTCAACATACCCCTTAGCGGCCAGGCGCGGTGGCTCAAGCCTGTAATCCCAGCACTTTGGCAGGCGGATCACGAGGTCAGGAGATGGAGACCATCCTGGCTAACGCGGTGAAACCTCCTCTGTACTGAAAATACAGAAAAATTAGCCGGGCCTGGTGGCGGGTGCCTGCAGTCCCAGCTACTCGGGAGGCTGAGGCAGGAGAATGTCATGAACCTGAGAGATGGAGGTTGCAGCGAGCCGAGATCGCGCCACTGCACTCCAGCCTGGGCAAGAGAGCGAGACTCCGTCTCAAAAAATAAAAATAAATAAAAAATAAATACCCCTTAGCTACAGGCCCACTTGACATGTCTGATCCTTCTATATCAACACATTGTAAGTCTGCATAATTCCTTTCACCAGTGTCCTCTCGTTAGACATTGATTGGTTTCCAATTCTTTGCTATGATGAACAATGCTGTTCTGACCACACTTAGACCTATATCCATATCCACTTATTGATCAGTTCTGTAGGATTAATTGCTGGAGATAACACTCCAATGTTAACTTGCTATGTAAAATAATTAAAATAAATAATTTTTATAATTAATAATTAAATAATTATAATTAAATAAATATTAAATTAAAATTAAATAAATTAAAATATAAAATTAAATAAAAATAAAATAAAATATTAAAATTAATAAATTATATTAATTTATTAATATATAATAATTATATAATTATATAATATATATTATATATTAATTATATTATATATAAATTATGTAATAATTAAAATTAAATTATAAATAATTATAATTAAATAATTATTTATTTTAATTATTTTTATTTTTTAATTGCTATGTAAAATAATTAAAATAATTAATTGCTGGAGATGTGACTCCAGTGTTAACTTGCTATGTAAAATAATTAAAATAAATAATTTTAATTATTATGTAAAAAAATTTAATTACTATGTAAAATAATTAAAATAATCAATTGCCGGAGATAAGACTCCAGTGTTAACTTGCTATGTAAAATATTGGTACATATTGCAAGTTACCCTCTGAAAAATAGTTTCTTTAATTACAAAAGAGTGAAAGAATAACGGGCTATGGCCTTTCTGGAGGGCCGTCTGATGTCATTGCCCAGAATGTGAGGGGCCACGCGCATTGAGGCAGCAATTCCACTTTGGGGAGTTGGTCCTACAGAAATAATTGCACCAGAAACTGTTTAGTGAGGAACTACTGACACTAAGCTTCGGGGCCACTCACTTGTATGAACCTGTTAAAAGAGAAAACTTTAGACAAATTAAATTTAATATAGTTTAATTTGAGCAAAGACTGATTCACAGATCGCGCAGCTCCCCCACCACTCCCTACATGCCCCTCTGAACCAGAATAGGTTGAGAGCAGCTGTGGTGCTGTGTGTGGTCAAAGAGGATTTATGGACAGAAACAGGAAGTGAAGTACAGAAACAGCTGGATGGGTTACAGCTTGGTGTTTGCCTTATTTGAACATGGTTTGAACAGTTGGCCGCCTGTGATTTGCCGAAACACAGCGATTAGTACAAGAGTAGTTCACAGTCTGTTCACACATCCAGTTAGTAAACAGTTCACTGTATATGAAGAAATATTTAGGTCCAATCTGAAATAAGTAAGGAGACAGCTTAAGGCTAAACTTATTTTAACAGATCACAGTCACTTTATATTTTTAATTACCAAAAGAATGATGCTCCCATATATGCCACAACATGAATGAACCTTGAAAATATTCTGCTAAGCAAAATAAGCCAGAAACTAAAGGTCACATATTTTATGATTCCATGTATATGAAATATCCAGAACAGGTAAATCCATAGACAGAAGGCAGATTAGTAATTGCTGGGGACTGGGGGGAGAAGGGAATGGGGGCTGACTGTTTAATGGGTGCAGGGCTTCCTTTGGGGATGATGGAATTGTTGGGGAATCATATAGTGATGACAGTTACACAACATTGTGAATATACCAAACACCACTGAATTGTACACGTTAAAATGGATAAAGTGGTGAATTTTATGTTATGTGTATCTTGTAACAGTAAAATTAATTGGTTAATTAATTTTTTTTTTTGAGATGGAGTCTCATTCTGTCTCCAAGCTGGAATGCAATGGCTCGATCTCTGCTCACTGCAACCTCCGTCTCCTGGGTTCAAGCGATTCTCCTGCCTCAGCCTCCTGAGTAGCTGGGACTACAGGCATGTGCCACCACATCCAGCTAATTTTTATATTTTTTGTAAAGACAGGGTTTCACCATGTTGGGCAGGATGGTCTTGATCTCTTGACCTTGTGATCCACCCACCTCGGCCTCCCAAAGTGCTGGGATTACAGGCGTGAGCCACCGCACCTGGGCAATTGATTCATATTTCAAAAAGGGCAGTGGGCCAGATTTGGCCTGAGGGCCATAGTTGCTGCTCCCAGGTCTGCAGCCACACTGCTGATCTGTGTGACAGCAGGTTCCTTAGCCTTGCTGTGCCTCAGAAGGTTGTGTGAGGATGAGAAGAGTTAATACTTACAAAGGGCTTAAAGTAGTGTTTGGAACATAGGACATATGCAAGAGTAGCTTGGTGTTATCATTACTGTTGTTGTTAATAGTACACCTCTTAGAGTCATGGAGCCCTTTGAGGATTTAAGGAAAATTATGAACCTTCTAAGAAAAACCAATGCACCTGTGCACACGTGAGAACGTTCCACAAGGTTACAAGCCCAGGCAGAGCCAAGGGCCTAACTAGAACCCCTAGACATCTGTGTCACCCAGCTGACACCATCAGCAGGGTTTAGTGACTGAGAGAGAAAAGAGGCCCCAGGTGTCTCCACCTGGGAAGGCACAGCCATCAGGAGGAGGCCAGAGGAAACAGAAATGAAGGTTGGGAGGGTGCCTGAGAAGAGGACAGGAGGGTCTCAGAGTCAGAGTCAGACTCTGCCCAGGTGGCGGTTTATCTAGACACAGCTATGGCCAGCTTCCCCTGACCATTCACAGTGGCCGGTTGCATCCAGGACACAGCCGATTGGGGGGCAGGGCTGGCACACTTTGCCTTAGACAGAGCTAGCATGACAGTGAGGTGCCAGCCAGGAGGGCCTAACCAGCTGTTATCCAGACCGAATCAACTCTAATGTCTTATTTTCCATATTCTGTATACACTGGCATTTGGAGCCCTGATCCTGGAGAACCTGCCCCTCCAGGGCAAGCTAATTCCTGGAGATAGCACATGACTCACTGCAGGCACTCCTATGATATGCAAATCAACCAGCCCAGAGCCCGTACCCCACTAACTCCTTCCCCAGACTCTCCACACCAAGCCAGTATTTCCCTTAAACCACCCAGGACCAGGAACCAGGCAAAAGAGATCACCCAGTGGCCCAGAGCACACCAAAGTTATTCAAATTTGTCAATCCTAGGGTCGCCATACCCATCCCTTCCTGCAAAAACCCCAAAAAAGGCTCTGGGCCACACCCTCCCCTCTCGCCTCTCTCTGCTTCCTGACTAACCCTGGTGCTTGCCGCATGGCCCTGCATGACACAAAGGCCGTACCTCTTCTTCCTAGGGATGTGTAAATATGAACTTCTTCCCTCATGATAGTCATTTCCACACCTACATGTCTTACTACACTTGATTAAAACAAATCCCAGGTACAGATTTTAATACACATACCCCACAGCTATACTGGAACTGGTCATCACACACACAAAGGAACTGGACCTCAGACTAGCTCCATGATGATGGGAATAAAGGGCTGGATCCCTTTATTATGCTATCCACATATCACACGTGTCCAGGCCACTGGTATTATATCTTGCAATGCAAGATGTGAAAACAGGAAGTTTGGAATGAAACATCCAGCAAGAGACCTCCAACTCTCTACTTACTGGTTCCTGTTTCCTCCCTCCCTGCACAGGCCTGCAGCTGTATCATTATCACCCCCTTCTCACCCTCCCAGACTCTCTGCTCCCAGAAGGAATCTTCCTGGGGCTCATCTGTGAATGTAGATTGGAGCTGGAAATTCCCAGGGCTATGTACTCAGGAGAAGGGTTAGGTTTCTAGTATACAGTGGTGCCTATCACCGGGGAGGCTTTCCTTGGCCTGTTTGGCAGATAACATTTTTAAGTAAATATAGACCTGATTGTCTTCTACAGGATATTTTGTCTGTCCGTGCTGTTTCTTTTTTCCTCTCCTTTGCATATAATCTCTTGGGTCCCAGAGCCCAGTTGGTGTGTACACCACCACTAAGTGTGAAGATGTTCAGTAATCCCTGGGGCTCCCCTTCTTTTGTGGGGCCAACCTCAGGAAAGAAAAAAAATAAAATTCAAAAAGTGAAGTGGCATAAATTCCCTGTTTCAAAATAAGGAGAAAGAAGAAAGGCTCGGGGTAGTAATAACTGTGTTGACGATAATGGTAGTAATAGGTTCCATTGAGTAAGTGTGCTTTTGTCCTAAAAGCTATGCGGGGGACATCCCTGCTTAAATTCTTGAAACCAGCTCCCCCGTGGGATCTGAGAGGCTTCTCTTACCTGGGTTCCCCGCTCTGCTCCTGCACCCATTGGGAGCCTGGGCCACGGGCAGCTCTTGCAGCCTCTGCTCCTCCTTCCAGAAGTAGGGTCCTGCAGGGGCTCCGACCCGAGCACATGTTCTATTGTCTCTTCTTTCAGGTAAACTCCTTTTATTGGTCGGGGAATGAATAGTGGAGGTGCTTGGGGCTTGGGCAGAGACGTGTGCTGAACATCTCACTTTAGGAAGAGCTTGAGTCGGACAGCCTGGGTTCAAATCCTAATTCTGCCACTTCCTAGCTATGTGGTCTCTGTCTTCCCAATCAAATCAAAGATAAAGTCAAGATCAAAATGTGGACAACCCTATACTTATAGATTAAAAACTTAGTTGAACTAGGAAGAGCATAAATGCTCATTCTTTAAAGTGGAATAAATGGTTGATTGCGTAAGATTCTGTATTAGTAGATTAAGTGTTTACAGAATTGCTATAAGCCAAGTGGAGTAACACCACAGAAGAAATAGTTTGATAACCTTTCTCTTGGAGTCCTGCTAATGGCTTCAATAAACAATGAGACATCACTTGTAGCAAAAATAACTTTCACAGGAGAGAAAGAAAAGGAGGAAAGAGGGAGGAAGGGAGGGAGATAAATAAGGAGGAAGGAAGGAAGGAACGAAGGAAGGAAGGAAGGAAGGAAGGAAGGAAGGAAGGAAGGAAGGAAAACTAACATCTAGTGGTCTGTTAGGTGCTAATTATTCAAGTTTAAGTATATTTTCTTCAGTGGAAATATACAAATATGTATATAACTTCACTTTTGTGATTTCAATATACTCCTTAGAAATGTTTTTATTGAGTTTTCTCTCTTTAAATTGTTGCTTTTATATAGGTGGGACCCTGCATGATAGTTTCAGAGTTAACTCCTCTCTTTCCTTACCCAAAAAAATTTCATCTATAAAATTTGGTTCTGCTATTAAATAAAGCATCCAGCTTAATGTAAATGGGCCTATTAAAATACTTTTACAGACTCAACATTAAATATCACTTCAGCAGGATAAAATCTGAGTATCAATATTAGATGAGGTTGTCATGTATAATGTAAGTTATAAATTTATACTCCACTGAACCAAGTAATGGGTATGCAATTAGTAGCATAGTCAAAGGATTTGATAAAAACCAAAGCTATTTCTGTTATCAGATGAGTGAGGATTCTAAATGTTTTTCCTAAGGACAAAATGTGCTTCTCCACCATGGGATAAGAGCCACTCTAAAATGAGAAGTCGATCTCACTTGGATGCATTTTATTGGAAAACACTCACCAGGGTCAATTCCTGCTCCAACTGGTAGAGAACTCAGCAGACCGTGATATGTCATCACCAGATTCCATTCAAGGATTAATGGCTCCAAAGAACCAGATGCCTCTCTAAGTCTTCCTGTAATGTTACACCCAAGTGTGACTCGTCCCACCATTCCAGTCCCCTTTACACACCAAGGTGCAGAGACTGGCTTTTCACAAATCACAGGGGAATAGGGCACATGGATAATCCAGCCCACGCTCTAAATCATCTCTCTTGGTTTGGGCCAAGTCATAGTTCTCGTGGGACCTGCCAAAACAGAAGCTCGCCTTCTCTGGGACGGGTGGGGTAGTAAGAGATGGGATTTGTTTAGAGCCATCTCTCACCACGAGGGAAGGCTACAATGTCCCTGGAAAGATATTGTCTGGTTCTGGTACTAATTTGGCTCAAATGACCTTGAAAGGTTAAGGGATTTCTGTAACTCCTCCACTACATATATAAGGGCTGCAACAATGCGATTTCAGGACAGCATCTGTGACCTTCTCAAGCCGGAGCTGAGGAATCGAGAGCGGGCCCGGGAGTCTTGCCCTCCTTTGCCCCCTAGCCGGATATCAGTCCACCGGCAAATTCATCTTTAAGGTACAGTACATTGAGCTTGTGTTGTCAAGTGTGGGAACATCTTGCAACTTGGGCTGAAAATTGAAGCAGATATCACCCCTTATATGTGTGTGCTTTATTGACCACTTGAATTCATTTTCTCCTCACCTTGAACACCTACGCTGTACCAGTTGGGAATAACAGGTGGGCCAGTAGATTTTTTTCCATCTCTGATGTTTTTCCATCTTTTCCTAAATGTCAATGATGCAGAAATTTCATGTTAAAGACTGTGGGGAAAGCCAGAAATTAGTGTCAATCTCACAGAGCAGGGCTCTTTTGAGATTAACCAAAATAAAGGTATGTCTCATGTTGGTTGATGGATAATTTAGTCCCAAGGAAATGTTCATTGTAGGTGCTGGATCATGGAAACTTCTCAGAAAGCTGACGGTGGGGGGATTAATCATTAATCTGGGATTTTTACTTGACTAACGTGAGACTTGGGAAATGCAACTGTAGAATTCCCTTTTGTCTGAGTTGATACAGTTGACTCTTCCCTAGCCCCTCATCAGATGGACTCAAGTGCATGAGCCTCACACAAAGTCAAGCTATGTTTTGTGTTATTTGATTACATTGATATTTAATTTAATGTTATTTGATTACATTGATATTTAATTTAAATTTTATTATAAAAGTGAGTTCCAGCACTCTTTAAGTATAAGTTAATTAGAAAAGTACATTTAAGAACTGCCACTGGAATTGTGACTTTTCCAAATTGGTAACATTTTACTGAAAATAGAACTAATCCTCTCAATAGATGTACACTGTAGAGAAAACTACTTTTGCTGGGGTGGGGGATGCAGAAAAACAGAATTGCTTGTTTATCAAAGAACAGTCTCCTTTTGCTAAAGCCTATCTAATTATTGATATTTGCCCTTCACATGTGTGCAAAGCAACTAGGTATCCTCATTTGAAGGTGAAAAAACTGAAACACAAAGCCCCTGTAATTTTGAAGACACAGATTATTCCCTTGAACTAGAGGCTGATGATTTTTTCCTATTACAGCCAGGTGGACCTCAATGAACCTGTAGATCTAACACCTCAACTCACAGATGAGGAGACTTACGTATCTTTTCCAAACTCTTAAAAAAAAAAAAAGCTTTTCAAAAAAAGTGAATGAAATTCATAAAATAAAAAGTATCAAACGTGTATTTTAGAAATAACTGTATGTTAGTATTAATATGGTAACTCTAAGCCAAATAGCATTCAAAGCAAATAGGAGAAACAGAAATTTTAATTGACCATTTAAAATGTCTATCTACAGTTAGGACTTTGAACATTTTTTTTTTTTTTACTTATCTCAAACTATGTATCTGTCCTGTTAGCATAAGAATGCAATGAAACTGATTAAAGCTTATGTTTATTTATGTAAATAATAATTATTTCTTTTTATTTTTGATGCAAAATTGAACCGAGAAATGTATTGATTACTTCTCTATGGGCCCTGCCATGACTCATCCATTCATTAATACAGCATGTATTTTTTGAGTTAGAAAAGCCAATTGCTTTCCAGGGTCTGTCTTAAGGTGGTCCGTTCAGATATGTTCTCCTGAGTCCAAGACCTGAAACTGTGCTTGTCTTTTCACTAAGAAATGAATACATTGACAGCCCATACTTTCGAGATTCTGCTAAGTCCACAAACATTGCAACACTCCTGTGACAGCAGAGGGCAATATGGAATTACGCTGTGAACATTTCAAGGTACATGGGCTTTGACCTGCAATTATACTTCTAGGAGTTTATGCTACAGATATACTTACAGATGTGAACAAAACATGATTTACTCTGGAATTTTTTGTAATAGAGCCAAGCAGGAATTAATTTAAATGTCCACCCATACTAGAATGGTTAATTATGGCATATCCATAAACAGATTACTACACAGTCATGAAAAACAATGTATGCTGGTAAGGAAATATTTTCTTAGTTGAAAAAAGCAAAATGCAAAACAGTGTATATTGTATGGCCCTGCTTGCAAAAACGACAATATTTTGTACACACACATATGCTTCCAATAAGATGGAAATATAAATATGACATCATTAACAGTGGGTGTCTTTGGGAAGTGTTGCTGACAGCAGTAAAGGAAGACAGGAAACACTTTTTTGTTTCATATCCTTCAGTGCTTTTTGAAATATTTTACCATGTGCCCAAAACGAAAGTCACATTTTTAAAAACAGTCTTAAAGGATCATCTTTGCTAACAGTGTAAAACTTTGTAACTCTTGGCCGGGCGCCGTGGCTCACGCCTGTAATCCCAGCACTTTGGGAGGCCGAGGCAGGTGGATCAGGAGGTCAGGAGAAGGAGACCATCCTGGCTAAAACGGTGAAATCCCGTCTCTACTAAAAACACAAAAAAATTAGCAGGGCAAGGTGGCGGGCGCCTGTACTCCCAGCTACTCGGGAGGCTGAGGCAGGAGAATGGCGTAAACCCGGGAGGCGGAGCTTGCAGTGAGCCGAGATGTCGCCACTGCACTCCAGCCTGGGCGACCCAGTGAGACTCCATCTCAAAAAAAAAAAAAAATTTTCAGGATCAGACCACTACACTCAGAGTCTCGCTCTGTCGCCCAGGCTGCAGTGGTGTGATCTCGGCTCACTGCAAGCTCCGCCTCCGTGGTTCACGCCACTCTCCTGCCTCAGCCTCCCCAGTAGCTGGGCCTACAGGTGCCCGCCTAATTTTTTGTATTTTTAGTAGAGACGGGGTTTCACCGTGTTAGCCAGGATGGTCTCTATCTCTTGACCTCGCCCGCCTTGGCCTCCCAAAGTGCTGGGATTACAGGTGTGAGCCACCGCGTCCGGCCACAACTTTGTAACTCTTTGACCAAATTATGCTGGGATTTTCTTTGAATAAATGATGGCATGCAGTAATTTACATGTGCATCCCAAATATGTGGAGCATCCCAAGGAAAGGGAAGCAAAGGGAGAAGCAGCCTAAGAGAGGGAAGCCGAAGCTGCTAGGAGCCCCTGCTCTTTGCCTGCCGGAGCGCTTCCCTCCACACCTCCCCGAGCGTGCTGAGTGTGCTGTTCTTCCAGACGCCTCACTGTGTCCTCCGGGGGCTGTGCCGTTTGGACCTGGCTGCCTCTCTAGGTCGCCTCAAATTTCTGAGGAGTTACACTTGATTGATGGAAAGCACACAGTGTGGGACAGGAATGTGGGACATCCACCCCACATTCTGTTCTCAACAGGGTGACAGAGATCACTAATGAGCCTTCGTTCCAGGTAGTCCATTTCTAAAAGTAAACAATGTTTCTGAAAACGCAGCTATTTTGGGAAGTCAGACCCTGGGGAGGGCCCACGCTTAAGAAATACACATAAATAGCCCGTTTCCTGCTCAGGAAAAAAGTAACGTTGATTAGAGAAAGCCAGATAGCCACTGGGCTGGCAGTTTGGTGAAGCACAGGGAGAAACAATGTTAGCCAATTTTTGTATTTTAGCCACCTTGCCTTTTTAAAAGCTTTGAATAGGAGCACGATATAAGATTTTCTGGAGAAGTAATTGCTTTTAGCTCTAAATTCTTTGGAGAATTTTGACTGGCAAGTGGCATGAGGGGATGATGGGTTCTTTGTCCACTGGGCACACTGTGTGAAGAGGACCATTTTTTGAAATTTTATTTTATGTATTTAATTAATTTATTTATTTTTAAGATGGAGTCTCACTCTGCCACCCCAGCTACAGTGCTGTGTAGCAAGCTCTGCCTCCTGCATTCAAGCGATTCTCCTGCTTCAGCCTCCCGAGTAGCTGGGATTACAGGCATGGGCCACCATGCCTGGCTAATTTTTGTATTTTTAGTAGAGATGGGGTTTCACCACATTGGCCAGGCTGGTCTCAAACTCGTGATCTCAGGTGATCTGCCTGCCTCAGCCTCTCAAAGTGTTGAGATTACTGGCTTGAGCCACCGCACCAGGCCAAGGGCCCCATATTAAGTAAGGTCCTTGCCCCACAGTAGTTAAGGGTCTAGTTGAAGGGACAAGATTATGGGGTCAAAGCCCCAGAGAACAGAGACTTGCCTTGGCTCCTGGTCCCAACCCAAACAGGCATGGAGGCAAACCCAGGGGCATCTCTGAGCATGGCAGTTTGAGCTTAAGGACCTCCCAGTTCCCTTCTAGTCACAATTAGGTGACTGGATATCACATTGAACAGCCTGGTTGTGACCAATAAACCTGCAGTGTTTAGCAGTAACCGGGGAGGGGTGCTGCTTTCTCTCGTTGCTTTCACTTTGTTTTATTTCAACTCTAAGTGCGCCCATCGTATGTTTCACCAGGATCTAAGGCATAGTTAGCTACGTGGTCCATGGGGAACTCAGAAGTTTTCTCTATTAATCCATGTGGGGCTCAAAAACTAGTGACCCAAAGGCCAAGTCCAGCTAACAGACGTATTCTGATGCTCTGCACAGTGCTTTGAAATGTCTGTAAATTATCATCAACATTGAAAAATAAAGAAATTACATAATGTTTTAAAAATCAGATTTCCGGCTTCTTTTGAAAAACTTGAATATCAGGCAACACTGGGACCATGCCCCACGGGCAACAGTGGGTTGGAGTTGAGTGGCAGCGTCTGTTTGGAACAAGCCATGCATTTGAGAATTTGCCACAGAGACTTCTAAACACACCAGGGCTCCACAGGCTTCCCAGTTTGTGGCCTCTGACCCATCGGTAATCCACGTAAGGATATAAATTAGGCAGTCCAGGATTTCATTAAGCACTTACTGTGTCGGGCAAAACATTGTTCGCAGCAGCCTTTTCCACTGAAAACTGGTTAATTGGGAAGGTACATACTGTTCCATTTTACAGATGGGAAAGCAGAGACTCAGTTCAAGTAACTTGCCCTATAAAGAGTGTGTGTTCAGGGGTCTCCTAACTCCTAGTCCTGGACACATGACACAGGGCTAAACAGCAGGAGGCTGCTGGCTCCAGGACGGACTATCTCTGTGTGCACTGAAAATGTTCCTCAGGCAAACAAGGCTCCTTAATTCCTGTCTGCTCATGGTGTCAGGAAGATGCATGTGCTTTTTACTTTTTATTTGAAAATAATTCTAGATTTAGAGAAAGTTACAAAGATAGTAGAGTGTTCCCATATACCTGTCACCTAGCTTTCTCTAATATTAACATCTTACGAGCCATGGTACCTTTATCAAAACAATAAAATTAACACTGGTACAATAAAATTTACTGCAGAATTTATCAGATTCTCTCAGTTTACCACTACTTATTGTCTGTTTTTCCTGTTCCAGGATCCAATCCAGGATACCATGTTGCATTTATCGGTATATATATATATCAATCATATCTCCTTATTCTTCTCCAACCTGTGACTGTTTCTCAGCCTTTCTTTATCTTTCATGACTTTGACACTTGTAAATGAGCACTGTTCAGGTATTTTGTAAAATATTCCAGAATTTGAGCTAGTCTTCAGTTTTCTCATGAATAGACAGCATTCTGGTGTTAGAAGTGCATCACAGAGTCAGCGTGTCACAGCATGTCAAGGGACACATGATATCCACAATACTTAGTAGTGCTGAGAGCCTTAACCACACTTATTTAAGGGGGTATTTGTTTCTCCACTGTAAAGTGACTACTTTCCCCTCAGTCACCAAGTCATCCCAGACTCAAGGCGAGGGGGACTTAACTCCACCTTCTACAGAGTGAGGGAGTATCAAACAATTTGTGATTGTATGTTAAAACCACCACAGTAATTATTAAATTTTTAGAGACATATCTTTGATGTCATGCAAGCATTCTGTTCCTCCTTAAAATGTCATCCACTTATTTTACCACTGATCAATGGATTCTGCCTGCAATATTTATTACTGTGGTATTCTCAGGGTGATTTTCTCTTTTCCTCATTCTTTTTTTTATTTTTATTTTTATTTTTATTTTTATTTTTATTTTTATTTTTTGAGACGGAGTCTCGCTCTGTCACCCAGGCTGGAGTGTTGCTGCGCGATCTCCGCTCACTGCAAGCTCCGCCTCCCAGGTTCACACCATTCTCCTGCCTCAGCCTCCCGAGTAACTGGGACTACAGGTGCCCGCCACCACACCTGGCTAGTTTTTTTGTATTTTTAGTAGAGACGGGGTTTCACCGTGTTAGCCAGAATGGTCTCGATCTCCTGACCTCGTGATCTGCCCCTCTCGGCCTCCCAAAGTGCTGGGATTACAAGCGTGAGCCACCGCACCCAGCCACTTCTCCTCATTCTTTCTACACTTACTCACTGGAATTCTTCTGAAAGTAATAGTTGTTTTTCCCTCTGTTTGTTTATTTCAATAATTTATGTCAATTTGAACCCATTGTAACTAACATCATGTTGTTTATTTTGTTGTGCAAATTGTTCCCTCTTTGGATATTGAGAACTCTCAACTTGACTAATTCTGCAATGCCCTTCACCTATTTTTTTTTTAAGCCTTTGTTACTTTATGACACTACAAAATGTGTTCAGGGTTTATTTAGGGAGGTTGGGGCTCTGCATAAGAAGTTGTGAGAGGGAGGGGGATAAATGGAAGAGAAACAAAGTAAATAGCAATTTTTCTTTTGAAAGGAGATAAAAGCAAGGTTTCCCTTTTTTTTTTTTTTTTTTTTTTTTTTGAGACGGAGTCTCGCTCTGTGGCCCAGGCTGGAGTGCAGCCGCATGATCTCAGCTCACTGCAAGCTCTGCCTCCCGGGTTCACGCCATTCTCCTACCTCAGCCTCTTGAGTACCTGGGACTACAGGCGCCCGCTACCACGCCTGGCTAATTTTTCTGTATTTTTAGTAGAGACGGGGTTTCACCATGTTAGCCAGGATGGTCTCCATCTCCTGACCTCACGATCCACCTGCCTCGGCCTCCCAAAGTGCTGGGATTACAGGTGTGAGCCACCGCGCCCGGCCAGTAATGTTTACTTTTTAACATTCATTTGGCAGTAATTTCAAAATTACAGAAAGAATAATTCAAAGAATTCCTGTATAGCATTAGCCAGTGCACCTATCATCACCGTTTACCCTGCTTATCATTTGCCCTGTCCATCTACATATCTTTTCTAAATCACTTGAGATAAGTTGACACATCATAGTCCTTCCCCTCTAAATGCTTCAGTGGTACTTCCCAAGAATACAGTCATCTTCTTACATAATTGCAGCACACTCATCAACTTTGGGAACTCCAACACTGATGCAATCCTATAATTGTCCATGTTCCAGTTTTGTCTGTTGATTCAATACTGACCTTTACAGCATTTTGAAATCTAGTTCTTGAACAGATGATGAAATCTAGTTCTTGAACTAGACTGAAGTTTATGAGCCTACTCGTCCTGATCCCTAGAGTGGTACCTGTCACCCCTCTCCTGGGTGAGGCTCCTATTTGATTTAGTCAGGAGGCTCCCTGACCGCACCCACAGCCTGGCAGGATTGAGCAGGCAGACTGGACCTGGATGGATCCAAGCGAGGCCCTTGCAGAGCATCTTAGAATAATTATAGTCTATGATGACAGACGCTTTCTAGTCCTTATTTTTCTAGAGCACGTGAACTTTCCCCTAAATGAAGGAGGGAAGTGGCTCAATCTGTGGGAGGTGATGACAGGACTTTTGACATCAGACATTGTGGATTCAGAGCCCAGTATCAGCGCTTACTGGTTCTGTGACTTAGACAAGAATTTAAACCTTCTACCCCTGGCTTCTTGTCTGGTTACAGGGAAAACAATAAGATTTACTTCCCAGAGCTCTTGATATCATTAAGTAAGATAATTTTTAAGATCACATTAGCAATTGCCAGATATGATTCATTGTCCACTGTCACTTCTGTGATGTCAGCACCCAATGAATAGACATTCTGGGTGCTGTGAAATCAGCAGTTCTGGACTCCTGGCTCTCCCCATCATTAGCTCTGGAGCTTGGGGAAAGTCAACCTCTCAGACTCACTTTCTCACTCATAAATACAGGAATAGTAAAATCTAGCACAATATGCTAAGGATTAAATGAGATGGCATTTGATACTGTCCGCAATGCAGGTTGCTAATAGAAATATAGATGATGATGATGATCCATATTTATTATGGAGCAGATATTATGTTAAGTACTTTTCATGCTCCATTGTCTCATTTAATTCTCAGAACAATGCATTTTTCACGTGATAAAAGAAAGCTTCATAAAGGTCATAGGGACTTCTCTCATAATTGTGGTGTCCCGCTTTCATGACTTGGTGTCACCCCAGTCAATTCGGGTAAGCTCCAAGGGAATAACAGGGCTGTTATTGTGGACACATCCAGTATAAACTTTTTTCTCCCATGTAAGTCTTTTTTTAGTTAAAACTCCCAGCTACCCAAGAACTCACTTATATTGCCCAGACGATGTTGTATTTCCCCTGAGCCTCCTCCTAAGACTCAAATATACTGTCGACAAAATCTGAGGTGGCTTTGAAGGATATTAATTATAAGGAGATTGTGCAGAGGGACTCAAGATTGAAATTCAAGTAGCCTGACGGAATTTTGGAGAAGAAGTTAAAAAGAAAATGTCTATAATCCCAGCACTTTGGGAGGCCAAGGCAGTGGATGACGAGGTCAGGAGTTCGAGGCCAGCCTGACCAACATGCTGAAACCCAGTCTCTACTTAAAAAAAAAAAAAAAAAAAAAATTAGCCGGGCATGGTGGCACGTGCCTGTAATCCCAGCTACACAGGAAGCTGAGGCAAGAGAATTGCTTGAACCCTGGAAGCGGAGGTTACAGTGAGCAGAGATCAAGTCACTGTGCTCCAGCCTGGGCGACAGAGGGAGATGCTGTCTCAAAAAAAAAAAAAAAAAAAAAAAAAAAAGCAAAAGTAAAAGTAAAAGAAAACGTTGTTTTGAAAAAGTGCTAAACTAAGAAACTAAGGGGAGCACTCCCACATTGCACTCCAGCTTCCATCTGAGAAAGTGAAAGAGGAATGGGAGGAAGCCCAGTGGGGCCTGAAGGTGGGGTGGGAGGAGAAACCTGTCCAAATGCCGACGGGCCACAGTCAGGTGAAGCCATCTAAGCTCCCAGACCTAGAAACTTTGGACCTAAAGGTATTTTCACCGTGGGTGAAAAAGACCACCTGCGTGGAAATGGAGTGACAGTGAGTCCCCCGCATCTGTGGAGGCAGAATCTCCAGGTGAGGGGGCTAAACCAACAAACACGTTTGGTGCTGGTGTCAGGAGGAGTCTAGTTTCTGTTTGTTTATCTTTACCATGACCCACATGAAACTGGCCACCATGAACACTTGGACAGTACTCGAGGAGAGGAAAAGGGATGTGTGTCTTGATGTGATGTGCAGGGAATCATCTTGGGAGAAAGTTAATCTAGTTCTGCTTTGAGAAAGCAGTGATGACTTGTGCATTGCTCTCAGCAGGTTTAACTGGATGCCTGCTTTCTTGGTACCCAGCTGTTGGTCATGAGCTGCCATCTCTCTGTCCCGTGGCTGAGTGGTTTGCTGGTGATGATGCGGGCTTTGGAGTTGGGTGTGGTTTAAATCCCAGCTCCATCACCATCAACAAGGTGCCCTCGGGCAATGGCTTGCCTCTTTGTACTTCCTCTGTAAAATGAGGATAATAAGAGAGTTGTTGTAAAAATTGAAGTTGAGATGTAGAGCGCTTTGAAAAATAAAAGGTGTTCAGTAAGCACTCAATAAAGAGCATAAAAATAAACCAGAGACCACAGACCTGCAGCCCTCCAGCCAGTAGACAAAGGTACGGTGGCCAGTTTTGTCTGACCACTTAGTGGGGACAGACCTGCTCCATTTCTGAACTCGCTTCCACACCCTGTCATTGCAGGGCTGAGTTTCATTTGCCAAAACCAATGCATTTCCCCCTACTGTCTATACTTTAAAAAGGAGAACTAGTGCCCTCTACCCATGAGTTTATAAAACCTGGGGAAACAAAAAGGTAAATGCAGTAAACCTGAATTTTAGAGGTGGGAGTCAGAAGCAGATAATATTCCTAAGTGTTTATTATAAAAATAACCAGAATAACTCAAGTATGTGGCCTTCTGGACACCACAGTTATTTAAATTTGCTGCTCCTGCTTTCTGAGCCCCTGGGGAATGGAAGACAACACAGTGATCTGGGTTCTAAGAAAAATAAATGATCTTATATTCTGAGAGAATCTCAGGTTTAGAGGGAATTTAAAAGACATGAAGGCCAGGCACAGTGGCTCACAACCTGTAATCCCAGCACTCTGGGAGGCCGAGGCAGGCGGATCACAAGGTCAAGAGATTGAGACAAACCTCTGGCCAAGGTGGAGAAACTCTGTCTCTACTAAAAATACAAAAATTACTTGGGCATAGTGGCGTGCACCTGTAATCCCAGCTACTCAGGAGGCTAAGGCAGGAGAATTGCTTGAAACGGGGAGGCAGAGGTTGCAGTGAGCCGAGATCGAGCCACTGCACTCCAGCCTGGTGACAGAGCAAGACCCCATCACAACAACAACAACAAAAAGACATCAAGAGCACGTACACACTCCTCTGAAAGTCTCTTCTTTCCCATCTGCATACACATGGGACGAAAGTAGCAAGTGGAAACTTAGAAGGCATGTGAGTGTGCACCTCTGAAATTGAGTTTATAAACAAAAGTCAATTGCACAAGAACAGAATGGAGACACCTGAATTTGAAAAGTTTCTCATGTAAAAAAAAATAGGAGCTTAATCTTATAGATTTTTAACAGTGGCTCAGGAAGGTTCAGGTACCTAATGGTTTTATGTGTCTGCACATTGCTTAGTATTTCTTATTTCTGTGACAACAGAAACCCTACTGATCCATCCCACAGGAGGTCACAGCGGCTTCCCTTCTTCCTGACCACACAGAGAGAACAACTTGAGAAAGTAGTGCCTTTCCACTCTCACTGGAGCCCCAACAGGGGCAGCACCCTGGCATATGGCATATGCATATGGCATATAACTAATGATTTTCTCTGCCTGGGCCAGGTGGAGAGGCAGAGAGAGCAACTGTCAGCGCCTAGGTTTTCCATCAATACCCCCAGGGAAATGTAGACATCTTTTATTTCCTGTTTCCTGCCTTATTTTGATATTTTCCTAAAAATGCTTTTCTAAAATTGCTATCCATTCTGTTCAAAGAGGGTAATACCAGCTACAGTGAGCCCAGTAAATGGGAGCAATAAACATAAAACAAGTTTTTTTAAAACTGAAAGGAAGAAGATGGCACAGCTCATCTCAAACAAAATGCAGTTTCTTTTACAGAGGATCTTGCACATTGTCATAATTCTAACTGCTGAAGTTCAGGTTCACCAGCAGTTTTCAGCAAAACAAGCAGTGAGGCTGTGAAATAACATGGAAAGGTTGAGCCCAAGAGTCAGCACAGTGGCAACTGTCAATTTTAGTAAGACAGTCACTCCTTAAACATGTTCAGCATCACTCAGTAAATGTGATTATAGGGCTTGACCACAGAGAGCCCACAAATATAACATCCTAAGTGATGTAAGGGTGAAACTCATCACCAAGAGCTTTACTAAAGGCTTCTCTGGACGTGGTCCGGCACTGGGCCTGGGACAAGATGGGAAGCCTCTTATCCCCATGATCTAAGGCTTTCTAATTCTTACAGCCCAGCAACAGGGATAAATAAGCCTTCAGTATGGGCTGAGTCAATAAGAAGCAAAGCATTTGATATCAGGTATAAACTAAAGACAAGGAGACAGTATTTAGGTGGTGGTTCAAATTCAGTTAGTACTTTTGATGCTTGCCAGGGAAAAGGAGATGCATTGTGAGTTCCCTGAACAAGCATGTGGGGAGGGGCATTTGGGGAATGAATGGTGGGCTGTGTTGGGGCACTTTCCTGTATGTTACCACACTTCATCTCCACTACATGGCTAAGGAAAGGGGCTCAGAACAAGTGAAGGGCTTGCTTGCCCAAAGTCACAACAGTGACAAGTCCTCCACTGAGCTTTCTCTCCACCCTGGTTGTCAGGATGCAGCCTCCTGGCCTGACAAGGGAGATAGGGATGCAGCTGTGTTTTGCAGGCAGGACAGCTGTGTCTACGTGACCCCTAGAGGTTGGGCTGTGACTTGGTGAAGAACTCCAACCCCAGTTCCTGCTGGAATGACAGCAGTATTAAGCCTGGCCAGCCAGACTGGTATCTGCATGCTTGGGTGCAGAAGTAGGAATAGGGGGCTGCCCCGTGAGACAGCGTAGGAAAGAGGAAGGCATAGCGAAAGCAAAATAGTTCAGGGCCGTGTTTTCTTGGGTCAGTGTGGTGTTGGACCTTTTTGGAATGCACGTCTTGAAGCAGAGCACGTGCCCTTCAAGACCCAGAGCAACTGCTCCCAGTAACTTCACTCCTTTGAGATGCTTACGGATCCCTAAAGGTGTCTGAGTTCATGTCCCCTCCTAAGTCCTTCCAAAGCTCATGCCCACTTGCCCACTACTCTGAAGCTACTCTATGAAAATAGAGACCCTAGAAGTGCTTTTTTTGGTCGAAAACGAATGAGAAGCAGACCTTGCATGCAGCAGATTCTTCATAGTCTGATTTCCTTTGGGTTCACCCTGATTTTTTTTTTTTTTTTTTTTTTTGAGACCAAATCTTGCTCTGTCACCCAGGCTGTAGTGCAGTGGCATTATCTCGGCTCACTGCAACCTCCATCTCTCAGGTTCAAGCAATTCTCCTGCCTCAGCCTCCTGAGTAACTGGGATTACAGGCATGTGCCACCACGCCTGGCTAATTTTTTTTTTTTTTTTTTTTTTTTTTTTTTTAGTAGAGACGCGGTTTCATTGTGTTAGCCAGGATGGTCACGATCTCCTGACCTCGTGGTCTGCCTGCCTTGGCCTCTCAAAGTGCTGGGATTACAGGTGTGAGCCACCACGTCCGGCCCAGGTTCACCCTGATTTGATTTACTCCTTGGGTGTGTGGAGACCACCCTGCTTCCAGCTATTTTCTGTAACTCAGCTCATGACGGTGCACCTGGAGTATCTGCTAGAGTAAATCCTCCTTCCGTATCCAAACCACACCTTCCTCCCAGAGAGGATGTAAAATGCCATGGGGATGTGAGCAGGCTGTGTTCCTGCACAGGCCTCTCTCGTCTTCATAATGAAGCTCTTTAGAACAAAATGTTCATTATCAATTTTGAGAAAAGAAGAACATTTCAGTGAGCACCTGTTTGACCAAGCTATTCTTTTTCTAAATACCAGGTACCTGATATGAACTTGTAATCTTTAGGGGTATTTTGTAATTTAGAACATCTGTGAAAATATTATGCACATAAAAGGCATTACCTTTTGCATACTTACATTGCAAACTCTGCATTTAACACTTTCCTCGCAGTTAAAAGCAAGCACTGTCTTCTTATCTTGAACTTGTACATCAGGAAAATGAGATGCCTTAGATATCCCTGGAGCCTAAACAAAATCCACAGGAAGCCTAATTGCTAGAGGAGGGCATGCATTCCACACCCTAGTTCTATGAATTAAAATGTAAAATCAGATGTATTTTGTTAGTGGCTTCTCTTTCAATGTCCCGTGGCTAGAAATTTATTAGAATTCTGTGCACAGAATGATTAGCCTGGGAAAGAAAATAGGTGAGAAACATGCCCTTGAAAGACAGGAGTGTGTGCTTGGGCCAGGCTGGAGGACGGCCCCAGGGTTCGGAGAGAAATTCCAGAGGCTCCACAGCACAACTCCAGCCTGGTAGACTGCAGAAGGTAACTGGATGTGAGCGTTTCCCTTACCCAAAAAGTAGAAAGGCAATCCACGCTCAGACCCTCAATGTCTGAGATACTCCAAAGGGGCCGGCTCTTCATATGAAAAAGATAATTTGGAAGGGGGTCGTTTCATTTAACTTGAATAACACCCATTAAATGCTTCAATGCATTAAAAAGAAAATAAGACTGAGCTTCAGTTCAAGAAGCTCTACACCTGTAAGTCACAAACACCTCAGCATCCATCAGTCACAGGAAAGGGTAAGGTCACTGAGCACCTCAAGTGGGAGAGGGCACTTAAGTCAAACTTCCTCTTTCCAGGGAGTGTCCTGGAGCAGAGGGAAGACTGCAGGCTCCAAGTCCTGACAGCCACACTGCTCCCAAGCTGTGGAACCTCCACACGGTCTATCAATGCCTCTGAAAATCAACTCCTTTATGCGCAAAATGAGATGTGAATTAGCTCGATTTAGCTATTCCACAACGTGTACACATTTCAAAACGTCATGTGGTACACAATTATATACAGCTTTTGTCGATTTAAAAATATATTTAAAAATTATTTTTAAACATTTAATACAAAATATAAATGTTTTAAATAAAAAAGCAGTGGCCCTCACGTAGCTGTGTGTGACCAGTGAGAACCACCCGCAGAGCAGCTAGTACCAAGGAAAATGTTCTCTCCCTCTTCTCTCCCGCATCCCCTTCCATCGTCCCCATCCTGACCTGCCTCGCTGCCACCACCCACCCACATGCTCAGCAGTTTTTTCCAGGGCAGCCCTGACTACAGAAATAAGCAGGTGATTGGAAGATGGGTCCAGGAGGAAGAACACTGGAAGCGGATTCTTAAAATCTTTGTTCAATACCCAAAACTGTTTTCAGTTTCAAGCTTCTTCTTACCTCAGGACACTTACACATGCTGTTCCCTTCATGCAGGAAGCTCTTGCTGCCCCTCTGATAAGGGCATCATATTCTACTATTATACACATAAGTATAATATAAATGAAATATAAATTATGCTATACCATAAATATAAAATAATAAATGTTATTTATTCTCTGAAGCTTTTTCTTTTTCTTTCTTTTTCTTTTCTTTCTTTTTTTTTTTTTTTTTGAGATAGAGTCTCGATCTGTCACCCAGGCTGGAGTACAGTGGCACAATCTCGGCTCACTGCAAGCTCCGCCTCCCAGGTTCACACCATTCTCCTGCCTCAGCCTCCCGAGTAGCTGGGACTACAGGCCCCCGCCACCATGCCAGGCTAATTTTCTGTATTTTTGTAGAGACAGGGTTTCAGTGTGTTAGCCAGGATGGTCTCGATCTCCTGACCTTGTGATCTGCCCGCCTCATCCTCCCGAAGTGCTGGGATTACAGGCGTGAGCCACCGCGCCCAGCCTCTTCTCTGAAGCGTTTTCTAAACTCTGCTGCTCCCAATTCTTTGGATGCCCCGGGAAAACCCAGCTTGCATGGGATCAGAAGTACTTTGTAGCTGGGGAGTAAGGGACCAGGTCCCTTTCCAGTCTCCAGCCAGGGCTGAAGCGCTTCTCTGAGCAGGAGCTGCCAGCAGGCAGGGAGGAATCTGTTGTGCAAGCATTTGTGTCCACCTGCCTGATGGTGCTACTAAGATCTGGAAAGTGGGCCACGTTCAGGTAAAAAGCAAATGTTTTTGGGTTCCATATGTGTCTCTTCATAGGATGTATATACATACGCTGAACGAGCTTTCCCCAGACGTACCCATTTCCAAACACAGTGGGCACTTCTTGTGAGCAAAGAGGATCTGTGGAGCAAAGAGCACTGGCTTTGAAGAGGGACAGACCTAGGTTCAAATGCCAGCTCTTCCATTTGCAGTGATGGCCACAAGCAGATTCTCTCTTTCGTTTCCTCATCTGAACAGTGAGTGGAGACAGAGCTGTAGTGAGCGTCAGATGAGACAGTGTGTAAAGCGTGCCCGGCACACGCTGGGTGCTCGATAGATGGCAGAGGCACTTGCTATTCTGTGAGGAAGGATGGAAAGAGCACGCTGTTTGCTGGGTGTCGGCCATTTGTCATGCATGAGGCTTAGCACTTGTTGACGATGCTCATCTTACACATGCACACAACTGGGAAGTAACTGTTAAAGGATAGTTTTTAAAGAAAGCTAAAATAATGAATCACGTTCAAATATAAAATGAACATGTATCAAATATTTTATTTAACTTATACATAAGGAAAAAACTAGTAAGATATTACAACTGAGTCCAAGGAAAATTGTAAAACCACATCAATGAAAAAATTGATTGATATTCGTAGGTATAGCAATTGCATTCCACTCCACAAAATTTATTTGGATTTCTCTGTTATGAATCATTTTCATTACTATACTTTTTCTATAATTTACAAAATTGTCAAATAGCTCAAAGACAGGGAAAAGGGCAAGTTTTAAAATCAGATAATTTGGAAGAGTTACCAGATACCCTTTTTGGTTTTGTCTAATTCAAAATTTTTCCTGATGTTTTCTGGCATAACTATTATTATTCCTATTTGCAGCTGAGGAAACAGACTCAAAATACATGTGTGTGTGATGCATCTACAGTCACCACAAAAAAAAAAAAAAAAAATGTGTAAATGGCAGTGTCTACATGCAAGTTCATCTTTCTATCACTCCAAAGCTAAAGTGGCTTTATTTAAAGAACTGAGATGTGCTTTACTTGTATGTTTCAGGGGATGAACAATCAATACGTCCGTCGAGAAGTCTTCTGCTGTGAAACTTGTCATGAGCTCAAAAGCTTCTGGGAAAAAGAAATCAGTAAACAGACTTTTTACCGAGAACTGGAGGAAGATCGTCAGGAAAGAAGCGCCCTGAAAAAGTATGTGAATTGTTTCTCTATTATTACTTTTAAAGTGGATTTCCCAGAGATATGGCAGATATGAAGATGGAGGTAGGGAATTCTCTTTGGTACCCACTGCTGTAGGAATGTACATATGCTGGACATGAAAACATGAACACTGTGCAGTGACAGGCGGAAATGCGAGCTCTCATGAGGAAATGGGAGCAAAGCTTGGAAGGAAGAAGTTCACTGTACTCACAGGTCCCAGACAGGGGGTCACACTTGCATGTCCACAGGGCCAGAGGGGAACTCCCTGGTTTTGGTCAGGTGGGAGAAGAGCTAGTGGGAACTTCTCAGCCAGAGTCTTTATTGGGATTTCTATGAAAAAGGAAGGCAGTGCAGAGTGCATAATTCAGGATTGGCTAGTCTGAGTCATTCTGGCAGGATTTGGGCTACAGGAGTGGTTTCCAGTTGCCTGGTACCTGGCCCCAGGATAATCAAGGGCAGGGGAAATAGTGGCTCAGTGTATGAGAGTTAGACAAGGAGGTGGCTAGGGCTACAGACTTTAGATTTGTTGGTCTAGAGATTGGCAAAGCCTTTTGCTATCTCTAAAATAGGCCTTGTCCTAGCAGGGGCAGTCTCTCCCTAGCCAGCAAACTTTGTAAGATGTCAAAACATCATAAAACACAGAAAATACAAAACATCACCAATACATCCACTCATTCAGTCTTGCAAGTATACCAGGGTTTTTCCACCTTAGCACTGTTGACATTCAGGGCCAGATAATTCTTTTGTTGTGGAGGATTGTTCTGTGCTAAGATGTTTATCAGCATTCTTGGCCTCAAAACATTAGCTATCTGTAAAATCTCCACACACATTGTGAGAACCAAGGCCACCTGGAGGGCAAAGTCATCCCTGATTGAGAATCAATGGCTTACAGATATGGACAAGACTTTTTTAATATAAAAAATGAACTTATGTTATTTTTATCTTGATAAACTAAAACAATCTATTTACCACCTTTCTCTGTTACAATCTTTAGCACATGTGGTTACACTAAATTTCAGGGTTAGGTCCACAATATATGTGTATGTGCGAAAAACTAGTTTAATAAAAATCCTTCATCTGGGATAACATGTATCAAGATTCTTGGGAGAAGGGTAACGTGGTCTTTCCCTCGCTGGCAAGTGAACTTGTTGTTCTAGTCCAAGGAGTCTGCTGAGAGATGAAGGTTTGCTTATGTGGGAAGATGTGTCATGTGTATCAACCTCAATCTGAATGCCAGGGCCAGCACCTACCCTCACACATCAAATGCCTTGGAGCAGAAGGATCAGCTAAATTCTGCGCCTGTCCAGGTTCTCGGTCCCTAAAATGGGAGAGGCTAGCCAGGTTGTCTGTCTGCTAGGATGTCCACTCGCAGGTGAAATGGTAGTCCGTGTTCTCCACAGCAGAGCACTGTGATTCCAGGTTTCTGTGTCTGCCTAGTGCATGCTGAGCTGAAAACATGAGTAATTCACATGTGTAAAACGCAAAGTTAATTTCTAAAACAAA
Source organism: Chlorocebus sabaeus (assembly GCF_047675955.1). Classification (NCBI taxonomy): domain Eukaryota; kingdom Metazoa; phylum Chordata; class Mammalia; order Primates; family Cercopithecidae; genus Chlorocebus; species Chlorocebus sabaeus. The sequence goes on along the minus strand of NC_132915.1, from coordinate 2,538,146 downwards.
ATCCTTCCTTAAGCCCCAGAGAGGAGCCTCCTTCCATACCCAGCGAAGAGCTCTGCCAACATTCCAGCCACACTCCTGCTGGCCTAATGGGCCAAACTAGGCCTTCCTACATGCTAGAGGAGTCTCATGTTAGAGCCAAACTAGGCCTTCCTACATGCTAGAGGAGTCTCATGTTAGAGCATCCAACCTGTAGATTCTCAGGGAAGTGAAGAGAGTCCGTTGTGTGGTCCCCACCATCTTCCGTCTCCCAGTCCTGGCCCGCTAGCCCACTGGAAGCCAGATCCCATCTTGAGCCCTGTGCTGCATCTTCCCTTCCAGAAAGCAAAACTTGCAATATGATCTTATTTTTGTCAAGATAGTAAAACTTTTATATATATATAGTATGTAAAGGAAAACGATTAGAAGAAAATACACTAAGATACTGAAAGTGGTTATTTTTGACTAACAGGATGACAGATCGTCTGTGTGTGTGTGTGTGTGTGTGTGTGTGTGTGTGTTCTCCTATTTTTTCCAAAGTTTCCATAATGATCCTGTGCCATTTTTTAAGTAAAAAATAAGTTATAAAAATGGCAATAAATTGCAAATTGTCCATAGAACAAAATGCATTAATTCTCCAGGCTCCCATGTTCCCTAGAAATGACCCCCTCTTCTAAAGGTCGGAGCAGTTTTCTCTGCCTTCTATGACTGAAAGAATCAATCTTTGTGCTCATCATGAAACATTTCATCAGTCTCCCCCAACTAAGTGTTTGAAGACATGATTGCAGCAGCCACAGGACTCGGAACCAGGATACCACCAGGAGCTGGGGAAGCGAGGCGGCTCCCTGTGGTCTCTCTTTCAGCCTTGAGGCCACCCGCCAGAGCCATCACGCTTATCAATTGTGAATTAAAAATCTCAAAAGCCTTTTTAATTTGGTAAACAATGAATTAAAACCTTGTGGTTTTACTGTTATTTTTGCTGGAAAAAAAGCAAAGAAAACACATACACATCCCATCTGAACCAGGTTTCACAAAAGATCTAGAATTTTTAAATCAGAACCAAAATGTCAGAACATTTGCTTAAATCCCCGCTGGTCTGAGCAAATAGTTTGAAACACTGTCTTAACAAAATAATAATCTCCCAGCATATACTTGCAGACCAATGAATATCATGGACCCCTGAGTCCCTATTCCACCCCTGTGGGCTCTGCCTCCCCCAACTCCACTATACGCAAATCACCACACTCCAGTGTGCACATACACACACACACACACACACACACATAAACGTGACACCCACACCTTTTTTATTCTACCCTCCATTTATAAAAGGCAAATCCAATCCACTGTGCAATCAAGAAATATCCTAAGTGTCTGAGTGAGCAGTAAAGACAAAAACCTCCAAATTTTCCACCAAACCCCTTTGTTGACAGGAGAACAAATCCAGTAATGCCTTATGCTCCTCTCCCTCTGCTGGGCTAACCTGGCAAGATGCTGTGCCAGAGCTGGGTGAAGTGTGTTAAGCACACACCTGTGGGTTCAGTGACTCAGAGAAGGAAGCCCGGGATGGAGAGAATCCATTTTTCCTAGGAACTCATGTGCTGTATCTGGCAGAGGTCCCGGGGTGAGATCACAAGACAAAGTGGATGGCCCCAGAACTGTGAACTTCTTTACTTTCTCTGAGTCTGGATAGAGAAAAACAACAGAACATGGATGGATTAGTCCCCCAAAGAAGTTAAAAAGTGTTTGCAAGCAACTGATCCAGGCCATTCGAGACGAGTCGAGTGCCGCGTAGGCATGATGTCTGACCGTACCTCCTGGTTTGCCTGGGGCAGTTTGGATGGACACCTATCAGTTTGGTGTAATCGTTGACTACAGTCTCTTTTATTTTCAGAAGTATCTCAGTTTAGATAATAAGTCTTATGGACACCTAAGTGCCCAGCCAGTAGCTATCACTAAGAAACTGGACAGTGCTTATGTGAACAACTAATGTTTTCAGGCAACAAGTGTGGTCTTCAAAATACTGCTTCACAATTTAGGAGATCTCAACAGTGCCAAGTAGACTTTAAATCTGGGAGTGCATCAAGCCTCATCCCAAGACCACTCACCTCCTTCTTGCTCTGAAAACTGCTTATCAGTTATATCAATTAGGATGTTTTCAGCTTCGGGCAATAAGATATTGGACTCAGAATCTACCAGCCAGATGAAATCGCTATTTCAAACTTTATGTAAGACAAGAGTTAGTCTACAAAGAATAAGCAGAGAGAAAATATTTAGTTAGATTTCTCATTCAAACTGAAAGGATAGGAAATGCAGCTGGTAAACTGAGTTGGTCAAATGAGTATGCCAAAGCTTGTCAGCCTGTGTGGACGGACTGAGCTCTGCCCCTTGACCAGACACACAGCCAGTGAGCTGCAGGCCACAAGGAAACCAGACTCAGGCCCACCTCTCCCTACTATGAAAAAACAGTTGTCAAGGCATGCTTCCCGCCCATGAGAATGGAGTAGGTGCAGCAAAATCGTCATCTGACTTTTCATTCTAAAGTAAAAGCACAGAGATCAAGATTGGAGTACTGAGATCTGAAATGGGAGATCAAGAATTCAGTCAACTGTAAATTCCTTGAGGACAGGGAGTATTCAATTGCTTCTCCTTACATAGCCTGGTAGCCACAGAAGTGCCCCCTCAGAGGACCTTCAGGATCATTTGCTTTGGGAGCATAGTTGACTGACAGTGCCAGCTGCTCCCTTTCTGGATCCACCATCATGTGTGAGCCAAAGCCATACTTCCCTCAGGCCGCTCCCAGCCAATTACTGAGGGTGGCAGGGGTGCTAGTTCCAGGCAATTCCTGCATGACATGGCTCCTCTGGGGGCAGCATTTGCTCAGGGACTCCCCACCAGCCCAGCCCAAACTTCCTCAGAACTGTGCTGTAGGTTGGGTTCTTCCTACTCAATCGTTACTTCCCCCACTCTCTTTTCACAGATGTCAGACCAGTGCTGAAATCTAAAGGCTCTTCTTGACTGCTTCAGTTTCCCCCCTTGTTGATTTTTCGCAGGCGTTTCCTACAAATCTGCTTCTTGGAGGACCCAAACTGACCCATATGTTTAGTGCCTAGCATATTCGTCCTCACCCACTCCAGGAATAACATTATGATTATGACTTAAGAATCTCACAAATATCATCCTGCCCTCTAGGTAAGCCCCAGACTTAACAAGGACAATCTGTGCTCCTAGGAATTAACAACTCCTCCACAAATTAGAAGAATCTGGAACAAGAAATAGTAAACATTACCTCGTCTCCATTTGAAAAGTGAGGCCAATATTTCCAGGCTGAAGGTAAAAATGTTCTCTCTGAGCTTTAATGCCAGTCGTATGGCTCTTCGGATGTATCGGAATTTGTAAGCCAAGTTTTAAGCATTATCTTCTTCCTGTGGACCTTCCCTACTTCAAAAGGCAAGCACCATATATAAATTTTTATTCACCGGTTTACTGAGAACCCCAAAATAAACAGAAGCAACACAGTAATGAAAGATATTGACCAAAAAGTAGCAGCAAAGTGTCTAAATAGTCATAAAACAAGATTTAAAAGACATTTGGGTAGATGGAGACCTGGATTCTTTACCATTTAGCAATAGTGTATAACTGCTATAAAAAGTGAATAAATATATTATGCACCCCAGATTCCTAATTTTTTTTTCCTAGAATGAATGCATCACGCCAAATGTGTTAATTCAGGTCCTCTAGGAAGCAGAGGGCAAGAGGAGATCAGATGTGTACGAGATTTGTTGGAGGACGCACTTGTGAATGAAAAATTGGAAGGAAACTGTGGTGTGCTGATGAATGTTTAAAACTGGCTCTCTGGAGGAAAAATGTATGTGTGTATATACATACATATGTTTATAAATCTGACTTATATTGAAAGCTGCATACCACACAATTTATAAACAATAAGAAAATGCACAATGCACTTTATTATAAATCCCATATAGTCACCTGATTCTCAGAGAATAATAATGAAATGTGATTTTATTCATTTTTGCCAGCCTCTTGTATCTGGGCCAACTGATAGTTGCAATTCAACCATAGTTTGAAAAAATCATACAACAAATAAATGTTTGATTACTACCCAATTCAGAAAAAAAGTCATGTCATTGAAGATAATAGTTTTCTAGTACTGAAAGAATATTTCCTAATTTTTTTTTTGCTATTTATAATGTATTAGCTACAGACATGACACACTTCTACATTTAATCCATGTTAAGATTTTGTCCATCATTTTCTTAAGTCTAGACCAAAGGTCAGCAAACATTTTCTGAAAAGAACCAGACAGTAAATATTTTTGACATTTTAGATCATATGATCTACATTGCAGCTCTTCAACTGTGCCATTGTGTGAAAGCAGCTCTAGCCATATGTAAATAAAATATATAAATAGGTGGGCAGCGCTGTATTTCAATAAAACCTTATTGGCTGGGCACGGTGTCTCACGCCTGTAATCCCAGCACTTTGGGAAGCTGAGGCGGGCGGATCACAAGGTCAGGAGATCGAGACCATCCTGGCTAACACGGTGAAACCCCATCTCTACTTAAAAAAAAAAAAAAAAAAAAATTAGCTGGGCATGGTGGCGGGCCCATGGGAGGCTGAGGCAGGAGAATGGCGTGAACCCGTGAGGCGGAGCTTGCAGTGAGTGGAGATGCACCAGTGCATTCCAACCTGGGTGACAGAGCGAGACTCCATCTCAAAATAAATAAATAAATAAAAATAAATAAAAAATAAAACCTTATTTACAAAATGGGTGGCTGACCAGATTTGGCCTTAGGGCCAAACCTTAGTTCAGACAATGAACAAAATGATACATCAAGTCATGCATGATTTATAGTGTTTGCTGACTTCCATAGTGTAAATATTACCACCACAGTCTATTCAAGCTACCAATCAGATGTCAGTGAAGACAAGTTCAGAAGAGGTGTTTGGCAGTAACACCTCATCATGTAGTACTTTCACCATACAGGTGAAATAGACCTAAGTAACCTGAAGAGCATACATTGTAAAATGCCGTAAAATCATTAGGAAGTAATGAATTTTGCATAGTCAGTGTCCTTGTTTTAACATAATTTAATTATAAGTTTATATCATTTACTTTTAATAATGTCTATATTTAATAATGAGCTTATAAAATTCCTGAAAAGTTAATAATTGGTTGTCATGAACTGCTATGAGCCAGCTTCAGCACACCACGAAGCCAGAGAAAGGCAAGAAAGTCATCAGACTGTGATGCAGGTCTGACCTTCGTGAAGGAGAAAAAGAAGGAATTAGGATTGGGAAGACAGCAGGGCAGCCCTAATAAGTTTTGGCCAGAGTAATGGGGAGTCAGTGAGCCAAAGCCACCTGTTAAAGAAGTTCTGCAGTTTGCTGGGACAGGCCTGCATTAATACCACTACCATGCCCAGTCACTGTCTGAGAGCAACCTATAAGAAGTTTGGCCTTGGCATTGATCTGAGGCAAATACAAAAGGAAAGAAGCTGCAGCCACCAGTCAGCTTTGCTCCTCACATCTGAGTGGTGCATTTTCATGGCCACCACACCCAGTAAAAGTTACAGTCCCTTTTGTTAATCAATGAACCCACATGAGGTTAAGAAGTGCATCAAGTTCAATGAAACACTCAGGCAGCAGCCCTTATTAGTGAGCTAGATCCTAGGTGACAAAAGTCACGTGTGTGAAGGCAGATTTAGTTACAGAGGCTTTTAGAGATATGTAACAAAAAAAGCTTGTGAACCTGAGTATTCTCCAGGTTGGAGAGGTGGATTACAAATTAAAATATAGGATAAATACTTAATAACCATGATGCAGAAATATAATTATGAAAATTACTAATCTGTAGATATCAAAGTAGAAGGTCAGATAAGCTCAATAAATCATCGATTTCTTTTTTTGTTTGTTTTTTGTTTTTTTGAGACAGAGTCTCGCTCTGTCGCCCAGGCTGGAGTGCAGTGGCGTGACCTTGGCTCACTGCAAGCTCCGCCTCCCGAGTTCAAGCAGTTCTCCTGCCTCAGCCTCCTGAGTAGCTGGGACTACAGGTGCCCGCCCCACGCCCGGCTAATTTATTTTCTTGTATTTTTAGTAGAGATGGGGTTTCACCGTGTTAGCCAGGATGGTCTCGATCTCCTGACCTCGTGATCTGCCTGCCTCGGCCTCCCAAAGTGAATGTCTTGACGGCACTGCCCCATGTGCCTCATTCTCTGACAGTATTTCAACTTTCAGGCCCCGCTTGCTCATGTGTTTATACAACAGGCACCAACCAGCAACAGGCCCTTGTGCCAGATTCTTTCCATTCTTTCCTGGGCCCATAATTAAGCACAGTTGTAAGTAAGAAGTTTTCCTAAAGCCAATCTGGTAATAGGTGCCCAGAGCCTTCAAAATATTTATACCTTCTAAGTGGTAATATTTCACCTCTGGGAGCCACTCCGAGGAAAATAGACTGGGATGTGGAAAGACTGTTAAGTATTATACTCCTTGTAGGGCTATTTATAAGAATGAAAGATGAAAGTGAATTCAATTTTTTAAATTCTTTTCTGTATATTCTGATTTTCCTGTAATATGCACACATTATCTAACCCCCAGGACCTCCGAGCATGACTCCAGAATCTTCCCATTCTTTCCCAGGCCCATAATCGAGCAGAATTTATTACCATCCCCTTGGAAGTTAGGATTTAGATATATGAATTTGAGGAGAAACACACACGTTCAAACCATAGCAGATTCCAAGCCTATTGTTTGAATATAGATACATAATGTTCCGGCACCATTTGTTAAAAAGCCTATCCCTTCTCCATTGAGTTAGCCTTAACCCCTTGTCAAAAATCAACTGGCTATTTATTTCTGGACTTTCTATTCTATTCTGTGCTAATAATCTATTTGTTTATTCACTGCCTTGATGATGGTAACTTTATGTTAAGCTTCAAATCAGGTAGTGTGAGTCCTTCAACAGCGTTCTTCAAACTTATTAAGGCTAATCTACTTTTGCTTTTCTGTATAGAAGTTGGAATCATCTTGTTGAGAGCTACAGAAAATTCTTGCTGGGATTTTGATTGACATTACATGAAATCCACCTATCAATTGGGGAAGGATTACATTTGGGATGAAGCCATCTATCCACAGACATTGCCCTGTGACTATTCATTTTTTTCTTTATTCATTTGTAAAAAGCATGTTTTGGGGGGGGGCGTTGTTTGTTTGTTTTTGAGACAGAGTCTCACTCTGTCACCCAGGCTGGAGTGCAGTGGCGCAATCTCGGCTCATGCAAGCACCACCTCCTGGGTTCATGCCATTCTCCCGCCTCAGCCTGCCGAGTAGCTGGGACTACCGGCACCCACCACCATGCCCAGCTAATTTTATTTTTGTACTTTTAGTTGAGACAGGGTTTCACCATGTTAGCCAAGGTGGTCTCCATCTCCTGACTTCGTGATCCACCCCCCTCGGCCTCCCAAAGTGGTGGGATTACAGGCGTGAGCCACAGTGTCCGGCAGCACTGGGTTTCTTAAATTATTATTTTACTTTAAGTTCCAGGATACGTGTGCAGACTGTATAGGTATACATGTGCCACGGTGGTTTGCTGCACCTATCAACCCGTCATCTAGGTTTGAAGTCCCGCATGCATTAGGTATTTGTCCTAATGCTCTCCTTCCCCTTAACACAGGAACAGAAAATCAAACACCACATGTTCTCATTCATAAGTGGGAGTTGAACAATGAGAACACATGGACACAGGGAGGGGAACACACAATGGGTTTCTTTTTAAAATATCTTTGAGAAGAAAAAGCCACGGTTCAGTGGACGAGCATAGCTGGAGATAAATGCACTGAGTATGTGCACGGTTTCCCCTCCGCAGACTCAGAGAAGAATGGAGACAGAGGCTGGAGAGGAGGCTGAGGATGCTGGACAACCCTGAAGAGAAGGAAAAGCCCGCAAACACCGCGGACTGAGTGCTGCCTGCCTCACCGACTTCAAAGATAGCAAGCGACCACGGGCACTTTTCTAGGGGAAAAAAACTAACACCCAAGTTATGCTGACTTACTAAACAGGACGTTCTCTATTTGTGCTTCCATTTGCTAGGGGATTTACATGTGAAACCTCCCGCAGTGCTAATGGGAGTTATTATCCTGCTCAATCCCCTCCGCGCAGAGGACAGGATGACCGCAAGTGGGATAGGACGCTCGAGCTATTTAATAAAAAAGCTCTTGGAATTAGCACTCCCCAGGTCTCACAGACCCATGTAGCCTAGTGTATTTCCACATTTCCTTCTCATTTTGAAATCTTTCAAGTCTCGAGACGTTTGGAGTGTTTTCTCCAAGCTTACTGAGGGCAATGACCTTGAAGAAAATTTGACTTCCTCAGGTCTCCTGGAAAAACAGTCATAAAATCTTGTCCTTCTTTCCCCGCTTTTTGTGAACACAGAAATGTAACTGCTTGCAGAAATAAAGCTATTATTATAAAAAGAATTTAACAATACGGCTTGAAAAGGAACTCAGTTAATTTATTTCTTCCTGTAAATGTGTTGCTTTTTCTTCATAAACGGGTTTAGTTAGAAACCTGCGATGACAGCATGGGATTAACTTGGTTGCTGCGTCCTCCAGGTCAAGTACCCCGTGTGAACTCCCTTCACACTTGTTGAGTTAGTTCTCTGGTGGCACAGCAGGCGTCCAGACACATTCTGGAATTTAAAGTCACCCTCACGTTAGCCGCCTTTCAGGCCCCAAACACGATCACAGGGCAGGTGGCCTTCTATGGGGCAGTAATGATGGGGCTTCCACTGCCCGGATTCCTCCCTGCAGGGCTGCAGCCGAGGGATGTAAACGGAGATCCCTGGGGGACCAAGAAGCACAGACGGCCAGAGCCTCACAGAGGTGCAGTGGGGGCACAGTTTGAGACGGTACTGGACAGGATCCCAGCCCTCGCAGATGATGCGCGCTGGCATAACTGCTTCCTTCTGCTTCCACAGGAAACTAAACAGCTTCATTTCAGCTGACAGAGCCACAGGTGACAAGAAGGGTTGGAGAAGTGTTCTACCCTGCCCACCGTGATGAGATCCAGGGTGCCATGCTGGCCCCTGCCATAGGCTCTTATTCAATTCAGATGCAACAAATTAGCCGTAAACTACAGTTGGGAAAATCTGCACAAAGTTCAGAAACGGAGGCTGATAAAGAAACAGAACTGGCCAGGCCCGGTGGCTCACGTCTGTAATCCCAGCACTTTGGGAGGCCGAAGCGGGTGGATCACGAGGTCAGGAGATCGAGACCATCCTGGCTAACACAATGAAACTCCGCCTCTACTAAAAATGCAAAAAATTAGCCAGGTGTGGTGGCAGGCGCCTGTAGTCCCAGCTACTCAGAAGGCTGGGGCAGGAGAATAGCTTAAGTAAACCCGGGAGGCAGAGTTTGCAGTGAGCCTAGATTGCGCCACTGCACTCCAGCCTGGGTGACAGAGCGAGACTCCATCTCAAAAAAATAAAAAAAATAAAAAATAAATAAAAGAAATAGAACTTCGGCAAGGGCAGGAGGCCATAGGAATGAACATCAGGAAGGCTAACCACATCTGGGGGTCAAGGAAAAGGGAAAGCTCCCTGAGAAATGGATGCTTAAGCTGAAGTCTAAATGGTATTAATCATTTCATTATGCATGTGTACATCAGAAAATCATGGTGTGCACCCTACATATATAGAATAAAGAAACACAAACAGGTAAGAATCTTCCAGGAAAATGCATCAGGGAGGATGTCTTGGGCAGAGGGCAAAAGTAAGTGTGAAGAACCAAAGAGGAGCAGGAGATGGTACAGGGGGTGGGGACCAGAGGTCCCTGGGGAGATGTGTCTGTAGCCCAGAGACTGGGGAGGGGACTAGCCTATAGGAGGGGGAGGGGTGCAGGGGCCTCTACAGCCAGACAAGAAACTCTGGATCTAACCACAGGGTAACAGCAGGCCATTGACAGGTTTCAGGTGGAGGAATAAGCTGATTAGATGTGCATTGTTAATTTTTTCAAACACACATATACATGTGTATGTAACTTTGTGTAGGTGCACATATATGATCATATCATGCACACCGATACGGTTTATTACAATTTTTGCTAACCTTTTCTCCCTCATCTTTGTGGCTGGGACTTACTCCCTCCCTTTTTCCTCTACTCCCAACTGTCAGCGACCCTCACGCCTCGGTAACAACCTCACCTAGTTTTCTCCACGTTCATATAACATATATGAACACACACATAAACACACACTCACACACACTGTACATCTACAAGGCTTTGTGTGGATGTATTCATGGGGTAACATCTTACAAAGGATCATATTGTTTTGTGTATATTGTGTTCCTCACTCAACCATACCTCATACAAATGCGCCCAGGTCAGTGTAATTCGAATTCACATTTTTAATGGGGCCTTGTTATCCCATGATGTGGATGTACCGTAATAAAGTTAACAATTCTTTTAGACACAGACAGTCACATAATTTCCGGGTTTTGCATTTGAACAATGCAGTAGTAAATACACTCGTCTGGAGGTCTTTTATCCCAGGGGTTTGATACTAGAAAATAGATTCCCAGGAATGGAAAATTAGAAGATAGTATTTGCAATTTTTACTTTTAACATGCTACTAGAAGGCTTTCCAGAAAGGCTGGAGAAATTCCCATTTGAACAGACAGTTTACAAGAGTATGCTTCTCCCCACGCTGCTGTGAGCATTAAGTGTCATAGCTAGCTTAAATTTTCTGTAGTCTGAGGGGGGTTGAGTGACATCAGTAATTGGAGTCCCTTCATTTGGTTGTAGATTAGGTGAATTTTCTCATCTGTGAATCACTTATGCATACTTTATTGCCCATTTTTCTAAGATGTGTCTTTCGTGTCAACGTGTACAAACTCTTAATATATTATAAAACTTAACCCCTGGATTGTCATTTACATTAGAAGTCTAGAGGGCTGGGAAGGCCTGCTTCAATACTCATTATTAAGTTTGAAAACCTTAAAGCTATCAAGGCAGAAATAGACACCTTTATTTCTATGAAAATGAAAAGCTTGTATGTAGTAAAATGTACCATAAGCAGCGTAGCTCTGGCAGATTTGCAGGTTTCAATGATCACTCCACCACAGCTGAGAGAATGAATGTGAGGGGAGATGGTAGATGGTAGGAGATGGATTAGGAGGCTGTTTCCCAGGTCTCCATGACAGAGAATGGACGTGAGCAGACAGAATAGGTAGATCTTGCAGGCTGACTGAATGCAGGGGAGTGAGGCACAGAGCACCCACAAACACAGATATTCATGTATTTTACCTAGCATTCATTTAATATGGGCTAAGAAAGAAGAATGTGAGTCCCAAGAGATAAGCAGAGCCAGTTTTGTTAACAGCTCCACTATGTACTAGTGGGGACCTCAGACGAACACCCTGAGCTTTGGTTTCCTCATCTGGAGTCATAGGCATACCATCTTCTCTTTCTTGAGGTGGTTGAAATTGAATGAGCAGGTATAAAAGCTCCCAGAACAGAACCTGGCACAAGGCGGGCCCTCAGTGCACCTGAACTCTCGGCCTCCTCCCTCTCTCTCTGCTCCCTCCTAGCTGTCACCTGCCCACGGAAAATGCACGCTCATCCTGGCCAGTGGTAACAAGGCCTGCTTGCCCGTCAGAATCACCAGGAAAACTGCTTTAAATGCACAGATTCCTGGGCTCTGCTCCCAGAGATTCTAGTTCTGTTGATCTGTGTGGGGCTCAGGGATGGTATTTTTATCATGCTGCCCAGGAGACCAGATGCTTAGCCAGACTTGGAAACTGATTCCCCAGAGGGTGCAGAATCTAGTGGAGAAGACAAAATGATATAAACTGCGTCTGCTTGGTAAGGTTTTTAAGAAGAGCACTGTGGTGCTCTGGGGGGAAGCATGGAAGTCTCCCAGAGAGGGTGAGAGGCAGAGGCAGAGCCTTGAGGTAGAGGCAAAGGACAGCCCAGACAAAAGAACCAACTGCGTAAAGCCAGGAAGTGGCCTCTGTGCTGTCCCTGTAGGGGGTGGAGGGAGGCAAGGTTGGGGTTAAATGGGGAAGGCCCTTGAATGGTGAGCTAAGGAGTTTGGACTTTATCACATAGGCAATGGAGGCTCATCAAAGGTTTTTAAGCAAGCAAGTAACGTGCTAAGAACTTGTCTTAGTGACTTAGTGAAACAACCCTGGCAGCAGTGTGGAGAATGCACTCTACAGATGTTAGGGATTGTCTTTGTTAAAACGATGATGATCCAAACAGCTTTATTTGGAAAATATACCCTTATGTGATCCTCTACTCTGGTCAAGGTGAGTGAAAGTACAAAAATAAGAATGTGGTCTAAGTGATGAGACACAGAGACCAAAGACTTCTCATTTCAAAGTTGTTAGCACTTCTCCTTTAACAACCTTGTGTGAAACACAGGTTGAAAAACGGCAAAATTATTCCACCAACTTAGAGGTGACCTCAGCTGCTCAAAAAACTACTGAATTTAAACCATAACTTTATTTATGTTTGACAAGGAACAGCAATAACAGATCTTTATTTCTTTTGGACAGCTACGCATGATTCAGTATTAGTGACAGAAGAATTTAAACCAGAAAGTGTCCCTCTTTGCAAAGCAATTTAATGATGAAATCAAAAAGAACTCTTCCAGACCAGTTCACAGGTCCTCAGGCTGTTTTTGGTGCAGACAGCTGAAATGCACATGCCCAGCCCACGAGACACAATGGCACTTGGAGGCTTTGCTGTGGGAGACATTACAGATGGGGTGAGGGGGAGGGAAAAGGAGAGAGATGCTGGTTAGAAAAGATTTACTGTCCTAGGCATGCGGATGGCCGAGATGGGCAGCACCCAAAGACAGTTGGGCAAATCAGAGGATTATTTGCAGCACTGAGCCACCTCCCCCAGACGCCATGAGAACTGAAGCTGTGCTGAAGTGCAAACAAGGCACAAAGCCAGGCCTCCCACCACGATCACAACAACAGCGCAGCAGCAACAATAGCAGGGGAAGGAGCTCCAGGGCGACTGTAACATTTTCCTTGAAAACTTGCAGATACTAAAGGAAGAAGATAGAATTCTCCCACCCTGAGAATCTCCCATTAGCTTAGAAAATAATGAGTTTGCTTTGAAAATAATAAACAACTTGACTTTTTCTGATTATAAAAACATATGTTGTGGTAAAAATTCAGAAAAGGAAAAAGAGTGTAAAAATAACCACATTGCCACCACCCAGCAATAGACACTCCTAGTATTTTGAAAACTATCTAACATCTCTCTAGTCATACCTACTCAAAATGATAAATAATTTTTCAAAACTGAGGCCTTACTGTTTTTCCGTTCAGTAATATATTGTGGACATCTTACAATTGACAAATATAGATCTACATTGTTTTTTATTGGTTGCATAATATTTAGATGTGAATAATTTATTTGAACAATTTTTTTTTTATTGTTGTTGAGACGGAGTCTGGCTCTGTCACCCAGGCTGGAGTGCAGTGGCACGATCGGCTCAGTGCAGCTTCCACCTCCCAGGTTCAGGCCATTCTCCTGCCTCAGCCTCCCAAGTAGCTGGGACTACAGGCACCCACCACTGCGCCCGGCTAATTTTTTGTATTTTTTAGTAGAGACGGAGTGTCACCATGTTAGCCAGGATGGTCTCAATCTCCTGACCTCGTGATCCGCCTGCCTCGCCCTCCCAGAGTGCTGGGATTATAGGCGTGAGCCACCAAGCCCGGCCTTTTTTTTTTTTTTTTCCGAGACAGAGTTTCACTCTTGTCGCCCAGCCTGGAGTGCAGTGGTGCCATCTCAGCTCACTGCAGCCTCTGCCTCCCAGGTTCAAGCAATTCTCCTGCCTCAGCTTCCCAAATAGCTGGGATTACAGGCTCGCGCCACCACACCTGGTTAATTTTTGTATTTTTAGTAGAGACAGGGTTTCCGCCACGTTGGCCAGGCTGTTCTCTAACTCCTGGCCTCAGTTGATCCCCACGCCTCCCAAAGTGCTGGGATTACAGGTGTGAGCCACCGCGCCTGACCTGAACAATTCCTTTTTAATAAAACTGTGATAAAAGTTCAGAGTTACAAGAAAACTTAAGCATATTCTACTTTACTAGAATTTACAAAGAATTCCTTGAAAATGTTATTGCAGATATGATAACATAGAAAGGTTGTGTGTGCCCTGTTAGAATATTTCCTTTTTTTTCTTGAGATGGTCTCCCTCTGTCGCCCAGGCTGGAGTCCCGGGTTCATGCCATTCTCCTGCCTCAGCCTCCTGAGTAGCTGGGACCACAGGCACCCGCCACCACACCCGGCTAATATTTTGTATTTTTAGTAGAGACGGGGTTTCACCGTGTTAGCCAGGATGGTCTCAATCTCCTGACCTCGTGATCCGCCCTCCTCGGCCTCCCAAAGTGCTGGGATTACAGGCATGGGCCACCGTGCCCGGCCAACTTTCTGGATTTTCACTGTATGTATGCATACACACATGCTTGTCCAATTGTCTATTTTGGATAAAGTCTAAACGTGGAACCTACTGTGCCGGAAGGCGAGCCACGGAATAGACAGCTCCTGGCTCACAACCACCTCTCCCGGCCTCCGCACTGTGGACACTGTAGGTTGTGCCTGACCAGTGTCTAGTCCCCCTTTTCCCTTACAACAGACTGTGACGGGCAGAGAGGAGGAAGACACCCAACTCAACGCACCTTCCCTGCGGTGAGGACAGGGCAACTCCACCCCTAGGTGCTTGATACAAGCCTGGCTAATTGAAATGCCACAGCCTCCCAGTGCCAGCGATTGGCTCAGGGATGGTCTCCTGACCCAGCTGAGTCCAGGAAGAGCCAGGGCCCAGGCTTGGGCTGGAGTTACAGGAAAGGAGATTGCTGGGTCTGCAGTGAAGATGATAGCCTGGAGCTGCTGCCAGTCACCCGGGTAGAGTGTTACCCAGGAATGAAGCCAGCACAGGAAGGCAAAGCTCAGGGAGAGAGAGAGAGAGATGAAAGAGAGACACAGAGAGTTTTAGTCCCTGGACCCAAGCGATTTGGAGCCAACTTTATCTCTTAAATCTTTTAATTTTCTTTTCTTAAATCATTGTAGTTGTCTATTTCTTGTAATTTAAAACTCCTGGATGCCGGGAGTGGGGGGAAGGTCATTCACTGGGACTGGCCCCAGTACAGGGGCCTCTGCGCCCAGACCCTGACTGCATCTAGTGATCTTTCCTGCCCCGCCATCGGCCATAGCGACTGATTCCCATCGGGACACTTGAGCGGAGCTGGGCGCAGAGACCCAAGCGCTCAGAGACACCCCGCCGCAGAGCCAGGAAGAGACGCTTCTCCCAGGCGCCTGTGCAGAGAGCCCACAGTGGCCTGGGCTCACCCTCTTCTGTGTCCTGAGATCTGATCACCCCATTTAAAAGCAAGCATGACTCGTCAACTAAGTGTGACGAACTCTGGAGTACAGAATAGAAACAACTTCATTTTTAAATATTTTCTGCTGGACTTCTCAGAGTCACTGGCATGCTAATCTGCATCAGGACTCTCCAAAGGCCTAGTGTGGTCAGTGTGCGGAGCAGGAGGCGGGCTCTGGGGCCCCCCAGCCTGCAGGCTTCTGGGTGAGAGTGCCAGGCAGTGCCTGGAGACCTCAGACAAGTCGCTTAACCTCTCAGAGCCTCCATTTCCTCCTTCCTAAAACACCTACCTCATAGGGCTGCTGTGAAGATTACCTATGCAAAGTGCTTGAAGAGCACTGGAAACATAAACAGTCTGCAATAAATGTCAGCTATTAGCATTTTAGCATTAACGTCTAGAGTGTCCTCTTTCCATCGTTGCCCTGTCTGAGGACTGTTGCCTTCCTCACCGGAATGCAAGCTCTTCTGCATTCTGTTTGCACTTGGGTGTGTCTGGCCTCCACATTGTCCTCTTAGTCCTGCTGGGGTTCTCTGTGGATGGACTGCAGTCCCAGTGCCGGGATGGGGCCTTCCTGCGGGGCTGCTCTTCTCCCCTGAGGTTTACTCAGGGCTAACATTTAGGGCACTTTGTTTTTTCAGCCTCAGAATGTTGTTTTTTATTGGAACGGTGCACCCTGGAGTAACCGGAGTAAATGGAGGTGTTTGGCATCCCTGACCCCACACGCCCTGATCTCCTGGGGGAGGAAGAGGCAAGTGGGCAAGAGAGGGGGCTGTTGGCACTCAAATTGCAGTTCAGAAGGACCTCTCCGTGGCGGTTCCTATCAGACACCCTGCCTGTGAACTTCTGCCAAGGGATCCTTATTTTAAACAGCATTTGTTTGGTTTTGGCTGGGTGGCATACCCCACCCCCACCCCCGTATCAAAATATGGAACAGTTCTTCCCAGGGAGAAAATTCTTCCCTCTTCAGACACCTCCTTGATGCCCCAGAGCATCGCACTCAGCCCAATAAATATGGGAATGGCTCGTTAAGAGTTACGTCCATTCCCAGGCACAGGTGTCCAGGGAGGCCTCCTTGTACTTGAACCAATGGTAATGCCTCAAGGTCAAATCAAAGCAGAGCCTTCTCATGGCCTAGCACTAGAAAAGCGACCAAGTCAGGAGGCCACATTGCCCTCCTTTATCCTTAAGCCCTTTCTTGAAAGACCACTGGACAATATATCAGAATGCAAGAACTTGCCCACTGGGTGGGCACCAAAGACTGAGCAAGGTGGTTGGCAGGCAGGCTGGGGAATGTTTCTTGTTATTCTGATATTAATATTTCTACTGTGGCTTTCCTCTGCTTGGCATTTGCGTGGATTCTTTTTCCATCTCTCTATTTTCCACTGTCCCGCGTTGTACACAAGGATGATGCACTATGGTGAACATCACTGTGTCTCTACTAACTGCCTGCTCAGCCATGTGCAGGACAGCGAAATGCTCCCAAGTGGAGCGCAGGACAGGGTTCCTGCCAGGTTCCTCGTGTGCCTCTACCTGTGATGCTGAGTGGACATCTGGGGACCTAGAGAGGTCACTTTAATTCCCATGTTTGGTCTTTCCCCTATCAAGTCATGCATGGGAGGACCAGGCCAAGAGATTGAGTTTGGGTGCTAAAATTTGGGTAAAAAATAAATAAAAGAGGTTAAGGAGCTAACTTTTTACCAAGTATGGTGTGATCACATTTCTCTTTCAAGACTTTTCCCAGGACTGAATTCACATTTTTAAGCAAATATGTAGTAATTAGCAGTCCACAGTTTATGTGCATCTATCCATTGTGGAGCAGTGGGTGGGAGAGTGGCTAGGAAAGGAACAGAAATCTACAAATCTGGCTTTCACTGGTTGCTTGCAGGGACTGTGACCAAGACCCAAATACAAATAGCCAGTTGTTATTCATAGAGCCTGGGGATTAAGTGCACGGGCTTTGGCGTCAGGCAGATCTGGGAGATAATCTCAGAGCTGCCACTTATTAGCACATTATCTAACTTCTGTAAGCATTAAACGTCAGTTTCCACACCTTGGGGATGGGGCAATAATTCTACTTCACAGGAATTTGGGGAGGATGGTGTAAGAAAATGTACCTGATCTACTATAAAATCAGAGCCTCGGTTCATGTGGAGTCGTCGTTGGGAGAATGAGGAGTCCGGCCTCACAGTGAAGGGATGGTTTATAACATACATCGGAGAAGGCTGGCATCCAGATTGTCCTGAGGGTCATAAAGGAGGAGCAGAAAACCCAGGGGAGGAATGAACAAAGGAACCAAATGGACACTTTTCAGAGAAGCATACTCAAATGGAAATGGAAAACAGGAGTGTTCAACCTCACTGACAATGGAAAATGCCAGGCAAAACACAGAGAGCTGCCATATACACCCACAGGACAGCTAATGTGAGGACAACTGGCAACATCCCATGTTGGAGCGAGTATGAAGCATGGGGCTGTGAACTGGCACAGCCACTTTGGAAAATGTCTCAGCTTTGTCTACTGGAGTGGGGGATGCTGCACACGGCCTATGGCCCAGCAATTCCTGTGGGCATCAGGAGGCATGTGCAAGAGTGTTCAGAGCAGCACTATTATTATTATTATTATTATTTTGAGACGGAGTCTCACTCCGTTGCCCAGGCTGGAGGCTCACTGCAAGCTCCGCCTCCCAGATTCATGCCATTCTCCTGCCTCAGCCTCCCAAAGAGCTGGGACTACAGGCGCCCACCACCACACCTGGCTAATTTTTGTGTTTGTAGTAGGGACGGGGTTTCACCGTGTTGGCCAGGAAAGTCTCGATCTCCTGACCTCGTGATCTGCCCACCTCGGCCTCCCAAAGTGCTGGGATTACAGGCATGAGCCACCGCGCCCGGCCCAGAGCAGCACTGTTACCATGAGTTACAATAACCGTCATCTGGAACTGGCTCAGATGTTATTCAGCAATAGAGAGGAGAGGTGGATCATCTGTCATGCAGCGGAATATTAAATAGCAATGAAGATGACTGGATCACAGCTCTATGCAGCAAGATGGATGAATTCCAAATATTGAGCAGAAAAAGCTGAACACAGCACATACATCCCATATATTTGAAATTCACAAAATGCAAGACAAAATTCAACTTTGGAGATGCATATTTGGTAATTGGCAATCAAAAGCAACAGGGAAGTGATTACCTTAAATGTCAGGGAAGTGATTACCTACCTTTCTTGAGGAAAGAGGGGCTAGTGGCAAGGAAGGGGGATGGGCATGATTTCTGGGATGCTAGCCTTATTGTATTTCTTTTTTAATTTAAGTGGTGGCATACCAATATTTGCTTTTGATAATTTACTCGGTTGTGTATTTTTGCTTTGTAAACTATTTCTGTATGTGTGTGCCGTATTTCACAATAAAAAAGGCTAAAAAAAAAGAAAATGCACGTCAAACCTTTAGCACCGTGTAAGTTCTCGTTAAATGAGATACTTATTTGTTTCAAGAATATTAGCCTGGAGATGTTTAATTAGAACTGAAAAACTAAATGAAGCATTTCAAACTGGCAACTCTTCCTCTTTTGTAAACGTAAAGAGTAAGACATAAGGTGCCTGGCCCAAGAATGCGTCAGGAGACACAGTCATGGAGCCACCTTTCCTGGAGATGTTAATCAAACCAGCAGGTTGTAGGCAAACGCAAGGCACAGTGCTTTGCAAGGCCACACCCAGCAGAGCCCAGGAGAATCACCTAGCCTGAGAGTCAAGAATTTCTGAGGGTGGAGATAGCATGGGTGTTTTATTAAACCTCCCTGATGATTCTAACCTGCAACCAGCGTTGCGGATCCTGCACTAGTGCTGAGGTGGGAGGTGGAATCTGCTGTCAGAGGCCCCCAAGGAGAACAGCTATCCCAGGGGTAGAGCAGAAGGGCCTTTAGCAGACCCCAAGCTGACAGGTTCGTGGAGCAGGCTGAGATGAGTAGAAATGGGGGTGGCTGATCCCTAACTCTGCCTCCTCTGAATGAAAACTTGAGAAAAATTGGTTTCTTGAGACAGCAGCGCTTCTGTGTTCATGAATCTGTCCCTTGTCCCTTTTAAGGGTTGATCCTGGGATTAATTTTTCAAAGAATGGCACTGACATCACTTGGCTCAGCATCATCCTGGATAGCAGGCCACATACTGGATGCACAGACACCAATAGTTGCAAATATGATTTTCAGACCTGAGAAATTCTGACTTTTTAACTACTTAGAAAAGTTACAAGTTGTGGCCTGGCTCGGTGGCTCACACCTGTAATCCCAGCACTTTGGGAGGCCGAGGCAGGCGGATCACGAGGTCAAGAGATCTAGACCATCCTGGCTAACACAGTGAAACCCCGTCTCTACTAAAAATACAAAAAAATTAGCCAGGCGTGGTGGCGGGCGCCTGTAGTCCCAGCTACTCGGGAGGCTGAGGCAGAAGAATGGTGTGAACCCGGGAGGCAGAGCGTGCAGTGAACAGAGATCACGCCACTGCACTCCAGCCTGGGTGACAGAGGGAGACTCTGTCTCAAAAAAAAAAAAAAGTTACAAGACGTTTCAATGATATAACAATAAGTGAAAATGCTGGTTTATACATTTATGAGTCTTTCTCAAAATACATACACCTCTAGAGACAAAAGACATGGTATGAAATGAAGTTAAGAGAGACAAATATCACGTGGGGGATGTGTGTCACACATCCCCCTCACATCCGTTTATTGTGAAATATGGCACACACATCCAGGACCACAGAACCTCTGAGCAGGCCAGTGATGCCTCGTCCCCTGCCAGGAGTGCAACCCTTCTGAACTGCTATACCCTGCAATTTTGATTTTAACCACCACCCACACTTCTGACCAAATGCTGTAAAATCAGGAGGTTCCCATAACTCCCCTCAGTTTTAGTAACTTCCTAGAATGACTGCCAGAATTCAGGAAAGCCCTATGCTTAGGAATAACAGTTTTATTATAAAGGAAGGTGCAGGAGGTTTATTATATTGGAGGTGCATCACCCTCCAGTACATCTATGTGTTCACAAACTACAAAGTGCCACTGAGCTTCAATGTCCATGTTTTATCGGAGTTTCTCTGTGAAGGTATAATTGACTGAAACATTGACCATGTGTATGAACTCAGCCTTCAGCTCTCCTCCCCTCCTTGGGGGCCAGGCTGGCTCAAAGCCCCAACCCTGTAATCACATGACTGGTCTTTATGACGAGCCGCATTCTGAGTCATCTTGTTAGGTAAATTAAGACAGTCAAACGACTCATCAAATGACTCAGGAAATTCCAAGGATTTAAAGTCTCCCTCCCAGGAACTGAGGACAATGGCTAGTCAGATTCTTTACGATCCAATAAGCCTTATATTCTGGGACACCATGTCCAGAAAGAGAAAAATAGGATCCTACCATCTCAAAGACAGCTTTCGTCTAAGAGCCATACATAAGAGAGTATTCAAGCCAGCCCTGATATGAAATGGAGCTCTAAATAGAACAAATGCTCAAATTCAGAATGTTCTATTTAAAGTAAAATGCTGTTAATTGGCAAGTGTGAAGCTTCCTGTCACCCCATAGGCTGTGGGCTCATGGGAAAGATCCAAGCAGTTTGGAAGATACCTACCTGGCCAGCACTAACCTAAGGAGTTTGTGTAAATCTAAATTACAATGTAGCAATTTATAGTCAGGAATATTTTGATTAGGTAATTCAGAATCCTTGTACCAGCCTGTTAATACCTTCTTCCATCTGCAGCAAAGCCAACAAGCAGAGCAAATTTACAAGAGAGTGGTGCTTGGTGAGTGTGGAACTGGAGCATTGCAAAACACCACACATTCTCACTTTGGGGCTGTTTTCCAACACTCAGGGTGCACTACTTACCTTCATTTTCAAACCAGAATGTTGTCCTTAGAGATGCCTATCATGTTCGTTTCTATGTAACCTTACTCATATCATGTTGTGTTTTCTTGAGGACACATCAAGATCATCTTGGTTGACCTTCACAGATTAACAAGTTTCTTTCAGTACATGCTTACCCTTAAACGTGAGAGTGAGTCATTGCTAAAAATGGTTTATCTCCTATTCTTATCCAATTCCGAATCAGTTATGACCAGCCACTTTTAGGGAGTTAAATTTCTGAACTTACCCCAGAATTTGGCCTGAATGCTTCTGTACGTAGTAAGAAGACTTCATCTGTTGCCGTAATTAAAAAGCCGTCCTTCATTCCAGCCCATGTTTACTCCTCGAGGCATGTGTGACTAATTGCAGGAATTTATTACATGCTTAGTGGTCTCGGTGGTATGTCCTAAATGTTGTTTCCTTGACATTTGATTGTTCAGTTGAAACCTTTATACATCTTTCAGCAGCAGGGCATGAATAAAGAATGACATTCCATAAAGAATGACGTTCCTTCACAATGGCACTAGGATGGACCAGGGATTGCAGAGGAATTGGAGGGAGGGAAGAGAAGGAGAGAAACTTACAAATACAAGGCCACTTCTGCCTCTGGTGGATCTCAACTGGGTATGATTTTGTTTACTTGTTTTGAGACCGAGTTTTGCTCTTGTTGCCCAGGCTGGAGTGCAATGGCACAATCTCGACTCACTGCAACCTCTGCCTCCCGGGTTCAAGCAATCCTCCTGCCTCAGCCTCCCGAGTAGCTGGGACTACCGGCATGCACCACCACGCCCGGTTAATTCTGTGTATTTAGTAGAGACGGGGCTTCACCATGTTGGTCAGGCTGGTCTCAGACTCCTGACCTCAGGTGATCCACCAGCCTCGACCTCCCAAAGTGCTGGGATTACAGGCATGAGCCACCGCACCCGGCCGGTATGCTTTTATTTTCCAAGATTGTTAAATGAAAGGGCAGCTGTTCCAGAGACTCCAGCCCTGCCACTGAAGCAACATTTAGCTTCAGTCACTCAACACAGTGTCTGCCTTATAAGCCGATGTTTCAGAAGTGCTCTGAGAGCTGCCCACCCTGGGGTCTACAGGACCCAGAGTTGGACACACGGTTAATTGGCAGGCCTGAAATCCCAACATGTCACGGACGATCCAGTCAGGATGCTGTCATGAGGCCAGTGTGGTTTCTTTGGGAGCAGCCTTTCAGAAGAAGAAGAGATCGTTTTTGTCAGCTGCGCTGGGAGCAGGCCTGGCTGCTGCATGTGGCAGATGGGGTGTTCCATCTGTTTTCTCTCGGGAGTGGTCCTGAGTTCTCACTTGTCCCATGACAGACGTGCCTCAGAAAACAGTGCAGTACGTGAGCGGGTAGAATCACCAGAGACTCCACCAGAAATTAGTGCAGGCCTTACTGAGCCCTGAGTCAACGACCCGTGCATAGGATCTTCCCCTTCTGGCAGCTGCAAACCTCACTGAGGCACAAACCCAACACCATACCCAAAACAAGCACAGCCATCCATCCTCTAACCCCTTCTCTCCGTGCTTCCTGCCCCAGTTACCAGCACCACCGTCCACCCAGAAACGTGGAGATCCGTCCCAATGAGTCCCTTCTCTCACCCCCAGAGCAACCCATCGACAAATTCAGCCATTTGTCCTCCAGCTTTTCTCAAATCTACCCACTTTTCTGCATCTCAGCTCTAGCACCTTACTCCAAGTGACAGCCATCTCTCTCCTGAAGAACTCTGACAGCTAGCCACCTGGTCAGCCACATTCACTGCCCCTCCAAACACTCATCCTAGTCCAGGGGGACTTTTTTTTAAAACCAAATTATGTCACTGCCTTAATAAAAGCTTTTCAGGAATCTTTTACTGGCCTTGAGACAAAGACCAATAACCAGGTGCTGCAACTCCAGGATCATCTTGGGCCACCCGCCACCCCACAAGTCTCAGCACACAAGTCCTGGCTGCTGGGTTTCCTCTTGGTCCAGGAACACTTGGACCTGATGCTCCCTCTGCCTGCAATGGGGCTTTTGCAACTCCACCCATTCTCTCTTTTTGAAAATTGTGATATATATTATCACATACATAACATAAAATGTACCAGTTTAAGCACTGTAAGTGTACAGTAATGCCTTCACATTGTTGTACAGAAATATGAAATGTTTCATGAGTCCGCCTTGCACAGGGGCCATGTGAATCTTTCCTGAATTGCTCCAATTTTAGTACACGTGCTGCCGAAGTGGGCACCCTACCCCCTTTTGTCTATAAACTTTGACTCATCTTTGGATTTTGGCTTAAAAGTCACTTTTTCAGAGAAACCTTCAAAACCAGGCTCGGTGCCTCATCGTGCATCGCCTTGGCGTCACAGCACTTGGTGGCAGTGATGTGATGGTAGATTGGTGTCTGTTCCTCTTACTAGACTGCAGGCCCCATGCAGGCAGCACCCAGGCCTGGAGGGTGTAAGGCACATGGTTGGGTTCCGTACATCCTAGTTCAATAAACAATGCTTGAATGAATGGAGAAATGCAGTTCTACCCACAGTGAAGACCACCTTTGACATTATTATAGAAAATCGTGTGGTTCTGTAGTGTCTTAAAAGCTATTCCAGAGTAGGATTTTGGCTTCACCTTTCGAAAACTAAAACCCATAGTGAAGTGTCTTTCTTCCCTTTTCTCAAACAGAAGAGCAATTTTCCTCCAACCATTAATTTGGTCTTCATCTCTTACAAGAGAGGAAGCCACCTGGTAGTTTCTAAACGGTCGGTTTTCCATTGATTTTGTTCATCAAAGTTTCAAAACTAGCGAATCTAGAATCAGACTTCTGAAGCAGTTTGTAATTTCTGAAAGTTAATGTGAAGTGGAATGTCTTTTTTTTTTTTTTTTTTTTTTTTTTTTTTTTGCCCAGGTTGGAGTGCAGTGGCGCGATCTCCGCTCACTGCAGGTTCTCCCTCCCAGGTTCACGCCATTCTCCTGCCTCAGCCTCCTGAGTAGCTGGGACTACAGGCTCCCGCCACCACGCCCGGCTAATTCTTTATATATATATTTTTTAGTAGAGACGGGGTTTCACCATGTTAGCCAGGTCTCGATCTCCTGACCTTGTGATTCGCCCACCTGAGACTTCCAAAGTGCTGGGATTACAGGCGTGAGCCACCTCGCCTGGCCAGAACTTCTTTTACAGTAAGACACTCAGCCCAATCCTACCCCCCGTGTCTGCAGAGAAGCACCCTCTCACCTATCGGGGGCTGAGTGTGGAGCCTGCGAGTGGTCTCCCTGGAACCCTAAGTGTGTCTGCACCCACCAAGTTCATGAAAAACTCAGCCATGCCGGACTCTAGGAAACCCTGCTAAGGGGCCAGATGGGGTGGGTCTAGGATTTCAACCCTGAGTTAGAGCAAGAATAGGTGACATTCACTCACACGACCCTTCGCATTTTGTTACTTATAACACCAGGAGCAAGAGATGGACCTCATCTGCATCCACAACAGCATTCTAAGGGGATAACGTTCAGAGGTCAAGCAGCTGGCCCAAAAGGCTTTCAAGGAGTGCTGGGCCAGGTTTGTTATCTGATTTTAGTGCTAAAACTCTTGTGCTTTTCACACCACTTTGCTCCATATGGCATTCACCACTGCATTTTTAGAAGAAACTTCCACTATAATGGCACCCTGGAAGCGGCATAAAGATCTGGTCATTTGCACATGGGCAAAGCCATACAAAGTAGAGTGGCTGAACACTCAGACTTGACCACACACTCTGGTTGTTCAGCGCGTGTGGACTCTGGCTGATCAAAAGCACATGATGAGCAGGACTACCAGGTAACGCTAAGCCCCTAAAAGTCCTGGTCCCATGAGCTGTGCCCCAGGCTCTGCCTCCACTGTTAGGAGCGTCCTGTGTAAATACCGTCTTGAAGCTGGAGTCTATTCTGGCTTTCTGCAGTTTCACTTAATCTTGGGGGGAAAAGGGAGGATGCCCTCTGCCTCCATGCATAGACTCCCATAGGTTGGGTCCCCCGGGCTTCCTCTAAATCCTGCCGTCCTCACCCTCCTCATGGAGATCCCAGTGAAGAACACGCTAATCTCTTGGAGTAAGTGAGGAATGAAATGCATAAGACTCCCACTGCAGGATCAGGGCGTGCTGAGATAACCCATCCTGCTCTTGGCCCAGGAGGTGATAAAAGAGGCACCTGCCATGAAGTCACCAGCTGAAACCTCCACCGTTGTCCCTCAGTACCCCGTCCAGCCTTGGCCCCACTGAGTCAATGGTTCCAGTGACCCTAAACATCGCACAGTTCCATATCTCCCATCTCCCCACGAGGTTTCCTGCTTTCTGTCCACAAAGCTGCCTTTCATCACCTCCGTGGCATGTTCCCCTCCGCGCGCCCTCCATGACCCGCGCCTCCTCTGCCCTTGAGGGGCAGCTCATTCCCCTCCATGTCAGCTGTCAGACTCCAACTGCAGCAGCCCTCAGGGCACTCAGCTTTATTCACACAGCAACACACACACACACCCCCCAGACTTTTGTTCTCTGCCTCCTTTTAGGTTTTCCAAAGCTCCTTTGTTTGAAAAAGAAATCTTCCCAGGACTTCCTCATCTTACCTCCATAGTCTCACCTTCCACCAGATTCCAAGAAGACTTCAAACCATTTGGGGTGTGGGGGAAGTGTTTTATAATGGTTTCTGTTCTTTTCATGATTGCTAAAAAGTCATTTTCACCGTCATTGTAAGTATTATCTACCCTTGATTTCCACTCTAACCCTACTTACACAATTATTTCTCCTGATATAAAAACCTTCTGCTTTTGTATTCCTTTAAATTAAAGATTTTATTGCTGAATCTTAACTTTTTTGCCTTAAGAATAGTTTCCAGTGAGTTCTGCATTTTACGTTCTGTACCTGCTCATTCTTCCTTTCAGGTGTGTGTTTTTTTACGTGATGACTTCACATGAGGACACACTGTTAGTGTCAAGGCATCAAGAACATGCTATGGTCGGGGATCACATCTCCCTGAGGCACAGAGGATGCCTCTGTTTGTTCAGGTATTCATTCCTGTTCATTGACTCTTCCTTGATCTTCGGGCAAAATTGATGCCCTTAGAAAACCACCAGAGGACCAGGCAGAGTGGCTCGCGCACTCTGGGAGGCTGAGGTGTGAGGACCTTTCGAGTCTGGGTGGTGGAGACTGCAGTGAGCCATGATCGTGCCACTGCACTCCAGCCTGGGCGACTGAGCAAGAGCCTGTCTCAACAATAACAACAAAAAGACCCACCAGTAGTTGTAGAGAAATGCTAATGATTTTTTTAAGGGGAAATTCTTAAGTGCAACTAATCCATTATCAGGTGCTTACTTATATCCAGCACCTATAGTTTAAACCATTTTACTATTTTTTTCTTTTTTTTTTTTTTCTGAGACAGTCTCGCTCTGTCGCCCAGGCTGGAGTGCAGTGTGGCCCAATCTCAGCTCACTGCAAGCTCCGCCTCCTGGGTTCACGCCATTCTCCTGCCTCAGCCTCCCGAGTAGCGGGGGACTACAGGCGCCCACCACCACACCTGGCTAATTTTTTGTATTTTTAGTAGAGACGGGGTTTCACTGTGTTAGCCAGGATGGTCTCGATCTCCTGACCTCATGATCCACCCTCCTCGGCCTCCCAAAGTGCTGGGATTACAGGCATGAGCTACTGCACCCGGCCCCATTTTACTATTAAAATTATTCATGACCATGCATTTTAGAGGGCTCACATAACAAACTTACTGTTGAAATTGCAGAAGTGGAAAGGTGGGAAAGCAACATTGAGGAGGAACAGCACATGGAATTGGAAGCAGCTATGCAGCTTTCTTTAAGCTAATCTGAAAGGGCAGCGCCTGGCTACAAAGTCGGGCACTGTGTTGGGAATTAACTTGTCTTTCTGTACTGAGTGTTAAGCAAGGAGAGGGGCTGCTGTGCTCTTCCATGTAAAGCGTTTGGTGCTTGGCGGGGATCTGAGTCTTCTGACAATAGCAACACAAGCTCTGACCAGTTCCTAAAGTGGAAGGTGCCCTGAGCCCGGTGGCCAGCATGGGAGGGAGCTGGGGTGATGGGGATGCTGTGCTCACCAAACCCTCTGTCATTTGGTGAGTTCAAACCTGACTTCCTGCTGCCTCAAGACCATAAACCAGAAGAGGATTTATAGGGACTTGACATCTAGCTTAGAAGAACAAACTAGTATAATGAGACCAAAATACAACTAGTCAGCGGCTTTTCCTTCTTCCTTCTCACACTGTCAATTTAGCAAAAGAGGCCTCAGTTGTCATGCTTCGTTCGCTGTCCTGGGAAAATTCCTCAGAATGTCACTTTCTCATGGCTGCTGCATTCTTAGTATTTTATTCCAAAGTCATCCACATTCTCCAGATATAGAGGTTTTGGGGCCCAAAAGTGAAAATGGGCATCTAGAAAATGAACAACATAACATTACTTGCACTTTTACATTTTCAGGACTTGGTACGTTTTAATTTACATAACGCCTTATACATAGCACTTGAAGCTTGTTTTGCAGGTTAGAATATAAGATATCTAGAACTTTTAACATTTCAATCATTCCCAGCCATGAAGCATCCGATTTAAACATAACCACTAACTCCGAAGACAAGGACTATCCACGTTTGTGAAACACATTACCCCCAAAACTCTCTGGGTTAAAACAATCATAAACACTTATTATCTCTCGAAGTTTTCTGTGGGGCAAGGATTTATGAGCAGCTTCCCTGAGGGGTTCTGGCTCAGGCTCTCTCATGAGGAGGCTAGAGTCAAAAAGTCAGGACTGCAGGGGCCCGATGAGTTGAATGGCTGGAGAACCTACTTGCACACTGGTGAGCTCACACAGCCGGCACAATGCTTCTGGTGGCTGGCGTGAGGCCTCAGCTCCACATCAAGCGTGCATCTCCCCAAGGCTGCTTGAGTGTCTTCATGATGGCGGATGCCTTCCCACAGGGTGGTCATCCTGACAGAGAGAGCGCCAGGTGGAAGCTGCATCCTCCTTTTGACGGTCTAGTCTCAGAAGTCACATGGCCTCACTTCCACCACCACCTTTATTCACTAGCGGTGAGTCACTAAGTTCAGCCCATATTCAAGGGGAGGGCGTTACAGTTCACGTTTTGAAAGGAGGAGCATCAAATAATTTGCAAACATGTTTTGAAACCATCAGTGGTTATATTTTCATGCAAATGATTTTAAACCATTATAACTTATTTTGGAGTACATTTATACCAAGTAAATTTCACAAATCTGAAGTGTAAAGCTTAGTGACTTTTCACATGAGTAAATGCCTGTGTAACCATCACCTAGATCAAAATATGGAAGTTTTAAACACCTCAGAAAGTTCCATCATACGAATCTCTGAATTTGAATGTTCTATGTACACAGTTACCACCTGCAAATAAAGACAGCCTTAATTCTTCCTTTCTAGACTTTGTAACTTTCATATATTGTTCTTAACTTACTGTGCTATCAAGGTTGAATAGAGCCGGTATGAGTGGGTATCCCTGTCTTGTTCTCAACTTAGGGGAAAATGTGTTTAGTATTTCATTGTATTTATCTGTAGAGTCTTTATAGATAACTTTTTTCGGATTGAGAAAGCTTTCTTCTACTCCTAGTTTGACTGAGTTTTGGAAATAGAAAAGTAAGTAGAATCACAACTCATGATTTTGCTACTTGATCATAGCTTTAAGCATTTGCCAGATTGTCTTTAGCTGTGAATGTTCCTTATCTAATTTACAAAAAAGAAAATTGTGCCAGGTCTACACATGGAAAAATATGGTCCAGGCAGTCTTCAGTCTCCAAATATGTTGATCTTCAAATGTGTATTTGTTTGTCAGTTTCTTGGGAACTGTGAGACTTTTTCACATACAACCTTAGTTCTGCTCGGTGCTTCAGTATTTAGGTCAATTACGAAAGTCTATTTGATTACCTTATGCCCAAAGTATGGCTCTGTGCTATGATGGTGGGGAGGGGGAGAGGGGTTTTGAAGAGAAATGGAAGGGAGAAGAGAGAGGAAACCTAGGCACTAGCAGCACCAGGAGCAGCAGCGTACAGAGAATACAGTTCTCACAGCCAAAGACTCACGGAGCCACCCCAAAGCCGGGTGTGGCTGACATTTGTGAACTGGCATTCTGTAAGTCAGGGCTCTATAAACCTTGCCACATGTGGTGAGAATTTTTAAATGTCTCAACACCCAATTCATATAGCTTTAAAAGCAATAAATTTTAAAACAAGAACGTTTGAATGGCACTGACAAAGTATCCTCAGATTCATTATCGCATTTACTCTTCAGCGCAGCCCTATGAGGTTCACATCCAGGCCTCACAGAGGAGGACACTGAGGCCGGGAGATGTTCGGGGTCTTGCTGGAGATGGCACAGCTCGGCTTCGGTGCCCAGGACTGAGCCATGACTTAGGGCATGTGCTCTTTTCATTGTATTGTGTTGGCAATGATTGCCTGACAACTTTTTGTATGGTTTTTAAAAATTACTGCAGCAGATGTGTCTGTGCTGAATGTAACTTGAGATGTTAGTTTGCTTCACGTAAATTGAAGCGGCTCATTCTCGGTCCCCAGCTTTTGGTCAGGGTGCGTTTAGCCATTTGGCTAAACAAATAGAGGGATTGTTTCTTCCTCCTCCTCCTCTCAGCACATTCACCTTTTCCCCATTCTATAAATTCGGCTCCAGTTGTCCAGGTATAAGTGAGGGAGAAATCTGGAAAAGGAATACTAATTCTATAACCTGGCAAAGACTATCTGCCGTAAGCCTAATAGTCGATGAAAATCACTGAGCATACACATTTCACTGACGTTTCCCGTCGCCACGGGCAAGGCCCTGCCTTGGGAGCTTTAGGGCCACATCACTGTGGAATTTCAGATAGCAAGTGTCGATCTACTAGTTAGTCCCTAACGTAGATGTTTGGACCACTCTTGTTTTTAAGTCTTGTTTTTAAATGTCTCAACACCCAATTCACATGGCTTTAAAAGCAATAAGTTTTATTTATTTATTGTTGGGCATACACGTTTTGGATGTCAGATGGATTTTCTGACTGTTGGGCATACACGTTTTGGATGTCAGATGGATTTTCAGGCAGGCAGTGGTCTGCAAAGCTGGCAGAGGAGTAGCCAGGCGCGGTGGCTCACGCCTGTAATCCCAGCACTTTGGGAGGCGGAGGCGGGCCGATCACGAGGTCAGGAGATGGAGACCATCCTGGCTAACACGGTGAAACCCCGTCTCTATTAAAAATACAAAAAATTAGCTGGGCGTGGTGGCGGCGCCTGTAGTCCCAGCTACTTGGGAGGCTGAGGCAGGAGAATGGCGGGAACCCGGGGAGCGGAGCTTGTAGTGAACCCAGATTGTGCCACTGCACTCCAGCCTGGGCGACAGAGCGAGGCTCCATCTCAGGAAAAAAAAAAAAAAGAAGAAGAAGAAAGGAAGAAGAAGGAGAAGGAGAAGGAGAAGAAAAGATAAGCTGGCAGAGGGGCTTCTTTGGATAGGGGACACTTCAACATTGATGGGAGCGGGGTTCCTGGGCTCCATCCAGAGTGAAAACCCCGTGCGCCACAGGGCACTCCGGTGAGCCAGAGGACAATGGCACCAGGGAGCAGCAGGGCCTGGCGAGCCCGTCACAGAGGGAGCCTGCGGTTTCAGAGGCGACCACAGATCCGGCTGAAGGGCTGGTCCGAGAGCAGCTGGCTCTGCTAGGTGTGGCCAGCATCTCTGCGGGGTACAGACCCAGCAAGGACAGGAGCAGGGCCCTGGGCGCTCACATAACAAGCGCTGACCTCTGGGGAAGGCAGACTCACATTTCCTCAAGGTTTTCTATTTGTAGTAGATGAACTCAGTGTCAAATATGAAAGGGCATCTTTCCAAGGGCTGTTAAGAGAGTCTCGTTTACTATGTAAACAAAGACAGAAGGCATCAAAGCCAGAATGCCATTATTCCTTGGCTTCTGAACGTTGGAGTGGAACTGCTTGCCTCGTGATTACTATTAGCATTAAAATATTGGTTGGATTGTCCTATGAACATGAAAGTTTACAGCAAAGAGTGATTTTTCCAAAAGAGGAGCTGCAACAGTATTTGAATTCGACTTCTACCTCAATTTTCTGAGGTTCCCTCAGGGAAGACCCCAGTGATTGGCAGAGTGGGTGGGATTTAGAAGGCTTTTTCAGGGTTTCGATTAGTCTGAATTTTTTTTTTTCAGCTCCCTCAGAGATTTATTTTGAAGTGTCCCTGCCATAACTTTTCTGACTGCCTGTGTGGCTTTCAAAGCTGCCCACCAAGTGTTTAGGGGTGAGTCATTTCCCCACAGGTAGGAGGGTAAGAAGAGTCTCCAGCCCCCACGAGGAGGGTCAAGAGAGCGAACACAAGAGAGGACTTGGTCCTTACCAGGGGTCGCCTCCAAAAAAGTGAGGTGTTCCAGTGATCATTCCCTGACCGATGACTTCCTGAGCTAGCTATTTTCTCCAGTAAACAAAGTCTATATGAGATATCATAGGAAATGAGTTTCAGATTTTCTTCCACCAAACATTTCTTTTATTGTTTTCCAGTAACATTTGCATTGTTTTACCCTGATCTCATCTGTTCACCATTTGTGACATTTTTTCAAGCCTCGGTTCACCTTTTTTTCCTGTCCCCTTCTGGTCCTTTGAGATAACGCTTTCAGAATTTTGCCATTCTGCTATGAGGTCTGTATCTATTTGCGTGAAAAGAATTCCATGCGGAGGAGGTGACAGCCCAGTTGTTTGGCTTGGAGAAGCCCATGACTCATTCTTCTGAGGCCCTGCCTGCACCAGGTGTATGGAATACCTTCCTGTGACATGTACGGCTCTTCCAGCTGAGCATAAAAGCAGGCACCTCACTCTTTTATCAAATAATTGACTCAGAACTTTAATCAAGACAGGTACAAGTATCTTAAGACCTGAATTTATTTTTTTAATTTACTAGGCATTGTGTTTTGTGTACTAATTACAGTGTATAATTAAAGAACAGCGTAGGGTTGTTTAACATAGAAGGTGGTTAAACTCTGGTGCAGAATACCCTCTCAGTAAAATTGTAAAGGGCATGGGTTGTGGTTGAGTAATATAGAGAAAAGTCCTGGTCTTTGATTTCTATTACTACTTCTCATCTCTTGCTCTTATTTACTGTTTTGGGCTCTTAATGAAAGGGATTTTTTTCTAGTCCTCCCCAACTCTTGCTCATAGCTAATTCAGTAATGGTTAAGTCAGAAATGTCTTAAGTGAGACAAGCTTATTCCTATTAAATTTCTGATTATTCCACGGAATTTGAATTCCACATAATTTGAGATTGTTTTAAGAGTCCACTAACGCCCAGTGCTGGAGTGCCCTCTCGTCACTAGTAACAGGGCACTAAATGTCAAATGTTCATCTAGTGATTTATGTTCTTATTTCACAGCTTTCCTTAATTGTTTTTTTACATAAATCTGAGAAATAGTGATTAAAGTATTGCAGGCTTTGGCACGTATCATCAGCTTGTACTATCTTCTGATACAGCGTTGAGTGCTTGGCTGACAGAGACGAAGCAGTGCTTTAGTCACAGGGCTTGCCCTGCCATGGAGAAGGCTCTGTTCCCATAGGGCAATGGCCGGTGGTGCAGACTGTCCCTGTCCCAGAAAAGCCCATCTGTTTCCCAGGAATTCGTGCCCCACAGCAAGAAATGACATCACTTTCTGCTTTTCCTATGGGATCATACCCACTAGATACCAGATAATGCAATATCCTTTTCTGTTTTAATGTTTAAAACAGTGAATGCTCAGGCTGGGCGCAGTGGCTCACGCCTGTAATCCCAGCACTTTGGGAGGCCAAGGCGGGTGGATCACAAGGTCAGGAGTTTGACACCAGCCTGGCCAATATGGTGAAACCCTGTCTCTACTAAAAATACAAAAAATTAGCCATGTGCGGTGACATGCCTGTAATCCCAGCTACTCAGGTGACTAAGGCAGAAGGATCGCTTGAACGAGGGAGGTGGAGGCTGCAGTGAGCCGAGATCGTGCCACTGCACCTCAGCCTGGGCAACAGAGAGAGACTCCATCAAAGAAGAATAAGAAGGAGAAGGAGAAGGAGAAGGTCAAGGAGAAGGAGAAGGAGAAGAAGAAAAAAATCACTGAATGCATAAGAAGGATCAGCTTTTAGTTTCTCCTCATACTTTGGCCCTAAAGCCCTGGTAACTGTGAAAACTGCTCCTGAGGATGGAATGGGCAGGATCTTTGAACTAAAAAGCGCTAGCATATGTGTGGCCTCTGCTCTGTGGGCATTCTCTTTCTGAGAACGTGTTGTCCTGCCCCAGTCTGGCTGTCTGTTCTCTTGTAGGGTCGTACAAGAGGTGAGAGGGTAATAGCAAGAATTGGTCCGATCTTTATAGATGTTCTTTTTCCAGAAAATAGGCAAACACTACCTTTTTTTTTTAGTTTGTTTTGTTTTATTTTTGAGATGGAGTCTCACTCTATCATCCAGGCTGGAGTGCAGTGGGGCGATCTTGGCTCACTGCAAGCTCCGCCTGCCCGGTTCACACCACTCTCCTTCCTCAGCCTCTTGAGCAGCTGGGAACACAGGCGCCCACCCCCACATCCGGCTAATTTTTTGTATTTTTTTTAGTAGAGACAGGGTTTCACCATGTTAACCAGGATGGTCTCGATCTCCTGACCTCATGATCTGCCACCTTGGCCTCCCAAAGTGCTGGGATTACAGGCATTAGCCACTGAAAATCACGTTTTTAAACATCCTGGAATGAGAATTCATAATGGAATGGAGAAGGGAGGGACGGAGGGAGGGAGGGAAGGAAGGAAGGAAGGAAGGAAGGAAGGAAGGAAGGAAGGAAGGAAGGAAGGGAGGGAGGGAGGGAGGGAGGGAGGGAGGGAGGGAGGGAGGAAGGAAGGAAGGAAGGAAGGAAGGAAGGAAGGAAGGAAGGAAGGAAGGAAGGAAGGAAAGAAGGAAGGAAGGAAGGAAAGACAAGGAGAGAAAAAAATGAGTCACGTGCACAGCACCCGTGGAAATACCTGAATCAGCAGCAATGCCTTGAAGCTCTTCAGAAATCTTCTTATTCCCCAATTAGAAACTGACCAAGTGGTCTGTTAGAAAACTCTCAGCCTTCATTCTACAAGATCATCAGCAGGTATGGCCCTTGCTAAGCCAGTGCTGGGGAGGAGGGCATGAGGCTGCAGCTGGGGCTCTGCTGTGGACCCTGGAACCTGGGACTGCCTGTCCCTCAGCCATCGGCACTGCCTTCCCTCCTCATGGCCTCGGCCTCTGGCCCAGGGCTCTTTCCTCAGTGCAGCTACTCCTCCTTTAAACATGCATGCCGTCAGACAACAGGCTGAGTTCTTCCAGTGTTCTTTCCTACCCCCAGACCTTCACCCCTTCCCCTGTTTACAAACACCTGCCTGAGTGCTCCTCAGGTCTCCTGTTGCCTGTTCCTGCTCTCTGTGCAGCCACCACGTAGCCCCTGTGCAGTGAAGGGTTAACTCAGAAAGTCTGGCGCATTCAAACCCTGGATGTTGAACACGCCTGGCCCTTGGCCGGTTTCTGGGTGGTGACCTCTCGGTGCTTAGAACATCCTGCCTTACAAGAGCATCTTCGTGTACCTGGCGTCTCAGGCCACACCAGCATGTGTGCTCACTGTGTGATTATTTCAGGGTGGAGACCTTGGACCATGCTCTCTCCATTTGACCACTGAAGAGGCTGGAGACTAACTATGGTCAGTATACGGTATGAGGAGAGAATCTACATCCATTCCCCACCTATTATGCCTGCATCACTGACTGACCAGTTTTCCTTCCCTCATAATTAGTGATGCTGCCTATAAACTCTTATTCTGGGAGTGGAGCAGAGGAGGGGTCCTGCAAGCAGCCTGTGCTCTCCAATTCATCTATCTACTCTTATAACAGA
The DNA here is from genome assembly GCF_047675955.1 of Chlorocebus sabaeus. Taxonomy (NCBI): domain Eukaryota; kingdom Metazoa; phylum Chordata; class Mammalia; order Primates; family Cercopithecidae; genus Chlorocebus; species Chlorocebus sabaeus. The sequence continues at coordinate 2,502,963 of NC_132915.1, read as the reverse complement.
CCTACATCTGCATAGAGGTCTATAATATACTTAAATATTTCCAATATTCTTGATTTTTAAAGATTTCTTGGTGAATATTTGCGCTTACCTACAAGATATTTTAGCAACACTTTGTCCAATCCTGCTCTCCCAATAGCATGGGGTTTTGATTTGAATTTAATCTTATTATAGTATCCTGCCACTTATTCAAATCTACTTTTATTGGTGTCTGTAAACGTTTATGGCTTATGTCATGAAAGCTCCTGTATTTTTTTTTCTTTTGGATTTTTAGTTACTGTACTGTTGCAAATGGGATTCATCACCAGCAGCATCTTGGATTTTTAACCTGGCTTTGCTGTGACCAGCATCTAGTTATAGGCATACAGTAACGTATAAAAACCATGACCTGTTTCTATGTTTGAAACTTCTGTTTAAGCAATCAGCAAGCCAGAAAGTACCATGACTACTATTTACTAAGAATCCTGTGCTAGAAGCAATGCCCAACATTTAAAACTTCCCTAAGGACACACTAAATCGAGGCTTAAGATCCCTGTTATCTCACCCCAAGACCCCAAGAGCCATTGTCACATATGTGGGTCCTCCTGGAAAAGAAGCCCAAGAAGGCAGTGAAAACCCGTCCAATGGTTCCAGCCTGCCACTGGCCATGACAGAGCTGCTTTCACCTTTACAGATCCCATGTGGTTACCCTAAACATGCACTAGGAAACCATATGAATTCCTTGCTCACCAGGTATTTCATGCATGATCAGAACAGTCCAGCCAGCCAACTTGCTGCTCCTCCAACACAGGGAGAGAGAAAAATGAACAGAAATCTAGGCAAGAGGTCAGGCGCAGTGGCTCATGTCTATCATCCCAGCACTTTGGGAGGCCAAGGTGGGCGGATCACGAGGTCAGGAGATCGAGACCATCCTGGCTAACACGGTGAAACCCCATCTCTACTAAAAGTACAAAAAATTAGTCAGGCATGGTGGCGGGCGCCTGCAGTCCCAGGCACTCAGGAGGCTGAGGCAGGAGAATGGTGTGAACCCGGGAGACAGAGCTTGCAGTGAGCTGAGATTACACCACTGCACTCTAGCCTGGGCAACAGAGCGAATAAAAAATAAATAAATAAATAAACAAAAAAATAAATAAAAAGAAAAAAATCAAGGCAAGAATCCGTGGCCACTCTCTTCTTTGGCTGGAGCCATGACAATGTCGATAGTTTTGCTATAGCAATCAGGAAGGAGAAAAAATGCTTTAGCTTGTCCCCAGGTCATAGCATGGAAAATAAAACCATTTTGAACCACAGAGAAGTGGATCAATTCAGGTCCTCACAATCTTTTACAGGTCAACATTTTCTCAAGAGGGGGAATCTTCACTCATTCTTCTGTCTCCCAAGCTGGAGTGCAGTGGCGCGATCTCAGCTCACTGCAACCTCCACCTCCCAAGTTCAAGTGATTCTCCTGCCTCAGCCTCCCGAGTAGCTGAGATTATAGGTATACACCACCACACGTGGCTAATTTTTTATATTTTTGGTAAAGACGGGGTTTCACCATGTTGGCCAGGGTGGTCTCGAACTCCTGACCTCAAGTGATCTGCCCGCCTCAGTCTCCCAAAGTGCTGGGATTACAGGCATGAGCCACTGCGCCCAGCCCCTTCACTCATTCTTGAGATAAGATTATGGATTTCAGAACAGACAGGCTCCTTCAGCAGTGTGAGAACTAGGCCTATGGGATGTCACTAAAGTCTCTTATTCTTTTGACTGGAACTATGAATGAGCCTAGTGTTCTCATCACCCCCACAGCAAGGAAGAGCCATTTTATTCTGAAGGGACTGGTCCAGTTTGGAAGTGTTTCCAAGCTTTCCAACATTATCATGTTTTACATTTATTACAGAAAACACTTCAAATGTTATTTACATATTTTTTCTATTTCTGCAAATTTTCATACATACGGAAGCTTTTTAACACTGTTGACCAGTACCTGCACTCAGGGATTTTATTCGTAACTGTGTTTTTTAGTGACAAGTTTCCATCTCTTAACAAGGACCTCAAAGGAGGCACAAAGAACCACTCCCCACTGACCTGAGGGACGAGAGGGAAAGAGAGAGAGAGAGGGAGGGAAATGACTCACAAAAAGCATGCTGGTGTCTTTTCACAACTCTGTCTAAGCTCAACCATGTGGCTTTGCCTTTCTTTCTCATAACAGTTTCTTTCACAGAGCAGAAGTTTTAATTTCGATGAAGTCCAGCTTACCTATTCTCTCCCCTCATGGATTATGCTTTCAATGTAGCATCAAAAACTCATCATCAAATCCAAAGTCATGTAAATTTTCTCCTATGTTATCTTCTAGAAGTTTTATACTTTTATGTTTTACATTTAGGTCTCTGACCCATTTTGAGTTCAGTTTGTGAAGGGTGTAAGGTTTTTGTCTAGATTCCTTTTTTTTTCTTTTGCATGTGATGTCCAGTTGTTCCACCACCATTTGTTTAAAAGACTATACCTTTGGGCTGGGCGTGGGATTACACCTGTAATCCCAGCACTTTGGGAGGCGGAGGCGGGTGGATCACTTGAAGTCAGGAGCTCAAGACCAGCCTGGCCAACATAGTAAAACCCTGTCTCTACTGAAAACACAAAAATTCGCCAGACATGGTGGCAGGCACCTGTAATTCCAGTTACTCAGGAAGCTGAGTTAGGAGAATCACTCAAACCCGGGAGGCAGAGATTATAGTAAGCTGAGATCGCGTCATTGCACTCCAGTTGGGCAACAAGAGAAAACTCCATCTCAAAAAAAAAAAAAAAAAAAAAAAAAAAAGTCCTTTTATCCATTGAACTGCATTTCTTCTTTGTCAAAAATCAGGTGACTATACATTTACATAGGTCTATTTTGGGGCTCTCTATCCTCTTACATTGACTTATTTGTCTGTTCTTTCACCAATACCAGACTCTTGATTACTGTAACTTTACAATAAGTTTTAAAGTTGGGTAATGTCATTCTTTCTTCTTCTTCAATATTGAATTGATCTATCCACAGATCTTTTGCCATTTCATGTAAACTTTAGAATCAGTATGTTGATATCCACAGAGTAATCGGCTGAGGTTGTGACTAGAATTGCATTGAATCTGTAGATTCCCACATGGGAAGAACTGACCTCCTGGCAATATTGAGTCTTCCTGTCTACAAACATTAAACATCTCTCCATTTCTTTAGATTTGTTATTTCTTCCGTCAGAGTTTTGTAGTTTTCCTTCATATAGATCTCATACCTGGTTTGTTAAGTTATACCTAAATGTTTTGCTTTTTTAGTGCTAATGCAAATGGTGTTTTGCTTTTAATTTCAATTGTTTATTGCTGATATATAGGAAACCAACCGACTTTTGGATATTAATCCAAATTAAATTTGGTTTGAATTTAAACCAATTAAAGGTTTCGCATCCTGCAACCTTTCTTAAATGATGTATCAGTTCCAGGAAAATTTTTGTTAATTATTTGAGGTTTTTCTACTGAATAATGTAGAATAATCTCATTTTGGACAAAGATAATGTTAGTTCTTCTTTCCCAATCTGTATACCTTTTATTTCCTTTTCTTGTCACGTTGTATTAACTAGGACTTCAGTATAATGCTGAATAGGAGTGATGAGAAGGAGCATCCTGTCCTTATTCCCAATTTTAGAAAGAAAGCATTTCGTTTCTCGCCATTAAGTGTGATGTTAGCTGTAAACTTTTTGTAGATGTTCTTTATCAATTTTGAGACATTTTTCTTCTATTCGTAGTTTGCTAAGTGTTTTTAATATAAGTGGGTGTTAGATTTTGTCAAATGTTTGTTCTGAATCTATTGATATGATCATTTGATCTGATTCTTCTTTAGCTTGTTGATGTGATAGATTGCACTAATGGTTTTTTGAATGTTGAGATTGCACACCTGACATACACCTCACTTGATTGTCGTTTATACACACATATTGTGGCTTTTTATACACTGTTGGATTCAATTTGCTAATATTTTGTTGAGGATTTTTGCATCTATGTTCATAAGAAATATTTGTCTAGAGTTTTTCTTTCTTGTAATATCTTTATCTGGTTTTGGTATTAGGGTAATGCTGGCCTCATATAATGAGTTAGGAAGTGTTCCTTCTGCTTCCATTTTCTGGAAAAAATTATGAATAACTGATATCATTTATTCCTCAATTGTTTGATATAATTCACCTTTGAACCCCTCTAAACTTGGGGCTTTCTATTTTGGAAGTTTATTAATTATCGATTCAATTTCTGTAGTAGATACAGGCCCATTCAGATCATCTGTTTCTCCTGATGTGACTGTTGGTAGGTTCTGTCTTTCAACGAATTGGTTCTTTTTGTCTAAGTTATATAATTTATGGGCATAGAATTGTCCATAATACTCCTTTATTGTCCCTTTAACATCCATTTGGTCAGAAATGGTGATCCCTCTTTCATTTCTGACATTAGTAATTGTGTCTTCTTTCTTTTTCTTAGCCTGAATTGAGAAAATTTTAAGATTATTTTCACATAAAAACATACAAGAGCATATTTGCAAAGACATCCCTCAGTTGCTACAGTGCCAGCCCCACCCTGAGTCTTCCGGCAGCCTGCAGTTCGGCTCTTTTACAGGAAACTTGAGGAGCACCTCAACATCTGACTCTCTGCATATTACATTTCCTTGCTCCTCTGAACTAGGGCGCTGAGGGAAGGTTTTCTACTGAAAGGTACTATCTTAATTTCTCTGCAAATTAGCACAGAAGAGATAATCTTGCACTTCACACTAATGAGAACAGTGTGTGGTTTTGTGATTTGAGAACCTGGCAAGGCCACGCAAGCTTCTCGCTGAGCAGCAGCACCGCACTGCCTCCACCAACCCTTAACATCCCCAAACTCGAAAGTCGAAATAAAAGTCAGGGTGGACAAGTGTGTATTGGGTGGAAGGATGAGAAGGGATAGGGGACTGTATCTAGCGCACTGCAGGATAATGAAACAGAGGCGCAGATTTGAGTGTTATTCAAGGTACTAGGAATTTGACTTATACTCGCTTCCTCTCCACAGAATACTGTGACTACACACAGGATCTGGGCAGAAACGAGATGTTACACAACCTCCAAGAGGTTTCTACCTACAAGTCGTCTGTCTTATCCATTCATTCTTTTCATGCCAAATATAAACCTGTGGCATAAAGTTACATCCACAAGTATTTGAGGGAATTTAAATATCTATTAGTGACATATGGTCTACATATTATTAATATTCATATGGAAATAGCCATATAAGATTTATGTGGAAATGACCGCATTTCATCAATACTGTAAGGACTTTATTGATTCGTTCATATTATATTGGAATGACATGCCTATCTAGCACAATACAATCTGAGCACACTTAGTTGAATATATAAAATGAATTTTGTCTTCCAAATCTTAAAGTTCATTAATACCGGTAGCAAAAGCTTACTTATACCATTATCTAGCAACCATTAGCGTAAGGCGATTTTACCTTATCTGAGGGAGTATTCAATTCTGTAACCTCCTCTTTTATTTAGGTTTTAAAAATAATCTTTATTTTTTAAAGTTACTCTGTGCATCATAGGAAACTGAAAAACACAAGAAGCAAAGAACAAAGTCATCCAAAATCACAAGCAGTTTAGAGTTTAATGTGTCCTTCTAGGTCCTGTGTGGCTGTAGCTACAACAGTCAATTTTATGGGACTGAGATCATACAGTATGTATCATGCTTTTTCACACATCTTCAGTATTTACCAATTCAAAATCTCAAAGCTATATGAGTATTTGGATAACCAAGAATACACTACATCCACTCGATCTGTTGGAAAAACAATGTAATCCTGCCTTTCTTGGGCCAGATTTTCATAAAAGACAAAAATGGCCACACGCCTCTAGATAAAAGCATTGGCAGAGTTTTTATTAAAATACTGCATTACCTTAATGCTCACTTTAAAATGAAATATACAGCAATAGAATACACTAAGTATAATGTTTCTAAGAGAATTCATTAGCAGATCTATACTATTCAAATATTAGCAAGGTATGTTTTCATTGAAATACTTAATGTCTTCCTATAGTACAGCTAAAAGAGATGCACTAACATCATTGGCTATCATCAAAATGTAAATATGGACGTCTGCATACATCTCTCTCTTTATACTTCCTTTAGCCCCTCTGCTGCCAACCTAATGAACAAGTCCCGGCATACAAAGCTCAGAGATGGTTTAACAATTCCATGTCCAAGTTGCATCTTTTCTATAAATTGTAACAAGAAAATATTTACAAATTGGCTAATTCACTAGTTCTACTTTTTATCACATGTTGTCACCCCAGGACATTCATAAAGCTTAGATAGTGCAAAATAATAAACTTTGTCCAGAATTACACACAGGCACTTGACTAAAAATGTTCATGTTTAGTATGGTTATCATCTAAAACCATCTTCTATATATGGAGACACTAGCAAAGAGTTCTTTCCTTCACGCTTCCTTTTCTCCCTCTTCCACCATCCCAGTGACTAGGTATAGGACTATGCCTCGGTCCAAGAGGTGCAGTAACAAAGGTCACTCCCAGAAGACAGGCCTCCTAACATATAACAAAAGAACATTTATAGATGGATTGTATTACTACATCTATTTTTAACATACTTTGAGCATTAGGACTTGTTTATCTTTTAATACCCACTATTGGCCAGGTGCGGTGGCTCACACCTGTAATCCCAGCACTTTGGGAGTCTGAGGCAAGCAGATCACCTGAGGTCAGGAGTTCAAGACCAGCCTGGCCAACATGGCATAACACCAAATCTATTACAAATTACCAAAAAAGTTAGGCAGGTGTGGTGGTATGCACCTGTAATCCTAGCTACTCAGGAGACTGAGGCAGGAGAATCACTTGAACCCAGGAGGCAGAGGTTGCGGTGAGCCGAGATCACACCACTGCACTCCAACCTGGGCTACAAGAGTGAAACTCCATCTCAAAAACAAACAAACAATAAAACCCACTATGAACTAAAATGCATATAGAACAATGGTTAGACCATGTGAACTAATCTCACTCATGGGCACAGAACTGTTCCCTTTGCATACCTCCTCCTCCCCCACCCACTGTCACCCTGTGAACAGTCCAAAGCATCAAGTTTAACAATTCCATTTCCAAATACAAACACTCCTAAGAGGTCATGAAGAAAATGCTTAAAGGGTGTCACCTTAGCCCTCTACTTTTAACCTATGTTGTGCACTTTTAAACGTTTAGAAAGACCAAATGTTCCAAAGAGGACTTAGGTTTTCCACTATATACACAGTAGCATTGAATAAATGGTGCATATACATAACACAGACTGTAATTTGAAAGTGTCTTCTAAATAGGAACATTCTGGCCTAGCACCCTTCCCCTGAACATTTGGGCCTAGATCCCTTCCCCTTCCAACTTCTGTCCACCCTGTGGACAGCTATAAGCCAAATGTAATGTGTAGAAAGGATTCTAACAATTTCACTTCTGTGTGTGTGGGTTTTTTTGTTTTTTTGGTTTTGTTTTGTTTTTTTGTTTGTTTGTTTTTTGAGATGGAGTCTCAGTCTGTCGCCCAGGCTGGAGTGCAATGGCGTGATCTTGGCTCACTGCAACCTCTGCCTCTTGGGTTCAAGCAATTCTCCTGCCTCAGCCTCCCAAGTAGCTGGGATTACAGGTGCCCGCTGCCATGCCCAGCTAATTTTTGTATTTTTAGTAGAAACAGGGTTTCATCGTATTGGTCAGGCTGGTCTGGAACTCCTGAACTGAGGTGATCTGCCCGCCTCGGCCTCCCAAAGTGCTAGGATTGCAGGCGTGAGCCACTGTGCCGGCCCACTTCTGTGTTTTTGACAACAGTCTTCCCTATGAATTTTAACACAAAACGTACTCAGTGTGTTAGTTCACTAACTCTATTTTTGTCACACACTGGACCTCTTTAACATCTGCAAAGACTAAATGCTATAAATTAGGATTGGTTTGTCCTCTTATATACAACATCTGCACAGTAAAAGAAACGCAGACTTAGATCAAGACCATCCTGGCAAACATGGTGAAAGCTCGTCTCTTCCAAAAATACAAAAATTAACTGGGCATGGTGGCGCATGCCTGTAGTCCCAGCTATTTGGGAGGCTGAGGCAGGAGAATCGCTTGAACCCAGGAGGTGGAGGTTGCAGTGAGCCGAGATCACACCACTGCACTCCAGCTTGGGGACACAGCGAGACTCCGTCTCAAAAAACAAAACAAAACAAGACAATGATCAATGTGCCTCACCGTGAACACACTGGTATAAAGCCCTTTGCACTTTCTGCTCCTCCTTCCTCCCCAAACTGGCACAAGTATAACAATGTGTACAGCTCAGGGAATTGGTTTGCTCAGTTTCCAAAAGACAATATTTCACATCAAAAGATACGTGTTATTTGCCTCTCCTTTTAACATACTTTGTGCACTTCTAAACATCTAAAAAGACTAGATGATGTTTTAAATAAGATCTAAGTTTGTCCATTATATACACAGTAGTGCTGAATAAACTACACGCGTGTAACAGTGGTTATATCCGAAAATGTCTTCTCAATAGGAACATTCTGTCCTAGAATCCTTCATTCCTTTCAACTCCTCTTCACCACCAACCAGGTGGATATAGGCACATGAGTCACTTAGAGCTGATGTTATTTCACTCCCAAAAGTCCTTTTCAGAAGACAGTCTTTCTATGAATTTTAACAAAGTGTAAAACATATGTTAGTTTACTAACTACTTCTGTCATACATTGGCAACCTCTTTACTATCTAGAGAATGGACTAGATATTACAAAATTAGGACTCATTTGTTCAGTATATACACAATATATACAGTTTAGCAAAGGTAATTGAAATGTATGTAACATACAGGCAATGGAGTTTGCTGAAATTTTCTAATAAACACTAGCAAAACACCTTCTGCAATTTCTTCCCTCTCACCACCCTCAATCCAATGAACAAGTAGAGAGAGTACACTGTTTGCAGAGGTGGTTCAACAACTCCAATTCCAAATAGTATTTCCCATCCATTTTTAAAAAGTTATTTACCAAAATAATGTGATTATACTACTTCTACTTTTAAATAATCGCCTGCCGGGTCTAGTGGTTCACACCTAAAATCCCAGCACTTTGGGAGGCTGAGGCGGGTGGATCATTGGAGGTCACAAGTTCAAGGCCAGCCTGGCCAACATGGTGAAACCCCATCTCTACTTAAAATACAAAAATGAGCAGGGTGGTGGTGGCACATGCCTGTAATCCCAGCTACTTGAGATGCTGAGGCAGGAGAATCACTTGAGCCTGGGAGGCGGAGGTTGCAGTAAGTCGAGATCAAACTACTGTACTCCAGTCTGGGTGACAGAGTGAGACCCTGTCTCAAAAATAAATAAATAAATAAATAAAAATAAATAAATAAATAAAAGAATAATCAAGCACTTCCAAATATCTAGAAAGACTAGATATTTCATATAACTTGTTCACCATGTACACAGCACTGTTAAATAAAATTGCACATATATAGCAATGGTTATAATCTGAAGTATCTTCTAAACATGAACATTTTGGCCTCAAACCATTCTCTCCTCACTTCCTTCTCTCTGCCTTCAATCCAGTGGACAAGTACAGACACATGTAATGCTTAGAGATGAACAAATTTCTATCCAAAAGTCATTTGCAGAAGACAAGTTTTCCTATGAATTTCAACATAAGGCATACAAATATGCTAATTTTCTAAGTACTTTGTCATACATTGCCAACCTCTTTAACATCTAGAGACTAGATGTTGCAAAATTAGGACTCATTTTTTCACAATATACACTATATACAGAGCAAAACAAAATGCACAAAGAAAAAATGGCGTCTGAAGATGTCCAAGTATGAACACACTAGCACATTATCTTTTGCAATTTCTTCCCTCCCACCTCCTCTAAGCCATTGAACAAATATAGACAGTACTCTACTGCTCCCAGTGGTGGCTTCACAATTCAATTTCCAAAAGACAGTATTTCCTATTAGTTTTAGCAAAAAGATATTTACAAAGTGCTATGTTGCCACTTCTACATTTAACATATATCAGGCACTTTAAATGTCTAGGTAAACTAGATGTTTCAGGTAAGGAGTTAATTTGTCCACTATGTACACAGCAGTCTGGAATAAACTGCACACATGTAACCATAGTTATAATTTGAAAGAGTCTTTGAAATATGGACATTCTGGCCTAGGACCCTTCCCAGCTCCATCAACCCAGTGAGAAAGAATGCTCAGATTTTCAGAAGATAATCTTTCCTAGGAATTTTAAAACAAAATGTACAAAATACATTAATTCACTAATCTGCTTTTGCCGTACACTGGCAACCTCTTTAACATCTAGAAAAACTAGATGTAAACTGGACTCGTTTGTCCTTTATATACACTATATACAGAGATAAGTAAAACAAAATGCACAGACATACGAGATAATGGTTAATCTCCCTCTCTGTGAGCACAGTGGCACAGAGCTCTCTACACTTCACCCTTCTCCCGACTCCCCTGAACCGGGGCTCAAACGCACTGCCTGTTACTCAACAGGTGGTTTGGCCATTCTTCCCCAAAAACAACATTTCATATGAATTTTAACAAAAAGATATTTGCAAAGCATGTTATTTTACTACCTCTAATTTTAACATGCATCAGGTGCTTCAGAACATCATGGCTACAATGGCAGAGCCCTCTAGGATTCTCAGCAACACCAGGTACAAATCATCTGTTACCAATGAACAATGAGGACAAGCCGGCACAGCTCACACAATGCCCCTCAAATCCATGGGTGCCATGCACCACCATTAATTAATCATCATGTTTCATGCTTTGACTAGGGTTCAGCAGGTGCTTCAGCAAAAGAGCTCGGGCTAATTCTAGCCTACCTGAATTAATCCCGACAACACCTACAGGTAACTGGTACTTCTGGGCTGTAAGACAGGCATAGGTCTAACTTTAGCAGGTAGTTCCAGTTTTTCAAGGCAGTTGGTCCGCCCCGTGCAGCAGTGTGTGAGCGTTCCGTACACTTGGCATCCCTGCCAGCACTTGGCATCATCGGTCTCCTTAATTTTGTTCATTCTGTTGAATGTACAGTAGTCTTTCATGGTGAGTTTAATTTGCCTTTCTCTGAAAAGTAATGATCTTAAACATATTTCCGTATGCTTCTTGCCTATTTTGTATATCCTCTTTGGGGAGGTACCTGTTATTCTTTTGTCTTAAAAAAATTGTCTTTTATTAATTTGAACATGTTCTTTACATACTTAAGACATGAGTCCTTTGTGGGACATATGCAAGATTTTTGCTTGTGTTTTCACTCAATAGTGTATATCAAAGAGTAGAATTTCTTAATTTTAATGAAATTCAATTGATCACTTCTTCCTTTATTGTTAGTGCTTATGCGTCATGTCTATGGGAGGAATCTTTGCCTGTCCCAAGGTCGTGAAGATATTCTTTTATATTTTCTTCTCAAATCATCATGTTAACCTTCAACTTAAGACATTGATGCATGTCAAATTAATTTTTGTAAATGGGGTGAGCTAAGAACTTAGTCCAAATTTTCCATATAGATATGCAGTTGATGTAGCATCATTTATTGAAAAAAACATTCTTCACTCACTAAATTGCAGGAGTGGCTTTGTGTAGATTCTGTGACCATTTCTGTGCAGGCTATTTCTGGATTCACCAGCCTCTTCCGTTAGACTATTTGTCTTTGTGTCAATACCGCAGTGTCCTAATTAACAAAGTTTTAGTGCAAATCTTGAAATCTGGCCTTGAGAGTTCCTCAACTTTGTTTCTATTCTTTAACATTTGCCTTGACTATTCAAGATCCTTTATAATTCTATATAAATACAAAGCAATGTATTTCTGAACAGGCTACAACTTCATGAGTAAACACAGCCCACTATACTTAGAAAGTGTTTCTCCACTTGGGTGTTCTAGGGCGGTTTCACAAGAGTGAAACAGTCAGGTGGAACACACCTAGAACAGGAGTTAGATGAGAATTGTGGGCAGGAGCATCAGCAAAGACACGCAGTCCCACGGTTGGGGCTGGGGATGGGGCAACAAGGAAACGGGCGGGCTGGGGCCAGCCTGAGAAGGATTGGTCCCTGTGGCAGAATCTGCTGGTGCTCTCCAGTACCCATGTCTTCCTCTTCTCCCTGGGCACAGAGATGGATGACATTTCCCAAGCTCTGTCGCCGTTAAGGGGGGCCATGTGCACAGGTTCTTGCTAACAGCATGTGAGTGGAAGTGACAAGCTCTTTACTGGCTCTGTCCTCATCTCGTGGCTGCGTGAAGAGGACTCCCACTTACAATGTGACAGAAGCCTGTGTCCCTGAGTGGCTGTGCACAACAGCACAGATTTTTCATAGGGGAGACCTGGGGCAACAAGAAGATCTGTGAAGCTGTTGCAGTGGTCTAGAAAGAGGCAAGGAGAATCTGCACCTAGGTAGTGGCAGAGGGGACGGAGGGGTCTCCTCCCACCCTTGTTGATTTTATCTAACATTCCCCGCTTTGGAATATGTTTCTGACAATGATATTTTGTGCAGGGCATAAAACTCATTCATAATGTTCACATTGGTGATGCTGATAATCAGAGGGTAATAGAATGAGAAGCACCTTTCAGAAAATATGCAGACAAAAGCAATGATTCTGGTGCACAGAGGACAGAAAGGCTTTATTTCACAGTTCCCAGGAATAACCATTTGAGTGTGACAGCCAAGCCCCAAAATGGACTCACCTCTCAGATAAAGTTCAGACCCTTTCACCATCACTACCACAATAAAATGTTATATTTGCTGTTTGTTTTCCCTGCAAACTTAGCCCAACTGTACCTATTCTACCTGGAAAAAGGGAGCCCAGGCTATTTCCTCTGGGGCTCACTAGAGTCCCCTTCCACTCTTTCGGTTCCTGTCCAAATTATTCTGGAGTGTTCTGGAGTCAGCAGCGTTGCTAACAACCAGTGGAGAAATCAGCAAAGGTCCTTGGTGCAGAGGGGATACAGCAGCAGCTAAAACTGAGGACAAACTCTGGCGTTTGGGGTCAGTCTGGCTCCTTTGCCAGACTGTGTAACCAGGATGAAATTTTAACTTCACTGCTGTGTGTATGTAAAATGCCTCATTATTTTCTCTAAAAAAAATTAACTTCCGTTCTGGGCTCTGTCACACCAGGCTCAAAATACAGTCGTGATTGGGACCACCTCCCCATTCCCTCCTCAAAATAGAGGGAAGTGCAAGGGATCTGAAACCCACACGAGCACGTGCATGCACACTTGTAGACCTGATGGTGGTTCTTTTTCATGGAGTTCTGCTGTATGCATTTTCTAAAAATGCCACTTTTTATTTAAAAATACATCAGGGACACCACTCTTAGACAAGACATGACCTTAGAGAGGTGTGGGTGGCAGAGCTGTCACCAGCGGGAAGCAGTAAATGGCAGAAGTATAAAGTGGGGACCACTCTGGCCAGGCTGCTGCTGTGTCTTGGGCCAGGCTCCCATGAGCAGAGAGGGAACAGCATCATTCAATTCCATGCAATGGAATTTCACATCCCAAAGTGGGAATAATAATAGTCCCACCTCCTAAGGTTGTTTTGAGTATTAAATAAGAAAAAGTCACGCCTATAATCCCAGCACTTTGGGAGGCCGAGGCGGGTGGATCATTTGAGGTCAGGAGTTCAAGACCAGCCTGACCCCATTTCTATTAAAAATACAAAAATTAGGCCGGGCGCGGTGGTTCACGCCTATAATCCCAGCACTTTGAGGGGCTGAGGAGGGCGAATCACGAGGTCAGGAGATCGAGACCATCCTGGCTAACACGGTGAAACCCTGTCTCTACTAAAAATACAAAAAAAAAAAAAATTAGCCAGGTGTGGTAGTGGGCACCTGTAATCCCAGCTACTCTGGAGGCTGAGGCAGGAGAATGACGTGAACCCGGGAGCAGTGAGCTGAGATCGGGCCACTGCACTCCAGCCTGGGCCACAGAGCCAGACTCTGTCTTAAAAAAAAAAAAAGAAAGAAACAAAGAAAAAAAGAAAATACAAAAATTAGCCGGGCGTGTGGCGTGTGTGCCTGAAATCTGAGCTACTGGAGAGGCTGAGACAGGAGAATTGTTTGGATCCGGGAGGCGGAGGTTGCAGTGAGCCAAGATTGTGCCAGTGCACTCCAGCCTGGGTGACACACCAAGACTCTGTCCCAAGAAAGAAAGAAAAAAAGAAAAAGAAAGGAAAGGAAGAAAGAGAGAGAGAGAGAGAGAGAAAGAAAAAAGAAAAGAAAAGAAAAGAAAAAGTACGTAATGTGCCTGGAAACAACATGAGCACAAATAAATGTTAGTGCCTGCCCCTCATGGTAATGATATTTTTGGTGTGACAAATACTGGGGTGATTATGGGGACATTAGAGCAGTCTCCCTGAAGTCAAGGCTATTCTGGAATACTGGGGCCACTGCAAACCCTTTCTGCTTTCTCCTCTCTCTGCTCTCAAGCCCTCTCTACGACAAATAGCTTGATTAATTTTACCTGCATAATTTCAGAATGTATTTCTTTTCTCTACATGCTCTGCTTGTTAAAGCCTGTTGCAAATGTCATCCACTTAAAAGAGGTCTGGCATGTGCCATCCTGGGCTGTATCCCATTCAAATAACTCTCTTCGTGAAACTGAGCACCTCCAATCACCTGAATCTTATTCTCATGATCATCCTTTTAAACGCCCTGGCTCCTGAATCTCATTCTCATGATCATCCTTTTAAACGCCCTGACTGTGCTGCTGAAAATTGCAGTTCTGAAAGACATACTCAAAATCCCTGCCTAAGAAAACAGTGCATCATTAGGCTTGCACAAGATAAAATCTGTGGATGCTGAACCCTTGCACTTAAGATTCCTCAACAGCTGGCTGAAGGGAACACACCCAGAGGTAATTTCCGTTTACCTCCTGAATAAACTTTCTAATCAAAAGTGCTTTGGTGTGAAGCATGTTGAAATACGCTGCATTTGCAGTGGGTGGGGTTGATTTATTCATCTGCCCATGCAGCGTATGCTGCTTATGCAGTGCTTTATGACAATCACAGGTTTGACTGTTCTATTTTTCTCTAGCCAGTGCTCTAGTGGGCTGCTTGCTTTTTATGATCACAGTGCTCAGAGCTGCAGGGTTCACTGTTTCTATTATTGCTGGCTTGGGGGTTAGAATGGCTTTTCTTTTGGTTATTAGTATTGCAGAAGATACCGTTTATCAAATATGAAGCAATCTTGGGATGGTGTCATCAAATGCCAACCTCATGAAGACCTCAACTAGGAGGTCATTCCTAACACCACATGCAGATTTCCTCAACCTTTACCACTCAAAGGACCCGTGACTCACACAACAGAGCATTGACTCATATGGGAGTGTGCTCTAAAAGCAGATTCACAGGCCCCACCCAGGGCAACTGAGCAGAAAGTACATTTTACAGGATCTGCAGGTGCTTTGTGCACATTAATGCCCGAGTGGCACCATCCTCAGCCACCCTGGGGTTTGGGAGTCTTTTGAGGCATTACTCCAGTGCTTCCACAAACAGGATCCCATTCAATACAGCAACCTAGCGGCAGCTGCTATCCTCCTCATCTCACATGGTGGGAAAAGGAGGCTCAGCAAGGGACCCGTAGGGGGTGGAAGCATTGACTCTGGGAGGAATCGGGATTCAGCCCAGGCCTCTGAGGGACTCTCCATCCTGCCTGTGCACCAGAAAAAACCCTGATTATTTTAAATCGGTTGCTTAGTTCCCTTTGACCCACTGACTTAGAATCTCCTGGGCCCACCGTCCTGCTGCCTGTTTTGTTGTAAAGTTCCCAGCCTTACGCAGCCAGGCTAGGAGCCTGCGTGCAAAACAGTCACCCCATCCTGCCAGTCACTGGGCCCTTGGAAAAAATGAGATGTCAAGCAGCTGCTAACGTTGATTTGGCAGCTAACACTGTGGCTGGGGGATTTAAAAGTATACGTCAGTGTGTTTGGTTCCCACACAGCCCCTATGCTGAGACGTGCAGGAAGGTGACCACAGATGCAGACATTTCATCTTTGTGCTCGCAGGGCCTGACGCTTAGCAGGTGCTCTGTAAGTGTCTGCTAATGAGTGACAGTCGTCAGTGGCCCCCACCCGACCTGGCCTCCCAGCAGCCTGGGTGCTGTCAGCCACTCCCTCCTTCCTGAATGTTCTCCTCCCTGTGCCTCTGAAATTCTGAAATCGCCCCTTCCTGACCTTTGTCTCTCTGATATAGGCCCACCTCATCTACTTTCTTTTTTTTTTTTTTTTTTTGAGACAGAGTTTCGCTCTTGTTGCCCAGGCTGGAGTGGGCACGATCTCAGCATGATCTCGGCTCACCGCATCCCTCCTGGGTTCAAGCAATTCTCCTGCCTCAGCCTCCCGAGTAGCTGGGATTACAGGCATGTGCCACCACGCTGGCTAATTTTGTATTTTTAGTAGAGATGGGGTTTCTGCATGTTGGTCAGGCTGGTCTCATTCTCCTGTCCTTAGGTGATCCGCCCACCTTTGCCTCCCAAAGTGTCAGGATTACAGGCATGAGTCACTGCACCCGGCCTATCATCTACCTTCTTTTAGGCCGCTCCTTCTCTACCCACCATGACATGGAGAACTCACCAAGACTCAGGCCTGGAACCACCCCTCATCACCCTGAACTTTCTTTACAAGGCAACCTGCTGATGTTGCCACTCTTAAATCTCAAACCTGCACCTCTGAGCTCAAGACTTAGACATCTCCCTGCATGCACAGGATGTCCAGTAAAGTGACTCGGAGTCTTAGGTTGCTTGTGCATGATTTCAATGCCAGTCCCTTCAAGATGGAACCCCTGATCTTTCCCCATTAACCTGGTCCTCGTCTCATGGTCCTTGACTCTGCAAATGGCACCAGCCTATGCAGTGTGGAAGACAGACACCTAAGAATGCTCTGTAATGTTCTCTTCCTTTTCTCTCATATTCAACCCATCTCTAAGCTACTACCTGTCAATTTTACCTCCTAAGTGTCTCTCCAACATATCTACCTGGTGTCCATCATCACCACAGCTACTGGCCTCTTCCAGGCTACAATCTGCAATCCTCTTGCTTGGACTCCTGCAGGAGCCTTTGAATTCTCTCTACGTTCATTCTGACCCCTCCAATCCATTCTCCACACTGCGGTAGGCAGCATCTCCACTGGCACCAGACATTCCCACCCCCTGGCATTCACTCCCTGGTACAATCTCCTCCTGAGTGTGGGCCGCATCCGGTGACTTGTTTCTGTGAATAGAATATTGTAAAAGTGACAGAATGCCACATTTCAGATTAGGTTACAAAAAGAACGTTTTCTCTCTCTCCTGCCTTCCCATTCTGGGGGAATCAAATTGCCATGTTGTGAGAAGCCTTAGGGAGAGGCTCATGAGACAATGAAGAAATGCCTCCAGCCGGCAGTGAGCAAAGGCCTGAGGTCTGCCAACAGCCACTTGGTGACCTTGGATATGAATCCTCTCCCTAGGCAATCCTTGAGATAGCTGCAGCTCCCGCTGACACTGGATGGTAACCTCATGGGAGACTGAGAGTCAGAGGACCCAGCTAAGCCATGACCAATTTCCTAGCCCAAAGAACTGTGAGAGAATAATATAAGTTCTTCTATGCCACTACCCTTTGGGGTAATTTGTTACACAGCAATAGATAACTGATACACCTATTATACCACACTCTTCTTTACTTCAAGACCACCCATTCTTTAAGAATAAAGACTAAAACCCTTGACACCTAAGGGCCTTTGTGACCTGGACTCTGCTGACCTCTACGCCTCACCTGGCACTAGACTCCCTTACTTTCAGGGTTCCAGACATCTTATCTTCTGGCAGATGCTTGAAGAAGTTTAGCTTCCTCTGGATACAGGGCCTTTACACAGACCCCTCTGCTTCAGATCCCTTCGACTCAGCAGAAGTGTCACTGCCTATAGGAAGCCTCCTCTGTCTCCCTGGGTCTATGCTGGGCTTCACTGATGGATGCTCTTATGGATGCCTGGTCCTTGACTTTACAGGTTGGCCTGCTGCCCTCAGTTTGAAATTGTATACTCATGTCTGTGGCTATTTTACCACAGTCTATCTCCCTCACTAGGCTGTTCCAGAACAACAAAAACCATGTGACAGAGCTCATGTCTGTTTAGGTCACCACTGTCTCCCCAGTACTGGGCACATCAAAAGTTCTTAATCGATATCTGACTAAACAATGAGTAGGTCTATGCCCTCCCTGGCGCTTGCTCTTCTGCCATACAGGAAAGTTTCCCATCTCCCCTTTCCCAGCCCAGACATCCACACTTCTCTGGAGTCATTTCCAAGAACTATGGGGAGGCTGAAGGGGCTGAGGCCAGTCACACAGCTGTGTGACACACAGGATATGCCTTTGATTCCAAGTGCACTGAGCACCTTCCCTGTGCTGGACACTGGGCTGGGTGGTGGGAATGCCATGGTGAGCAAAATGGGCTCAGCCTTGGGGCTCATAGGGTTTCTAGTCTGGTGGAGGAGAAAGATGATAACCAAATTCTCACACTAATAGACACAGCAACCCTCCATAACGGCAATGTGCAGGAGTTCTGAAAACATGTCACAATGGAGCCAAGCTAATCTAGCAACAAGGGGTCCACTTTTTATAGGTGATCCCAGTCTTCGAGCAAAGTCAATGAACTCTACCATTCACATAGGTTCACTCTTTATTTTTTGTTTTTAGTTTTTTAGAGACAGGGTCTCGCTCTGTCACCCAGGCTGGAGTGCAGTGGCACCATCAGGGCTCACTGTAGCCTTGAACTTCTGGGCTCATGGGATCCTCCCACCTCAGCTGCCCAAGGAGCTGGGACCACAGGCACCACCATGCCCTGCTAATTTTTATTATTATTCTTATTTTGTAGAGACAGGCTTGCTATGTTGCCCAGGCTGGTCTGAGCTCCTGGCCCCAAGGGATCCTCCCTGCTCAGCCTCCCAAAGTGTTGGGCTTGCAAGTGTGAGCCACCACGCCTGGCCTGACTGTGGCAAGTCACACATCGTCAAGAGCAGCCCTTGATATTCCCACACTTCCCTCTCCCCTCACTTTTCATACCACATTATTCACAAATGCCATGAGTAATTAAACTGGCATGTTACAGGCAGAGGGCACATTTACCTTGTCCTCATCACATATTCACCTGGTAGATTTTAAAGACTCCAAAGAGAGAAAAATATGTATAATGGGGTGAGATCCAAACAAATCTTCATACTTTGCAACAATACACAACAGGGCATCTAGACGTGTCCAGTGAATAACTTCCCTAAAATTCATAACCCAAAACCTCTTAATGGGATACTTTTTCACTCAGATTTTAAAACTTTGGGCAGCCAACATCCTCTAGAAATACGTTTTCTGTTAAATGAACCTGATAGTACAGTAAGTGCAGGACAGTAAGATGGCTTTCCCCCTCTTCTGTTTTAAATCATAAACTCCATGGCAGAGAAAGTAGAAAAACACTTCTCATTTAAAAGTGAAGGGGAAGGCCAGGCGTGGTGGCTCACGCCTCTAATCCCGGCACTTTGGGAGGCCAAAGCGGGAGGATCACTTGAGGTCAAGAGTTCGAGATCAGTGTGTTCACCAACATGGTGAAACCACATCTTTACTAAAAATACAAAAGTTAGCCAGGTGTGGTGGTACATGCTTGTAATCCCAGATCCTTGGGAGGCTGAGGCAGGAGAATTGCTTGAATCCAGGAGGCAGAGGCTGCAGTGAGCCTAGATCATGCCACTGCACTCCAGCCTGGACAACAGAGGAAGACTCATTTCAAAAAGTAAAATAAAATAAAAATAATAAATAAAAGTGAAGAGGATACCCCATTTGCCTTGATGCAATGCATTTTACGATGCATTGCATACCTGTCTCAAAATATCTCATTACCCCATAAATATACACACCTACTATGTATGCACAAAAATTCAAACTAAATTTTTTAAATGGACATAAGGAAGTCAAGCCTTTTACTCAACAGGTTAGTTGGCTAATATCCACATGTAATAATGGAATGTATAATTGAAGTGTTCTAAGTGCCACCTAAAAAGGAAAATTAAAAGTCTCTCTTAACTGAAAAAATTTTTATTTCACTTTTTAATTTTTACACTTTTCTTGATTATTCCATGTAAGGTGAAACAGTAACTGTTTAAAAGACATACACAAAAGACATTTGTATATGTCTTTTGTATATGTCTAGTATATCAACAACCAGGCGTTTTTCTTTTCTTTTCTTTTCTTTTTGCAATTATATTTTCCCAACCACAGGTATGCTTGCTAGGCAATAGAACCATCACAGAAGAAAACATAGGCAGAATACTGGTAAGGAAAAACAAAGCTACAAGATACACAAACAAGACAAGCTTGGTTCCACATTCACTACTCATTTTCAAGCAGCAAGTATGAACTGAATGCACGTTTTTTTGTTCAGCTAGAAAGGAGAGAAGGATTTTTATTGTTGTTTTTTCTTTTTTGGTTTGTTTTGAGTCAGTGCACGAATTTCTCTTTTCTTGTTTCGGCGGATGGACAAACAGATGGACCCTGCAGCCAGCTGGAATGTCAGAGATGGAGGGGAGACCCTGGGAGACTGATGGGCCTGGATCCTCTCCAGCCTCTCCGCTGCAGTGTCCACACAACTGCCCTGAGTGGTAGCGTTTTGTTTAAACACTCCTGAGAGCTGAGCTGGATGAGTGCACTTGGGACACCTGGTGACAGGTACTTGCAAGCATGATCAGGGTCAACCTCAATACAGGGAGAAATCCTGGGTATTTAAAAATACTTTTTTGATTCAGATCACGGTATGATTGAAGAGCAACACTGTGTTGAGAACGGGAGGAAGGCAGAGCTGTGGTGCAGGCAGCTCTTCTCGACTCTAAAGCAAGGCTTGCTCACCAAGGTGCTCACTCATATCTCTCATCCCTGCCCATACATCGCATTAAAAAATGAACAGGCCGGGCGCGGTGGCTCACGCCTGTCATCCCAGCACTTTGGGAGGTCAAGGCGGGTGGAATATGAGGTCAGGAGATCAAGACCATCCTGGCTAACACGGTGAAACCTCGTCTCTACTAAAAATAAAAAAATAAATTAGCCGGGCATGGTGGTGGGCGCCTGTAGTGCCAGCTATTCGGGAGGCTGAGGCAGGAGAATGGCGTGAACCCAGGAGGCGGAGCTTGCAGTGAGCCAAGATTGCGCCACTGCACTCCAGCCTGGGCGACAGAGCAAGACTCCGTCTCAAAAAAAAAGAAAAAAAAAAAGTGAACAAAAGGCCAGACGCAGTGACTCATGCTTGCAATCCCAGCACTTTGGGAGGCCAAGATGGGCGGATCATGAGGTCAGGAGTTCAAGACCAGCCTGACCAACATAGTGAAACCCCATCTCTACTAAAAATACAAAAAATTAGCTGGGCGTAGTGGCACGCACTTGTAATCCTAGCTACTCAGGAGGCTGAGGCAGGAGAACTGCTTGAATCGGGGAGGCAGAGGTTGCAGTGAGCTGAGCTCGCACCACTGCACTTCAGCCTGGGTGACAGAGCGAGACTCCCCTCTCTCACAAAAAAAAAAAAAAAAAGAACAAACAAAAGATGGATGAAGAAAGAATTCAAAAGTAAAACAATGTAGGAAAGCAGGACAGAAATTTAAAGAGAAGAGAAAACCAAAGTCAACAGTTAAAAAAGACGGTGACAATAAATGTTTAGATTTCAAAATTTAAAAGCCCCAAGCAATGTCTATAATCCCAGCATTTTGGGAGGCCAAGAGAGGGTGGATCACCTGAGGTTGGGCGTTCGAGACCAGCCTGACCAATATGATAAATCCTCATCTCCACTAAAAATACAAAAATTAGCTGGCCTGTGGTGTCATGTGCCTGTAATTCCAGCTCTCGGGAGGCTGAGGCAGGAGAATTGCTTGAACCCAGGAGGCAAGTAAGCCAGTTGCAGTAAGCCAAGATTGTGCCACTGCACTCCAGCCTGGACCACAGAGGGAGAACCTGTCTCAAAATAATTAATTAATTAATTAATTAAAATAATAAATAAAAGCCCCAAGGTAGGAAGAACCTGAAGACTGCGTACTCCTCAAGTGAAAGGCAATCTTTACAGAACAGTCTTCTTTTTTTTTTTTTTTGGAGATAAGGTCTTGCTATGTTGCCCATGCGGGAGTGCAGTGGCTATTCACAGGTGCAACCACAGGATGCTACAGCCTTAAACTCCTGGGCTCAGGTGATCCTCCTGCCTCAGCCTCCCAAGTATTTGGAACAACAGGCATGCACCACCATGGCTGACTCAGAACCTTATTCTTAAAGGTATTATCCAGGAATGTGGGGCAAAGACGTGGGGGAAGGGACTTCCGTGCTATAATGGGAGTGGCTAACACTCGATGAATGCTGTGTTCTGAGCAATTTGTATGCATTATCACATTAAATTCCTCACACCAAAGAAAAGAAAGAAGGAGATATTAGCCAGGAAACAGAAAAGAACATTCATTTTTTCAGCTCAGTGTTAACAATGAAAAATAATTCCACTATTGAGGCACAAGTTGCAAATCAGTAACATATTCCTATTGCTGTAGAAAAGGGGGTTTAGTCAGGTGTGTCATATGAGCACTAGAACTTTTCATGGTGTCACAGCCAATTATCTGTCACAAGGGATTTCAGCTTCAGGATTTGCATTTCCTCAGACGAAGATGCTGTGGACATTTGTGGTCATGAATTTTGAGTGGCAATAGCCCAAACAGGTCCAGTGCCTGTAAGCTCTGAACAGGCAGCATCACTGTGAATTACCATTAAACTCGAATGCCAAATGAGGGTGTCTCACTCCACATCCCAGCATCACAACACAACCTCTATAACTTTCTGTACAACTTTACAACAGAATTGTATTTCAGTGACTATTTTGATACTGGATTAAACTTTCCAAAGAGGTACACAACATTCAGGTCTATTTATCCTATCAGAAAGAATTATGCTGAATTTCAAAACCCATCACCACAGTGTTCAGCTTTAAGAAAATTAAACACACAGTAATCTTGCCAACGTCAATCAAAACCAAAACTTCAGAATGCCGTGGTGTTTATACAGCCAATCTGGGTTCTAGATACCAATGCCAGCTGTTTATCCCACGAACCATTCTTGCTAGGCTGAGGCTGTGAAAAATCACAAGACGATGTACAATTCTTTTTTAAAAAAATCTCACAAAGGGATTTATGTGGATGGTACAGGGTGACACTGAACAGATCGCGAGGCATGGCAGACGTAGTTCTCTCCCTCCACAGCATCTCCTGCCTCTCCCTGATTTCCCAACGTCCACAGAATGAGATGGTCCCGAAGTCACTGCATGGGGAGAGTGCTGTCTTTATAAGACTCTTCATTCAGTGTGTCCAATTCGGCAATTGCTTCATCAAATGCCATGTTTACCAGGCTGCAGGCCTTTTCAGGAGAGTTTAGAATCCCATAGCAAAAGGCTGAGAAATTAAGTGCCAGACCCAGTCGAATTGGCTGTGTGGGTTGCCTATCTTTCTTACTAATTTCAGATGTTTCCTGGTAAGCTGCTGGGAGTTCAACAGAGCGGTTTGTCTATTGTCTCCAGACGCCATCCCAAAAAGATACCTGAAATGATCTCCTTTCATTTTCAAGAACACCTTGCTTTCAGGTTGTGTAGCATGGGGAGTGAGGGACCTGCCCAACTGCTCTGGAACCTCATTGCCGATGTCCAGCAGCTCTGCCTCTGTCTTCCACGGTACTCTTTGCCCATCTGCTGCTTCTCATTCCTCCCTGTTCCCTGCTCAGTGCTGGAGATGAGAATCCGGGAAGAACGGCGGGCACCCACCATGTTCTTGTAGGCGGCAGAGGGCAGATTGCTGTCTTCAGTTGGGGGTGCACGCCCCTGGGGCATGGCCGCCTTCCCAGCTGCAGCCACATCATCACCGCACTCAGCCTGCTCAGCGGTCTTGGCTTTCTGTACCAGCACACCTTTTGTCACTTCCAAGCACAGCTCTGAGCGTGGTGACCACCACCTTCCCAAGGCCACTCCTCGGGCCGCTGCAGTGGCGGTAGCAGCGGCAGCTACCCCAGCTCCAAAACCAGCGGCAGCTGCTCCACTTCCCCAAAACAGCCTCTCTTTGATGAGCTACTATCATGTCTTGCCTGGAGCACAGCACATCTGAAAAACTAAATAAAAATGAGCAGAAACAAATGAGCCCCAAGTTGCCAACTCTCTGGAAAATTCTGAAGACTGCCAGCAGGTGTAATTTCCAGGTGTGAGAAAAACAGAGGTGTCTGGAAAAGGACGGGATGCAGCAATGAGGATGGTGAACTCAAAGGGAGCCAAGGCGTGCCTGGGCGGCCGGTAGCCATGGCAGGGCGAGACTGTGGGTGGTTCCTGTGTTCCTCTGAGTCCCTGTCTCACCAATAGGCCACACAGGATGGTCTGCCTCTAAATTTTAATCTCGAGGTGACCAGAGTGGCATTCGGACATCAGAGCACCGATAGCGGGCTGTTTCCGGCAAACCCCCACTCACCCCTGCATCTAACAAGCCCCATGGCTCTGGGCTAATGGTCATTCCTAAGAGTGATCCCAGCTCACCACAGGGTCCACACTCCATCTGCCCTAGAATAGCTGCCACCTCTTGGGCAGCCCAGGCTAGGAACACCCCGCCAGAGTGCGCATGTCTGACCGTATCATAGTTTGTCATAGCAGGAATAATTGAACTAGCTTTCCTTGGGCCTTTTTTGGATTTTCAGAAAGGTTAGGACATTCCAAGTTTTTATTTCCTCCTTTCCCATTTCTCAAATGTGAAATTCAATTCTCCACCCCATGCAGTGTGAATTGTATAATGCAAGCCAACAGCGCCATCTAGTGTACGCCTCTCCAACTTCCGCAAAATGTGGCCAGACCTCCCGGACAAGGAGAGGTGCCAGGCATGTGATTTTATCCCCCTGTCAATCAGACATGAGAACCAGGAGCAGAGACTGGAGGACCGCTTGAGCCAGGGAGGTCGAGGCTGCAGTGAGCCACGATTATGCCACTGCACTCCAGCCTGGACGACAGAGTGAGACCTAGTCTGGGAATAAAAAAAAAAGAAGAAAAGAAGCATGAGGACCTAATTCATTTTTCAGTGTTAGAATAAATTACACTTATTTTCTGATAAAATTGCACATAACCTTTGAGCTACATATGCCCCATGTACCCTTCGTTTCCATGCTTAGCACAAGTGGTGGCGGACCGTGCCTGTTCCATCCTGAGGCACATCAGGCATTCCCCAGAGCCCCCAGTTCCAAGAGGTGGGTCACAGGGGCCATGCGCAAGGTCTGAGCTCTGAGAGAGAAAATCCCCCTGGGGAAGATCATGATTACCCCAAATCACCATCGCACTCAGAATACATTTGAGAGTTCAAGGAGGCACTTTGGGCTAAAGTGAAAGATCCACACTAGAGCCGGATCAAGTCGAAGAGGGATTTTTGTGTCAAGATCCAAGCATGCCTCACTGGGCCTGGCGATACCGCTCTGAAGTTATGTTCACTTTCTTATCTCCATGTGCTGGCTTTACTTCTCTTTCTTTGTCTCTTGGCTGGCTGAATTTCTGTGCTTCCTGGGCCACAAAGGAGAGCTGGCTTTCCACAGCTCCTGGGTTCCCCAGGGCTCTGTTCCAGGAAGTGAAGCCAGGGGCAGAAGCAGGGAAGACAGCGGCAAACAGCACAAAGTTAGGTAACCAGTGCAGTGCAGAACTCAGTGGAGTGCTAGCCCAGCCTATTTTCTCTCTCCTTTCACCCCTTAGAGACTCGTTAATATAAAGACCCACTTCTGGGAATATCACACACCTGGGCCTGTCAGGGGGTGGGGAAAAGGGGAGGGAGTGCATTAGCACAAATACCTAATGTGTGTGGGGCTTAAAACCTGGATGATGGGTTGACAGGTGCAGCAAACCACCATAGCACATGTATACCTATGTAACAAACCTGCATGTTCAGCACATGTATTTTATTTAAAAATAAAAAATAAAAAAATAAAGACCCACTCCTGCCATAAAGAGTTCCTGCAGTCCATAGGCGTGTAAAATCGGTGCTTCCTCGGTCCTCTCAGTTTCCCCTTCCTCAGTACTGGCTTCGTTTATTCCTAAGGCCACTGGGCTCCCCCATCAGAGGGGAAGGTGACCACTCTGATGCCAGATCCAACGCCTCCAAACTCTTGAACCCCCACAGAAAGGAAAGATGGCCAGAAGGCAAGTGGAAAGCAGGCTTCTTTGGATGCCCTTCATTTTTACAGAAAGCTTATTTTTAAATAATCTTTCGCATTAATCTGAAAGCATAGAGGTATAAAGCATCAGGAGAATCATAGGATTTTTCTTACTTTGAAAACTAAAAACAAGCAACATGCAAAACTGGGCAATGAGAGGAGGCTTAAAGAAACTAAATACATCCTGGTTATAGATAAAAAGAATCTCCAAAGTATCTCTCTTTCTGGCCTGAGGGGAAGGAAAATGAGCCCCTACAGGTGAGAAAGAGGAGGATGAATTCCCTACTATCTTTCTGCTTTCCTTTCTTTATAACCTAAGCAATACCGTGGTGGTGATTCAGTGGTTGCAGCTGGGCTAAGAGCAACAGCTACCAACAGGAAGCACCTTCAACTCTGAAGGAAGGAAACTCTTCTCTCTAACCCGAGAATCTATGGTTCCAGGAGTTCGGAGTGAATCTTCACTGCTCGCTTTCTCTGTGTGCTTGTGCCATATGGCTCTGAACCAACAATAGAACTACAGCCCATTGGAGGAATTTGCGTATTGAATCTGACCTAGCTGATTGCCATTTAAAACAACAGCAAAGCACATTGTCCTGATGTTTTAAACAAAACCCAGAGTCTCATAAGATAACATCCAAAATATCCAGGATATACTCCAAAATCGTTCAGCCTGTAAAGAACAAGGAAAATCTCAACTTGCAAGTGAAAACGACAGTTACATTTCAGAACTAAAAATACAAACACTGAAATTAAAAATTCACAAGATGATCTCAACAGCAGAATAGAAATGACAAAGGGAAAAGTCCACGAACTTAAAGATAGATCAATAAAAAGTATTCAATATAAACAATAGAGAAGAAAAACAATTGAAGAAAAATGAGCATAGCCTTAAGGATCTGTGTAACAATACAAAAAAGCCTAACATTTGTGTCACTGAAGTTCTACAGAGAGAAGCATAAGAACAGAGTAAAAAATATATGAAGCCATGCGTCTCTTAATGACAGTACTACATTCTGAGACGTGTCATTACGCAATTTCATCACTGTGTGAACCACAGAGTGCACTTCCGCAAACCTAGGTGATAAAGCTACTACACACCTATGCTACATGGTATGTCCTGTAGCTCTGAGGCCACATGCCTGTATAGCATGTTACTATACAGAATACTGCCGGCAATTGTATTACAATGGTAAGTGCTTGTATATCCAAACAGAGAAAAGGTGTAGTAAAAATATGGTAGAAAAGACAAAAAATGGTACACCTACATAGGGCACTTACCATGCATGGAGCTTGCAGGACTGGAAGTTGCTCTGGGTGAGCCAGTGTGTGAGTGGTGAGTAAATGTGAAGGCCTAGGACATTAATGTACACTATTGCTGACTTTATAAACACAGTACCCTTGGACTACACTGAATTTATTTTATTTTATTTTTTTATTCAGGCTGGGTTAAAAAATTGACAAAACCATTAATAGAGGTCCTCCCCAAATATTGGGAAAGTGTTTCAGGAAGTACAAGCATACAATAGTTAAAAGATATGGCAGGGTGGACAGAAAGATGGGTTAGGTGCCTAAGATTTTTATGATAAAGTGTAGCAAGTTGCAAGGTATGACCAGTGATTTCATGACTTGCACCTTGATGTCACACCTTGCAGTGGAGTGGAGAGAAAAGTCACCAGGTTAAAATAATCAAGGAACCATGAGTCACATTACAAAAATTAGCAGACTGCTCACGGGAAGCAGTGACAAGAAGCCAGAGGCTACATGAAGGGGAGGATATGATGGACATCAGTAGAGTCACGGTGTGTGGTGGCAGGAGTCTCAAAGTCAAAGGCGTGTAACAAGGGAGAAGCGAGTGGAGGTGGGAACACAGATCAGAAGGGTGCTGACTGGCCGGGCGCGGTGGCCCACGCCTGTCATCCCAGCACTGTGGGAGGCCAAGGCAGGCAGATCACGAGGTCAGGAGACCAAGACCATCCTGGTTAACATGGTGAAACCCCGTCTCTACTAAAAATACAAAACATTAGCCGGGCACGGTGGTGGGCACCTGTAGTCCCTGCTACTTGGGAGGCTGAGGCAGGAGAATCGCTTGAACCTGGGAGGCGGAGGATGTAGTGAGCCGAGGTCACGCCACTGCACTCCAGCCTGGGCGACAGAGAGAGACTCCACCTCAAAAAAAAAAAAAAAAGAAAAAAGAAAAAATCAAGACACAGACATATGTATTAAGATTATTCTCACATTTTGCAAATCATTTTCCTTTCAGGGGATTTGCTGCTGAGTTTCAGTTTAGGGCACTGCAGTCAAACAGGAATCTGCAGCTCAGATAAAGTGGTTTTGGGAGACACAGGATATGAGAACCCCTGAACTGGGCTATCAAGCGGTGAGAGTTTGAGGGATCTATTATCTGGAAAGAATTACAAGAGAGCGAGCCTGACATCTGCCTGGCTTTAGGTTCTTGATAGATTTGCCCAATCCTCATTTTTTTTGTAAGATTAGAAGCAAAAGAACCAAATAAAAGAGGTGCTTTCAGTGGTCTAAAAAGCTAAGCACAGCATTGGGAATTGTGGGTGCTGGGAGACAGAGATGGGAGTTCATGGCCTCTTTTTTTTTTTTTTTTTTTTTTGAGACAGAGTCTCACTCTGTCGCCCAGGCTGGAGTGCAGTGGCGTGATCTCGGCTTACTGCATCCTCCGCCTCCCGGGTTTATGCCATTCTCCTGCCTCAACCTCCTGAGTAGCTGGGACTACAGGTGCCCACCACCTCGCCCAGCTAGTTTTTTGTATTTTTAGTGGAGACGGGGTTTCACCGTGTTAGCCCGGATGGTCTCGATCTCCTGACCTCGTGATCCACCCGCCTCGGCCTCCCAAAGTGCTGGGATGACAGCGTGACCTCTTTTAAAGGAGATCCTGCTTGGAAAAATCACAATCTCTGGGGTTGTGACTTAAAAAGAGATGAGCACTGGGAAAGTCACTAGGCTGAAATATAGTCTTGATTCAGTCCAGTGACTGACTGGATTAAGGTGGTCCTGTGACTGCCAGAAGAAACCAGGTACTCTCTGGAGAAGACAAGAACGCACAGCCAAGCTTGGGAATCAACACAAACTCACCTGAAACATCCAGAAACAGCATCCCATGACCCAACACCGAGAGAGACAAAGGACTGGGATCTATGCTACAATATATAAAAGAACTCTTGATATTTAAAAGGAAGAAAAGAGGAACCTCTCATTAAAGAGGAGGTATAGATAGACAATAAACATGTGAGACAATGTTTTACATCATTAGCCATCAGTTAAATGCACATAGCTATTAGACAAACGTAAAAAAATGCTGACACCACCAAATGCCTGTTGAGAATACAGAGAATCTGGGGTGCTCACACATTGCTGGTCAGAATGTAAAATGGTACAACCAGTCTGGGGAATAATTTGGTAGATTAAAAACTAAGCATGTGATTTATACAATGCAGCCATTGCACTCTTGGGCTTTTATCTCAGATAAGTGAAGATTTACGTTCACATAAAAACCTGCACACACACGTTCATAGCAGCTTTAGGTGTCATCTGCCAAAACTAGTATCAGCCCAAATATTCTTAATCAGGCGAATGCTTAAGCAAGCTGTAGTATATCCACAACATGACATACTTACCCAGCAATCAAAAGGAACAAACTCTTGGTATAAACAAGAACTGGGGTAAATCTCCAGGGAATTAAGCCAAGGGAATAAAGTCGAGTCCCAAAATGTTAAACACTATGATTTCATTTGTATGACATTTTGTAAAGAAAATTTTAGAGATGGAGACAGATGAGTTGTTGCCAGGGGTTAGGGATAGTGGAAGGGGCATTGCAAGGAGGTCGGTGTGATTTTAAAGACAAAGCACCAGAGAATTTGGAGGGGACGGAGCTGCCCTGGGTTGACTATGGTGGTGGATTCAGGAGAGAAGACATGTGACATAGTCGTTGAGAGCTATGTGCACACAGGTACACACAAAATACAAATAAAACATGGAAAGTTTTAACAAGGCTGGTAGACTGGATCAATGTCAATGTCCTGGTTGTTATAGTTTTGCAAAATGTTACCACTGGGGGAAACCAGATAAAGAATACATGTGATCTCGTTGTATTATTTTGGACTACTGACTGCCTGTGTATCTACAATTATCTCAATAAAAATTTCAAGAATTAAAAAATATGAATCATCACCTACTTGTATTTACACACAATGAGAATTCTATGTAGAAATTGAAGTAAATGGAACACGACTACAAACAATAACATGAATATATTTCACTAACATAATGTTGAACAAAATAGTATACATAGTACGATTTCACTTATAAAAAGGTTTAAAAAAGATATAAAACTAACATATAGCTTGGCAAGATGGGAGGAAAGGATTATGACTGGGAGAAGATACAAGAAGGCTTTGGGGTGCTGATAATTCTCTTAAGAGTTAATCTGCTTGGTGGTTTACTTTGGAAAAATACGTAGAGCTAGACATTCATGATCTGTGCACTTTTTAGTTTGCTACACTTCAATAAATGTACATATAGGGAAGAAAGAAAAATACATCATCAAACAAATAAGCAAACAAAACAAGCAAACAAAAAAGAACAATCTTGCCAACAAAAACAAATCTTCAGAAAGAAATACATATGCCAGGCACAGTGGCTCATGCCTGTAATCCCAGCACTTTGGGAGGCCGAGACAGGAGAATCGCTTGAACCCAGGAGGCAAAGGGTGCAGTGAGCCCAGATCGTGCCACTGCACTCCAGCCTGGGTGACAGAGCGAAACTCTGTCAAAAAAGAAAGAAAAGAGAGAGAAGAGAAGAGAAAGAAAACAAAGGAAAAGAAAAAAGAAGAAAGAAAAAAAAAGACCAGGCACGGTGGCTCACGCATGTAATCCCAGCCCTTTGGGAAGCCAAGGCAGGTAGATCATGAGGTCAGGAGATCGATACCATCCTGGCTAACACGGTGAAACCCCGTCTCTACTAAAAAATACAAAAAAATTAGCCGGGCGTGGCGGCAGGCGCCTGTAGTCCCAGCTACTCGGGAGGCTGAGGCAGGAGAATGGCAGTGAACCCGGGAGGCGGAGCTTGCAGTGAGCTGAGATCGTGCCACTGCCCTCCAGCCTGGGTGACAAAGCCAGACTCCATCTCAAAAAAAAAAAAGAAGGAGGAGGAGGAGGAGGAGGAGGAGGAGGAGGAGAAGGAGGAGGAGGAGGAGGAGGAGGAGGAAGAAAGAAAGAAAGAAGGAAAGAAAGAAAGAAAGAAAGAAAGAAAGAAAGAAAGAAAGAAAGAAAGAAAGAAAGAAAGAAAGAAAGAAAGAAAGAAAGATTAATTTAGTTGCTGTACATCATTCACAGAAATACTTTGCTTTTTTCAATTGGTGTGTAACATTGCATGAGTTACTTCACATGTAATGACAGTTGTTCGTCTTCCTTTGAAGAATCTGGTACTCTGTGCTGCCTAAGGTGAGAACGTTGGGTTGATAGACAAATGATATGATTGATGGGGCAAATCATGTGTTAATATTCTCGAAATTACTTTGCTGAAAGTCAAGCTTCCTATTTGATTCGGGACATTTGTTTTGGTTGAATTGACTTTTCTTACACTTTTTCTATTTCAGCATGTCTTTCTGTCAGCATGTTGAGTTCAGTCAATAGATTTAGTGTTTCTTTTCACTGGCTGACAGCAGCCCCTGTGTGACTATTTTGTGTGACCCAGACTTCAATATGCAGAGGGAGTGTTTAATAAATGCTGCCAAATACATTTCAGCTATGCATGCTGTTCTTTACAAAATTCTCTTAATGTATAATTACCTATATTTTTAAAAGGAGAATTTGTGATAAAGATACATAACATTTCTAGACTAGACAAAACATTTGGTGAATGAACCCATACAATTTCTCATTGTAGAGATGCCTTCCCTTCGACGGTGCAATGCTGTACAATGCTACAGCAACAGTGCCCATCTCTAGTCACATAGATGGACATTCCCGCAGATTATCTCCTCAGTGTTTCCTCTTCCCCCCGTCCCTTAACATCTCTTCCACATTTCCCAATTCTTGTCTCTCTATTGTGCATGCTGGTTAATTATTTCAGAGCTTTCTTCTAATTTGCTTTCTCTCTTCACATATGTCTAATCTGCTGTTTCAGAATCCACTAAATTCTTCATTTCAGTAATTCAATTTTCATTCTAAATACTGTTCTTTTTCAATTTTACTTGATAATTTTGATGTACAAAATAAGTCTCTTACTATTTCCATTTTCCCCACCTGTTATCTCTTTAGACATATAAAGTGTGTTTATATTCTAAATCAAAATCATTTCCAGTTGTTGCATGGGAATGGGTAGGCTGGAAGAAGTGGGAGGGAAAGCGAAGCAAGGAAGTGCTTGGAAATAATATGTATGGCTGGGCACAGGGGCCCATGCCTGTAATCCCAGCACTTTGGGAGGCTGAGGTGGGTGCAGCGCTTGAGCCCAGGAGTTTGAGACCAGCCTAGGTAACACAGGGAGACCCAGTGCCTACACACACACCAAAAAAAAAAAAAAGATACAAAAATGAGCAGGGTGTGATAGCACACTCCTGTGGTCCCAGCTACTGGGGAGGCTAAGGAGGCAGGATCACTTGAGCCTGGGAGGCAGACATTGCAGTGAGCCAAGATCGTGCCACTGCAGTCCAGCCTGGATGATGCCAAACACTGTTCCCCCCCACTTTCCCCCCCAACAAAGAAAACAAGAAATATGTTGGTAATCTTGATGGTTGTAATGGTTTCAGACTTCTATACCCACGTTAAAACCTATCAAATTGAACCTTTTATTATTTGCTTATTAAAAGACAGGATCTCTGTCTCCCAGGCGGGAAGCATGGAGTGCAGCGGCGCAGTCCTGGCCGACGGCAGCCTCGACCTCCCAGGCTCAAGCGATCCTCCCACCTCCGCCTCCCAAGTAACTGGGACCACAGGCGCAGGCCACCATGTCCTGCTCATTTTTGTATTTTTTGTAGAGAAAGGGTTTTTTGCCGTGTTATCCAGGGTGGTCTCAAACTGCTGGACTCAATCAATCATCCTGTGTTGACCTCTCAAAGTGCTGGGATTACAGCTGTGAGCCACCACCCCCAGCCTGCACCTTTTAAATGTGCGCTTTTCTGTATATGTCAAGTAAACCTCAACAAAAGCTCAAAAAAATACTTAGCGCAGATGCTATTAAAGTAGTCTTGGCAATGTAATCATGGTACAACACTCCAGTTAATCAGTTAGGAAGCAAAAGTCCTGAGACACTGCACCCCAAATGAAAAATAGAGATTTTATATAGAATTTACCCAGCACCTAGTTAATTTTACATAGCTATTAATTTTTTTTCAGTTTCTAATTTCATTTGTATATACTTGTCTTTTCTATCCTTTTTCTTCTGTTTGTTGATATAAACAGAAATCACTGAAGACTCCAGTGCTTCTAGGCTAATTCTCGAACTCAGTGCCCTGCACATGTGGCTTGTTCATAGTCTTTGTCCATCTTAATGAAAACATAATTTGCAGCAACAATATTGAGAGTCACCTGATGTATTAATATTTTAACAGAAATTTAATGAACTGAATTACAAACTTTCAGGTAAATCAAGTAGGCCACAGGTTCAGTAAAAAGGAAAGCACCTTCTGAACATTGATCCTAATACCTGTGAGCACTCATGCTCTGAAATTACAGCTGAGTGCATACTGTGTGCCAGATGTGGTCCTATGTGCAGGGAAGTACAATGCCCAAGGAATGGCCGGTGCCAGGATCTGGGCTCGTCAAAAGGGCCTGCAGTGTATGTGAGGAGACCTATCATGGGGGGACACACTGGAAAACCCACCAAGATGGTCCAGCGCAATCAGTGAGGCAAATGCATGCGGAGGTGGGGAGCAAGGGCTGCAGAAGCAACAGAGGCTCTATAGGGAGCCCAGAGTGGAGAGAAACCCCTGGAGGCAGGGGCTATGGAGGTCCTGGTCGAAGAAAGCCCAGGCAGCCCGGTGGGTGTGGATTAGGGTCAGAAAGGGATCAGTGAGTGAAGAGAGGCGTTTCAAGGAGTGTGAGTGTGTGTGTGAGTGTGAGTGTGTGTGTGTGAGTGTGTAGACTGGTGTGTGTGATGTGTGTGAGTGTGGGTGCGGGTGTTTTGTGTTTATGTGGCGTGTGTGAGTATATACGGGGTGTAGTGGGCTTGGTGTGTGGGTGTAGCATGCAAGTATATATGGGGTATCTATGGTGTGTGTGTGGAGTGTGTGGTGTGTGTGTGGTATGTGGGTGAATGGGGGATGTTTGTGGTGTGTGTGTGAGAAATGTGTGTGAGTAGATGGTGAGTGCAATGTGTAGTGTGTGTAAGAGTGTGTGATGTGTGTGTGGTGTATGTGACTGGTATATGTGATGAGTGTGGTATAAGGATGTGTGGCGGGTGTGTGTGGAAGGTGTGTGTGGTGTGTTTGTGGTATGTGAGTGTGAGTGTATGAGGGATGGCAGTGGTGTGTGTGGTGTCTGTGTATGTGGTGTGTGTGCATGAGTGGTGTGTTTGAGAGTTTGTGTGATGTGCGTGCTGTGTGTGATGAGTGTGTGTATGTTCACGGTGTGTGTGTGTTCTATGTGTGGTATGTGAGTGTGAGTGTATGGGGAGTGTTTTTGTGTGTGTTTTCTGCATGTGGTGTGTATGGTTTGTGTGTATGTGGTGTGTGTGTGTGTAGGTGGTGAGTGTTGTATTTGTGAGAATGTGCGTGATGTGCATATGGTGTGGGGGTGGTGGTATGTGTGGTATGAGTACGTGTGTATTGGGGTGTCTATGGTGTGTGCGTAGAATGCGTCAGTGTGTGGTATTGTGTGATATGTGTGAGTGTATGCGGGAGTGTTTGTGGTGTGTGTGTGATGCATGTGGTGTGTGTGTGTGTGTCGTGTGTGTGTGTGGATGTAGGAGGTGAGTGTTTGCGGTGTGTGAGTTTGTGTGATGTGTGGTGTGTGTGTGGTATGAGTGTCCATGTATTGGGGTATTCATGGTGTGCGTGGGGAATGTGTGTTTGGTGTGTGTGTGTAGTACATATGTTACTGTAGGTGGTGGGTGTGATGTGTGTGTGGTGTGTGTGTGGCATGAGTGTGCGTGTATTGGGGTGTTCATAGTGTGTGTGTGGTATGTATGTTAGTGTAGGTGGTGGGTGTGATGTGTGTGTGGTATTTGTGGTATGAATATGTGTGTACTGGGGTGTTCATGTGTGTGATGTGTGTGGAATGTGTGAGTTTCTGGTGTGTGGTGTGTGAGTGTATGGGGGTGTTTATGGTGTGTGTGTGTGTGTGTGTGTGTGAGATGTGTTATGAGGGAAAGTATGAAGTGTTTTGTTGGGAAAAGGAAGATCATCAGGTAAGAGAACTGTAGCAAGGTTACCGTAGCAGCAGGACAGCAAATAGATCATGAGGTGAGTTAGAGATGGGGAGACCAAAGCAGTTATTACTGGCAAGTTGACCCAGTTAACTGAAATCTGCAAAGCTGATGATTGACAGAGGAATTATAGAGAGTCAAAATATACACATGCACAGTAAGACTTTCTGATTCTGTACCATGGGCTTCTTTTTAATATTTTAATTTTGTAACGTTATCTTAATAGCACATTATTAATAATGTTTTGAATAATGAAAATACCCAGTACAAATATTTTTTCCCTAAACTATTGCCTATCTTGTGATTCCACCCAAGGTCAAGGACCAGGGTCACATTTCTGTTTTTATTCTTCAGGTAGCAATAACAATGGCTAAAAGTTACAGAAAAATCTGTGTCCCAAGTCTTTTTTACATATATAAATTAATTTAATCTTCATAACAGTCTATAAGGTAGGTCACTATTATTATCTGTTTTTAGAGAATAGGAAACTGTGACACAGAGAGGGAAAGTAAGTTACTCACTATCACACAGCATGAAGCTGTGGAATGAGAATTCCAACCCAGACATTCTGCTTGCAGCCACCCCACCCCAATGTCTATCAGAAAGTGTGGTTCAGTATTTTGAAAGAATGCTGGTGGATTAATCTTCATTGATATACCTCCACTGTGCCTCTTGTATGGAATTCTGAACATAAAATTAGAAACAATCTTCACCTGAAAATAGAGATATTCCCTCAGCAATAGCATAGGCATGTATGTCATCATGCCCTTGAGCTACCTAGTCATAAAAATTCTCACAGATCACAGCAGGTTTTGTAGACAATAATGACCAGCCATGGGCAGACACAGAACTCCCCAGCCCAGACTAGTAGGGTCAAGTCTGCAAGCACAGCGGAAGCTCCTTCTTGCTGGGACGTGTGAGTGGAAGCAAGACCACAGCTCCCATGCCCAGAGGCAGTTGTGACTCAAGTGTGTTTAGTCTCCTGGGCCTGGAGGAGAGTAATGGGCAGCCCGCTGGGCTGTGATGGCCATCTGCCTGCCTGCAGCCTCCACCCTGATGTGCATGGTCCCTTCCCTTCCTAGCTAGACCGTGTTCCAACCACCTAGTTCTAATCAGCCTTGCCCCAGCTGCATCAGATGCTGCTTCAAGTTTCAATTACACTTGTATAAACCAGGTTTCTGGAGAATTCCAGCCACACAGTGATCCCAGGCACTCGCCCCAGACCCTGCATATGGAACCTGACTCAGATCTGTGTTGGATTCACAGCATCTGCCTAGTGATGGCAATTGTGTCCAACAGCACCTGCCTCCCTTCTCTGGCTCTTTGCTCTTGGGTAGTCTCCCTGACACCTAGCCTTTGTATCTACCTCAGGAGCTCCCAGCAGCACTGGTAACAGGCTCCAAGCTTCTGAGTAAAGCCTTGGGCCATAAGTCATGTCATTCATTTTACTACTGGCAGAAGATAAAACACCAAATATCAGCCAAAGAACTGCTCCTTGGAGAAGTGGCTCAACATTTGGAGGGGTGAGGTATACTCACAGGAAATTTTATTTTTATTAGGCTTCTCACAAAATATTAATGAAATACTCATAGCAATTCTCCATCTTCCATTTACATTAAAAAGAGTATATTTTAAATGTATCCATTTTGGCTGGGTGCAGTGGCTCACATCTGTAATCCCAGCTCACATCTATAATCCCAGGCTGAGGCAGGACGATTGCTTGAGTCCAGGAGTTTAAGACCAGCATAGGCAACAAAATAAGACCCTTCTCTCAAAAAATAAAATAAAAATAAAAAAAACAAATAACTAGCCAGGCATAGTGGCACATGCCTGTGGTACCAGAGGTTGAGGTGGGAGAATTCCTAAATCCTAGGATGTTGAAGCTACAGTGAGCTATGTTCATACCACTGTACTCCAGTCTCAGTGACATAAACTCTTTTTCTTAAAAAAAAAAAAAGAAAAAGAAAAAAGGAAATGCTAGAAAACAAAACACTGCAACAGAAATGAAGAATGTCCTC
Organism: Chlorocebus sabaeus; assembly: GCF_047675955.1. Taxonomy (NCBI): domain Eukaryota; kingdom Metazoa; phylum Chordata; class Mammalia; order Primates; family Cercopithecidae; genus Chlorocebus; species Chlorocebus sabaeus. The sequence goes on along the minus strand of NC_132915.1, from coordinate 2,465,302 downwards.
AACAGGTTTATCAGTGAACTGAACACGGTCAAGAACAACATCAGTCATCTTGAAGATATGTCAATAGAGACTTCCCAAACTGACATGCAAAGAGAAAACAACAGAAAAAAAGAACAGAATATTCAATAATTGTTGTAGCATGTAGCACATGCACAATGGGATTGCTAGAAAGAGAATAAAGAGGACAAAATGCAGACAAGTATTTGAAGTAATATTGACTGAGAATTTTCCAACATTAAGTGTTGAAACAACAAATACAGGAAGTCCAGAAATATACCAAAAATCTATACACATATGAAAATTATATTTCAACTTCAGAAAATCAAAGACAAATTGTTGAAAGAGAATGGAATAAAATACTTGATTATAAGAAGCAAGAATAGGATTTATATAAGACTTCTTTTCAGAAACCATCCAATCAAAAGACAGTAAGGTGAAATATCATATTAGTGTTGAAAGAACACTACAATCAACTGATATTTTTGTATCTAGCAAAATTATCCTTCAAAAGTGAAGGAGAAAAAATACTTTCTCTTACAAACAAAAACTGAGGAAATGTGTCATGAGTAGACCTACTTTGTAAAAAATTTCAAAGAAGAGTTTCAGGAGGAAGAAAAATTATAAGAAATTTGGATCTACATAAAGAAAGGAGAGCTTAGAGAAGGAATACATGAAGGTAAAATAAAATCTCTATTTTGCTTACTTTTATATAATCTAATGGATAAGAAGAAGACAATGAAGAAGAAGGAAGAGGAGAAGGAAGAAAAGGAGGAGGAGGAGAAGGGGAAGAAGAAGAGGAAGAAAGGGGATGGGAAATGAAGGAGAGGAGACAAATGAGAAACAGAGACGGAAGACAAAAATTACTAGTATCAGAAATGAAAGGTTATCAGTATTGATGCCACCGGCATTAAAAGGATAATAAATGAATAGTATAAACACTATGTGCTCACAAATTTGATTACCTGGACAAAATGGATCCATATCTTGAAAGACACAAACTACCAAAATTCTTTTAGTTTGTTCAGGATGCTATACCAAAATGCCATAAACTGGGTGGCTCACAAACACGGAAGCTTATTTCTCGTATTTCTGGAAGCTGGGGAATCCAAGATCAATTCTAGGCACCAGCAGATTTCATGTCTGCTGAGGAGTCACTTTCTGGCTCATGGAAGCCATCTTTTCAATACGTTCTCACATAACAGAAGGGGTGAGGAACCTTTCTAGAAAAAACTACTAATCCCACCTATGAGGGCTCCAACCTCATGACCTAATCACTTTTCAAAGGACCTCAAATACCTAAATACCATCACACTGAGGATTGGTTTTGGCACATGAATTTTGGGGAGACACAAAAATTTAGTCCATAGAACTTACAAAAGGAGAAATAGATAATTCAAATAACTCTTTATCTAGTATAGAAATATATGAATAATTAACAATCTTCCAAGAAAGAAAGCAACAGGCCTAGATCATTTCACTAGCGAATTGTATGAAACATTTAAGGAAGAAAAGATATCAATTATTTATAATTGCTACCAAAAATCAGAAGCAAAAGGAACATATCCCAACTCATTCTATGAAGTTCTAATATCAAAAGCAGAAAAAGACATTTAAGGAAAAACAAATGTTCAAATGTCTCTCATCAAAAATTCTCAACAAAATATTACCATGCTGAATCTAGCAATACATTGTTGAATTACACACCAAGACCAAGTGAGATTTATTCTAGGTATGCAAGCCTGGCTTAACACAAAATAGTTAAGGCAATCTATCACATAACTAACTAAAAAAGAAAAGTTATTTGATCACAGTAATAGATTAAGAAAGCATTTTATAGACTCCAAAGCCCATTCATGGTTAAAATTCTCAGCAGACTAGAAATAGAAGGGAAATTCCTCAACTGATAAAGAACATACACCACAAGAACACCCTACAGACAATATCATACATAATATGAAAAATGGGATGTTTTACACAAAAAATAAGGAAAAGTTATCCCCTCTCACTGCTCCTATTCAACATCATACTAAAACCCTAGCTAATGCAATAAGACAAGAATATAAAATAAAGTAAAAGGTATAAAGATTGGAAAGGGAGCATTAAAATGCCCTTTGCTCACTGATAAATTGATTTTCTATGTAGAAAATCTCAAAGTATCAGCCAAAAACCCTTCTGGATTATAGCAAGGTTGCACAGTATAAGGTTAATATACAAAATCAATTGCTCTCCTACATCCAGCAATGAACAATGAGAATTTGAAATTAAAAGCCCAATACCATTTTCATTGGCATCAAGAAAATGAAATAGACACAATCTAGCAAAATACAGGCAGGGTCTATGTGAGAAAAACTATAAAATCTGTTGAAAGAAATTAAAGATCTAAATAAATGAAGAGACATCCATGTTCACAAAATTAGACTCAGTGTTGTTAAGATGTCAATTCTCTTCAATGTGATTTATAAATTGAATACAACTTTGGTGAAAGCATGAACAAATTATTGTGTGGAAACTGACAAACTAATTCTAAAGTTTATAAAGAAAGACAAACCAACCAGAATAGCCAACAATATTGTAGGGGAGGAACAAAGTTCAAGGACTTGCAAAGTGATCAATGGAACAGAATAGAGAACTCAGAAATAGCCCACAAACACAGTCAATTGATCTTTTACAAAAAGGTAAAAGCAGTTCAATGGAGAAAGGGTAGCTTTTTCAAAAACAGTGATGAATCCATTTCATGTATTATACATACGTATATGCAAAAAAAAAAAAAAAGGAATTGAGACACAGACCTTGCTCCTCAAAAATTAACTCGAAGGATACATTTTTAAGTTAATATTTTTAATTGTCAAACCATAATCGCATACATTTATGGGGTACAATGTGATGCTTGGATATGTGTATAAAATAAGGAATGACTACATCAAGGATAAAATATCCATCACCTCAATTTTTTTGTGGTTAGATATTTGAAATTTACTTTTTGTTTTTTTGAAATATACAGTACATTATTATTGACTATAGTCATCCTGCTGTGCAATAGATTTCAAAACGCATTTCTCCTGTTTAACTGAATCTTTGCACCTGTGAACAACTTCTCATTTTTTTTCTCCCCAGCAACACAGCCTCCGGTAAACATCATTATACTCTCTACTTTTACGAGTTCAATTTTTAGACCTAAATTTAAATCCAAAAGCTGTAAAACTTCTGTAAAATAACAAAAAGAATAGATATTTAGGTAACTTTGGATTTGGCAATTACTTTGTAGATACAACACTAAAGTACATAAAAGCACATTTTACCATGAAAGAAGATATTGGTATGACTTCGTTACAATTAAAAACTTTTGCTCTGCGAAAGGAAATATTAAGAGAATGGAGAAACAAGTCACAGACAGGGAGAAAATACTTGCAAAACCCTTGTCTTGCATCCAGACCATTAAAAACCACTTACAACTCAACAATAAGAAATCAAACAACCCAATTAGTAAATAAACAAAAGATGTAAAGAGGCTCCCATCAGAGATGGCATATAGAAGGGGAAAAGTTTATGAAAAGATGTTCGCCTTCCCAGCGCTTTTCCCTCCCTGGGTCCGTCTCTCCCCCACACACCCTGGGCTGCAGCGCGAGTGGGAGCAGGTCAGGAGCGCTGGGCGGTGACGATGACGCGCTGTCTGTCCGGCGAGGCGTGGGATTTAAGCGCATTATAAGCCGTGGGTCCCGGGGAATCCCAAGAGGCTGCGCTTGGAGCCCAGAGTGACCCGCCTCTCTCATGGTCCCCGCCCGCTTCCCTGCAGAGCCCGCCTTACTCTTCCTCTCCCCAGGCCTGCTGGCCGCGGCAGGCCTTGGCTCCCCGGAGTCTGGTGGGCCCACAAGGAGCTGCGTCCAGGAGAAGCCGCCGCCCGGGAACAAGCTGCCCGCGGGCCCTGGGAAGAACCGCCGGTCCGATGAGCTCGGCTGAGCGTGACGCAGCGTCGAAATCAAGGACGCCTGGATGCTTTTCATGGCAGTGACGAAAGTTTAACAAGAGGAGGAGCAGGGCTGCTGAAAGGTGCCGCAGGACCAGAGTGCGGGATCCTGAGCCCTGCATGCGCGTCCTCGCGGGGGCCGATCGCTGCGAGCCTCGCTCGGGTCCGGCCGCCTCCAGGGAGGACTAATGTCCACGAGACGCGGGGGGTGAGGGCGGTGCTGGCCGCACCCCTGGTCCTGGGGCTGCAGGAGCTGTGCGAGGAGGCCGCCTTCCACTGCCTCCTGCGCCGGGACGGGTTGCTGCAGGGGTGCAGCTGCAGGAGCTCCGCGCCTGCTGCTTCTCCGACGCCAGGACGCCGCCAGGATGGCAGGTGCAGGAGGCTGCGGCTGTGGGCAGATGCGGCTTCCAGTCACAGGTCCCGGCGGCCCCTGGCTTCCCAGCCCGCTGTCCCGTGGGCAAGAAGATGAAGAAAGCCACTCCATCAGCAGGTCAGCTGCCCCGCCTGGCAGCACAGCCGGACAAGGCAACCCGAAGTTCATCCTCTCTGAGGTGACTTCGTGCGGGCAGCGGACCCGCGCCCAGGATGCTGGGGAGCCCTGTGCGCTGGAGGCCGACAGGCCGTGGGTCCCAGAGGCGCCACAGGGCGAGAAGGCACCCGCCTCCCAGCGATTTCACCCCCGGGCCCGCCAGGCCCCCGAGGTGTCCCAGTGGCTGCGGCCAAGCAAGGCATTCTGCTCGGTGGCGGCTGCACAGGGGCGAGAACTGAGAATCCCCAATGAACCCCAATCCGGGTGACTGCCATGTCCATGCCAGCGACCCCGATCTCCCTCCTGTGGAGGAGTGGGGCGGGAGGCATGGCCGGGGGCCTCAGGCTGGGCGGTCATGGCTCAGGCTCGGTGATCCCGAGGCAGACCAGGTCATGCACCTCCAGCCCGCCTGGGCACCCGAGCTATAGCCGGCTTCTGTGTGCAGACAGCAGCTTCCAGGCAATCCCCGAGCCCGCCCGCACTCCCCATATCTCAGAACCGGGGCCAGATGTCCCTGTGGCTGCGGCCAAGCCAGGCGGTCTGCCCTGCGGCGGCAGCACAGGGGTGGGAACCGGCCCTCAGCCCCATCCCAGGTGGCTGCAGAGGGCCCCTAGCTAGAGGTCCCGAGCTAGAGGTCCCGAGCTCCGGCAGAGCAGGAGCCGGCGGGGGCAGGGCCTGGCGGGCTCTCAGGCCAGGTGCACTCGCGATCCAGAGGCCGCCCAGGCCATGCTCCACCACCTGGGCGCCCAAGCTGCAGGCGCCCTCTACCTGCTGGCGACAGCTGCCTGGCAACTCCCAAGCTGGCTGGCGCTCCCAGCCTCGCAGAACCGGGGCTAGATGTCGCCGTGGCTGCGGCCAAGCCAGGCGGTCTGCCCCGCGGCGGCTGCGCCGGGGCGGGAACCAAACCCCAGCCCCATCCCCGGTGGCTGCGGAGCGCCCCTGTCAGCTGCCGCGATCTCTCTTCAGAGGAGGAGCGCGGCGGGAGTCACGGCCAGGCGGGCCCTCAGGCCGGAAGGGATGCACGCCTGCGATTCCGGGACGTCCCGCGCGAGCCCAGAAGAACCCGCAAGCCAGCGGCGCCTGCGCCGGAGCTGCAGCAGCCCCCTGCCGGCCACGCGGGCTTGGGAGCGGCTTCCGGAGTCCCGGCTTGCGCTGACCTGCAGGCGCGCGCCTAACGGCTTCGCGGGGCTCACGCGGCCTGAGAGGTGGGAGCGCGGAGCTGCAGGCGCGCGCCTAAAGGCTTTGCTGGGCTCAGGCGGCCTGAGAGGTCTGCGCGCTGAGCTGCAGGCGCGCGCCTAACGGCTTCGCGGGGCTCACGGGGTCTGAGAGGTCTGAGCGCTGAACTGCAGGCGCGCGCCTAACGGCTTCGCGGGGGCTCACGGGATCTGAGAGGTCGGAGCGCTGAGTTGCAGGCACGCGCCTAACGGCTTCGCGAGACTCACTGGGTCTGAGAGGTCGGAGCGCGGAGCTGCAGACACGCGCCTAACGGCTTCGCGGGGCTTGCTCGGTCTGAGAGGTCTGAGCGCTGAGCTGCAGGCGCGCGCCTAACGGCTTCGCGGGGCTCACGCGGCTTCTGAGAGGTCGGAGCGCGGAGCTGCAGGCAGGCGCCTAACGGCTTGGCGGGGCTCACTCAGTCTGAGAGGTCGGAGGCTGCGAGTGTCGCTGCTGAAGGCTGTGGTGGACCGGGCTGGATCGCGGATTCTGAGCTACATCGCGGGTTTGGGGATGGATCTTGGATTTGGGGGTGGATCGCGGGTTGGTGGGGGGATCGCGGATTTGGGACTGGGTGGGGGTGGAAAGGCCACGAGGGGCCGCGGCGGCTCAGGAGCGGGTTGTGGGCGTCTGAGAAGTCGCCACCATGAGGAGGCTCTTCAGCTTCGGGAGACGCCTGGGCCAGATGCTCCTGAGCTCCAGGGACAAAGAGTACGCGGGTCGCGGGTACCACACCCTGGACTGGGAACTGCGGAAGATCCACAGGGCGGCCATCAAGGGCGACGCTGCCGAGGTGGAGCGCTGCCTGAAGCGCAGATTCTGGGACGTGGACGCCCGCGACAGAAAGGACAGGTAGCGGGGGCTCAGCCCGAGGTGGGAGGGAGCCCCCAGGCCTGGTTTCACGGCAGCGCCTGAGGCGGGGGGCCTTGGAGGGCGCCGGCACCCTCGGAGCCGAGGAGCCAAACGGAGCCTCAGCTGCTTTCCATCGTTGGCAATTCCCTTACTGCAGCGCTTGGTGGAGAATTTGAGTGATTTAACTCACGAAGTTAAGCATATACACGTTTAAAACATGGGGTCATATACATGATAGGGAAATGCCTAATGAGAACTCATTCCCATGTCAAAAATACCAGGAGCCATTTTCAGTAGGCAAAGAGTTCTCAGATAAAACCCTATGTCGGTTGGTTTCACATCCGAATCCACCTAGGTAGATAGGTTCTTTACTGTGGCTTCTTAGAGGGACACTTGGAAGTGGGATGTGGGTTCCTTGAATGGGAAGACTCAGTTTTCTCAAAATGTGAGCTCTTAATATGTTTATCAGTTTTACATAAACTGAATTAAAATATCAAGGTTTTATCATTTTTGCATGACACTTGCTGTCTGTCTTACCATTGTGGTGACATTTAAAAATTTTTATAATGGAGTGAAATGACTTGCTCCTCTGGATATCAAAATGTGCTATTAATTCCCACAATCAATTATTTACTAACAGCTGAAAACACAAATAAATGGAACAGAATAGGAAATTCAAAAACACTGAAATATATATAAGATATATACATAGGGATTGATAATGGTAACATTTCAGATGAGTAGGAAAGGATGAGTTATTAATAAAATTCCTACTGTGTGAAGAAAACTAATGAAACTTTATGTCACAAAAATGAGTTCCTGATGGAATACAGACTAAAATTTTTACATATGCAAAATGAGAAAAGTACCAGAAGAAAACACAAAGACTTATTTATACAGGTACATTTTATGTTAACAAAGGCCTTCCTAAGAATGATCTGACAAGCAGGCATTCTGAAGATTGATTTAGCAAACTAATTAAAATCCCCTGTGTATCAGAAAAAAATTAACAAAAGATAACACACTTGAAAAATATTTACAATATATATTTTTACTAATATGTAAAAATATGAATTCGGATGGAAAGTATATCTTCATCCTACAGGGAAGTTATTTATTATATATGATATGATATATATTATTTATTATACATATAACAAATTGTATATATTGCTAATATAATATGTTTTTTATATATATCAGTTATATATATACAGATAGAAAGCACATCTTTATTTTACAGGGAATTCTTTCCAATCAAATCCACAAGAAAACTAAAAGTGAGCAAAGTACTTTTTTTGCAGAGCTACAGGTTACTTATGTACATAGGAAAAAAATCCTTAGTGTTTCTCATAAGAGAATTTAAGTTGAAAGAGGAATGAGACTGTTTTCTATCCACAATGTTTGTGAGAATAAAGAGCAGTGGTACTTATACTGCTGCTTGAAGTTTAAGTTGCTGATGACTTTTCAAGTAGATAATTTGGAGATAATTACCACATTTTAAAAATGTATATGCCCTTTGCCCATCAATTCCATTGTATTAAAATACCTTTAGAAAATAGAGATACAGTTAATGGCCGATCTGAGGGGGTGGAGCAAGATGGCCAAATAGGAACAGCTCCAGTCTCCAACTCCCAGCACAGGGACACGGAAGACAGGTGATTTCTGCATTTTTAACTGAGGTACTGGGTTCATCTCACTAGGGAATGTGGGACAATCAGTGCTGGTCAGCTGCTGCAGCCCGACCAGCGAGAGCTGAAGCAGGGTGAGGCATCACCTCACCTGGGAAGCGCAAGGGGGAAGGGAATCCCTTTTCCTAGCCAAGGGAACTCAGACACACAACACCTGGAAAATCAGGTAACTCCCACCCCAATACTGCGCTCTACCAAGGATCTTAGCAAACGGGCACACCAGGAGATTATATCCCACACCTGGCCGGGAGGGTCCCATGCCCAGGGAGCCTCCCTCATTGCTAGCACAGCAGTCTGCGATCTCGCTGCAAGGAAGCAGCGAGGCTGGGGGAGGGACATCCGCCATTGCTGAGGCTTAAGTAGATAAACAAAGCTGCGGGGAAGCTCGAACTGGGTGGAGCTCACAGCAGCTCAAGGAGTCCTGCCTGTCTCTATAGACTCCACCTCTGGGGACAGGGCACAGCTAAACAACAACAACAAAAAAAAAAGCAGCTGAAACCTCTGCAGACGCAAATGACTGTGACAGCTTTGAAGAGAGCAGTGGATCTCCCAACATGGAGGTTGAGATCTGAGAATGGACAGACTGCCTGCTCAAGTGGGTCCCTGACCCCTGAGTAGCGTAACTGGGAGACATCCCCCACTAGGGGCAGACTGACACCCCACACCTCACACGGTGGAGTACACCCCTGAGAGGAAGCTTCCAAAGCAAGAATCAGACAGGTACACTCGCTGTTCAGCAATATTCTATCTTCTGCAGCCTCTGCTGCTGATACCCAGGCAAACAGGGTCTGGAGTGGACCTCAAGCAATCTCCAACAGACCTACAGCTGAGGGTCCTGACTGTTAGAAGGAAAACTAACAAACAGGAAGGCCACCCACACCAAAACCCCATCAGTACGTCACCATCATCAAAGACCAGAGGCAGATAAAACCACAAAGATGGGGAAAAAGCAGGGCAGAAAAGCTGGAAATTCAAAAAATAAGAGCACATTGCCCCCTGCAAAGGAACACAGCTCATCGCCAGCAACGGATCAAAGCTGGACAGAGAATGACTTTGACGAGATGAGAGAAGAAGGCTCCAGTCCATCAAACTTCTCAGAGCTAAAGGAGGAATTACATACCCAGTGCAAAGAAACTAAAAATCTTGAAAAAAGAGTGGAAGAATTGATAACTAGAATAATTAATGCAGAGAAGGCCATAAACGAATTGACAGAGATAAAAACCATGACACGAGAAATACGTGACAAATGCACAAGCTTCAGTAACCGACTCAATCAACTGGAAGAAAGAGTATCAGCGATTGAGGATCAAATGAATGAAATGAAGCCAGAAGAGAAACCAAAAGAAAAAAGAAGAAAAAGAAATGAACAAAGCCTGCAAGAAGTATGGGATTATGTAAAAAGACCAAATCTACGTCTGATTGGGGTGCCTGAAAGTGAGGGGGAAAATGGAACCAAGTTGGAAAACACTCTTCAGGATATCATCCAGGAGAACTTCCCCAACCTAGTAGGGCCGGCCAACATTCAAATTCAGGAAATACAGAGAACGCCACAAAGATACTCCTCGAGAAGAGCAACTCCAAGACACATAATTGCCAGATTCACCAAAGTTGAAATGAAGGAAAAAATCTTAAGGGCAGCCGGAGAGAAAGGTCGGGTTACCCACAAAGGGAAGCCCATCAGACTAACAGCAGATCTCTCGGCAGAAACTCTACAAGCCAGAAGAGAGTGGGGGCCAATATTCAACATTCTTAAAGACAAGAATTTTAAACCCAGAATTTCATATCCAGCCAAACTAAGTTTCATATGTGAAGGAGAAATAAAATCCTTTACAGATAAGCAAATGCTTAGAGATTTTGTCACCACTAGGCCTGCCTTACAAGAGACCTGAAGGAAGCACTAAACATGGAAAGGAACAACCGGTACCAGCCATTGCAAAAACATGCCAAAATGTAAAGACCATCGAGGCTAGGAAGAAACTGCATCAACTAACGAGCAAAATAACCAGTTAATATCATGATGGCAGGATCAAGTTCACACATAACAATATTAACCTTAAATGTAAATGGACTAAATGCTCCAATTAAAAGACACAGGCTGGCAAATTGGATAAAGAGTCAAGACCCATCAGTGTGCTGTATTCAGGAGACCCATCTCACATGCAGAGGCATACATAGGCCCAAAATAAAGGGATGGAGGAAGATCTACCAAGCGAATGGAGAACGAAAAAAAGCAGGGGTTGCAATACTAGTCTCTGATAAAACAGACTTTAAACCATCAAAGATCAAAAGAGACAAAGAAGGCCATTACGTAATGGTAAAGGGATCAATTCAACAGGAAGAGCTAACTATCCTAAATATATATGCACCCAATACAGGAGCACCCAGATTCATAAAGCAAGTCCTTAGAGACTTACAAAGAGAATTAGACTCCCATACAATAATAATGGGAGACTTCAACACCCCACTGTCAACATTAGACAGATCAACGAGACAGAAAGTTAACAAGGATACCCAGGAATTGAACTCATCTCTGCAGCAAGCAGACCTAATAGACATCTACAGAACTCTCCACCCCAAATCAACAGAATATACATTCTAGTCAGTACCACATCACACTTATTCCAAAATTGACCACATAATTGGAAGTAAAGCACTCCTAAGCAAATGTACAAGAACAGAAATTGTAACAAACTGTCTCTCAGACCACAGTGCAATCAAACTAGAACTTAGGACTAAGAAACTCAATCAAAACCACTCAACTACATGGAAACTGAATAACCTGCTCCTGAATGACTACTGGATACATAACGAAATGAAGGCAGAAATAAAGATGTTCTTTGAAACCAATGAGAACAAAGATACAACATACCAGAATCTCTGGGACACATTTAAAGCAGTGTGTAGAGGGAAATTTATAGCACTAAATGCCCACAAGAGAAAGCTGGAAAGATCTAAAATTGACACTCTAACATCACAATTAAAAGAACTAGAGAAGCAAGAGCAAACACATTCAAAAGCTAGCAGAAGGCAAGAAATAACTAAGATCAGAGCAGAACTGAAGGAGATAGAGACACAAAAAACCCTCCAAAAAATCAATGAATCCAAGAGTTGGTTTTTTGAAAAGATCAACAAAATTGATAGACCGCTAGCAAGACTAATAAAGAAGAAAAGAGAGAAGAATCAAATAGAAGCAATAAAAAATGATAAAGGGAATATCACCACCAACCCCACAGAAATACAAACTACCATCAGAGAATACTATAAACACCTCTACGCAAATAAACTAAAAAACCTAGAAGAAATGGATAATTTCCTGGACACTTACACTCTCCCAAGACTAAACCAGGAAGAAGCTGAATTCCTGAATAGACCAATAGCAGGCTCTGAAATTGAGGCAATAATTAATAGCCTACCAATGAAAAAAAGTCCAGGACCAGACGGATTCACGCTGAATTCTACCAGAGGTACAAGGAGGAGCTGGTACCATTCCTTCTGAAACTATTCCAATCAATAGAAAAAGAGGGAATCCTCCCTAACTCATTTTATGAGGCCAACATCATCCTGATACCAAAGCCTGGCAGAGACACAACAAAAAAAGAGAATTTTAGACCAATATCCCTGATGAGCATTGATGCAAAAATCCTCAATAAAATACTGGCACACTGGATCCAGCAGCATATCAAAAAACTTATCCACCATGATCAAGTGGGCTTCATCCCTGGGATGCAAGGCTGGTTCAACATACACAAATCAATAAATGTAATCCAGCATATAAACAGAACCAAAGACAAAAACCACATGATTATCTCAATAGATGCAGAAAAGGCCTTTGACAAAATTCAATAGCCCTTCATGCTAAAAATGCTCAATAAATTCGGTATTGATGGAACGTATCTCAAAATAATAAGAGCTATTTATAACAAACCCACAGCCAATATCACACTGAATGGGCAAAAACTGGAAGCATTCCCTTTGAAAACTGGCACAAGACAGGGATGCCCTCTCTCACCACTCCTATTCAACACAGTGTTGGAAGTTCTGGCTAGGGCAGTCAGGCAAGAGAAAGAAATAAAGGGTATTCAGTTAGGAAAAGAAGTAGTCAAATTGTCCCTGTTTGCAGATGACATGATTGTATATTTAGAAAACCCCATTGTCTCAGCCCAAAATCTCCTTAAGCTGATAAGCAACTTCAGCAAAGTCTCAGGATACAAAATTAATGTGCAAAAATCACAAGCATTCTTGTACACCAGTAACAGACAAACAGAGAGCCAAATCATGAATGAACTTCCATTCACAATTGCTTCACAGTGAATGAAATACCTAGGAATCCAACTTACAAGGGATGTGAAGGACCTCTTCACGGAGAACTACAAACCACTGTTCAGTGAAATAAAAGAGGACACAAACAAATGGAAGAACATACCATGCTCATGGATAGGAAGAATCAATATCGTGAAAATGGCCATACTGCCCAAGGTTATTTATAGATTCAATGCCATCCGCATCAAGCTACCAATGAGTTTCTTCACAGAATTGGAAAAAACTACTTTAAAGTTCATATGGAACCCAAAAGAGCCCGCATTGCCAAGACAATCCTAAGTCAAAAAACAAAGCTGGAGGCATCACACTACCTGACTTCAAACTATACTACAAGTCTACAGTAACCAAAACAGCATGGTACTGGTACCAAAACATAGATATAGACCAATGGAACAGAACAGAGTCCTCAGAAATAATACCACACCTCTACAGCCATCTGATCTTTGACAAACCTGAGAGAAACAAGAAATGGGGAAAGGATTCCCTATTTAATAAATGGTGCTGGGAACATTGGCTAGCCATAAGTAGAAAGCTGAAACTGGATCCTTTCCTTACTCCTTATACGAAAATTAATTCAAGATGGATTAGAGACTTAAATGTTAGACCTAATACCATAAAAATCCTAGAAGAAAACCTAGGTAATACCATTCAGGACATAGGCATGGGTAAGGACTTCATGTCTAAAACACCAAAAGCAACGGCAGCACAAGCCAAAATTGACAAATGGGATCTCATTAAACGAAAGAGCTTCTGCACAGCAAAAGAAACTACCACAGAGTGAACAGGAAACCTACAGAATGGGAGAAAATTTTTGCAATCTACTCATCTGACAAAGAGCTAATATCCAGAACCTACAAAGAACTCAAACAAATTTACAAGAAAAAAACAAACAACCCCATCAAAAAGTGGGCAAAGAATATGAACAGACATTTCTCAAAAGAAGACATTCATACAGCCAACGGACACATGAAAAAATGCTCATCATCACTGGCCATCAGAGAAATGCAAATCAAAACCACAATGAGATACCATCTCACACCAGTTAGAATGGCGATCATTAAAAAGTCAGGAAACAACAGGTGCTGGAGAGGATGTGGAGAAATAGGAACACTTTTACACTGTTGGTGGGATTGTAAACTAGTTCAACCATTATGGAAAACAGTATGACTATTCCTCAAGGATCTAGAACTAGAAGTACCATATGACCCAACCATCCCATTACTGGGTATATACCCAAAGGATTATAAATCATGCTGCTATAAAGACACATGCACACGTATGTTTATTGCGGCACTATTCACAATAGCAAAGACTCGGAATCAACCCAAATGTCCATCAGTGACAGACTGGATTAAGAAAATGTGGCACATATACACCATGGAATACTATGCAGCCATAAAAAAGGATGAGTTTGTGTCCTTTGTAGGGACATGGATGCAGCTGGAAACCATCATTCTCAGCAAACTATCGCAAGAACAGAAAACCAAACACCGCATGTTCTCACTCATAGGTGGGAACTGAACAATGAGATCACTTGGACTCAGGAAGGGGAACATCATACACTGGGGCCTATCATGGAGTGGGGGAGGGATTGCATTGGGTGTTATACCTGATGTAAATGACGAGTTGATGGGTGCAGCACGCCAACATGGCACAAGTATACATATGTAACAAACCTGCACATTATGCACATGTACCCTAGAACTTAAAGTATAATAATAATAAAAAATTTAAAAAAAAAAGAAAATAGAGATACATGCACTTTGTTTTTCTCAGCATTTATGTTAACAAGAACCCATAGAATGGATATGTGGCCATTCAAGGTAGCAATAGGTAGAGAAGTATGATGATGTGTAAAGATGTATTTTGTTATAACCAGTAAGAAAAAAAAAATTTGCTTGCACATACACACAAACGTACTATGGTCTTATGTTAGACAAAACTATGTACAAAATTGGATAAAATTTGTAACTTCTGAGCATTAGTATTATTTTAAAGTCTTTTGTTCCTTTTTCTTACCTTTGATTTCTGAAGTGAGCTTTTATAAAACTTCTAGTAAAAATGTATTATTAATGGAATAATTTTTCGGAAGAGAGAAATATGAATCCTGTACAGATAAAATTTTCTCACTACATTTTATCATTATTATTGTGAGGGTTGTTATCTTCTTTGAACTTTTAGCTTCTTCAGAAGTAAAAAGGGAATCTCTGCTTGCAGATTTTATTATGTATGTATTTTATTGCATATATATGTTTTTATTATGTATAGATTTATTACATATATGCAAACAATGATAATCATTTCGTTATAGTTGTAGTTTTATAAAAATAACAAATAGTAAATATTATTACTAATGAAAATATTGGTTTATAGAAGTTGTATTTTAAAATATTGAGCTCCCCAACTGTATTCTATCAATCCATTTATTCATCAAGCATAACCTGACTACCTGTTATGTAGCAGACATTTTGTACTATCTCTCAGGACCCCTCCATACTTAAAAACTTTATGTTGGGCCAGGCGCGGTGCCTCATGCCTGTAATCCCAGCACTTTGGGAGGCTGAGGTGGGTGGATCACGAGGTCAGATCGAGACCATCCTAGCTAACACGGTGAAACCCCATCTCTACTAAAAATACAAAAAACTAGCCAGGCATGGTGGTGGGTGCCTGTAGTCCCAGCTACTCAGGAGACTGGAGTGAACCCGGGAGGCAGAGCTTGCAGTGAGTCGAGATCATGCCACTGCACTCCAACCTGGGCGACAGAGGGAGACTCCGTCTCAAAACAAAAAACCAAAAAACTTTGTTTACCTGTTCTGCCTGAGCAAGATGAGTGTATCAGGGGAACCCACCACAAATATTTCAACATAGGTTCTTTCTATTTTCTCTAAGTGTCGGCCAGTCTGAGAAATAAAGAGAAAGAGTATAAAGAGAGGAATTTTACAGCTGGACCACCAGGGGTGACATCACATATCTGAGCTGCAAAACCAGCAAATTTTTGTTAAGGATTTCAAAAAGGAGGGGGTGTACAAACAGGGAGTAGGTCACAAAGATCACATGTCTCAGGGCAAAAAAGGAGAACAAAGATCACATGCTTCTGAGGAAACAAGGCAAGGACAAAAGCAAAGATCACAAGGCAAAGGGCAATATTAGAATTACTGATGAGGGTCTATGTTCAGCTGTGCATGTATTGTCTTGATAAACATCTTAAACAACAGAAAACAGGATTCGAGAACAGAGAACCGGTCTGACCTCAAATTTACCAGGGCAGAATTTTTCCCCAACCTAGTAAGCCTGAGGGTATTGCAGGAGACCAGGGAGTATTTCAGTCCTTATCCCAACTGCACAGGACAGACACTCCCAGAGCGGCCGTTTATAGACCTCCCCCCCAAGGAATGCAACTCTTTTCCCAGAGTATTAATTATCAATATTCCTTGCTAGGAAAAGAATTTAGTGATATCTTCCCTACTTGCATGTCCATTTATAGGCTCTTTGCAAGAAGAAAAATATGGCTCTATTTTGCCCGACCCTACAGGCAGTCAGACTTTATAGTTGTCTTCCCTTGTTCCCTGAAAATCACTGTTATTCTGCTCTTTTTCAAGGTGCACTGATTTCATATTGTTCAAGCACACGTTTTACAATCAATTTGTGTAGTTAACACAATAATGGTCCTGAGGTGATGTACATCCTCAGCTTATGACAATAGCAGGATTAAGAGGTTAAAGTAAGACAGGTATAATAAATTATAAAAGTATTAATTTTGGGAACTGGTAAATGTCCGTATTAAAATGAAATCTTCAAAATTTATGTTCAGAGATTGCAGTAAAGACAGGCATAAGAAATTATAAGAGTATTATTAGGGAAATGATAAATGTCCATGAAATCTTCACAATTTATGTTCCTCTGCCACGACTCAAGCTGGTCCCTCCGTTTGATGTCCCTGACTTCCTGCAATGTGAGAGATTTAAAGTGGGAATAGTAGGACTTAATCTCATTGAAACTTTTGCTCCCTCCTTTCAAGCAAAAGCATTTCTGAAGGTAGAAAACAGTAAGAGATAACCTTTAACTGCCCTTTTCAAAATGTATCAGTCTTAAATACTAATATTAATCATTGGAAAGTCTGATTTGCATATATTCTGTAAATCTAAGTGTTGACTAAAATGAGCCGTACCCGTTCATCTCAATCATTAGTTTCCTTTACCTTCACATTTTTAAAAATCAAAGTAAGAAATAATTTGTTTAAAGAAAACATGTTGTTCAGTGGTCTTTCCCCATGGTACTTTTAGGAATTAAAATGTATTTAAGTGCCACTTAGATGCCTAGAACTGCCCTAGACCTGCTGTGTACACCATATTCTACTTAATGTAAGACCTCATGGATTGTGTGATACCCTACTATTTTCTATATTAGTAAGATGATTTTTTAAATGCTACCAATTATAGTTATAGAAAGTTATGAATTATAAATGCCATTCCAATATCAGATACACTAAAATGTGACCTAACCTTTAAATCATCCTGCAGAAAAGCAATAATTGTATCATTTCACTTAACTAAAATGTTTTTGTTAAGTAATAGTAATAGTAATAATTATAACATCTGGCTGGGTGCACGGCTCACACCTGTCCTTCCAGAACTTTGGAAGGCTGAGGTGGTAAGTTCCCATGATGCCAGGAGTTTGATACCAGCCTGGGCAGCAAAGTGACATTCCTGCTCTACAAAAACTTTTTTAAAATTAGCTGATCATGCTGGTGCGCTCTGTGGTCCCAGCTACTCAGGAGGCTGGGGCAGGAGGATTGCTTAAGCCTATGAGTTCCAGGCTTCAGTGAGGTATAAATACACCATTGCACTCCAGCCTGGGCAACAGAGCAAGACCCTGTCTCAACAAACAAAAATCTCACAGTTATTGAGTTGTTGTTTGTTCTGGAAATGGTTCTAAATGCTTTACATAGATTCTCATTTAAGCATCATAATTGTCCTGTGAGCTAGCTGCCATTGTCATCTTTATTTTATTAATGAGGCACAGAAAGTCTAAGCAATAGCTGGTATGTGACTGAGTTCAAAGTAGAACTCAAGCCATAGTTGAACTGAATCTAGACACCAAGCTTATTCTATCCAAATAGGCTGCTGTTTCATTAAGGTAGGGAGCAGTAAGAGCTAATAAATATTGTATTTTCTTCAAAAGAAAATTATTTGTTTTGAAGACAGAGGAATAACATGCTATTCAATGTTTACAATTACATGAACCAGGGTAGGTTTTGAGATACTGCACTGCAATTTCCTGAAATCTCCTCTCACTCTCATAGGACTGTTCTACATTTTGCCTGTGTCCATGGCCATATAGAAGTGGTTACTCTCTTGCTGAGGAGAAGATGCCAGATCGACATCTATGACAGACTTAACAGGGCACCTTTAATGAAGGTATATAGTAGCCAACTCTTTCAGCATGAAATGGATTTGATTTAAATACTTAGAGTTAAAATGAATTTATCTCATTTAAATATAACTAGTTGGTGAAACCTGTGGAATATGTATTTTGAATTCTTAGAATTTATAGTCTAATTTTTTATCTAACACCAATAGGCTGTACATTGCCAGGACGAGGCTTGTGCCATTATTCTCCTGGAACGTGGCGCCAATCCAAACATTAAGGATATCTACGGCAACACTGCTCTCCATTATGCTGTGTATAATAAGGGGACTTCACTGGCAGAGAAACTGCTTTCCCACCATGCAAATATTGAAGCACTAAATGAGGTATAGATCAATCAACTTTCTTTTCAAAATGTTTGTTTTAACATTGACATAGTTAAGAGTCAGTTTTTCATATTTGGAACTCAAGCATTCCTGAATGAAAACATTTTGAAATAACTTAATTGTCTAAAATTTTACTTTAAATATTGATACTTTTAAAGAAGCATTAGAGGGCACAGCTATTTTAATGCACTTATGGGAAATATTTATGAATTTGTTAAGGTAAAACTTCTCTTCAAGTATTTGTTTCCTACCCGAGGTGTATTTTTTTTCTAATTAGTATTAAAAAATCACAGGAAAAAAATTACTCTGGAAAGAGGCCTTATCTTAAAACTCAAAACTAAAGCAACTTACAATAAATGGAAGTCTTGCTGCTGCTAACAGTTTTCTAAAAAATAAAAAACTTGATGTATCTTTCATTGGCAAGGTTTAGGAGGGAAAAATTAGAAGGGGAAAGGAGAGTAATCGAAAACATGCAGGTCAGTTGGAAATAAGGTAATGAGGGAAAATGCCAAGAAGAGGTTTTGTTTTTTAGTTTGTTTTTCCAGTTTATGTATTGAGACAACATGCTCTTCAGCTTTGGGGTAATCATTTTTGGTTTGGTAAAAAGAGAGATTGAAACTTGCATGAAGATTAATTCTTAGAGGACTCTGAGGAAACCAGATTGGCAGTGAGTAGATGGTGATGAAGTGAGAAACACTTCAGCAAAGGGTGGAACAAGTTAGTAACTAACTTATTACCCATCCTGGCAAAAACAGCCACTTAGATAAGAGTCTAAACTCTCCTTTTAAATCTAGAATGTCTTGGTGGGAAGGTGGGAGATAAGGAGCTTATAAATAGCAAAATCAACTGGGATTCTGAGTTTACTTGTCGCTGTTATACCCACACCCAGGAAAATTAACTGTAGTTTTCATAAATAACTATCTCGTACTCTTTTCTCTTTCTGGCCACATCCCAACCTGATAAAGGATACTGGCCGTGTGGGTGAGAGATGAAACTGAAGTGATTGTCTGCTGCAGTAATTCTCAGCTAGAATTGTGCGTTACAGTGACGTGGGGAAATTTTGTTAAAAGTCTACCTGTGTAGGCTTTCCCCCTGAGGATTTTGATGTAATAGATCTAATAAGTTCTGAACATATACAGTTAAAAATATTTGTCTGAAGCTATGCACGGTGGCATGTTCCAGTAGTCCCAGCTACTCAGGAGGCTGAGGTGGGAGGATTGCTTGAGTCTAGGAGTTTGAGTTCAGCCTGAGAAACATAGTAAGACTCTTGTCTCTTACAACAGCAAGAGAAAAAAAAATACCTCAGCGTTCAAATACACTCCTGATTAAGAAGCACAGAATAGATAAGTGCAGTATGTAAATTCCTGTATCTCAAAGACATAAGAAATCTCTAAAAGAGTTGGCATTTGATAGGTGCTACTTTCTTCAAAGTTCTCCTTTCCAATAACATTAGCCTGACTTATCTGTCTTTCTCTACGTTTGTGACTGGGAAGTGAAAGGAAATATCATTGGCAACAGCTCTCAGCTTACAGAATAACACCCTTTCCTTCCCGCCATGAATCATTCACTGCCATTCAGAGAGTCTTCAGCAATTTGCTTGTGGGTAATCTTTCAATAAGTAGAGGCTGACCCTTTCACAATTTCATGTTCCTTTGTCACCATTCAAGTGATTTTGTTTCAACAAATGTTCATTACAAGTGAGATTTTCTCAATTAGATTAGTAGCAAATCCTGAACCCTTTTTTTTTTCAGTTGAAGTTGTATTAGGGACTATCTCAGTGTGTCTGTTAAGTTTATAGAGCTTTGGCATAATCAGGATGTCAGTTTTAAACACTGAAATCCTTGAAGTCAGTGAGAATACAATAGGAATTCTTTTAATAATTCAGTTTCCGCAGTCCTATGAACTAATTATCTATTTGGTTAGCAATCTGGGAAAATGATATACACATAGATTGAAAAATGAATCAATGTTGGGAAAATTCTTGAGGTGGGTATTATGAGTCTTAACAGCAATTTTTATTATGTATATGTCAGGGCCTGAGTTTTTTTATTAAACATATGATACTAGAGAAAGAAAAAGTTCCACTTGCAAATACTTGGTTTATACACAATCATTTAGTAACACATTCATAGCAAATATAAAAACACAAGGGCTAGAGTCTAAATGTGGCACACAGATTTTTTCTTTGCCTCTTTAAATTGAGTCAACATGTTAAATTTAGTAGACTCATGCAGAAATATGGACCTTGGGCTTAAGAATCAAATCTGGTGTCCCCTGAACCGCATCAGTGCTTGGTCTGCTGTGCAGATGTTGTCCTGTGTAGGAGGCACATATTCTCCAGTTTCCTACTGTGCCCACCTAAGTACTTCACTTACTTAGGTAACTCCTTCATCTTTATAAGTATTTGAGTTTACAATTCCTTTTTTATAGTATATTTCCATAACGATTTCGAGGTTTTCAAAACAGCATATATTGGTTCATAATATATAGTCTATAGTTTATATAAATCCCTCAATTATAGACTTGAATTTTAGAATTCAGAAGTTTTTTTAACTCTTTTTAAATATATATACCACAAATAGTCATCTGCTCATGAGAATGCCTAGAAGCCTTTTTAGGTCATTCCTGCTGAGAAGTGGATAGATTATAAATATTGCAGACATTATATCTTTCTTCTCAGCAATGTCCCTTAAAAATTCAAGTGACTTATTGGCTTTTATTATGCTCGAAATAAGCCCTATACATCAGTATTAGAACTTTTATTGATAAGCCATTGTATTTTTATTTCTGACTTATATTTTGCCTAAAGTTAAAAAAAAAAAAAAGTTAAATAGCAATTTAAATGGAAACCAATACAAATGGATTTAAAAAGTAAAGTTGCATTAGCATCCCAGGATTATCATTATAATTGAGAATAGAATCTCTTACTGACCTTTGCTTTTTAATATTTATTTTCAAAAAGTTTTAACCGGTCTTTCTTACATAGAACATACTGAGCTTTCTAATAGTTAAGATAAAAATTTATCCTCTTGTATTAGGAAAAATCCCATGGACTATTTAATAATAAGGAAAATAAGTGCATTTGAAGGCAATCTCTCTTAATTCAGAGCTCATTTCCTTGGTGATCCCTTTGGATGAGGAGTGCCTGATATTGGCATCCTGACACCATTGATAGAACTAAGTCAAGCAAGTTTGTGCCACCCAGAGGAAATCTCCAATTGTATTGGGAAGCTCTGGCAACTGTATCCCTGCGATTTTAGTTCCTAAAATGTTAATGTTTGCCATAAAAAATATTGTCAAGTTGAGATTAGGCAAAGTTCAAGGGATTTCTAGATTGTTGGCCATATAATACAGTTTTGTAATACTTCTCAAATGCAGATGATCATGGAATCTTTTTGTATTCTTTAGAATATAGCTTAAGAAATAATGGTCTAGAGATAATAATTTAGATCATTAATTTATTTTAAAAACTTAAAGTATTTGCTACTATATCTTAGGTTTTAGGGTTATAGAGAAAAAAGATACAGCCCTTGCCCTCAAGAAGCTCTTGGTTTCAGTGGGAAACAATGAAATAATTACAATGTACTGTGCTAAATGCTGAGATAGAAGCAAGGGTTTTGGGGGCTGGTAAATAAAGTGAGTTTTGGAGGTGACTGAAGTTAGCATGGGGAGGCAGAGGAGAGGTGTTTGCAAGGCAGTGTGTGGGAAAGCACAGAGGAATGAAAAGGAAAGGACTGCTTTGCGTTTACTTTCTTTCTTTATTGCATGTTTAAGTTCATAGCATCTTATAGATTTTTAGTTCAGTTGAGATATACATAATTTTGTGAAATATAAGTTGTTTTTGCTTTCTTACAGGAAGGAAACACTCCACTTTTGTTTGCTATAAATTCTAGGAGACAGCAAATGGTGGAATTTTTATTGAAGAACCAGGCAAATATACATGCTGTTGACAATTACAGAAGGTGCAATCGTTTTTGGGTTTTTTGCTTGTTTTTTGTTTGTTTGTTTATTTCCTAAAAACCTGAGTGTTCTAGAGTGGTAACAGTCACGCAAGTCAGAAATGTTAATAAGTTTAGCTTATCATTATTGGCGTATAGTAAATAATCAGTTAGGTAGAAAAGCAGTTATTTGGACTGAGCAACGTAAAAAAAGATAATGTAGTAGGATTCATCTTCTCTTGTAGACTGTTATTTGTAATCTGATGTTTTTAGTTCTGTAATCTTATATTAGCTAAAGGGTTTTGTATTTTATTAATTTTATAAAGTGTACACTTTAACTTTCAGTTTACAACTACTACCATTATTGTTGTTGTTGTTGTTGCTGCTGCTATTGTTTTCAGCCTGCAGATAGCTCTTACTTATTTGACCCCTAGCTGACTTTGAATTACAATATATCAGACTAGAAAAGCCATGGGGAAATCTTCATCTAAATCTTTGCCTACTTTAGATAAGTGACCTCAGCACAGTTTCTTGGCCATCAAAGGACTATAAATTAGTAACTTGTATTATGTCATACCTCAATGGGACAAGAAGCTTCCTTGTTGTCCCTGCCTTTCAGCCTTGGTGGTAATTTACCAAGATGAACACTTGAGCACCCAAGATGCTTATACACATAAGCTAGTACATGTAAATGGTTATTATGTCTATCCTGACAGGCAAGATATGAAATTGGTAAAGTATATCAAATTTGCTAATTAAATATCTTTATTAAAGTTCTTGAGTGCTGTTATTTCTTTATATTAGAACAGCCCTCATGCTTGCTGTGCAGCATAACTCGTCAAGTATCGTCAGCCTCCTCCTTCAACAAAATGTAAATATCTTTTCTCAAGACATGTTTGGCCAAACTGCCGAGGATTATGCTGTTTGTTGTGATTTGAGGAGGTATGTGCTTATATGAAAAGACTGGTTAACACTAAATTAAGGCTTAAAATAATTACAAATATTGCATCTTATACATTAGGTGACAGTTCATAGTTTGGTTGAGGTAGTTTGGAATGGCCACTAGTTAGTCCACTTTTTAGCCAGAAATCAAACAGAAAGCTAGACTAGTTAGAAGTAGCAATGAGTGCACGGTTCTTTCAGGACTTTTAAAGACCTTTATTCCTAGGGATCTCAGTGTTGTTTATTTTATTCCAAGTATACTCCTTATATGTGAGATATAAATAATGTCACGTCTTTTCCTTTTTTAATTTTTTTATTTATTTTTATTTATTTATTTATTTTTTGGAACAAGGTCTGACTATGTTGCTGATCTTCCCGAGCTCAAGTGATTCTTCTGCCTCGACCTCACAAACTGCTAGCCACCATGCCTGGACTGACTTTTCTAAGTAGTTATTGGGTCTTGAAATGTCCAGTTTAGCAGAAAATCTTGTATTGTCCCCTGGGGCTATCTCCTATGCCTTCCTCCTTTGAATTTTTCAAAAAGCTAAGGGGTTCCCTAAGTCCAAGGAAGACAATCTTGCTTTACAAGTCAGAAGAAGTGGGGGAAAGGCCGTTCTAGTCATTCTGTTGTTTCCATTGATTCACTTGCTGTATTGCTGCCATTGTAACTGGTCCTGCAATCTGGTAATGATTGACTTTTGCCACCAGTATGCTCTTACTGATTCAGACCCCTCTCTCTCCATGGTGACTCATACACAGTGTCCACAGCTACAGTGCTTTTTTAGTTCATGTACATAGATAGGCTCAGCCATTGTTCCCAGCACCCTGCTCTGGCAGTGAGGCCTCCTGGCTTTACCCACACACATAGTGAATAAACTGAACTTCCCCCAACACTAAAAACCTTATCTGTAGCCCACCTCTTAGCTAGGCTACAGTGGGTATTTTTTTGTTTTTTGTTTTGAGACAGTCTTGCTCAGTCACCCAGGCTGGAGAGCAGAGTTGTGATCTCGGCTCACTGCAAGCTCCCCCTCCTGGGTTCACGCCATTCTCCTGCCTCAGCCTCCTGAGTAACTGGGACTACAGGCACCTGCCACCAAGCCCAGCTAATTTTTTTTTTATTTTTAGTAGAGATGGTGTTTCACCACGCTAGCCAGGATGGTCTCGATCTCCTGACCTCATAATCCACCCGCCTTGGCCTCCCAAAGTGCTGGGATTACAGGCATGAGCCACCGTGCCCGGCCCACAGCTACAGTGTTTTTTAGTTCATGTACATAGGCTCAGCCATTGTTCTCGGCACCCTGTTCTGACAGCAAGTCCTCCTGGCTTTACCCACACACACAGTGAGTAAATTGACATTCTAACTAATACTAAAAACCTTACTTGTAGCCCACCTCTTGACTAGGCTTAGCCTATACCTTCATGGCATGTTATCCTTTGAGACCAGTGTCCATCTTTTCTCTAGCAAATATTCGTTGGATTGTACTCAACAGTTAGGGATGTTCAAATAATGTTGCAGGCAGAGAGCCGAGGTCCCTTTGCCTTTTGTTGTCACATCTGTACCTTGAGGCTTTTTTCTGTCCTGTGTAGCAGCTTTTGTTAGAAAGTAAAAGGCTCCACATTATCCTTCAATAGAGTCGGGGGCACCAACTTGCAGTTGGCCCTACAAGTAATGTGTTTCCATAATAATCAAAA
Source organism: Chlorocebus sabaeus (assembly GCF_047675955.1). Lineage (NCBI taxonomy): Eukaryota > Metazoa > Chordata > Mammalia > Primates > Cercopithecidae > Chlorocebus > Chlorocebus sabaeus. Next base: position 2,440,409 of record NC_132915.1, on the reverse strand, counting down.
TCTCTCAGGCTACTCGCCTCTCTACCTCAAGTTTTTTAAATATTTTAAAATTCTACCTCACAGGAAGTCATTCAATAGAATTCTCTGTATCTAAAGTAGGTAATTTGGATTTAACAGAGCTAAGCCTCATCCATGACTCTTGAATATCCATATATAAAACAGGGCTTTATACTTGCTTCAGGAGCACATATTCTAAAATTGGATCAATACAGAACAGATAAGCATGCCTGCTGCCTAAGGATGGCACACAAATTCAGAAAGCATTCCACATCTTGCACAGTCCCCAGAAGGTCATTTGACTATTTGTTAACTAGCTTCAAGGAAACAATGTGAGTCAAACCAAAACAGGAGACACCTGGTATGGAAATTGTTATTATGAACATTATAGAAGTATTCATGTAAGGTGATCTGTGAAATGAGAACAGAGCTGAGTGGCATATGGGATGTTACATGCAAATATGTTGTTAGTACATGACTTGAAAATGAGGAAACATCAACTTGCATCTCTTTCATGGAACTGAAAAACAATACAAGCAAGGCTTTGTCTTGTATGTCAGTCGGAGAGGACCCAGAAGATGCAGCCTCTAACACAGACCTGCTGACTCTGAGTTTGAGGAGGTAGAGAAGGAATGTTAGTTGTCCCAGCCAGGTTTTGACATCTATTAGTTTTCTGCCCTTGGTGTGATTGATGAGCTCAGTAATAGGGGACAATTAGGTTATATGTTTTAATGAGATAATAATATATTTATATATAAATTTAGTTACAAGTTATGAACTAGCTAAAATGCTGTGAACTACAAGCCACAATGAATAGAACCAATAAGCAAAATTAGTACTTAATAACATTCTCTGTAAACTATGACATTTAAATATTAGAACCTATGAAAAAACACCCATCAGGTTTTATTTGAGATTCCAAAATTGTTCCAGCAATGCAGCTCAAGAATAAAATTTTCCATTGCTTTACTATTTCTCTGAACATTTAAACATGTTATCTCATTACATCCTCCTAACAACCTAGTGAAGTCAAGTAGTAAAATCTTTGTTTTTTGAAGAAGCCGTGGAGCCTAAGAGAAGCAACTGGTCTGAAAACGAAATACCTATTGGTTACAGAGCGAGGACTTACTCTGAGTGCAGGGCAGTTTCCAGGCTGTTAAGCTAACTAAAATTAATTTACTGAGCTATGCTTTTCTCAGTTTATGTGTACTTTCTGTTTTTCTTCTTTAATTAGAAGCTTAACAAGTTTATAGAGCTTAAAATGTTAAAGTGTATTGGACATTAGAGTTCTGATATTAGCTCTGATATTGTCTGAAATGCTTTAAGAATTTAATATGTTTGGTAATTATTTTTCATATCACTATTAAAATACTAATTTTGTTACATTTATTATGCATAGCATTCAACAACAAATTTTGGAACATAAAAATAAGATGCTTAAAAATCATCTTCGAAATGACAATCAAGGTAAGACTTCTGATAGTAAATTTCTCATGTCTCTTGGTGATCTTACTGATTTTCAAAAAGCAAAATTACAGGCCAGGCATGGTGGCTCACACCTGTAATCCCAGCAGTTTGGGGAGTCGAGGCGGGTGGATCACCTGAGGTCAGGATTTTGAGACCAGCCTGGCTAACATAGTGAAACCCCATCTGTACTGAAAATACAAAAATTAGCTGGGCGTGGTGGCGGGCGCCTGTAATCTGAGCTACTTGGGAGGCTGAGGCAGGAGAATCACTTGAACCCGGGAAATTGAGGTTGCAGTGAGCTGAGATCGCACCACTGCACTCCAGCCTGGATGAAAGAGCAAGGCTGTATCTCCAAAGAAAACAAAAAAAAATAACATTACATATTTTTAATCATAAAAGAGCAGTTTAAAATATATACATTTATATATAAAATAATTTTTTAAATTTAATTTCTTTAGTTTAGAATTGAGTTATTTAAAAAGTTAGTTCTAGCTAATTCTCAATCTCAAACAGTATTGTCTGAAAAAAATTCATTTACTTACCTATGATTCCTAAAATTCTAGATTATATTTTTGTATTAATATAAGTAAGAAATTAGATTTTTAAGTTAATATGTTGTGATTTCCTCTATAATTACATTGTTACAAATTGGACTTATTATGCAAATGGATCTATTTAATTTTTATAGTAAATGGTTTATATGTAGTAAATAAATGTTAATTACAGTTGATTCTTGAATATTGTGGGGGTTAGGGACTCTAATCCATGTTCAGTTGAAAATCTGAGTATAACTTGGACTCCTTCCAAACTTAATTACTAATAGACTACTGTTGACTGGAAACTTTACTGATAACATAAACAGTTGATGAACACATAATTGGTATGTGTTGCATTGTATATACTATGCTTTTAGAATAAAGTAAGCAAGAGAAATGAAGCTGTTATAAAGAAAATCATAGAAAAGAAAAATATACTTACTATTCATAAACATAAGTGAATCCTCCCAAAGGTCTTCATCTTTATCATCAGGTTGATTTGGCTGAGGAGGAAGAAAATGGTTGGTTTTGCCCTCTCTGGGTTGCAGAGGCAGAAGAAAAATCTGCATATAAGTAGACCCCTGCAGTTCAAACTCTTGTTGTTCAGGGTCAACTGCATTACACAGGAATCTATGTCACTAAGAAAATAACTGTCTTTAGAACTGGGAATTCAACAATCCCTTTCTGATACCATAAACAAATGGCAATAAGAACCATAAAACTGAGCCATTGTGCACCCATACAAATAGGAGATTATATCTGAAGATACCTACTGAATGCAGAAGACAGAAAAGTAATCCCTTCCCGAGAAGCAGAAGTTATGTTACATATTCTTATACAAACACGGTCTACTTTTAATTTATTCACCGTAAGTTGGAACCTCATGAGATAAATTCACTTCTTAGAACAAGCTGTGTTGTTTTATGTGCTGGTTAATTATCATAATAATAGTAATTTTGTTGGAACAAGATAATCTGTTATCAGGCTGGGCATGGTGGCTCATGCATGTAATCCCAGCACATGGGAGGCCAAGGAAGGCAAATCACTTGAGGTCAGGATTTTGAGGCCAGGCTGGCCAACATGGTGAAACCCTATCTCTACTAAAAGTACAAAAATTAGCCAGGCATGGGGGTGGGCACCTGTTATCCCAACTACTCAGAAGGCTGAGGCAGGAAAATTGCTTGAACCCAGGAGGTGGAGATTGCAGTGAGCCGAGAATGTGCCACTGCACTCCAGCCTGGGTGACAGAGCAAGATTCTATCTCAAAAAAAACAAAAGATTAGATACTCTGTTAATCATTAGGCAAGGGATGATCATAATAAATATTCCAATAGCCAAACTCTGGGCTCAAAAAATTATAATAAAATTATAAAAATGGTTCACAATAACACAAATATAACACCTAATGCATTGTACAATCTGAACTGTATAAAGACACTGTTAATTTCATACATGTTTATCAAACCACTTCTGTAAGTTAGGTTTGGCAAATTGCAGGAGACAAAGATGGAATTGACATAGTTTTTGTCTTTAAGGTGCTCATAATAGAATATAGATAACTAGTTAATTTTTGTGTTTTTTCAACAGAATTTTTAAAATATTTTAATTCATTCATATACTTATCCACTTAAAAAATAACTATCATTTATCTTTTATAGACTAAGCATTTTTCCAATGTTACAAAATACATTTAAAAAATACAGTTAGGAGATTGTTATTACCACTGTTATTTATTTACCACCTTAAATAGTGCTTACTGTATGTCCAGTGTCACCTGGGAGCTTATAGTATTTATTACATATGTATCATGTTCAGTATGTGCCAGGCACATTTACATTTGTGGTAATGAATGCAAGCTTCTAAAATGTGGTAGGATTTAGGGTAAGCGTGCAGAGTGGGTGGAACTTTGCCAGGTAAGGAGGCAGAGGGATGATGCTTGGCAGAAGGAGTATCTAACAAGCTTGCATGTTTGACAGAAGCAGCAGCCACGAGGAATGAAAGTTTTAAAACACGAGAAGCAAGTTCAAAAGATAGGACACCTGAGTGAACTTTGTAGAGTTTATGAGCAGTTCAAATTTACTAGTGCAAAAAAATGTATATGGAGTGCTTGGTAATGAGGTGAAAATAGCTTACAGTTATTATTTATTACATATTTATCGTGTTTAGTACGTGTCAGTGAAGGCAGGCTTAGGAGAGACTTTGTTGTTGTTTTACCTGTGTCTAGAAACAAGTTCAATAAAAGACTTTTAATAGCATAGAAATGAGTAGATCTCATCCTGCAGGCCAGGGGAAACTTCTGAGGTAGAATGCTTCTGGCTGCAGGTACTAGAGGACATAACAGTGGCCAAACCATAAGAACCAGGCTTGTTTTGGTTGTCCGGTGATATTATTGGATCCCACTTGTTCCTCTTTCAGCTATGCTGTTGGCAGTGTCTTGTTCATGTCTCCTTTCATGGTTGGCTACTTAGCAACAGCTCCAAACATCATGTTCTCACAAGACAGTATCTAAAGGCTGGAAGGGCTGCTTTTCTTCACATGTGTCTTTTAAATTGGGAAAAAACTCAGAAGCTTGCAGAGGACTTTTTGTAATTTTTTTTTTTTCGGGGATGTAGTCTCGCTCTGTCACCAGTCTGGAGTCCAGTGGCACAATCTCGGCTCACTGCAGCCTCCGCCTCCCGGGTTCAAGCAATTCTCCTGCCTCAACCTCCCCAGGAGCTGGGACAACAGGCATGTGCGACCACGCCCAGGTAAGTTTTGTATTTTTAGTAGAGACTGAGTTTCACCACGTTGGCCAGGATGGTCTCGGTCTCTTGATCTCGTGTTCTGCCCGCCTCGGCCTCCCAAAGTGCTGGGGTTACGGGCATGAGCCACCGTGCTCAGCCCTTTTTGTAATATTTTATTGACTGGGTCACACCACATGCTCATTCCTAAACCAGGCACTGGGAAAGCAAATGTGGTTATGTGATTAGCTTTGAATAATCACTTACCTTTTGAAGCTGGGAAGGGGTATTGGGATAAGAAATATCCAAATTTGTGATTCTCCAGCAAGAAACAACAAGGAACTGCTCTTGGTTAGGGAGCCAGCAGCGTTTGCTCTAGAAATTCATTGGAAAATTGTGAGCAGGGGAGGCGTTAGATTCGATTTGAGAATTAGGGCATTCTGTTCAGGGTATAAAGCAGGGATTGGCAAGCTTTTTCTGTAAAGGGCCAAATAGGAAATATTTTAGGCCATGGAGTCTCTCTCTCTCTCTCTCTCTCTCTCTCTCTCTCTCTGTCTTTTTCAAGAATGATTTAAGCAGCTGAAGGCCATGTGGTCTCTGTCGTAGCTACTCAACCCTGCCATTGTAGTGTGAAAGCAGTCATAGGCAGCATGTCAGTGAATAGGCATGACTGTACTCTCATAAAACTTTACTGAGAAAGAACTTATGGTAGGCAGGATTTGGCCTGTGGTCTGCAGTGTGCTGACCCATTATGTAGAGGGTAGATGGAGGATAGATGTCACCTGGGAGCGTGTAGTTATTATTTACTGGGTATTTGTTATGTTCATTAGATGCCATGCAGTTTTAAATTTCTGGTGATGACTGCAAGCTTCTAAAAAAATGGGTAGGATTTAGAGGAAGCCTGCAGCATAAGTGAAACTTTGCCAGGTAAGGCGGCAGAGGGATGATGTTTTCTAGAAGGAATATCTAACAAGCTTGCATGTTTGGCAGAAACAGCAGCTGTGAAGCCTGCAAATTTGAAAAAAGGAAAAGAAGTTGCAAAAGGTAAGACACTTGAGTGTCTCTACTCTTAACCACGTAAAGAGACGGGGAGACAAGGGAAGCTTCAGCCGTAGTTAATGCTATAGTTTCCTTGTCACAAATCCATGGAGTACATGAGTCTATTACAAGGTTTTCACCCATCCATGATAAAATAAAACGGTGGAGCTCCAGTTTATTCATTTGAAAATATTGGTGTTGCCGGGGATGGTGGCTCCTCCCTGTGATCTTGGCAGTGTTGGAGGCTGAGATAGAAGCATCCCTTGAGGCTAGGAGGTCCAGCAGCCTGGGCAACATTGCCAGACCCTGTGTCTGTTTTTTAAAAACTGTAGCTGGGTGTGGTGTTCTGCCCCTGTGATCTCAGCTACTTGGGAGGCTGAAGCAGGACAATTACTTGAGCCAAGAAGTTTGAGCCTGCAGTTAGCTATGATAACAACATTATAGTATAGCCTGGGGGGCAGAGTGAGACCCCATCTCTGATAAAAATCAAGTAAAATAAGATAAGATACAATAAAGTAAAATGTTGGTCTTTTTCTTGGAATTATGCTTTTCTAATTTGTTTTGCTTTTTAAAAAATTTAAGAAACGACAATAATAGTTGGTTTATATAAGGCTTTCAGAAACTGGCTTCTGCCCAAATCTCCATCTGCAGCCCTTTCTCTGTCTGCCTCTTTTTCTGGCATTACTGAGCTGCTGCTGATGCCCCCGTCACCATCCCTCTCATGTAGACAAATACATACACTCTGGGAGGCTTCTCTCCCTCTCTTGCCACTGCCTGGCATGTACTATCTTTCCTGCCCTCTGCCTCTTTTAATCTGGTGAACCTCACTGTCTCAGTCTCAGTCCAGGCATGTTTTCTCCAAAAGCCATTCCTGACAGCTTTTATTCTCATTCTTTAAACCCCAGTGCCTACCACTTAGCAGGAACTCAATAAATATTTAGTAAAATAAAGACTGTTTATACAAAGATGACTGCTACAGTCTGGCAACAAAGGGGATAGACGTGCAAAGACATGATGTGCAGTTCAGATGGTGAAGTGACACTAGAAAAATGGACAAAGTACTAAGGGAGCCCCAAGGAAGGAGAGCCTGTGTATGTGGAGAAAGATAGCCAGATTCAAGGAGGACTTCACATAGCATTTTGAGCCTTTTTTCTTTTTCCATTTTTGGAAACAAGTTCTTACTCTGTCACCCAGGGTGGACTGCAATGGCATAATCGAGACTCACTGCAAACTGGAACTTCTGGGCTTAACGGATCCTCTTGCCTCAACTTCTTGAATAGCTGGGACTACAGGCACACACCACCATGTCTGGCAAATTTTCTATAGAGTCAGGATTTCACTATGGTCTCCAGGCTGGTCTTAAACTACTTGCTTTAAGCAGTTATCCCACCTGGGCCTTCCAAAGTGCTGGGATTACAGGTGTGAGTTACTGTGCCCAGCCTACATTCTGAGTCTAAAAACACAACAATGAATTTGTCAGAATAGTAGAAGGAAATATTTCAGATGTAAAAAACAGGGTGTACACTATAAAGGTATAACAGTAACAAAAATTTTGCAAATTATTAGTAAATAATAACTCGCTTAGCATGTTGTTAAACAGATACTATTATGAAGTAAAGAATAGTAAAGTGTTACTTTATATGTTTTCACTATATTTTTAAATTTTGTTTCCAGCACTTTTGTTTACTTACGTTAAGGTGGAATAATTTGTGGCTGACACTGAGACTTTTGCGTGTCTTGAACCTGCTGATATCTAGTGTCTCCCCAAGTGGGTTGTTAAAGTTTTAGATAATTAGAAGTGTTTCTTAAAAATGTAAATATTCCAGTAAACATAAAGCTTCATTTAAACTTTCAATATAGAAAGCAAAGTATATGTTATTTTGTATCCGTTTTTTAAGTTAACTGTTCTAAGTCATTCATTTTCACTAAACATATGGATTTGTCAGCAGAACACAACTTAAAAGTGATTTCAGAGGAAAAGCAAGAAAGACTTGAAAGAAGTGAAAATAAACAGCCACAGGTATATAACAATTTAAATTTCTGGTTTAATATTGGTTTGTCTGCTTGTTTTTCTTTAATACCATGGCATAGTCCAAATGAAATGACCTTTTAGACTATCCTTTTAGAATCCAACAGAGCGTAATTTCATATTGAATTTTAAAACATTTTAGCCAGTTATAAAATTTGAAATATTCTTACCGTCTATAGTAACTCATAGCTATCTGTACCCTTTGGAATTGAGGCCAGAAATTTCCAGAACTCTCTTTGCTCTTTCATTTTTATAACCTTCTTCATGATAAAGAAGGTAGCATCAGAAATGGAGTTGTATTACTAAGCAAGAGGAATTATGAACAATTGGACAGTGACGGCCCCTGAGTTCACCTCATGTTAAAGGAGTCATCATTCCAAGTGGTTCAAACTTTGCAGTTTGATGTTGCTGGTCACCAGTGCTGAAGTTAAAGACTTCGTCTGTTTTTTGGTTTCTGGTTGCCTTTGGTGTCTATGTTCAGGGAGAGGATGGGGTCATAAAATTAAGCCAACTGCCTACTGAGAGAATGATGCCTTCCAGAATGGCACTTTGGTATCAGGGTCCAAAAAATAACTTTTTTGTTTTAACATTTATAGAAAACGCTTTTAAAATTTTTTAACCCATTGTCACCAGTGGAGCTTAGAATATATTAGACCTGGATATAAGCTGATAACCTTCTAGATAACACTATCATATTACAGTATAGCATTGGAATAGAATCTAAAAATTTTCTTCTCTTTCTGATTGATGTTCATTTTGACTTCTAATATTTTAGCATTTGCCTACTCTTTAGTTAATCCTTAGAAATATGAATTCAATGTAGGGGTTCACTATTTAGGGTATGCTGAGGTAAAAATCATTCCAAGACAGAAAGCCTTTAGAATACTGCATATCATCTGTGAACCCATTTCTGGCAGATTTAATTCATAATGAATTAAGTTTACTCCAAACAAACAGTAAGAGTTAGGCTTCCTTGTTCACTTTTTTCTCCTATATTAAGCCAAGGCAAATTATTTTTTATTTCTTAGTTATAATCCAGTAATTTAGAGATAGTAAAACATAGATTATGTTTCACAGTTCAATTTTAATTATTTTCTATTTTTTCTTTGTTCATACTTAATTTAGAATAAAGTTAATTTTAAAACATGCACCCTGTCAGAAAAGATATCTGAGAAACAAAAGAAGCAAATTAATTTTCCACTTTTGCACCTGCAAAAAAAAGTCTCAAGCACCAGAACCGAGTAAGAATTGTAATAAAGAGGATATATCTGTATATTCAGGACTTCTTTTAAAATTCATTACAATGCTGGATGTGGTATCTCACACCTGTAATCCCAGCACTTTGGGAGGCCGAGGCGGGTGGATCACCTGAGGTCGGGAGTTCGAGACCAGCCTGACCAACATGGAGAAACCCCGTCTCTACTAAAAATACAAAATTAGCCAGGTGTGGTGGTGCATGCCTGTAATCCCAACTACTCGATAGACTGAGGCAGGAGAATCTCTTGAACCTGGGAGGCAGAGGTTGTGGTGAGATAAGATCATGCCATTGCACTCCAGCCTGGGCAACAAGAGTGAAAGTCCATCTCAAAAAAAAAAAAAAAAAAAAAAATTCATTACAAAAAAGTTCAACTGAAGATTGGTGAAAGTTTTGAAAAATCCAAAATTACTGTTTGTCCTGAGGAGGAGCTCTTACACTGAAAACCTAAAGGGGGACAAACTTAAAGGGAGTGCCCTGTAATCTGATGAATCACATCCCTGATAGTGAGGAAGTAGATGCACCTGGAGTGTCTAACTCTGTAGTATTCCAGGCATTGCCTGAACAGAACGAGCCCATCTCACTCAGGTCTTTTCATTGCATTTATACTCTGGGTCTCTCAAACACACTTGCCAGTCATCTTCTAAGCTTTATTCAAATGAAAATAAATCAGACTGTAAAAATTATAACAAACCAGACATGTAGCCTGTTTCTCACAGAGATGAAGAAGAAAGAGAATTGTTGTAATGATACAGAAATTGAAAAATTAAGGAACCCAGTAGTTATGGTTGAAATGAAAGAAGACCAAGAGTTTGATATGCAAATGACAAGAAAATATAACCCAAAACACCACAGATTGGAAATTAGACATTAGACATTGGCCTCAGTCTAGAAATCCAAAAAGTCTTTTTGATTTGTGGTTTGCTTACTCCAAAGAATTGAAGCATGTGATGCAGATAGAAAGCCATAGTATTTATGCTGTTACAGACACTTACAAAAACCAAAAACCAATACAGCGCTTGTTCCACAAGCCATATGGAACTTAGAAGCTCTTCTAAAGCTTAGAAGATGACTGGCAAGTGTGTTTCAGGGACCCACATGTGACAGTCCCACTGCTAATATCTATAAAAGCACGAAACCCGAATTAGAAAATGTGAGTTATTCTCCACCACATAGTGACAGAACATCAAAAGCATATCTAGAAGAAGACTTACAGCAAGATATGGAAAGGCTTAAGAATGAGGTGAGCTTGTTACAAGTAGAGGTCCTGGCTTTGAAGAAAAGAAGTTCAACTATAAAAAGAAAGAGATTCCCTTGCTGCTTCTCTTATTATAAGTTATCTGATTCTTTCTGGGACCTGATCAGCAGGGACCAGGTTAGTGGCGGCTTCCTTAGTGAAGGCTTTACCAGTGGGAACCTGGTGACCTAGTCATTGGAAGCCTAGTCAGTGGGGACCTGGTCAGTGGTGGCCTTATTCATGGAACCTGAACTGCTGGAACGTAAACAATTGATGGGGTCTATTCAGTATACTAGGGGCATGGTCAGTGTGGGGCCTTAGTGGCTTGAAACCTGGTCAGTGAGGGCCTGGTCAGAGGGGGCTCGGTCAGCTAGGGACTGATCCATGGAGAATTGTTCAGTGGGGGTGGGGTTAGCAGCAACCTGGTAAATTGTGCTCTTGTCAGTGGGAACCAAGTCAGTGGGAAATTGGTCAGTGGGGTCTGGTCCATGAGGCCTATTAATGGGAGCCTGGTTATGGAGACATGGTCAGTGTGGACTTGGTCAGTGGGACCTAGTCAATGGAGGAGTGGTCATTAGGGGACTCGTCAGTGGGTACCTGGTTAAGGGTGCCTGGAAAGTAGGAACCTGGCCAGTTGGCCGCTGTGTGACCTCAGGCAGGGGGTTTGTCTGTGGATCCTCCTTGCCTCCATCTGTAGAGAAGCTGGGTCAGGGCACCCTGGAGGGTTGCTAGAAAGAGTACGTGAGAAGATGTGTTGAATCCACCCTGCTTGACAGACCTAGAACTTTACACATGACCTGGGTTCCACCTAAAGAGGGTGCCAGCCCTTTCTACTCTGTCCGGCACCCCTCTTCTGTCTGCATTCCCAGGACCACCTTCCGAGGGGAGGGCAGAGATTGAGGAGCACCTGTGGAGGCTCTAATGCTGGCCCTGGGCCCTGGTGGTGACAGTGATGAGGACCTGGATGCACCTGTGAGTGGAGCAGCTAGGTCTGGCCAGAGAAGCAAGACAAACAAACACACCCATATGTACACACACACACAGATGCACAAACACATTGCATGCACACATGTCAGTTCAGTGGATAGAGGACACTGACTCTGGGCCCTCTTGACCCAAGCAGGCTCCAGTTGTGGTGGGTTGTGTCACCCCACGATGTCACTGTTGCTGAGCCCCCACTGCCTCTGTGTTGTGGAGCAGTTAGAGACACACAGCAGTATCCGTGAGTGGCTCTGCGTGAAGGACTGTTTTCTAGGTGAAAGGCACATCTCAGCACAGCTGACTGATCATACTCAGGTGAGTGGAACCTGCTCTCTTCTCTTCCTCCTGGCTTAGGAGCAGTCGCTATCAGGTGGGTGGTTTTGGCCTCTGGGCAGCTACTGAGGGTAATCCCTGAGCACTCACCAGGTGCCTGTTCTGTGCTGACAGTCATCTTATTCATCCTCACAGCAATTCCATTCTGCATCTCCTCTGGACACCCCTAGGACCACCAGGACAACCCCATCAGGGCCCTATCACCAGGCCCAGTCTGGCTCCATGATAGCCAAGAAGCAGATCCAGCCCTGCATGGTGGCTGCATCTGACTCCCTTTGATGGGTAGTGATGAGCAAACATGGAAGAAGTCAGGGCAGCATGCGGCCAGCTGCCCTGCAGCCCCAGATGGCACCTGGGCCTTGGGAAGTCGTTCTCAAAGGGGAAGCTGGTCACTTTGATGTCCCTGGAGGGAAAGGTGAACGTGGCATCCCGACAACCCTGGCAGCCAGCAGCATACCATACATCTTCTCACCCAACCTGTGGGACAGAGGCCCAATAAGATCCATACCTAAAGGGTCCTAGCCCAGTCGGGCCTCATCTTGCGCCCTGGGAGGCGAAGGGCACCATGGGCCCCCAGCAGCAACCAGGATAACCACCCAGGGGACCCAGCCTTCTATGGCCCTGGCCAGACTTAGAATTTGGCCCAAGACAGGACAAGCTCACTCAGAGCAGCCTGTCAGTACCCAGGGCCTGTGCATGCCAGGCAAGGCCAAGCTGGGTCAAAGAAAAACCAGCCACCTTTGCAAGGGTATGCCTGGAGCAGGTGGACCAGCCACCAACCTCACCCCCTTAAGGAAGCAGGGGTGGCCAGGTTCCCACAGCCTGAGTAGCTGCCACCTGATAGCTGATGGAGCGGAGGCCTGAGGAAAAGCAGATGGCACTGGGGCCCTACCTCCAGGGAGGAATAACTGATTTACCCTGACTGGCAGCGAGTGAAGTTGGTGGCTGATCCACCTGCTCCTGGCACACCCTTGCAGAGGTGGCTGGTTGCTCTTTGAGCCAGCTTGGCCTTGCCTGGCATGCACAGGCCTCAGTGCAACAACTATGCTACAAATGGAGCCACATAGAGAAAATGAGCAGCAGGCTCAGGAGCAGGGTGTGCGCTGCCTTTGGGGCTCCGGTCCATGCATCAGGGCTCCTACAGCACTGTGGGCTTCTTTGGTGCCAAGAGGCAGACCACAAGCCATCTTGAGGAGGACTCTATGCTCAAGTACAGAAAGGGCCCAGTCTGGTGGGTGAACCACACAGCCAGCTTCTGGGTGCGGGCACAGTGCCACATCTTCCATCACTTCCTGATGTGCCCCACCAGCGCTGAAGAGACAGCCTGGAGACAGGGCAAGAGGAAGGCTGAGAAGGATGAGATGGTGAATTCCAGGTTCTTCCCGACCCTAAGCCCACCTCCAAGGTGGCCCTCAACCTTTAGAAGTGAGAGAGCAAGATTGATGGCTTTTGAGTGCTTTACCAAGAAGATGGACAACAGAGCACTCTGTTCAACTTCACAGTCAATGAGTTGACATGCAAGCAGGTGATGGTGATGGGCTTTAAGAAAGAGCATCAGAAGGTGGCCAGTTCTTCAGCCTCGGCCAGGTCTTGGAGCTGGAGCAGGCCATCACTTCACAGAGATGCCTTCAACACTGATTGGCTCTTTGCCAATCAGCCCAGGCAGGACCTGGACCCAGTCATGGACCTGTTAGTGCTGTCTCAGGGACACCAGACCAAAATCCTGGACTTTATCCGTATACACAAGGAAGCTCTTACCAAAGTCATGCAGAGCAGGCAACACGTGGCAGAAGGGAAGACAGAGGTGCAGAGGCTGATGACGCCAGAATCACAGGAACAGGATTTCTTTGGCCTCTTTGGCTGAAATTCACTGCTTCCATCCAGTTCAAATGAGAGACATGGACTCGCAGATGCAGTATTTCTTGCAACAAGAGATACTAGTTTTTCAAAAAGTCACCCAGGAATTGATAGTATTGAATGACTAGATACTCCTTTGTGGACTGTTTCCAGTTCAAGGATAGTTTCTACAGCAGAATAATAACACTAGCAAAGAGCTAGTGCCAGCTATTGGTGGTAGGACAAAGATGGTTTTGTTCTCAGCGGAAACTCAGCTGAATACTGAATTGTGTAGGAAACAGTTAATATGGTGGTAGAATAGAAAGAGCAGCAAACATGAACTAAATCAGCCTATGAATGCCTACACTACCATTGTAACTTTTGGAAGAATGATACCACTTATTTTATTGCTTTTGAAGTGTGAATATTTTAGTTTATATGCTGTGGACCTCAAGCCCTGTGAAGAGTCTCAAAGAAGTTGGCTGGATAAAGCCTGCTGTGGATGTCTTTATATTCAAAGATTGATGATGCAATTCAAGTGTGTGTCCCCACCAAATCTTTTGTTGAATTATATTTCCTAATGTGGAAGGTGGATCCTGGTCTAAGGTGATTGAATCCTGAAGGCAAAGTTCTCATTAATGGTTTAGCAGCATCCCCTTGCTACTGTCCTCACAATTATGAGTGACTTCTCATGAGACCTGTTCATTGAAAACTCTGTGTCATGTCCCTACCCTGTGTGTTTTCCTCTTGCCGTGTGAGACAACTCACTGTTTTCTTTGCACGAAGATTGAAAGGTTTCTGAGGCCTCCCAGAAGCAGAAGCCACTGTGCTTCCTGTCCACCCTGCAGAACCATGAGCTAATTAAACCTCTTTTTCAAAATAAATCATACAGAAAATAGCAAATGAGGATTGGAGCATTGCTATAAAGATACCTAAAAATGTGGAAGCAGTTTTGGAACTAGGCAATGGACAGAGGTTGGAAGAGTTTGGAGGCTCAAAAGAAGACAGATAGATGAGAAAATGTTTGGACCATCTTAGAGACTGGTTAAATGGTTGTGACAAAAATCCTGACAGAAACATGGACAGTGAAGGCCAGGCTGAGGAGGCTTCAGATAGAAATAAGAAGCTTTCTGGAAAATGTCTTCCTTTTAGATATGGAAAGCTTACACAATGCCTGTACCATCATTGTACCTTAGAAGCAGTGAACTTGCTTTTTATTTCAGAGGCTCATAGGTAAAAGAGGCTGTAGCCTTGACTCAGATGAGACTTTGGACTTTGTAAGTTTGAGTGAATGCTGAAATGAGTTAATGCTTAAATGAGTTAAGACTCATGCTGGCAAGGCATGATTGTATTTTACAATGTGAAAAGGACACGACATTTGTAGGGTCAGGGACAGAATAATATGGTTTGTCTCTGTGTCCCTACCAAAACCCATGTGGAATTATACTCCCTAATGTTAGAGGCAGGGCCTAGGTGGAAAAAGATTTAGTCATAAAATGGTGCGGGTAGATCCTTCATAAATGATAAAGGACCATCCCCTTGATGCTGTCCTCTTGACAGTGAGTGAGTTCTCATGTGATCTGGCTGTTTAACAGGCTGTGGAACCTCTTCCCTCACTCTGTCTTGCTCCTACTCCTGCCATGGGAGGCAGCTCATTGTCCCTTGGCCTTCTGGTATAATTAGGAGGCTCCCTGACTCCTCCCTGAAACAAAAGACACTATGCTTCCTTCACAGCCTGCAGAATCCCGAGTCAGTTAAACCTCTTTTATTTATGATAATACAGAAAATTAGAACCGCAGAGATAAGCTGTGAAATGTCTTCAAGGCCTTTTTCCATTTGTCTTGGCTATTAGCACAGGACTTCTTTATATGCAAATTTCTGAAGTCTTCTTGAATGTTCACCCTTAAATCGGGTTTTGTGTTATTGCTACATAGCCCACCTGCTATAGAGATACCTGAAAAAGTAGAAGCAGGTTGAAAGTGGGTAGCAAACAGAGATTGGGATGGTTTGGAGGGATTAGAGAATGACAGAAGGATGAGGGCCTGGTGGGAGTGATTTAATCATGGATGGAAGGTGGGTAGGGGTGGAAGGAAAAAGAGGTGGGTAGGGTGGAGAGGAGTAGGCTGACTGTAGGGTGGTGGAAGGGTGGGGTGTAGTGTGAGTGGGGAGTTGCCTGCTTCCGAGGCACAGCCTCATGGAAAACTGCTAGGGCAGTGCACCTGTGACTTTGCAGGTTTTAGTCCCCACAGTTGCTCTCATGGACTGGGCTAGTGTTGAGTGCCTGTAGCTTTTCCATAGTGAAGGGTGCAAGCTGTTGTTGGGTCTATGAATCTGGCTCTGCCTGTGCAGCAGGCTTCTGCCTGGAAACTGGGTGGTGGAAGTGAGGTTGGTGGGGTGGATCCTTCACCAGTGGTTAAGCACCATCTTCTTAATGCTGACCTTTGATACTGAGTTCTCATGGATCTTGTTGTATAACAGGGTATGGGACCTCTTTCCTCTCTCAGTCTTGCTCCTACTCCTGCCATATGAAGCACCTATGTGCCCCTTGGCCTTCTGGTATGATTGGGAGGCTTCCTGAGTCCTCCTCGAAACAGAAGCCACTATGCTTCCTTTACAGCCTGCAGAACAGTGAGCCAAGTAAACCTCTCTTCTTTATGATTATATACAAAATTAGTGCTGTGAAGTGGAGCTATGAAATGCCTTCAAGGCCTTTTCCCCATTGTCCTGGCAACCAGCACTCAGCTTCTTTTCATGAAAATATCTGAAGCCTTCATGAATTTTACCCTGAAAATGGACTTGTCTTCTTTTACACATTACCAGGCTGTGACAAAGATAGCTGAGAATGTAGACGCAGGTTCAGAAGTGGGTAAAAGACAGAAGTCGGGAAAGTTGGGAACACTTAGAAGTCAGCAAGATGAGGAAAAGTTTGGACCACTGAAAAGAATTGTTAAATACTTGTGATGAGAAGGTTGACAGAAGGATGGACAGTGAAGGCCGGACTTAAAAGGTCTCAGATGAAAATGAGGAATTTCCTGTGAACAGGAGCCAAGGTTACATTTGATTGGCCTTAGCAAAGAATGTGGCTGCACCGTGACCCTGCCCTGGAGATCTGTGAAACTATGAATTTGGGGGTGATCATTTAGGATGTATCTGGTGGAACGAACATCTAGGCAGCACAGCTCAAGAGCTGTCCTGTCTGTGTCAAACAGCCTGTGTTCTTGTTTGCAACCTAAGAAATGACCTCAAGTTGCAACTTCTATTTAAATGAGAAGCAGAGCTCAAAAATTTTAAAAATTTGCAGCCTAGCCAAATGGTCAAAAATAAAGCTGATTTTCAGGAGGAAAATTAGGGAACACTTAGAGTATTTGCATTAAAAAAAGCCCAGTGCAAATAGCCAAGACAATGGGGAAAAGGCCTTGATGGCATTTCAGAGACTTTTGCAGCAGCCCTTGCTGTCACAGGCCCTGGGGCGGAGGAGAGAAGAATGATTTTCTGGGCCAGCTCCATGGCCTCACTGCTGCGGGCATCATGAGGACACTGCTGCCTGCATCCCTGCAGCTCCAGCTCCAGCCATGGCTGAAAGATACACTGGTACAGCTTGGGTCACTGCTTCAGAGTTGGCTCCAAGCCTTGATGGCTTCCACATAGTAGTGCACAGAGCAAGAGACTAGAGGCTTAAGAGCCTGCGTCTAGACTCCAGAGGATGTACTGAAAAGCCTGGGTGTCCAGGCAGAAACCTTTCCAAGAGGCAGAGCCTCATGGGAAATCTTTACTAGGGCAGCAAAGAAGGGACGTATTGGGTTGAAGCCTTCACACAGGGAGGCACCATCCTCCAAACCCCAGATTCATAAACTCACCAACAGCTTGCCCCCTCAGTGTGGAAAAGCTACAGACACTCAACACCAGCCGTGTCCATGAGGGCAGCCGCAGGGGCTGATCACTGCAAACCCACAGGTGGAGATCTGCCCAAAGCCTTGGGAGCCCAGCCCTCACACCCCTCTGCCGTGGATGTGGGGCAAGGATTCCAAAAGGATGATTTTGGAGCTGTAGGATTGAATGGCCTGTTGGGTTTTGGACGTTCATGTATCCTGTGAGTCCCACTGGTGTTTGCTTTTCGTTCTGGCATTTTTATTCTATTGGCTGGGAATGCTTACCCATTGCCTGTACAATCATTGTACATTGGAAGCAGTTAACTTGCTTTATAACTCAGACGCTCATGGGCAGAAGGGACTGTATGCTGGTCTCAGATGAAACTTTGGGCATTGGACATTTGCTGGAGTGAGTTAAGATTTGGGGAACTGTAGAGAAGGCATCATTGTATTTTGCAATGTGAGAAAGACATGAGATTTGCAGGGGCAGGGACAGAATAATATGATTTGGTTCTGTGTCCCTACCAAAACTCATGTGGAATTGTAATGGGAAATGTTAAAGGTGGGGGCTGGTGGAAGGTGATTTAATCATGGTGGAGAGTGGAGGTTGGAAGGAGGGATGATGGGGTAAATTAGGAGGAATTATGGTGGGGTTGGGAGTGAAAGGCAGGGGTGGGGGGCAGATCCTTCACAAATGGTTAATGCTGTCCTTCTGATAGTTCTCTTCATGATTTTTTAGCTGTGAGATTGAATGAATACTGGTCTGCCAGGTTTTGGATGTGCATTGGGCCTGTGGTCCCATTTGTGTTAGTTTTCTGGGAAATTTCTTCCCTTTGGATTGAGAAATCTTACCCAATAACTGTACCATCATTGTACCTTGAAAGAAAAGCACTCCATTTTAACTTCAGGGACTCATAGGCAAAAGAGACTGTAACCTTGTATCAAATGAGACTTTGAACTTTTTATATTTGAGTTAATGCTGGAATGAGTTAAGGCTTTTGGGAACTTTTGAAAAGGCATGATTGTATTTTACCCTGTGAAAAGGACATGAGATTTGAAAGGGTCAAGGTCAGAATAATATGGTTTGGCTGTGTTTCCCTAGAAAAATGTGGAATTGTAATCCCAAATTTTGGAGGTGAAGCCTGGTAGGAGGTGATTTAATCATGGATGGTAGGTGGGTGGGGGTGTAAGGAGAAAGGGGTAGGGAGGGTGGGAAGGAGTAGGCTGGCCGTAGGGTGGTGTGAGGGTCGTGGGTAGTAGGGAAGGGGAGTAGCCTGCTGCAGAGGCAGAGGCTTATGGAAGACCTCTACTAGGACAGTGCACTGTGGCTTTGCAGGCTTTAGCCCCCATGGCTACTCTCATGGGCTGGGCTGGTGTTGAGTGCCTGTAGCTTTTCCATACTGAGGGTGCAGACTGTTGGTGGGTCTCTGAATCTGGAGTCTGAAGGATGGTGGCCTCCTGCTTAGGGGCTCCAAGCCCATCTTTTCCTTCTGCACTGCCCTAGTAGAGGTTTTTCCAATAGCCTCTGCCTCTGCATCAGGCTTCTGCCTGGAAACAGTAGGGGGTGGAGGTGTGTTGGGTGGCAGATCCTTCACCAATGGTTAAGTTCCATCTTCTTGATGTTGACTTTGTGATACTGAGTTCTCATAAGATCTGGTTGTATAACAGGGTGTGACACCCCTTTCCTTTATCTTGCTCCTACTCCTGCCATATGCAACATTTTATTGCTGCTTGTCCTTCTGGTATGATGGGGAGGCTTCCTGAGTCCTCCCAGAAGCAGAAGTTACATGCTTTCTTTACAGCCTACAGAACCATAAGCCAACTAAACTCCTTTTGTTATGATCATACAGAAAATTAGTACTGCAAAGTGAAGCTATGAAATGCCTTCAATTACTTTTCCATATCGTGTTGGCTATTAATACTGGTCTTCTTTTTAATGCAAGTATCTGAATACTTCTTGAAGTTTGCCCCTGAAAATGGACTTTTTTTTCCTTCTACATTGCCAGGCTGTGAAAAAGATAGCTGAAAATGTAAAAGCAAGTTCAGAAGTGGCTAACAGCTGGAAGTTGGAGAGTTTGGAGGGCTTGAAAGAAGACAGGAAGATGAGGGAAAGTTTGGACCATTGTAGAGACTTGTTAAATAGTTGTGATTAAAATGCTGACAGAAGGAGGGACAGTGAAGGCCAGGCTTATAAGGTCTTAGATGAAAACGAGGAACTTATTGGGAATAGGAACCAGGATTACTTTTATTTTGCTGTAGGAAAGAACGTGGCTGCAGGAAGACCTTGCCCTGGAGATCTGTGAAACTTGGAACTTGAGGGTGATGATTCAGGGTGTATCTGGTGGAATGAACTTCTAGGCAGCAAATCTCAAGAGGTGTCCTGTCTGTGTCAAACAGCCTGTGCTCTTTTGTGTGACCCAGGAAATGACCTCAAGTTGGAACTTATATTTAAATGACAAGCAGAGCTCAAAAGTTTGGAACATTTGCAGACTGGCCAAGTGGTCAAAACAAAAGCTGATTTTCAGAGGGAAAATTCATGATGGCTTCAAAAATTTGCATAAAATGAAGGCCAGTGCTAATAGCCAAGACAATGGGGGAGAAAGCCTTGGAGGCATTTCAGAGATGTTTGCAGCAGCCCTTGCTGTCACAGGCCCTGGGGAGAAAAGAATGGTTTCCTGGGCCAGCCTCATGGTCCTGCTGCTGTGTGCAGCCTCAGGACAGTGCTGCCTGCATCCGGGCAGCTCCAGCTCCTGCGCTGGCCTTGTCTCAAAGATGCACAGGTACAGCTTGGGTCACTGCTTCAGAGGGTGCAAGCTATGAGCCTTGGTGGCTTCCACATAGTGTTAAGCCACTGGGTGCACAGAGCACTAGTCCAGAGGCTTGAGATCCTCCACACACATTTCAGAAGATGTATGAAAGTGCCTGGGTGTCTAGACAGAAGGCTGCCAAAAAGGCAGAGCCTCCTGGGAAACCTCTACTAGGGCAGTGCAGAAGGAAAATATGGGGTTGGAGCCCTCACACTGGAGGCCACCATCATGCAGACCCCATATTCATAGACCCATCAAGAGCTTTGTATCCTTCATGGGTAAAAACTACAGGCACTCTACACCAGCACAGCCCATGAGGGCAGCTGCGGGGGCTGAACACTGCAAAGCCACAGGTGCAGAGCTTCCCAAGGCCTTGGAAGCCCAGCCCTCACACCCTTGCGCCCTGGATGTGGGACAAGGATTAAAAAAGGATGACTTTGGAGCTGTGGGTTTGAATAACTGGCCTGCTGAGTTTTGGACTTTAATGTGAACTGTAAGTTCCGTTTGTGTTTTGTTCTCTCTGGCAAAAATCTTCCTTTTGGCTGTGAATTCTTACTCAATGCCTGGACAATCATTGTACCTTGGAGGTAGTTAACTTGTTTGTATTTCAGAGGCTCAGGGGCAGAAGAGACTGCCTTGTCTCAGATGAGACTTTGGGCTTCGGACATTTGAGTAAATGCTGGAATGAGTTAAGACCTTGGGGGACTGTAGGTAAGGCATCGTTGTATTTTGCAAAGTGAGAAGTACATGAGATTGGGGGAGGCAGGGACAGAATAAGATTTGGCTGTGTGTCCCTACAGAAACTCATGTGGAATTGTAATTGGAAATTGTAAAAGTGGGGCCAGGTGGAAGGTGATTTAATCATGGAGGGCAGTGGGTGTTGGAAGGTGGGAATTGGGGAGAATGGGGGGATTATGGTGGGGGCGAGGGGTGAAAGGTGGGTGTTGGGGGAGGATCCCTCACAAATGGTTAAACACCATCTCCTTAATGTTTTCCTCATGGCAGTGAGTTCTCGTGATGATTCTGGAGCTTTAAAATTAAGTGGATACCGTCCTGCTGGGTTTTGGACTTTCAGTGGGCCTGTGATCCCATTTGTGTTATTTTCCTGACAAATCTCTTTGGATTGAGAAAACTTACCCAATGCCTGTACCATCATTGTACCTTGAAAGAAAAGAACTCCCTTTTAAATTCAGGGACTCACAGGCAAAAGGGACTGTAGACTTTTCTCAAATGAGATGTTGAACCTTTTACATTTGTGTTAATGCTGGAATGAGTTAAGACTTTTGGCACCTTTTGAGAAGGCATGATTGTATTTCACTCGGTGAGAAGATATGGTATTCCGGGGATCAGGGTCAGAATAATATGGTTTGGCTGTGTGTCCCTATCAAAACATATGGGAAATTGTAATTCCGAATGTAGCAGGTGGGGCCTGATGGGAGGTGATTTATTCATGTACTTGAGAGGGGTGGGGTTGGAAGTAAAAAGAGGTGGGTAAGGTGGGGAGGAGTAGGCTGGCTGTAGGGTGGTATGAGTGTGGTGGGTAGTGGAAGTGGGAGTAGCCTACTGCAGAGGCAGAGGCTCATAGAAAACCTCTACAAGGGCAGTGCCCCTGTAGCTTTGCAGGCTTTAGTCCCCATGGCTGCTCTCATGGGCTGGGCTGCTGTTGAGTGCCTGTAGCTTTTCCACACTGAGGTTGTGAGCTGTTGGTGGGTCTATGACTCTGGGGTCTGGAGAATGGTGGTATCCTGTGTGGGGGCTCCAGGCCCATATTTTCCTTCTGCACTGCCCTAGTAGAGGTTTTCCAAGAGGCTCTGCCTCTGCCTCAGGCTTCTGCCTGGAAAGGATAGGGGGTGGATGTGGGGTTGGGGGCGGATCCTTCACCAGTAGTTAAGCACCATCTTCTTGATGCTGATCTCCTGACACTGAGTTCTCATGAGATCTGGTTGTTAAACGGGATGTGGCACCTCTTTCCTCTCTCTGTCTTGCTTCTACTCCTGCCATACAAAACATTTCATTGCCGCTTGGCCTTCTGGTACAAATGGGAGGCTTCCTGAGTCCTCCTAAAAGCAGAAACCACTATGCTTTCCTTACAGCCTGTAGAACTGTGAGTCAATTAATCCTCTTTTCTTTATGGACATACAGAAAATTAATGCTGCGAAGTGAAGCTATGAAGTGACTTTTAGGCTTTTTCCCCAATCTCTTGACTATTAGCACTGGGCTTTTTTTATACAAATATCTGAAACCTTCTTGAAGATTCCCCCGATAATGGACTTTTCTTCTTTTACCACATTGACAGGCTGTGACAAAAAAAGCTGAAAATGTAGAAGCAGGTTCAGAATTGGGTAATGGCCACAGGTTAGAGAGTTTGGAGAGCTTGGAAAAAGACAGGAAAATGAGGGAAAGAGACTTGTTAAATAGTTGTGAGTAAAAGGCTGCCAGAAGAATGGACAGTGAAGGCCAGGCTGAGAAGGTCTCTGATGAAAATGAGGAAATTACTGGGAACAGGAGCCAAAGTTTTTTTGTTTTGCCTTAGCAAAGAATTTGGCTGCAGTGTCCCTGCCCTGGAGATCTCTGGAACTGTGAACGTGAGGCTGAAGATTTAGGGTGTATCTGGTGGAATGAACTTCTAAGCAGCAAAGCTCAAGAGTTGTCTTGCCTGTGTCAAACAGCCTGTGGTATTATATGCGGCCAAAGAAATGACCTTAAGTTGGAACTTATATTTAAATGAGAAGCAGAGCTTAAACCTTTGGAAAATTTGCAACCTGGCCAAGTGGTCAAAAAGAAAAGCTGATTTTCAGGGGGAAAATTCAAGAAGGCTTTGGATATTTGCATAAAAAGGATCCCAGTGCTAATAATTCAAGACAATGGGAAAAAAGGCCTTGAAGGCATTTCAGAGATCTTCCTAGCAGCCCTTGCTGTCACTAGCCCTGGGGCTTAGGAGAAAAGAATGTTTTCCTGGGCCAGCCGCATGACCCCACTGCTTTGTGCAGCCTTAGGACACTGCTGGCTGCACCCCTACACCTCCATCTCCACCTCTAGCTCCAGCCATGGCTGAAAGATGCACAGGTATAGCTTGGGTCACTGCTTCAGGGGTATAAGCTCCAAGTCTTGGTGGCTTCCATGTACTGTCAAACCAGCAGGTGCCCAGAGCACAAAACTAGAGGCTTCGGAGCCTTCATCTAGACTCCAAAAGATGTATGGGAAAGCCTGGGTGTCCAGGCAAAAGCTTTTCCAACAAGCAGAGCCTCACAGTAAACCTCTGCTCGGGCATTAAAGAAGAAGCATATAGGGTTGGAGCCCCCATACAGGCAGGCACTATTTTCCAGACCCCAGATTCATAGACCCATCAACAGCTTGCATCCTTAGTGTTGAAAAGCTACTGGTACTCAACAGCAGCCCAGCCCATGAGGGCACTTTGAGGAAAGACCCCGCCATCCACAGGTGCAGAGCTGCCCAAGACCTTGGGAGCCCAGCCATCACACCACACTGTGCTCTGGATGTGGGACGTAGATTCAAAAAAAGATGATTTGGAGCTGTAGGATGGAATGACTGGCCTGCTGGATTTTTGACTTGCATGGAGTCTGTAAGTCCCATCAGTGTTTCGTGCTTCTGTATGGCAAATTTCTTCTTTTTGGCTGGGAATGCTTACCCAATGCCTGAACAATCATTGTACCTTGGAAGTAGTTAACTTAGAGGCTCAGGGGCAGAAGGGACTGTAGCCTTGTCTCAGATGAGACTTTGGGCTTTGGACATGTGAGTAAATGCTGGAATGAGTTAAGACTTTGGTGGACTGTAGAGAAGACATCATTGTATTTTGCAGTGTGAGAAGGACATGAGATTTCGGGGGCCAGGGGCAGAATAATGTGATCTGGCTCTGTGCCCCTACCAAACCTCATGTGTAATTGTACTGGGGAATGTTAAAGCTGGGGCTTGGTGGAAGGTGATTTAATCATGGTGGACAGTGGGGGTTGGAAGTGTGGGTGTGGGAAGAATGGGGGTTCATGGTGGGGGTGGTTGTGAAACGTGGAGACAGGGACAGATCCTTCACAAATGGTTAAACACTATCTCCTTAATGCTGTCTCTGTGATAGTGAGTTCTTGTGATAAATGAATTCTCTCCTGCTGGCTTCTGGGCTTGCATTGGGCCTGTGTCCCAATTGTGTTATTTTTTTGGGAAAATCTTCCCTTCAGATTGAGAAAGCTTACCCAGTGCCTGTACCATCATTGTAAATTGAAAGAAAAGAACTCCCTTGTACATTCAGGGACTCATAGGCAGAAGGGACTGCAGCCTCGTCTTGGATGAAACTTGAACTTGTTGCATTTGAGTTACTGGTGGAATGAGTTAAGACTTTTGGAAACTTTTCAAAAGGCATGTTTGTATTTTCCTCTCTAAGAAGGACATGAGATTTGGGGGTGTCAGGATTAGAATAATATGGTTTGGCTGTGTTTACATACAAAAACTCATAGGAAATTGTATTCTTGAATGTTGGAGGTGGGGCCTGGTGGGAGGTGATTTAGTCATAAACAGGAGGTTTGTGGGGGTGGAAGGAAAAACACGTGTGTAGGGTGGGGAGGTGCGGGCTGGCAGTAGGGTGGTGTGAGGGTGGTGGGCAGTAGGAAGGGGGAGTAGCCTGCTTCAGAGGCAGAGCCTCATGGACAACCTCTACTAGGGCAGTGCACCTGTGGCTTTGCAGGGTTTAGCTCCATGGCTGCTCTCAGCAATGCCCCACTGCTGGTCTCAGCCACAGCACACTGCTGCCTGCATCCCTGCAGCTTCCGCTCCAGCCATGACTGAATGATGCACAGGTATGGGTTGGGTCACTGCTTCAGGGGTGTGAACTGCAAGCCTTGGTGGCTTCTACATAGTGTTAAGCCAACAGGTGCACAGAGCAAAAGACTAGAACCTTGGGAGCTTTTGTTTAGACTGCAGAGCATGTACAGAAAAATCTGGGTTTCCAGGCAGAAGCTTTTCCAAGAGGCACACCCTCATGGGACACCTTTACTAGGGCAGTACAGAAGGAACATATAGGGTTGGAACCCCCACACATGGAGGCACCATTCTACAAACCCCAGATTCATAGACCTACCAACAGCTTGTACCCTTGGTGTGGAAAAGCTACAGGTACTCAACACTAGCCCAGCCCATGAGGGCAGCTGTGGTGGAAAGACACTGCAAAGCCACAAGTGCAGAGCTGCCCAAGGCCTTGGGAGCCCAGCCATCACACCCCTGTGCTCTGGATGTGGGATTTAGATTGAAAGAGATGATTTGAGCTGTACAATGGAATGACTGGCCTGCTGGGTTTTTGACTTGCATGGGGTCTATAAGTCCCATCCGTGTTTTGTGCTTCTTTCTGGCAAAAGTTTTTCTTTTGGCTGGGAATTCTTACCCAATCCCTGTACAATCATTGTACCTTGAACGTAGTTAACTTACTTTGTATTTCAGAGGCTCAGGGGCAGAAGGGACTGCAGCCTTGTGTCAGATAAAACTTTGGGCTTAGGACACTTCAGTAAATGCTGGAACGAGTTAAGACTTTGGGGGACTGTAACAAAGGCATCATTGTATTTCACAGTGTGACAAGGATATGAGATTTGGGGGAACCAGGGTCAGAACAATATGATTTGGCTGTGTGTCCCTAGTGATACTCATGTGGAATTGTAATGGGGAATGTGAAAGTTGGGACCTGGTGGAAGGTATTTAATCATGGTGAAGCATGGGTGTTGGCGGTAAGGGTGTGGGGAGAATGGTGGAGATTATTTTGGGGGTGGGGTTGAAAGATGAGGATGGGGGACAGATCCTTGACAAATGATTAAACACTATCTCCTTAGTAATGTCCACATGATAGTGAGTTCTCTTGATGATAATAGAGCTTTAAGATTGAGTGAATACTGTCCTGCTCGGTTTTGGACTTACATTTGTGTTATTTTTCTGGGAAATTTCTTCCCTTTGGATTGAGAAAGCTTACCCAATGCCTGTACCATCACTGTATCTTGAAACAAAAGAAATACCTTTTGAATTCAGGGACTCATAGGCAGAAGAGACTGTAGCCTTGTCTCAGATGAGACTTTGAACTTTTTACATTTGGAATGAGTTAAGACTTTTGGAAGATTTTTAAAAGGCATGATTGTATTTTACTGTGTGAGAAAAACTTGAGATTCTGGGGTATCAGGGTCAGAATAACATGGTTTGGCTGTGTGTCCCTGTGACACTCATGTGAAATTGTAATTGGAGGATGTGGGGTAGTAGTAAGGGGGAGTAACCTGCTGCAGAGGCAGTGGCTCATGGAAAACCTCTGTTAGGGCAGTGCACCTGTGGCTTTACAGGGTTTAGCCCCTGTGGCTGCTCTCATGAGTGGGCTGGTGTTGACTACCTCTAGCCTTTCCACACTGAGGATGTGAGCTGTTGGTAGGTCTGTGAATCTGGGGTCTGGAGGTTGTGGCCATCTGTGTGGGGGCTCCAAGCCCATATTTTCCTTCTGTACTTCCCTAGTAGAGGTTTTCCAAGAGGCTCTGCCTCTGCATCAGGCTTCTGCCTGGAAAACAGTGGGAGTTGGGGGTGGGGGGCGAATCCTTCACCAATGGTTAAGCACCATCTTTTTGATGCTGACCTTGTGATAGTGAGTTCTCTTGAGATCTGCTTGTATAATAGGGCATCTTTCCTCTCTCTGTCTTGCTCCTACTCCTGCCACATGAATCATCTCATTGCCCCTTGACATTCTGGTAAGATTGGGCGGCTTCCTGAGTCCTCGCAGATTCAGAAGCCACTGTGCTTCGTTACAGCCTGCAGAATCATGAGCCAATTAAACCCCTTTTCTTTCTGATCACAGAGAAAATTAGTACCGGGAAGTGGATGTATGAAATGTCTTCAAGGCCTTTTCCCGAATGTCTTGGCAATCCGCACTCAGCTTCTTTTCATTCAAGTATCTAAGGCCTTCTTGAATTTTCCCCCTGAAAATGGACTTGTCTTCCTTTACCACATTGCCAGGCTGCAACAAAGATATCTGATAACGTAGAAGCAGATTCAGAAGGGGGTAGCAGACAGAGGTCAAGAGAGTTTGGAGGGCTTTGAAGACAGGAAAATGAGGAGAAGTTTGGATCTTTGTAAAGAATTGTTAAATACTTGTGATCAGAGGGCTGACAGGAAAATGGTCGGTGAAAGCTAGACTTAGAAGGTCTCAGATAAAAATGAGGAACTTAATGGGATGTTCCTCCCAGGAATTCCCAGGAATGTCGCTGCAAGGTGACCCTGCCCTGGAGATCTGTGAAATTTTAAACTTGAGGATTTTGACTTAGTGCATATCTGGTGGAATGAACTTCTAGGAAGTAAAGCTCAAGAGGTGTCCTGTCTGAATCGAATAGCCTGTCCTCTGATGTGTGACCAAGAAAATGACCTCTGGATGGGACTTTTTTTTTTTTTTTTTTTTTGAGACGGAGTCTTGCTCTGTAGCCCGGGCTGGACTGCAGTGGCCGGATCTCAGCTCACTGCAAGCTCCGCCTCCCGGGTTTATGCCATTCTCCTGCCTCAGCCTCCGGAGTAGCTGGGACTACAGGCGCCCGCCACCTCGCCCGGCTAGTTTTTTGTATTTTTAGTAGAGACGGGGTTTCACCGTGTTAGCCAGGATGGTCTCGATCTCCTGACCTCGTGATCCGCCCGTCTCGGCCTCCCAAAGTGCTGGGATTACAGTCTGGATGGGACTTACATTAAATGAGTCCTGACTCTTATATTAAATGAGAAACAGAACTCAAAATTTTGGAAAATTTGCAGCCTGGCCAAGTGTCAAAAAGAAAAGCTGACTTTCCGGGAGAAAATTCAGGAAGGCTTTAGAAATTTGCATAAAAAGAAGCCCAGTGCTAATAACCAAGACAACAGGAAAAGGCCTTGAAGGCATTTCAGAGACCTTTGCAGCAGCCCTTGCTGTCACAGGCCCTGGGCCTAGGAGAGAAGAATGGTTTCCTGGGCCAGTCCTGTGACTCCCCTCTATGTGCAGTGTCAGGACACTGCTGCCTGCATCCCTGCAGCTCCAGCTCCAGCCACGGCTAAAAATGCATAGATGCAGCTTGGGTCACTGCTTCAGAGGGTGCAAGTTAGAAGTCTTGGTAACTTCCTTATAGTGTTAAGCCACTGGGTGGATGGATCATGAGACTAGAGGCTTGGGAGCCTCTCTATAGACTTTGGAAGATGTATGGAAATGCCTGGGTGACCAGACAAAAGCATCCCCAAAACGCAGAGCCTCATGAGAAACCTCTGCTAGGGGAGTGCAGAAGGAAAATAAGGGGTTGGAGCCCCCACAGTGGAGGCCACCATCATGCAGACCCCAGATTCATAGACCCACCAACAGCTTGTACCATCATTCGGGAAAAGCTACAGACATTCAACACCAGCCCAGCCCATAAGAGTAGCCGTGGGGCATAAACCCTGCAAAGCCACGGGGGCAGAGCAGCCCAAGGCCTTCAGAGACCAGACCTCACATCCCTGTGCCCTGAATGTGGGACAAGGTTTCAAAAAGGGTGATTTTGGAACTGTAGGAATGAATGACTGGCCTTCTGGGTTTGGAGTTTCATGGGGCCTGTAAGTCCTGTCTGTGTTTTGTTCTTTCTGGCAAAATTCTTCTTTTTTGCTGAGAATGCTTACCTATTGCCTGCACAAGCATTATACCTTGAAAGTAGTTAACTTGCTTTATAGTTCAGCGGCTCATGGACCTAAGGGACTGTAGCCTTGTGTCAGATGAGACTTTAAGCTTTGGACATTTGTATAAATGCTGGAATGATACAAGATTTGGGGGGACTGTAGGGAAAGCATCATTGTATTTTACAATGTGAGAAGGACTCCCAATGAGAATTGGGAGTCAGGGACAGAATAATAAAGGTTGGGTCTGGTGAAGGGTGATTTAATCATGGTGGAGAGTGGGGGTTGGAAGGTGGGGGACAGGGAGAATGAGGGGATTATGGTGGAGGTAAGGGGTGAAAAGTGGTGGTGGGGGATGGATCCTTCACAAATGATTAAACACCACCATCTCCTTGTTGCTGTGCTTGTGACAGTGAGTTCTCTTCATGATTTTGGAGCTCTGAAATTGAATGGATACTGGCCTCCTGGGTTTTGGACTTGCATTTGGGCCTGTGGTCCTATTTGTGTTGTTTTCTGGGAAATTTCTTCCCTTTGAATTGAGAAAGCTTACCCAATGCCTGTACCATCATTGTACCCTGAAAGAAAAGAACATCCTTTTAAATTCAGGGACTCATAGGCAAAAGGGACTGTAGACTTGTCTCACATGAGATGTTGAACTTTTTGCATTTGAGTTAATGCTGCAATGAGTTAAGACTTTTGGAACTTTTGAAAAGGCATGAATGTATTTTGCTCTGTGAGAAGGACATGAGATTCTGGGGTATCAGGGTCGGAATAATATGGTTTGACTGTGTTTCTTTACCAAAACTCATGTGAATTGTAATCCTTAATGTTGGAGGTGGGACCTGGTGGGAGGTGATTTAATCATGGCAGGAGGGGGTTGGGGTTGGAAGGAAAAGGGGTGGGTAGGGTGGGGAGTAGGTTGGCAGTAGGATGGTGGGAGGGTGGTGGGTAGTAGGAAGGGGGAGTAGCCTGCTGCAGAGGCAGAGGCTCATGGAAAACCTCTACTAGGGCAGTGCACTGTGGCTTTTCAGGCTTTAGCCCCCATGTCTGCTCTCATGGGCTGGGCTGGAATTGAGTGTCTGTAGCTTTTCCATACTGAGGGTGTGAGCTGTTGGTGGGCTTATGAATCTGGGTCTGGAGGATGGTGGCCTCCTGTGTGGGGACTCCAAGCCAATATTTTCCTTCTGCACTGCCATAGTGGAAGTTTCCCAAGAGGCTCTGCCTCTGCAGGAGGCTTCTGCCTGGAAACGGTGGGCGGTGGTGTGGGTGGTGGTTCCTTCACCAGTGGTTAATCTGCTTGATGCTGATCTCCTGATAGTGAATTCTTATGAGATCTGGTTGTATAACAGGATGTGGCATCTCCTTCCTCTCTCTGTCTTGCTCCTACTCCTGCCGGATGAGATATCTCATTGCCGCTTGGCCTTCTGGTGTGGTTAGAAGGCCCCTGATCAGTGTGGACCTGGTCAGTGGACTAGTCCGTTGGGACTTGGTCAGTGAGTCCTGTTTATTGGGGGCGTGGTCAGCAGGGGTCTGCTTAGAGAGGGTCTCATTAGGGGGATCTAGTAATGGGGTCTTGGTGAGTGGGGACCTAGGGGCAACCACTTGTTTGGTATCTGGTCAGTGTGAAACTAGGCTGCAGGACTTTGTCAGTGGAGACCTGGTCAGCTGGGGCTTAGTGGTGGCCATGTCAGCATGGGCTGGGTCACTGGTGACCAGGTCAAGGGGTGCTATTCAGTGGAGGCCTGGTCACATGGGACCTAGTCAGCAGGGCCTGGTGGCCATGTCCTCATCAGTGAGCCCCTTGTCAGTGGGGTACTGGTCACGGCAGCCTGGTCAGTGGAAACTAATCAGTGGGGGCCTGGTCAGAGAGGGCTTGGTCAGTGTGGGTTTTGTAGCCACCGGGTGGCTATGGGCTGACCGGGTCAGTGGGGATCTGAGCAGTGGGTGCCTATTCAGTGGAGCCTACTCACTAGGGTCATAGTCAGGGGCATCTGGTCACCTAAGGTCTGGTTAATAGGGGCCTGGTCAGTGGCAGCCTGTTCCCTGGAGGCCTGGTCAGTGGGGCCTCATCTGCAGGGCCAGGCAATGGGGTCATGATCGGTGGAACCTGATCAATGAGGCCTTGTCAGTAAGAACCTGATCAATGAGGCCTTGTCAGTAAGAACCTGGTCAGTGAGGCCCTGGTAAGTAAGATCCTGGTACGTGGGGTCCTGGTCATTGTGGGCCTGGCAGCGGGGGCCTGGTTAGTGGGGCCTGGTCATGGGGTTCTAATCAGTGAGGGTGTGGTCAGGGAGGACCTGATGTGCGAGATCTGGTCAGCAGGGACCTGGCCAATGGGGGCTGCTGAGCACTGCTGGGAGATGTCGGGTGCAATGCACGTGATCGAAGGCCCTGTGGACAGTTGGGATGGACCAGTAGTGCCCAAAGGCCCAGTCAAAAGTGGACAAAGCAGGTGTTTGGATGGACCTAGGAGCTCTTGCTCAGAGATTTTGACAGGGCAAAGGTAAAGGAAGGGCCAGAGTGGCTGGTGAGATGGTCGCAGTCTGTGGGCTGCACAGGATGGAGGAAGCCAGGGAACAGGCAGGGTGGGTGGAGGAAGTCAGGGAACAGGCAGGGTGGGCAGCTGGGGTGCAGAGAGACTTAGGTGCATGCTGGGAGGTCAGACCCTGTGAGGACTGTGAGGGCGTCAGGTGGGGTGGGCTCCAGGTGCACCCTCGGTGCACTGGGCAGGTCTTGGCCCAGGCTCCCTGGACCCCGGTCGAGTGATGTGGTCACTCCCTGGGGGACTGCTGTCAGGCACTGGCCACCCACTGTGGGCAGCGCTGTCCCATCTCAGGACTGGACTTTCTCAGATCCTGCAGAGGGCACAGCCTCCAGCCCAGGAGGAGCAGCCCCATGGTGCAGCCCGAGCTCTCCATGGGCCTGGAGCATGCCCTGCCAGCCCTGCGCTCCCTCTTCTTCCAGGTCCCGCTTTTCCAGTGTCAGCCAGCAGGGAGGCTCCGTCCTCCCCTCCCTATGTGTCTCCTGGGCTGAAACTTGCGGAGGATTGGGACAGGGATGGTGCATCCCTCAGGCCCATTCAGGGAGGGGACTGGCTCCCAGCCTGGCACAGGTCCTCAGCTCTGCCTTTATTGCCTTAGAGTGAGATGGATCAGTCAGTGCCCTGAAGGTAAAGGTAAGAGACTGTCCCTGCTGTGTGGAAGGCTGGTCTGGGGATGGAGGACTTAACAGATCCTCCCAGTCTGTCAGGCCTGGGTAGCCCTGTCCTGTCTTAGGACTCAGAAAGTCCAGTCCTGAGATGGGACGGTGCTTCCCAGGGTGGGTGGCCGGGGCCTGACAGCAGTTCTCCAGGGAGTGACCACATCACCCAGCCGGGGTCCAGGGATCCTGGCCTGAGACCTGCCCAGTGCATTGACGGTATACCTGGAGCCCACTCCACCTGATGCCCCCATAACCCTCGCAGGGTCTGACCTCTCAGCATGCACCTGTCTCTCCTTGCACCCCAGATATCCACCCTGTCTGTTCCCTGACTTCCTCCATCCTGTCCAGCAGGGTGGGCTGGACAGTGGGAAGCCTGTGTGCACATTTCATGGCAAGTAGGAGTGACACACCATCCCTGGGAGGCACCATGGATTCTGCCAAGCCCAACCCCAGAACTCTGTCCCTGAGTTGGTTTTACCAAACCCAAAACCCAGAACTGCGGTTGTGGCTCAGGGGTCAGCACCCACTAGTGCCAGGACACTACTGGGAGACTGGGTCCTGACCAAACAAAGCCCATGGTGTCTGTGGCCTGAGGACAGAGTGTCTTGGGGCCATAAGGCCAGGCCAGCAATGACCATTGGGTCATAGGGCCTCAGCCCCAGTGTTTGTCCTTCCCTGGCTCCTTCTAGTTCAGACCCACCAGGGCCCTGGAACCGAAGACCCAGCACCCAAGGTCCCCTCCAGAAATCCTGGTGACTTGGCTTACTTTATCATGTTTCATCTGAGAGCAAAAATGTCAGATCAGATGGACAGAAAAATGGCTCAAAGTGCTTAATGACTAGAAGAAATTTAAGAGCAGCAAGAAGGTAATGTGAAAAGGGGAGGACCTCCATGACCAGTGTCTGTAGAGCCAAGGGTACAGGCACCCAGTGCTGTGGTGTGGCACCACCTGCCTCTCAGAGGGTGGGTGGTACACTGTCCTTACCCAGAGGGCAGCAGGCCTGATCACCAGCTTTTCCACCTGTCCCTGCAAGCATCACGTTGCTAGAAGAGAATCTCATGCCAGAGCTTGGGCCATCCCTAGCTCAGAGGTTAGGAGTTGTCTCTTAGAGACCTAAATGAAAAAATAGGTCCAGGCCGGGCGCGGTGGCTCAAGCCTGTAATCCCAGCACTGTGGGAGGCCGAGACGGGCGGATCACGAGGTCAGGAGATCGAGACCATCCTGGCTAACACTGTGAAACCCCGTCTCTACTAAAAAATACAAAAAATTAGCCGGGCGCAGTGGCGGGCGCCTGTAGTCCCAGCTACTCGGGAGGCTGAGGCAGGAGAATGGCGTGAACCCGGGAGGCGGAGCTTGCAGTGAGCCGAGATTGCGCCACTGCACTCCAGCCTAGGAGACAGCGAGACTCCGTGTCAAAAAAATAAAAAATAAAAAAAATAAAAAATAAAAAAAAAAAAAAAAATAGGTCCAGATCAGAGTTCCTGATGCA
Source organism: Chlorocebus sabaeus (assembly GCF_047675955.1). Classification (NCBI taxonomy): domain Eukaryota; kingdom Metazoa; phylum Chordata; class Mammalia; order Primates; family Cercopithecidae; genus Chlorocebus; species Chlorocebus sabaeus. The sequence goes on along the minus strand of NC_132915.1, from coordinate 2,406,991 downwards.
GAGCACGCATCCACTCTTTGAATTGTGGGAGGAGAGGCCTGGTTTTAGGTAAACCTAACCTCTTTGAGGAACCACAGAACCCAAGACTGGAAACCTCCAGAATCTTCTGGTCCCCGGTCCTCCCCGGAGACCCCCGCGGCCTGTCTCGCCAGGCACTCCTCTGTCTGTAGACGTCTCGGCTGCTCTACAGGGGAGTCCACTTTCAGGTGTGCGGCTGGGCATGGTCACTGCTGCTGGATGTCTGGACGGTGGAAACCAAGGAGCTAGGGAAATACCGGATACCGTCTTTCCACCCTCATCCAGAGCAGGACAAACAGGTCAGGTGGTGTCAGGAGCCCAGGTCTCCAGCTGGAGGGAACGTCAACCCTGCAGTGGGAGCCAGGGCCCATCGCACATCCTAGGCACAGATGGTAATGTAGGCACTGGAGGTAAGCTGGGCTTGGTACCCTTCCCTGGCTTCAGAAAGAGGTCAAACAAGGAGCGTTTTGCAGAATGAAACCTTTCTTTCCAGAAGCACTGCTGACTGGTGGTTGCCGTTTGTGGCAGTGAGCCTTTTGTCCATTCTGAGATTTGATTGGTTTCTCCTTTTGGCCCTGCCCTGCCCTAGAGACCATAAAGGAGAACAACAAGAGGCCCCCAGCAAACATCCACAGATAGCCCTGGACATCAGCCACATTCTGAGAAACATGTCGTGTTCTGGGAGGGCTAAGGCGTCAAGTAAGGCCTATGGAGCTGGAGAATCCCAGGGCAGGTGGGGCAATCCAGAGCTGTGGGGGCTTCCCATGGGAATTGGAAAGTCCCAAGGCAGAGTCAGAGGTTCCACAGGAGGAGTCACAGAGCTGGTAAGGGCTCTCCTGCTGGGCTCCAAGCCCTGGGCCAGGCTGGGGCATGTGGGGCCAGGAGGCAGCTCACAGTAGGAGGCAGAGAGAGAAATGTTCTCAGAGGGCACCTGTATCTGGATGTAATGTGTTCCTGAGATTCTGGCTGGGAAGTGCTTCCAGGGTTTCATATGTGTTATGCAACTGCTTCCTCTCCCCAGCCTCACCCTGCAGGAATTCTAGTGACTATGTTGCCACCATCTTGGAGCTCTGTACCCTCATAGTGTAATGGCACCAGCAGATCTGCCTGTGCACGGACTTCTGTACTAGCTCACTCCTGAGGGGTGATGCTTCTCAGGGCCTATGACCTGGTGCACAACTTTAGACACCATCATCGTGGAGCAGCACTGCACCCTCACTAGCCAGGGTGTTGATGACACCCTCAAGGCCAAGGCCACGTTCAAGACTTCGGACTTCAGTGATGCACTTGTGCTGGGCAAGGTGGGCGTCTCCAGGATCTTAATTCAGGAGGTAGAATGCAGCTTGAGATCAAATGTCTGATCAAAGATCTTGAACTTGATCTGGAGGGCTCTAGGGAGCCATGGAAGGTGCTGGATAAAGGAGGAACAGTCAGCCACGTTTTAGAGATGACTGTAGAAGGCTTCCCGGAAGGAGTGAACAAGAGCCAGGAGACCAGGGAGGGAGTTTGTGGGGCAGGTCTGGAGATGGCAAGGGAGGGATCCTGCTTGGATGAAAAGTCTTCAGGGACCATGTCAGGTTACACTCAGGTGCCCTCAGTTAGTGTGTTCAGAAGTCGTGTCTCCAGGATGAAAATGGGAAGTTGTTGTCAGATAAGGACATATAAATGAAGGCTGGCATCCTCATGAGTGTCAATGGTGGTCCCGGTGTGGGGCTACTGTGAGAACAGGGGTATCTCCATTCAGGGACACAGTGGATGGACCCTATATCACTCCATTCTGCCCTTCCTTTCCCTCTTATTCTCCCGAGGGCCTCGGTGCATGGGCGCTGTCCATCCTTTGGTGCTGAAACAGCCAAGCGATCCAAACCTGCCTGGCTGCCTCTTAGAATATGACAGCACAGCTAGTGGCCTCTACTGGATCCTGTACAACTTCACAAGACACCCAGACACTGGGAGTGCTGCCAGCACATGGTGCAAAAGTTCTGAGGGACCACAATCCTGAAGACATTGAATGGTGGGTGCAGGGCCTCATGACTGTTCCCCAGCCCCTCTCATTGGCTCTGCTCCAGGTGGTGAAGGGGGATAACATCTCTGTCAATTCTGCCATTATTGACTAGCAGGAAATGAGCAGAGCCCAGAAGCAGGGCCTGGTACCCAGCCTGCCTAACATAGGAGAACTTGTAGGCTTTGTGGACAGAAAGATCTGGGAGTCCATATCTATCACCCACTAACTTGCTGAGACATTGGTAAAATCAGTTTTCTTTTCTGAACATCCCAACTTTGACCATGGGGTGTCTGGCCCCAGTGTGGATGCTTGCTCCTCTCCCATGAGACTCCTCCCTTTTCAGGGTCAAATGAATGAACAGAGGATGTTAAAAGTAGGGTCTCTGATGCTTGTGCCAGAGGGGCTCCAGGCTCATGGCTGGTGCCTGTGATCTCATTCTTACCTCATTAAGAGTAGTAATGAAAAACATGCTCAGTGCTGACAGTGTGCCTGGGGATGTTGTTGTAGGCACTCTGCTTAATTTAATTCATTTAATTTTCACAATAACCTTGATTTTGTTTCCAGACTGGATGAGCAGTGAGCCAGAGAAGACATGAAGCCACTGAGACCACAGGCTTTTTCTATTTCCACAGCCAGTATGAACTACCCTCACTAAGACAGCACCGGGGATAAATGCTTCCACCAGGAACAGAAATGGTTCCAGGGGACTAGAGATTGTGACAGTCGCCGGCCACTGTGCCATTCTCAGCATTTCGGGGCCGACAGAACAAAGGAGCTAATAGGGGTCCCAGTGGCCGTGAGGGAATGAAGTTGCTGCTGCCCAATGGAAGAGAGGAAGGTCTCCCATGCCCAGATTCCCCATGGGGGAGTTGCTAGCCTGCTGCATCCAGGATAAAAGCGAAGAAAGGATCACACAAACCACAAGCAGGAGGGACCCCCCAAAGGGAGCAATCGCTGAGGAATGGAGAGTCCAGCAGCTGCGGTGCTCGCTGGAGGCCCAGGAGCAGTGTGGGGGCACTGGCTTCAACCAGGGTTGATGTCTTGAGTGAAATGAGAGCGTATTTTGGCACCGTGATAGTGTGTCGGCGTGCGAGCATAGAAAGAAGGAGTGCGTGACCCAGCAGTCACAGAAATGAAACCTGAAGGCCTGAGCATGGGCTTCTTCATTGTCCTCCTGTGACCTTCTCTATGCAGGGCCTAGAAAGCTGCAGCCGCTCCCAGGCTCCCTGTGAGCTGGGGCTCCCAGCGTGGTGCAGCATCGCCCTGAGGGTTCTGTCTTGCGACCTGGTGTCCTCTCCCAATGGGGCTTCTGATTGTGGCTGAGGTCGCATGACACTGGCGTCTGGCGTTGCTCCTGAAATCCTGACTTAAAGCCACGTATGCCTTTCTGCTTAGAGGAGCCAGCCTTGCTCTCGCATTTGGCATCTGAGCCAGTGTGTTTTATTATAAGCATTAGAGACATGACTTCTAAACTTACACGGGAATGTGTGCCTTTTTATAACTACATAACTTTAAAATTTATTTTTGATAACAATTTAGTTGTTTTTCTTTTTTTTAGGTGCATGAGTGCATGAGCATCTCATTTCACAATGATGTTTGCCCAAAGTAGTCTTGGTTGGACATTTACAATCTAAATACAGTTTCATAGATATTTACATTAACTTGAGTTATAAACTGAGAGAAATACACTACACAAAAATTAAAGCCAATTTCAAATCTTTAAAATCAAGATATGGAAACTCCCAAATATATACTAGAATGCATTTGAAATGCTTTATTTAGAGTTTATTAGTCACTAAATCTAAAAGATGACAGAAAGTACTCACATTTAATAAGCAAAAAATATTGAATTGAATCAACAAGTGAGATGGGACATTAGAACCTAAATGTTTTCATTTAATTTTGGTGAATATTAAGTATACTATATCCATGTTTAGATACTTTTAAGTCATGTTTTCCAAGTTCTGAGAAAACTATAAAACAGCAGATAACATTTCCTGTGTATCTGCTTTGGCACAGAAGAGTTCATATTTTTTTTTTTCATTTTAAATTGAACAAGAAATTATATATTTCAGTGAAAATCCCAGCTCAAGGGGACTCTTTTGAGAACTGCAGAAAACAGCTCTGGGCTCTTCCCTCCAGGCACCCACCCACCTTACCTCTCCCCGCACAAAAACTTGATCGAAATGGTGTGCACACCACAGTCCCAGGATTCCCTGGCTTGTTTGTAAATCTATCGGCTGAGGTAGCTTTTTTGTTTGTTCGTTTGTTTATAAGTATATCAAAAACTCATCCCACAAACAGAAAAACAAGACTCCAACTGACTTCTACATTACCATTGAATTTCTTTTCTAAATGCCTTCATCTGCTGTTCATTATTTTTTTACACAGTGAGTCATTTGTTTTCTGAAACCAGGCATGTTGTTTTTAGTTTTTATCACTGGATATTTGATTTTTCCATTTAGTCCTCAGTGGGGTGCGAAATGTCGCTTCATAGATTCTACCTAAACACTGTTTGGAACCTGGTGTATCAAAATAGAGGTTCCATTCTGTAAGATGAAACAACAGACCATGACAAAGCATGTTCACATACAGCTTACTTCCAGTTTTTATCGCTGTATATTCCATTTTTTCTAGGAGGCCGCAATGGGCTCAGAAATGTCACTGTAGATTCTATAAGAAGAGTGTTTGGAACCTGTTGAATCAAAACACAGGTTCCATTCTGTGATATGAAACAGTGAATCACCACGCATTTTCATTTATAGCTTGTTTGTAGCTCTTATTGCTGCATGTTTGTTTTTTGTTTGTTTGTTTTTGATTTTCGTTTGGCCTCAATGAACTCAGAAATGTCATTTGTAGAATCTACAAAAGGAGTGTTTGGAACCTGTTGAATCAAAACACATGTTACATTCTATGATATTAAACAGCACCTCACAAAGCATTTTCACAGATAGCTTCTTTCTAGTTTTTATTGCTGGATATTCAGTTTTTCTCCATAGGCCTCAATGGGCACATAAACGACACTTCATCCATTCTATGGAAAGAGTGTTTGGAACATGGTGAATCAAAACACAGGTCCCATTCAGTGATATGAAACAGCACATCAAAAAGCATTTTCACAGATACCTTGTTTCTACTTTTTAAAGACACATATTCGACTTTTCCTTATACACCTCAATGGGCTCAGAAATGTAACTTCGTAGATTCTACATAAAGAGTGCTTGGAATCTGATGAATCAAAACACAGGTTCCATTCTTTGATATAAAAGAGCAGGTCACAAAGCATTTTCACAGTTCCCTGGTTTCTAGTTTTTATTGCTGGATATTCAATTTTTTCTTATAGGTTTCAATGGGCTCAGAAATGTCACTTCATGGATTCTAAGATAAAAGTGCTTGGAACCTGGTGCATCAAAATACAGGTTCCATTCTGTGATATGAAATAGAACATCACAAAGCATTTTCACAGATAGCTTATTGTTTGTTCTTATCACTGGATATTCGATTTTTCCTTATAGACCTCAGTAGGCTCAGTAATACTTTGTAGATTCTATAAAAAGAGTGTTTGAAAACAGGTGAATCAAAACCTGGTTTGTTTCTGTAATATAAAACAGCCTATAAAAGGCCGGGTGGAGTGGCTCATGCCTGTAATCCCAGCACGTTGGGAAGCCAAGGCAGGCAGATCACAAAGTCAGGAGATTGAGACTGTCCTGGCTAACATGGTGAAATCCCATCTCTGCTAAAAATACAAAAAATTAACGAAGTGTGGTGGCATGCACCTGTCATCTCAGCTACTCAGGAGGCTGAGGCAGGAGAATCGCTTGAACCTGGGAGGCAGAGGTTGCAGTGAGTCAAGATTGCACCACTGCACTCCAACCTGGGCACCCTGCTCCTGCCTCAGCCTCCTGAGTAGGTAGGACTATAGCTGCTGGCCACCACACCCAGCTAATTTTTGTATTTTTTAGTAGAGACAGAGTTTCACCATGTTGGTCAGGCTGGTCTGGAACTCCTGACCTCAAGTGATTCGCCCACCTCAGCCTCCCAAAGTACTGGGATTACAGACATGAGTCACCGTGCATGGCCTCATATTCCCTTTTTAGAGATACAATTTTATGCCGTTATAGGCAGGTTGTACTCTGAAAATCAGATATTCCTGGTTATACTGTACCCAACATGGGGACAAATGCATTCTAAGTTAAAGATAGTATAACCCAACATAAAAGAATATTGTAACATCACAATCCATAACAATTTGATTCCATTATGCAGATGTAGAATTGAGGAGGAGGGGAGAATGTTTGTAGTCAACCAATCTGCTATGAAGTAGATGTGGGATATCTGATTGTATTTCAGAAGATAGAGGTAAGACATTCTGCCTGGGTAGCAAAATACATTGGGGAATTTCACTCATCCATGACAAATATCTAGGCAGCAATATACTTCTCCAGTTAAGCAAGACATTGTCTCAGTTGGGGATCTGAGTATTTGTCTCTAGAAATGAAATATAATAAAGACATACATACAGAGTTTTATGTAACAGGGTCATCATACACTATATCTATTCCGTTTTTCAGTAAATATGTCATGGACATGTTTTCTTGGTCACAGTGTACATAGATCAACATCATCATCAGTTTTAATAACTGTATAATCTTTCATTGTATAGGCTAACAATTTATTTAGCCAGTTCCCTGTTGTTGGATGTTTAGGTTGTTTCTAACGTTTCAGTATTACAAACAACACTGCTAGGAACTTTCTTGTACATGTTTTTCAATTGTTTCTAATTATCTCCTTAGGGTGAATTTTTAGAGGTGCTGTTACTGTGTGAAGATGATAATAAAATGTGAATACAGGAGGAAAGGGGAGTTACGGTTGAATGGTACAGAGTTTCTTTCGGAATATGATGAAACTCTTCTGGAGACGGATGGTGGTGATGGTAGCACAACAGTGGGAATGCACTTAATGTCACTGAGCTGTACACTTAAAAATGCTCAAAAAGGCTGGATGCAGTGGATCTGCCTGAAATCCCAGCACTTTGGGAGGCCAAGACCTCACTTGAGGTCAGGAACTCAAGATCAGCCTGGCGAACGTGGTGAATCCCCATCTCTACTAAAAATACAAAAATTAGCGAGGCATGGTGGCACATACCTGTAATCTCAGCTACTCAGGAGGCTTAAAGTTCAGAATGGCAAACTTTGTGTTCCGTGTATTTTACCATAATACAAAAAAAAAAAAGTGTGACAGCATGTAGGCAAACTGCCCTTAGTGGAGAGGATTATTTGTTTTCCACACACAACCACTAATGCTAGACATTAATTAAAAAAAAAAAAAGCCAAGTAACAGGTGACTTGCTCTGCTGATTTGGGTTTCTTTGATTGCCTGTAAGACTGAACATTTGCCATGTTTATTAGTCACCTGTATTCCTTCTTTTGATACTTGCATATTCGACTCCTTTGACCAGTTTCCCACCAAGGGTGTTTGTCTTTTTCTCTGATTTGCAAGTGCTTTTCCTGTGTGTCAGAATAGGAACTCTTTGCCTGTCATGGACATTTATCATTCAAACTCCCCTCCCCTTTTCCTAGAGCTCCTTTAACCCAATCCCAATCCACGAAGATTCCCCACCCCTCTTACGTTCCACTCTACTGGGTCACAATCATTTTCCACAGTGACTTCAAAGAAGGGAGTTTGCAATCGTTCCTTAAAGATCTTCTCTTGCTTCTTGTTTTATCTGTTTGTATAGACAGGGTCTCATTCTGTTGCCCAGGCTGGAAGGGAGTGGCACAATCCTAGTTCACTGCAGCCTCGAATGTTGGGACTCAAGTGATCCTCCTGCTTCAGCCTCCCCAGTAGCTGGGACTGCAGGGGTGCACCACTACACCTACCTAATTTTTTTGTTTGTTTGTTTTTTGTTTGGTTGGGTTTGTTTTTTACATCTGGCTAATTTTTAAGTTTTTTATAGAGACAGGGTCTTGCGGTCTTGCCCAGGCTGATCTTGAACTCCTGGGCTCAAGCAGTCCTCCCACCTCAGTCTCCAGAGTAGCACCACCAGGCCCAGCTAATTTTTTTAAAGTTTTGTAGAGATGGGGACTCACTGTGTTGCCCACACTGGCACTCCTTGTTTTTACACCCTGGAAAAGAAAGTGGGAAAACAAAGTAAATTTGAGATGAAATTAATACTCCCCACTTCATCTTCTCTCCCCTCCTCCTCACCCTCCCCCTTCCTGTCTTTCCAGATGCCCCTCCCCTGTGCTCCTAGGTGAAATGTCCCTTCCTGTCTTTCCAGACCACCCTCCCCTGTGCTCCTAGGTGAAATGCCCCTTCCTGTCTTTCCAGACCAACCTCCCATCTGCTCCTAGGTGAAATGTCCCCTTCCTGTCTTTCCAGACCACCCTCCCCTGTATTCCTAGGTGAAATGTCCCTTCCTGTCTTTCCAGACCACCCTCCCCTGTGCTCCTAGGTGAAATGTCCCTTCCTGATTTTAGAAATGCAATCCTAGCAGCAGCTAAGACAGAGTTGAGGCCTGGACTGTAGTGTTGAGAAGGCAGGAGCAGGGGGGAGGAGACTTTGCTTCTCATCCTGTCACTGGCAACGCTGTCATCTGAACAAAGGGGCTGACAATGTCAAGCTCATGGGGATGTTGAAAGGGTTGATTGGGACAATACCGGCAGCACAGCGTCTGGCAGGTAATAGGTATTATTGCCATTCTTGTGTTACCCTGACGGTGATGAAGAAAATGGTTGGTGTTATTGATGATGGTCTTCACTATCTTCGTAGGCCATTGTAAATAAGACAGACAAGAGGAAAAACAGCATCTGAATCCTAAAGCAAACAATTCAAAATGACACACCTAAAAAGAAAAAGAAAAAAACAACAAATAAATAATTAGATAAATAAAAATAAAATCAAATGGGCTGGGTGTGGTGGCTCACGCCTGTAATCCCAGCACTTTGGGAGGCTGAGATGGGCAGATCACGAGGTCAGGAGATCAAGACCATCAGGGCTAACACAGTGAAACCCCATCTGTACTAAAAATACAAAAAAATTAGCTAGCCGGGCATGGTGGCGGGCTCCTGTAGTCCCAGCTACTCCAGAGGCTGAGGCAGGAGAATGGCGTGAACCCGGGAGGCAGAGCTTGCAGTAAGCCGAGATTGCGCCACTGCACTCCAGCCTGGGCAACAGAGCAAGACTCTGTCTCAAAAAAAAAAATAAACAAACGACACACCTGCACACATTCACACTCACATCCACACTCAATTTGTGGAGGCTGGCAGGGCACAGTGGTTCATGCCTGTAATCTGGCACTTTGGGAGGTTGAGGCAGGCAGATCACTTGAGACCAGAAGTTCGAGACCAGCGTGGCCAATATGGTGAAACTCTGTCTCTGCTAAAAAAAAAAAAAAATACAAAAATTAGCTGGGTGTGCTGGTGCACGCCTGTAATCCCAGCTCCGCTGGAGGCTGAGGCAGGAGAATTGGTTAAACCCAGGAGGTGTAGGTTGCGGTGAGCCAGAGATTGCGCCATTGCACTCCAGCCTGGGCAACAAGAGCGAAACTCCATCAAAAAAGAAAGGAAGAAAGGAAGAAAGGAAGAAAGGAAAGAAAGGAAAGAAAGGAGGAAAGGAGGAAAGAAAGGAAAGGAAGGAGGAAAGGAGGAAAGGAGGAAAGGAGGAAAGGAAGAAAGGAAGAAAGAAAGAAAGAAAGAAAGAAAGAAAGAAAGAAAGAAAGAAAGAAAGAAAGAAAGAAAGAAAGAAAGAAAGAAAGAGAGAGAGAAAAGAAAGAAAGAAAAGAAAGAAAAGAAAGAAAGAAAAGAAAGAAAGAAAGAAGAAAGAAAGAAAGAGAAAAAAGAAAGAAAGAGAAACCTATATACTTAAATTTGAGGAAACAAAAATTACTTTCCTTGCCTAAAGTATGTGTTCTACATTTTACGATTTATCTGACATCCTAATGAATAGACTTTTTTAATGTATACAATCTTATGTCACTAATTTAAATGTAAATATTTGAGAGTTACAAGGTTCAGTCTATTAATTTTATTAACTTGGCCCTTGAAGAAGACTCATATAAGAAAGAGAATATTTTGACTTAAATTATTTCTATATAAAGCACTCTTTGATGAGGACAGTACACACTTCATATAATAACCAGCACAAAATGAAATTCCAGATAAATATTCATACTATCAAGCATGTAAGAAAAAAAATACAGGATTTTGCTTAATATGCTAAAACTTCCTAAGATTTCCCAGAGCCAAGCACATTTGTCTGAAGTTCAGTTTTTAAAAGTTATTTTAACTCTGTCCCCAGCTGACATGGTTGATGAGTTGGAAATGTCATAAATGAAGTCATATTTCAGCAAGTACACTAGGAACGGAAGAGATAAAAATCACAGCAAGTTTAGTGATGAAAATTTAACTTCATTTAGTACTGTGTCTCAAGTGTTAAACTAAGATAGAAATATTGTTGGTTCATCAACATAACATTATTTTGGTTCCCTGACTCTCTGCTATGTAAACAGCCCTTCCATCTTGCACAAATGCATGCACTCATGTAAATCCAGAGAAGAGAAGATGGTGGTTGCTACGGGTGAGTTGGAGATTTGAGTCTCAGAATTTGGGTACAAAGACTCCTGGTTTTTAAAAGGATGAATTGGGGGAGAAAAATCAAATTTTTAGTCTCTTTTTGTAATGCTTCAGGATCTTAAATTCTGATGTCATAAACCCAACTTGAATTAGCTTGGGTAAAAGATGACTTTGTTGACTCACAAAAGTCAGAGGAAGAACAGAGCAGATATAATGTAGGAGGGTGACAAAATAATTTTGGTTAAAACTAGAGCTAGATATCGGCTGTCGTTATTTCCCAGCTTTACTTCATTTTTTTAATGATACAATATTCTAAATTCTCAGGAAGAAGTTCCAGTTGGCCCCTGATGGAGAAGTGCTCATGTGTGGTCCATATAGCTGTAGACAGGGAACAAATTCATGTAAGAATCTATTACACCAATGGGAACCATTTTGGTCAGGTGGAAAATTACCATATGGGGCTTACCATGTCACAGAGAAAGAGTCTTGGGGTGATGTTCAGGTGATATACGGGCAACGTCTAATTTAGAATTTAGTAGAAAAATTGGCCAGGCGCAGTGGCTCACGCCTGTAATCCCAGCATTTTGGGAGACTGAAGTTGGTGGATTACTTGAGGTCAGGAGTTCAAGACCAACCTGGCCAACATGGTGAAACCCTGTCTCTACTAAAAATACAGAAATTAGCCAGGCATGATGGCAGGCACCTGTAATCCCAGCTACTTGGGAGGCTGAGCTGGAAGAATCACTTGAACGCGGGAGGCAGAGGTTGCAGTGAGCCGAGATCACGTGGCTGCACTCCAGCTTGGACAACAGAGACTCTATCACAAAAAAAAAAAAAAGAGAAAAGAAAAATCAGAGGCTAAACCATATGTCAACTTTGTCTTATGGGAGCTATTGATTAATGTCTGAGTTTTGACATACTTCAGCAATGATGGAGGTCTTGTTGCACTAACTGCAAGTTGAAGGCCCTGTGACATACTGTGAGGGGAAAAGTTCCTTTCTTCAGTTCAGACCATTTCACTTGAGACAGTCAAGGTGCATACACACAGATTTTAGAGAAATAAAAGTAATTCATTTATGTACTCGCAATATACTTACTAAGTTGTTGCCATACTTGAGGCCTGTTCTAGGAACTGGTGATACAATGATGAACAAGACAGGCTGTGTCCTTTTCCACACGAAGAACACATTTTAGTTGGTGAAACAGACAATAAAAAAGGAAAACCTATGTGTGTTGTAGAGATTATGACAACTTTTATATCAAAACTAAAATACAGAAACTATAAAAGAAAAGGGAAAGGATTTCACTATAAAATGTTAGGTACCTTTGCGGGACTAAAACAACCCAAATCAACTAAGAAACTTTATTCACAGCTCATATGTATGATAAAAAATGCTCTTCCAAGCTGATGAAACATCAAAAATCCATTTGAAAAACTGCAAATTATGAGACTAGCACCCACATATACAGATATATAAAGCAAATATTGGCATATCCAAAGGGAGAAATTGACTGTAATACCATAACAGTAAGAGACTTCAGTTCTTCACTTGTAATAATAGAATATCCAGACAAGAGCAATACGGAAACAGCTGACTTCATCAATGCTATATTCCGAACGGACCCAACAGACGCATACGGAACTTTCCACATAACAGCAGAACACATTCTCCCCAAGTGCCCACAAAACTTTCCCAGGATCACATTAGGTCACAAATCAAATCTTAACTAATTTTAAAAAGCTGAAAATCAGCCAGGCAAGGTGGCTCATGCCTGTAATCCCAGCAGTTTGGGAGGCCGAGGCAGGTGGATCACAAGCTCAGGAGTTTGAGACCAGCCTGGCCAATATGGTGAAACCCCATCTCTACTAAAAAATACATAAATTAGCCAGGCATGGTGGCTGGCGGGCGCCTGTAGTCCCAGCTCCTCGGGAGGCTGAGGCAGGAGAATGGCCTGAACCCGAGAAGCGGAGCTTGCAGTGAGCCAAGATTGCACCACTGCACTCCAGCCTGGGCAACAGAGTAAGACTCCGTCTCAAAAAAAAAAAAAAAGAAAAGAAAATCATACAGAATATCGTTTCCTACCACAATGGAAGAAAATTAGAAAATAATAATGGTAAGAAAACAGGAAAATTCACAAATAGGTGGAAACTAAATAGTACACTCTTGAGCTACCAGTGGGTCAAAGAGAAAATGAAAAGGGAACTTAAAAAATATCTCAAGATAAACGAAAATGTTTAAACGAATGATGTTGAACCTCAGCTGCTTGCCTAACACTGGAACCAAATAAGTAGTCTCCAAAGCAGACTTCACTGCCCGCCCACTTCACTAAGTGACTGAATGACTAACTTTACCACCAATCATTTCTGACCCGATGATCAGGATGACAGGCAGCTGGGTTATGTAACCCACCCGGGGAGAGAAGTCAAGGGGTGTTGTCAGAGCGAGCTGCTGCCTGTGCTGCTGCTTCACGCGTGGGCTCCTCTGCATTCCGGATCCATGCCCATCCGCTCGCTTGAGCACACTCACAGATGCTAGGATCAGGTAACCAGGAAATAAATGTTCTGAGATGCCTCCAGCCCCTTCCTAACCTAAGAACCATCAGTGACCTGTAGAGAGCCCATGCGTCACCAAGTTTGCAGGTGTGCGCATGTTGCTGTGGTGACAGCTGATGGTTTCCATCAGATTCTTGATGTCATTGCTAACTTAAATGCCCCAAAATTGTTGAAAAAAACACTACTCAAAAGAGACTCCCCCTAAAAAAATGCTCATGAATATCATAATCTATTCAAAATCCATTTCACAGCCACTGCACTGTACTCTGCTGCTCTTTGGGGTCAAATGAGGGGGAGAAAGAGCAGGACTCTGAGTTGACCCCCAAGCTCCACTTGGAGCTCCGTTGTTCGGGGTGGCCTCTGCTTCTCGTTATTCCCACTCAGTGTCCAGGAGGGGAGGTGTGGGCTGAAGTCTTCCAGAGAAAACCCAGGAGAGCCTGACAGCATGTCTTGCTGGAGGCCTCCTTATTCCAGCTGACTGTGACTTCTCCCTTCATGACAGGTGCTCTTCACTCTCAACGCAGGGAAAAGGACCCTGATTAGACACCACCCTGTCGGAGCTAACAGACGTGCACCTCTGAGAATGATCGTTGAGAAGATAATTTAGACAGATTTCTGTCTCTGAAAACGTCCGTTCATTTGTGTTGTAGAATTACACTTGGTGTGTTTGTGCTCTGCATAGCAGTGTGTGCATCCTATAGTCTTTTCATAGAAGTGTATGTGTCTGTGAAAACATAGAGTGTAATTTCTGAGCACACAATCAGACACTGAGTAAACTCAGGGTATAATTTAATAACAATTAATCTTTACTAAATGAAACTTGTTACTCATTTTTAAATATAATATTTTTTGTAAGAAGCAAGTATGAATATGAGAATCAACTTGATCTGTTTCACTGGATAGCACCAACTCAGGATGCTCACACAGGAGCCATAGAAGAAATCTTTTACCTCTTTCTTTTCCTAACCCTCCAAAACAAAAACTGATTCTTTTCCATTTTGGCCTCCGAGATACCTAACATTTTTCCTTCTTCTCTTTATCCCTGAGGCCATCATCTTATTCCAGCAATCCCAGGACTTATTTCAGAAGGCTCTTAACTGCTTCTAATCTTAATTCTTTCATTTCACTGTTTGCACAACAGCCACAGTGATTCTAAAAGGCTCATACCTGTGACTACTACTCTGCTGATGACGGTAGCATACCAAGCTACTTACACTCAAAAACAACTATCAAAATTGACAACATACGACACAAGTGTTTTCAAGCATTGCACACAGCAGGCGTTTGGGGACAGTGATCCTTGAGGGAAGAGAAATTGCATGATTTCAGTCCCTCTATCCTCTGTCTCTTTGCTTTGTGGACACTTTCCTGCTGTAGCACAATGAGATTAAGTTCAAATGGAGCAATGGTCTTGCTGAGCTGCTGAAGGATTTGAATCTGGGTCAGGATTAAGAAATGGAATCTCTAGTATGTGGGAAGGAGAGGTGTGGCAAAAGCTTGTTTGGAATTTGTGCTGTTTTTACTCACAACACTTTGGACACCAAACGTGTGCGGGGTTTTCTCCCACAAACCAATTATCCAACTCTCCAGGCACCAAACACCTGTCCAGTGACTCAGTTCACTTCTGACATTAAGCTCCCAGAGTCAGCGTCAGACTCCACAGGAAACAAACTCAGTCCCACAAGGGCCTCCTCGCTTCAGATGCCAGTTGTGAGTACTGAGTGCCCAGGTAACCCACCTTTCTGTCCAGCTTGGCTACAAAGTCAGGGGATTCCCAAAGCACTGCACCCTTTCAGGTGTGATAACTTGCTGGAATGGCTCACAGAACTCAGGGGAACGCTTGACTCAAAGCTTCCCGGTTTATTCTGAAAGATACAACTCAGGAACAGCCAGATGGAAGAGATGCATAGGGCAAAGTATAGGGGGAATTATGTGGAGCTTCCGTGCCTCCCCAGGCATGCCACCCTCTCAGCAGCTCAGGGTGTCTGTTCATCACCCTAGAAGCTCTCTAAATATCATTGTTTGAGCATTTATATAGAGCTCAATCTCTAGCACCCCTCATCCCTTTCCTGGAGGCTGCATATTAAGGCAGAAAGTTCCAACTGTCTAACAACTTGGTCTTTCTACCAACTAGTCCCATGCTGAGGCTGTCTTGGGGTTCACCCTAAGTCACCTCATTACCATAAGCTCAGGTGTGATGAAAAAGGTCTTGTTATGAATGACATAAGACACTCCTGTCACTCGGGATATTCCAGGAGTTTAGGAGCACTGTGTCAAGAACTGGGGACAAAGAGCAGATATATTTTTTTGTATTATACCGCAGATTTCAACATGTAATAGTGAGCAAGAGCAAGTATAATTACACAGGCTGAGGCTTCCTGAGCCTAGTAGAGGGCTGAGAGGTTTGTGAACACTTACGGCTACTCAGAGAGGAGAGACCTTAAGGAGCACCTTGGCATTTCAATGAAACAACAGAAGAGTGAAGACTACATCTTAGCAAAAGGACCATGGCCTAAGGTTAAGCTCAATGCCATCATAAACCCAGCCTATCAGAGTATCAACAAAGCCAGACAAAAAGGGTTTCCAGTAACTCAACTGACTGCCTGAACAAAACTCAAGGTCCTAGAGATGAATAAAAGCATAATCCAGAAACCACATAACATCACATCCCCACTGTCCAGCATCCGGTCATGACACAGTAGACCTGGGAACCTGGACAATGGAATCCAAAATCCAGAGAGGAAAGTACCCATAAAAATACCTGAGAGGATGCAGATCTTGGAATCAACAGACAGATTTTGAAGGAGCTATTTTGAGTTTACAGACTTAAATATTATCATAAGGAGTGAGCAGATGGGAAATTTCAGTAAGCTAAAAACTGTTTTTTTAAAAAAGGAAATCCTTGGCCTGGCGCTGTGGCTCAGCCTGTAATCCCATCACTTTGGGAGGCCGAAGCGGATGGTTCACGAGGTCAGGAGATCGAGACCATCCTGGCTAACACGGTGAAATCCCGTCTCTACTAAAAACACAAAAAATTAGCTGGGTGCGGTGGTGGGCACCTGTAGTCCCAGCTACTTGGGAGGCTGAGGCAGGAGAATGGCGTGAACCCGGGAGATGGATGTTGCAGTGAGCCGAGATCACGCCACTGCACTCCAGCCTGGGTGACAGAGCGAGACTCTGTCTCAAAAAAACAAAAAAGGAAATCCTTGAACTTGAAAGCTGAGTATTTGGAATGAAACATTACTGAATGGCTTATTCGTGAACTTGAAGATAAATCCATAGAAAGTATCCAAACTGAAAACTGGAGAAAAGAATAGATTGGACAAATGTGAACAGAGCCTCAGTGATCTGTAGGGAAGCACTAATGTCATGAATTATGAGACCTATATGGAATGAGACACAGGGGGAGGACTAATGGCAAAATCTTTGAAAAAATAATGGCTAAAGATTCTCAAAATATAGTGGGAAATATCACCTTATAGACCCAAGAAGCTCAGTAAAACTCAAAGAAGGTAAATATGAGGAAAACCATATCTAGGCAGAACATAGAAAAACTTTTGAAAACCAGAAAGAAAAAAAAAAACCTTAACTACTGCAAGAGGGAATAAAAAGGCAAGTTACACCGTGGAGAACATCATACAATTGACAGCAGGCTTCTCATCAGAAACAGTGGATGCCCGGCTGTAAGGGAATGATGTCTTCAAATGATGAAATTTTTAAAAAATATAAACCCAGAATTTGCTATCAAGGAAATTATATCTCAAATATGAGGATGAAATAAAATCATTTAAATAAATAAAAACTAAGATATTTCACTGCCAGCAGATTTGCACTAAAAACAGAAAACTGAGATAGTTTTTCAATCCGAAGAGAAGTTATATCACACAGCAACTTGGATACATAGGAATGAATGAAGAGCATTAGAAACGGTGAATATATGGATAGATTTTTTATAAGACTACATTTTTCTTAGCTTTTTTGAAAGACAGTTTAAGGTACAAGTGACAGGAGTGTATCCATCATATGGAGTTTATTAATATGTAGCTATAAAATATATCACAACAATGACGAAAAGGACAGTGGATAAGTGGAATTCTATTGTTGAAAGGCTCTTAACGTGAAGTGGTCCAATTTTAACTCTAAATAGATTGCAATAAACTGAGGATACATATTGTAATCCCTAGCACAGCCATTTAAAAAATGCAGTGAAGCACAATAACAATCCAATAGAATAATAAAAGTGGAATACTAAAAAATATTTGATTAATCCAAAAGATGACAAGAAAAGTGAAACAGAGGCCTAAATGAAAAACAAACAAATCACAGGGGGAAACTAGAAAATGAATTTTTAGGGGGTAATCTTACACTTAATCATATGAAAAATTGTATTTATACTGAAGTGGGGACAGTGGGCATTAACAACTGGTTATTTCAAGAGATAAAAGGTGATATATCACAATCTAAATACAGGTTAATTTCTCCAGGAAACATAATAATCATAAATATGTTTATACCTAATAAGAGAACTTCAAAATACACAATACAAAAACTGAGAGAATGAAAAGAAAAAATAGACAAATCCACAATGTTGCTTGGAGATTTAACAAGTGTCATAGCAACATCTGTCAGCTAGAGTCAACTATAGTGCCCTGTGATGGTTAATTTTATATATGAACTTAACTGGGCCACGATGTGCCCAGTTGTTTGGTCAAACACTATTCTGGGTGTTTCTGCAAGGGTGCTTTTGGGTGAGATAAACATTTAAATCGGTTGACTGAGTAAAGCAGATTGCCCTTGCTAATGTGGGTGGTCCCCATCCATTCAGTGAGAGGCCTGAGGAGAACCAGAAGGCTGACCAGCCCCCAAGTAAGGGAGGATTTCTGCTATCTAATGAACTTTAAAGAAGGACAGTGGCTTTCTTTTTTTCCCCACCTTGAACTCAAACTGAAACATTGGCTTTTTTAGGATGTTGAGGCTGCTGGCCTGTAGACTGGAACTATACCATTGGCTCTTCTGGTTCTTGGGCCTGAAGACTCAGACTGGAACTACACCATCAGGTCTTCTAGGTCTCCAGCCTGCCAACTCACTCTGCAGATCTTGAGACTCGCCAGTCTCCATAATTGCATGAGCGAATTCCACATAAGTAAATAGATAATAGATAAGTAACCAAAAATTAAACAAATATCAATTAAGTGAATATACACGAACACACATATAAACAGAAATCACAGTCACACAAAGACACATACATACACACATACCCTATTGTGCTTTTCTAGAGAACCCTGACTAACACATGCCCAGTGGGGAAGGTATTTTTTAGATGTGATAAACATAGGTTGAGGCTTTGAGTAAAGTCCATTACATTCCATCCTCCATAGTGTGGGCGGGCCTCATCCAATCAGTGGGAAGCCTAAAGAGAAAAGATTGAGGTCTTCCCAGGGAGAAAGGAGTTCTGCCTCCAGACTACCTTCAGATTTAAGACTGCAACATATACACACACATAATAATGGTTCTATTTCTCTCAACAGTGCTAATCCAGAGTTTGGTACCGAGAATAGTTCTACAGGAACAAAATCTTAAGAATAAATTTTCTGAATTGGCTCTGAGGTTTCTGGAATTGGTTCTCTAATCTGATTAGATTTAAAGACATCAATTACTGTATTTCCATTAGTGAAGAGAGCACTGGCATGATCTGGCAATAGAGACACACACAATGTCACCATTAGATACCATTAATCAAAAGCTCACAAAAGGCAAGCTACTGGGTGACCATATATTTAATACCTTATAATATTTTTGTCAAACTAACGAATAGAATAAAATTTGCTAATTGCTGCTAATTGCATTGGGGAAAGAAAAGGATGAACTCAGGGATTCAGTACAAAGTATGACCCATGAGGAGGTTCACTACGGATGGATAGATTGCAAAAAATTTCTCCCATTCTGTAGTTTGTCTGTTGACTCTGATGATAGTATCTTTTGCTGTGCAGAGGCTCCTTATTTTAATTAGATCCCATTTGTCAATTTTTGGTTTTGTTGCAATTGCTTTTGGCATCTTCGTCACAAAATTTGCCTGTGCTTATGTCCTGAATGGTATTGCCTAAATTTTTCTTCCAGGGTTTTATAGTTTGGAGTTTTACATTTAAGTATTTAATCCATCTTGAGTTGATTTTGTAAGGAAGGGATCCAGTTTCACTTTTCTGCATATGGCTAGCCAGTTCTGCTAGCACTATTTATTAAATAAGGAATTCTTTTCTTATTGCTTGTTTTGGTCAGGTTTGTCAAAGATGAGATGGTTGTAGGTGTGCAGTCTTATTTTTGTGCTCTCTATTCTATTCCATTGGTCTATGTGTCTGTTCTTGTAGTAGTGCCATGCTGTTTTGGTTACTGTAGACTTGTACTATAGTTTGAAGTCAGGTAGCATGATGCCTTCAGCTTTGTTCTTTTTGCTTAGGATTGCCTTGGCTATTTGGACTCTTTTTTGGTTCCATATGAATTTTAAAATAGATTTTTATAATTCTATGAAGAATTCCAATGGTAGTTTAATGGGAATAATATTGAATCTATACATTGCTTTGGGCAGGATGACCTTTTTCAAGATATTGATTCTTCCTATCCAAGAGCATGGATTTTTTTCCATTTGTTTTTGTCATTTCTGGTTTCTTGGAGCAGTGGTTTGTAGTTCTCCTTGAAAAGGTCCTTCACTTCCCTTGTTAGCTGTCTTCCTAGGTATTTTATTCTTTTTGTGGCAATTGTGAATGGGAGTTTATTCATGATTTGGCTCTCTGCTTGCCTGTTTTTGGTGTACAGGAATAATTGTGACTTTTGCACATTGATTATGTATCCTGAGACTTTGCTGAAGTTGCTTATCAGCTTAAGAACTTTTGGACTGAGACAATGGGGTTTTCTAGATATAAGATCATGCCATCTGCAAACAAAGATAGGTTTACTTCTTCTCTTCCTATTTGAATACACTTTATTTCTTTCTCTTGCCTGATTGCCCTGGCTAGGACTTCCAATACTATGTTGAATAGGAGTGGTGAAAGAGAGTATCCTTGTCTTGTGCCAGCTTTCAAGGGGAATGCTTCCAACTTTTGCCCATTCAGTATGCTATTGGCTGTGGGTTTGTCATATATGGCTCTTATTATTTTGAGGTATGTTCTTTCAATACCTAGTTCATTGAGAGTTTTTAACACGAAGGGATGTTGAATTTTATCAAAGGCTTTTTTTAGGTCTATTGAGATAATCATGTGGTTTTTGTCTTTAGTTCTGTTTATGTGATTACTGACATTTATGGATTTGTGTATGTTGAACCAATCTTGCATCCCAGGGATGAAGCCAACTTGATTGTGGTGGATAAGCTTTTTGATGTGCTGCCAGATTTGGTTTGCCAGTATTTTATTCAGGATTATTGCATCAATGTTCATTGAAGATATTGACCTGAAGTTTTCTTTTTCTGTTGTATTTCTGCTAAGTTTTTTATCAGGATGATGTTGGCCTCATAGAATGCATTAGGGAGGAGTCCCTTCTTTTCAACTATTTGGAATAGTTTCAGGAGAAATGATACCAGCTCTTTTTGTACCTCTGGTAGAATTCAACTGTGACTCCATCTGGTCCTGGACTTTTTTTGATTGGTAGGCTGTTTATTACTGCCTCGATTTTAGAACTCATTATTGGTTTATTCAGGGATTCAACTTCTTCCTGGTTCAGTCTTGGGAGGGTGTATGTGTCCAGGAATTTATTCATTTCTTCTAGATTTTCTAGTTTATGCACATAGAGGTGTTTATAGGATTCTCTAATGGCTGTATTTCCGTGGGGTGAGTGATGATAGCCTTCTTATCATTTCTGATTGTATTTATTTGAATCTTCTCTCATTTCTTAATTAGTCTAGCTAGTGGTCTATTTTAGTAATTAAAAAAAAAAAAACAGCTTCTGGATTCGTTGATTTTTTTGAAGGATTTTTTGTGTGTGTGTGTCTCTGTCTCCTTCAGTTCAGCTTAGATCTTGGGTATTTCTTGTCTTTTGCTAGCTTTGGGGTTTGTTTGTTCTTGGTTCTCTAGTTCTTATTGTTGTGATGTTAGGTTGTTAGCTTGAGATCTTTCTAACTTTTCAATGTGACCATTTAGTGCTATAAATTTCCCCCTTGACACTGCTTTAGCTACATCCCAGAGATTCTGGTACCTTTTATCTTAGTTCTCATTAGTTTCAAAGAACTTCTTGATTTCTGCCTTAACTTTATTAATCACCCAAGAGTCATTCAGGAGTGGGTTGTTCAATTTCCAGGTAGTTGTGTGATTTTGAGTAAATTTCTTAATCTTGAAATCTAATTTGATTATACTGTGGTCTGAGAGACTGTTTGTTATGATTTCGGTTCTTTCACATTTGCTGTGGAGTGTTTTGCTTCGATTATGTGTTCAATTTTAGAGTAAATGCCATGTGGCAATGAGAATAATGTATATTCTGTTGTTTTTGGGTGAAGAATTCTGTAAATCTGTCAGGTCCATTTGATCCAAAGCTGAGTTCAGCTCCTAAATATCTTGTTAATTTTCTGTGCTCTCTTAACTAACATGGTTAAATCTTCATGAAGACCATTAACAAACATGGAGTTCAGTGCTACTTTAGTGACATCAGTCTGTTCTTTTGAAAGACCAGAATTTTCTTTAAGTATTACCTTATAGCTTGTTGGAATAACCATGAACTAGTCCGCCTTCTCTTTGAGCACAAACCGAAATTTTATTCCAATCTACTGGCTTTGGAAAAGTCATGAGAATAGCTTTAATTAATGTGTCAACCAATTCTTTGGCTTTTTTATATCTTGGAGCAGATTTTGATTTAAATCATCAGAAGAGGTCAACTGTGAGTGGTGTGTGCCTGTAGTCCCAGCTACTCAGGGGACTGAGGTGGGAGGATCATTGAACTCAGGAGTTCAAAACCAGCATGAGCAGAGTCCCCATATCTATATAAATAAATAAATCATCAGAAGGATTTTCCCATCCTGCCAATTTTTGCCCGATGTCTTCCTCCTCCTGGTCCCACCAGCAAACGTATCAGCTGATAGAAATTGAAAACTCTAGGACATAACTTGTACAGACTGTTGAGAATTCCTCAGCAAATCTGAGGGGTCCTCAGTCACCTTGGCAAATTATTTGGCTGTTGTATCACAGGCAACTCAGAACTGGACCAGAGTGTAAGGCACTATCAGTAAATTCTCTTTTTTATTTGGGGAGTATTGGAAGGGGTATGTAGGAAGTAGGACAGGGGTAGGGAAGGCCATTGTAGGGATTGCTAGCCTAAGTTTTGGTTCAGCTATTTTAGGTGGCTGAAAAGGGGAGGGAATAGGAATGTTGGAGTTCTGCCAGCGGGGCACATGATGAGGTTGAGAGTGAACGTTCTCCTGAAAATTTGATTTGATTTAATTATTATTTTTTTGAGACAGTGTCTTACTATATTTAGCCCAGGTTAGACTCAAGCTCCTAGGCTCAGTGATCCTCCCGCCTCAGTCTCGTGAGTTGCTGGGACTACAGGAACATGTGTGCCCAGCCTCCTGAAGATTTTAATTTAAATGCTTGTTTTCTTTTACTAATTTAGAAACAGTGTCTTGGGAAAACTCTTTTAGATTTCATGGTCTTTTTTATGTATATCCCTTTCGAATGCTAATTAAAGTGTGCTTCCCACCCATTCTGGGAAGTGAAACCCTTTTTATTTCCAGGGTGTTATCTTTAAATGTATATATGTACATATGTGTGTGTTTGCAAAGGTCAAATGAGCCTCCAAGGGGCCACCGTCTCTGGTCCTTGTCTTTACAAACTGTGAATAGGTTTTTGCTGACCCATTGATGCAAAAGGACCCTTCTACTAACAATTGAAGACTTCATTGTTTATGAAATAATCTGGAAAACAATGTATGTATCTAAATAAGTTTCTGTCAGTGTGAGCCCTTGCTCTCTTGGGTGGTACAGTTTCTGATTGGTACCCAGGCTGCAACCCACATTCCTGAGTAAACACTTAGTGGCCTGATCTGCTAATTCCTCCTTTTGATTAGTGGGGAAGCCATGTGACTTCATTCTCCGTGGCTCTGGTGGTCTCTTCCACATCTGTGAGATACTTGCCAAAAGCTGGCTGCGTTTTGGGATCTGGGCGCCTGCTGGAACCTGGAGCCACAAGTCCTCATTCATGCTAAAGAACTCCTGTCTTGGTGGAGGTATTCGCCTTTGTTTGGGTTTCTTGGTACAGCTCTCCATCTTTTTGCTCACTCTTGCTTTGTTTTAAGTTCTAACAAGGTGAGAATGGGAGTCTCTGCTTCTAAGAAAATTGGAAGTCCCCCTCTCCAGGGACTCCAGCTGGTTACATGTTTAAACATGATGGCCCTCTTCTTGTTCGTTTTATCTAATTGACATAATTTCACTAACCAGAGTTTGGAGTTACAGCGGCCCCTTGGAGGCCTTGTATAATATGTTGTATACTGTTAGGAGCACAGAGGTGCTGGTGAAGAAAGTGTTTCTCACAGTTCCTTTGTGGGTCTCAAAGTTCCCCAGCAGCTCCGTATGGAGTCAGCCCTGATGATAGGACTCCCTGGTGTCAAGCCTGCAAGGGTGCTAAGCTCAGGCTAATCAGGCCCCTCTAAGCCCTTAAGGTACCAACCTGGGGCGCTGACCTTGGCTTATTCAAGACTCTGTTGAGTCAAATTAGGCAAAATTCCCACCACTACCAAGGTCTCTGATTAAATTCCTCAGCCCCTCCCCTCAATATCGTTATCATCCTGGCCTGCCCTTAGGAGGCTGCAGCCTCCCGACAGATCCAGCTGTGGCTTGCGGGCACCTCCCTGCTGCGGGCTGGGCCTGGCTCCTGCCCCTGCCCCTGCGGGCGATGCTCCCCGGGGCGGGTGGGTGAGCCAGGAAAGCGGGGAGACCCCCAGCACTCCCTGCCCGGGGCCGGACAGCAGCGTTTAGCACACTCTGTTCGCTGGGCTGTGTGACCTTGAGCGGCCCTTCACCCCCTCTGGGCCTGGGCCGTCAGTTCTGGCCCCACAAACGACGGCCTGGGGTTCTGGGGAGCTTCTTGGCTGAGGGGCGTCTGGCTATCGAGGCTGGGCTGCTGGATCGCCGAGATAGGCCGCGGCGCAGCCTGGACGCCCTGGCTCCACCCATGGCTCTGCGACCTCCAGCGAGCTCTTACCCTTTCCGCGCCTCAGTTTCCTCATCTGTGAAACGGAGATAATATCACCACGCACTCAGCCCTAGCCACTTCATTGCCGTTACCGATACCATTACTGCTGCTATGTCGTTTTTTGATGGCACAGCCCTTAGGGAAGGGGGATCCAGGGAGAAGCGGGGACCTTCCCGCAGGAGGTGGGCTGGGCACAGCTCTGAACCGTGGAGGTCACCCACCCACCCTGAGGTCGGGACCGGGTTCCCTTCCTCTCCACCGGGGATCCAAGCCCTAGTCTTCATCTTTCCAGGTCCCAGCCCTTCACAATGGGCACCTCCCTGCCTGTGAGGGAGGCCCCAGACAGCCCCTAATCCACTCTCCCCAAAAAAAAGGCTACGTAGCCAATATTTATGGACGCTAAGTTGCTTATTAAAAAGTATCCCATTGAGTCCTACCAAGCGGGTAACTTACTGTACCCATTTCGCAGATGAGGAAACTGAGGCACTGAGGTTTCTCACAGCCAGCTGGTAAACCAGACATTTGGCCTGAGTGACAGACCGGTGCAGTGGCCAGCGGCTTAGTCTGCACTGAGCGCCTGCCGGGTCCTCACAGCGATCCTGGTTTGCACCCCTGCCCACAGTGGCTCGGCTGGCCCGGCTATGGGAATCCATGAGACTGTCCTCGTATCCCGAAGTGTGACCTTCCAGGCCCACAGGGTGGCTGGCGCTGGGCTTCCCCGTGGCCCGCGACAGTGCGGCCACCTTTGTCGGCCAGTGGCGCACGGATCTGGGCGAACCCGAAGTGCGCCGCGAGCTGGCGAGGGAGACACTGGGCCTTTGCACCCGCTCAGCTCCCCAAGACCAAGGCCTCAGAGGGGAAGTTCCGCGTGGGAGACTCCGGCCTGTTGGTCTCTGTGCGGGTGCGGGGGGGCCGCGTGGCGGCGCGCGTGGTTGTGCTGGAGCCACGTGGACAGTCAGGACCCGCGCCGCAGCTCCTCCACCACCCACCGCCCGCCCCGCCGAGGGTCCGCACCCTCTCCCTGCAGAGGGTGTCGCCAACCCCTAGCCCCTGCCCTGGTAGCCTCGTCCCCGCGAAAGAGCGCCGGCGCCCCGGGTCCTAGGTGACCCCTATTCACTCACAAAGCCCAAAGCAGGGGCCGAGGTGCCCAGGCCCTGGGATCAGCTGCTCCCCTGCTCCCCTCGCCCCCCGCATCCCCGCTCCTACTCCCAGGACAGGGACTCCTCTGCCTTCTCAGCCCAGAGCCGCCCCCTTGGTGCCCGCAGCGAGGATGAGGCACGGGGCCGGGAGGAAGCGACCCAGGCGGGAGCTGACCACCACCACCCGGCGTCTCCGAAACGGCCCCTTGCCCCGCGCAGCCCGTTCTGGGACCGGCTGGATCCAAGTCGGCCCCCGGGGAGCTCCAGGAGAGAGGGGAGCCCAGCTGCGGCCCTCAGCCCTGCCCGGCGGGCGCGAGGAGCAGACTGGTCGCAAGGATGGAGATGGGCAGCACTCGTGGGAGCCACAGGGCAGGAGAAGCGGGGCTCGGGCAGGAGCACCCCCAGCTCTCCGTGCCCACCGCCCTGAAGCACCCTGGCTCTCCCAGTCCAGCCCCAATTTAGAGTTTAGCACCACACCCGCCAGCGTCTTCCGCACACACCAGAGCAGCTGCTCTGATGCCTGGACGAGGAGCTCCTGGCCAATGCCGGGACCCATAAGGCCGTTGCTAGCGGGACCCCCACTGAACCAGCCCCTAACCGGGCTCCAGCCCCAGACCGTCTAGCTCCTGACTCGGCCTACAGTTCCTTCAGTTCCTCCTCTTCATCCCTCATCCTCTTGTGTGGCAAATGTGGCCAACCTGGGGACTCTGACCTTAAGACCAATGGGCTGCCCTGCCCGCTTTCAAACCCTTTCCAGCTCCTCCTCCAATGAAGGAAGGCCCTGCCCTGGCATGGGAGGGGCTACTAGATGCACCCGGTAGCACCCTGACTGGTCCAGAACCCTCGAGGACCTGAGCACTGGGTAGGATGGACACACAGCCAGACTGCAAACCCTCAGGCATGCCTAGGATCTCCCCCCGGGCTCCTGCAGACCCACAGAGCTGGGGACGAGGGGGCGAGGGGGCGGGGGGAAGGGGAAGGGAGCTTCCATGCCTCCAGCCAGGTTCCTGGACCAGCCCAGCTGCCCCCAAACCCTATCCCTTCTCCTTTTCATTTGTGGGCTTAACCCCCCTCTGCATCAGGGGGCCCTCTCTGTCTCTTGTGTTCCTGACCTCATGGGACCAGACTCCTCAGGAATGTCACGATGGGACCTCTATTGTACATTACAGTTGGGGGATGAGCTTTGCTATTTAATTACTAGTATTATTGAATGCCTTAGAGGAGGCCAGACCAGCCTAGTATCCTGAGGACCTGTGGCCCAGCAGAGTCTCTGAACCGTAAAATTTTGCTCCAGCCAAAATGAGAGAGAGAGAGAATCTATTAAATTAGTTTAACCAGAACGCCCTTATCCCTGATGCTTCCTCTTAGTAATTTTGTGTCCAGTGACCCCTGTCCCTTGGCCATAAATTCCTACTTGTGCTTGTTCTATTTGGAATAGAGCCCAGTTCTGTACTGATGTCTCTTTTCCCTACTGCGATAGTTTCTGAGGAAAATTTGCCTTTGCTGCTTTAACTTGTGCCTGACACTGGTTTTCTTTGACAATAGCCTGCCCTGCCCCATGACCTTGCCTCAGCCGTCAGTCTGAATTCAAAACATTCTCCGCAGCTAGGAAACGCAGCACAAGAGGGTTTTTCTTTCAGAGGAGGAGAGAGCTTTCAGGAACAGCCTTGAACAACAGAGATCACGAATGCCTTCCTCCTTCCTGGAGCTTCCAGATACTCGGATTTTGTTTTTTCTCTCATTATTGCAAAATCCGTGTGTCCTTTTCAGCAATCGTAACTTTGCATTTTTGAAATCATACTCTACTTTCATTCAGACATGTGGTCAGGAAGGATTGTCTGGAAGAGGAATAAAAACATTGTCACAGGAAAACATTATTATGCAATTTAAGTAAAAAGACAGACCATGTTCAGAAATTAGGACAAAATCTTGAATTACAAAAAAAATTCAAAGTGGGCTTAAGCAGACCAATGTGCTTTACTGAAGTGAGTATACCAGGAGAAACAGAAGGAAGGCTGCTGTTGCAAGCTGCAAGTAATCCAGAAAGCCAAACAAAATAATCAATAGACAGCAGCAAGAGACATCCCCCAAAGGAGGACAAGAGTCCAATCTACCAGGAGGAGGCAGGGAGTTCAGAGTCCCTGTGGTGTGTCCACCCCAAACTTGTTTGGGGCAGAAATCACAAGTTTAGGAATGCAATTACTTTTTGTGTCAGACATATGAAGCTGATCAGAAACCTGATTGCAGATGGTCCCATAAGAGAACAAGCCCTTTCTTGTGGGTATTTGTGAGTGATGCACACAGTCCAGCCAGTGTCCATGGTGTTTTCACAGTTTGGGATCCCGTGCAGGCATGTCCTAATCTGCAATGATACCAGAGTCTGAGTTCTGTTTATTGTGCTTATAGAGTTTTTCGTTCAGCACAGTTTGTGCTGAGGCTGAAAGAGCCAGCGGCAGATAGTATAACATTTCATCTCAGAGTCACATCCAGGCAATTAGGATCTGTGAGTTAGGATTCCCCACAAAAAGCCAACAGCTTCTGTTCTGCTGTAGCAAAGCCGAAGCCCTGCAGAGTGGGAAAGTGGTGTTGCTGGTCCCAGTGACAGGCTAGGCTTTCCTAAGCCCTGTTTGGCTCGTTATTTGCTGAGTCCAAATGGACCCACTCACAAATACGCTCAGAGGCCAGAAAATTATCAGCCTCTAAGGCGCAGGCATCTGATTTTACAAGAGCTCATTAGGAACTAAAACCTAATGTTTAAAATTCTAAAAGTGTATCTCCAATTACTGAGTGCCTGTCTTTTCATATTGTCTCCCTTTTCTCAGAGGCTCAAAAATTGTCAGTTATGGAAACTTATTTTCCTTTTAATATTCAAAAACTTACATTTCAATTTGCTCACCAGCTACAACAAGCAAGGCAGTTGTATACCATCCTGGGTTTTGTTTGCTTTTGGCAGCTTTCCTGGTCAGGATGATTCCTCCAATGTTTATGAAATTACAAGCATAGAATTTTTTTTATCATATATCTAGATGCAGTAGCCGTAAGACACAAAGCCAGCTTTTAAAAACTCCCTTTCATTTCAAGTTTTTAAAATTTTCCATTCCATTGCAAGTTTCCTCAAACCTCCAGCAGTGCAATTGGCATTTGAGGGTTAACATTACAGCTGCCAAGAAATGCCCAGAATGGGAGATGGGAGGCTCTCACAACACCTGAAATGGGTTTTTCTTTTCTTTCTTCTTCTTTTTTTTTTCTTTGTTTTTAGGGGGTTTTCTTTTCTTTTTTCCAGTTTATCTAATGCTTTGCCCCAGCCCTAGTACCTAATTTAGCTTTTTGTAGAAGAGAACAACAGAAACTTTTAGCATTTTAGGTCCACCTGAAGTTCACCTTTGGGAATGCTTGGGCCCCTTCTTTTCCTACCTGGAGGGAAAAACAAAAACCTAAGGCAACACCTGGGCTTTTTGCTTTTTGCCCAACTGGCAGATGTTTACCAATTTACTCTTCTACTACCAGGATTTGAAAGAACACAGGTTTTCCACGCAAGTTTCCCTTTACAGGCTGGAGAATGTGCTGTGCACAGTTGAGGATTTGACTCTACACTGTTTTGTATTTAACTTTTCTTAATAAATATGTGTAACATAAAATTTGCCATTATAAGTATTTTGAGTTACAATTCAGTGGCATTAACGACATTTACAGTGTTGTACAGCCGTCACTGCTATCTATGTCCAAAATTTTTTCAAGAATGACTACACTCCAGATCTGAAGCTATTCTGGAGCAGAAACACACATCAGGATGGCACTTCCGTCGCTCACACACACACCCTGCAGACCCCAGCTTCCATCTCTCACATACACACACGCTGCAGGTCCCAGCTCACATCTCTCACACACATGCACCCCGCGGACCCCAGCTCACATCTCTCACACACACGCACCCCGCGGACCCCAGCTCACATCTCTCACACACACGCACCCCGCGGACCCCAGCTCACATCTCTCACACACACACAACCCTGTAAACCCCAGCTTCCATCGCTCACATGAACACACCCTGCAGGTCCCAGCTTGTAGTGGAGGTGATTTTGTTTCCTGTGATTCCTTGAAACTCAGGAAGTCTGCTCCAAGTTCTCTTCACCAGTGGAATGACATTACAGTGCCCTCTTTGACAAGGAAATTTTAGTGACTGGCACCTGCTTTGGCTCTCAGTCATTGTCAAAAGTGGTGATTTCACAACTGTGATAGCTATCTATTGCTGCATAAAAATTACAACAAATTTAGCGGCTCAAAACAACACACATTTCTTATCACACAGTGCTTATGAGTGAGGAGTCCAGGCACAGCTTAGCAGGTCTTCTGCTCAGGGGCCCCCCGGCTGTAATCAGATGTCTGATAGGCTGGACTAGGGAAGATCTGTTGTTGGCAGAATATCAGTTCCATGGGTCAAAGGACTGAGGGCCTCAGTTTTCACTGTCTCTTGGCAAGAGGCTGCCCTCGGTGCCCTGCCCTTTGGGCACGTGGATCCTCTAAGTTCAGTGCAGTGAGCAGGAGCAGATATGTGAGCACTGGAGTGCTTTAGAGAGGTATTCCTGGATAAAAAGCACTGATGTCTAAAGACGTGGAACTATTGTTCTCAATACAGCAACATCAGCACTGAGAAGGCAAACTCATCATCTACTGGTACCTACTTCTATGCCTGCAATAGCTTTTTTAATGTCAATTTTAAATTATTCTTTAGCTTCCCAGCCACTAGAAGTGGAATAGTCATCTTTGTGAATGAAAATGACTAATCCCTCCCAAAAATTCCAACTCCCAACCAAGGCTCAATATTTCTTATTTGTTTTAATTTCGAATTAATAGATACGATTTTAAGACCAGGCACCTGTGGCTCACACCTGTAATACCAGCACTTTGGGAGGCTGAGGCAGGCGGATCACCTGAGGTCAGGTGATCAACATGGTGAAATCCCATCTCTACTAAAAATACAAAAAATTAGCTAGGTGTGGTGGTGCACGCCTGTAATTCCAGCTGCTCAAGAGGCTGAAGCAGAAGAATCACTTGAACCCAGGAGACAGAGGTTACAATGAGTCAATGTTGTGCCACTGCACTCCAGCCTAAGGAACAGAGTGTCTCAAAATACATATATATATATGATTGTAAAATGACTTCACAGACAATACAACAGTGTAAGGCATATTGTTGAAGAAAAAAGTGCTAAACCAAATATAATATGTACCTTATGGTGGGAAAGAAAAAGAGAGAATAAGAAGTTGTATTTCTACTTGGTTTGATATGCATAAATATATCTGGAAAGGTGCATAAAGAAAACAACAATGCATATTATAGGGGTGAGGATGGAAAAGAGACCCAGATTTTTTCAAACCTTTCATTTTTTATGTATTTTTTTGAAGAGATGTGGAACCGGTAACTTACCTGTTGGAAAAAAAAGTACTTTGTTTAAATTACGACAAAAAGACCTGGCACAGCAACTCACTCCTGTAATCCCAGCGCTGTGGGGCCCTCAGGCAACAAAAATTAGCCAGATGTGGTAGTGTATGCCTATTGTCCCAGCTACTCAGGAGGCTGAGGCAGGAGGATTGCTTGAGCCTGGGAGGCGGAGGTTGTAGTGAGTCGAGATCATACCACCACACTCCAGCTTGAGCAACACAGTGAAACGCTGTCTCAACTTTTAAAAATAAATAAATAATAAATAATTTTAAAAGTTAAAAAATTGTTCCCTACACAGCATCCTAATGTCCCTATCAATGCTAGAGATCATTGCCAATATTCTTATAGCAATTGGCAACCAGGGCTTCTCAACCTCAGTCCTATAGATTTGGAAGCCAGTTAAGTCTTTGTTATGAGTTGTTTATCAGCATCCCTGGCCTAGTCACCTAGGCATGAAAATCAAAAATGTCTATTGACATTGCCAAATGTCCCCTGGTCTGAAATCTCCCCAAGTTGAAGACCACTTTACTAGACTCTCTCTATGCATATTGCTACATCTACATATCAAAATACACATATGTGGTAACTTGGGGTGTTTTCACAGTTTTTTTTCATTCTTAAATTCATTCTTCCAAAAATATGCTTTATTTTTGAAAACAATAAAACAAAAGCTTCAACTATGAACTGACAAAATAGAGGTGAGTTGGTACCGGTGGACCAATTCTTAACATGGACATTTTAAAATGCTGTTTTCCGTATTACATCAAAATGATTTGCAGTAAGAAATTGGAAGGGGGCGCAAAGGAGAGTGCAAAGCATGTACTGAGGTCTTTCTACAGGTGTGTGATAGAACGCTGATTCAGCATGATAAAATGTGCTTTGCAACACTGGCCTTCAAGGTGTGTTACCCCAAGGAACCTGTGAAAATCGTTTTTTTATTATTCTCAACAGAAAAAGTGGTATCCACTTAAACACAAAGTAAAACTTCATAGTAAGATCTGCTGTAAAGTTACTTGCTATAGCCCATAGATTCAGTTAGTTCAACAACCTCCCTCATTGACGGAAAAAGTCAGCAAATATGACTTAGGACAAAAATATTTTCTATCAACCTCCACTTGAAAAGACCACGGCTTTAATGGTTTT
This sequence comes from Chlorocebus sabaeus, assembly GCF_047675955.1. Taxonomy (NCBI): domain Eukaryota; kingdom Metazoa; phylum Chordata; class Mammalia; order Primates; family Cercopithecidae; genus Chlorocebus; species Chlorocebus sabaeus. The sequence continues at coordinate 2,374,949 of NC_132915.1, read as the reverse complement.
ACAATCCTGAAGCTTAATCCTTGGTCAGTACAGATTTCCAACCCAAGATCAAGTCACGAGCTGTTCACAATAGCTACACTATACTAAGATGCTAAACATTTTCTTTCGAGTATGTCTTCCTATGAGGGAAATAAAATAGTAGGAAGTCTTCCTCTTCACCTGTGAGGGGATTGATGAAAAGCCTTCTAATCTACAAGTGTTCTTCTGCAAAACTAAAATACATTATAAAGTCAAACAGGTAAATTTACAACAAAACCAAACTGATCTCAACAAAGTCTTGTTTCCAAAGTAAAATCTGTTAAGAATAAGTAATATACAAGCACAAGAAATTACAAGAAATGAGGATCACAGTTAGTTACAAATGCAAAGTAGTATCTAGCATCCCAAGCTTTTGGGCATAATAATTAAAATCAAATTAATAAGTTAGTTCAAATATTATGTACAATTTTGATAAGCTGGTCACATGTTATTTGAATACACACCATATGTGGTAAACCTAAAAGTATATTACCTTTTCTCCTCCTTTAATATTTGTAGATACATGCCAATATGGGGAAAAAATGTATTTCCATTTATGTACTTATAACAGAAAATAACAGAATTTCTACTGTGTATATTTCACACTGTTAAAAAAAAAAAAGTTGGCTGGGCGCAGTGTCTCATGCCTGTAATCCCAGCACTTTGGGAGGCCGAGGCGGGCAGATCACAAGGTCAGGAGTTAGAGATCAGCCTGGCCAACATAGTGAAACACTGTCTCTACTAAAAATACAAAAATTAGCAGGGCATGGTGGCACACGCCTGTAGTCCTAGCTACTCAGGAGGCTGAGGCAGGAGAATCCCTTGAACCAGGGAGGCAGAGGTTGTGGTGAGCTGAGATTGTGCCACTGCACTCCAGCCTGGGCAACATAGTGAGACTTCACGTCAATTAATTAATTAATTAATTAAAGGCCAGGCGCAGTGGCACACCTGTAATCCCAGCACTTTGGGAGGCCAAGGCAGGCGGATCACGAGATCAAGAGATTGAGACCATCCTGGCCAACATGGTGAACCCTGTCTCTACTAAAAATACAAAAATTAGCTGGGCGTGATGGTGTGCACCTGTAGTCTCAGCTACTCAGGGAGCTGAGTCAGGAGAACTGCTTGAACCTGGAAGGTGGAGGTTGCAGTGAGCCACGCAACTACACTCCAGCCTGGTGACAGAGTGAGACTCTGTTTCAAAAAAAAAAAGATTTGCATTCAGTTGCTGTTGGATGGAATGTTCTATTTATGTCTGTTAAGTCTATTTGGTCTAAAGTTTAGTTCAAGTCTAATGTTTTCTTACTGTTCTCCTGTCTGAATGATCTATCCATTGTTGAAAGTGGAGTATTGAAGTCTCTTGCTACTACTGTATTGCTGTCTATTCCTCCGTTTAGATCTGTAAATATTTGCCTTATATATTTAAGTGTACCTGATGTTGGGTGCATATTATTTAAAATTGTTCTATCCTCTTTATGAATTGACTCCTCTATCATTATATAATAACCCATCTTTGTCTTGTTGAGTTTTGGACTTAAAGCCTGTTTTGTCTGATATAACTACCCCTGTGCTCTTTGCTTTCCATTTGCATGGAATATCTTTTTTCATCCCTTCCCTTTCAGTCTGTGTGTAGCTTTAAAGGTGAAGTGAGTCTCCTGTAGCAACATATAGTTGGGTCTTATTTTTTCTTTCTTTTTTTTTTTTTTTTTTTTGAGACTCAGTCTCACTCTGTCTCCCAGACTGGAGTGCAGTGGCGTAATCTCAATTTACCGCAACTCTCCCTCCAGGTTCAAGCAATTCTCCTGCCTCAGCTTCCCTAGTAGCTGCAACTACAGACATTCGCCACCACGCCCTGCTAATTTTTGTATTTTCAGTAGAGATGGGGTTTCACCATGTTGGCCAGGCTGGTCTTCAACTCCCAGCCTCAAGTAATCCACCCACATCTACCTCCCAAAGTGCTGGGATTACGTGTGTGAGCCACCGGGCCTGGCCTTGTTTTTGTATTTATTAAATCCATGTAGCCAACCTGTGTCTTTTGATCAGCAAATTTAGTCCATTTACATTTAAATTAATTATTGATAGAGAAGGATTGATTATGTCATTTTGTTCATTGTTTTCTGGTTGCTTTGCAGCTCTTTTACTATTTTTTTCCTCTCTTGCTGTCTTTATTTGTGATGTGAGGATTTTCAGTAGTGGTATGCTTTGATTCCTTTCTCTTCATCTTAGTGTATCTGCTATAGGTTTTTGCTTCATGATTGCTATGAGGCATATTAAAACATCTTATAGTTATACTAGTCCATTTTAAGCTAAAAACAATTTAACTTTGATCCTGTATAAAAGCTCTGCACACACACGTACACATTCTGTTTTTGATGTCACACTTCACATCTTTTATGTTGTGTATCACTTAATGAGTTATTGTAAAGTTACTTTTAATACTTATGACTATATGTTTACCATTACCAGTGAATTTTATACTTTTATATGTTTTCATATGATTAATTATCAGTCTTTCATTTTCAGTTTGAAGAACTCCTTTTAGTATTTCTTGTAAGGCAAGTCTAGTGTTGATGGACTCCCTCCCTCTGTTTGTGTGAAGAAGTCTTTATTCCTCCCTAATTTATGAAGGAGAGTTTTGCCAAATAAAGTACTAATATTTTGTTTTTTAATAGGATCGTACCATAAACATTGTTCTGAAGTTTGTTTTTGTACTTACAGTTATCCTGCACACCTTTTCATTACACACAGATACAACTATACACAGAGACACAACTCATTCTGCTTAACCATCACATGTAACCATAATTTTAAAATCTCCTTATCAATAAACTTATAGATTCTTTTCAATTTTTTTATATTATAAACTATGCTACAAGAAAAATCTTTGAATATGTGAAGCATGTAATATTCATGCTTGTGTAACTACTTTGTAGAATATAAGTGGATTCATTGAGGCAAACAGTATGTACTTTTTTACAAAGCATAAATATTCCCAAATTTTTGGTCATAAAAGTATGTCAATTTACCAGTAAATGGGTAAATTTACTCATTTACCCCCTTCTCCACACTCACACCAATCCTAAATACTATTTAATCTATTTAATTTTATAAAACTTAGAGGTTAAAAATAAGAAGTTATCTTACTTTAATTTGCATCTTTTGGATTTGAGAGAAGCTGCGCATCTTCTCCTGGAATCTTGTCTCCTTTTGCTCTCACTCTGAGAAAAATAGTGGTCATAAGGTGGAGTCCCTGGAGGAAGTATGGCTTCCCTTCCTAACACCCTGACTTTATCAAAGTTTCATCACATCAGAGGAGGAGCAATGAGATAACAGTCATCTAAGACAAAGGTGGAAAATTGAAACGCTGGAGGGCCCTATAGGAAAATACAAATGTTCAAGCAAATCTGTAGATAGCATAGAGGACTTCGGCAACTGGAGAGAGCATATCTTATCAAAAGGAATTCACAGCTGGGTGTGGTGGCTCATGTCTGTAATCCCAGCACTTTGAGAAGCCGAGGTAGGCAAATTACTTGAGCCCAGGAGTTCCAGACCAGCCTGGGCAAAATGGCAAAACCCCATTTCTACAAAAATACAAAAATTAGCCAAGCGTGGTAGCACACACCTGCAGTCCCAGCTCCTCAGGAGACTGAGGTAGAAGGATCACTGGGGCCCAGGTGGTCAAGGCTGCAGTGAACTGAGATCATGCCACTGCACTCCATCCTGGGTGACAGAGTAAGACCCTGTCTCAAAAAAAATAAAAAAAATTAAAAAACAGAATTCATGTTTTAAAAATTGTTCATGGTTGGGCGTGGTTGCTCACGCCTGTAATCCCAGCACTTTGGGAGGCCTACATAGGCGAACCATGAGGTCAGGAGATCAAGACCAGCCTGACCAACATGGTGAAATCCCGTCTCTACTAAAAATATAAAAATTAGCTAAGCATGGTGGCACACACCTGTAATCCCAGCGACTCAGGAGGCTGAGGCAGGAGAATCGCCTCAAAAAAAAAAAAAAATTGTTCATGATTGTGTAGACTGAGTATCAGAGGTCAGTGGGTCAAATCTGCACAACTTGCACCAATTTGCAAAATGTACTGGATTTTGGATTCTGTAGCAAAGGAAAAAAATTCTAATTTTCAATTAAAATTTTTGACTTTTAATTTTTAGAAAACATGTGAAATACATTCTCTTCATTACCTAAAAAGGGATACCAAGTAAGAACAAGCATGAATTTGCCCAGAAGCAAGTATTAGGAGTGTGCTAATTTTTATATTAACAATACCTATACTGAAACATATACATTCTGAGAATTCTTAAACCTTTCATTGGGTTGAACCATATAAAATTGCACTTTTGGAGGTCAAAAATTGTCAAATTTTTCATTAACCAAAAACTTACCTATTAAACCTACCTTCTCCATAGCCTATTGATTGATTGATTGATTTTTATTTTTTAATTTTTTTTTGAGATGGAGTCTCGCTCTGTCACCCAGACTGGAGTGCAGTGGCACAATCTCGGTTCACTGCAAGCTCTGCCTCCCGGGTTCACACCATTCTCCTGCCTCAGCCTCCCGAGTAGCTGGGACTACAGGCGCCCGCCACCACGCCCGGCTAATTTTTTGTATTTTTAGTAGAGATGGGGTTTCACCATGTTAGCCAGGATGGTCTCAATCTCCTGACTCATGATCCTCCCGTCTCAGCCTCCCTAAGTGCTGGGATTACAGGCGTGAGCCACTGCGCCCAGCCTCTGTAGCCTGTTTATTTTAAGATGTCCGTGCCTTTCCACAGGAAGGTGGGAACAATACCATTGAAGTGTTAAGACTCACATGAATTCGTTTATTTGTTTTATGATCTGATTCAGGCTCTTGCTCCATCTGTTTGTTGAGTTGATTGCCAACCAGTGTGGGAGTTTGGGTACCAGTTTTGGGAGAAGCCTGAATCAAAGCAAACAGCTGTATCTCTTACACGAAATGTCTGCCTACAGGGTTTATTGAAAAAAAAAAAAAAAAAAAGTTCTACTCTTCAGAGAAGACTTTTCAGCTGTGAATAGAAATGAGTAGGCCCTGGCAGGTAAAATGTTCCATGCTGCTCTGAGGTATGAAACATTACCTGTTTGGTGAGGCAACATTACATAACTGCTGAACCTGGAACTGTCCAACCAAATGATTCATCAGTTTTATGGGGCCACTTGTCAACATCATTATTTTGTCACCACCAATTAGCATTTGCAGAGTACCCACACAGAGATGACACTGGATTTGATGCTTGACAGAACACAAGGAAGACAGAGAGGACAGCTGATAAACTGTTGGAACTCTACATGTGAATATGAAACACAGCACAGGCACACCTGTAAATCCATGCCTGCCTGAGCCACACATGGTGGAATAAACTCATAGAAACTCACCATGGAGCTTCACAATGGTTCTTTGTGTTGCAACAGAGGATGAAGCAGGTGCTCTTCCACAAAGAAGATGTGAGAAAGGCTCCAGGTCCCCTTGGGAATCCCAGAATCAGACCCTAAAAATTTGGCAGGGCCTTTGTTGAACACCGAGTCAAACTTCCCAGAATCCTTTTACAGAACCCCTGTCCAGCAAGTGACCAGCGAGGCTCTAAAGACACTGAGAATTTGCAGATTCTAGGGAAGACTTCATAGGTTCAGAGATGGAAATTTTGGAACATTCTAGAAAGAAATTCCGGAATACAAACAAATTTGGAATTATCATAGGAAGGCTATTATGCAATTGTTTTCCAGTTAATAGCTCTTAATAAGAGATCTAAGGTGGTCATTGGAGTTGAACCAAGACAATTTTCTTCCATTGTTGCCATTCTAATTTCAGAGTTCCTTGCTGTTTTATTCCTCCTCAGTTCCATTTTGGACTAGATAGAGATAGAATAGAAAGAAAAACTGAGCCACAAATTCCATTTTTCCTTGCTTAAAGGGTAAACTCCTGCCTGAGAAGCACACTCAAGTTTTCCAGAAGATTCCAACAGGGGAGTCCCAGTTTATAAGCAGGTTGTGTGTCTTCAGTGTGTGGTCAGTCAGCTGTGTGGACAACAAGATGTATTTTCGCCCCAAGACTGTGCACTTAGTGGTTGGGTACTGAGGCTGGTACATGACAGCCTGCTTAACTGGGCACACACCTGAAGGGTGGTGCCCCATCAATAACACACAATGCAGCCTAGCCCTTGTGGGCCACAGTATTTCCCTAGGTAGCCAGGCACACACCTGTCCCAGTGCAGTAGGATCAAGGCCTCCCTCCCTCCCTGCTGCCCAGTGCAGGGCATTGAGAGATGATGGGCTCTTCTCAGCACCACGTCCTAACGGTGCAGGCTGGGAAAGGAGAGAAATGGGGTTGGAGGGTTCAGTGAGCCTCTGGTGGTGAGTGGGGCTGGAGTAATTTTGTCTGTCCAAATAGCTTTCCCATTCTTCCAGCCTCGCAGATGTGTCTAGCATTCTTTTTTGCTAAGAATTTGAAAGTAGCCTTGGTGGAGAATGCCCAGCCCTGTGAGGTTTTCTGAGTGTTTGTAGCTAGTAAGGAAACAGAATGTAATGAGATGGAGAGCCTCTCCTGCCCATTTGGCCACGTGGGGTGTCTGGTCCCAGGACCAGGTGCACAGACTCAGGGACAATGACAAAGGCCAGAGTCTATAAGTCTGCAGCTGGGGAAGCCACCCAAAGATGGGAGCCAAGGGGCAGGGGTAGAAGCTGGTGCTCTCTCCTCCCCTTTGCCCTCCAAGGACCCAGCGTCTGTCCGCCTGGGCACTGGTGAGAACCGGGCCAGTGTGGGTGCACCAGGGTGTGCTCCTCTGTGGCAGCCTGGGCGGTGGAAGGGAGCAAGCACCTCCAGGTGGCAGAGGTGGTAGAGAGAGAACGAAGGATGGCGACTCCAGTCATTGGTGGTGCCAAGTGGGGAATTTGGTAGGACAAGATGCACTCAAGAAGCTTTAGGAAAAATAAAATCAACTTTCATATTACTCATTGCCTTTTAAAAAACATGCTCCTATACATCTTCAATGAAAAAAATCAAGGACCCAATAAAAAATGGACAAAGAATATAAACTGTCTATTTTAGAAGATATACAAATATCCAATGCAAAATTAGAACAAAATGCACTAATGATCAAACATGAATCTCAGAAGCATTGTGCTAAGTGAAGGAAGCAAAAAAAAAAAATACATACATCTATACTGTGAGATTTTAATAAAGGCAAAGCCATAGGGACAGAGCTGATCAGTGTCCGGCAGGGGTCAGGCTTGTAGGCATCATGATTGTGATGGTGGTGGTGGTGACACAATTGTAAGCATTTCGCATTTTGTATATATGTATTCAAAACTCATCAACATGTATACTTAAATATGGGGAGTTTCATTGTATGTTAACTATACCTCAATAAAGCTGACAATAAAAAAAGATTTTAAAGCCAAGTCATGGATATTAAGCAAACACATAATTTAACCTTGTTAGCTCTAAAAAAAAAAAAAAAAAAAAAAGGTCCTTTTTAGGTCTAAAAAAAGATCCAACTCCTACCTTTTATATTTTATAAATAAGAAAATAAGAGATTATTAATAATATTATTATTATATTAAATATCACACAGCCTGCTAGAGGTCAAGTCACATTCCAGCACTCAGACCTGTGTTTTTTTCAGTCTTGTCTTTCTCTTTCTTTTCTTCCTTTTCTTTCTTTCTCTTTCTTTCTTTTCTTTTCTCTTTCTCTCTCCTTCTTTCTTCCTTCCTTCCTTCCTCCCTCCCTGTCTCTTTCTTTCTTTCTCTCATTCATTCATTCCCTTTCTTTCTCTCCAGAGAACCTGGACCATGATGCACGGTCTGATGCCAGCTTCAGTCTGGATCTGCAGAGTCCTTCCTGCAGCGACCACCACAACTCGTTCTTCAGATGGGACTCACCCAGGTGCAGCATGCAACAAGAGATCTTTTCAGTCTTTCTATTTTGTCATCCTCCCCAGCACATTGAAACTGTAAACTGTGTTCTCACACAATCCAGAGGCACTGTAAAATACCTTGCAGATATATAGTAATTTAGTTTTTAACACATCCCCATTGTACTCAAAGAGGCAGAGCCAGTGGGAGATACACATGACAAGATTTATTGCAGGGAATAGGTTTATGTAATTGTGGGGCCTGGCCAGGCAAGTGTAAAATCTGTAGGGCAGGTTCTCAGGAAAACCATGCTGGGACTGTCCAGCACAGCCAAGCCCATGAGTGCAATTTTTTCTTCCCCAGGGAAGCATCTGCTTTGCTCTTAAAATATTTCAACTGATTGAATCAGGCTTACCCAGATTATCTGTGATGATCTCCTTTATTTAAACCCAACTAATATGGACTTCCTTCATATCTACAAAATCCATGCACACCACCTAGATTCGTGTTTGACTGAATAACTGGGAACTGTAACCCACCCAAATTAACAAGCAAAACTGACCATCACGCCTATGTAGTAGAGAAGGAAGATATCGCCATTAACTTTTTTCTACTGGGGAACTAGAAGCAGAGAGAACTTAAATTATTTGCCTAAGGACACACAGCTAACTCACTTTTTGTTTTTCAGCTGGAGAATGGATTAGCAATTCCTACTTGGTGTGATGTTGTAAGGAGTTAATTAAATCCATTCCCGTTGTGTATGTACAGTCCCTCAATTTTGTATAAAAAACATCAGCCAGGCGCAGTGGCTCATGCCTCAAATCCCAGCACTTCGGGAGACCGAGGCAGGCAGATCACCTGAGGTCAAGGGTTCGAGACCAGCCTGGCCAACATGGTGAAATCTCGTCTCTACTAAAAATACAAAAAAAAATTAGCTGCGCTTGGTGGTGCACGCCTGTAATCCCAGCTACCTGGGGAGGCTAAAGCTGGAGAATCACTTTAACCCAGAAGGCAGAGTTTGCAGTGAGCCAAGATCGTGCCACTGCACTCCAGCCTAGGCGACAGAAGGAAACTCCATCTCAAAAAACAAAAACAAAAACAAAAATCAGTTATTATGTCATGTTCTGCCTATAAAGTGAGCTGATTTATGAGTTGTGAAGGTTATAGACATTCTCTTTAACTACAGGGGGAGTACACGTTAAAATAACTTTTTTCAGCAAGTAGTTCCATTTCCAGAAATTAGTTTTATTTCTAATTTTATTTATTTATATTTTTTGAGATGGAGTTTTGCTCTTGTTGCCCAGGCTGGAGTGCAGTGGTGCATTCTCAGCTCACTGCAACCTCCACCTCCTGGGTTCAAGTGATTCTCCTGCCTCAGCCTCCCTAGTAACTGGGATTACAGGCATGCGCCACCACACCTGGCTAATTTTTGTATTTTCAGTAGAGACGGGGTTTCTCCATGTCGGCCAAGCTAGTCTCAAGCTCCTGACCTCAGGTGATTTGCTTGCCTTGGCCTCTCAAAGTGTTGGAATTATAGGCATGAGCCACCACGCCCGGCCCAGATATTAGTTTTATAATATTTTTAAACATCTGTAAAAACACATGCACAAAGATATTCATTGCAGTGTTGTTTGCAAGTGAAAAAAATCTAAATGTCCATCAACAGGAGAAAAAGAGATTGTTAAATGAATTATGATGTGGTCTAACAGTAGAATGCTGTATACGTATCGACAAAGAAAGGTGTCCATGGTATAATTTTACATCTAAAATAGAAGATCTAAATAGAAGAGCTGTTAGATCTGTTAGATCTAAATAGATGATCTATTAGATCTATTAGATCTAAATAGAAGAGTGTGTGCTATTTGATGCCTTTTATGATGTTAGACATTTTTCTGCTACCTTTGGTGGTGGACAGCAGATGGGTCCTTTACTCATCTGTTCAAATGGATGCTTTGTCTCTGAAGAGGACCTCTAAGGTGGTGAGGGTGTTCAGGTTGAAATTTCCAAGGCTGCAGACCTCCAACAGCTGCCCCATCCGCACCATGACCTGTTCTCCATGGAGGGGGAACCTCAGCCATTATTTGGAAATCACCAACAGGAGTCGCTGTGCAGGAGCCTGGGGTTCCACGGTGCAGTGATGCAACTCCTTGAAAATGGAGACCAGACACCAGGTCACAATAGAGTGAGCTAGAGCACAGCTACCCAACAAATGGTTAGAGTCAAAAACCTGAATTGGCAAGGCACGTTCCATTCATGATGAAAAGTGCCAGGATGGCCAAGTGCAGTGGCTCATGCCTGTAATCACGGCACCTTGGGAGGCCAAGGTGAGCAGATCACTTGAGGTCAGGAGTTTAAGACCAGCCTGGCCAACATGGTAAAACCCCGTCTCTACTAAAGTACAAACATTAGCCCGGTGTGGTGGTGCACGCCTGTAGTCCCAGCTACTTGGGAGGCTGAGACAGGAGAATCGCTTGAACCTGGGAGGCAGAGGTTGCAGTGAGCCAAGATTGTGCTGCTGCACTCCAGTCTGGGCCACAGGGCAAGACTCTGTCTCAAAAAAAAAAAAAAAAAAGGTGCCAGTAGCCTTAGTCAGAATGTCTTCTGAGACAACGGGTAGCGTGGTGTACTTTTATGTAACATCATTCAGGACTTCTCTTTTTCCTGATGAGATCGGGAGAAGAGTAGGTGGCCATACTTTCTGAGATTCCCTCTATCGAGGGGAGGAGATGGCTTCATGGACACCTCAGGATCCTCTAACCCACACCTACTCCCTTTTCCAAAGTGGAATTGGGAGCATAGTTGACAATTCTATCATTCTTCTTAGAGGACTTCAAATTCATTTAAAGGTCCATGTGGAATCCTTGGAGCAAAGACTGTTCTGTGACAATGAGTTTTAAAACAGAAGAAAACTGGCAGAGGACCATCCTGAAGGGGCAGGAACTCCCATGATGTTATGGTTATTGAGGGTGTTTCCCTGAATCAAGTTCAACACTTCTCTAGTGCATGACAATAGTATGAGTATGGAAGAAACACACAAACTGAAAGTGCTTTTTCTACTCTCTCAACAACAATCAACATAGAAGACTTCTGTGGACCAAATGTGCAGGGATTTCACCCACCCGCAAGGAGGCAATCATTGCTGCAGTGGACACTAGCTGGGTATCTTTCAATCCAATCCCGGCTTTATCTACCTGGAGATACCCTCAAATCCCACAGGTTGAAGACTCAGTCCCACAACACTGTCCCCATTTCAGACACCAGTCACAAGTCTAGTTCTCCAGAACTTCTGAACAACTGGGTTTGAGTAATTTGCTACAGCAGCTCACAGAACTCAAGGAAACACCTGTTTACATTTGCCCATTTATTATAAAGGATATTACAATGGATACAGGTGAAGAAATGCATAGGGCAGGGTATGGAGTAAGGGGTGTGGCGCTTCCATGCCCTTCCTGGGTGCGCCACCTCTTCGAACCCTGTCCTTTTGGGTTTTTATGGAAGTTTTATTAAGTAGACATGATTGATTAAACTGTTGGCCACTGGGGACCAGCTTAGCCTTAGACTTCTCTCCCCTCTCCAGACATGGCTCAAAGTCCCAATCTTAACCCTGCCTTGGCCTTTTTGGTGACCAGCTCCCATCCTGAAGCTACCTAGTGGCTACCAGACACCAGTCAAGTCATATGCATACAAATCCTTTTGGTGTTTCTAAGGATTTCAGGAGTTGTAAGTCAGGAATTGGGTTGAAGACCAATCACGGTCCACCCCTGGTCTTCGAACCAGGGTCTCTTACAACCAAAGGACATACAACTCAAAAGATACTGTTACATTAGTGGAATCCAATTCAGTCCCTAATGATTAGTCCAGTCCATCAGATTGTATACATCTCTGCCAGGGCAAGGCCACTCGGGTTTGCAGGCTTCCAGTCCATCTTGCCAGGATCCAGAAGCGAGTGGTCTCGGCACACACATCTTTCACCCTTTCAGGCATCTGGGATCATTGAGCTAAGAGACAGTACAGTCTCTTGCTCAGAGCTTCTTTCAAGGTGTTCAGGTAATACTGGATTTCCCTCAATTTATAACGCATTTATTCATTTCTTTACACTCAGCTACCATTCCTCTCTCTCCATTAACATCCAAGCTTTTCCACCTTTGAAAGGGAAATTAAAATTGCCTCTGTCTGTACTCCCCTCACTTTGGGACGCCGAGGCAGGCAGATCCCTTGAGCCTAGGAGTTTGAGACCAGCCTGGGCAATGTAGGGAGACCTCATCTCTTCAAAACATACAAAAATTAGCCACACATGGTGGCATGCAGCTGTGGTCCCAGCTATTAGGGAGGCTGAAGTGGGAGGATCACTTGTTCCCAAGAGGTCAAGACTGCAGTGAGCCATGACAGCCTGGGTGACAGAGTGAGACCCTGTCTCAAAAAATACATATATATAAAATTTCATATTAAAAAAATGTATATAGGCTGGGCGCGGTGGTTCACGCCTGTAATCCCAACACTTTGGGAGGCTGATAGTCTCGATCACTTGTCCTCGTGACCTGCCTGTCTCAGCCTCCCAAAGTGCTGGGATTACAGGCGTGAGCCACCGTGCCCAGCCAACCATTTTCTTTTCATCATGATGAAGCTTTTCTGGGTACTGGGTATTCACATAGAGAATCTGTCCCTCCAGGCACTCCAGCTTCTGCTCTCCTCTGTGTGGGCTCAGGTAATCTTACTGGTTCCCCTTTATCACGTCCAATTAATATTGCTTTTAGGATGGTTTACATGCCTTCTGTTTTCCAGAAATAAGTAGGGATAATATTCCCCATTCACATACAATGTCTGCTCCTATAAAACATTTAAGTAAAGGAGACACAACTACTTTACATGAAGACTGTGTAAACGTTCCAACTTTCTTAATACTATCAACTCATATTTTAATGCTCTAGTCCCAGGAACTTCTCTCTCCATCCCCAGACCACTTTCACCCTCTCTTATATAAGGCTTTTCATCTCCGGCAAGGGTCTGGCCAAGTGACTCTGGTCTCTGGTTACCTTGATTAGCCAGTCTAACTATTGCCCCACGCAATTCCAGTTGGGATTTCTCATTGTAATCTTTAATCTTTCTGCCTTTTAAAATTCCTCCAAACTAGGGAAAATACAGAAAACTGATTTGGGATCCTTTAATATTGGGGAATGGGGACTGGTCCACCCAACCTTTGATGGTATTGTATTAAGACCTTTGTTTCAACTCCATCAAGTTATTTATTCATTCCATTTTTAAATAACCATCTAAAGATTTCCACCCTGCTGGGATGAGTCCCATGACTCTCTCCTTTCCTTTTCCCCTTTGTTTCACCTTTATCAATTTTTTAAAACATTCACCTTATTTCTTAATAACATTAAAAATTTCCACTTCCTGGGATGAACTTTTGACTCTCCCTTTTGCCTTTCCCCATTCTCTTGTTAATTACTGTAATGTTTTATTAGCATCTGTAAGCCCCGTGAGGGAAAGCTGTAAATTACATAAGGCTTCTCTGACCATAGCTGGATTTTATAGCAATAAAGTTGCATGAGGTGCCCATGCAGAAGGGGTCCCCTTAGCCAGAGCATTTACCATGACCTGGGTAACAGGCACATTCAGCAGGTGAATATTCATTCATCAGAAAACCAGTCCCACGTGGCTTACATATGAAGGATAGCAGTTGCTTCATCTGGGTTGCTCCACTTGGCATTTATAGGGGGAGAGGGACAGTTTCCCTTCTCAGCGTAAACAGACCTTACAGTGGCTTTTTTCCAATCCACCAGGTTGGCTGTTCCCTCGGAAATAACCTCCTCTGTGTCTGCATCATGTATAGTCATCTGTGATGTTCAATAGTGAACTGTGGGTCCCTCATCGACCCAAACATGCTCTTGCACCCTGCAGCATACAAAACCAAAGACCCTGCTCCTAAGTCAGTTACTTCACTATCCGCTTTAGTAAAAGCTAATGATACTGGTCTCCAAAATGAAACAATTCCTTCCACCATACCCTCTGGTTTCAACAGTTACTTGGTCCTCCCCCAGCATTGACTACTTTCTTGGTAATCATGGGTCTCAGAGGTATTTCTGTTGTCCCTGCATAATTTCCTCCTTTGTGCGTAGCTTTGAGGCTTGTGGGCAAAGCTCAGATTCACTGAAATCTGAGCTTGGTCTAGCATCAAGCTCTGACCCAGCACTCTCTTTTATTTTCGTTTCAGCTATCAGAAAAAGAAAAATATGGAAAAAAAACTTTTTTTGAGACAGGGCCTCACTTTGCTGTCCAGGCTGGAGTGCAGTGGCACTATCATGGCTCACTGCAGCCTCAACCTCCAGGACCCCACCTCAGCCTCTCGAGTAGCTAGGACCATAGGTGCATGCTGCCACAACTGGTTATTTTTTTTTTTAAATAGTTTTTGTAGAGACAGAGTTTCACTACATTGCCCAGGCTGGTCTCAAACTCCTGGGCTCAAGCGATTCTCCCACCTTGGCCTTCCAAAGTGCTGGGATTATAGATGTAAGCCATTGCACCTAGCCCAGAAAAAAAATTGTTTAGGCGATTCAAGATGGCTGCAGGTTGGACATAGAGGCAATAGGTACTGCTCAACCCTCCCCTGCAAGGCTGGAGTCTCAAATATTTCACCGGCAGGTATTGATGACAACATTGCCTATCAGATGAAGCCCAAAGGCAGGATAGAATCAATCACCCCTCTTCAGACCCTAAGATGCCTGCAGACTTCCTAAGCCTTTCAACCCATGTACATTAACTGCTCATTTGCTTTATCTTAGGTACAAAGCCACTGAGCACCAATCAGAATTGGAACAATTCTGATTGTTTGCTTTACTCCTGCCATCTTCTACATAACAGAACATGTAAACAGAATTGGAACAATGTCACCTTTGCCCCCTCCTCCCATCTTCTATATAACAGAACATGTAAATAGGGCATGGGACACATTCTCAGTTTGCACTGAGTTTCTGTTTTTTGGCTATTAGTCCTCAAACTTGGCTCAGGATAAAAATTAATTTCTTTAAGTTTACTAAGTGCCTGTTATTTCAACTTTTGGTCTACATAGCTAATACAGATAACAGTAACCAAGGGATTGAATATTTTGCTTTTTTTCTTATCAGTTTGCATTTCCTTGTGCATCCAGGGAACCAACTCCCTGAGAGTTGGATCCATCTCTAAATTCCACTGGTGGCCAGATGTGGTGGCTCGTGCCTGTAATCCCAGCACTTTGGGAGGCCAAAGCGAGAGAATTGTTTGAAGCCAAAAAGTCAGCTGCAGTGAACCATGATGGCACCACTGCACTTCAGCCTGGGCGATAGAGCCAGAGCCAGAGATCTTGTCTTAAAAAAAAAAAAATCCTGTTGACAGAGCAGGAGCACCATCATCTCGGACAAACACTGCCACTTTAAGTTCCAGCTCCCTTTTCAGCCTCGTGCATTTCAAGAAAATCACTTCTCTTCTAACAACAAGCAGCCAGAAAAAGACAATAAAACACAGATAAGCTCAGGCACAGAGCGGGGAGTGGGGGGAGTCTCTTGGGTAACTGCCAAACTTCACCCTCATACAATGGGCCCCAGTAAAACAGTGGGTCTTAATAAGCACATTCCTTTCCTTTCAGGGACACTAAGATAGGAAAGCTAAAAGCAGACTTGGGGGATACGGCTGCAGGAAGATGTATGGGAACAGACACACAACTCTCCCTCCCAGATAAGCACAACAAAGAGACACAGAAGCAGTCCAAGCCTCTGATAAACTCTCCCACCCTGAATCCTTAAAAAGAAACTCTTAGTCTGTAAGAGAGTAGGGGCCAGGCACTGTGGCTCACGCCTATAATCCCAGCACTTTGGGAGGCTGAGGCAGGAGGATCATCTGAGATCAGAAGTTCGAGACCGGCTTGGCCAACATGGTGAAACCCCGTCTCTACTAAAAATACAAAAATTAGCCAGGTGTGATGGTGGGTGCCTGTAATCTCAGTTAATTGGGAGGCTGAGACAGGGAGAATCACTTGAACCTGGGAGGCAAAAGTTGCAGTGAGCCAAGATCATGCCATTGCACTCCAGCCTGAGGGACAGAGCAAGACTCCATCTAAAAAAAAAAAAGGGCCTCTGACCCCTCTGACCTAACTCAGCCAGAATCACCTCTCAGGTTTATTTTCTCTAAAATAAACCTGTTATTGACTATCGAGCCACCTTTCGTATTTCTTTCCTCTTTTGTTAATTCTTTTTTTTTTTCCATTAATTCTTACACCAGTAACTTTTACCTTTAATAACTCAACAGCTCCACACCGTGCATGACCATGTGGCCACCCAGGAATCAAAGGATTCTGGTCTTGTCCCTACCCTTCCATCCTATGTTTCTTGTGTTGCTGTGAGCTGGAGCCGTTCTAACAAATCCCACTCCTCTGACACCAAATGTGAAAGTGGAAAAACTCAAACTGTGTTTTCCTCTGCTTTCACATCAAAACAATCAACACAGAAGACTTCTGTGACTAAACAGGTGGTCCCACAAGCAAATGAGCAATCAGTTTTGCAGTGGACACCAGCAGGGTGTCCTTCAATTTAATTCTGACACTATCTACCTGGAGACCACATCAGATCCCACAGGTTGAGGGCTCAGTCTCCAAGACCAAACCCCCATCCTTGAACCCAGTCAAAAGCTCAGCCTCTGGAACCTCTGCCCAGCTGGCTTCAAGTACAGGTTCCCACAATGCCCTTCTTTGGGTTTGATTAATTTACTAGAGTGGCACACAGAACTCAGGAAAACTTACCTACATTTACTGGGTTATTATAAATGATCCAGTTGAAGAGACGCGCAGGCCAATGTACGGGAGAAGAGGTGCAGAGTTTCCATGCCTTTTCCACGTATTACCCACCAGGAACCTTCGTGTGTTCCGCTATCTGGAAGCTCTCTGAATCCTCTCCTTTTTGGGTTTTAATGGAGGCCTCATTATGTTGGCATGATTGATTAAACCACGGGTGATCAATTGAACCGTCAGTCCCTCTCCCCTCCCTAGAGGTTTGGGGGGTGAGGCTGCAAGTCCTACCCCCCTAATCCTGCCTCGTTCTTTCCTGTGACAAGCCCCATCCTGAAGCTACTGAAGGGCTGCCAGTCACCAGTCAATCATTAGCAAACAGAAAGACACCATTTTGGTGTTTCTAAGAATTTTAGGAGTCATGTGTCAGGAACGGGTCGAAACCAAATATATATTTCACAGTATCAAAGTGGGATCACAGATGGGCAAAAATGGTTAAAGCACTAAACATGGTCAGTATACAGAATTTCAATGGCAACGAGTTTCACAGAAAAGTTACTCTGCCTTTGGATTGAATGTGACTTCTCAACGATATGCCAATTTTTAGGGGAGAAATTTCTGTAGATGGCTGACTATATCAATACTTGTGTTCTCTCGCTTAATTTTTATTTATTTATTTATTTATTTAGACATGAGTCTTGCTGTCACCCAGGCTGGAGTGCAGTGGTACGATCTCAGCTCACTGCAACCTCTGCCTGCCAGGTTCGAGCAATTCTCCTGCCTCAGCCTCCTGAGTAGCTGGGACTACAGGCACGTGCCACTATGCCTGGCTAATTTTTGTATTTTTAGGGTTTCACCATGTTGGCCAGGCTGGTCTCGAACTCCCGACCTCGGGTGATCCACCTGTCTCGAGCTCCCAAAGTGCTGGGATTATAGGTGTGAGCCACCATGCCTGGCCTCTCATTTAATTTTTAACACTACCTCATGGGGTAGTTGATATTGTCCACATTTTGTAGTGGATGAAACCAAAGCTCTGAGAAAGTAAGTCAGTTGTACAAAATTTATGCCTGCTAGAAATGGGATTGGAAATAGCTACATTCCAAAGTCAGTGATAATTTGGGTCAAGGGGTACTGATAATTGTTGCTCCTACTGGTTAGTCATTTCCTACGGAGCTTTTTTTTTTCACTTACTATTGCTACTTTTATTATTATCTTTTGATTTCATTTCACAAAATTATAGGTTTACATCAAAAAGCACCTAGTTCCTGGTTCGAGCCTCATCTTTGCAGGAGATCCTGAAGCTTAATTGCTTTACATGGTTCAGACTAACCACTGAGCTTTTTTCATTTAAAAATATTTAATTGATAAAGATTGTATCTATTCAAGGTGTACAATGTGATGTCACTGTTTCGGTGCGTCTGCTGTAACATGGAGAGATTTTAAAATGAAAGCTTTTGGATATTCTGTCAGTTTGGTTATCCAAGTTTGGTATTTCCAGCAAACACTTATTTATCAACTCACTCTTTTATTACCACAATCAAAATAATAAATAGAAAGAAGGGATAGCATTCATGATTTATTTTTCAGTGCTTTTCCAATCCAAAAGAAAAAAACAAAAGTATAAAATCAAATGAAAGATCACACAAGTCCCCAATTTTCTTCTCCTTCATCAGTTGGGCAAAATAACCAAATATCCATTTTCAGATGGTAACTCCCCTTTGCGCTCACAGAAAGGCTTGGTTGCCTGTTGGGTACAAAGCTTCTATCTCTGTTGCCTAGGGTGTAATGCCCCAGGGTTTCCTAGATCCTAGGGGAAATGGAACATTATTATCTCAGATGGATTTATTATGCTGCATATTCTTGGATGTCTCTAGATCAGACACTAGGTTAAGAAGTGTCTTTCCTTAAGTAGCCTCTGTGCTCATTTGTACCATTAACTTCAGCATCCCAAACTGTTTTCTTCTCAATATCCCTCCAGGGTGCTCTGGGGTAGGAGCAGCAGAAGAGAATCCCACCTCCCTGGGTGAAAACTGCTGGGATCAGGCAGGAGTGGGGGCCCCCTGGCTGGTCATCCTGAGAAGTCACCTCTACGGGCCTCTTGCATTGGCCTTGTGGACTCTGGCAGAGTTCTGGCATTCCTGAGGATGGGGGGTGAGTTCTAGCATTCCTGAGGATGGGGGGTGAGTTCTAGCATATTCCTGAGGATGGGGGGTGAGTTCTAGCATATTCCTGAGGATGGGGAGGTGAGTTCTAGCATATTCCTGAGGATGGGGGGTGAGTTCTAGCATATTCCTGAGGATGGGGAGGTGAGTTCTAGCATATTCCTCAGGATGGGGTGGTGAGTTCTAGCATATTCCTGAGGATGGGGTGGTGAGTTCTAGCATTCCTGAGGATGGTGGGTGAGTTCTAGCATATTCCTGAGGATGGGGGGTGAGTTCTAGCATATTCCTGAGGATGGGGGGTGAGTTCTAGCATATTCCTGAGGATAGGGAGGTGAGTTCTAGCATATTCCTGAGGATGGGGGGTGAGTTCTAGCATATTCCTGAGGATGGGGGTGAGGCCGTGCAGGACGCTTGCTGAAGATACTGTCTGACTCCTGGTTGTGGGGACTCTCTAAGAAACAGAGGACATCGGCCTGATGCATGGCTCACACTTGTAATCCCAGCAGTTTGGGAGGCCGAGGCAGGCAGATCACCTGAGGTCAGGAGTTCAAGACCAGCCTGGACAACATGGTGAAACCCCACCTCTACTAAAAATACAAAAATAAGCTGGGTATGGTGGAGGACACCTGTAATTCCAGCTACTCGGGAGGCTGAGGCAGGAGGAGAATTGCTTGAACATGGGAGGCAGAGGTTGCAGTTAGCCGAGATCGTGCCATTGTACTCCAGCCTGGGCAACAAGAGAGAAATTCCGTCCAAAAAAAAAAAGAAAAAAAGAAAAAGAAAAAGAAACAGAGACTTCAAAGCTCCCTGAGGCATTTCTAAGCATCTAAAGGACAGCAAGGAGAGTCTAGGATTTGTGTGTTGTAGGGGCAGAAGAAGTTCCCCAAGTCCACCTGAGACCCACTGAGCTCTAGGCCAAGTGCCAGGTTCCATAAAGTTGTAGCCAAATTAGCAACAACTCGTCTCTTAGCCTAAAAATTGCCATTCTGCGATGCTATTTACTGGGCATCTATCATACACTGGGGTCCCCACTTCTATAAAACAAAGTCTTTGTCTTCAATTCACTTGGTTAAGGAGAAAGAATATGCAACTTAGTTTTGCTTGTCCTCCTGGTATAACTAAAACACTTTCCTTATATCATTCAAGTTATCATTTTGTTCCATTTCTCCCTTTGAACTTGGGGAAAAACTCTTTTTTTACCACTCTCTAATTTTTCTTGGTCAAATTTCTCTTAGTTTCCTCAGAGCCATGCAACCATCACTGGAGGCTAACTCATGAATGTTGCGTATCAGCAACTTTCTATACAGAGCACATGGAAATTTAGAAGCTGGGGAAGTGTGCATGAGGAGAAGGGTGCTGTGCAGAGGTGTGGGTGGATTGAGAGGACAGTCAGGCCATATCCCCAGTGTAGAGGCTAATTAGCCTGGGAAAGTTCAGCTTGTATGGTCCTTGCTCCATTGATAGCAAACCGGAGGTGCTGGCCGAGGGAATACAGTCAGAACCATCCAACTCCAAGCCTTGCCAAATCACTGTGGAGTGTGACTGCGAACATGGGAGATCTGTGCCTTCTGCCAGCGCCCAACTCCTTCTCCTAGAGTGGGAGATAAGCAACTGGACAGAGGATCTTATGAACAGAAAATGCATTTAAAATAAGCAATTGAGGCCTGGCACAGTGGCTCACACCTGTAATCCCAGCACTTTGGGAGGCCAAGGTGGGCGAATCACCTGAAGTCAGGAATTCGAGACCAGCTTGACCAACATGGCAAAACCCCGTCTTCACTAAAAATACAAAAAAATTAGCCAGTTGCGGTGCCAGGCACCTGTAATCCAAGCTTCTCTGGAGGCTGAGGCAGGAGAATCGCTTGAACCCAGGAGGCAGAGGTTGCAGTGAACCGAGATCACGCCACTGCACTCCACCCTGGGCGACAGACTCAGACTCCATCTCAATCAATCAATCAATCAAGCAATTGCTCCTCCTCAGATCAGAACTGTGAGTTTTATATGAACTGTTACATGTTGTTTCCTCTTTATATTTTAGCAATGATCAAAAAACGATCAGATTCCTTTTGCAGAGGGTGGGCTAGTTCTCCTAAGGAGAATCTGGGTCCTCAGTGGATCCTCTGGATTTGAGAATGAAGTTTAGAAGTGCTTGGGACCATAGCTGTGGGTCTGATTTGAGGACAAGAAAACCAAAACAAGGGGGAAGCAACTCTGGTGTGGGGAGGTGGGAAGGAGAAAACAAGGAACATAAAAAAACAAATAAAACCACCAGGGCAGAGTTTATAGCTCAGAAAAACTTTCGAGCTTATATGGAGAAGATTTCCCTGTTTTGGTTTTTAAGCGGATCATACAGATAATCAGGGAGGGTTGATTATCTGGTTCTATTTCTTTTCTGTGGTCTCAAATTCTTTTAAAAGAATATTTTATGTGTTTGTTTTTAAAATTGGTGAATGAATAGACCTCACTTTTTATACCTGGGCTTCTCAGAACCATGAGTCACTGATGTATTATCACTGGAGCCAGGCGTAAAATCTGACATTTAATTAGCACAGGTAAGAGCCAGAGCCTTTGTCTCCTAGAAATGATCAAGCACAAAAGCACCCACGAAGCACCGGGCAAAACGCCCTCCTGGAAAATGGTGGGGTAGGAAGGTGTGGAGGCCCAGCCCTGCCCGGGCAACCTGCCTGCTGCGTGACTCACCTGCCTTTTATTTCTTTCAGTGTGAATCCAGCTGAGCCTCATTCACACTGAAGTGGAGAGACTGCCCTAGGGAGCATCGGGGTTTTATCTGCACGGCCTTGGTGCTCACATTCCAGTTCTCCTAGTACCCTCTGGCTCCCAGAGTGCAGTTTGCCAAGCAAGCGATGGGCACTGGGGGAGGGACCAGGCAAGAGCCCAAAAGCTCAGCTTCCTTTACTAAGCCCTGCTGGCCTAACGTGCATTTAAGTTATTTATTCACAAAAAGAGCCTGTCCCCACCCTTGATTCTGTACCTCCCACTGCCCTGACCACCCTCATCTGTAAAATGGGGCGTAGAAGAGCCCCCATCTCCTAGGGCAGTGATTTTCAAAATGGGTTCCCCTGTATCCTTTGTGAAGTTTTGTTTTTTTGTTTGTTTTTTGTGTGGGTTGTTATTGTTGTTGTGTGGGGTAGGGCAGGGGACGGAGTCTCGCTCTGTCACCCAGGTTTGAGTGCAGCGGCGTGATCTCGGCTCACTGCAACCTCCGCCTCCCGGGTTCAAACAATTCTCCTGCCTCAGCCTCCCGAGCAGCTGGGATTACAGGCGTGCACCACCACACCAGCTAATTTTTGTGTTTTTAGTAGAGACAGGGTTTTGCCATGTTGGCCAGGCTGGTCTGGAGCTCCTGACCTCGTGATCCGCCTGCCTTGGGCTCCCAAAGTGCCGGGATTACAGGCATGAGTCACTGCGCCCGGCCCACCTTGGGAAGTTTTTAGAAAGCAAATTCTGGAACCCTGTCCCAGACCTACTGAATCAGAAACTGGGGTTATATTCAGCAACCTGAGCTTTCAGGAGCCTCCAGGTGATTCTGATAAAGCTGGAGTTTGAGACGCAGCATCATAGCGTTGTTGGGAAGATGACCTCAGGAGCACGTGTGAAATACTCAGAACAGTGCCCACGCCTAAGAGTTCCTTAGCTATTGGACACCCAGGAAGTCACAGACAGAGACACTCTTCCTCTGGAGCAACCCCAGGACAAGTGCATCTGCAGGCCGAGCCTCTCACCGCACAGAGCCTTCTCTGTCTTCACCACTCACTAAAGTGACGCAGGGTGTCAAGCGGAAAAAATGCAAGTTCCTACATTAGTAAGGAAAGGCTTTATTAATGCAAGATATTGCAACAAGGAGATGCTCAAACCCGAAACCAGAAGTATCTCAGGAAAAGGGTGGGTGAGCAATGCTTTTTTGCGCAGAGACCATGGGACAGCTGGCTGTGAAAAGAGTAAGGAGGGGTGGTAAAAGCTGCTGTGTGGGGATCTTGAAACTTTTTTGTTTTTTGAGACAGGGTCTCCCTCTGTTGCCCAGGCTGGAGTGCAGTGATACAATCATAGCTCACTGCACCCTCAACCTCCTGGGCTCAAGCCAGCCTCTCACTTCAGCCTCCTAAGTTGGTAGGACTACAGCATACACCGCCATGCTTGGCTATTTTTATTTATTTTTCGTAGAGACAAGTTCTCCCTGTGTTCCTCAGGCTGGTCTCGAACTCCTGACCTCAGGCAATCCTCCCACCTCTGCCTTCCATAGTGCTGGGATTACAGACATGAGCCACTCACTACACCTGGCCAGGGTCTTGAAACTTAAAAGGCTGTGTCAAGCTTTGCAAGGGAAACGCAAGGCAGGAAATGTTGCCAGTATTCAGGTACCTGAGGCAGGGATCTGAGGCTGAGATGGAGCAAAGAAGTCACAGTGTGGGAAGTTCCCAGGGAGTGTAGGGCCCAACTGTCTAGTCAAGCCAGCCTTGAGTTTTGTTTTTTTTTTTTAATTTTTAAATTTTTTTTAAATTTTGAGACAGAGTCTCACTCTGTTGTCCAGGCTGGAGTGCAGTGGCGTGATCTTGGCTCATTGCAACCTCTGCCTCCAGGGTTCAAGCAATTCTCCTGCCTCAGCCTCCCGAGTAGCTGGGATTACAGGCACTCGCCACCCCGCCTGGCTAATTTTTGTGTTTTGAGTAGAGATGGTTTTTCACCATGTTGGCCAGGCTGGTCTCAAACTCCTGACCTCAAGTAATCTGCTCGCCTCAGCCTCCCAAAGTGTTGGGATTACAGGCAAGCCACTGCGCCCAGCCAGCCTCGAGTTATAATAAACACAAAGTTTTCATCAGCATTGTCAAGAAACTGATTTTTATTTATGCCATGTGTAGCAGGATGTTTATAGCCCCTACTAACAATAGGTCTTAATTCCTGGCCCCTAAAGCTATTATCTTATACAGCAAAGACTTTGTAAATGTGAATCCATGAAGAGTTCTGAAATGGAACGGTTATCCTGGGTTACCTGGGTGAGCCCTAAATGCAATCACAGGTGTCTTTATAAGAGGGAGAGAGATTAGACACAGACAGAAGAAATGGGAGGGAGATTAGACACAGACAGAAGAGATGGGAGGGAGATTAGACACAGACAGAAGAGATGGCAATGTAGTCATAGAGATTGGAGTGATGCGGCCACAAGTCAAGGAATGCGAGCAACCACCAGTGCTGGGAGGGGCAAGGCCCAGATTCTCCCCTAGAACCTCAGGAGGGAGGAAGGGAGGGAGCCCTATCACACCTGGTCTTTAGCACAGTGATGCTGATTTAGGACTTCTGGCCTCCATAACTGTGACTGAATAAAGGACTCCTGTTTCAAGCCACCAAGTTTGTGGGGATTTGTTACAGCAGACACAGGAAATGAATACACCTTGTTTCTTGAAAAGACTTTTTGAGGTTTGAAGAATTTTTTAGATTTGGCTGAGAGTTTGTGGATTACTCTTTTAGAGGAGGAGAGAAATTCCACCATTTCTCTTGTGAATTGGTTTCCTTGTTACCTACTACACAAAAATGCTTCACCATAGTTCCATTTAAATATATCTGTCCTGTTCGATTTGCTGTAGAACTGAAATTACTATAGTGAACCACATATTTAAATATGGAAAGGCTGAACCTCAGAAAGCTGTTAGGAAAGCTAAGAATGTGGAAGTGAATGCTCATGCTACACCAGAAGAGGAGAACTGGTACCAAGTAAGAGCTGAATTCTCATTGATTGATTTACTATGTGCTCGATGAATTGGCTGATAGTTGCACTCTACAGGAAAAGCACAGTTGCAGTAACCCAGAAAAGTAGTTATTTCATAAGTGGTTTCATATGAACCTCAAATCATAAACAGGCTGTTTGTTGTAGGATTATCAATGGTGATAAACCATTTTGCAAGTAGGCAGTTTGCTGGATAATGCTTCTTACAAGTAATTCTTGGCTCAGTGAATTTAAACAAATCGGAGGGGGTTATACTGGGGAGAGGTATTAAGTGATGTCAGGGTCTTGAATGCCACCACACTAAGTTTACCAGTTCCCCTACGGTTTAAAACTTCCAAAGACTGGGTAAAGAATTATATCCTTATGTATTTCTTTATTTATTTTTAGGACAGAGTCCCACTCTGTTGCCCAGGCTAGAGTGCAATGGCACAATCTCGGCTCACTGCAACCTCTGCCTCCTGGGTTCAAGCGATTCTCCTGCCTCAGCCTCCCGAGTAGCTGGGACTACAGGCATGCACCACCACACCCGGCTAATTGTTTTTTGTATTTTTAGTAGGGATGGGGTTTCACTATGTTGGCCAGGCTGGTCTCGAACTCCTGACCTCAAGTAATCCACCCGCTTCTGCCTCCCAAAGTGCTGGGATTACAGACGTGAGCCACCATGCCTGGCCTATATCCTCTTTTAATAGTGAGTAAAAGAAAGCCACACAGATGCACGTGAGAATATACTTTCACAGGCACTGCGTTTTAAATAGGAATCAGGAAGTTCTGCCAACTCCATTTTAGTAAAGGCATAGCCAAGGCTCGGTTGCTTCACTAAAATGTGACCATTTTAAAATTTATCACTCATCAAAATTATTTTGCAAAGAAATAGGAAGAGATGAGTAAAGAAAGAAACAAATATTTAAATATATCTGTCCTGGCTAGTAATACCACATTTCTGTAATGCATTTTTTTACAGATATGAATAGATACAAAGAGGTGTCCTAAGTTGAAGCCATAACGTCTTCCAGCATCTTGCTTATTGGCTTTCTCCCATATTTCTTCCGCTTTTACATATTTCTGGTATAATTTTAGATTTTGAGCACACTTGGTTTGAAAAGCGTCTATGTTTTCTCCACTACATTTGTCTCACATTCCAAAAAACCAAGGGGATGCCATTCTTCAGGGCAGCACCTGCCACTCGTCTGCTGTCAGGCTACTGCTTAAGGCGCAGATCTTCATGGCCTGGCAGGTTTCTCCACCCTACGATCTTAGGGAGCTGTGGCCCAAGGGCAACTGTAAAACCCACGTGTTAGAATAACTTAGCTTTCTTGTGATAGACTGAGTAAACAAATAGACAATGGTCACAGTATATGGCAATAGACCTCTGACCCACGGAAGAAATGAAGCATAATATCTGCAGAGACCCACTCAGAACAGTCAGGACTTACTCAGTGACTGACAACTTCCTCATTTTTGCCTCTGCTTCCAACCCAGGACAAACCAGAAAACCCAAACATGCTCCACAAACAAATCACATAAGATGCTCCATCTCTAGTTATCCCTCCTCCAGCTTCTCCATGATGACACTCTGCAAAGAGGACATATCTGAAGTTGCCCCCTTTTTCCCCTAAAGCTTTTCTTCTCCCTTGTCTTTGAATTATCTCCCTTGTCATAGCAAGTTCTGAATATATGGCCTCTGTGTGTTCTTATGTGGTGGTCTTCATTTATTTCCACATGTGAATGGTGATTGTGTTCAACACAATGACTAATTTTTAAAAAAGAAAAAAAAAAACTCCAGCTATTTGCAGTACAACACGCTTTTGTTTTGTTTTGTTTTTGTTTCTGTTTTTGTTTTTGTTATTGTTTTGAGACGGTATCCCAGGCTGGAGTGCAGTGGCGCATGCTCTGCGTCACCATGCCTGGCTAATTTTTGTTGGTTTGTTTTGTATTTTTGGTAGAGGTGTGATTTCGCCATGTTGCCCAGGCTGGTCTCAAACTCCTGGGCTCAGGAGATCCACCTACCTTGGCCTGCAATACAATATACTTTTGTATTTTTTATATAACCACCTGAGAGCTTTGGCCCCTAGTTGTGTTTGAGAGGGAAAAGCTGCTATTTCTTTAAAGGAAGGACATATAATTATTAATAAATTCATTTTTAAAAGCATGTATTTGCCTGATGGTGCTTCTGAGAAGTTGTCGGTTTGTTTTTAATTTGCTAAAAGAAAATCCATAGCCAAATTAAATTTAAGAGAATTTAATTGAGCAAAGAACGATTCGTGAATCTGGCAGCCTCTGGTGCCAGACTAGGCTGAGAGAGACTCCAGCACAGCCACATGGGGGAAGATTTATAGACAGAAAAGGGCAAGTGAGGCACAGAAACTGCAGGATTGGTTACAGCTTCATGTTTGCCTTATTTGAACATGGTTTGAACAATTGAACCTCTCTGATTCACAGAACTTCAGGGATGGGCACAAGAGCAGGCTACAGTCTGTTTACACCTCCATTTAGGTGACAATTCGCTATGTACAGAGAAACCTTCAGGCCAAATGTAAATAATATAGGGAGGCAGCTTTAGGCTAAACTTGATTTAACAAATTTTCAAATTAACAAGTAAAAACTGTGCATATTATTCAATTTAATCTTTAAGAGTTTATTAATCAATATGCATTATAACTTCATTTTGTAAAAAAAAAAAAAAAAGATATGCCTAGGAAAGGGTTATGGAGAGGGGACAAGGGACGTTTATTTTCTAAAACATATTTTTTATAAAGGATGTTTTATATAACTTTAAAAGGAATTAGAAACGTTTCTGAATTATTGATTTCCTTAAATCTTTAGCTACATATATTTCTCCATAAAGAGCAGTTCCTCAAACTGCATCACCTCAACCCTGATATTAAATATTTTATTTTATTTTATTTTACTTTTTGAGACAGAGTTTCACTCTGTGGCCAGGCTGGAGTGCAGTAGCACGATCTCAGTTCACTGCAACCTCCGCCTCCCGGGTTCAAGCAATTCTCCTGCCTCAGCCTCCTGAATAGCTGGGACTACAGGCGCGTGCCACCACGCCCAGCTAATGTTTGCATTTTTAATAGAGACGGGGTTTCACCATGTTGGCAAGGATGGTCTCGATCTCATGACCTCGTGATCCGTCCGCCTCGTCCTCCCAAAGTGCTGGGATTACAGGCGTGAGCCACCGCGCCCGGCCGATATTAAATATTTTTAAAGTAAAGTTATTCAATCTCAAAAGAAGCACACTTTGACTACTGAGGAAGAGACGTTGTAATCCACAATCTGACAGTAGGTAAGTAAAAGCAATTTCCTCCACTCTCAAGCTGCTCAGCGCAGTAAGTTGGGATACTCGGTAGATCTGAGCCCTTCAGGGAGGCGCCTCCCGCTCCTCCGCGCAGCCCCCGGGGGCCCGGCTCCGCTCCCCGCAGTCCGGGTTCACCGAGGTAGGCGCGCCCAGACCTGAGACAGGTGGGGACCGGGCTGCGTCACGTGCGGGCTCCGAGCGCCCGGGGCCCCGCCCAGTGGCCGGCGCAGCCAATCGCAGCGCGGGCAGGCGGTGGGGGCGGGGAAGGCCGCCTGGAAACTTAAATCCCGAGTCGGGCGCCCCTGCTCCAGAGCCGCGGAGGTGTGTTAGCCCGAGGCTTGTTAGCGAGGGCGCCTGCGCAGCTGCGACGGCTGCTGGTGAGCGCCCCCCGCCAGACCGAGGGGCAGGGCGAAGGGGGACTGGAGGAGGGAACCCAGGGACACTGAGAGGAGGCGGGCGCGACCCCTGAGAGTGAGAGCTGCTGCCCAGCGCTCTGCCAGCCTCGAGGTGGGGGACGGGGGAGGGCGGTTGGGGACCCCCGGGAGGCGCCGGGACCACTGGGAGGGCCCAGGCGGTGCAGGTCGGTCACCCTGCGGGCTGAAGCCGAGCCGGACCGGGCGGCTTCACCCCCGCATCCCGGCTGCGGAGCCCCGGCTCCGTGCGCCGACGCAAACATTCTCGGGGCGCGGCGGGCGCGTGCGGAGGGCGAGAGCAGGCGGCGCGGCCGTGGCCCTGGCCCGCCCGGAGCCCCGGGAGCTGCCTGACCCTGCCCGGGTTTAGGGGAACGAGACGCAGAGACCCAGGTGTGGGACGGCGGAAGTAGTGGGTGCTCTCCTTCCCAGTGTCTCCTGGAAAGGGATTCCACAAAGGTTTTATTCCAAAAGGAGAAGTTGGAAGACATAGCATCTCCTGCTGTGTATCAGCCAAGAAGGTGTGAGGTGGTGTTCCTTGGGGATCCGCTTGCACCTACTTGGGATGGTATGTCTTCATTAGTGACATTTTGCCTGGATGACCTCAGTACAATTGGTGCAAAAGCTGGACCAGCTGTTTCCTAGTTTTCCCCTTAAGCTTCTCACCCGTCAGGTATCTTCACACCCTTCTCATACCCTGAATTATCGCATATGCTGTTTCAACACCTCCAACTCCGCAGGCTGCTTTTCATCTTGATGGGCCCATCAAATACCTCCAGTAGGCCTGTTTCAGCCTGTTCCACAGTCCTTGGGGAAATGCCAGGGAGAATAATTGAAATATTTTTATTCCACCGGGGCTGTAAGATGGCTTTTTAGGATTGGTCTAATCAGATACTCATTTCTTTTCCCTTTCTAGGTTTTGAAACATGAATCTTTCGCTCGTCCTAGCTGCCTTTTGCTTGGGAATAGCCTCCGCTGTTCCAAAATTTGACCAAAATTTGGATACAAAGTGGTACCAGTGGAAGGCAACACATAGACGATTATATGGCGCGGTTGGTAACATCTGAAACTGTCCAGAGGGACTCTATAGAGATGGTCCTTGCTGTTGGGAGTTGATAGCCAGAGAGTAGCTTCTAGAGGCCAGACCTTACCAGGCAATAACCTAACAGCACCCATTATAGATGCAGTATGGGCATATATCTCCATTGTGTTTCTGCTTGGAGAGCAGCTCCCAGAGATGTATCAAGCCATCCCTGGCCATGGTTTCTCTTCATTTCTGCCTGCAAATCGGCTGGGTGAACATGGATTGGGTAAGTAGACATAAAGTCCATCAGCTGTATGTTTGCCTCTAGAGTGAAGAAGGATGGAGGAGAGCAGTGTGGGAAAAGAATATGAAAATGATTGAACTGCACAATGGGGAATACAGCCAAGGGAAACATGGCTTCACAATGGCCATGAATGCTTTTGGTGACATGGTGAGTGTGGCGAGGATTGCTGAACTCTGTGCTGCTTCTCCTCAGTTCTTCACCGAAATAGTCTTGCTTTTAACATTTTATTTACTTCTCCTTGAAGACCAATGAAGAATTCAGGCAGGTGATGGGTTGCTTTCGAAACCAGAAACTCAGGAAGGGGAAACTGTTCCGTGAGCCTCTGTTTCTTGATCTTCCCAAATCTGTGGATTGGAGAAAGAAAGGCTACGTGACGCCAGTGAAGAATCAGGTGAGGCAGCGTCAGATTCAGACCTCCCGTCTCTACTGGAAAGCCAAGAAGGAATTGGTGTCATTGCTGTGGTAGATGGTGGCACAACATATGATGATGGGTTTTTTTGTATTTTGGTTTTTGGTGTGTTTTTTTTTTTTTTTTTTTGAGACAGAGTTTTGCTCTTGTTGCCCAGGCTGGATTGCAATGGCATGGTCTCGGCTCACTGCAACCTCTGCCTCCTGGGTTCAAGCAATTCTGCCTCTGCCTCTGCGTCCTGAGTAGCTGGGATTACAAGTGCTCACCACCATGCCCAGCTAATTTTTGTGTATTTTTGGTAGAGACAGGGTTTCACCATGTTGGCCAGGCTGGTCTCAAACTGCTCTCCTCAAGTGATCTGCCCGCCTCGGCCTCCCAAAGGGTGGTGATGGGTTTTTTGGTTTTTGTTTTTTTAAAAGAATATTCAGATAATTCAAATATATGGGCTACTGTATTTATATTGGTCTTGTACATTGACAGCTTTTTTTCCCCCTTTTTAGAAACAGTGTGGTTCTTGTTGGGCTTTTAGTGCGACTGGTGCTCTTGAAGGACAGATGTTCCGGAAAACTGGGAAACTTGTCTCACTGAGCGAGCAGAATCTGGTGGACTGTTCGCGTCCTCAAGGCAATCAGGGCTGCAATGGTGGCTTCATGAATCGCGCCTTCCAGTATGTCAAGGAGAACGGAGGCCTGGACTCTGAGGAATCCTATCCATATGTAGCAATGGTAAATGGAGCTCCTCGTCATTCGTGCTCTGCTTTTGGAAGGTGAAACCCTTTCAGAGATAACAGATACTTTTTTCAGAATTCACATTTTATATGGTAGAGTCTACATCTGCAAACTGTGAGTATTGTCATTATAAATTATTAGCCTTTGGCCAGGTATGGTGAATCACGCCTGTAATCCCAGCACTTCGGGAGGCCGAGATGGGCGAATCACGAGGTCAGGAGATTGAGACAACTCTGGCTAACATGGTGAAATCCCATCTCTACTAAAAATACAAAAAAAAAATTAGCTGGGCCTGGTGGCGGTCGCCTGTAGTCCCAGCTACTCGGGAGACTGAAGCAGGAGAATGGCGTGAACCCGGGAGGTGGCGTGAACCCGGGAGGTGGCGTGAACCCGGGAGGTGGAGCTTGCAGTGAGCCAAGATCGCACCACTGCACTCCAGCCTCGGTGGCAGAGCGAGACTCTGTCTCAAAAAAAAAAAATTACTAGCCTTTGCACAGTTCTCCGATTAGATGGTCAACAGCTAATGGTTAACATATAAGTAACATTAGATGGTTAACACATAGGTGTTCTTGCTTCTGCATAACATGGAGAGTAAGCAAACCATTCTACATATAATAGAACTTGATCCATTGTGAAAATTTTTTATGGACAGATTGACATAGGGGTTCTCGTTGAAGAAATATCGACTAATTTTTCATTTTTAAATCAATGAATAGCATTTTATTTCATGGGACGATTTATAAGGGTGTTAATTTGGAAATCCTAGGTTGCAAATTGCCGAGTGTTTTGGTTCTAGAACTAATGTTACCCAGGTGGTAGATGGTAGTGATCGAGTCTCTCCCCCTTTAACTTTAAAAGGATGGAATCTGTAAGTACAGACCTGAGAATTCTGTTGCTAATGACACCGGCTTCCAGGTGGTCCCAGCTGGAAAGGAGAAGGCCCTGATGAAAGCAGTGGCAACTGTGGGGCCCATCTCTGTTGCTATGGATGCAGGCCATTCGTCCTTTCAGTTCTACAAATCAGGCAAGTGTCATTTTATTATAGAAATTTAGGCAGAATTGGGAAACATCACCATGATTGATTCTTTGATATGAAGTCCTGCTTTGCAGGAATGTAGTATTTTGAGAGTGTGCATTTAACATGGTGATATTTGCATTTGCCATGAGAAAATGCTTAGTTATGTTACACTTCTCGTAAATGTTTTTAAATGGCTATGTAATTATATAGAGACAACCTAATTTTCCAAACTATTTTCCGGTTATTGGGTCTTTTTTTCTCAAAAGTTTTTTACTACTGTAATTAGTAAAAAACTGTAAAGAACCCAGAACCCCCTTCAAGTTTTTGTTTGTTTATTTTGGTGTTGTTTTAGACTGACATCCTAGGAGTAGAAAGGGATTATGCTAATTGGTATTTGGGATCAGAGATAAGTATCTAAATTACCTTAGCTGTAAACAATAGATTTTATCTATTGGATTTTCTTTTTCTTAGGTAGAAAATATCTTGAACTTTGGTTGAAGTTAGTTGATTTCTAGTGAGTTGAGGTTGACTTTTTTCCTTTATCAGCCATTACTATTTTCTGGTCAGTATTGTTTGGGTCCTTATTTGGCATTTGTTTATGACATTTCACTGAATTTAGAGATGCCTCCCTTATGGAGGGTGGTGGGGTGGGTTACTGTCACATGTCACTTGGAGCTTCTCACCCCAGCATTGATTTCAC
Source organism: Chlorocebus sabaeus (assembly GCF_047675955.1). NCBI lineage: Eukaryota > Metazoa > Chordata > Mammalia > Primates > Cercopithecidae > Chlorocebus > Chlorocebus sabaeus. The sequence continues at coordinate 2,342,500 of NC_132915.1, read as the reverse complement.
TCTCCCAGGCATTTATTTTGAACCAGACTGCAGCAGCAAAAACCTGGATCATGGTGTTCTGGTGGTTGGCTACGGCTTTGAAGGAGCAAATTCAGATAACAACAAGTATTGGCTCATCAAAAACAGGTATAAAACTCAAAATTGAAAAGGAAATCTTTGTTTCAAATCAGTATTTGGATACAGGTTCACAAAAGCTCAATTTTGAAATTCCAGAAGTCTTTCTTCTACTTAGAGTGAACACAGAAATACTAAGGTTTGATTAGAAGATTCCGTACCAAGCTTTTTGGAGTTACTGCTATGTATTTGTAATATTTTATTACTAAGTTTTGAAAATTTTTAAATTCTGAAACACATTAGGCCCCAAGGGTTTCAGACGAAGGATTGTGGACCTGTAGGTTTGAGAGCTGATTGCTTTTTTCTGTCTCTAATTTTTCAACAAAGAATAGTAAACAGAAACATCTGCCTTTGCTGGTTCTTTGTTGAGTCTAAAAGATCATCTGGGAGTCCAGTGGTCTGTGTGCATCCTTCTGTTGTCATTGGATGCCTTGTCATCGAATTTCACTCCCTAGCTCTCAGGCTTTGAAGGTTGTGAGAATCCATTTTCTCACAATTAGCATTCTTTAATTGAGATGTGAAATAAGGTAGCGTGTGGAGACACACTGCTGCAGCGGAATTCCAGTTCTGCCTCGGTATTCTTAAAAAGTTAAGGACCCACAAGAATCAATACATTAATTCATTCATTTATTTTTTGAGACAGAGTCTCACTCTGTCACCCAGGCTGGAGTGCAGTGGCGCGATCTCAGCTCACTGCAGCCTCCACCTCCTGGGTTCAAGTGATTCTCTTGCCTCAACCTCCCAAGTAGCTGGGACTACAAGGGTGTGCTACCATACCCAGTTAACTTTTTTTGTATTTTTTAGTAGAGACAGGGTTTCACCATGTAGGCCAGGCTGCTGTCGAACTCCTAACCTCATGTGATCTGCCCACCTCGGCCTCCCAAAGCACTGGGATTACAGACATGAGCCACCATGCCCAGCCAATTTTATTTTGAGATGGAGTCTTGCTCTGTCACTCAGGCAAGAGAACAGTGGTTCAGTCTTGGCTCACTGCAGTCTCCACCTCCCAGGTTCAAGTGATTCTCTTGCCTCAGACTTCCAAGTAGCTGGGGCTACAGGCATATGCCAACACATCGGGCTCATTTTTGTGGGGTTTTGTTTGTTTGTTTTTCTTTTGAGATGGAGTTTTGCTCTTCTTGCCTAGGCTGAAGTGCAGTGGTACAATCTTGGCTCACTGGAACCTCTGTCTCCTGGGTTCAAATGATGATTCTCCTGCCTCAGCCTCCCAAGTAGCTGGGATTACATGCCCAGTTAACTTTTTTTTTTAAGTTTAGTAGAGGCAGGGTTTCACCATGTTGATCAAGCTGGTCTCGAACTCCTGAAACCTCAGGTGATCCACCCTCCTCAGCCTCCCAAAGTGCTGGGATTATAGGCGTGAGCCACCACACCCAGCCTCCAGACATTTATAAATGGATATTAACAGCACTTAGAATAGTGCCTGACACATGGAAAGCACTGTTTAAGTATTAGCTATTATTATTAATGGAGCCAATTTTCCCTTGATTCTTTGTATAAAATGGAAAACCTGCTCCTCTTTCAGCTGGGGTCCAGAATGGGGCTCGAATGGCTATGTAAAAATAGCCAAAGACAAGAACAACCACTGTGGAATCGCCACAGCAGCCAGCTACCCCACTGTGTGAACTGATGGATGGTGAGGAGGAAGGACGTAAGGAAAGCATGTCTGGGGGAATTTTATCTTGAAACTGACCAGATGCTTATTGTGTAAGATAAACCACTTGAATCATTGAGGATCCAAGTTGAGATTTGAATTCTGTGACATTTTTACAAGGGTAAAATGTTACCAGTATTTTAATTACTGTTATACACAGCTTTATGATATCAAAGACTCACTGCTTAATTCTAAGACTTTTGAATTTTCATTTTTTAAAAAGATGTATAAAACAGTTTAAAATAAACTTTAATTCGTATATAAAGGGGGGCCTTTTCTTTTTTTAATGCATTGACTTTTTGTGTAGTCAGGAAATATAATTGAGCTCTGAAATAATAGCTTCATGTGCCAGTGGTATATCAGGAGAAAGATGCTAGCAGAAAGCTGACTTCCTAGCTCTTCTAGTTATAAAAATACAGATTTTTATCAGCTGCCCAGTTACTGTGTGTAACCCAACTCCTGAATCTACCACAATTTGATAAACAATTTGGAAGGACAAACCTAAATTTTTTTTTTTTTTTTTTTTTTTTTTTAATGAGACGAAGTCTCACTCTGTCGCCTAGGCTGGAGTGCAGTGGCATGATCTCAGCTCACTGCAACCTTTGCCTCCCCGGTTTAAGTAATTCTCTGCCTCAGGCTCCCGAGTAGCTGGGATTGCAGGCACGTGCCACCACACCTGGTGTATTTTTAGTAGAGACAAGGTTTCACCATCTTGGCCAGGCTGGTCTTGAACTCCTAACCTCGTGATCCACCCGCCTCAGCCTCCCAAAGTGTTGGGATTACAAGTGTGAGCCACTGCGCCCGGCCTCTAAATTGTTTTAGTAAAGAAGAAAGCAGTTGACTTTTTAGAAAAGTGAATAGGCACAGATTCGTAGGTTTTAGGTAGAAAAGGAGACGTCTTCTTCCTTTGACACATAACCTCAAGATGGTTAGGTTATGTGATAAAAAGTGAAGCTTTTTTTTACTGGAGCCTCTCTCTGAATTGCTGGTGGCCACTTTGCAGTCTGAGGAAGACTCAGGTACAAGTAGGTTACCAAGGCTATTTTGTTTTCATTCCAAGTCTCTGATGACATATTCCCCCTAGCTCTTCTAGAAAAGCTTATTTGTTAAGTAGTGTTAGCAAAAATAAATGTAATGGTGTGGTTAACAAATCTCAGGCATTTGGCAGTAGCTGGAGATATTTGTTCAAGGTCCGCAAGAGATCAGGCTGGGCCACAAAAAGAGGCCTCTGGCCGAAGATGGATAAGAGATCACAAGTGAAAGGTCGGAAGTCACTAGGCCAGACTCTGGCTACCTAGTCCCTGAATTAAAAATAAATGCGGGGGAAAAAGGCTAAGCATATAGTTACACAGGTAGTAAATACAAATAAAACAGTATCTTCGCATATTTAAAATACTGGAAGAAAGTACACCAAACCTGTGGGTGAATTATGGGTGATTATTTAACTTGTTTAGTGGAAAGCATGTATTTTTATGAGCAAGAAAAAGTAGTGAAGATATACCCACTTTCTGTAGGCTAAAGGAGAGCCCCGTGTGTGTTTAAAAAGCCCGTGTTTCCAGTCAAATAAAAAAATACAGGTGATGAGCTGGTGAAATTTAATTGAGAGGTGATCCATTGTGAATGCAGTGGGAGGGAAGGGGGATGTGGGACTGTGTATCCCAAAAACCCTTCGAAAGGCCTTGTTCACAGCCGTCTCTGGAAAATCCAGTGTACCATATTCAGTCTTGAGTTTTTTCTGAGAAAGGATTCCTTTGTCTTTGCAGCGGTGGGCTAAGTCAGTACTGGCCACAGATTCCTGGCACAACTACCCGAGGCCCTTAGGAAACATCTAGGCACTGAATTGAATGAAAGAGTGATGGCTTTTTATTCAAATAAAAAAGTTTCCAATCTGTCAAAACAGCACCCCTCAGAAAACTAAAATAGAGATAGTTCAAGACTTTATAATTTTCAAAGACCTTTGAAACATTTTAAACTTGTGAAAAGTTACAAACCTGATGTGTTGTCTAAAAGCATTTTTCAAACAAGCCAGTAGACTTGAAAAATCTAGTCTGAAGCACAGACTTAACCAATATTTGCTGGGAACAGGCCCCTAAATCTGGCCATAAACAAAATCTCTGCAGCACTGTGGCATGTTTGTGATGGCCATGACGCCCACACTGAAGGTTGTGGGTTTACTGGAATGAGGGCAAGGAACACCTGGCCCACCCAGGGGGAAAGACTGCTTAAAGGCGTTCCTAAGCCACAAACAGTAGCAGGAGTGATCTGTGCCTTAAGGACATGTTCCTGCTGCAGATAACTAGCCAGAGCCCATCTCTTCGTTTTGATCCCTTTGTTTCCCGTAAGGAATACTTTTAGTTAATCTATAATCTATAGAAACAATGCATATCACTGGCTTGCTGGTAGCAAATATGTGGATAAATATCTGTTGGGGGCTCTCGGCTGTGAAGGCTGTGAGTCCCCTGATTTCCCACTCCACCCGCTAAGTTTGTGTGTGTGTGTCTTTAATTCCTCTAGCGCCACTGGGTTAGGGTCTCCCCAACGGAGCTGGTCTCAGCAACTATTTCCTATACTCAAACATCTAAATTGTTTGTTTTCTTACTTGAGTTGCAAAGGAGGTAAGAAAGAGTGAGACAGAAATGATTGAGCATATTAAGAGGGAGGAGTTTGCTGATGTGGGAGTGTAGTTATGACACTAGTGCCTCATACTATAGGCCATGGACTCAGCAATTAGCAAACATCCACTCAGTCCTATGTGTGTTTCACGTGTGTGTTTTGCCTATGAAAGTTGAAACTGTTTTCTAAGTGTATTTCCCTTTTCACTGATATAAAATTTCTAAAAAGCAAAGAAGAAACTTCTCTATTAAAAATAACAAACATTAGCAAATGTATATATACAGTCTTGTGCTGCTTAATGATGGGGATACATTCTGAGAAATGTGTCTTGGGTGATTTCATCGTAACAACATCATAGAGTACACTGACACAAACCTAGATGGTAGAGCCTATTACACACCTAGGCCATGTGGTACAGCCTGTTGCTCCTAAGTTATGCACCTGTGTAGCACATCACTATACTGTACACAGTTGTAACACTGTGGTAAGTATTTGTATATCTGAACAGAGAAAAGTATAGTAAAAATATAGGATCATAATTTTATGGGACCACTCTCATATATGCAGTTAGTCACTGATCAAAACATCACGTAGCACATGACTTGTGTGTATGGATATCTCAATTGTAAACAATTTCACAAATGTTCACTATCTCTTTTTAAGTAAGTTAATAAGTAAAACTGTTAATAAGCTGCAACATGTTCTTGTTCTGCAGTGTATTTATTCATTCGGATACAGTTGATCCTTGAACCACGCAGAGGTTGGGGCATCAACCCTTGTGCAGCCAAATACCTGCATATAACTTTAATTCCTCCTAATTAATTCCTGCTAATTAATTAAAAGTTAATTAGCAGAACTTTTCTGCTAATAGCCTACTGTTGACTAGAAGCCTTGCTGATAACATAAATAGCCAATTAACACATATTTTGTCTATGTATTATAAAATACTGTATGCTTACAACAAGCTAAAGAAAAAATGTCATTAAGAAAATCATGGCCGGGCACAATGGCTCACACTTGTAATCCCAGCGCTTTGAGAGGCTGAGGCAGGCAGATCACGAGGTCAGGAGATCGAGACCATCCTGGCTAACATGGTGAAACCCCGTCTCTACTAAAAATACAAAAACAAAATTAGCTGGGCGTGGTGGTGGGCGCCTGTAGTCCCGGCTGCTCAGGAGACTGAGGCAGGAGAATGGTGTGAACCCAGGAGGCAGAGCTTGCAGTGAGCCAAGATCACGCCACTGCACTCCAGCCTGGGCGACAGAGCGAGACTCTGTCTCAAAAAAAAAAAAAAATCACAAGGAAGATAAATTATATTTACTAAGTGAAAGTGGATCATCATAAAGGTCTTTATCGCTGTCGTCTTCACATTGAATAGGCTAAGGAGGAGGAGGAGGAAGAAGCAGGGTTGGACTTGCTGTCTTGGGTACAGAGGCTGAAGAAAATCTGTCTGTAAGTGGACCCTCAGTTCAAACCCATGTTGTTCAAGAGTCTACTATTTGTTGGGCTCCTATGCAGTAGCGCTGTGCTGGGCTCTGGGGACACAAGTATGAAGCAAATAGTCACACTCCTTCCCTTGGAGCTTACATTCTTATGTTGCTGAGCCTATGCATAACCTCCATCCCTGCCACCATGGCCACTTTGTTCATGAACCCCAGGGTGGTTGGGGAAAGAGGCTGACTGGTGTCCAGAGAAAAGATCATTCTATTCACTCAGTTTTTAAAGTCCTCCTCTGCCGAGGTCACCCTTTTGTGAGAATTCACATGAGATACAAATATCTTCACTTTTTTTTTTTACCCATTCAGAGAGGTCTGTTCAGATATGCATTCCCCAGACCCCTTTATCACCAATTTGACAATCACGTTCATTACAACTCTGTGGCCACCCAGCCAAATCATTAACCATGGCCCGTGAAATGGTGTATAATCATACACCTGGATATTTCTTCTTCCAAGCAAAATGAACAACCAAGTACACTGCGGAAAGTTTTGTTTCCCTTCACCTCCGTTCTTCCAGCGTGCTCTAATACCGCAGCATCCACTGGTTGGTGCCTGGATATTGTACAGAACCGTCTATAAATCACGCCCAAGTTTTCTCTTCCTCACCCAGTTGATGTTAGGGAACTCCCTATGAGGCCATAGATGTGGGCTAGGAAAGAAAACATGATGTAGCAGGAGTTAGGACCGTCAGTGTTCCCACCGCTTCTTCCTGTAACTGACCTTCAGGGCCTCCTCATGCCCCATCACGCATGCAGTCATCCCTTGATATCCCATGGGGGATTGGCTCCACAACCCCCTGCAGATACCAAAATCCACAGATGCTCAAGTTCCTCATATAAAATGGTGTAGTGTTTACATATAACCTACCACATCCTCCCTTATACTTTATCTCCAGATTCCTTATAATATCTAGAACATTGTAAGTGTTGTGTAAGTAGTTGTTATACTGTATGTTTTAAGGGAATAATGACAAGATAAAGAAGCCCGTACATATTCAGCACAGACTATCCTTTAAAAAAAGAAAAAAAAAATTGGGCCAGGCACAGTGGTTCACGCCTGTAATCCCAGCACTTTGGGAGGCTGAGGCGGGCGGATCACAAAGTCAGAGATCGAGACCATCCTGGCTCGCACTGTGAACCCTGTCTCTATTGAAAATACAAAAACATTAGCCGAGCATGGTGGGGGGCGCCTGTAGTTCCAGCTACTCGGGAGGCTGAGGCAGGAGAATGGCGTGAACAAGGGAGGCAGAGCTTGCAGTGAGCCGAGATCGCGCCACTGCACTCCAGCCTGGGTGGTGGAGCAAGACAAAAAAAAAAAAAAATAGTCTATCTGAGGTTGATTGCATCCCACGCAGTTTGAACTGCAAGGGCTCACAGATGCAAAACCCAGGGATACAGAGGACCAACTGTATCCCACTTCATTTGATGCTGGAGTGCTGTTCTGCACGCCTAACTTTATGGCTTGGTGGGTCAGACAATACCCAATGTATGATGAAAAGCTCAGGTTGCAGGATAGCTAGGTGGCCCATGATTGAGCAGGCTCCACTAAGGCCCAGGAGCAAGCCAAAACTGCTTCTCAAAAGGAAAGTAGTGACCGGCGGAAGATGGCATGCTCCAGAGTCCTAGGGTCCACACTGATTTGCCTGTAGAGGCCTGCCAGGGGCTTCAGATAGTGTCCCTGTCTGCCACTGACACTTCAAGCACCATTGGATCTCCTGGAACATAAAGCCCAAGTCGGAGAGCAGCTTGCACAGCAGCCTGGACCTGTTGCAGAGCCTGCCCTTGTCCTGGGCTTAAAACTAGCAGCTTTGTGGGTAAATAGGTCAGAGAGTAACACACTCAATTAAGGAATATGTTGCCTCTAAAATTCAAAGAGGGACTAATGGTGTTATGTCTCTTTTTTTGGTTGTACATGGAGCTAGATGCAACAACTTATTTCACTGAAGTGAAAGCCCCTTGAATTTTTGTAGGATTTATTTTCCACCCTCTGATGCACACATGTCTTAGTAATAAGTGTAGAATAGTTGCTACTTCTTACTGCTTCCAGTCAGCATCATGTCATCAGTGTAATGGACCAGTGTGATTGATATCTTACAGAAGGGAAAGGCAATTAAGATCCCTTCAGATTAAATTATGACACGGGGCTGGAGAGTTGGCATACACCTGAGGTAGGACAATGAAGGTGTATTGCGGGCTTACCATCTGAAACCAAACTGTTTCTGGTGGTCTCTACTAACAGACATCAGGAAAAAAAAAATATCTGCCAGGTCAATAAGTGCATACCAGGTACCAGGGGATGTATTAATTTACTCAAGCTATGAAACTACGTTTGGAACAGCAGCTGAAATTGATGTCCCCACCTGATTAAGTTTCCAGTAATTGACTCTCATTCTCCGAGATCTATCTGTTTTCTTCACAGGCTAAACAGGGGAGTAGAATGGGAATGTGATAAAAAGTACCACTTCTGCATCCTTCAAGTCCTTGATGGTGGTACTAATCTCTGCAAGCCCTACAAGAATGCAGTATTGTTTCTGGTTTGCTGTTTTTCTAGATAGAGGCAGTTAAGTGGCTTCCACTTTCTGCCATAATTGCCCTCACTCCTCAAGTCAGGAAAACAGTGTAGGGATTCTGCCAGTTGATGAGTATGTCTATTCCAATTATTACTTCTGCAGCTACAGAGATAACCAGACTGGACCCACTGCGAGACAGACCCGAACTAAAACTCCACTGATCACCTAACCGCCCTAAGCCCCTACTCTCGCGTGTGGACCCGAGTGATGTGCCAGTTTTCCTGGGGTCCTCTGAGTCTGAGTTCAGAACCAATGTCCGGTAAAACTCCCCCAAAGTCTGATTCTTCCCTTTGTCCCAGTGCATAGTCATCTTGGTAAAGTGCTGTGGGTCCCTCTGGGGAAGGCTGAGAGAAAAATGAACAGTATACAATTTTGGTAGTGCAGTGGGGACACAGCCTCCTCGTTATTTAAGGAGATGTGGGTCTGCAAACTGGTCCAAGTCTTGGAATTGATCAGGAGCTGTGACTCCATTTTTTTGATTCAAGTTAGACTTTTATTCACTTGACTCTTCTTTTTATACAGAACAAATAAGAATTTAGTAGGCTTTCCATCTATTTTATTTCTGTGGATACTATGACCAGCTAGCCAATGCCATAAGTCTCTGTAAATCAGACTTTTTAACTATAGTTTTGACTTTACTGTCCATTACAGTAACCACGTTCATCTTGTCTTTGGTGACTAAACGCTGCACTTGGCGCCTGCCATCCTGGGATCCAGTTACTCTCCTTGTACTGAGGGATCCCATTCAATGGCAGCAGTTCCCACTGTAATCTCTGACCTAGAGAGAAGAGCAACCACAGAGCTCTTTACAAATATTTACAAACTCCCTCACAAATGTATTTCTCGTAGTCACGACAGAAAGTGTGTCCTGAGCTCGATGTGGTAGCTCACACCTATAATCCCAGCACTTTGGAGGATCGCTTGAGCTCGGGAGTTTGAGGCCTGATTGGGCAACATAGCAAGACCTTGCCTCTATAAAAATTTCAAAAATTAGCCAGGTACGATGGTGCATATGTCCCAGCTACTCAGGAGGCTGAGGCAGGAGGGCCCCTTGAGCCCAGGAGTTTGAGGCTACACTGTGCTATGGTCACACCCCTGCACTCCAGCCTGGGCGATAGAGTGAGCCCTGACTCTAAAAAATAGTAATAAATAGAAAACGAAAGCATGTCCTCTTGTTAAAGAAAAGACTTTTCAATGACACTGGTTCGAGGACGGTAAGGCTGACTTTTTCAAGATCATCAGAATAGATACAGGGACCACCGCAATAGCATTTTACAGTGAGGAGAGATACTGGGCTCAACTCTGAATGCAGCTTGGTAAGTGGGAACTCATTGCCAAGGAGTAGGGTGGGGGTCAGTGGATTGAAAATTACTAAGAGGAAACTTCAAGGGTAAGGAAAGATTCTGGCTTAACTGACCTAACAGGATTCTTGCTGAAAACAGGCTGGGGTGTTGAGACACCACCTGTGCACAACGTGCAGTTTTGTTACATAGGTATACATGTGCCATGTTGGTGTGCTGCACCCATTAACTCGTCATTTACATTAAGTATATCTCCTAATACTATCCCTCCCCCCTCCTCCTACCCCACGACAGGCCCCAGTGTGTGATGTTCCCTGCCCTGTGTCCAAGTGTTCTCATTGTTCAATTTCCACCTGTGAGTGAGAATATGTGGTGTTTGGTTTTCTGTCCTTGCGACAGTTTGCTCAGAATGATGGTTTTCAGCTTCATCCATGTCCCTACAAAGGACATGAACTCATCCTTTTTTAATGGCTGCATAGTGTTCCATGGTGTATATGTGCCACATTTTCTTAACCCAGTATATCACTGATGGACATTTGGGTTGGTTCCAAGTCTTTATTATTGTGAATAGTGCCACAATAAACATATGTGTGCATGTGTCTTTATAGCAGCATGATTTATAATCCTTTGGGTATATACCCAGTAATGGGATCGCTGGGTCAAATAGTATTTCTAGTTCTAGATACTTAAGGAATCACTACACTGTCTTCCACAATGGTTGAACTAGTTTACAGTCCCACCAACAGTGTAAAAGTGTTCCTATTTCTCCACATTGTCTCCAGCACCTGTTTTTTCCTGACCTTTTAATGATTGCCATTCTAACTGGTGTGACATGGTACCTCATTGTGGTTTTGATTTGCATTTCTCTGATGGCCAGTGATGATGAGCATTTTTTCATGTGTCTGTTGGCTGCATAAATGTCTTCTTTTGAAAAGTGTTTGTTTATATCCTTTGCCCACTTTTTGATGGAATTGTTTGATTTTTTTCTTGTAAATTTAAGTTCTTTGTAGATTCTGGATATTAGCCCTTTGTCAGATGGGTAGATTGCAAAAATTTTCTCCCATTCTGTAGGTTACCTGTTCACTCTGATGGTAGTTTCTTTTGCTGTGCAGAAGATCTTTAGTTTAATTAGATCCCATTTGTCAATTTTGGCTTTTGTTGCCATTGCTTTTGGTGTTTTAGTCATGAAGTCCTTGCCCAAGAGCATGGGGATTCTTTCTAAACTGACTTAGCAGGGTTCTTTTCTTCTCTTTTCTTTTCTTTTTTTTTGGAGAAGGAGTTTTGCTCTTGTCACCCAGGCTGGAGTGCAATGGCGCAGTCTCGGCTCTCTGCAACCTCCACCTCCTGGGTTCAAGCAATTCTCCTGCCTCAGCCTCCTGAGTAGCTGGGATTACAGACGTGCACCACCACGCCTGGCTAATTTTTGTATTTTTAGTAGAGACGGGTTTTCACCATGTTGGCCAGGCTGGTCTCAAACTCTTGACCTCAGGTGATCCACCCACCTGGGCCTCCCAAAGTGCTGGGATTACAGGTGTGAGCCACTGTGCCCAGCCAGCAGGGTTCTTTTCTAAAACTGAATTTTCCAAGGAAGTGCACAGATGGGCCTAGGTGAAGTTTCAGAAGCCTGACTAAAGTTTGGTCAAGCAGAGGATCTTTGTCACCCTGTACCCTCATTGGGTGAGTGAGCAGGTCTTACCTTATAAATTCACTCTCACATATCAATCTCCCAAAGCCTTTGGATACCTTCTATGGTATACCAAAGGCAGTGCCAGCATCTCAGCTAATTTAGTGTAGGCCACTTTTGGGTCTGTGGTTCAACCTACCAACCAAATTGCCAGAGCCCTTTCTAATTCCTCAAGCTACAATACTGAACAAATAATCTCTGCTTAATGAGCCCATAGCAATAAATTTAGTCTGATCCAACATTGTCTTCTTTCCACCGTCTCACACCTTAATATCCATTTTTATTCTTATTCCTCATATTTATGATGTGTAAGTTAGAAAAATTTTGCAGTTCTTTTGGCATCTGGTTCACATCTTCATGGGGCACACTTCCTACTTCGCCTTTAAGAACATGCTGGGATTTTAATCTAGTAATGAGTCTGGAAACAAAGAGGGGTCTGGAAGGCACTGAAGAGAATCGGCAGTGTCTTGCAGGGCAGCTCAAAAGGAGGCCATTACAGATTCTCAGTAAAAGCAGGTTAACCTCCTCAGACAGAAGTGGAAAGGCTCCTTCTGGAAAAGAAGATGCAGGAGAGTTTAGGGATTCAATGTCCCCAGCTTCATCAGAATATGCCCATAAATCCCCATTCCAAATTCCAGCATGCCACTGCTTTCCAAACACCTTAACAACCCACACCCTGTGAGATTAGGGATTCAGTTTGTGTTGTAATTCATCCACTCACAGGACAAGACTTTGGGTTTGGTTTTCAGAAATCTTGGCTCTGTGGCTACAAGTGTTAATGATTTTATCAAAGCATATATAGAAATGTTCAGGTCATTTTATGTGGCATTTGAGCCAAGTCCTGAGCTGATTATTTTCTTTCCCTACTTTGTCCACTGCAGTTACAAGCAACCAGCTACTCTCATACTGGTTAGTTTAACAAAAGTGTTCTAAGGTATCAAATACTGGTCACCCTGAAATGTGCCTCTCCTAAGTATTTGATTAGGAATATCCAATGGTAATATTTGGCATCACATCACACCATGAACTATCTGTGCTCCCTTTACCACTGGAAATAGAGTCATTGTTGCCTTTAGATTTAATCAGATTAGATAATCCATTTCAGAAACTCCAGAACCAATTCAGAAAACTCAGTCTTCAGTTTCTTTTCCTCTAGAACCACTGTGAGTAGGAAAATCTGTATTTTAAAACATTGGCTCATAGGATTGTGGGTGCTGACAAATCCAAAATTTGTAGGGCAGACCAACACTCTAGCAACTCTAGGTTGTAGTCTTGAAGCAGTTTCCTTCTTCTCCAGGAAACCTCAGTTTTCACTCTATACCTTCAACTGATTGGTGAGGCCCACATACATTATGGCGTGAAATCTGCTTTATACAAAGTCAACTGATTGTAGATGCTAATCACATCTACATAATACTTCACGGTGACATATGGACTGGTGTTTGACCAAATCACTGAGGACCACGGCCTAGTGAAGTTTGACACATAAAATGTAATCATCTCAGGAGCATTCTCCTTGATGCATTCCCTCCCCAGTGGTCCCTTCCTCACCTTCCCACTTGTTCCTTCTCTTGCTGTCATTCCCACCTTATGTCCCTCAACACACATACACACTCTGAAAACATTTTTTGTTCTTTTTATTTTCTATCCTTTTTAGATAGCTCAAGTAGACACTTTAGATAGCTCAAGTCTAATTAATACAGTCTGGGGGAAGGTGTTCTTTTCCTCAATGCCTTTTATGGAATGCCTTTTATAGAGTGTAGTTCTCCTCACCCTGCGATTTTTAACAAGAAGTATCTTCAGGGTTTCAAGTTTCAGGTTTAAGGCCTCTTCGTCACCAAACCTTCCATAATCTAGGGTTTATTTCCCCAATCTAAGACGGCTTCCCAAAATAATAATTAAAGCAATAATACAATACCTAACAATCATGGAGGATGACAAAGTGCTTTACGTTAATAATTTTATTTGATAACAGACTCCAGAAAAAGTCAGGATTAGGGCCTCCTATTTTTTTTTTCTTTGAGATAGAGTTTTGCTCTTGTCGCCCAGGCTGGAGTGCAATGGCATGATCTCAGCTCGCTGCAACCTCCGCCTCCTGGGTTCAAGCAATCCTCCTGCCTCAGCCTCCCAAGTAGCTGGGATTACAGGCATGCGCCACTACGCCCGGCTAATTTCTTTATTGGTTTCTTTGATGGCCTCCTATTTTTTAACTATGAGTTGGAATTTGCTGCTTCTGATATGATAAGAAAGTTCAAAGTTTCTCTTCCTTGCTTTGTTGTGTGTTCTAATTCTTTTTTGCCCATCCCCAGTAAAGAAAAGGCTCGGTATGATTTCTTGAATAGATTGTTTAAGCGATTTTCAAAACAGGACTTGGTCGGGGCAGGGAGTCTTCTTAAAAATGTTCAGAAGTCACTGGGTGGAAAATTGTGAGCACATAAGTGTTTTTCTTGGTCAACTATGTCATTTTATAACCAAAGGTTGACTTGACATGCTGGAATTAATCCACACAACTTTGAAAAGAATAAACTCTTTAAAAAGAGAGACAGAGCTCCGCGGGTGTTATGAGAGTCATTGTCTCAAACCCAATTGATCATATTGTGGCAGAAGAAACAGAGTCCTGCCATGAATTGTAATTTTTCAGGTTTAAAAAAAAGCAATTCATAGGGAAGTTTGAATAATTTAGTACAATTTTTAAAAATACAGACAGGCACAATTCCTGCATGTGCATTTTAAAATGTTCACGAATGATATAAACTAGATATATTTCTAAGAGGTGCTTGAAAAAAGGTATTTCTTTTTGTGCTGTATTATCTCGATTTAAAAAAATAATTAATATGCATAATTCTCATGAGATAACAGATTCAGAAGAATACAGTTCAAGAAAAAAATTTAAAGAACTGGTAAAGGAGAAGGAGGAAGAGAGTGTGAAACATGGTAAAGGCGTGTCTCCCGTTTGGGAACTGATGTTCCTAAGTTCCACACTCACGCTGCTCATCCGGTCCATCACACAGCACACGCATGAGGAAGGGCCACTGCCCAGCTGGACTCCAGCGTGGTCCACGCATGACAGTCACAACGAACCTTCATGAGGATGTGAACTATTGGCTCCAACTTACTATTCCCAGGCAAAGAAATAGGAAGACGGTTTTGCTAAGAACTAAAAAAGGGATGGACAGCAAGGGCATATACCCAGGGGCAGTGTTCTACCATGACTGCTTTACTGAGAGCACAGAGTGCTTCTGCTCAGAATCCGAACACTTGTTCCCTATAGCTTCCCTGATTGCCCATAACCACCACCACATACTCCCCTTATCCCAACCATGGGCAGCAGATTGAGCTATTAACAGAAGTGTCCTTTCGCTGAATTTCTCAACCCTTTCCTCATCCTCCACACCGAGAAACAGTAACAGATTGCTACTCACCCAATACCCGGGGGAAGTGCAATGCAGATAGGAGTAACAGCAAATCCTTCAATTTCTTGATTCTGCTCTTGAAAATCTTAGCAGAGGCCGCTGCAGTGGTTCATGCCTATAATCCCAGCACTTTGGGAGGCCGAGGCAGGTGGATCACCAAGACCATGCTGCCAAGATGGTGAAACCCCGTCTCTACTAAAAACACAAAAATTAGCTGGGTGTGGTGGCAGGCACCTGTAATCCTAGGTACTCGGGAGGCTGAGGCAGAGAATTTTTTGAATCCGGGAGGCAGAGATTGCAGTGAGTCGAGATCGCGCACTGCACTCCAGCCCGGGTGACACAGCAAGACTCCATCTCAAAAAATAAAAAAAAAAGCTTAACAGAGCATTTCACGGGGAAAGGCCATGAGGGGACATCACCTGGGTAATGGTAACATTCTGTATCTTGATAAGGACTTGAGTTATACAGGTACATGCATCTGTCAAAATTCAAAGCATGTACACTCAAGATGTGTGCGTTTCATTATATGTAAATTTTACATAAAAATAAAAATGTTGGCCGGGCGCGGTGGCTCACGCCTGTAATCCCAGCACTTTGGGAGGCCGAGGTGGGCGGATCACAAGGTCAGGAGATCGAGACCATGGTGAAACCCCGTCTCTACTAAAAAATAGAAAAAAATTAGCCGGGCGCAGTGGCGGGCGCCTGTAGTCCCAGCTACTCGGGAGGCTGAGGCAGGAGAAGGGTGTGAACCCGGGAGGCGGAGCTTGCAGTGAGCCGAGATTGCGCCACTGCACTCCAGCCTGGGCGACAGAGCGAGACTCCGTCTCAAAAAAATAAATAAAAATTAAAAAATTAAAAAAATTAAAATGTTGTAAACAAATTTTGAGCAAATATATGCATGCTAGAGTATTTAAGAGGAAGTACTAGTGTCTGCAAAACAAAAGAATTTTTTTTAATTTTCTGTGGTAAAATATACATAACATAAATGTATTTTTTTAAGTGTACAATTCAGTGGCATTAAATACACTCAGAATGTTGTGCAACCATCACATTTATTCATATCTACAGATTTTTTAATTCTCATTCCAAATAGAAGCTCTGTACCCAAAGAGCAATAACTCTGCATCCTCCTCTCTCCCACCCTCTGGTAACTTCCACTCGACTTTCTCCCTCCGTGAATTTGCCTATTCTAGGTACCTCATATAAGTGGAATATACACTATTTATCCTCTTGTGTCTGGCTTCTTTCACTTGGCATATTTTCAAGGTTCATTCATGTTTTACATGTATCAGAATTTGATTTTTTCTGGTGCAGTAATGTTCCATTGTGTGCGTAGGCCACATTTTGTTGATCCATTCATCTGTTGATGAACATTTCGGTTGCTCCCACCTTTGGGCTATTATTAATAACCCTGCTGTGAACACCGATATACAAATACCCGGGAATTGCTGGATCATATAATAAGTCTGCATTTAACTTTTTAAGGAACTGCCAAACTGTTTTCCACAAAGCTGTAACATTTTACATCCAAACCAGCAGTAGGACTTGAATAAAAGGTGGCTAAGACCCAGTTAAATAAAATACTGTTAGTTACTGCCCAGTTGCGTCTGGTTTCTAGTGGCAAATAATCTAGCCATGTCCTTGACTGGATCTCCCAATGATTCTTCTCAGTCATTTGAACGAGTATGATGGTGGTGACACTGGCGGGAGGCTGGAGGACACTTTAACACATGAACACATACAAATCCAGTGCACCCCACTAAGCCACCCAAACACACATGAAACACAAAAACTATCCTTGCTAGGGAACAGCCCTGGAACAAACCCCCTGGACCCCTTGTCACCACCAGCCCATCCTGTAAGAAGATGACAGTCGAAGCCACAGTGACGGAATTGGAGAGATGCTGTTAGACAAGTCTGTCAGCTGAAAGGGGCAGAAACCACTGTTGAACTGCGTATACGAGAGGAGGACCTGGGTGGCGCAGGCCTGGCTGGATGCAGGGCTCACAGAGCATCATCAGCACTCTGTCTCTTTCCCCTGCGGGACCTGTTGTCCTCTGCCTTGCACACCCGCCCAGCCAGGCTCATCCCTATCGTCCTTGGAGGAAAGTAGCAGGCTGGTGCTGCTTGGCCCTGCCTGGGTCACACACCTGCCTCGGGATGTGGAGGACGGTCAGCCCAGCCACAGCACACGGATTGCTACGTGAAGGATGATGTTCTACAAGAAAACCAGGATGGCTTCTCCAGAGAGGCGAGAGCAGCAGATGCCCATGACAGAGGGTGTGTACTCTGAATAAAAGAATTTGGATTTTTAAAAAGAGACAGGAAGAAAAGGACTTCCAAACTCTAGAAAGTTTAAAACTAATAGAATGAAACGTATTGTGTATAAATGTAAAGCTCTTTGTTAAGATTATATGTATCAGTTAAATTTTATTTAAACATATATATTTATTTATACACACACACATACATATATATGACACAAGTACAGGATGAAGAAGAAATTAATAGTACTCTTTAAAAATCTTAGTTTTGGGGCTGGGCGCGGTGGCTCACGCCTATAATCCCAGCACTTTGGGAGGCCGAGGCGGGCGGATCACCCGAGGTCGTTTGTTTGAGACGGGCCTGACCAACGTGGAGAAACCCCGTCTCTACCAAAAATACAAAACATCAGCCAGACGTGGTGGCGCACGCCTGTAATCCCAGCTACTCGGGAGGCTGAGGCAGGAGAATCTCTTGTACCCAGGAGGCGGAGGTTGCAGTGAGCCAAGATCGTGCCGTGTCACTCCAGCCTGGGCAGCAAGAGCAAAACTCCGTCTCAAAAAAAAAAAAAAATTGAGTTTTGGGATACCAATAATTTCAATATTATTAACAACCTGACTTGGGCACCCCAAAAGTTTGCAATAATGGCATTAAATGACTGGATAGAGAAAGAGATAGTGGCGTGAATGCCTGCTTCCTGGTATCATGTCTGGAATTTCTTGTCCAGGCCTGAAAGCTGCGTTTTAGGAAGGGTGCTACTGAGCATCCAGAGAAGACAGCATTTCGCTTGGTGAAGGGAGTGGGCTTACCGATGCATGGCAGGAGGAGTAATCTAGAAAGAAGTAAGCTTTGCGGTGCATAGTGTAGAGAAATTCCTGCTTTGCATCAAACAGACTGATCGGGCAGGCCTCACAGTTGTGCAAAGCCCTGAAAGCACAGGCTTGGCCGCAAATGTTGGATGACTTCCCAGACCAGTTTTGGAAAAAGCTCTTGAGGATCAGAAGCTCCTGGGATTTCTGGTATCACCTGATTTCATGGAGAGAGACAGTCCAGGACTAGGAATTACGTGGCATCTATGTGTTCCCCAGTTGTGGGATCCACCTGGCCGACGGTTATGGTGGTCGGCGACTTTCAGAGGCCTGGAGTTCATGACAGACGCTTTTGCTAATGTGCTTGGGGCCCCACTGAGGCTGCTGAGCAGTGCTTCCCATGCGCCCGATGGCTCTTCTGTGTGCCTCTGAGAGCAAAAGTGGCCTCGGAGTCTGAAGGAGGGTAAAGTGGCCACAGCTGCAGACACAAAGTCCAGACTTTAGCTCTGGACCACATCCAAGTGCATCCTGCATTAAGTTCAGGCACATCAAACTGCCCAGTCAAGGTCTGCCAAAGGAAGGAGTCTGCAAATGACATAATCAAACACACTCTTAATTTGTTTTTATAGTATTCACTCCATGTTTGATAAATTACTACAATTTTTAAAATTACGTCTAGTAGTTTTATCAGTTGCTGAGAAGAGTGTTGAAGTCCAAACTTACAATTGTGGATTTGTTGATTCTCCTTTCAACTTTATTGGTTTTTACTTTATGCATTTTAAGGCTCTGTTCTTGGTGTGAACACATGTAAGATCATTTTGTCTTCATGGTAAATTAATTTTTAAAAATCATTATGTAATGTCCCTCTTTGTCTCCAGTAATTCTTTGCTCTGAGTTCTACTATATTAGTATTAATATAGTGACTTCCAGTTTTAAGTTAATGTTTGCATGGTACACTTATTTTAGTGCTTTTCATTTTCAATCTACCTATGTCATTGTATTTCAAGTGAGTTTTTTGTAGATCCAGCATAATGTTGAATCATGTTTGGTTTTTTGTTTTTTAATCCACTCTGCCAATCTCTGTCTTTTAATTACTGTATGTAGACCACTTCAAGAATTGCCTTGTAGCAATTCTGATACATGAGGGCTGAAGTCTGCCATTTTGTTATTTGCTTTCTGTTTATTTCCTACCTTCCTTCCTTCCTTCCTCCCTGCCTCCCTCCCTCCCTCTCTCTCTTTCTTTCTCTCTCTCTCTCTCTCTCTCTCTCTATTTTCTTTCGGCAATGGAGTCTTGCTCTTGTTGCCCAGGCTGGAGCACAGTGGCGCAATCTTGGCTCACTGCAACCTCCACCTCTTGGGTTCAAGCAGTTCTCCTGCCTCAGCCTCCTGAGTAGCTGGGATTACAGGCATGCACCACCACACCCAGCTAATTTTTGTATTTTTAGTAGAGATAGGGTTTCACCATGTTATCCAAGGCTGATCTCCAACTCCTGGCCTCAGGTGATCCGCCCGCCTCGGCCCAGCAAAGTGCTGGGATTACAGGTGTGAGCCACTGCATCCAACCAGTTTCCTATGTTTCTTGTTCCTGTTTCTCATTTCTTGCCTCTCTGTGGGTTATCTGAATACTTATTAGGATTCCATTTTGATTTATTTATAGTTTTTTGGTTTTAAGAGGGAGTTTTGCTCTTGTTGCCCAGGCTGGAGTGCAGTAGCGCATCTTGGCTCACTGCAACCTCCACCTCCCAGGTTCAAGTGATTCTCCTGCCTCAGCCTCCTGAATAGCTGGGACTACAGGCACATGTCACCGCACCCAGCTAATTTTTGTATTTTTAATAGAGATGAGGTTTCGCCATGTTGGCCAAGCTGGTCTCGAACTCCTGACCTCAGGTGATCCACCTGCCTCGGCCTCCCAAAGTCCTGGGATTACAGGCATGCACCACCACACCCAGGCTTATAGTGTTTTTGATCATACAGCTTTGGATAGTTTTCTTAGTGGTTGCTCTAGGTATAACAATATACATATGTAACTAATCACAGTCTACTAATATTGATGTTTAACCAATTCTAGTGTGGTTTAACAACCTTTCCTACATTTACACCCCTTTACTCTCTCCACTTTTAAAATAAAATTTCTGTCGTGTTTCCTCCTTATACATTGAACACCACATTAGGTGTAGAGTTTTTGCTTTAACAGTCAAATATTATTTAAGAAACTCATGAGAGATTGGATAGTCTTTCATATTTGCCCTTATTTTTACTCATTTTGATGCTCTTTCCTGTCTTAAGCTTCAAGCTGTGAGCTATTGTATTGTGTCCAGCCTCATTCTTAAAGGATATTTTCACTGGATGTAGAATTCTGGGGTGACAGTTTTTTGTTTTGTTTTTTTTTTTTCTGTACTCGAAAATTGCTTTCTACTTTCTTCCAGTTTCAGGATTTTAGATTGAAAATGTTGGGCCAGACGTGATAGCTGATGCCTATAATCCCAGCACTTTGGGAGGCTGAAGCAAGAGGATCACTTGAGCCCAGGAGTTCAAGACCAGCCTGGGCAACATAGGAAGATCCTGTCCCTACAAAAAATACAAAAATTAGTTGGACTTGGTGGCGTGTACCTGTGGTCCCAGCTGCTTGGGAGGCTGAGGCTAGAGGATCACTTGAGCCTGGGAGGTTGAGGTTGAAGTGAGCCATGATTGCACCACTGCCCTCCAGACTAGGCCACAGAGTGAGACTCTCTCTCTCTCTAAGAAAAAGAAAGGAGAGATAGAAAGAAAGAGAGAGAGAGAGAGAGAGAAAGAAAGAAAGAAAGAAAGAAAGAAAGAAAGAAAGAAAGAAAGAAAGAAAGAAAGAAAGAGAAAGAAAGAAAGAAAAGAAAAGAAAAGAAAAGAAAAGAGAGAGAGAGAAAGAAAGAAAGGAAGAAAGAAAGAGGAGAAAGAAAGTTATTTAAATTGGGGCTCTGCAAGTAATGTGTTGTTTCTCTCTGAAGCTTTCAAGATTTTTTTCTTTGTTTTTGTTTGTTTGTTTCCAGAAACTTAATTGTGATGTGTCTTGGCATCAGTTTATTTGGGCTTATTATGTTTGGGAATCACTCAGATTCTTCAGTCTGTAGATTTATGTCTTTTCCCAAATTTGAGACATTTCAGCCTTTATTTTTTCAAACACTTTTTCAGTCCCCCCCACCTCCTGCTGGATCTCTGTTAACACAAATGTTAGCACTGTAGTTATTGTCTTATAGATCCCTGATATGCTGTAATTGTTCTCTTTTCTTAACCTCCTTTTTTCTGCTGCTCACGTTGGGTAAATTTTTTTTTTTTTTTTTTTGAGACGGAGTCTTGCTCTGTCGCCCGGGCTGGAGTGCAGTGGCCGGATCTCAGCTCACTGCAAGCTCCGCCTCCCGGGTTCCCGCCATTCTCCTGCCTCAGCCTCCCGAGTAGCTGGGACTACAGGCGCCCGCCACCTCGCCCGGCTAGTTTTTTGTGTTTTTAGTAGAGACGGGGTTTCACTGTGTTAGCCAGGATGGTCTCGGTCTCCTGACCTCGTGATCCGCCCGTCTCGGCCTCCCAAAGTGCTGGGATTACAGGCTTGAGCCACCGCGCCCGGCCTGGGTAAATTTTATTGATCTGTCTTCAGGTTCATTGATTCTATCCTCTTTTATGTCCACTCTACTATTGAGCATATCCAGCAAGCTTTTTATTGTGGTTATCATATTTTTCAGTTCTCTAACTTCCATTTGGTTTCTTTTTGTAATTTTTGTTTCTTTGGTGACATTTTCTAATTTTTTACTCCAAAAAATTGCAATTGCTTTTTGAGGCATTTGATAGTCACCTGAAAATGCTTGTTAGATAATACTCTATCTGATTTATCTTGGTGTTAGTGTCTCTTATTTTTTTTCTCATTTCTGTAGGATTTTTCTGATTCTTGGCATGTCAAGCATTTTTAAAATTGTATCCCAGATATTTTCTATATTACGAGTCCGTGAATCCTATTTAATTTTTCTTTAAATGTAATCCTACTTAATCTTTTTTAAAATTGCAATTGCTTGTTGAGGCATTTGATAGTTGCCTGAAAGCCCTTGTTAGATAACACTCTATCTGATTTATCTTGGTGTTAGTGTCTGCAATTTTTTTTTCTCATTCTGTGAGATTTTTCTGATTCTTGGTATGTCAAGCATTTTTTTAAATTGTATCCCAGATATTTTGTATATTTTGAGACTGTGAATCCTATTTAACCTTCTTTTAAGTGGGTATAGTGCCAGGGCCAGGTGGGTGTGTTTGGTCAGCTTCCTAATAGACTCCTCCAAACCCTCCTGGTAAAAATGGGGCACTGACTCACACTGCATTGTTGCAGATGGGTGGGATGAAAGTTCAAGTCCTTCCTCATCCCACATTCATCTTCCTGTCAAAGTGGGACGCTGACTCACACCACCTTGTCGCCTCTGAGTGTGATTGTGTGACCAGCTCCCTGACTGGCTCCACTGCCTTCAAGGTTGTGGGGTGGGAGGGAAGGGAGGAAAGGTAGAAGGCTGACTCACACCACCTTGTTGCTACGAGTAGGGGTGGAGGGTCGGCTCCCCTCTGCATATTATTGATATCAGGAAAGGGGGGAAGCAGAGCATCAGCTACCCTTCCTTATGGCACCCTATTCTGCCTTGTTGATGCCAAGTGGAGGTGAAGGGTCAGCACCCAAAGGAGCTTGATGACAGGGCCTGGAGGGGTGAAGCCTCGTTGTAACCAGCTCTGCCTTTTACCGCATCATCAAATGTCATTGCTGCTGGGTGGGGGTGAAGGCTCCGCTCACTGTTTGACCCCATTGACACCACCCCTGTGCGGGAATCAGAGCACTGTCTGCTTCCAGGCAGAGGATGGAATCTCAGCTCCTCCTGCCACCCACTTCTGCCAGGCAGGGGATGCAAGATTATCTCTGTGCTCAGCCCTGCCAATATCACCAGACTGGGAAATCAGAGTTCCCCTGCTTGCTTCGACAGGGCAAAGGGTAGTACAGTTTTTCTGTTGGTGTTTGGCTGGTGTAGGGCTGATATTGCTAAAAGGTTTTCTATTCGTAGTCCATCCATTCCAAGACCTTTGGCTAAAGAGAACACACTTTTGTTAAAGTTTTTGTTTCATTGTCTGTGCCTGTTGGTAGTTCTGGGATGGAGGTTTCTGTAGTGCCCTGTCTATGGCATACGAGAAGCAGAAGAAAACAGAGAACTCATCACCCCGCAGTTCATCAACCCTTGATGTCTCTGGACAGCCCATCTTCTTCCATGTATCTTTTCAGAGTTTTGCTATGCTTGTTTATTGTTTTGTTTCCAAAGATTTCTTTGTGTAGAAGGAAGGACTTTTATTTTTCATGTCGTTAGTTTCTCTGAACTTTCAGAAAGAGATGTGAAGGTTTCTGAATTTTCTGAAAGAGATGTGAAAAGCCTTTCAAACTTCACAGACCTCCCTTCTATTGGTTGTGTCTAGGACTCAAAAATATGGCAACTTGGCTTTCTGAGATGTTCTGCCTTTATTCTCCTCCCTCCCTTTAGTCTAAACCTTCTCTCTCTGTCATCTTTGTTGTCCCTATGCTGCTTGATTTTCATTCCACTAGGAGTCTCTCTTCAGTGTAGGGCCTGCCCTAAAAGGGATCCCTGGCAGGTGATTTCGGAGGAGCTACACTGCTCCATCCCCTTCAGCTTATGTTACACAAGCCCCTTGAGCCCTGCTGGTATTGGAGAAAGCAAACCCCTCCTTTTAGAGCTGCTGTTCTGGAATCATCCCACCCCAACGCTTTCCTTGCTTCCTCCTACACAAGATGTCGCTTGTAGTCAGGTGGCTTTTATCCACATCCCATATTTTGGGATTCATGAGAACATGCTGTCACCGTGTTTTTAAAAAATATATTGTCCCTGGTGTTTGGTGTTTTGTTTCGATACCTAGCTGCTTTGTCTTTCTTTTTTTTAATGTGGCAATGCAAAGAAACTAAACAACTTCACTGCCACTGTTGTCTTCCAGAATTCCGTCTTTTCATTCTTCGTCTCCTGTTGTCCGTTCTTCTCACGACAGCCAGAGTGGTGTCTTCTCTGCATTGTTCCTTCTCTTCATTGTTCCTTCTCTGCATTGTTCCTTTACAGTGATAAAGTAACATCACTGGTGTTCACAGGTTATCCAAATCAAAGAGAGAATTCTTGTTTTAAGTCACTGACACATTTAAACCACCCCTCCTACAAGTTCAGCAGTGATAATTAAGGTCAAGGAAAACTTCAGCTAGTCTTCTGAGGCCACAGTGTCCAAGGACAAGATGTACTGTTTAAATTTAAAATTTCTATAATGGCATTGACATTTTACAGTGAGGCATAACTAAAATACATAAGCGTGCAGTTAAAACAATCATAGAATGCTCTTGCTACATGACTGAGAACAAGAGATTGATTCTTTCCTACTGATGCTTTTGGGAATTTTTTTCAATTAGAGGCTTGATGTTTCCATAGTTTACAGTGAGTAGAGATTAAAATGTGTAATACTCTCACCTTTTTAAATAAAATGGGAGTACATTTATAAGAAATTAATATAATGACAGTAATTTACTAATTTATAATGGAAAAGAGAATCAAAAGATAATTCAAAATCCCTGATTAAAGGAAGCCTACTATTTTTTAAAAGAAATGCCTAATTTTTTAATTGGTGCTCAAACTTAAAATGAATTTATCATATTAAATATGCAAAAGGAAATAATGCGAAATGTACTGGCTGATGGCTGTTAATACGGTTTTATTGTGAATCATACTAGACACGTATGCCTGACCTCCAAATAAATAAGGCTGCTTCTCTCCAATATCTCAGAAAGTCATTTTTATTTTAAAAATGCAGATCTAGTAACTGTTCTCATAACCTTTAACACCCCTTTTTCACAGAGACTATCTTAATGAATTTAGGCCTTTTTTGGTGAACACATTCTTTAGTCACCTCAATCTATATAAATATTAAATAGTTAACTATTGAAAGCCTGAACACTTTTATTTAAAATATTATTTTCTAATATTATTTTTTAGATTTCTGATAATAAGTTGTTACAATGAGTACACAAACACACACACACTCATACTTCCAAAATAGTTCATTTTATACAATACAATCTCTTTTGTATAAATTAACAAGGAAGCCTTAACATTTATGTGGAAATGCAAAAGACCTAAATAACCAAAACAACTTTATGAAATAAAACAAAGCTAGAGGAGTTACATTTTATTTAAACAATTAATATAAAACTACAGTATTTACAATAGTGTGATATTGGCATAAGAATTGACATATAAATAAATGGAGGAGAATATGAAGTCCAGAAACAGAAAATGAACATTTATGGTCTGAACAACTGATTTTCTATAGAGGTGCCAAGATACCTCAACAAGGGAAGGATAGTCTTTTCCATAAATAGTAATGGAACAATTAGATATTCGTAGAGGGAAAAAAAGCTCAAGCCTTACTATATGTTCCATATCATACACAAAAATTAACACAAAATGGATTATGGTCTAATTTTTTTCCATTGGTTTATGCAACTTTATTGAAGAAAAGTAAATCAATTACCAGCAGAGCTATTGATTGATCACTCATCCATTCACAATTTTCATCATTTACAACATAATATCTATTGGATGCACCTAAAGCTGTGCTTATAAGAAATTTAGAACATTAAATGTTTATGTTAGAAAAGGAAAAGTCTCAAATTAACAAAGTAAGTTTGTACTACAAGACAGAAAAAGGGAAGCAAAATAAACTAAAAGCTAGAAGAAGAAAGGAAATGACAAAGATATGAGGAATCAAGAAAATTGAAAACATTAAAACAAAAGAGAAAATCAACCCAAAAGTTGTGGGAGGTTTTGGAAGAGATAAATAAAATTGATAAACACCTAGCAAGATTGACAAAGATGAAGAGAAGATGTAAATTACCAACATTAGGCAGAAAAGAGGGGTTCTAACTATAGAACCTACAGACATTAAAAGCTTAATAAGGGAATAATATGAACAAGTCTATCCAAAATTCAATAACTTAAATATTCTAATTCTTTGAAAAACACAAAGAAGACTCGCCCACTATAAAATAGATGATTTAAGTAGTTTTATATTAAAGAAATGGAATTCATAGTTTAAAACATGCTGAAAAGGAAATCTCCAGGCATAGATGTCTTCCTTGGGTAATTATACCAAACTTTTAAAGATGAAATAACATGAGTTTTACATAAACTATTCCAGAAAACAAAAGTGGAGAGAACACGTCCCAGCTCATTTTACAAAGCCAGCATTATGCTGATATCAAAGCCAAAGACAGTACAAAGAAGGAAAACTACAGACCAATTCTCCTTCTGAAGACAAAAGTTTACAACAAATATCAGTAAATCACAGCTATTAATACATAAAAAGAAAGATACATTACAACTAGGTGTGGTTTATTCAGCAGATGCAAGCCTGGTTCAATATTTGAAAATCAACCAATGTTATCTGCAATTTTGACAGACTGAAGAAAAAATAAAACACCACAGGATCATACCAGTTGATGCAGCAAAAGCATTTGACCAGATCAAACATCCATTTATAATCATAACTCTCGGAAAACTAGAGCTAGAAGAAAACTTTCTCAACCTAAAAAACGAGGAACTACAAATTAAAGCTAACATCACACTTAATGACTAAAGTCTAAATGCTTTTCCCCTAAAATCAGGACCAAGGTAAGGGTGTCTGATCTTCCCACTACTGTTCAACATCGTACTGGGAATCCTGGACATTACAATAATGTAAGAAAAGAAAAGCCATGCAAATTAGAAAGGAAAAAATAAGTCTATCCTTATTTGCAGATTGCATGGTTGTCTACATAGAAAATCCCAAGGAATCTAAAAAAAAAAAAAAAAATCCTAAAACTAGTAAGTGAGTAAAGCAAGATCACTGAATGCAAAGTCAACACATAAATATCAACCATATTACATATTAGCCAAAAACAGTTGGAAACTGAAATAAAAAACATAAGCTTACAATAGCTCCAAAAAAGCGAAACAAATCTAACAATGTTCCTCTTTTTAAGGCCATAGCTCCTGTTGGGATGGTCTTTTTTGCCAGGTTCTGGTAACATTTCCTTCCCCTGACATCAACCCTGGCAGTGATAATGACTCCACTGTCACCAGTCACAGGGCGCCTCACCAACTCTGCCCAGGCTTTGTAAAAGTCCCTTTTATTAGATGTCTTTAAGTGTCCCATATGTTTCTTTTTTTCTTTTTCTTTTTCTTTTTCTTTTTTTTTTTCCAGATGGAGTCTCGCTCTGTCGCCCAGGCTGGAGTGCAGTGGCGCAATCTCGGCTCACTGCAAGCTCCGCCTCCCGGGTTCACACCATTCTCCTGCCTCAGCCTCCCGAGGAGCTGGGACCACAGGCGCCCGCCACCACGCCCGGCTAATTCTTGTTTTTGTTTTCTTAGTGGAGACGGGGTTTCTCCGTATTAGCCAGGATAGTCTCGATCTCTTGACCTCGTAATCCGCCCACCTCGGCCTTCCAAAGTGCTGGGATTATAGGCGGGAGCCACCGCGCCCGGCCTAAGTATCCCATTGTTTCTTAACAATTGACTATGCCAAAGTGAGGATTTTTATCTTTTATTCCTTGTTATTATGCCAGCATCTACAATTATGCCCATCACACAGCAGGTTTTCAATAAGTGTCTGTAGAATGAATATATGTTTGGACCACTTTCTCTCCATTAAAACACGAATAGTAATTCTTTAAGCATTTTTTTAAAGAAATTTATGGTGCACCATTTGATGTTTAACCTTAAGCATTTCTATTAATCGGTTACCAAAAATGCATGCTATCTGGTGTTGGAGTGGATGTGAAGAAACGGCATAAACTGATAAAGCCTCTTTGAGGACTATTTGTTAGCCTCTGTAATACGCTCATTTGTACACATTTTAACGGCACAATTCTATTTTGGCGCTTGTGCAAAGAAATAATCTCACAGATATCAAAAGATGCAAGAACAATGCTATTTACCACATATTATTTATAATAGTGAAAACTGGAAACAAACTAAACATCCATCACAAAGAATTGATTAAATAAACATGATATACCCTTAACAATGTAGTTAAGGAACAGAATGATTTCATTCTCTATAGCCTGACCAGATAACTCCACTAGGAGACAACTTCACATGTTAAAAGCAAATTATAAAGAAGCTGTAACCACGTTTTTAAAAATGCATTGTTTGCTGTAGCCTAAAGTCTAGAGTTAGGCATCAGTGGACATTGGTTGTACTTGGGAGGTGGGCTGGAGATTAGAAGGGGGAGTTACATTATAGCTTTATGCGCTGCTATGTTTTAATCAAATATACAGTGTCTAAATTTTTTTTAAAGAAATGTTTAAATATATTTACTTTAAATAATAAACAGGGGAGTCCGGACGCGGTGGTTCATTCCTGTAATCCCAGCACTTTGGGAGGCAGAGATGGGCGGATCACCTGAGGTCAGGAGTTGGAGACCAGCCTGGCCAACATGGTGAAACCCCATCTCTACTAAAAATACAAAAAATTAGCAGGGCCTGGTGGCGCGCGCCTGTAATCCCAGCTACTCCGGAGGCTGAGGCAGGAAAATCTCTTGAACCTGGGAGGCGGAGGTTGCAGTGAGCCGAGATCGCAGCATTGCACTCCAACTTGGGCAACAAGAGCGAAATTCGGCTTATTTAACAGCCTTGCTCAGTACAGAACTTAAGGAGGATAAAATAACAAGTTGCCAAGTTGCCAAGCTTATTACAAAGCGAGCAAATATGGTTGGGTTGACTGTTTATTATACTGTTACCTTTAGCCTTCGCATTACAAGTTCAAGGATTTTTATGTGGAAAACTGCATTTAATAAAACAGAAGCAAGGGATTTGAGTATTAATAAGACAATTAAGTTGTTTATAAAAAATAAGTCTTTTTTTATTATTATTTTGTCCTTCCCCCAAAAAAGCACGCATGATACCGAGTAAGCTTCATTTTTGCACAGACGGATAATTCCGTCCGATGAAGGGGCACTTCCGCCGGAAACGACCCTAGGCAGGAAGACCAGTTCCTTTCCCGCTGTCCCCGGACTTTGCCTGGAAATTGCCTGAAAGCCGCGGACCACAAGGAACGGACCCCGCCCGAACCCCAGCCCACCGGGCCCCGAGACCTTCGCAGAGCGAAGCCGGGGGACACGCCCGGTCGCGGGCGTATGGCGAAGCCCTCAGTCTTGGCAGAGCCAGGCGGGGGGCGCGCGGAGGGAGCGGCGGGGCAGGGCGCTCGCTGCAGCCGCTCCACGAGGTACCCCCAGGAGGCTGGAGCCACGCGGGTCCTGGAGCGGCTTCGCCCAGCTAAGCACCCCGAAGCCGGGCTCCTGTGTGCCCCGCCAAGACTCAGAGGTCAGGGCCCCTGTCCTCGCGCGGCGCCACCTGGGGGTGTTCCCTCCCCCACGTCCCCCGGGAAAGTTGTTGGGAAGCAAAGCTTCACGCGTGTGTTCACCCGGATCGCACTGACTTCGTGACCAACTCTCGGGTGAATAGATTCTACAATTTACATTTATCATCTCATGGAAGAAAGTATTGATGTTACGGAATAATATTGAGCGGATAAATGCTCAATATGTATAATTTAGTAAAAAGATGTTCCTATGATATTATGACCGTATTTCCCTGGTTTGGTTAAAAAAATTAACAAGTGCTCACGTCAGGTTTAAGTAGGGACATCCCTGGGAGAGCCATGATTTGCTTGATAGCCATTTTTCTTTTCTTTTTTCTTTTTTTTTTTTTTTTGAGACGGAGTTCTGGGTTCAAGCAATTCTCCTGCCTCAGACTCCCGAGTAGCTGGGACTAACAGGCGCCCGCCACCACACCCGGCTAATTTTTTTTTATTTTAATAGAGTCGGGGTTTCACCGTGTTGCGCAGGCTGGTAGCAAACTCAGGCAATCCGCTTGCACTGGCCTCCCAAAGTGCTGGGATTACAGGCGTGAGACACCGCGCCCGGCCATAGCCATTTTTTCTCGTTTTGCGTTGTGTGTATTTTCATTTATTATGTATTTTTGAAGGTTTTTTTTTTTTTTCCCCTTTTGTTCCCCTTTCCTGAAGCCCTGTTGGTCAGGGTCACAGGTACTATTCTTCTGTAGTAATGCTGTGCTCCGTGTGCAATCACATTTCACAGCCTTCTTCCCAAGACAAATTAGTGTGTACCTTAACGTCTAGGGGCTGCTTTGAGTTGAAAAGGCAAATTGATGGAGGGAGGATCCTTGTTTTTCTTTCTTTCTTCCTTTGTATTGAAAAATGTGTAAGCACCCAGAAACGTAGGAAACGGTAAAATGAGCATCTATCTATAGCCATGCACGTCCTTGATGTAAGAAAAGTTAACCTTTGGCCATATTCGCTTTGTTAGTTTTTGCTGAAAAATTGTAAAGTGAATTAACTATCCTGTCAATGTTAAATGCTTCCCTGTGCATGTCTTTATAAAAACTAGTATTTTCCAATATAATTCCACTTAACAGTTCAGCATAACGGCAATGTTCTTTAATATTTATAATTGCCAGTACACATCCAAATTTCCCAAATTGTTTCCAACGTGTTTGGCAGCTGTTTTTCCATTCGGGATTTGATGGAGGACCACGCACTGTATTTGCCAGCAAAGTTCAAACTTCACCGATAACCTCTAGGGTCTCTGGCTGAACCTGGGCAGGCGAGGCTGTCAGGGACATCTTCCAGTCATCCAATAGAGAAAACGCTGCAAAGTAAGTCGTGGCGTGGAGGTTTCTGGGAAACGTAGTCTTCAATCCTGATCGCTCGCGCGCCACACCAGGAACGGGTCCTCTGGATGACATCTGCGCATGCGCAAGCTTAGCTCGTTGCTTCCCGCCGGGCTCGGGCAGGGAGGTGGCCCCGGGGCCTTTGGGTGTCGCAGGCCGGGAAGGTGCGCACGTGAAGTGGAACGCAGGGAGACCAGGTCTCTCCACAGCCTGTCAACTTCTAGTGAGAATTGGGCTTGTGATTCAGAGGGTGGGAACGGGAAGCCAGGGTGGACCCCAGGCGCGACCCCCTCCATGCTAGAGGTCCCGGGGACGCAGGTGCGGCTGCACCCCCTTTAGGAACAGGTGCTCAGTGCGAACCTTGAGAAAAGCCCATGCCCGCGGCGGCAGAGGAGAGCCCGTTTTTAAACGTTGACCGAAGTGCCAGAACTCGTGGGCGCCGGGTCTGTGGCAAGACCCCGAGTTGTGGAGACCGAAAGAGCTGGGCAAATTCCACCTGTGTCACCTGTAAGCGGGGGCGAGGGCAGGGACCGGGTAAGAGGTTTCTCGCCTGAAAATGACGGTGTTAATGCCTGCTTCATGGCGTTGTTTTGAAACTTAGTTAAGTCGTACCTGTAAAGCAAACAGCCAAGTGCAGTTACTAAACCCTGAGTGAGTGACAGCTGCTGTTGTATTTAGAAGACACTTTGTTCTTTTCATTGGATGACTCACCTAAACCTCACAAGCCCTCTGAGGCCGGTATAACCGTCTGCATTAAAAATAACAGCCGAGGTTGAGGTTGGTGGAGCAGTGCGCCCAGGTCACAAGCTAGCAGTGAGGAAATTTAGGTTCAAGGACAGGTGTGATTTATTTCCGGTCTCAGGTGCTGTCGAATATCACACCTGCCTAAAACCAGTCCTGCAGTCTTTACGGCACTGAGCAGAGACATGACCCAAAATACACAGGGATATAATGGGAAGCGAATGTGGGTAGAACCTTACTTTGTGTCATATATTTTAGGCTTTCTGGTAGGGTCTGGTCAGATCCCTTGGGTCACACAAAGGCTCCTAGCCACTCATGCACTACCAAGCTGTCTATGTTTTCAGTCCAATGTATTGAATTCCAGAGGACCAGGTTTATGTCCCTAAAATTCGTTTCCCGGGCCCTTGGTTCCAGCTCCCAAGAAATAATTTCATTGGAAAGCAAAGCAGCTCTTGCGAATTAGGAAGCAGGGGGCCACTGGGAACAGGAATCTTTCCTGGAAAGAGAACACCCCTCTGACCTTACTACTCTCCAGAGCTTCGGAGCAGAGGCAGAAAAGCCCAGACAGCAGGAAGCACAGCCAGAAACAGTGCCAGAATGAGCCGGATCTGGTGATGTCACTATCTCCGGAAACTACAAGAGTCTGTGACAGTGGAATGCCTGAACCTGCTTTGAGAAGACCAAGGGGAGACAGGAGGCCACTTCAATGGAGAGCTTGTGGGGAGGTCTATGGGTAAGAGGTAAGCAGGCAGAGGGTGGAAATCCTGTTTCCTCCATCTCCAAACAACTCCCACTCTTGAGAGACACTGCACTGCTCTCACACCTGTCCATAACCACATGCGACACTAGTCACACTAGTCTTGATATCTTAACCTCACAGAATTCCACAGTGATGGTTCACGAAAGGTATTTATGGTCATCTACTTGTGACTCATTTGAAACTATTAAGAGATTGGACCTGCGAGTGTCCGTGAATTATCCAGACCCACTTAGTTTGTGTCAGATCCACGAGTCAAACACAGTGCCATTTAGTCTGTCACAGGTCCAGGTCATCCATGTTTTCGTAGCTTGTTCTTTTGGATTGATGGATAGTGATCTATTGTCTTTTCCTTGTAATGAAGAGGTAAAAGTTTTAGTTCACACAATACCAGAGAAAATTTCACTGGTGTCTGTATTACAAAAGTGGAAATAACCCTAAAAATGAAAGTAAATTGAGCTTTGGTAGTCAGATAATCTTTTTCATAGTCTTATGTTAGACAGCAAATCTCTCCCAGATATCAAACTCTAAGAAAATTGCCATAGTTACCACCCTACTAGCAACTTAGTTTCGGAGAACCTGCCCACTTTCATCACATTTATATTCTTATTCTAAATTGACCCAATTTTCCATTTATCAAAATGATCATATTGCCTTCTAGAATTCAAGCCAAAGGGGAAAGCAATGTTAGTAGTCCTTATTCTACTGACTCTTTTTTTTTTCTTTTTTCTTTTTTCATTTTTTTTGAGACAAGGTCTCGCTCTGTCACCCAGGCTGGAGTGCAGGCATGATCACTGCTCACTGCAACGTCTGCTTCCCAGGCTCAAGCGATTTTCATGAATCAGCCTCCCAAGGAGTCAGGACCACAGGCAGATGCCAACATGCTTGGATAATTTTTGTATTTTTAGTAGAGATGGGTTTTTGCCACCTTGGCCAGGCTGGTGTTAAACTGCTGTTCTCAAGTAATCTGCCTGCCTCAGCCTCCCAAACTGCTGGGATTACAGGCATAAGCCACCACACCCAGCCCTGACTTACTCTTGAAGTCATGGGTTTATGTCCAGTGCCCCTCTCTCAAACTGGTTTTTAAACCTTTGACCACTCATATATATCAGGACCTCTACTTAGTTATTGCATATTATATGGTGCAAAGCATCTTGTAAACAGGGATTCATGATAGACTTTTTCTTTTAAGTCAGATCACTGATTCTAGTCTGCAATTGATCAAGATGAGGTGATGAGTTATTTAAAGATTTTATCTTAGGTACTAAAGAATTAAAGTAGATGAAAATATACCAATATTATTAGGATTTAGTGAGAATCACTGAAGCTGAGTGGCTAGACTCTTAGTTCTTAAAAAAAAAAAAAAAAACTAACAGTGATTAGATATATTTTTAACTAAAATGTAAGCTTGAAAGCGGTGTGCTAAAGTCAAATTATGTGGTCTAAGCCACATAATTTCATAATCTCTGTATAGCAACTTTAATTCTACTTTCTGTACTTCCATGCTTTTTTCTGTGTAACTGTTTGAAAACCACGAACACCCTTGTTCTAATTCTGCACTATTCCTGGGAATCCTTTCTCTTTGGTGTATTGACCTAATTTTATATTCTAATGTACTTTTTCCTCTCAGACACAATAACCAACTATTCAAAGATGCCATCTAATGCACTATGCCACTAAGTACTGTGGCCAGAGAGTGAGTTTAAGTGTAATAAATTATCTTAAAATTGAAAAGAGCTTAAGCCAGAGAAAACAAATATTATGTCTTAAATAGAGGCATGGATTAAACCAACTTGTGAATGGTCAAGGCAACTTATAAAAATGCTTTAAGACACATCAAGACTGACTTGAATCATTTAAGGTAGGCAGAGATGTAACACTATGTGAACAGAAGAGTTATAAACACACTAGTCCCTTTTTTTTTTTTTTTTTTTTTTTTTTTTTGAGACAGAGTCTTGCTGTGTCGCCCAGGCTGGAGTGCACTGGCGTGATCTCAGCTCACTGCAACCTCCGCCTCCCAGGTTCAAGCCGTTCTCCTGCCTCAGCCTCCAGAGTAGCTGGGATTACAGGTGTGTGCCACCACGCCCAGCTAATTTTTGTATTTTTAGTAGAGACGAGGTTTTGCCATGTTGGTCAGGCTAGTCTCAAACTCCTGACCTCGTGATCCACCCACCTTGGCCTCCCGAAGTACCAGGATTACAGGCATGAGCCACTGTGCCAGGCCCACTAGTCACATTTTAATTAAAATAGTTTATTAGGTTTTCTTTTAATGTCAGCATGAGAAATAAAAACCACCTAAATTGTAGCATTTATGTTTTGAAAATAAAACTGCAGTCAATACTTCAATCTCTAAGCTCTGCACTCCATAAATGATAATTTTTTTAGGAGGTAAGATTCCTAAGGTTTATGAGCATAAAATATGATACCTGCCACCAGGTTAACATGCGGGATAACAAAATGTATTAGATCATCTACTACTATTAAGGTCTAATTCCTTCGAATTTGTTACATGTGCATTAAAATTGATCCTATTCTTTATCACATCTCTGGAAAATAATTTTTGGTGATCAATGCAGATAAAAGCCCTGCAAAGAACTACTTCAAAAGAGAAAAGGGCACTTTATAAAAATACAACAATTCCAAAAGGCTTAGTGTAATTTTAAGCTTTGATACTTGTAGAAGTGTCAATGCTACAAATATTTACAAAACATCATTGAAAGGTTTGTTATATTTCTTTTTTCTTTTTTTTTTGAAACAGAGTCTTGCTCTGTTGCCCAGGCTGGAGTGCAGTGGCGCGATCTCGGCTCACTGCAAGCTCCACCTCCCGGGTTCACGCCATTCTCCTGCCTCAGCCTCCTGAGTAGCTGGGATTACAGGTGCCTGCCACCACACCCGGATAATTTTTTTGTATTTTTAGTAGAGACGGGGCTTCACCGTGTTAGCCATGATGGTCACAATCTCCTGACCTCGTGATCCGCCTGCCTCAGCCTCCCAAAGTGCTGGGATTACACACATGAGCCACCACCCCCGACCCCCCGTTTCTTTTACATGTATTTAGTTTTACCATTTTTTAAAGTGACAGGGTCTCAGTATGTTGCCAAGGCTGGAGTGTAATGGCTATTTCCAGGCACAATCACAGTGCACTGCAGCCTCCTATGCTAGGCTTCAAGTGATCCTGCCGCTTAAGCCTTATGAGTAGCTGGGACTACAGGCATGCCTAGCTCCTGAATATTAACCCTTAAATTTAACACTTTAACTTTTTGTTTCAATCCTTCTTAAAAATAGCAGATATTGATGAGACAAAAAGTTAAATGCTTAATATTCAAATTCTGCAAAATGAAGCCAAAGGTACACACCTATAGTCCCAGCTAGTTGGTAGGCTGACATGGGAGGATTGCTTGAGGCCAGGATTTCCAGGCTGTGGTATGCTATGACTGTGCCGCTGAATAATCATTGCACTGTAGATTGGGCAACATACTGACACAACGTCTATTTAAAAAAAAGAATAAGAAATACAATTAAACTTTCCAATGATATTTTGTAAAGGTTTATAGCATGTATATGTATGCTGCAGTGCTCTGGAGGGCACAAGCACACTATGTTAAAGCTAAAAACTGTCCTGAAACTTTCAGGACACCTCATAGTTTATTTTTTATTACCACTGCATCACCATATTGCTTGGCACTATGAAAATATCTTTTAATACCTTTATTTAAAAAATAAAATTTATCAGCAAATGAGAACCATCATATTTCACAAGAAATACACCATAGACCCTAATAAAAGTAGATAATCAATAACCAGTATTTTCTCTTTTTATGACGCCAAACATGCTAACTGCTAATAAGAAGTGCCTACAGAGGATATGAATGGCAAACGTTATCCAGAAGCTTTTCCTTAAAATGATTGCCGGTAACTAGTAGCTTCGATTGTAAGAGTAGGAAGGAAGAGCCCTTTCAGTACCTGGTAATGCTGCACCTACTCCTAGTGGCTTTCTGACTTGTTGAGAGTCCTATGTTTTAATGGTAATATGCATCGATGCTAAATGCATATGAAGCAATATTGGGGGAAAGAAAAATATGAAAGAAACAGAAAAGTTATCTTTAAAATATAAAAATTTAAACCATTGTTTTAAAACCCTTACATAGTTCACTGCTGTCAGCCTATATACTAAGCAAATATCTGTGCATGGGCTAGAAGGAGCCTTCACTTTGGAGTGGCTTTTATTGCTGAGACCAGCTCAGTTGGGGAGACCCTAATGCAGCGGCACTAGAGGAATTAAAGACACACACACAGAAATATAGAGGTGTGAAGTGGGAAATCAGGGGTCTCACAACCTTCAAAGCTGAGAGCCCCAAACAGAGATTTACCCACGTATTTATTAACAGCAAGCCAGTCATTAGCATTGTTTCTATAGATATTCAATTAACTAAAAGTATCCCTTATGGGAAACGAAGGGATGGGCCGAAATAAAGGGATGGGTTTGGCTAGTTATCTGCAGCAGGAGCATGTCCTTAAGGCACAGATTGCTCATGCTGTTGTTTGTGGCTTAAGAATGCCTTTAAGCAGTTTTCCACCCAGGGCGGGCCAGGTATTCCTTGCCCTCATTCTGGTAAACCCACAACCTTCCAGCATGGGCGTTATAGCCATCATGAACATGTCACAGTGCTGCAGAGATTTTTTTTATGGCCAGTTTTGGGACCAGTTTATGGCCAGATTTTGGGGGACTTGTTCCCAACGTGTCCCCCTTATTTGATTTGCAAATTGATAAAAGCAAAGGCAGCTTTGTCATGGTGAGCTACCTCTCGCAGAAGTCAGGATCCACATCTGCAGACTATACAAAGACAAACAACACAGATTAAAAGCACAATCAACATTGGAATCACAGAGCTTCCAAGTGTTTTTATCCATTTTAATGGGTTACTAGCTGCCAATTTGTCTGCAGCTCCTTTAAGCACTCTAGTTCTTGGCATTAAGGTCAGGTGTGCCTGGGATGCTTTAAATATTTGTTCTTTTAATTTTGCTATATCCAAAACAAGTTTGTAGAGTGTACTTCTAGATGCTTTTTTATTATTTCCCAAATTTTGATCTTATTAAGAGCTATTAATAGTTTCCACAAATCCTTATGTTTAGCTCCTACAAAGGGCCATATCATTTGAGGTTGAGGTGGCACTATACCGTCATGGTTCCAGATAATAGGAACTCTTGCCATACCTCTTATCATTTCTACCATCTCACCATTTTGTTCAGAGCAGCTGAACATAGTGTGGCCGTGCCATGCAGACTGAGAGGTTCAATTCAAGCTAAACATCCCCTTAGGGGACCAATTAATAATGATTCCATAGGAATTGTTGTGCAGCACCTCTGCCTGTTCTGCAATGCAATCTTCCTAAACCAGTACGTTCATTTTTTCTGGCCAGGTTCAATTTTGTTTACAAATAGGTTTTTGGGGGCGGTATGCCTCAATTATAGGAGCAGATTTATTATGGTAAATACTGAGATCAGAGAGCATGTGTAACTGTGTCACAGAGTGATTACATGTAGGCATTATTACCAGCTAAGATTGATAAATATGCCCAACAAGTATAATTGCTCTCTGTGTCAGCCGTTGTTGAAGGAATACTCACGGCAGTGGTGATCACCGTTATCATAGCTACCATTCAATTACTCATTGTGACTGGTTGTCCCGCTTTCCTCAGGTTTTCTTTTGCTGCCATCTGTGACAGCTTCTTGATCTGTCCCCAGGTGGGTTTGATGGGTGTTGCTCGTGACAGTTGGGGTCCTCCTCAGCATCAGTCTCAACATGGTTGCCACCGGGGGGTCCTCAGGATCCTCCCAGAATCTCTTCCTCAGCATCTGGTTCATGATAAGGTTTCAGGTGGTATCCAGATCTGCTGTTGATTTTGGCCTGGAGAAACACAAGCATAACCTCTACCACAAGTTATTATTTTACCTATTTCCCAACTTTTTGTTATCAGATCTCTCCACCAAATCCATTTTTCTGCTTCTGTCTTTGCAGCTGGTTTCTGTAGATGCTGTTCAGCTGCTGATAACATCTGGTCTTTAGGCAGGCTCAAAAAATTTAAAGTTAATAATGCTATATTCAGTTGCATCTGTAGGGTTCCATATTTCTTATTTCCCCCCTTTCTGCTTTTGCAACTGCTGTTTTAGGGAGAGATTCATTCTTTCCACTATGGCTTGTCCTTGATAATTGTATGGGATACCAGTAATGTTTTTAATATTCCACATAGATAAATATGTAACTAGAGCTTGGCTAGTGATGTTTAACACAGGCGGAAGACTCTCCTGATTGGCATGTAGCCCAGACAAAGTGAGAAAAGGTGTCCACACATACATGTACATAAGCTAGTCTCCCAAATGAGGGAATATGTGTTACATCCATTTGCCAAAGAGAGGTAGGTTCCAATCTTTGAGGATTAACTCCTCCTGAAAAAGATGAGGAATGTACTATTTGGCAAGTTGGGCATTACTGGATAATAGCTTTAGCTTCTCTCTAGGTAATGCTGTATCTGCGTTTGAGACCAGAGGCATTAACATGGGTTAAATTGTGAAAGTGTCTAGCATTAGGTATTGCATTAGCTACCAGGCGATCAGCCATTTGATTCCCTTCAGTCAAAGGTCCCAGAAGAGGTGTATGAGCCCTAATGTGAGTGATGTAAAAAGGGTGCATTCTACTTCTAACTGCTGTTTGCAATTGGGTAAATAAAGTCATCAGTTTTTCATCTGTATGAAATCGTAACTGAGCATTTTCAATTAACTGTGTGGAATGAACCACATATGAAGAATCAGAAATCACATTAGTAGGCGTATCAAAAGCAGTCAATACCTCAATTACAGCTACGAGTTCTGTTTTTGAGCCAAAGTATAGGGCGTCTGGAAAACTTTACTTTTCGAGCCAGAATAAGAAGCTTTACCATTACTAGACCCATCTGTAAAAACATTCTCAGCACCTTCAATTGTTTAAATTTAGTTATTTTAGGGAGAATCCAATTAGTTAATTTCAAAAACGGAAACAGTTTCATTTTAGAAAAATGATTATCAAGAATTCCCACAAAGTCAGCTAAATGGGTTTGCCAAGTAAGACTATTTATAAAAGCTTGCTGTATTTGTGCCCTCATGAGAGGGACAATAATTTTTCCAGGATCATATCCAT
Source organism: Chlorocebus sabaeus (assembly GCF_047675955.1). Lineage (NCBI taxonomy): Eukaryota > Metazoa > Chordata > Mammalia > Primates > Cercopithecidae > Chlorocebus > Chlorocebus sabaeus. Next base: position 2,303,132 of record NC_132915.1, on the reverse strand, counting down.
ATAATTTAACAATCCAAGTTCTCCCAATCCCTATCATAGTAGCAATTTGATCTAAATGAGGAGTTAGAGTCCACGAATTACTATGTGGAAGAAAAAGCCACTCTACTAAGGCCTGTTCTTGGCCAATAACACCAGTAGGTGAATGCTGAGTTGAAAAAATTAGCAAATCTAGAGTCTTCTCTGGATCTATTCTATTTATTTGAGCTTTATGGACTTGCTTCTCAATTAGTTTTAACTTTGCCTCCGCCTCCTTTGTTAATTGCCGAGGGCTAGTGCGACTAGGATTTCCTCTAAGGATAGAAAACAGATTACTCATGGCATAGGTAGGAATGCCTGGAGCAGGTCGTATCCAATTAATATCCCCTAGTAATTTTTGAAAGTCATTTAATGTTTTCAATTGATCTCTACATACGGTTACTTTCTGCAGCACAATGGTAGTGTCATTTACTAAGGTCCCCAAGTAGGAGCAGGGAGTAGTAGTTTGAATTTTATCAGGAGCTATAATTAAACCAGCATGAGAAACTGAATTTTGCAAGTGATCATAACATTGGAGTAATATTTCTCAAGTGGGGGCAGCACAAAGTATATCATCCGTATAATGAATAATGTAACACTGTGAAAATTTTTTACTAGTAGGTTCAATTGCTTGCCCTACATACGTCTGGCAAATTGTTGGACTGTTTAAAATGACTTGTGCCAACATTTTCCAATGAAGATGCTTAGCAGGCTGTAGGTTGTTTACTGCAGGAATTGCAAATGCAAACCATTCACAGTCTTGCTCACCTAAAGGGATAGTAAAGAAACAGTCTTTTAAATCTATGACTATTAAAGGCCAATTTTTTGGAATTATAGCAGGAGAAGGCAATCCTGGCTGTAATGCTCCCATAGGTTGTATAACTGAATTGATTGGTCTTAAGTCAGTTAACATTCTCCATTTACCTGATTTTTTCTTAATTATGAAAACAGGAGAATTCCAAGGGGAAAATGTTGGAGCTATGTGCCCATTTTCTAATTGTTCAATAACTAATTTTTCTAAAGCCTCCAATTTTTCTTTACTTAGCAGACATTGTTCTATCCAAATTGGCTTATCTGCTAATCATTTTAAAGGTATAGGTTCTGAAGGCTTAATAATGGCCACCATCAAAAATGATATCCTAATCTTTGGCAGGAACTTTGTCTTTCCACTTGAAGTGGTTCTTTCAAATCTTGCAAATTTTTTTCTAGTCCCATACCAGGGACATACCCCATTTCATCCATCATATGTTGACTTTGAGGGCTATATAATTCTTCTGGAATTAGAACTTGTGCTCCTCATTGTTGTAATAAACCTCTTCCCCCATAAATTTATAGGTACAGAAGTTATAATTGGTTGAATAGTCCCAGGTTGTCCACTGGGCCCGTGATGCAAAATATAACTACTTTGATATACTTCAGCAGCTTTACCAACTCCAACTGTGTTAAATTGAGTGGGTTGAATTGGCCACACGAATGGCCAGTGCTGTAGAGAAATGATTGAAATGTCCACTCCTGTATCTACCAAACCTTTAAATTTATTTCCCTGAATAGTTATTTCACAGGTAGGACGTTTATCAGTAATTTGATTTACCCAATAAGCTGCTTTGCCTTGTTTATTTGTGCTTCCAAATCTTCCTGTTCATTTAATTTCACTTTTCCCATTCCCACATAATGGCACAATCAGGAGCTGTGCTATGTGCTCTCCTGACTCTGCTTTCCAGGGAACAGAAGTAGATACAACAATTTGAATTTCCCCTTTGTAATCTGAATCAATGACTCCTGTATGTATTTGTACCGCTTTTAAACTTACACTAGACCTTCTTAAAAGTAAACCTATTGTCCCCACTGGCAAGGGTCCACATACTCCTGTTGGGACCTTTTGCGGGTGTTCCCCAGGCAGAAGGCTCACAGCTTTTGTGCAGCATAAATCTACTGCGGCACTACCCGCTGTGGTGGGGGACAGAAAATGGCCTGAGCTGGAAATGCCCCTGTTTAGAACGGGACCCAGGATGGGCCCCTCATGGTGTTTCCCCAAATTGGGTTCCCATCTTTATCAAACTTAGAGTGACACTGATTATCCCGATGTTTTCCTTTTTTACATTTTGGACATATTTTGGGCTCAGCAGTTTTCTTTTTTCCCCTATCTGGCGACCTGACTCACTGATTATTTCTACATTCCTTTTTAGTATGAATAGCTTGTTTAAATTCTTTGAGTAATTTAAAAGGAAAAGGCTCAAATGTAGGTATATTTCCCTGTTGATCTGGGGGGTGTATTCTAACAGGGAACGGCCAAGCCTCTAAATCACCTTCTCGTCTACCTTGCTGAATTCCTGCCTGAATAGAACTAAGAGCGGTCGCTCAAAGCACTGCTCGAACATTCACTGGGGCAACTACTTTTCGCCCAGTGTCCTCCAGAAAAGAAAGATCTGGAGGGTCATTTTCTTCAAAATAATAAGGAGCAGGTGCAGAAGGGTAGGGATGAACCTCTCCCTCCTTTGCTGCTTTAGCTTTAGCTGGCAAATAAATCTGCTCTGTAATCTCTTCTGTTACTTCATTATACTCTCCTTCCTCCTCATCATCAGTGTGAAAAAGTTCCAGGGTGGAATGAAGGAGACCCCACACTTGTTCCATTGATACCCTGATGCTTCTGAGCTCCCCTTCTTACTCACCATGGGGATTGCTTTAAGAGTACTCAGGTGTCCTTCCGCTAGTTCCACATTCTCCAACAGTCACTCTGGCAACCCTTCAACCTGGATTCGAGCCCCTACAAGTGGGCACCACTTGCTGAGACTAGCTCAGTTGGGGAGACCCTAACCCAGTGGTGCTAGAGGAATTAAAGACACACACACAGAAATATAGAGGTGTGAAGTGGGAAATCAGGGGTCTCACAGCCTTCAGAGCTGAGAACCCTGAACACAGATTTACCCACGTATTTATTAACAGCAAGCCAGTCATTAGCATTGTTTCTATAGATATTTGATTAACTAAAAGTATCCCTTATGGGAAACGAAGGAATGGACTGAAATAAAGGGATGGGTCTGGCTAGTTATCTGCAGCAGGAGCATGTCCTTAAGGCACAGATCGCTCATGCTACTGTTTGTGGTTTAAGAATGTCTTTAAGCGGTTTTCTGCCCTGGGCGGGCCAGGTGTTCCTTGCCCTCATTCCGGTAAACCCACAACCTTCCAGCGTGGGCATCATGGCCATCACGAACATGTCACAGTGCTGCAGGGATTTTGTTTATGGCCAGTTTTGGGGCCAGTTTATGGCCAGATTTTGGGGGGCCTGTTCCCAGCATTTTATAACTCTCTTTACATTAAGAGGGACAGAAGAGTGCAAGAGTGTGTTGCTGCATTGACAAGGTCCCATGCTTTTCTATGAAGTGCAATCCTAGTTTTCCTTGAGTTAACTTGAATTTTAGGTGTTTCTTCTTTTGAATGTACTTTTCTAGTTCTTCAGCAGGAAAGGTGATATTTTCCTGTCTTTTTTGATGAGGGGTTCAGATGTTACATAACCCCTCACTTCTTCCTTCAGGAGCAGATGGCCTTAAGGCACTGAAGATCCATTAAATCATCAGCACTCAAAGACCTTTTCCTTTTGTTGGCAGTACCATAAAAGTCTTTGTCGTCCAACCTTGAAACAACCTAAGAAAGACAATCGAATAGAAAAGAGGTACAATTTCAAAAGGGGTTCCAACCTATAACAATCACCATCGATGATAAGCCACACATGCAGATTCCTTTAGATAGTTCACTAACAGCTACTTTGGCTGAGGTTTACACTGCCAAGTTCTGTCAGCTCACTGAGGTGGTCTCCTTTAAGGGCTCTAATTAGATTGCTGGAGCAAAGGGGGAACTTGTTTTATTAAGTTATTTAAAAATTGGGCTCCCAAAGATGTCACAGTATTGTGACAGGCTTCTAACAACAGTATCATCTGTTACCTGTGCACTTGTTCCTTAAACATAATGAACGTACACTTTTGCAAAAGTTAGTTTATGAATGTATTCAAATTCTACCCAATCTGTAGTAGTTATTATATATTCAAAGCAAATTTTAATGAGGCAGGTATGTGCCGGACTGCATTGGAATGTCAAATAAGTCTAATGACTAAAGCATCAAAAGGTGTTACTTCACTTGCACATTAATCGTGGTAGAAAATGTATTATTTTAAAATGCTTCCCAGGTACTACCAAAAATGCCTATTTTAAATGTTCATCCATGTCAGTTGTGAGTAATTTTGCTTTGTACTTACCAAAAGTCACAAACCATGAATATTACTTTGCCCCATAAAAGTTATTTCTGGTAGAATCCCATGTACTTACTGCATCCAGTGCTTGAGACCCGCATACTTTATACAGTCTAAGTGCAGGTCTTTTGGCTTAGGGACTAATGCTTTGTCTAACAAACTCATGGGACTCACTGCACTGTGGTATATACAGTAGAAAATGACATAAATTTGCAAACTAAATGATAAAAATAGTCAAGAATGTTAAGTTCATTATATATGTAGATATCAGGAATACAACTGCAAGAAATCACTTATGTATGACTATTTGAAAGGGTAGCGGTTCAAAAGGAAAACAAGAATGAATTAAATTTGATTAAAATAATCTGAATTATGGTTTCAGAAGAGATATCTATAACTTTTAAATAATGTGAATCCTTGTATAAACCATAAATACATAGAAAATAGAATGCAGAAAGGTTAATAAGCTCTTCAGTATGTTAATTTTGAAGCTTTTCATTTTTATAATCACTTAATATGATCTAGTCGCAGATGTTGGCATTGGTGTTGACTGAAAGCCCACTTAGTACCTTCATAGCCTTACCTCCAGCTCCCATGCTCTTACTATGTCAAGAAGACAAAATGGCAAATATAGGCTACTGTCGTGTGCCAAGGCACGAAGGTCAAAGTAGCATTTGGTATAAACACTGCCAGGAACATCAACATCATTATTAATTAAGTGGGAGAATTGGTTTCCCAACTCAAGCCTAGGGAAGGAGAAACACAACAAAACCAACACAGGACAATGTTAGTCAACTGGGCTATCTTCAAAAACATTATTCTCATGTAAGAAATGTGGTAAAGTCATCACATGCTCTAGTTTATTAGAACACATAAAAGAACTCATGCTGTAAAGAACCCTATCAATGGAAGAAACACAAGAAAGCATTCAACTTTCCCAGTTCTCTTTGAAAACTTAGAAAAACTTGTATTGGAAAAAAACATGAATGTAAAAAAAAGTGTTAATAAATTTGATTTTCAATTAATGTGCAAAAATCACAAGCATTCTTATACACCAGTAACAGACAAACAGAGAGCCAAATCATGAATGAACTTCCATTCACAATTGCTTCAAAGAGAATAAAATACCTAGGAATCCAACTTACAAGGGATGTAAAGGACCTCTTCAAGGAGAACTACAAACCACTGCTCAGTGAAATAAAAGAGGACACAAACAAATGGAAGAACATACCATGCTCATGGATAGGAAGAATCAATATCGTGAAAATGGCCATACTGCCCAAGGTTATTTATAGATTAAATGCCATCCCCATCAAGCTACCAATGAGTTTCTTCATAGAATTGGAAAAAACTGCTTTAAAGTTCATATGGAACCAAAAAAGAGCCCGCATCTCCAAGACAATCCTAAGTCAAAAGAACAAAGCTGGAGGCATCACGCTACCTGACTTCAAACTATACTACAAGGCTACAGTAACCAAAACAGCATGGTACTGGTACCAAAACAGAGATATAGACCAATGGAACAGAACAGAGTCCTCAGAAATAATACCACACATCTACAGCCATCTGATCTTTGACAAACCTGAGAGAAACAAGAAATGGGGAAAGGATTCCCTATTTAATAAATGGTGCTGGGAACATTGGCTAGCCATAAGTAGAAAGCTGAAACTGGATCCTTTCCTTACTCCTTATACGAAAATTAATTCAAGATGGATTAGAGACTTAAATGTTAGACCTAATACCATAAAAACCCTAGAGGAAAACCTAGGTAGTACCATTCAGGACATAGGCATGGGCAAAGACTTCATGTGTAAAACACCAAAAGCAATGGCAGCAAAAGCCAAAATTGACAAATGGGATCTCATTAAACTAAAGAGCTTCTGCACAGCAAAAGAAACTACCATCAGCGTGAACAGGCAACCTACAGAATGGGAGAAAATTTTTGCAATCTACTCATCTGACAAAGGGCTAATATCCAGAACCTACAAAGAACTCAAACAAATTTACAAGAAAAAAACAAACAACCCCATCAAAAAGTGGGCAAAGGATATGAACAGACATTTCTCAAAAGAAGACATTCATACAGCCAACAGACACATGAAAAAATGCTCATCATCACTGGCCATCAGAGAAATGCAAATCAAAACCACAATGAGATACCATCTCACACCAGTTAGAATGGCGATCATTAAAAAGTCAGGAAACAACAGGTGCTGGAGAGGATGTGGAGAAATAGGAACACTTTTACACTGTTGGTGGGATTGTAAACTAGTTCAACCATTATGGAAAACAGTATGGCGATTCCTCAAGGATCTAGAACTAGATATACCATATGACCCAGCCATCCCATTACTGGGTATATACCCAAAGGATTATAAATCATGCTGCTATAAAGACACATGCACACGTATGTTTATTGCGGCACTATTCACAATAGCAAAGACTTGGAATCAACCCAAATGTCCATCAGTGACAGACTGGATTAAGAAAATGTGGCACATTTACACCATGGAATACTGTGCAGCCATAAAAAAGGATGAGTTTGTGTCCTTTGTAGGGACATGGATGCAGCTGGAAACCATCATTCTTAGCAAACTATCACAAGAACAGAAAACCAAACACCACATGTTCTCACTCATAGGTGGGAACTGAACAATGAGATCACTTGGACTCGGGAAGGGGAACATCACATACCGGGGCCTATCATGGGGAGAGGGGAGCGGGGAGAGATTGCATTGGGAGTTATACCTGATGTAAATGACGAGTTGATGGGTGCAGCACAGCAACATGGCACAAGTATACATATGTAACAAACCTGCACGTTATGCACATGTACCCTAGAACTTAAAGTATAATAATAATAAAAAAAATAAAAAAATAAAAATAAAAATAAAAAAATTTGATTTTCCCACATCCTTTCAAAGGCATATTTGAATTTTAATATGTAGAAAAACTACATAATCTTAAGAAACATGGTCAAGGCTTCAGCTTTTTCATTTCTGTGAAAACATGAAAGGATTCAAGGGAGAAAACCCTTATAAATACAAACATGTGGTAGGGTCGTCAGTTGTTCCAGTTCCACATGAAGACAAGAACTCATTTCTGAAATAAAACCTATGAACGTATAGAATGCAGAAATGCCTTCATTTATGTGATATTTGCTCCAAGACCTATGATAACACACATTGTAGTTGGGCCTTATAAATATAAGAAAGCACACTGGATTAGAACCCCAGTAGATTACAAAATACAGGAAAATTTTCAGTTTTAACAATGTCTTCAAAATTTATGTGAAAACTGCCCCTGGAGGGAAATCCTATCCGTATTCCTAAACTGGAAGGGCTGATGCAAACTGATTATTGTATAATCTTCAAAAATGCACCTATGTAAAACTTATACTACTTATGAATATTTTGTGTTTCTCAGCGATTCTTTGAGAGAGTCTATCTACTTATTTCCACTTCTTTTGCAAGAAAACATTGAGGTTAGAATTTTGTAGATACCCTTTAAACAATACTATGTGAGTTTAATAGGCAGTAATTTCTTTGTTAAGTCAGTTAATAAAATTTTTCTCCATTTATTTAAAAATATCATGCTGAGCTACTAGAATGGCTCTAAATTCTGCTTTGAAACAAATGAAGGCTATGCAGTTGGATTCCTACACTAATGTCCAAACAGGGCACACAGCTGCTTGCAGTCCATTCTGCATCCAGCACCCCAAGTTTGGGATGAGCAGAAAGGTGACAGCCTCTAATGCACTTGTGCTGCTGATATAGGGCTCATTCTTCAGAGTTCCCTTAGTGCAGCTGCACAACTCAGACCCCATGCTCACTCACAAGGCCCCACAATAGTGATCAGATGACAGAAATGGTGGATGCCATTTACTAGCTGTCACTATTACAGGGCAGGAATACTCTTTAAACTCAGGGAGGCAGAAAGATCAAAGAGAGACATCTTGGCCAGACTACACCCATTTTATAATACGCCTTTTGGTAGGGTGCTGGACTTACACCGTGTATTAGTCTGTTTTCATGCTGCTGATGAACACATACCTGAGACAGGACGGTTTACAAAAGAAAGAGGTTGGTTGGACTCACAGTTCCACATGGCTGGGGAGGCCTCACAATCATGGCAGAAGGCAAGAAGGAGCAAGTCACATTACGTAGATGGCAGCAGGCAAAGAGTGAAGCTTGTGTAGGGAAACTCTTCCTTATAATACCGTCAGATCTCATGAGACTTACTCGCTGTCACAAGAACAGCATGGGAAAGACCCGCCTCCATTATTCAATTACTTCCCACTGGGTCCCTCCCACAACACGTGGAAATTCAAGATGAGATTTGGGTGGGACACAGCCAAACTGTATCACACAATGTTTCTCCTGAGTTGGAAATGAAACTAAGGTGGTCAGCCTCTCTCACCCCGGTCAGAAGAGAATGTCGGGATGAGTTGAATGCAGTGAGAGAAGAATAGGCTGGGAGCAGCCTTCTGCCACATGATTATTCAGCTGCCCTGGCCAAAGGTGTTTTCTCATTTTTTTTTTTTTAATTTTAAGAGACAGGGTCTTGCTCTGTCACCCAGGCTAAAGTGCAGTGGCGTGATCCTAGCTCACAGCAGACTCACACTCACAGGTTCAAGTGATCCATTCACCTAAGCCTTTTAAGTAGCTGGGACTACAGGCTCATGCCACTGAGCTGGGCTGTTTTGTCGTTGTTGTTGTTGTTGTTGTTGTTGTTGTTGTTGTTTAATTCTTTTTGCAGAGACAGGGTCTCACTTTTTGCCCAGGCTGGCCTTAAATTCCTGTGATCAAGTGATACTCCCACCTTGGTGTCCCAAAGTGCTGTTATTATTACAGATGGGAGTCACTGTATCCAGCACTTTGTCCAATGTTTAAATAAATATAAACTAGAGTAATCTTACCACTTGCACAGTAATTCCTGTAAAGACTTAATTGTATAAAAATAATTAATACCTGAACAGCACATTTGGTTTCTTGGTTTTAAAGTTTTAATGTTTTACCCACTGGCTAAGTCAACAAACGTTTGATGTTCTCTGGTAATGAAGAGCAGTTAAGACATAAGCAGATATGTGGTTTTCTCATTTAACTGAAAACCTGACTGAATCTCCTTCCAGCATTAATTTCCTATTCATATAACCATAAGGCTATAGAAATGTAAATCACATAATGTTTTCATAATCAGCTAATCAGGACTTAATTTACTATAGGAATATATGTACTTCATAATCTCTTTTATGTTTTTCCAAAAACATGTTTTAATTGTGTAAAATACAGTATTTTATAGAATCATCATGTTTATTAATAGAGGCTTAGTTATCAAAGAAAACCATTATGCCTACAGGATATACATCTTCTCAGTTTTCTGTTGTTTTTTACATGGCCGAATAGCATACCCTTTACAGGCACAGCAAATTTTCTGAATAGGAGCTGCTCAGTTTAAATTAAATGTGTTTATATATACAAATATATATATACACATTTTATATATTTATGTATAAACAAATATGTATGTGTGTATGTATGTGTATATGTATGTATGCATATATATATATATTTCTTTACCAATAATGGTTTTCAATTTTATTTCAATAGTTTTTGAGGTACAGGTGGTTTTTGGTTCATGGATAAGTTCTTTAGGGATGGTTTCGGAGCTTCAGGTGCAACTACCACCTGAGCAGTGTACACTGTATCCAATATGTAATCTTATCCTTCACCACCTTCCCAACCTTCCTCCCCACGTCCCCAAAGCCCATTATATCATTCTTATGCCTTTGCATCCTCATAGCTTAGCTCCCACCTATAAGTGAGAACATATGATATTTGGTTTTCCATTCCTGAGTTACTTCACTTTGAATAATGGCCGCCAGCTCCATCCAAGTTGCTGCAAAGGCCATTATTTCATTCTATTTTATGGCTCAGCAGTATTCCATGGTATATATATTCTACATTTTCTTTAGCTCCCCCTTCATTGATGGGCACTTAGACTGGCTCCATATTTCTGCAATTGCAAATTGTGCTGCTATCAACATGCATGTGCACGTGTCTTTTTCATGACTTATTTTCCTTTGGGTAGACGCCCAGTAGTGAAAGATTGCGGGGTTGAACAGCAGTTCTACTTTTAGTTCTTTAAAGAATCCCCACACTGTTTTCCATAGTGGTTGCACTAGTTCACATTCCCCTCAGCAGCGTAAAAGTGTTCCCTTTTCACCAAATCCATGCCAACATGTATTTTTTTTTTTATTTTTAAACTATGGCCATTCCTGCAGGAGCAAGGTCATATCACATTGTGGTTTTCAGTTGCATGTCTCTGATAATTAGTAACGTTCCTGAAAGAAAATATATTCTAACAAGACAAATACATGTCAAAAAGTTTTAAGAAAAATCTGATAGACACTAATTTTTAAATGGTTCAATTACAGTCAAAAAGAGACCATTATAAATAATCAACAGCAGAGGGACAAGATAAATGTACGTTAAGTACTTTGTTGTAATGCTTTTCAGTTTCCAAAGATCATGAACATTGCTCGTGTTCGGAGCATAGCTCCTGGTGCTTCTGCATTCACAAACAGCATTGTGTAGAACTGGGCGTCTTGGAGCTGGCCTCTGCCACCACTGCTTCTGGAGCTCACATCTATGGAAACCTGCACATTTCCCTGTATATTTTCTGACCTTGTAACTAGAGCTAGAGTCACCCCCTGCTGCCAGATTAGTTGCAGGTTTTGAGAACAATTTAGCTGCCATTACAGCGAGCTATGTTTTCATAATTATGAATTTTGCTTCCTTCAAGAAACCAGTTTATAGACTGATGACAACTGTAGTGATTAAAGGCATGTTAGCTTCTGCAACTTTCAAAGTACTTCTATTTGTTTCAAATTCATTTGCTGTTATGTTCTTTGCTAAAATGGCTATTAGCAGTATCACCATGACAATTCAGTTTATATACTATTAGCAAAGTGGTAATTTAGCAGCCATTTCAACAGCAACCAACCGTCACTAGTCTCTTCTTAGTCACAAGAAGCCTCGCTTCAGTTGTAAACCCACAGTGTGGTAATTCTGAATGACAGTCTTCTAAAAAATTTTTGGGTACATTGTAGGCATATATATTTATGGGGTATATAAAGTATTTTGATACAGGCCTACAATGTGTCACTGTAGGGTAAATAAAGTATCCATCACACCTCAAGCATTTATCCTTTGTTTTACAAATAGTTCAATTATACTATTTTAGGTACTGTAAAATGTACGATTAAATAATTATTGACAGTAGTCACCCTGTTGTGCTATCAAATACTAGATCTTATTTATTCTTTCTAACTATGTGTGTGCCTATTAACCATTACTCCTTACTCCCCCATCGCCCATACTACCTTTACTAGCTTCTGCTAACAATTCTTCTACTTTAGCTCCCACAAGTAAGTGAGAACATGTGAAGTTTGTCTTTCTTCGCTTATTTCCCTTAACATTTCCATCCATGTTGCTGAAAATAACAGGATCTCATTCTCTTTTACGGTTGAATAGTAAGTACTCCATTGTGTATATGTACATTTTCTTTGGCTACTCATGTGTTGATGGACACTCGGGATGTTCCAAATCTTGGCTGTTGTGAACACTAGTGCAATATCCATGAGAATGTAAGTATCTCTTTGATAATGCTGATTTCCTTTCTCTTAGGTATATACCCAGCAGTGGGATTGCTGGATCATATGGTAGCTCTATTTTTAGTTTTGAGGACCTCCAAACTGTTCTCTACAGTGGTTGTACTAAATTACATTCCCACTAACAGTGTACGAGGGTTACCTTTTCTCCACATCCTCACCGGCATTTGCTATTGCCTGTCTTTTGAATAAAAGCCATTTTAAGTGGGGTGAGATGATCCCTCATTGTAATTTTGATTTGCATTTCTCTGACAATCAATAATGTTGATGTTGAGTATCTGTTCATATACCTATTTGTCATTTGTATGCCTTTTTTATTTTTGAAACAGGGTCTCACTTTGTCACTTAGGTTGGAGTGCAGTGGCACAAGCACAGCTCACTGCAGCCTCAACTTCCTGGGATTAAGTAATGTTTGCACGTAATTCTCACAAACAGCTGAAACTACAGGCCCATGCCCCCATGCCTTCTTTTGAGAACTGTGTCTTCTTTTGAGAAGTGTATATTCAGATATTTTGCCCATTTTAAAAATCAGATGATTAGATTTTTTTCTATTGAGTTATTTAAGCTTCTTAAATATTCTGGTAATTAATCCCTTGTAGATAGTTTTCAAATATCTTCCCCCATTCTATGGGTTGTCTCTTCACTTTGCTGATTGTTTCCTTTGCTGTGCAGAAGTTTTTTAACTTGATGTGACCAAATTTGCCCATTTTTGCTTTGGTTGCCTGTGCTTATAAAATATTATTCAAGAAATATTTGCCCAGTCCAATATCCTAGAGAGTTTTCCCAATGTTTTATTTTAGTTTTATATTTGAGGTCTTTGATTTAAATATTTTTTTAAAAAAAAATTTTAAGAAATAGAGACAAAATCTCATTGCATTGCCCAGGCTGGTCTTGAACTTCTGGGCTCAAGCAATCCTCCTTTCTCAGCCTCCCAAAGTGCTTGGATTACAGGTGTAAACCTCTGCACCCAGCCGAGATTTAAATATTTAATCCACTTGGATTTTATTTTTGCATAAGATGAGAAATAGAGGCCTAGTTTCATTCTTCTGCATATGGATATCCAGTTTTCCCAGCACCACTTATTGACAAGACTGTCATTTCCCCATTGTATGTTCTCAGCACCTTTGTTGAAAATGAGTTCACTGCAGATGTATGAATTGGTTTCTGGGTTTTCTATTCTGTTCCATTGGTCTATGTGTCTATTTTTAATGCCATTGCCATGCTGTTCTTGTTACTATAGCTGTACAGTATAATTTGAAATAAGATAATGTGATTCTTCCAGTTTTGTTTGTTTTTTGCACATTGGCAGTCTTGGATCAGACCTGGAGGAATTGTCTGGATTAGCAGACAGAGACTCACTTCTTCCCTTCCTTTCCAGCAAATGAAGTCTCTCTCTCTTTGTGCTGTGCCTGGAGTTGGGAGAGGAGCAATACAAGCACCCCTGTGGCCACTGGGACAGCACTGGGTCAGACCTGAAGCCGGCACAGCACTGTGGCTGCCCAAGACCCCCACTGTAACAACAACCCAGCTGCCACCTGTTTCACTCAAGGCCCCAGGGCTCTCCAATTAGCAGGTAGTGAAGCCAGCCAGGCTTCTGTCCTTCCCTTCAGTGCAGTACGCTCCCCTGGTCCCTAGATGCGTTCAAAGGTGCTGTCTGGAAGCCAGGGCTGGAGTCATAAACCTTAGAAATCTACCTGGTGTTCTGTTCTACCCTGGCTGAGCTAGCACTGAATCTACCCAGCAAATCACTTCCCACTCTCCCCTCTCCTTTCCCCAGGCAGGGTAGTCTTTTCCCACCTACAACGTCATCACAGTCCCGTGTGGATTACCGCCAGCTCACCACTGATGTTCACTTAATGCCTGAGGGCTCTCAGTCAGCTTGTGGCGAATACTGCCTGGCCTGGAACCCACTCTTCACGACAGTGGGCTCCCCTCTGGCCCAGGCTAAGTCTAGAGATGCCATCTAAGAGCCAAGGCCTGAATCAGGGACTCCAACAGCCCACGGGGTGCTCTTCTCCACTGTAGCTGAGCTGGTGTCTAAGCTCCAGAAAAATCCTCTTTCCTCTGCCTTTGGCTTTTCTCAAGCAGGGGAATCTCTCCTCATAGCCACCACAGCTGGGAATGTGCCGGTGACACCTGATGCCAGCACGTCTGAGTCTCACTTGAGGCCCATGGCATGTACCACCCGATTCCCTCTGCTGATTATTCAAGGCCCAAAGGCTCTTTAGTCAGATAGTGACGAATCCTGCCATTACTGAGTCCTTCCCTTCAAGGCAGCAGGTTCCTTTCTGGCCCAGAGTTTGTCTAGAGATGTTATCCCAAAGCTGGGACCTGAAATGGGGATCTCATGACTCTGACCAGTGCCCGCTCCTACTGTGAGCTAGTATCCAAGATGTAAGACAAAGTCCTTTTTCCTCCTTCCTCTCCTCAAGCAGAAGGAGGAGGTCGCTGTCAGAGCTGCGAGCTGCACTGTCTAGGATTGGAGGGGGGGTGGGCAAGCACTCCATAGCCGCCCCAGCTGCTGTCTCTCTAGGTCACATGCCCCCAAATACACTGGCTCCAAGCGCAGCACAGCACTAGGACTTGCCTAAGAGTTGCAGTCCTTGTGGCCTAGACAGCCTTTCAGGTTTATTAAGGACCAAGAGTACTTTATCCTGCAGTAGCCAGGCTTTCCACAACTTTATCAGCTTTATCAAGTTCCAACCACTGGGATTAAACAATTCCCTTCTGGCTAGCACTAGTCTAAATATTTCCTCCGTGGGTGAGCACTGGATGAGTGCAGCCTTGCTTTGCTTTCTGCTACAACAAGGCAGCACTGCGTTCAGGGCAAAGTCCCACAGCTGCTGACCTCTCCCTCCACCAAGCATGCGACTCTCTCCTCGCCACAGGTCCTCTGCCGAGGCTATTCCTGTGACGAGCACAACTGGCAGAGATGTCTACTCAGCCATCAGGCTCCACTTCTGTGGCTGCATACATTCTCAACGACAGTTTTACCTACAGGCAAATGTACAACAAACAAACAAACAAAACCTCGTGCCACTGCCTGTCATGGTCTTGATCTTCATACGAGATGTTCCTTCATATTTTCCTAAGCGGCACCCACAAAGCCATTCTCACTGTCCAGTGGGCACTCTGAGAGCCTTTGCTAAAAATGCCTCCCTGGCTCACCCTGCCTGCCCGCTCCAAGGCCCTTCCCTTTACAGCAGTCATGAGGCCAGACTGGAAGAAAGACCCCATGAAGCTCACGCTTCTGTGTCCAGTTGGTGATATCTGTGAGCAACCCCATGACTCAGCAAGATTTCCTGCACTCTCACAGGTAACTCAAGGACCCCAAAGGGCTGTTGTGGTCGTATGAGTGCCCTAGGAAGCTCTTGAGTGAGGTGAGCATTGGGTGACGTCCAGCAATGCAATATTTCTCAGACTGCCTGTGGAGAGCTTCTAACTCATCAGCCTGATCTCTAAACACAGGCAACACTCCTGGGGGAGAGGACAGGGGCACAGGGATCTGTGGCTATTCTGTATGTCAAGGTTTCTATAAAGCAGATCTCCAGATAAAGGCAGGGGGAACACCGGCAAGAGCAAATACACAATGTATGACTCGGTGAAGCTGTACATTTTTCATAGTCTGGAGGCCCTAGACCTGTCAGCGGCCAATTATTTCAAAGGCCAGACATGTGCTCCTTAAAGAGAGACCGGAACTTGCAGATAGCCCCTAGAAAGCCATAAAGATATTTACAGTACTATTCTGGTAGTATACTTGGAAGATAATTGCCAAAAATCACCAGAAAAATACTTTTCAATTTATGAGCAGATTATTATAAGAGCAATTTACCAAGACCTACCAATGAACGATGAAAAATATGAACTGTTATTCTAAAGCTGATAGAAAGATGTGGTTTTTATGTCCATTTCCATCATCTGTACAACGTAACCTTTAAAACTATTTCTTAAAGTGTTAAGTTTAGGGGAGCAAAAGAAGTATTGAAAAATGATCAGAAAGTTCACAGAAACCTTACAAACTCACGTGTCATCAGATGAAATGTTCTCAGAGAGCCTGCGGTTTTTCTCACTCCCAGCAACCTCCTGGTCATCGCTCCACAGCAAGAGAAATGGCTGACGAGACGATCCTCTTCCAGTTGGCTGGACAAATGTCGGTATCAGCATAACTTACAAATCTTTCTATGTAAATCTGCAAAATAGAGCACTGGCCTTTGATTCAGCTTAGTTTGAGTGCTGTAGTAAGAACTCTTAGGAATGACAAGTTTCTTCTGGTTTTGACCAGAAAGTACCTGCCTTTTATTCTTCTGTTCTCCAGAGACTTTGCTTGATCAGGCAGAGCAAGAAGCCGAATCACAATCATAGGTCAGATACTTCTGCTACCTACTCTGCCCATAGAAATGTACAGGCCAATTTTGGTCACAAGAATGACGGTACGTCTCAGCCAAGGGCGTCATGAAAAGAGGCAGTGTTGTCACCCTCACACTCATAAAGGGCAGCACACACACGGGCCCAGTGTGGACTAAAGTCATTCAGTAAATCCTCAAATACCTACCACATGTAATGTCTCAACCTAGCGGGTAGGCAGATGGGAACTTTACAAGTACGTCAAGCTTGAATATGTTCAACCCATGTGATAGTGAGCAAATGTTGATCTTTTCACAAAAACACCCTTCTATATAGAGCACGAACTTAAACTGCTGGTCAAGAGAGCCTCCCAGTGGCTGCCGTGCAGAGCAGCACGGCAGGCGCAGGTCTCTGGGATTGTAAAACATTCCCCAAATTCAGTTGCTGGCTTGATAAGGAACACACGTATATAAAGAATGGTCCTTCTCACAGCCCCTATTTTTCACATCTTCGTGATCACATCATAAACATTGCTCTGTCTTACATCATCTGCAACTTACACAATTCTGTTGGTTTTAAGGTGGAAACAGCTGCCAGTGTCTGTGTCCCTGGGATTCCTCTAAACCTGCCAAGCAGTTTGTGAGACAGTCTCATGAATCACTTTACATCTATCAAACATCTACCCTACAAAGAACTGGGCAAAGTGGACGGCTGAGTAAAGATTAAAGGTGAGCTGCGAGGTGTTGCCACTCAGAGGGTGCTCTGCAGAGGCGTATATCCATGAGCTACTTAACTCTTTAAGTCAAAACGAAAGGAAAAAAGCTTATTTTAAGCAAGTTTATTTCTTGTCTGGTGGTTATCAGATGGGAGAACATTGCCAGATCTAAGCTACCAAACTCAAATATGTTTTCAAAAACAAATACATTTTACAGAGATTCTGCTCCCTTTCTCCCAAACTCTGTGCTGTCAAGTATTGTTTTGTTTTGTTTTGTTTTGTTGTTGTTGTTTTGAGATGCTGTTTCACTCTTGTTGCCCAGGCTGGAGTGCAATGGCCCGATCTCAGCTCACCGCAACCTCCGCCTAGCAGGTTCAAGCGATTCTCCTGCCTCAGCCTCCTGAATAGCTGGGATTACAGGCATGTGCCACTACACCCGGCTAATTTTGTATTTTTAGTAGAGATGGGGTTTCTCCATGTTGGTCAGGCTGGTCTCGCACTCCCAACCTCAGGTGATCTGCCTGCCTTGGCCTCCCAAAGTGCTGGGATTACAGGCATGAGCCACCACATCTGGCTCAAGTATTTCAAGAATGAACCTCCCTTTCTGGGATCAATGGTACAGGAATTAGAGAGCACTGGAACAACATTAGCAAGCCCTCTGCTTCCCATCCCCTTTCCTGCTAAGCTGCTGACCTGCTGACACTCATCCATGCCATGTGCTCTTCTGTGTCAGTTTGAGACAGAATTCTTTATTCCCACTGACGCCAACTCTTCCCTCAGTGCAGTTGATCCCACCTCACTTTTGCAGAACACTGTTCCCACAATCACCTCTTTCTGAAGATTTTCTTCGTCTCTACCACAGATTTCCCCCAAATTGTGTTTCCTTTGTTCCCATCCCACTCCCCACTACTCTCTAAGTGTGTCCTCTCACTGGTGTCACAGCACCATGCCCTCACGCCAGCTCCTCAGCTTCCATCTCTCCTTCACCTCCACTGCCTGCCCTGCTGACATGACTCTCTCAAGGCTCCTCCTGCCAAGGCCTCTGGTGCCATCATGCTGACAAACTGGAGCTCTTCATACATTGCCATTTGCCTCGGTGCTGGGGCCAAATACCTGCATTTTAGTTACCCTGCTCCTATCTGTGTGCAATGCCTGTTATGTCTACCTTCATTGATCGTCGGCCTGGTCTGATCATGAGCCATAATCTGTCACTGCTCACCTGTATTACCGTAGCTGCTTCTTAACCCTCTTCTCTGCCTCTCCACTATGGCCTGTAGTCCCCAAAGCAGTCAGCATAACCTCCTCATTTAAAGCATGGCACTCCCCTGCTCGAGATCTACCATGAATTTCCCATCAAACTGAGTTTGAGTAAAACCTTAATTTCTTCCTGTGGCCTGCAAGCCAAATGGCCCTATGAGCTATGGCACCGCCTGTGGGGCCTCATCTCTGCTGTTCCCCTCAATCTTCACTCTGACCATGCTGGTCACCTTGCTGTTGATTCCTCAAACACACATGAAAACGCATTTCTGTCTTGGCAGTCATCTTTTTGCCTGTAAAGACAGCACTGTTTCCCATCCTTGCTTCAGTCAGGTCACTGTTCAAATGTCAGCTCTCCCGAGAGGCTCTTCCTTATCATTCCACCTAAAATAGCCCCCAATCACTCTGTGTCCCTTTATCCCGCTATTTGATACTACCTGAAAAAATAGTTAAGTTCGTTCTTACTAGAACATAAGCTCATAAAAGCAAGAACTGTGATCCACGTGTCCTCTCCTCTACCCCAGCACTTAGAAGAGAGTCCGCATCCAGTGAGTGTTCAGGAAATAAGTCACTTCTTAGCCGCATTTAGCTCTGTGACCACAGCCTCTCCTATCTTGAACTCTTTCTCCTTTTATCATCCTCTGCTGCTTTTCTTCCTCCTGCTCTCATAGCCACTCCTCTGGCAGCTTGTCCCTTCAATGATCATAGTCCTTACAGGCCCATTTTCGGTTCACTTTATCTTTTTCTGAGATAGGGTCTCACTCTGTTGCCCAGGCTGGAGTGCAATGACATGAACACAGCTCACTGTAGCCTCCACCTCCTGGGCTCAAGTGATATTCCTGCCTCAGCCTACAATGTACCTGAGGCCACAGGCATGTGCCACCATGTTCAGCTAATTTCTTGATTTTTTTTTTTTTTTTTTTTAGTAGAAATGGGGTCTCATTTTATTGCCCAGGCTGGTCTTGAACTCCTACACTCAAGTAATCCTCTCACCTTGGGCTCCCAAAGTGCTAGGTTTACAGATATGAGACACTGTACCTAGCCTTATTTTATATATTCCTAAGATACCAGGTCTCATCATGTGGCCCAGGCTGACCTCAAACTTCTGGGCTCAAGTAATTCCTCCATCTCAGCCTCCCAGGTAGCTAGGACTAAAGGCATGTCCATGTTCAAAACTCTCCCTTTTCCAATCCAGCTTTCCCTCCAGCATCATCTATCTCTCTGCATCTGGAAGCACCACTCCTGCTTCCCTCCAGCATGTGCTTAGCATTCCAAATGACTTGCAGCTGTTGGAAAATGGACTGTATCTGGTCCAGTGCCCATTGAGGGCTTTGATTCTAGTGCACAGCAGGTGCCTTCTCCCCTCAACTCTAACTGGATGCTAAAGAAGTAAACCAAATCTCTTTTCACTCTTCTAACCATACATTGAAACACAAGAACGTTTTATAAAGCAGTAGTGGTGGGCAATAAAGTCTTTAGAACTTTAATAAATGTGAATGTGATTCGGATTTCCTAGCTTTCTTTCTCCTTAGATCTCTGTAGCCTATTCTCATGAAGTATTTATTTATTTCCAGTAGTTTGAATTAAAAACTCATCTGCTTTTTTATTGTAAAAGAAGCCAGTCTTTGATGAGCTTTAAACTTTGTAAAACTAATGCATCGTGCCTATTTGATAAACCAGTGGTTCTCCAAATGTGCTCCGTGGACCTCTGGGATCCCCAAGACCCTTTTCCAAAAGCCTAAGAGGTCAAAACTGTTCTGATAATAATATTAATTCACCCTGAGAAACCTAATAGAAAACTTTTTTAAATTGTGAAAGTAATACAAAGACATTGCCTGCTTTTTCACTGATGCTGCCGTGACTGTATAAAAGCAAAAGTGTGTAAAACTGCTGGTTTCTCAGCATAAATCAAGGCAGTGGTACTAGTAGTCATTCTATTCTGTACTGTCCCTTACAGCTAAAAAAAAAAAAAAAAAGATAGCCTGAATTTCTTAAGAATATCTTTGATGAAGCAGTAAAAATTAATGGTGTTGTTAAATCTTAACATTTCTTTTTAATATTCTAAACAAGTGGAAAGTTAACAAGAAGCACTTCTGCTTACTACAGTATGCTTGCATTTAAAAAAAGAATTTGTGATTTAATTGTGAACTGAATAATCACTTTTTTCATGGAACATCATTTTTATTTAAAAGTACAACTGGGCCAGCGCAGTGGCTCATGCCTGTAAAATTCTAGCACTTTGTGAGGCTAAGGCAGGCAGATTGCTTGAGGTCAGGAGTTCGAGACCAGCCTGGGCAACATGATGAAACCCTGTCTCTACCAAAAATACCAAAAAAACTAGCCAGGCATGGTGCCACACGGCTGTGGTCCCAGTTACTCAGGAGGCTCAGGCAAGAGGATTGCTTGAGCCCAGGAGACAGAGGTTGCAGTGACCTGAGATCATGCCAATGCGCTCTAGCCAAGGGAGAGAGTGAGACTTGGTCTAAAAAAAAAGCACAACTATCATTCTCAAAAACAAAATGAGGCTGTCACTCCAAGGAAAATAAGTCTTTGTTCCCAATGATAAAATTCAGGCTTTCATGAGGACTTTGAAAAACTTGTTCCTTCAACCGTAAGCATGACAGCTTCTCGATACTTAGACTTTTAAAAATAAGATTGGTGGTTATATTAACAAAAGTGAGTTTTTGACACAATAAAACATAAACCAATATTTTCCAAATAACTTATGCATACTATTATAAAAGCAAATATGGAAGGAAAGATCCATTTATCGTGCAAGAAAGATCAGTGAACATTGATGGAATACATTTATTAATATGTAAAATGCCACTCTAACAAACTAGCACTTGTAAAGTTTTGGTTTAATATTAAAGAATACCCACAACTGTCTGAAAGAATTAAAAATACACCTTTTATCAACTACATATTTGCACGAGGCCACATCATCTTATTGTTTCTTTGAAACAAATTGCCAAGAAAGAGAATCCAGCTGTCTTCTATTAAGCTCAACATTAGAGATTTTCAATAATATAAATACATGACATACTTTTTACTCAACGTTTAAAGAAAAGTATTTTTTCCTAAAAAAATTATGTTAGCAATATCATTCTCAAGGAATATTTTCTGTTGTCACAATCTGGGTAATGGGTTACTGCTGACATCTAGTTGGTAAAGGCCATCAGTGCTGTTAAACTTTCTGCAATGCAAAGGACAGTCCTCACAACAAAGCATTATCTAGCTCATAATATCAATAGTGGTAAGCTTGTGAAATCTAAACCAAAGATAGATTTTGAAAAAAGTCAATTTTATATTTCTCACACAATAAATATCAATATAATCAATATAAACACATACTCTTTGGGTTTCCCAATAATTTAAGAATTAAAAGAGTCTTAAGGACCACAGAAAACACAAATAATTTGCTTCAATATTTTAGTAGGCACAATACAGTTGATGATGTCTATAGCTGTGACTTAACACTGAGCTTGATATCATGCAAAGTAATTAGCTGGAATAACAAGACAGGTTTTTTAAAAGGTCACCTGTATCTGATGTAATAGTGTATTGCTATGGTGACACTGTGGAAAGAAAAAGTATTCATAACAATAGATGTTATCATTTGTTAGGCCTGAAGACATTTTTTTAAGTGGCGAGTTTTTTAGAACTCTCCTAGTGGCCCTGAAATTAAAATCTTCTAGTTCAGAACAGTATCATGAGGGTACTTTCCCGTTTTAGTTTTTTGGCTTTAGCAAAAATATGAGAACCAAAATGCTAGGCAATATGCTGTTAGAAGACGTGTTTTTGTTGATGATTATAATATATAAACAGTAACATATTTCCCTGTTATATGTTCTTCTACCTACAAAACCTTTCATGCCATGCAATTTATTTTGTTTATTTATTTATTTTTTGAGACAGAATCACTCTGTTGCCCAGGCTGGAGTGCAGTGGCACAATCTCAACTCACCGCAACCTGTCTCCCAGGTTCAAGCAATTCTCATGCCTCAGTCTTCCAAGTAGCTGGGACTGCAGATGTGCACCACCACACCCAGCTAATTTTTGTATCTTTAGTAGAGACAAGGTTTCACCATGACAGTCAGGTTGATCTCAAACTCCTGGCCTCAAGTGATCAAACTGCCTCAGTCTCCCAAAGTGCTGGGATTATAGGCATGAGCCACCATGCCCACTCATGTAATTTATATCTATGTGTACATATGCTTAAATTTAAGCCATACAGTTATGTTTTCTAAGATGTTAGGCCCTGCATTTTAGTTTAGTTCACTATCTCCTAAACATTCATTTTTTACTATTTCCCTAAAAATACATAATAAAAGTAACTTATAACAAATAAAAGTATTTGAAATCACTTTTGTATAATTATTAGTAAATGTATTTGTAGGAGTTCAGTCAGGGTGGTGGGAGAAATTATAAGAGAAAATTATAGGAAAAATGCAAACCTTCTTGGAAGGCCAGAAGTTTTTGCAAAAGCTTTAGGAAAGGGTTATGGCTGAAGGCAACCTGATCCTCTTACCTTGGGTTAACAGTAAAAAGCAAATAACAAGGGAAGGTAGAGGAGTTTATCTAAATAGCTTGTTTTCTCATGTTGTCCTAAGACTGACCTTTGATTATTTGCATGCAGGGCTGCTGTCTCCCGGAGGGTGACCATGCTAATTATCCACAAGTGTGTTGACTCAAAGCCTTTGTCATTAAATCTGTGCTGAATAAATGCCAGTAGCGCCAGCTTGTCATGGCCATGGCTGCTGACTCTTTACAGCACCCTCCTCAGTGTCTGTGAGTGGCCTGGTCTCCTAGCCCGCTCGTTCACTGGATACCTGTGTCTGAGTGCATTCCTTCATCCATCATTCAGCCAGGGTCTGCGGGTCGGAACCAGCATGTATTAGTAAACCTAAGTACGCATGAGATCAACGATAGGTACAGCGATCCTACAATAAGCAGTGCTAACAAAGCAGTATAACACTACACAGTATAATATTAATGGCAGGTACTTTCAATTAGTTGAAGTGAAATATTTCTGAACAGATACAACTCTTCAGGTATGTTACTGTATCCCTAAGTTATCCACAGATGCTTTGTATCAGAAAACAAGAGGTTCTCTTACATAAGTTATGTGCTTCCATTTGCCCTCAGCATCTAGAGTGAAGCTCAAAATAATTGAGGGAAGGCAAATCTGAATTTCAATAGTAGGTCTATACAATATTAGCACTTTTAAAAAAGCCTGTAACATTTAAGATGGATATGTCTATAGTACTTCAAGTAGTTTTCATCTCTGAAATAACTTTAGAAACACAGAATTTGATGTTAAATGGTGAAAAGGACCCATGACCTTACATGACATTTAATCCACACTCATTTTACAGATAATGATAACAACCCTTAAAACTGACTTGCCCAAGGTCCCACCAAATAGGAGCAGTTTGTCATCCTAAACTCAAATTAGGTGGTGGCTCTCAAACTTTGCTGCACATTAAAATCACCTGAGGAGCTTTAGTCACTGCCTCACTTTCAACATGAGACATTTTGATTTCATTAGCATTGGGTATGACCTTGGACACAGGGTTGGTGTTAAAAGCTTCCCAGGTGATTTCAATGTACAGCAAAGTTTGGGAATGATTGAGTTGGGATTAAAATCAGAATCTTCTGGGATGCTTTCCTCCATATAAAGATGCCTCACCAGGTGGATTGCCTGAGCTCAGGAGTTCAAGACCAGCCTGGGCAATACGGTGAAACCCCACCACTAGTTAGCCTGGCAAGGCAGTGTGCACCTGTAGTCCCAGCTACTCAGGACACTGAGGCAGGAGAATTGCTAGAACCCAGGAGGCGGAGGTTGCAGTGAGCCAAGATCGCGCCAGTGCTCTCCAGCCTGGACGACAGAGTGAGACTCCGTCTCTAAAAATAAAAATAAAAATAAATAATAATAATAATAAAGATGTCTCACATCCATCCCTCTTTTCCTAAAAGACTTCTCAGTGCCTAGAGATAGAGGGAAGGTGGAGGTGGAAACATACATGGGTTTGCAGACATATATTTGGAAAAAACCTGGCATAACTGATCCCAGTGAGTTCCACGTGTCCCACTGACAACAATGCACTACTAACCCGTGATAAACATTTTTCTGAATCTTTTCTTGAAGGCATTTTGCCCTATTAATTTGCTTGATAAACCTTCATTTCATCAATAGTCAATATACCAAATGATCACTTCTCAAATTTGCTGATGGCAAATTAAAACTTACTTTACTTCCAAAAGTGGACTTCTAAAAATTAGAATAATGAAGATAAAAGCATGAAATTTATTTGAGCAAGATTAATCCTTAAAACTACTTTTGAATTATATACTAACATATCAAAATATTTTGAATTCAAAAGAAGCCAGGGACTCTAGCCAAAGTAGAGTGATTTTTTTTTTCCACAAGAATTTATAGACCTGGCTGAAGACAGACATTTAGTGATTACTCAATAGGTCCCAAAACCCTGCACTTGAGACAGAGATTGAGTCCACTTTTTGCTGAAACACAATTTTATCGCAACTATCGTTAAAAGTGAGAGAGGAAAGTGACTTTATGAGTGTAAACTTGTCATTTTTTAATTAAAGTAAAAGTTACTGACAATTGAATTAGATAAAACCGAGTGCATTAGGAACAAAATTGTTTATAAGTTGTTATGTTCATAGAATGAAAAGTAAAATTAAAGACATTAATATTCTAAATTACCACTTTCCAAACTGTGTTATAAAAATCAACACTCACAATCCAAGGAGATGATGATGATACAGTCTGGACAACCCCAGTGGAGCTGGCGGTGTTGTTGGTTGTTGTTCCTTTTAAAATAAACTTCATCTGAGGGTGCTCTCAAAGTGCACCTTTGATTGTGGCCCATGAGGTGCTCATGCACAAGAAGAGAAATTCAAATGCAGGTACACAATGGTGCCAGCTAAGAGAAAAAGCTGTTCCTTCTTCAAAGATTAGTATCCAAAGTCGTACACATTGATTCAGGCCTGTAATTCATTTAAAAACTATTTTTTCACAAAAAGAATTCCACAAAGGGAACCTCTCCTTCTCATTGTGTTCAACATTGTCTAAGGCAAATGGTATCAAATAAATGGCTACACTTTTTCTGGGATGGCTTATTTGCTAACCGATTTTTCCTTCTACCATGACATCTAAGATTAAAAGAGAAATTGATACTTAATATTTAGAATCTAGATATCAATATATAGTTGATTCCAATTTTTTAAACTGATTGCTGAAAAGGACAACCAAATGGCTGAAATCATTTTAGAATAAGGGGTCTGTCCCTTGACATTATAGTTAAACTCACGATTTTACTGTCATTGTTTAAGATGAGGCTGGCTGGCTGTGCTGTCATCAAGGAATATTGTAGAGCATGAACTATATTTTTCAAAAAATGCTCAGTAGATACCTGAAGGGAAAGGGAAGTAGAAGTTAAACTTATCAACATGTATTTTTTTTCTTGGTTAAAATGTCAGATGACAAAGCACTAAGATATTTCTTACACTCCGTGAACTGCCTGAGTGTGGTATCATGTACACTCTATAGAAAACCCATTGGAGGCTCTTAACTTCCACAGATGATGTTTGAGAAAAGGTTATTATAAAATGCTACCCTTAATGTGGTACCTATCATCAAACCTAGCAAGGATTTTATGAATTCCCTTTATAAATAATGAGAAAAGTTTAAAATTAGATTTCATTGTTTCTTAAGTAATACAAATCAGCTGAGAATTTCTATTTCTGTTGATTTACTGCAATGAAATGTAATATTGTAAAATAACATTGGTACAAGAGCATTTTATTGCAATGAATATAAGACTAGTGCATTTACTAAGTTACCAATCCTAAGTGTATCATTTCAGGAGATATCGTGACAAAACAAGTGTTTTAGATTCAGAGACACTGTGTGCCAGGGCTGCTAGATCACCAAAAAGGGAGGAAGTCATCAGTTTCTTTTTTTTTTTTTTTTTTGAGGCAGAGTCTCGCTCTGTCGCCCAGGCTGGAGTGCAGTGGCCAGATCTTGGCTCACTGCAAGCTCCGCCTCCCGGATTTACGCCATTCTCCTGCCTCAGCCTCCCGAGTAGCTGGGACTACAGGCCCCGCCACCTCGCCTGGCTAGTTTTTTGTATTTTTTAGTAGAGACGGGGTTTCACCGTGTTAGCCAGGATGGTCTCCATCTCCTGATCTCGTGATCCGCCCGTCTCGGCCTCCCAAAGTGTTGGGATTACAGGCTTGAGCCACCGCGCCCGGCCAGCCATCAGTTTCTTTAGTCCAGTTTTCTTATGTGGAGGATAAAAAGAGTATCACTTTAGTATTCTCTCACACACCCTAAAAACAGATGACAAAGACAACTTAAAAAATGTAACTTTCACTTCATGTTTACATAAGACTGCCATGACATTACTCAAGTGAGACTCTCAGAGAATACTTTCCATTCATTTCAAACACTGATTAATTTCATTCTATGAATCATTTGACCGGCACCTAGGCATTTTCCTGCTACACTCCTGCTTTCTGCCTAGAATACTTCTTTTCTCTTTCCTTGTTTCAGCAAGCTTGACTCCGTCTACCCTCTTGAATCTCTTTGCCAGGAGCCACACCAAAAAATGGTTTTTGTACACTATTTGGTCAAATTCACCACCTGTTACATGATACTAATTCTTGCAGAGTGTTCCCCTCTTAAGAAAGTATGCCTCTCCATGGAAGGGAGGGCCCTTACTCTTCCTACCTCCAGCTGCAGAGCATAGAATTTTGGATAAATCAAAAAGTTCAACAAATGTTTGACAAAGTAATTCAGTTATACTTTGGAAGATAAGTCTTACTACATTTAATTACAGCAAAAACACTACTAACAGTTTACTATTTATAGGTATTATTTAAGGTAGTCACAAAATAGGAACAAATACTCTAACTTCATTCAGTCAGTGTAGATAACAGAGTATGAAATTTTCCAATCTTTAACAAGAAATGGAAGGAGTTACTTAGCAGTCTTAAGGTTTAATAACAAAAACTAGAAAATAATCATACCTAGTAATCTAGTAAGTCAAAACCAATGCCTTACCATCAAAGGTCCAGTACCTGTTGGACACCAATGCCTACCCACTGACTTCTTCCACTGTACCTGCTGCCTCTCATTTTAACCCATTAAAAATACTGAAGTTGTTTTCCTTGTAGAGGTCTTTCACCTCCTTGGTTAGGTGTATTCCTAAGTGTTTTGTTTTATTTTATTTTTTTAGCAGCTATTGCAAAAGGGCTTAAGTTCTTGGTTTGGTTCTCAGCTTGATCGCTGTTGGTGTAGAGCTGAGCTATTGATTTGTGTCCATTAATTTTGTATCCTGAAACTTTGCTGAATTCATTGATCAGTTCTAGGAGCTTTTTGGAGGAGTCTATAGTGTTTTCTAGGTATACGATCATATCATCAGGAAACAGCAACAGTTTGATTTCTTCTTTACTGACCTGGATGTCCTTTTTTGTTGTTTTTTGGGGTTTTTTTCTGTTGTTGTTTTTGTTTGTTTGTTTTTTGAGACACAGTCTTGCTCTGTCGCCCAGGCTGGAATGCGGTGGTGCGATCTCGGCTCACTGCAACCTCCACCTCCCAGATTCATGCCATTCTCCTGCCTCAGCCTCCCAAGTAGCTGGGACTACAGGCACCCACCACCATGCCCGGCTAATTTTTTGTATTTTTAGTAGAGACAGGTTTTCACCGTGTTAGCCAGGATGGTCTCGATCTCCTGACCTTGTGATCGTCCTGCCTTGGCCTCCCAAAATGCTGGGATTACAAGCGTGAGCCACCGCGCTCAGCCTGGATGTCCTTTATTTCTTTCTCTTATCTTACTGCTCTGGCTAGGACTTCCGGTACTATGTTGCATAGAAGTGGTGAGAGTGGGCATCCTTGCCATCCCAGTACTCAGGGGGAATGCTTTCAACTTTTCCCCAATTCAGTATTATGTTGGCTGTGGGTCTGCCATAGATGGCTTTTATTACACTGAGGTATATCCCTTGCATGCAGATTTTGCTGAGGGTTCTAATCATAAAAGGATGTCAGATTTTGTCAAATGTTTTTCCTGTGTCTATTGAGATGATCACGTGATTTTTGTTTTTAATTCAGTTTATGTGGTGTATCACATTTATTGACTTGCATATGTTAAAACATCCCTGCAACCCTGGTATGAAACTCACTTGAACATGGTGGATTGTCTTTTTGATATGCTGCTGGAAACCACAAAACATTCCTGAAAGGAATCATAGATGACACAAATAAATGGAAACACACCCCATGCTCGTGGATGCATACAATCAATATTGTGAAAATGACCTACTGCCAAAAGCAATCGAAAGATTCAGTGCAATTCCCATCAAAATACCATCATCATTCTTCACAGAACTAGAAAAAACAATTCTAAACTTCATATGGAACCAAATAATAGCCCACATAGCCAAAGCAAGACTAAGTAAAAAGAACAAATCTAGAGGTATCGCATTATCTGATTTCAAACTATACTATAAGGCCACAGTCACCAAAACAGCATGATACTGGTATAAAAATAGGCACATAGGCCAGTGGAACAGAATGGAGAACCGAGAAATAAACCCAAATACTTACAACCAATTGATCTTCAACAAAGCAAAGAAAAACATGAAGTGGAGAAAGGACACCCTTTTCAACAAATGGTCCTGGGATAATTGGCTAGCCACATGTAGGAGAATGAAACTGGATCCTGATCTCTCACCTTATGCAAAAATTGACTCAAGATGGATTAAGGACTTAATTCTAAGGCCTGAAACGATAAAAATTCTAGAAGATAACATCGGAAAAACCCTTCTAGACATTGGCTTACGCAAGGATTTCATGACCAAGAATCCAAAAGCAAATGCAATAAAAACAAAAAATAAATAACTGGAACTTAAACTAAATAGCTTTTGTACAGCAAACGGAACAGTCAACAGAGTAAACAGACAACCCACAGAGAGTAGGAGAAAATCTTCACAATCTATATATCTGACAGAGGACTAATATCCAGAATCTACTACGAACTCAAGCAAATCAATCCCATCAAAGAAAAAAACAAACAATCCCATCAAAAAGTGGGCTAAGGACATGAATAGACAATTCTCAAAAAAGATACACAAATGGCCAAGAAACATATGAAAACATGCTCAACATCACTAATGACCAGGGAAACGCAAATCAAAACCACTTTACTCCTACAAGAATGGCCATAATCAAGAAATCAAAAAATAGTAGACGTTGGCATGGCTGCAGTGAACAGGGAAAACTTCTACACTGCTGGTGGGAATGTAAACTAGTACAACCACAATGGAAAACAGTGTGGAGATTCTTTAAAGAACTAAAAGTAGAACTACCATTTGATCCAGCAATCCCACTACTGGGTATCTACCCAGAGGAAAAGAAGTCATTATATGAAAAAGATACTTGCACATGCATGTTTATAGCAGCACATTTTGCAACTGCAAAAACGTGGAACCAACCCAAATACCCATCAGTCAACAAGTGGATAAAGAAACTGTGGTATATATATGATGGTATACTACTTAGCCATAAAAAGGAATGAATTAATGGCATTTGCAGCCACCTGGATGAAACTAGAGACTATTATCCTAAGTGAAGTAACTAAGGAGTGGAAAACCAAACATCGTATGTTCTCACTCGTAAATGGGAGCTAAGCTATGAGGATGCAGAGGCATAAGAATAACACAATGGACTTTGGGGACTTGGGGGGAATGGTGGGGGGGGGCCGCAAGGGATAAAAGACTACAAATAGGGTGCAGTGTATACTGCTCAGATGATAGGTGCACCAAAATCTCACAAATCACCACTAAAGAACTTACTCATGTGACCAAACACCATCTGTTCCCCAATAACCAATGGAGATTTTTTTTTTAAAAATCAGCAAAAAGCAAGAAAAGTCGTTATGAGCATGGAAACCTAAGATAATTAACATTAAATTTAAATATATTGAAACAATAAGAGAATTCGGCAAGAAGCAATGTTAGGGGAAAAAAACCAAAAGCTTTTCTCTAACACCTGCAGCAATGGGCTTGACCCGCCTTAGAACCCTCACGCCTGGGGGCGCCAGGACAGGGTCCGGTGGGCTCTGAAGAGACAAGGTGGAGGTTCCAGGTTGAAAATGTATAAAATTGTAAAGTAAATTAAAAGTTATATCATTTCAATGCTAAATACTTCAGTAGTGATTCCTTTTTTAAAAAAATCAATTTTTCTGCAAAATTCTTAATCTTTTTTCACAGTTCACAAAAGTAATGGTACTTTTTTTCAATATTTGCAATTCCCAATCCGTATTCAGCTTCCCAATTGTCTCCGAAAGTCTTATGCAAAAAAAAAATGCTGGTTCAACCGGGAACCAATGGAGGGCTACTCTTTATATTTGTCAGTAGCGTTAAAGTTTTAACCTTTAACTTCTCCCTGTTCTTAGAGAGCCTGAGAGGAGACTCTTCATAAAAACTCCACCCCGCCAGTTCTGAATCGCCGAAACGTGAGGAGTCATGGCGAAAGCGGACGCAAGAGCTTATGGGAAATGTAGTCCTGAACGAGTCTGGTTCGCCGCGCAGCACTCTGGGATGGGGCTACTGGGCTCCTTCTGCGCCTGTGCAGCCGAAGCCCGGCCGCCTCATTTGAGTTCTCGGGACTCCCGGGAAGCGGTTTGGGAAGCTCTGCGGTCGGCTCGCAAAGTAGAGGGGGCGCAGCTGGGGCGGGAGGGCCGCGTTTGTGCCCGGGAGTGGGAGAGGAAGCGGGAAGTTCGTGGGATCCGCGCCCCCAGTGTCAGTGGATGCGACCGGGCGGGCCCTCGGCCTTCCCGGCCGGTGGAGAGGGACCCCGGCCACTGGCTCCCGGGGCGGCTGGGGCTGAGCGCGGGTCGGGAGCAGGTGCCGGGTGCGGGCCGCGGTGTGCGGGACAGGAGCCTGGCGCGAGCGGCGGCGGGAGGGGAAAGCGCATTTGTAACGCAGGCGACAACGTGCCCGAAATCTCCGGACGGTGCGTCTGCATCGAGACCCCGAGCTCTGGAGCTGGAAAAACCCGGGTAAGTTCCAGCTCTGTCACCTGCAAGCCTAGGCGAATGCAGGGACCTGGATGAGAGTCAGGTTTCTCATCTGAAAATGAGGGTATTAATAATGACTGCTTCATGGCGTTGTTTTAAAACTTTATGTCACCACCTGTAAAGCAAACAGCCGACCGTAGGCTGCTAAGCCATGAGCGACTGCTGCTGTTATATTTAGAAGAGACTTTGTTCTGTTCATTGGGTGCCTTATGTAAACCTCACAACCACATCTGCATTAAATATAACAACTGAGGCTCAGGTCACAAGCTAGCAGTGAGGGAGCTGGGGTTCAAGGGCACGTGTGATTTATTTCCCGTTTCAGGCGCTAATATCACACCTGCCTATAACCAGCATTGCAGCCTTCACAGCACTTAGCAGAATGGCATGTCCCCAAATACTCAGGGAGTGGATGTAGATGGAATCTTACCATGTGTCAAATGTCGTCTGGATTTCTGGTGTGTCCTCAGATCTCTTGGGTCAGACAGGTTCTTGGCCCCTTCTGCATCGTCAGGGTGTCTCTCTTTTAAGTCTGATATAATGAATTCTAAGAGTCAGATTTTTGGCACTAACATGGTTTCTCAGGTCAGGTCGCAGGCTCCTTGAACGGAGCAGCCTTTGCGACTCGGGAAGCAGGGGCCTCTGTGAACAGTTTTACCTGAAAGAGAACCCCTCTCAGACCTAGACCTTCCTCCCGAGCTTCAGAGCAGAGGCAGAAGAGCCCACAGAGGAGCAGATCCTAGATGTGTATGGTCAGAAGCAGTTCTTGATCCTACTTCCCAGATAGAGCCAGACTTGGTGGTGAAGCCTCCAGAAGCCACCACAGAATGGGTGACAGTGGGTGGTTTGGGCCAGCTTTGAGAAGAGCAAAATGAGCTGGGTGGGGGCCAGGGACAGGCTGCTCAGGAAAGGCCACATCATTGCAGAGGTCTGGGGGTAGGGGTAACCAGAGAGTCTGTCCCCAGATCCCAAAGTAGCCCCCAGTCCCTTTGTTCTCTACTCTTTACAGATGCCATACTGCTGTTAACACGTATGTGACACTGGAGTATCCCAGAATGATCATACATGAAGGGTTTTCTGTGGTTATCTACTTCTGATTCTTTTGAAAGCTTTAAAGACATTGGGCATGAAAGGTTCAGTGAGTTTCCAGGGACCCCTCGTTTGTGGCAGGGCCAGGAGGAAAACAGTTCCGTTCATTCTTTCACAGGTAAGTCACCAAAAACATCTTATCCAAAGGGCCTTTTGAGAAATACATCCCAGTTAAAACATCTAAAACTCTTTGCCTTAAAGTATCTCATCTCTTTTACAAGACTTTCTGTGGGTTGTCTATACCAAGGGTAAACAGTATTACTAAGAAAAATAATTAAATGATGCACACTGAATATTTTTCTGTTAATTTAGTGTTTTAGAGACAGTCTCATCCTGTTGTCCAGGCAGGAGTGCAGTGGCACAAACATGGCTGACTGCAGCCTCTACCTCCTGGGCTCAAGTGACCCTCCTCCTGCCTCAGCCTCCCAAGTAGCAGGGACCACAGGCACATGCTACCACACCTGGCTAATTTTTTAAGTTTTTATTTTCTGTAGAGACAGGGTCATACCATGTTGCCCAGGTTGGTCTTGAACTCCTGAGCTCAAGCCATCCTCCCTCTTTGGCCTCCCAAAGTGCTGGGGTTACAGGCGTGAACCATGGTGCCTGCTAAGTTAATTTTAGTGAAAGAATAGTGTCTTATCCTGTGGTGTACTTTAGTTCAACTAATCCTCTATTGTCTTTATTTCTTTGTGTGAGTTAAAAGCACATGTGCATTATTGTTAAATCAACTGGGAAAAGTTTATGTTCACTCAATAAAAAATAGAAGTTTAAGCCCCAAAATTATTTCAGAGTTGTCGTAGAGACAGCCAACTCTACGTGGTGCTTCTCATGCCTTTTCAAGGCCTGAAAGGCCGTGTTACCTTAGGAAGGCTGCTCCCCAACTGGGTTGCTGAGATTTGGGGAGGTGAATCTAGGAGCTGTGAGGTAGGCCAGACCGTGTGACCTCCTCTTTCTGTCCCCCCAGCTGAGGCTTCACAGTTCTCTACACTCTCCCAAGAGCCACAGAAAATGAACACATTTCAGGTAAGCTCTTTATTCATTCCACACTTTGTATTGTCATGGATTTATGAGGTCCTTGCGTTAAATGGAAAAGGAGAAATAGATCGAGTAAATCTTGAGGGAAAATATATACAGTTTTACCATGAACTCTTTTGTTTGCTGTCAGCTTTTGGTAAATAATCTTTGTCAGGGTTAGTAGGTTCCCTCCAGTTACCAGTTTGCCAAGATCTCATCTTAGTTATGAATGCACATTGAATTATATTAAATGCTTTTTGTATGTCTATTAGAATAAATCTATAGCTATGTCGTTTAATGAGTCTATAAATATTGTGAATAATATAATGGATTTTCAAAAAGTAACTTGAATTCCTGTATAGACCCTAGTTGCTAATGAGTGTAGTAACTTGCTGCTTACATGTTTTCCTAGCACTTTTTGGTAATAATGCAGGATTTTTATTTCTGTGTTCACAAATTGGATTAAACTGTATTTTCCTGTTTCCCTGTTCAGTTAGGGTACCATGGTTGTCTCATGAAAGGAAATGGGGCACTTTTTCTTGTTTCTTCTTTTCTAATAATTTAGAAAAATGAGAAAATTGTGTTATATGTAGATTTTGTGAAACTCACCTATGAATTTGGACCTTGTGAAGACTTTCTATGGGAAGATTTTGATTATTGAATAAATTTATTAATTCATTACTCAACTTCTTATAAGCTTATACTGGATTTGTACTTTCTCAATATAATTTTTGTCATTACATTTTCATAGAAAATTGTAATCATTAATATTTGTGTTTTTGCTTATTTTTTTTAGATTTAGGAAGTGTTTATTGTTGGTTAACCATTATCAAACAAGATTTGTCTTTGTCAGTATGCATTCACTTATAAATGTACAGAGACACGGTATAAACTGAAAGGAAAATAAAATGAGCTACTAAGATATTTTATTTTAAAAACCACCTTGCATACACAAATTATAAAAATTTATTATAATTTTCACACCACCTTGCCATCCTCGTGCTAATACACTTTGACACTGAAGATGCAACTTGCCTTCTTACTTAGCACTGTACTTAGATATATTTATTAAGATGAAAAAGTTTTCATAATGTATGTTTACTAAAACTAGAAAAATTTTCAATTTTAACATAAAATGTATTTGAAATTTTCAACTAAGATTCTGAACATTTTACTTTTACATTTTGTTTTATGTATTTTACTATCCCAGGGTGTAAAAGAAGTCAAGACAGGCCTTAACTAAAATGAAAGAGCAAGACTAAAATAATCATAATGAATGCTGTCTTTTCTTTATACTTAAAAACATTTCTTTAAAATGTTTTATTTCATTAGCTTTTGGGGTACAAGTGGTTTCTTGTTACATGGATTCATCTTGTTACATGGATGAATTTTATAGTGGTGAATTCTGAGATTTTAGTGCACCCATGGCCTGACAAGTAGTATACATTGTGCCTTATAGGTAGTTTTTTATCCCTAGCGCCTTTACCTAGCCTCCCACCCTCCCACTTCTTGGTCTCTAAAGTCCATTATGTCACTCTATGCCTTTGCATACTCATAACTTAACTCCCACTTATAAGTGAGAACATATGGTTTGGTTTTCTACTCCTGTGTTACTTAGAATTGCAGCTCCACCCAAGTTGCTGCAAAAGACATTATTTCATTCCTTTTTATGGCTAAGTAGTATTCCATAGTGTATAGGTACCACATTTTCTTTATCCACTTAGTTGATGGGCACTTAGGTTGGTTCCACATCTTTGCAATTGTGAATTGTGCTGCCACAAACATGTGTGCTGGTTTCTTTTTCATTGATGGTGACTTCTTTTCCTTTGGATAGATACCCAGTAGTGGGATTACTAAATGGAATGGTAGATCTACTTTTAGTTCCTTAAGGAATCTCCATACTTTTTACATAGAAGTTGTCCTAATTTACATTCCTACCACCATTGTATAAGCATTCCCGTTTCTTCACATCCATGCAAATATCCCTTGTGTTTTGACTTTTTAATAAGGGCCATTCTCGCAGGAGTAAAGTGGTATCTCATTGTGGTTTTAATTTGCGTTTCCCTGATGATTAGCGATGTTGAGCATTTTTTTCATATGTTTATTGGACATTTGTATATCTTCTTTTGAGAAATGACAATTCATGGCCTTCGCCCATTTTTTGTTGGGATTATTTTTTTTTCCTGCTGGTTTATTTGAATTCCTTGTAAATTCTGGATACTTTGTCAGATGTCTAGTTTGTAAATACTTTCTCCCATTCTGTGGGTTGGCTGTTTACTCTGGTAATTATTTCTTTTGCTGTGTAGAAGCTTTTTAGTTTAATTAGGTCCAGTTAATTTATTTTTGTTTTTGTTGCATTTGTTTTTGGGGTATTAGTCATGAGTTCTTTGCCTAGGCTGATGTCTAGAAGAGTTTTTCAAATGTTGTCTTCTAGAATTTCTATGGTTTCAGGTCACAGATTTAAGTCTTTGATCCATCTTGAGTTGATATCTGTATAAAGTGAGAGATAGGGATCCAGTTTCATTATTCTACATGTGGCTTGCCACTTTCACCAGCACCATTAAACAGGTCAGGGGTCCCCAATCCACGGGGCCACTGACTGGTACTGGTCTGTTAGCAATGGAATGGCACAGCAGGAGGTGGGCAGCAGGCCAGTAAGCATTACCACCTGAACTCCACCTCCTGTCAGATCAGCAGCATCAGATTCTTACAGGAGAGCGAACCCTATTGTGAACTGTACATGCAAAGAATCTAGGTTGCGTGCTCCTTATGAGAATCTAATGCCTGATGATCTGAAGTGGATCAGTTTAATCTTGAAACCATCCCCACCCTTCCACCGCTGGTCCATGGAAAAATTGTCTTCCAGGAAACCAGTCCCTGGTGCCAAAAAGGTTGGGGATTGCTGAAATAGGATGTCCATTCCCCTGTTTATGTTTTGTACAGTCAACTGATCAGTTGGCTTTATTTCTGGGTTGTCTATTCTGTTCCATTGGTCTATGTGCCTGCCTTTATACCAGTACCATACTGTTTTGGAAATTATAGCCTTGTAGCATAATTTGAAGTCTGGTATGGTGATGCCTCCAGATTTGTTATTTTTGCTCAGGATTGCTTTAGCTATTTGGGCTCTTTTTTATCCATATGAATTTTAGGATTGTTTTTTCTAATTCTGTAAAAGATGTTCGTATTTTGATGAGAATTGCATTGAATCTGTAGATTGCTTTGGGCAGAATGGTCATTTTCACAATATTGATTCTTCCAATCCATGAGCATGGAATGTGTTCCATTTGTGTCATCTGTGATTTCTTTCAGCAGGGTTATGTAATTCTCCTTGTAGAGATCTTTCACCTCCTTGGTTAAGTATCTTCTTAGGTGTTTTTTTGTTTTCGTTTGTTGTTTGTTTGTTTGTTTTTGCAGCTGTTGTCAAAGAAAATGAGTTCTTGATTTGATTCTTAGCTTGGTTGTTGTTGGTATAGCATTGCTACTGATTTGTTTACATTGATTTTGTACCCTGAGACTTTACTGAATTCATTTATCAAATCTAGGAGTCT
This sequence comes from Chlorocebus sabaeus, assembly GCF_047675955.1. Classification (NCBI taxonomy): domain Eukaryota; kingdom Metazoa; phylum Chordata; class Mammalia; order Primates; family Cercopithecidae; genus Chlorocebus; species Chlorocebus sabaeus. Next base: position 2,266,131 of record NC_132915.1, on the reverse strand, counting down.
TTCAGGGGAGTCTTGGATTTTCTAGGTATGTGATCACATCATTTGCCAACAGCAGTAGTTTAACTTCTTCTTTTCCAGTTTGGATGCCCTTTATTTCTTTCTCTTGACTAATTGCTCCGGCTAGGACTTCCAGAAGTATGTTGAACAGGAGTGGTGAAAGTGGGCATCCTTGTCTTGTTCCTGTTCTCAGGGGGAGTGCTTTCAGCTTTTCCCCATTCAATATGGTGCTGGCTGTGGGCTTGTCACATATGGCTTTTATTATTTTGAGGTAAGTTCCCGCTATGCCTAGTTTCTTGAGAGTTTTTATTATATAGGCATGCTGGATTTTGTCAGATGCTTTTTCTGCATCTATTGAGATGATTATGTGATTTTTGTTTTTTGTTGTTTTTATGTCATGTATCACATTTGTTTACTTGCATGTGTTAAACCATCCCTGCATCCCTGAGGTGAAACCCACCTAATCATGATATGCTTTTTGATGTGCTATTGTATTCAGTTAGCTAGTGTTTTGTTGAGGATTTTTGTATCCGTGTTCATCAGGGATATTGGTCTGTTGTTTCTTTTGTTGTATCTTTTCCTGGTTTTGCTAGCAGGGTGATACTGGCTTCATAGAATGATTTAGGGAGGATTCCCTCTTTTGCAGTCTTTTGGAATAGTTTCTGGAGGATTGGGATCAGTTCTTTGAATATCTGGTAGAATTCAACTGTGAATCCTTCTGGTCCCGGGCTTTTTGTTGTTGTTGGCAATTTTCAAATTTTTTAATTACTGATTCAATCTCTCTACTTGTTGTCTATTCAAGGTTTCAATTTCTTCCTGATTTAATTTCAGAGTGTTGTATGTTTCCAGGAATTTATTCACTTCCTCTAGGTTTTTAGCATTTCTCATGGTGCTGGTTTGGTAACGACAAATTCCCTCAGCATGTGTTTGTCTGAAATGACTTTATTTCTCCTTTATTTATGGAACTTAGTTTTGCTGGATACAGAATTCTTGGCTGACAGGTACTCTGTTTAAAGAGGTTGAAGATAGGACCCCCAATCCCTTCTTGCTTATAAGATTTCTGCTTAGAGGTCTGCTGTTAGTCTGATAAATTTTCCTTTATAGGTTACCTGATGGTTTTATCTTAGTGCTCTTAGAATTATTTCCTTCATATTGGCTTTAGACAGCCTGATGACTATATGCTTTGGTGAAGATCTTTTTGCCGTGAATTTTCCAAGAGTTCTTTGACCTTCTTACATTGGGATATGTAAATATCTAGCCAGGTCAGTGAAGTTTCCTCAATTATTTCCTCAAATAATTTTTCTAGAGTTTTTTCTCTTCTCCCTCAAAAATATCAATTATTCTTAGGTTTGGTCATTTTATATAATTTCATATTTCTTGGAGACTTTGTTCATTTCTTTTAATTATTTTTTCTTAGCTTTTTGAGCTTTTTTGTGTTATATATCATGCCACATCTCTGTGTATAGCTGCATGAGATAATAATGAACAGATTTTCATTCCTGTGAAGATTCACTTCCCGGCCAGGCACTGTGGCCCACACCTGTAATCCCAGCACTTTGGGAGGCTGAGGCAGGCGGATCATGAGGTCAGGAGATTGAGACCATCCTGACCAACATGGTGAAGCCCATCTCTACTAAAATACAAAAAGCTAGCTCAGTGTGGTGGCATACGCCAGTAGTCCCAGCTACTTGGGAGGCTGAGGCAGGGGAATTGCTTGAACCTAGGAATGTGGAGGTTGCAGTCAGCCAAGATTGCACCATGGGAAATGTATGCAGGAATCATATTTATAATAATTTTACCTAAAAGGGCACTAAGCTTCCTCAGTATATTAAATAAAAATGTATGTGTATAATTTTAAAATAAATACAAATGAGAGCATGAGAACAAATATTTGTGCTAATTATGCATTTCAAAAGAATAAGGCAGAATTAGGGCCATAATAATAATCCCTTGTAGCATTTTGTTTTAAATTCTCAACAGTAAACATAATGAGTTAGTTTCCGAAAACATTTTCCTTTCCCTGATTCTGAACACTCAGATTAATCAGAAATGCACTGTTACAGGCATCAGTGTCATTCAAGGACGTGACTGTGGAATTTACCCAGGAGGAGTGGCAGCACATGGGCCCTGTTGAGAGGACCCTGTACAGAGATGTGATGCTGGAGAACTACAGCCACCTCGTCTCAGTGGGTGAGCACAGCTTACCATGAGGTTCCCTCCAGAGGGCAGTTCTGTTTCTCCTCTCTTTCTCTCTCGCCGTATCGTACCGTGTGACTCCCTCTACAGTGCAATTCTGGTTTTCCTTTTTTATATTAGTTACTTTTATTGAGGTGTATTTAACAGAAAATAAAATTCAGAACCTTTCAGTGTACAAATCAATGAGTTTTTAAAAATGTATACAATTGATTACTACAATCCAAATCATGGTTTGGAATCTTTTTATCACCCCCAAAAGATTCTTTGTAGCCCTTTGCAGTGAGTCCCCTCCCTCCATCCCTTCCCCCACAACCCCTGGCAGCTATTTGTCTGCTTTCGATTGTAATAATTTTGCCTTTTCTCCAATTTCATATAAATGGAATCATAAATTATATACTCCCTTTTGTCTGGTTTTCTTTAGCATAATGCTTTTGAAACTTATGCACATGTGTGTATAAGTGGTTTATTATTTTATCCTAAGTAGTGTCCCTTTGTGGGCATATACTGCAATTTGTTATCCTTTATCAGTTGGTCAACATACGGAATTTTTTCCCAGTTGGTGCTTTTATGAATAAAGCTGCTGTGAACTTTCACATACAAGTCTTTGTGTCAACATGTTTTCATTTCTCTTGTGTAAGTACCTAGGAGTGGGCTTGCCAGGTCTTCTGATAAGTTTATCTGTCTATAACTTTATAAGAAACTGCCAAATGTTTTCAAACTGGCTCCACAGTTTTTCATTTTCATGAACAATGTCTGTGAGTTCTCATTACTCTTTGGTTACCATTATTTGGAAAATTTTACTGTTTTTAACAATTCTAGTTGGGTTTTAATTTGCATTTTCCTGATGACTAACAACATTGAACCTCTTTTTATATGCTTTTCAGCCATTCATAAGTCTTCTTTAAGTGACCAGTCAAATCTTTAGCTCATTTTTGTTTCATTTAGTTTTTAGTATTTTTGTTTGTTTAGCCGAAGAAGTTCAGACCTTTATTAGATATATGTTTTATAGACTTTTTCTTGCTATCTCTAACTTCTCTTTTTAAAGAGAAAATGTTTTCAGTTTTTAATTTTTTGCATATATTTTAAGAAACCTTTTTTTATATTGAAATAATTATAGATTTATGGGAATTAGCAAAAACTGTGTCCTCACCTTCGTTTCCCCCAAAGGTTACATGTTATATAACTATACTACAGTATCAACACCAGGAAGTAGACACTGGCACAATGTGTGTGAATAGCTGTGTGCCATTTTATCACATGTGGACATTGGTGTAACCACCACAGTTGCAATACAAAACTGTTCTATCAGCGCAAAGATCTCTTTGGTGCTACTCATTCATAGTCACACCCATGCCGTCTCTCACATTTTCCCTAATCTCTGCTAACTGCTAATCTGCTAGCTGTATAATTTTGTCATTTTGAGACTGTTATATAAATGGAATCATACAGTATTTGATGTGTTGAGATTGCCTTTTTCACTCAGCATAATGCTCTTGAGATCCATGTTGTTGTGTATCCATAGTTCATTCCTTTTATTGCTGTGTAGTATTTCACTATATGAATATCATTGTTTAGCCATTCACCTATTCAAGGACATTTTGTTTGTTTCCAGTTTGGGGCTATTATAAAGTTGATGTGAACATTCATGTTCAGATTTTTTGTGAACGTAAGTTTTTCCGGGATAAGTACCAAAGAGTGTGATTGTTGGATTGTATGGTAAGTTATGTTTTATTCTTTAAGAAAGTGCCAAACTATTTCCCAGAGTTGCTGTACCATTTTGCATTTCTACCAGCAATGTATGAGGGATCCAGTTATTCCCTATCCGTTCTAGTTCTAGGCATTGTTGCTATTTTATATATTAGTGGTTGAATAGGTATATAGTGATATCTCATAGTGATCCTAATTTGCATTTCCCTAATGGCTACTGATAATCAATATCTTTTCATGTGTTCACATGCCATCTGTGTATCCTTAGTAAAATGTCTGTTCATGGCTTTTGTCCATTTTTTAATTGGAAGTTTGTGTGTTTTACCATTGACGTTTGAGAAATTAGATAGTCTAGATATGAGTTCTTTATCAGATGTGTGGTTTGCACATTTTTATACCAATCTGTAACTTGTCTTTTCATCGTCTTCGTGGGATGTTTTGAAGAGCATAAGTTTTTAATTTTGGTGAAGTCCAGTTTATCAGTTTTGTAAAAATTTTGTTGTATCTAAGAACTCTTCACTAAGTCTTTGGACCAAAGATTTCCTCCTATTTTTAAAAATTCTGTGATATATTTTACATTTTAATTATAGTGCATTTTGAGTTAATTTTTGTATAGGGCATGAAGTGTAAGTTGAGATTTTTTTTTTTTTTTTTTGCCTATGGATATCCATTTGCTCCATGCAGCACCATTACCCTTCATTGAATAGCTTTTTCACCTGTGTCAAAAATCAGTTGACTGTACTTGTATGAGACTGTTATATTCCCACATTATATTTCTTTTTCAATATTGTTTTAGCTATTCTAGTTACTTCGCCTTTGCATATACATAATGTAATAATTTCATTATGTTAAAATCTTATTGAGTGTTTGACAGGAATTAAAGCTATAAATTTTCAATTTTGTGACAGTTAACATCTTTACTGCTTTGAGTCTTATTTTAAGTCTTATAATCCATAAGCACAAGATATTTCTCCATTTACTTAGATCTTGATTTCTTGGCTGGGCGCGGTGGCTCAAGCCTGTAATCCCAGCACTTTGGGAGGCCGAGACGGGCGGATCACGAGGTCAGGAGATCGAGACCATCCTGGCTAACAAGGTGAAACCCCGTCTCTACTAAAAAATACAGAAAACTAGCCAGGCGAGGTGGCAGGCGCCTGTAGTCCCAGCTACTCAGGAGGCTGAGGCAGGAGAATGGCGTAAACCCGGGAGGCAGAGCTTGCAGTGAGCAGAGATCTGGCCACTGCACTCCAGCCTGGGCGACAGAGCGAGACTACGTCTCAAAAAATAAATAAATAAAATAAAAAAAGATCTTGATTTCTTGCTTCAGTGTTTTGTAGTTTTCAGTATAAAAGTCCTGTACATGTTATATGTATACCTCAGTATTTCATTTGGTTGGATAATTGTTAATGGCATTGTGTTTTAAATTTCTGTTTGCGTGCAAAGGTTGCTAGTTTATAGAAATGTAATTGATTTTTGTATGTTTGTTCTTTTATGCTGAGATCTTGCTGAACTTTCTAGGAAGGCTTTTTGTAGATTCCTTCTGATTTTTAACATAAGCTATCATGTGATCTATATATAGGGTCATTTTACTATCTTCCTTTCTAATCTATATGCCTTTTATTTCCTTTTCTTGCCATATTACACTGGCTAGGAGTTCTAATACTGTCTAAAGTAAGAGTGGTGAGAGTAGTCATCCTTGCCTTGTTCCCAACTTTCAGGGGAAAGCATCTCTTTCACCAAATGATCCTAGCAGGTCCTTTGTGGATATTCTTCTTCAAATGGTGGAACTTCTACTGTATTCCTAGTTTCCTGAGAATATTGACTATGAATGGATATTGAATCTTGTCAAATACTTTTTATGTATATACTGCTGTGATTACATGATTTTTCTTCATTACTCCATTAATATAGTAGACTTTGTTGACTAGTTTTCAAATATTGAACCAGCCTTACATATTTGGAATAAACCTTACTTGGTAATGTCATATAATTCTTTTTATTTATCATTTGATTCTATTTGAAATATTTTGTTAAGTAGTTTTGCATTTATGAGAGAAATTGGTCTGTAGTTTTGTACTACCATTGTCTGGTTTTCATATCAGCATAAGTCTGGCCTCATAAAATTAGTTGGAAAGTGTTCCTTCCAATTTTCTGGAAGAGGTTGTATAGAAGTGGTGTTTATTCTTCATTACATGTTTGGTAGAGTTATCTAGTGAAACCATCTGGGCCTAGGGACTTCTTTTTGGTGAGTTTTACAAATCAGTTTCTTTAAGTCATGTATATGGATATTCAAATTAATTCTATTAGGTGAATTCTGGTATTTTTGCTTTTCTAACAATTAGTACATTTTATATAAGTTGTCACATTTATATGTATAAAAATGTTCAGACCATTCCATTATTATCATTTTAATGTCTTTAGGATCTGTATTTATAGACCTGTTTTATTCTTTATATTGGTCATTTCTGTCTTCTTACTCGCTTATTTTTTTATTCACTCTTCCTAGAGGTTTTACAATGTTACTGCTCTTTTCAGTCAACCAGCTTTTTCTCTCATTGGTTTTTCTTTTTGTTTTTTGGTTTTAATTTAATTGATTTCTACTTTTTACTTTTGCTTCTGTTAGGATTATTGTGCTGTTTGTCTAGTTTTTAAATGTGAGATCATGGACTATTAATTTGAGACTTTTCCTCTTTTCTGATGTACACATTTAGTGCCATAAAAAGCTCAGCATTGCTTTAGCTGCATCACACAAATTGCATGTCAGGTTACTAAGACATGTCTCTTATTTATGTCTAGAAGACATATTTCTTCTTCTTTGAACCCGCAATCATACAGTATGAGACTGAAGAAATGCAATTAAAACTTAACAACTGTTTAGTTAATATCCACTCTTTGATAGACACCAGTGCAGTTCTCAAGTTACTTAATAGCACAGCCTTAATTTTCATAGGGTGATTTGAAGAGTTTCTGAGGCCAAGAAAACCTTTCTATTAAAAAAATTGTGATATTTTTTGAAGCTGGGTAAAGGATATATGAGGGGAAAGGTTCACTGAACTCTTTTTACTTTTTTAAAGAAAATTTTCAAATTCAAAGAAAAAGATAAGTGGTGCTTGAGAATAGCTCTAAGGAAGTCTAGGAATAAAAGCTAAATAAGGAAATATAAACATTCCAAGCAGATAAAAGTACAAGCACAAAGACCCCTGGTAGAAGAGAAGATAGTGAGTACAGAGTCCTGAAAAAGAACCAGTACACCTGGAACAAAGAAAGCAAGAAGGAATATGGTACGGATGTGGAAGTGGACCAAGTGAATATATATTATTGAGGCTATATTCTGGTTTTTAAGCAATAAGTAATCATTGAGGGTTTTAAGTAAAATAGTAATCAACCATATCTGCTAAGAAATGTAATTTTTTGGCACTAAAAAAATTACAGGTGCATTAGTTTTTACTCAGCAACATATACAATACTCAGCAACAATACCTGTGTAAACACAAAATGTTATATACACAAGGTTATTCATTGCAGCATTGTTTTAATAGCAATAGAATATCAACAACCCAAATGTACATCATTGACTAATTGGCTAAAAGTGTGTTACTTCTACACACAAATGAAGACTATGCAACCATAAGGGCGAGAGCCTATATACAAATAAGGAGTGATATTCCGTAAATATTAAGTCACAAGAAGCAGTAGAATCGTGTCCATAGAAAGCCATCTTTGAGTAAGAAAAGAAGAGAGGAATATATGTGATTGTTGATACTTGCAAAAATTAAACACTGGGACAAAAATCAGAAAGTAATAAAGTACAGCAGGTGGAGGGTGAGTGATTGGAACAGGAATGGAAGTGGGACTTTTAATATGCTTTTTATACAGTTTGGATTTTTGAACTACATGCATGTTTTTCACATTGAAAGATTACAGTAAATTTAAAAGGTAGTTCTTAAATGTGAATGTTTTAGAGACTGATGGTTCCAGATAAGATTGATTACAGATACTTCCTCCTGTTCCTCTCCTTAAGTACAACTAAAATCACTAGGCATTATTTGCAAAAACTTAAGAAGACTTGAACAGTGAGAGAAGGAAACAGACAGGCTAGGGACATTGGAACCCAAGAAATGACACCTCTTTCTCAGTTTTATTTTTGCCTAATGTATCAGCCTGAAACACCAATTGGCACAGACAAAAAAAAAAAAAAAGTCCCAAGTAAAGTCTGCTTCCTGTAGACAAAAGAACAGGAATGCAACCACCCAGAAAGAGAAAATTTTAGACAACTGCCCTACTCTAACTAACCACTATGGAAAAAACCTGCAGCTCTCTCCTATCACCAAAAACTGACTTCCACCCTGGTCCTAGAGTATCAGAGTACTCCTTCTACTTTGCTTCCTTTTTAATTATCAATTCCATCTTTAGATTATCCCTTTGCTACTATAAGTCTAGCATAAGCTGTTGAAAGTAACCATGCAGCTTCTCCAGCACTTTGCTGCCTAGAAAGTTCTTCCACCAGTTATATTAGTTCACGACTCTTAAGTTTTACCTTCCATAAAGCCTTGAGGCATGGATACAATGCAGCCACCTTCTTTGCTACTGTGTAAAAAGGATGGCCTTTTTTCCAGCTCGTAATACATGCTTCCTCATTTCCATCTGAGGTCTTAGCAGAATGGTCTCTACTGTTTATATTTCTATCAGCATTTTCTTCACAACCATTTAACCAATTTGTAAGAAGTTTGAAACTTTCCTTTGTTTTCATGTCTTCATTTGAGCCACCCTTAAGGTAGAATCACCCTTAATGCTCCATTCATGGCAGTATGGACATTTTCTGGCCTGCCCCTCCAGATTTTTCCAGCCACTACCCATTACCCAGTTCCAAAGCTACTTCTGCATTTTCAGGTGTTTGTAAAGCAACAACCCACTCCTCGATACCAATTTTCTGTCTTAGTCTGTTTTGTGTTGCTGTAACATAACACGTGAGACTGGGTGATTTCAAAAAAAAAACACATTTATTTAGCTCACAATTCCGGTGGCTGGGAAGTCCGAAATTGGACAGCTTCATCTGGTGAGGACGTCATGCTGCTTCAACTCATGGCAGAAAGTGGAAGGGGAGCAAGCATGTGCAAAGAAATTGCATGGAAGCAGGAGTGTGAAACTGAGGAAGCCAGACTCTCTAAACAACTCAGTGTCACAGGAACTAATCCATTCCTGTGAGAGCAAGAACTCACCCCCATGGGATGGTGTATTAGTCCGTTCTCATGCTACTGTGAAGAAACACCTGAGATTGGGTAATTATAAAGGAACGAGGTTTAATTGACTCACAGTTCCACATGATTGGGGAGGCCTCAGGAAACTTGCAATTATGGTGGAAGGCACCTCTTCACAGGGCAGCAGGAGAGAGAATGAGTGCCCAGTGAAGGGGAAAGCCCATTATAAAGCCATCAGCTCGCGTGAGAACTAACTCCCTATCATGAGAATATGATGGGGGAAACCGTCCGTATGACTCAATTGTCTCTTCCTGGTCCCTCCCATGACACATGGGGATTATGGGAACTACAATTCAAGATGAGATTTGGGTGGGGACACAGCCAAACCATGTCAGAGGGCATTAATCTTATCATGAGGTATGCAGCCCCATGACCAAAACACCTCCCACTAAGCCCCACCTCCCAACACTGCATTAAGGATCAAATTTTAACATGTGTTTTGATGGGGACAAACCATACCCAAACCATAGCAGGGGATACGTCAAAGAACACGGGAGCCAACTGAAAGATCTCGCAGTAGCCAAAATTGCAACAGTTTGAGCAATAAAATAAACAACATAGTATTGGTTTATAACCCAAAGTATGAAAAACTCGTGAGTCCATATTGATACAAATAATTGAATAAATAAGAGAGAATAGAAAATCTCTCAAATAGAAGAATTCCTAATAATTTGTGTAGTTACTCCTCTTTGAGGAAGTGGAGCATAATTCTCCACTGCTGTAGTGAGCTGTGCCTGGTGACAGTCTTCTAAAAAGTATAATATGCATACTGGAGAAAAGGAATAACTATAATGGAAAACCCTGGCATCTGTTACCTCCACTGGGTGATCAAAGTGATCATCAGTGATAAGTCTGTTGATGGCATATTCCCTTGATGAGATGTGATGAGAATGGTAGACACTTTACCTCTATGGTCTTTCTCCCAGGAATACATAACCCCACTTCAGTTATGAGGAAAACATCAGAAAAACCAAAACTGAAGAACATTCTACAATGTCCTTTAAACTGTCAAGGTGATCCAAAATACCTCAAAACACTTACTTTACAGGCGCCTAAGGAAACAGGGTGACTAAATGTAATGTGGAATCTTGGATGAAGTTGTAGAACAGGAAAAAGACATTAGGTAAAAAGGAGCTCTGAATAAAGTGTAGACTTTATTTCATAATGTTATGAAAAAACTGCCATTGGAATTTCTGATATTACGTGAGAAAACTGCTGTGGTAATTTCAGACGGTAACAGTGAAGGAAGTTTGGAGCAAGGTATACAAGAATTCTTTCCATCCTTTTAACTTTTCTGTAAATCTAAGTTATTCTAAAGTAAAACTTTTTTAAAAAGTAATTACATGTGCACAGCAGCAGAGTAGACAGAGAAAAGAATTGCTGAACTTTATAACAGAATGATAGAAATGAATCACTCTTTACAAAGAAAAAACTAGACTGAATAAAAATGAACAGTCCCAGAAACTGAAAGAAAATCTCTAATGTTTGTGTAATTTGAATCCCATAAGGAAAGGCTAAAAAAAATTCAAAGAAATAATGGCTAAAATTTTCCCAAGTGTGGCAAAGGTCATAAACCTAGAGATTCAACAAGCTGAGTAAATTCTACACAGGATAAACCCAAAGGAATTCATGCTAAGAAGCATAATTATGAAACTTCTGACAACTAAAGATAAAAAATCTGACAAGCAACAAAAGGGAAACAATATATTGCTTCTGGGGAAAAAGAATTGGCATGCCAGTGGATTTCTTATTAGAAACCACAGAGAACACATTTTTCTTTTTTTTTTTTTTAAATTTTTTCTTATTATTATACTTTAAGTTCTAGGGTACATGTGCATAACGTGCAGGTTTGTTACATATGTATACTTGTGCCATGTTGCTGTGCTGCACCCATCAACTCGTCAGCACCCATCAACTCGTCATTTACATCAGGTATAACACCCAATGCAATCCCTTCCCCCTCCCCCCTCCCCATGATAGGCCCTGGTGTGTGATGTTCCCCTTCCCGAGTCCAAGTGATCTCATTGTTCAGTTCCCACCTATGAGTGAGAACATGCGGTGTTTGGTTTTCTGTTCTTGTGATAGTTTGCTAAGAATGATGGTTTCCAGCTGCATCCATGTCCCTACAAAGGACACAAACTCATCCTTTTTTATGGCTGCATAGTATTCCATGGTGTATATGTGCCACATTTTCTTAATCCAGTCTGTCACTGATGGACATTTGGGTTGATTCCAAGTCTTTGCTATTGTGAATAGTGCCGCAATAAACATACGTGTGCATGTGTCTTTATAGCAGCATGATTTATAATCCTTTGGGTATATACCCAGTAATGGGATGGCTGGGTCATATGGTACATCTAGTTCTAGATCCTTGAGGAATCGCCATACTGTTTTCCATAATGGTTGAACTAGTTTACAATCCCACCAACAGTATAAAAGTGTTCCTATTTCTCCACATCCTCTCCAGCACCTGTTGTTTCCTGACTTTTGAATGATCGCCATTCTAACTGGTGTGAGATGGTATCTCATTGTGGTTTTGATTTGCATTTCTCTGATGGCCAGTGATGATGAGCATTTTTTCATGTGTCTGTTGGCTGTATGAATGTCTTCTTTTGAGAAATGTCTGTTCATATCCTTTGCCCACTTTTTGATGGGGTTGTTTTTTTCTTGTAAATTTGTTTGAGTTCTTTGTAGGTTCTGGATATTAGCCCTTTGTCAGATGAGTAGATTGCAAAAATTTTTTCCCATTCTGTAGGTTGCCTGTTCACGCTGATGGTAGTTTCTTTTGCTGTGCAGAAGCTCTTTAGCTTAATGAGATCCCATTTGTCAATTTTGGCTTTTGCTGCCGTTGCTTTTGGTGTTTTAGACATGAAGTCTTTGCCCATGCCTATGTCCTGAATGGTACTACCTAGGTTTTCCTCTAGGGTTTTTATGGTATTAGGTCTAACATTTAAGTCTCTAATCCATCTTGAATTAATTTTCGTATAAGGAGTGAGGAAGGGATCCAGTTTCAGCTTTCTACTTATGGCTAGCCAATGTTCCCAGCACCATTTATTAAATAGGGAATCCTTTCCCCATTTCTTGTTTCTCTCAGGTTTGTCAAAGATCAGATGGCTGTTTCTCTCAGGTTTGTCAAAGATCAGATGGCTGTAGATGTGTGGTATTATTTCTGAGGACTCTGTTCTGTTCCATTGGTCTATATCTCTGTTTTGGTACCAGTACCATGCTGTTTTGGTTACTGTAGCCTTGTAGTATAGTTTGAAGTCAGGTAGCGTGATGCCTCCAGCTTTGTTCTTTTGACTTAGGATTGTCTTGGAGATGCAGGCTCTTTTTTGGTTCCATATGAACTTTAAAGCAGTTTTTTCCAATTCTGTGAGGAAACTCGTTGGTAGCTTGATAGGGATGGCATTTAATCTATAAATTACCTTGGGCAGTATGGCCATTTTCATGATATTGATTCTTCCTATCCATGAGCATGGTATGTTCTTCCATTTGTTTGTGTCCTCTTTTATTTCACTGAGCAGTGGTTTGTAGTTCTCCTCGAAGAGGTCCTTTACATCCCTTGTAAGTTGGATTCCTAGGTATTTTATTCTCTTTGAAGCAATTGTGAATGGAAGTTCATTCATGATTTGGCTCTCTGTTTGTCTGTTACTGGTGTATAAGAATGCTTGTGATTTTTGCACATTGATTTTGTATCCTGAGACTTTGCTGAAGTTGCTTATCAGCTTAAGGAGATTTTGGGCTGAGACAATGGGATTTTCTAAATATACAATCATGTCATCTGCAAAGAGGGACAATTTGACTTCTTCTTTTCCTAACTGAATACCCTTGATTTCTTTCTCTTGCCTGATTGCCCTAGCCAGAACTTCCAACACTATGTTGAATAGAAGTGGTGAGAGAGGGCATCCCTGTCTTGTGCCAGTTTTCAAAGGGAATTTTTCCAGTTTTTGCCCATTCAGTATGATATTGGCTGTGGGTTTGTCATAAATAGCTCTTATTATTTTGAGGTATGTTCCATCAATACCGAATTTATTGAGCGTTTTTAGCATGAAGGGCTGTTGAATTTTGTCAAAAGCCTTTTCTGCATCTATTGAGATAATCATGTGGTTCTTGTCTTTGGTTCTGTTTATATGCTGGATTATGTTTATTGATTTGCGAATGTTGAACCAGCCTTGCATCCCAGGGATGAAGCCCACTTGATCATGGTGGATAAGCTTTTTGATGTGCTGCTGAATCTGGTTTGCCAGTGTTTTATTGAGGATTTTTGCATCGATGTTCATCAGGGATATTGGTCTAAAATTCTCTTTTTTTGTTGTGTCTCTGCCAGGCTTTCGTATCAGGATGATGTTGGCCTCATAAAATGAGTTAGGGAGGATTCCCTCTTTTTCTATTGATTGGAATAGTTTCAGAAGGAATGGTACCAGCTCCTCCTTGTACCTCTGGTAGAATTCAGCTGTGAATCCGTCTGGTCCTGGACTTTTTTTGGTTGGTAGGCTATTAATTATTGCCTCAATTTCAGAGCCTGCTATTGGTCTATTCAGGGATTCAACTTCTTCCTGGTTTAGTCTTGGAAGAGTGTAAGTGTCCAGGAAATTATCCATTTCTTCTAGATTTTCTAGTTTATTTGCGTAGAGGTGTTTATAGTATTCTCTGATGGTAGTTTGTATTTCTGTGGGGTCAATGGTGATATCCCCTTTATCATTTTTTATTGCTTCTATTTGATTCTTCTCTCTTTTCTTCTTTATTAGTCTTGCTAGCAGTCTGTCAATTTTGTTGATCTTTTCAAAAAACCAACTCCTGGATTCATTGATTTTTTTGGAGGGTTTTTTGTGTCTCTATCTCCCTCAGTTCTGCTCTGATCTTAGTTATTTTTTGCCTTCTGCTAGCTTTTGAATGCGTTTGCTCTTGCTTCTCTAGTTCTTTTAATTGTGATGTTAGAGTGTCAATTTTAGATCTTTCCTGCTTTTTCTTGTGGGCATTTAGTGCTATAAATTTCCCTCTACACACTGCTTTAAATGTGTCCCAGAAATTCTGGTATGTTGTATCTTTGTTCTCATTGGTTTCAAAGAACATCTTTATTTCTGCCTTCATTTCGTTATGTACCCAGTAGTCATTCAGGAGCAGGTTGTTCAGTTTCCATGTAGTTGAGCGGTTTTGATTGAGTTTCTTAGTCCTGAGTTCTAGTTTGATTGCACTGTGGTCTGAGAGACAGTTTGTTACAATTTCTGTTCTTGTACATTTGCTGAGGAGTGCTTTACTTCCAATTATGTGGTCAATTTTGGAGTAAGGGCGATGTGGTGCTGAGAAGAATGTATATTCTGTTGATTTGGGGTGGAGAGTTCTATAGATGTCTATTAGGTCTGCTTGCTGCAGAGATGAGTTCAATTCCTGGATATCCTTATTAACTTTCTGTCTCGTTGATCTGTCTAATGTTGACAGTGGAGTGTTGAAGTCTCCCATTATTATTGTATGGGAGTCTAAGTCTCTTTGTAAGTCTCTAAGGACTTGCTTTATGAATCTGGGTGCTCCTGTATTGGGTGCATATATATTTAGGATAGTTAGCTCTTCCTGTTGAATTGATCCTTTTACCATTATGTAATGGCCTTCTTTGTCTCTTTTGATCTTTGATGGTTTAAAGTCTGTTTTATCAGAGACTAGTATTGCAACCCCTGCTTTTTTTTGTTCTCCATTTGCTTGGTAGATCTTCCTCCATCCCTTTATTTTGAGCCTATGTATGTTTCTGCGTGTGAGATGGGTCTCCTGAATACAGCAGACTGATGGGTCTTGACTCTTTATCCAGTTTGCCAGTCTGTGTCTTTTAATTGGAGCATTTAGTCCATTTACATTTAAGGTTAAGATTGTTATGTGTGAACTTGATACTGCCATTATGATATTAACTGGTTATTTTGCTCATTAGTTGATGCAGTTTCTTCCTAGCCTTGATGGTCTTTACATTTTGGCATGTTTTTGCAATGGCTGGTACCGGTTGTTCCTTTCCATGTTTAGTGCTTCCTTCAGGGTCTCTTGTAAGGCAGGCCTAGTGGTGACAAAATCTCTAAGCATTTGCTTATCTGTAAAGGATTTTATTTCTCCTTCACATATGAAACTTAGTTTGGCTGGATATGAAATTCTGGGTTTAAAATTCTTTTCTTTAAGAATGTTGAATATTGGCCCCCACTCTCTTCTGGCTTGTAGAGTTTCTGCCGAGAGATCTGCTGTTAGTCTGAGGGGCTTCCCTTTGTGGGTAACCCGACCTTTCTCCCTGGCTGCCCTTAAGATTTTTTCCTTCATTTCAACTTTGGTGAATCTGGCAATTATGTGTCTTGGAGTTGCTCTTCTCGAGGAGTATCTTTGTGGTGTTCTCTGTATTTCCTGGATTTGAATGTTGGCCTGCCGCTAGGTTGGGGAAGTTCTCCTGGATGATATCCTGCAGAGTGTTTTCCAACTTGGTTCCATTTTCCCTGTCACTTTCAGGCACCCCAATCAGACATAGATTTGGTCTTTTTACATAATCCCATACTTCTTGCAGGCTTTGTTCATTTCTTTTTCTTCTTTTTTCTTTAGGTTTCTCTTCTGGCTTCATTTCATTCATTTGATCCTCAATCGCTGATACTCTTTCTTCCAGTTGATTGAGTCGGTTACTGAAGCTTGTGCATTTGTCACGTATTTCTCGTGTCATGGTTTTCATGTCTTTCATTTCATTTATGACCTTCTCTGCATTAATTACTCTAGCCATCAATTCTTCCACTTTTTTTTCAAGATTTTTAGTTTCTTTGCGCTGGGTACGTAATTCCTCCTTTAGCTCTGAGAAGTTTGATGGACTGGAGCCTTCTTCTCTCATCTCGTCAAAGTCATTCTCCGTCAAGCTTTGATCCGTTGCTGGCGATGAGCTGTACTCCTTTGCCGGGGGAGATGTGCTCTTATTTGAATTTCCAGCTTTTCTGCCCTGCTTTTTCCCCATCTTTGTGGTTTTATCTGCCTCTGGTCTTTGATGATGATGGTGACGTACTGATGGGGTTTTGGTGTAGGTGTCCTTCCTGTTTGATAGTTTTCCTTCTAACAGTCAGGACCCTCAGCTGTAGGTCTGTTGGAGATTGCTTGAGGTCGACTCCAGACCCTGTTTGCCTGGGTGTCAGCAGCAGAGGCTCAGTTGAAAATGCAGAAATCACCGGTCTTCTGTGTCGCTCACGCTGGGAGTTGGAGACTGGAGCTGTTCCTATTCGGCCATCTTCCTCCGCCCCCCGAGAACACATTTTTCAAGTGCTGAAAGAAAAGAATTTTTAACAGAACTCTATATCCAGTGTAAGTATCTCTTGGAAATGAAGGGAAAATTGAGACATTCTCAGATGAAGGGAAACTAAGAGTTTATTGCCAGCATACCTACCCTGAAAGAATGGAAGGAAGGAAGTTCTTGGAACAGAAAAGAAATCATAAAAGGAAACTTTCAAGCATCAGGAAAGAAGAAAGAACAATGGAAAGAGTAAAAATGCTGGGAGATACGATATACTTGCCTTCCCTCTTGGGTTTTCTAATTTCGTTTGATGGTTGAAGGGAAAAATGTAACATTCTCTGATGTGGTTCTCAGTGTATACAGAGGAAATATTTAAGATTATCATGTTATAAACAGGAAGCAGATAAGGGACTTAGAGTCCCTTCATCTTTACACTTCACCTGAACTAGCAAAATATTGATACTTATCACAGTGGACTGTGATAAGTAATATGTGTATAATTTAACATATAGAGTAACTACTAAAAAAAAATTTAAGTTGTATACTCAAAAATATTATAGAAACATAGGTAAGTAAAAAATTGAATTCTAAAAACATGTTCAGGAGAGGAGATCAGGGAAAAATGAATAAAAATTCAAGGGAAGAAACAGAAAACAAATAAAATGGCAGATTAAAGCCCTAGCATATCAATAATTACATTAAATGGTCTAAATACACTAATTAAAAGACAGATTGAAAGAGTTGGTTTTTAAAATTCACCTAAATATATGCCATCTACAAAAAATTCACTTCAAAAATAATAGGTAGATTGAAAGTAAAAGAATAGAAGAAGGTGTACCATGGAACATTAACCATAAAAAAGCAGGATTGGCTATGTTCATATCAGATAAAGCAGACTTCAGAGCACAGAAAATTGTTGATACAGAGTGATGTTACATGTCAGTCTGCCAAAAAGACAGCAATTTCTTTTTTCTTTTTTTTTTTGTTTTGAGACAGAGTCTTGTTCTGTCGCCCAGGCTGGAGTGCAGTGGCATGATCTCAGCTCACTGCAAACTCTGTCTCCTGGGTTCACGCCATTCTCCTGACTCAGCCTCCCAAGTAGCTGGGATTACAGGCACTCGCCACCACACCTGGCTAATTTTTTTTTTTTTTTTTTTTTTTTTGTATTTTTAGTAGAGACGGGGTTTCACTGTGTTAGCCAGGATGGTCTCAATCTCCTGACCTCGTGATCCACCCGTCTTGGCCTCCCAAAGTGCTGGGATTACAGGCATGAGCCACTGCGCCTAGCCTAAGAGCAGTTTTTAAATCCTAAATGCTTCAGCATTCCAAGAGATTACATCTTATGCAACTGTAGTACAATGTCAGTATCAGGAAGTTGACATTGGCACAACAGGTGTATAGTTCTGTGTTATTTATCACATGTATAGATTGGTGTAACCACCACTACAGTCAAGTCAGCAGAACTATTCAGTCACCACAAAGAGCTTTGTCCTACCCCTTTAATAAAGTCAGCCCAATTCCTTTTACAATCCCTTAACTCATGGTAGTCACTAAGTAGGTAAGCTATCATTTCTTCTAATGCTTTTCAGCCCCGCCCTCTTCTCCCCTCCTGAAACTTGTGTGACACAATTGTTAGATATTACGTTGTAGTCTTACAGGTCCCTGTGGCTTTAGTCTGTTTGCTGTCTGTTGTTCAGATTGGGTAATTTCTACTCTTCTGTATTACAATTCATGGATTCTTTCCTCTGTCTTCTTTATTCTGCTGTTGAACCCATCCACTGAGTATTTTTTAACTCTAAAATATCTACTTCATATATCTTCTCTTTCTTTGCTGAGACTTTCTATTTTTGCTTCATGTTTCTTACTGTTTGTTTAAACATTTATATGATGGCTTATTTAAAGATTTTATCAGATATTTTTAACCTCTGTGCCATCTCAGTGTTGGCATCTATTGATTGTCTTTGCTTAAGTCGAAGTTGTCTTAGATCTTGGTATGACAAGTGATTTTAGATTGAACCTATTTGGAAATTATAAGATCTGTGTCTTATTTAATTAAATCTTCTCATGTAGCAGGCATTCTCTGACACCACTGTGGCAGAGGAGGTGGGGGGTGCTGCCTTATTATTGAAAGGTGGGCTGAAAGTCCAGGTCTCCTGCTCAGCCTCTGTCGGCACCTGGAGGAGGGGTTGTCATTACTGCTGAATGGTAGTGGCAGTTCAGGATCCCCATCTTGCCTTCACTGATAATACCCTGCATGGGAGGATCTGGAGTACCTCATTACTCCTCCCCATGGGGCTTCGAGTGACACTGGGGGGCAGGGGACCTTGTCACTGCCTGACTTGGAGACATGTCTCAGCCCCCAGTCAGCCCTCTCTGACATGTCCCTGGTGGAGCGGTAAGGGAGCCTTCCTCCAGCCTGGTGAGCACAGACATTTGAGTTCCCCACGTGGCCTTTCATGGCAGCAGTAGAGGTGGAGAATGTATTTTTTATTTTGTGTTTGGCTGAAATAAGAACAATCGTTGTCTAAAAGTTTTCAGTCTTGCTAGGCTGCCTCTTTCCTGAACCTCTGATTTGAGAGTACAAGTTTTGGGTTTTATGTTTTGTTTTGTTTTGTTTTGTTTTTTCTGTCTCCACATTCATGTTGCTTGTGGCCAGCTTCTCCAGCTTCTAATTGGGAATATATCGTTGTCATTCCTTAAGTCCTGAGGTCCCTGAACAATCTGCTGTCTTCTCTCCACCTTTCAGCATCTTATGTTTTTAAATATATAATATCCATAGTTTTTAGCTATACTTACCAGAAAAGATAGGAGGAAATACCTCTACTCCATATTTCTAATAGAACATGGCTTTTTTATTTTAAATTTTTGGCTCTTTGAAAATTTTTTTTTACTATTGCTCTTTTCTCACTTAATTCATATTTGGAGAGCAAGATTTTTTAAAATCCTTTTAAAGTTTATTTAAACTCATTTCAGGGCCCATGATATGATTTATCCTGGTTAAATGTTTCATACGTATTTGAAAATATGTGTTTTCCTTTTGGATCAGTGTTCTATAAATGGAGGTCATGTTGGTTGATAATATTCTTCAAGTCTTCTGTACTCCTTCTTATTTATTTGTAATCTTCTTCTATAAATTATTGAGAAAGGAGTTTTACTGTGCAGCTACAATTGTGGATTTGGTTATTCTTCCAGTTTCATCAGGATTTGCTTTATGTATTTTGAAGTAGTGTTATAAGATGGAAAAACATTTGTGATTGCTATATCCTCTTGATTAATTATTCCCTTTATCATTATGCAGAATTTCTCTTTATGTATGCTGTTTATATATTATGAAACCCATAATAAATAATATTGTCTAAAAAGATAACTTGAAAGATAATATTCTATTTAAAGAAAAGAATTCCAAGAATGAGAAAAGTGTATTTTATTTTCATCTTCTTTTTTCCAGTTTATGGTGCTCTTTATCTCTATAAATTTTTTTATATAAATCAAAAATTTTCATAGTACCATTTTTCTTCTGTTGGGAAAATTTAACATTTCTTGTAATACACATCAGTTGCTGATAAATTGTTTCAGTTTTTTTTTTTTTTTTTTGGCTGAAACATCTTTGCTAAGTATAGAATTTTAGGTTGATTTTTTTTCTTTCAGTACTTTAAGAGTGTCACTTCATTGTCTTCCAGACTGTAAAATTTCTAACAAGAAGTCAGCTTTAATTTTCTTTGTTCTTCTGCACATATTATGTCTTTTTCTGTCTGCATAAAATTTACTTTTTTTCAGCAGGTTTTAGCAATTTGATTATAATGTATATGGGTGTGATTTTATGTTTCCTCTTGGCATTTATTTAGCTTCTTGGATCTGCAGGTTTATATAGGTCATTACAATTGGCAAATTTTGGCCACTGTTGCTTCAAAATTTTCTCTCCCTTTCCTTTTTTTCTTCTGAAATGCTGATTACATATATGTTAGACTACAAATTTATTTAACCACAGATCACAGATAACTCTGTTTATTATTTTCCAGTCTCTCTATGTGTTGCCCAGGCTGGTCTTGAACTCCCAGCTTCAGGCAATCCTCCTGCCCCGCCTTCCCAAATAACTGGGATTACAGATGTCACTGTGCCTGGCTATATGGGCCATTTCTTGTTTGGTTGTTACTGATTGATTTTTCTCCTTGATGAGAGTCTTGTATACCTAGTAATTTTTTATTGGGTGCTAGATATTGTGAATTTTACATTGTGAGTTGCTAGATTTTGTTGTATTCTTTTACGTATTTCTGAGCCTTTTCTGGGATGTAGTTAAGTTACTTGGAATAAGTTCGATCATTTCAAGATACACTTTAAGCTTTGTTGTGTTGGAGCTCACTTTAGTCTAGAATTAATTTGGTCCCTCTTCTAAAGCAGTACCCTTCTGGTTATTCTACCCTGTTGGTCATTAATTAGGAGGTTTTTGTACCCTGGTTGGTGATGATCATTGTCTATCATCAACAAAATCTAGCAACTCACAATGTAAAATTCACAATATCTAATACCCAATAAAAAAATTACTAGGTATGAATGATCATTCCTACCTTTGGGTACACTGTAGCGATTTTTCAGCCTATTCTTTTTCACTGGTCTTTTCCTAACCTTGAGTGATTTTCTTATATGCTTATACAAGTCAGTACTCAGGAGACCCTTCTGCAGATCTCCAACATTTTATATCAGTATAGCTCTTTCTTCACTGGCATTTACTCCCACAAATTCTAGTTGCCAGGGATTCCTTAAACATCCAATTTTGTCACATCAGCTTACCGAGTCTGCCAGCCTCTGTTTTGGTGTTCTCTTTTTCTGCTCTGGGTTGGCAACTCTCTCACAAGTAGCCTGTGATAATCACAGGGCTCACCTCATTGTTTCTCTACTTTCAAGGATCCCTGTCTGCGCTGCCTCTTGGCTAAAACCTAATTACCATTTTTTATATTTTGTTTGGTTTTTTAGTTGTCTGTTATGGAGCAGTAAGTCAGTTCCTTTTACCCTGTTACAACGAGATATGGAAGTCCTCATGAAATCTCTTCCTTGACACCCAAGACATTGGCCATTTTAGAATTTTATGTTATTTAGGTGTGCAGTTTAGGGGTTCAAGGAGATTGACCATTTATGAGAATAAGAGAATGTTTTCTGGCCAGGTGCAGTGGCTCACGCCACTGTACTTTGGGAGGCCAGGGTGAGACAATTGCTTGAGGCCAGGAGTTCGAGACTAGCCTAGGTAACATAGTAAGACTCTGTCTTTACAAAAAAACTTGAAAAAATTAGCCGAGTATGGTGGTGCACACCTATAGTCCCAGCTACTCAGGAGGCTGAGGCAGGAGGATTATTTGAACCCAGGAGTTTGAGGCTGCAGTGAGTCATGGTCACACCACTGCACTTCAGCCTGAGTGACAAAGGGAACCTGTCTCTAAAAAAAAAGTAAGAAAAGAAAGAAAATGGTTTTTTTGGTTACTTCCTCAAAGAAGGTCCAGTGAGCACCCTAAATATGCCCCTTCTGAAACTGTACCTTTTTCACATTCAGAAACAGTAGAACCTATGCAACTAATGCAAATGCTAAATTATTTCCCATTTATAGGGTACTGCTTTACAAAACCAGAACTGATCTTCACATTGGAACAAGGAGAAGATCCATGGTTATTAGAGAAAGAGAGAGGATTTCTAAGCAGGAACTCCCCAGGTGAGTTACTGAATTCAATGAGCAGAAGGTTCACTGATTCACTAGGACTCCTCACACAACTCAGCATATAGTCATAATAATGGTTGAATTGTATACAGTGAAAAGATACAAAGAAAAATCAGCAAAGATAAAAGGTGCATGGGGCAAAGTTCATAGGAAACAAATCGTAAGCTTCTGAGAGTTCATACAGTTCCCTAAGCCCAGTTCCCTAAGCAAGGAATTGCAAAAACCCATGTAAATGTTGTCTACCCAGAATTGGTGCCCAGGATTTTTGTTGCGGGCTAACCATGTAGACACCCTCTGTCTAGCATGTACCAAAAATCCAGACTTTGAGATGGAAAACCGGTGTTCTCTATCATATTGTTTGTACAGGACTGGCACAGTGAGCTCCTCAGCAGTTATGGGAATCTTGTTTCTAGATGCCAGCCAAGGGCAGACCTAATAATAAAGTCTTTTTAAGAGTAGCAGTCTCAGGCCTGCTATATCAACTCTTGTCTATACAAAACCTATGCAAGTCCCTGGCATAACATAGATTAAGACAAACATATTTACCATATCAACGAATGTAAGTGGATTAAATGCACTTATTAAGAGAAAATTCTATTAGATTTTGTTAAAGAGGTATGTTTAAAAAATAATTGGAGAAGTTCAAAATACAGTTATGAATTGCTAAGGCAATAAACTACAATAATTCAGGTTTTATTTGCTTTAAATTCCTACTTCTATCGCATAATCTTGGAATACTTTATCCTATACTTTATCTCTTATTTTTGTAAACTCAATAACACTAAAGTTAAATTCAGGTCAAAACATAGAGAAAAGAAAGGGCATTTTGATAATGCCAAAGTAGACAGTTTTAAAAGGATATGTTAAAAGTAGACAACTTTAAAATATATTTAAGAGTTTTGAATATTTGTGCACTAAATTATCGGGTTTCACAAAACAAAAAAACACAAGTGTTCTGAGGAAATACGGAAACATACAGGTAGCATGGCCTTTAATTTACCTTTTTGATTTCATACCAGAACCAGAGGATCACAACTGAGATCCTAGACTAGTGCTCAGCAAATGAGGACACAGGGGAAATTCTACCTGCTCCCTATTTCGGTCAGGAAAGATTTTTCTAGAACACAGCCATAGCTGTTCATTTATGTGCTAATGCTGCAAGGTAGAAATGAGTAGTTGCAACAGAGACCACATGAGCAGCCCAGTGGAGAACATTTACTCTCTGGCCTTTTCAGAAAAAGTTTACTGACTCCTGCTCTCAAAATTATAAATAACATATTTTATAAAAATGAATCTGATGTGTCTTTCAAAACTCTACTCTGTTAACAAAGAATGAACCCATTTTAAAATGATTATGGGACACTGACGAAATATAAGAGTATTTTGTGCAAACATCAATAAATTCCTCAAAGTAAAGATAGTATTGTCCACTAAAACTATAAATTGCAAACAATGTGAGAAGAATTAAAGTCTGTCTTAAAATCAATAAGGACTATATATCTTTAAAAACATATTTAATCAAAGAGTAAATGAAAATCAAAATTGTCCAATATCCAGAAAATTTCAAAGGTAAAAAACATGCATATTAGAACCTTTGGGATATAGATAAAGCAGTGCTTAGAAAAAACTTTTAGTCTTATATTAGTCTTATATACTTGTTTTTTAAAGTGAGAAAGTTTTCAAAGAAAACTAAGCAAAGCAAAAGATGTAATAAAAATAAGACTATATTAGTATAAATTTTAAAGCCAAAAGTGGTTCTTGCAATAAAAATAACTGAATAAAATAGACAATCTCAATTAGAAAAAGGGGGAAAGCACTATTACTCACTTAAAGTTTTGATTTAAATTCCTACTTCTGTGGTATAGTTTGAAATCCTTTAGTGTATGCCTTATCTCTTCTTTTTGTAAACTCACAATCTACTTGATAGATGTGTTTAAAAAAGAAAAAATGAAACACTGTGCCAGAGAGCACATAGTTACTGAATG
Organism: Chlorocebus sabaeus; assembly: GCF_047675955.1. Lineage (NCBI taxonomy): Eukaryota > Metazoa > Chordata > Mammalia > Primates > Cercopithecidae > Chlorocebus > Chlorocebus sabaeus. Next base: position 2,242,053 of record NC_132915.1, on the reverse strand, counting down.
AGCTCCATTCCTACCTGGATTATAATCCACTAAAAAGAATGGTCTCTGCTTTACTCTTCTATATATTGAGTCCATGCAATATAACATGTAAGTATTTTTAATAATATTGTGTATTAACTTCAAAGCCACTTGGTAGAGGTATTTCTTATTGATTCATTCAGAAAACGTTATCCCTAAATGCAAACACCCAAGTCAAATTTCTGAGACTTTTGAATAATCAGGTGTAGGTTAGCACTGGGTCTGAGCACTTGTGTAGGAAAGAGGAGGTAATTTTGAGGCACACTGCTTTTTAAGAGTCACTGTCTTCATTTATATTACAGAGAGGTATAAAGTATATCAGAATGAAGGTTATATTTTGTAAAGGAGAACAAAGCTGCATAAAATAATTAATGCTATTGATTAAAAAGTGAACTATTACTTTACGTACAACTAAGAAAGAGAAAATGCCATTTAACTGTGGACGTGAGGTAAGTTTTAAAATACTCCCTAATTTGAATGATGGTAACTTTCTTAAAAAATCATCAGTGTCAGATATATGAGTACTATCCATATATCCCTTGTTAAAATGAATAATATAGACAGTAACTACTTTCAGATTGTAAATAAATGTTCCTTACATTTGTGGGAAGACACAAGAAACCTTTTGTATGTATGTAATTTGGGAAATGCTTTGCGTTGCCTGAAAGGCATCTAGAATCTACATAGGTCTAAGGCTAAAAAGCAGAGTGATTCAGAGAAAGAATACAAGACTGTTGCTGACAATATACTATTTACTGGTGATATCCTGTTGAGACTAGAACAGAAAAGACTGTGGGCTATTGCAGTGACAGCTAGAACATGTAATGAGCCTGCAGTTAGTGTAAAATCTTCTTTTCCTGAATATCTCTTAGGACACTAAGGCAGTGTATTTAAAGCCTTGGGGCTGACATTTTTGCATGCAATATGGGTAGCAGTAGGGCAGTAGCAGTCAAATATACACAAGAAATTTATGATAAATAAATATAAAGGATACGTGTAAAGTTTTTAAGTCCAGATTAAAATATATGATCCTTAAGGTTCTCACAGTCAATAAAAACTAGTAATGTTAAAAAGTAGATTGAAAACAGAATTAAGGATTGGACAAAGACAAGGCTAGTTTTAGGGAAAAGAGTGAGCAAACTGAAAAGACAAAAGTTAAGATTTGATGATCTAAAAAGATTCACTATTGACCAGGTGCAGTGGCTCATGCCTGTAATCCTAGCACTTAGGGAGGCCGAGACAGGTGGATCACCTGAGATCAAGAGTTTGAGACCAGCCTGGCCAACATGGCAAAACCTTATATCTACTAAAAATACAAAAATTAGCCAGGCATGGTGGCACATGCCTGTAATTCCAGCTACTCAGGAGGCTGAGAGAGGAGAATCACTTGAACCCAGGAGGCAGAAGTTGCAGTGAGCCAAGATCACACCACTATACTCCAACCTGGGCAACAGTGAGACTCCATCTCAAAAAAAAAAAAAAAATTCGCTATTGAACAACCCTGATACAATAAACTAAGTCACCAGAGCTAGGGCAGAGCAGTGAATCCAACCTAGGTGGAAAAATGACTTTAACTCCCATCAATTTTACATTTCCACTTACACATTTGTGTTCCTTTGATGATAATACAGACAGAATTAAAATGTGGCCTACAGTAGTATTTCTTTTAACATGAGGAAATTGGTTCCATTATAAATTTATTTTGTGATATGTAGAAAGGAAATGGAGCTCCAACTGGACTATTGTAGGCTAATGATTATCCTACCATTGTAATTTATGTTTGTATAAGAATCTAGACTAGCATTACTTCCTAAGGCAAACCTTGTCTCAGATAAAACCACTAATCCATTGATTTTTGTTGTTATCTACTTCATTTTGGTAATCTTTTTTTTATTCATCCCATTCTCTGATTTTCCTGTTCCCAGGATCCAGTGCTTTTACATATACACCATTTTCAGTCATTTTGTTGATTTATATCCTCTTCTCTATTCGGTTTTGAAATTTTTATTTTAAGATGCCAAATACAGACGTATATTCATTTCCCATTTCTTTTTCTACTACAAAAAAGTTTAAGCTAAAAAGGGAATATAGGGAATATACTTGAAATTACTTTATTGTTGAGAAACTGAGCCAGAAACTCAGGAATCAAATACATAATAGGGCATATATATACATGTATGTCCCATTCCATAAGAAATGTATTAAATATCATAAAGTTTGTTTAATTTTATCATTTTTAGAAGACTCCCAACCTGATGAAATCTCAGAGAAGAGCCCAGAAAATCAAGGCAAACATTTCTGGCAAGTTTTATTCACCAATAAATTATTGACTACAGAGCAAGAAATTTCAGTAAAACCACATAATCGGGACATAAACATTTTTCCTGCAAGAATGATGCCTTGTAAATGTGACACTGTGGGGTCTGCTTACCGGGGTCTCAGCCCGACGGCCCCATACTGTCAGTATTCAAAAGAAAAGGCGCATGAGCATAATGTATGTGACAAACGGCTCATCAGTATTAAGGATGGCAGAACTAACACTCAAGAGAAATCTTTTGCTTATAGTAAAAGTGTGAAAACCCTCAGTCATAAGGAGGACGTTATTCAATATCAGACAATTCAGACTTTGGGGCGAGATTTTGAATATAATGAAAGTAGAAAAGCTTTTCTTGAAAAGGCTGCCCTTGTTACATCTGAAAGTACCTACCCAAAAGGAAAATCTTACAATTTCAATAAATTTGGGGGAAACAAATACGATAAATCAACCTTTATTATTCCTCAGAACATTCATCCAGAGAAGAGTCACTATGAATTTAATGATACTGGAAATTGTTTCTGTAGGATCACTCACAAAACTCCAACAGGAGGGAAATCTTTCAGCCAAAAGTCACATATTAGAGAATGTCATAGAGTTCATATAGAGATGAAACCCTTTGAATATGGTAAAAGTTTCAACCATAATTCAACCCTCCCAGTGCATCAGAGAACTCATGCAACAGATAAATACTCTGATTATAACCCATGTACAGAGACGTTCAGCTACCAGTCAACTTTCAGTGTACCTCCGAAAGTTCACATAAGGGAAAAACCCTGTGAGTATAATGAATGTGGAAAATCCTGCTCTATTAATTCACGCTTGATTTGGCCTCAGAAAAGTCACACAGGGGAGAAACCCTATGAATGTCATGAATGCGGGAAAGGCTTCAGTGAGAAGTCACGCCTAAGAAAACATCAGAGAACTCACACAGGAGAGAAACCATATCAATGTGATGGATGTGAGAAAGCTTTCAGTGCAAAGTCAGGCCTAAGAATACACCAGAGAACCCACACAGGGGAGAAACCATTCGAATGTCATGAATGTGGGAAATCTTTTAACTATAAATCAATCCTCATAGTGCATCAGAGAACTCACACAGGGGAGAAACCTTTTGAATGTAATGAATGTGGGAAATCTTTCAGCCATATGTCAGGCCTAAGGAATCATCGAAGAACTCACACAGGGGAAAGACCATACAAGTGTGATGAATGTGGGAAAGCTTTCAAACTGAAGTCAGGCCTGAGGAAGCATCATAGAACACACACAGGGGAGAAGCCCTACAAATGTAATCAGTGTGGAAAAGCTTTCGGTCAGAAATCACAACTCAGAGGACATCACAGAATTCACACAGGGGAAAAACCCTATACATGTAATCATTGTGGGGAAGCTTTCAGTCAGAAATCAAACCTCAGAGTACATCACAGAACTCATACTGGGGAGAAACCCTATAAATGTGAGGAGTGTGGAAAAACTTTCAGGCAGAAATCAAATCTCAGAGGGCATCAGAGAACTCACACTGGGGAGAAGCCCTATGAATGTAATGAATGTGGAAAAGCTTTCAGTGAGAAGTCGGTCCTAAGGAAACATCAGCGAACTCATACTGGGGAGAAACCATATAATTGTAATCAGTGTGGGGAAGCTTTCAGTCAGAAATCCAATCTCAGAGTACATCAGAGAACTCACACAGGGGAGAAACCCTATAAATGTGATAAATGTGGAAAAACTTTCAGTCAAAAATCAAGCCTTAGAGAACATCAGAAAGCCCACCCAGGGGATTAAACATATGCATATAAAGAATATGAAAATACTCTGAGCTGGAAATCAAACCCCACAATACATAAATTAACACACAGGAGAGAACTGTTAACATAGCACTGGAATTTCCTCTACAGTTTCAGCCCCCACCCAATGTCAAAGAATAGAAGATGAATTGTTGAAATGTATTTTATATGGGCATTCTTTCAGCCAGAGCACAGTCTTCCATGGATATTACAGAACTCACCCAGCAAAGAAACCCTATAAAGATAATGAATATAGAAAATACTCATGTGAACTCACTCCTCAGAAAACTCATGCTGCAGAAGAGCTCTGAGAAAGTAATAAAAATGAAAACTTTGTGCCGACAATCAAAACTCTTTCATCATCAATCACACAATGACAAAAGCTAGAATATAGTAAGTGTGTGATAAACTTTAATGAAAAGTCAGTATGGCAGAAAATACATTCAAGATGGAGACCTCATAGTATATTAAACAAGAAATGAAGTTAATGGATGTGGGAAATTCTTCTGCCATGTCAACCCTCATTTTAACTTACACAGAGGTAATCCCTATATGTCACATAATAACTATTGAAATGTTCACTAGTAATCATTTTCACTTCTCTCTCATGCCACACCTGACCTAAATTTCTCAACCGCTCTGTCATATAAATGGGGTCATATTGTTACCCTCTAGCTAGTGGAATATGGAGGTCAATGACAGGTCTTAAATACATCAGCAAAATTCTCAATGTTTTCTTCTATCCTTCATTAGAATGGAATGGAGGAAAACCTTGGGACTCAGGCTCTGATGATAGAAAATACAAGATAGTAGGAACCAAGGTCAGAGAAGGACCCTGTGGCATGGAGTTTTCTCCTCCATGTACACAGTTGGATTTTTTGCAGTGAGGAAATAAATGTGTTCTCTGCTGAACTTCTAAAGGTTTGGGTATACTTGATACTGACAGAAACTCAACAACCCTCATCTAATAAAACTCACGAGTATGATTTTTCAGGACATCTGAAATCAGTGTATGTCAGAAAAGTCACATATGACAAACCTCAGACAGCATCCTGAATGACCATGACTTTTATTCCCAAGTCTTCCTCATCGGACAGGTAATATCATCAGAAATCTGACATTTTAACAAATGTAGGAAATTCTTCACACACACAGACATGCACACACACACACACACCCAGAATCTCATTAAATATTTGATAATTTAATTTTGAATGTGTAAAATTTTCAACAAATTATCATATTTTATATCAGAGCTTGTTACAAGGGGAAAATCTATCAATTTAAGAAAGGTAAGTAATAGCCTTTATCTAGATATTGCTATATCAGAACTGTTGTTTCATATAGAATATCAAAACTTTTAATGAAATGTAACATTGATTAATAGACATTCAGTATAATAAAAAGCTTAAAAAGAACAAGAAATAAATTGCATAAACTGAAAAACAGTGTTGCAAATATGTGAGTGTTTTGTGAGTTATTGATTGTTTATGTATGTATATGTGCATGGTACTTACCAGGTATTTGTTTTATATGTTTCTTAGACCTCAACATTACTATAAGAGAATTGTGTTCCCCTTGCTTTATAACTACTTTGACATCAGCTACAATTTGCCACATGAATATTAATAACAAACCTTTTATGGAAAATATCTGATACCACATTCCCTTTCTCCTGCTGCCTTCTAACATGTCTGTCTAGTAAAGGCCATTGTTACTAAACTGCCTCCTTTCAAAGAAGCCAGTGTCAACCAATAAATTTCTCTCTCTTTTCTGTGTGTGTGTCTCACACACAAATACACAAGCAAATATATATATATATATCTTCAACATCACTGATTCTTTCCTAGCAGTGTTGAGTACAATAATGGACACTTGGAAGGCAATCTTTATTTATGGTACTGTGTTTTTCACTTTTAGCATTTTAATTTTGTTATAGTTTTTATCTCTCTGCCACAGTTACCTACCTGATACTTCATGTTGTCTAGTTTTCCCGCTGGAGTCACTTTCTATGGCATTTGGCATTCTTTCTCTCAGTTAAACAACTGCTTGGATCTTTGTTTTTCTCTACAACCACCTAGTTTTCCAGATAGCTTTTTTGCTCTGTGGCCTCAGACATCTGGTGCATTGAAGAAAAGTTAAAGCCTTCCCAACTGTTTTCTTGTTTCATGGATAGAGAGCAGTGCTCTTGCCTGCTCTCTCTTTCTCTGAGTTGTAACTGAATGTCATCAGTTGTTTTTTGACAAATGTTTCAGGGTAATTTGATGGAAAAATGATAATTCCTTTCAAAAATGATGCTAAGATAATTGTATTACTCCATTCTCACGCTAGTAAGAAGAAAACCCCAAGACTGGGTAATTTGTAAAGGAAAGAGGTTTAATTGACACACAGTTCTGCATTGCTGGGGAGGCCTCAGGAAACATAAGATCATGGCAGAAGGCAAAGAAGCAGGCACCTTTTTTACAGGGCAGCATAGTGAGTGCAGCAGGGCAAATGCCAGATGCTATAAAACCAACAGATCTCATGAGAGTCAGTCACTATCGCAAGAACAGCATGGGGAACACTGCCCCCCATGATCCACTTACCTCCAGCTGGTCCCACCCATAACGTGTGGGGATTATGGGGATTACAATTCAAGATGAGGTTTTGGGTGGAGACACAGGCAAACTGTATCAATAATGATACTTATATATTGTAAATGCAACTTGATCTTTACACCATAATTTAAAACTTACTCAAATCACAGAACCAAACAAAATCACTAAAAGTACAAAATTTATGATAGAAAACAAAAGAAGCTGACTGGATATGGTGGCTCACCTGTGTAATCCCAGCACTTTGGGAGGCCAAGGCAGGAGGATTTCTTGAAGCTAGGAGTTCAAGACCACCATGCACAACATGAGACCCTATCTCTACAAAAAATGAAATTAACCAAGCATAGTGGCATGTGCCTGTAGTCCTAGTCCTAACTACTTGGGAGGCTGAGGTGGGAGGATTGCTTGTGCCCAGGAGTTTGAGGCTGTGGTGGGTTGTGATCATGCCACTGTACTCCAGCCTGGGTAACCGAGCAAGACTCTGTCTCTTAAAAGAAAAAAAAAATGTTTATAATACAGAAAATGCAGTTATAATGGACCAAAAAAAAAGGAAAGCATTAAAATAGATATTTCACTGAAGATACATAGTTGGCCAATAAATACTAGAAACAGTGTCCAAAGCTTTGGTCAGCAAGAAAGTGCGTGTTCATGTGATAGCAATACAAATCCATATTGTAGTTCCTTATAAAGATAACAGTACCTTACCTACAACCAGCAATTTTCATTCTAGGCATTTACCCCAGAGAAACACAAAGAATTATATGCAGATAAGGGTGCACCCAAGATGGCCGAACAGGAACAGCTCCAGCCTCCAGCTCCCAGCATAACACGGAAGATGGGTGATTTCTGCATTTTCAACTGAGGTACCAGGTTTGTCTCACTGGGGCGTGTCAGACAGTTGGTGCTGGTCTGTGGGTGCAGCCCGACCAGGGAGAGCTGAAGCAGGGTGAGGCATCACCTCACCTGGGAAGCACAAGGGGGAAGGAAATTCCTTTTCCTAGGCAAAGGAAATTGAGACACACAACACCTGGAAAATCAGGTAACTCCCACCCTAATACTGTGCTTTACCAAGGGTCTTAGCAAACAGCACACCAGGAGATTATATCCCACACCCATGGAGCCTCCCTCATTGCTAGCACAGCAGTCTGAGATCTAACTGAAAGGTGGCAGTGAGGCTGGGGGAGGGGTACCTGCCATTGCTGAGGCTTAAGTAGGTGACAAAAAGCCACCAGGAAGCTCGAATTGGGTGGAGCCCACCACAGCTCAAGGAGGCCAGCCTGCCTCCATAGTCTCCTCCTCTGGGGACAGGGCATAGCTAAACAAAAAGCAGCAGAAACCTTGGCAGAGGTAAATGCCCCTGTCTGACAGCTTTGAAGAGATCAGTGGATCTCCCAGCGCAGAGGTTGAGATCTGAGAACAGACAGACTGCCTGCTCAAGTGGGTCCCTGACCCCTGAGTAGCCTAACTGGGAGACATCCCCCACTAGGTGTAGACTCACACCTCACACCTCACACGGCAGGGTACACCCCTGAAACGAAGCTTCCAGAGCAAGAATCAGCAACACACGATGTTCAGCAATATTCTATCTTCTGCAGCCTCTGCTGCTGATACCCAGGCAAATAGGGTCTGGAGTGAACCTCAAGCAAACTCCAACAGACCTACAGCTGAGGGTCCTGACTGTTAGAAGGAAAACTAACAAACAGAAAGGACACCCACACCAAAACCCCATCAGTATGTCACCATCAACAAAGACCAAAGGAAAAACCACAAAGATGGGGAAAAAGCAGTGCAGAAAAGCTGAAAATTCAAAAAATCAGAGCGCATCTCCCCCTCCAAAGGAACGCAGCTCATCACCAGCACGGAACAAAGCTGGACGAAGAAAGACTTTGACGAATTGAGAGAAGAAAGCTTCAGTTGATCAAACTTCTCAGAGCTAAAGGAGGAACTACGTAACCAGCACAAAGAAACTAAAAACCTTGAAAAAAGAATGGATGCATGGATAACTAGAATAATCAATGCAGAGATCTTAAAAGAACTGATAGAGGTGAAAACCATAACACGAGAACTACGTGGCAAATGCACAAGCTTCAGTAACCGACTCAATCAACTGGAAGAAAGAGTATCAGTGATTGAAGATCAAATGAATGAAATGAAGCCAGAAGAGAAGTGTAGAGAAAAAAGTAAAAAGAAATGAAAAAAGCCTCCAAGAAATATGGGATTATGTGAAAAGACCAAATCTACGTCTGATTGGTGTGCCTGAAAGTGACAGGGAAAATGGAACCAAGTTGGAAAACACTCTGCAGGATATCATCCAGGAGAACTTCCCCAACCTAGTAAGGCAGGCCAACATTCAAATTCAGGAAATATGGAGAATGCCACAAAGATACTCCTCGAGAAGAGCAACTCCAAGACACATAATTGTCAGATTCACCAAAGTTGAAATGAAGGAAAAAATGTTAAGGGTAGCCAGAGAGAAAGGTCGGGTTACCCACAAAGGGAAGCCCATCAGACTAACAGCAGATCTCTCGGCAGAAACTCTCTAAGCCAGAAGAGAGTGGGAGCCAATATTCAGCATTCTTAAAGAAAAGAATTTTCAACCCAGAATTTCACATCCAGCCAAACTAAGTTTCATAAGTGAAGGAGAAATAAAATCCTTTACAGACAAGCAAATGCTTAGAGATTTTGTCACTACCAGGCCTGCCCTACAAGAGATCCTGAAGGAAGCACTAAACATGGAAAGGAGCAATAGGTACCAGTCATTGCAAAAACATACCAAAATATAAAGTCCATCGATGCTAGGAAGAAACTGCATCAACTAGCGAGCAAAATAACCAGCTAATATCATAATGGCAGGATCAAGTTCACATGTAACAATATGAACCTTAAATGTAAATGGACTAAATGGTCCAATTAAAAGACACAGACTGGCAAATTGGATGAAGAGTCAAGACCCATCAGTTTGCTGTATTCAGGAGACCTATCTCACATGCAGTGACACACATAGGCTCAAAATAAAGGGATGGAGGAAGATCTACCAAGCAAATGGAAAAAAAAAAAAAACAGGGGTTGCAATCCTAGTCTCTGATAAAACAGACTTTAAACCATCAAAGATCAAAAGAGACAAAGAAGACCATTGCATAATGGTAAAGGGATCAATTCATCAGAAAGAGCTAACTATCCTAAATATATGCAATACAGGAGCACCCAGATTCATAAAGCAAGTCCTTAGAGACTTACAAAGAGACTTAGACTCCCATACAATAATAATGGGAGACTTTAACACCCCACTGTTAACATGAGACAGATCAATGAGACAGTTAACAAGGATATCCAGGAATTGAACTCGACTCTGCACCAAGCAGACCTAATAGACATCTACAGAACTGTCCACCCCAAATCAACAGAATATACATTCTTGTCAGCACCACATCGCATTTATTCCAAAATTGACCACATAGTTGGAAGTAAAGCACTCCTCAGCAAATGTGAAAGAACAGAAATTATAACAAACTGTTTCTCAGACCACAGTGCAATCAGACTAGAACTCAAGACTAAGAAACTCAATCAAAACCACTCAACTACATGGAAACTGAGCAACCTGCTCCTGAATGACTACTGGGTACATAACGAAATGAAGGCAGAAATAAAGATGTTCTTTGAAACCAATGAGAACAAAGATACAACATACCAGACTGTCTGGGACACGTTTAAAGCGGTGTGTGGAGGGAAATTTATAGCACTAAATTCCCACAAGAGAAAGCAGGAAAGATCTAAAATTGACACCCTAGCATCACAATTAAAAGAACTAGAGAAGCAAGAGCAAACACATTCAAAAGCTAGCAGAAGGCAAAAAATAACTTCAGAGCAGAACTGAAGGAGATAGAGACACAAAAAATCCTCCAAAAAATCAGTGAATCCAGGAGTTGGTTTTTTGAAAAGATCAACAAAATTGATAGACCGCTACCAAGACTAATAAAGAAGAAAAGAGAGAAATATCAAATAGATGCAATACAAAATGATAAAGGGGATATCACCATTGACCCCACAGAAATACAAACTACCATCAGAGAATACTATAAACACCTCTACACAAATGAACTAGAAAACCTAGAAGAAATGGATAATTTCCTGGACACTTCCACTCTCCCAAGACAAAACCAGGAAGAAGTTGAATCCCTGAATAGACCAATAACAGGCTCTGAAATTGAGGCAATAATTAATAGCCTACCAACCAAAAAAAGTCCAGGACCAGACAGATTCACAGCTGAATTCTACCAGAGGTACAAGGAGGAGCTGGTACCATTCCTTCTGAAACTATTGCAATCAATAGAAAAAGAGGGAATCTTCCCTAACTCATTTTACGAGGCCAACATCATCCTGATACCAAAGCCTGATAGAGATACAACAAAAAAAGAGAATTTTAGACCAATATCCCTGATGAGCATCAATGCAAAAATCCTCAATAAAATACTGGCAAACCGAATCCAGCAGCACATCAAAATCTTATCCACCGTGATCAAGTGGGCTTCATCCCTGGGATTCAAGGCTGGTTCAACATATGCAAATCAATCAATGTAATCTAGCATATAAACAGAACAAAGACAAAAACCATATGATTATCTCATAGATGCAGAAAAGGCCTTTGACAAAATTCAACAGCCCTTCATGCTAAAAACTCTCAATAAATTCAGTATTGATGGAACATATGTCAAAATAATAAGAGCTATTTATGACAAACCCACAGCCAATATCATATTGAATGGGCAAAAACTAGAAGCATTCCCTTTGAAAACTGGCACAAGACAGGGACGCCCTCTCTTACCACTCCTATTCAACGTAGTGTTGGAAGTTCTGTCTAGGACAATCAGGCAAGAGAAAGAAATCAAGGGTATTCAGTTAGGAAAAGAAGTCAAATTGTCCCTGTTTGCAGATGACATGATTGTATATTTAGAAAACCCCATTGTCTCAGCCCAAAATCTCCTTAAGCTGATAAACAACTTCAGCAAAGTCTCAGGATACAAAATCAATGTGCAAAAATCACAAGCATTCTTACACACTAGTAACAGACAAAAAGAGAGCCAAATCATGAATGAACTCCCATTCACAATAGCTTCAAAGAGAATAAAATACCTAGGAATCCAACTTACAAGGGATGTAAAGGACCTCTTCGAGGAGAACTACAAACCACTGCTCAGTGAAATAAAAGAGGACACAAACAAATGGAAGAACATTCCATGCTCATGGATAGGAATAATCAATATTGTGAAAATGGCCATACTGCCCAAGGTAATTTATAGATTCAATGCCATCCCCATTAAGCTACCAATGACTTTCTTCACAGAATTGGAAAAAAACTGCTTTAAAGTTCATATGGAACCAAAAAAGACCCCGCATTGCCAAGACAATCCTAAGCCAAAAGAACAAAGCTGGAGGCATCACGCTACCTGACTTCAAACTATACTACAAGGCTACAGTAACCAAAACAGCATGGTACTGGTACCAAAACAGAGATATAGACCAATGGAACAGAACAGAGCCCTCAGAAATAATACCACATATCTACAGCCATCTGATCTTTGACAAACCTGAGAGAAACAAGAAATGGGGAAAGGATTCCCTATTTAATAAATGGTGCTGGGAAAATTGGCTAGCCATAAGTAGAAAGCTGAAACTGGATCCTTTCCTCACTCCTTATATGAAAATTAATTCAAGATGGATTAGAGACTTAAATGTTAGACCTAAAACCATAAAAACCCTAGAAGAAAACCTAGGTAATACCATTCAAGACATAGGCATGGGCAAGGACTTCATGTCTAAAACACCAAAAGCAACGGCAACAAAAGCCAAAATTGACAAATGGGATCTAATTAAACTAAAGAGCTTCTGCACAGCAAAAGAAACTACCATCAGCATGAACAGGCAACCTACAGAATGGGAGAAAATTTTTGCAATCTACTCATCTGACAAACGGCTAATATCCAGAACTTATAAAGAACTCAATCAAATTTACAAGAAAGAAACAACCCCATCGAAAAATGGGCAAAGGATATGAACAGACACTTCTCAAAAGAAGACATTCATACAGCCAACAGACACATGAAAAAATGCTCATCATCACTTGCCGTCAGAGAAATGCAAATCAAAACCACAATGAGATACCATCTCACACTAGTTAGAATGGCAATCATTAAAAAATCAGGAAATAACAGGTGCTGGAGAGGATGTGGAGAAATAGGAACACTTCTACACTGTTGGTGGGACTGTAAACTAGTTCAACCATTGTGGAAGACAGTGTGGCGATTCCTCAAGGATCTAGAACTAGAAATACCATTTGAGCCAGCCATTCCATTACTGGGGATATACCCAAAGGATTATAAATCATGCTGCTATAAAGACACATGCACACGTATGTTCACTGCAGCACTAGTCACAATAGCAAAGACTTGGAATCAACCCAAATGTCCATCAGTGACAGACTGGATAAAGAAAATGTGGCACATATACACCATGGAATACTATGCAGCCATAAAAAAGGATGAGTTCGTGTCCTTTGTAGGGACATGGATGCAGCTGGAAACCATCATTCTCAGCAAACCATCGCAAGAACAGAAAACCAAATACTGCATGTTCTCACTCATAGGTGGGAACTGAACAATGAGATCACTTGGACTTGGGAAGGGGAACATCATACACTGGGGCCTATTGTGGGGAGGGGGGAAGGATAGCATTAGGAGATATACCTAATGTAAATGACGAGTTAATGGGTGCAGCACACCAACATGTCACATGTATACATATATAACCAGCACATTGTGCACATTTATCCTAGAACTTAAAGTATAATTAAAAAAGAATTATATGCAAATGTTCATAGAATCTTTACTCATAGTAACCCCAAATTGTAAATAATTGGATTTATTAACAGAAAAATATATAAACAGTACTATTACCATATAATGGAATACAGCTATACAAGGAAGGAACCACTAATGCATGCAGCAACATTGATAAATCTTAAGATTGTGCTGAGCAAAAGAAGCCAGTCACAAGAGGGTAGAGCTGTATTTTATCCTATTTATATAGAATTCTAGGAAAGACATCTAGTCTAGAGGGATAGAAAGAAAGTAGACCATTCATTGCATAAGGCTGGGGGCAGTGGTGTGTGAGGATCCACTGGTTAGAGGAATAAGGGATTTTTTTTATTATGATGGAATGTTCCATATATAAATGGTGGTGATCTTTACAGAACTGTACAAGTTTTTAGAACCCATCAAAATATACTAAAAATTTGTCTACTTTGCATAAAGTATACCGCTATACAGTTAACTTTTAAAATAATAAAAGTGAGTTTAGGGTCCCCTGTACGTTGTGAGACCCAGGAGATTCTCAATTTACTAAATGGCTTATTGACGTCACTAGAGTGTTCATTCCCTTTCTTCCCTTATGGCTGTGACCTTGGAAAGTCAGTTCTCCTTTAATATGTCTCAGTCTCCTCATCACCATAATGATGGTAATTACCTACAATCCTTTCTGAAAGAATTTTCTGAGTTAATCTGTGTCCGTTCCTTAATATGTGGCACAGAATAAGTGAGCAATAGGTAATAATTATCACCATTATATATTTTACCAGTATTAAAAATCAAAATAAAGGCCTGTGTTCCTTACAAGAACCTCAAGAAAGATTGTAACTCATAAAAAGATACATTAGGCCTAAAGGAGATACAGCTGTGATGTGATGGGGGTGTGTGAGTTCCTCATACTATAGTAGCATCAGTTTTTCTTTAACTCTCTGATGAGACCGTTTCTGAAAATTTTTAAAGCTGAGTCTTTTATTCTCCTGTTGACTGGCTGACATGACTTAACCCAGTTTGTAAGTGTTGAGTTCCCAGTAAATTGCTTTTCCACAAAAAGCTACTGTATGACTTCGTGCACCCCCAGCCTTTCTCTCCTGGAAGTTCTAAGAATCCAGAACTAAGCTGGAGTACTGTCAACCTTGGGTATTTTTTGTTACACTCCAGGATAGAAGTTACACACCAGATGTATAAATACTCTAGAGAAAAAGCATTTCAGGTATTGAATGATAGCACACACCCACGCGTTTGCTTTTTTCAGCATATAATGGCCACTCTTGCCCTGAGTTCTGTTTCCCTGCGACACTGGAGGTGATTTCAGTTGTGTCCCTTGATGCATTTTACACAGGAACTGCTTTCTGAGTTATCTAGGCAGTAGAATCACATCACAACAACTTCTAAAATAAAAGAGGATTCAGAGACTGGCAATTGAGTTGGCCCTCATCAGCTGTTGTTTGAATGTGTCCCCCCAAAGTTCATGTGTTGGAAACTTAATTCCTAATGCAACAGTGTTCAGATGTGGAACCTTTAAGGGAGGATTAGGTCATGAGTGCTCTGCCATCACGAATGGATTAATTTCTCTGTCACATGAGTGGGTTCATTATCAAGACAGTGACTTTGTTATAAAAGCAGTTCAGCCCTCTCATGCTCTCTCATGGGCACTGTCTCACATGTGATGCCTTCTGCCATGTTATGATGTAGCAAGAAGTTTCTCACCACATGTGGCCCCTTGATCTTGGATGTTCCAGCCTCTAAAAGTGTGTGTGTGTGTGTGTGTGTGTGTGTTTTAATAAGCTTTTATTCTTTATAAGCTACCCAGTTTCTGGTGTTCTGTTAAAACAACACAAAATGGACTAAAACAGCATTCTTCACACATGTTACGGCCTGAAAAAATAACCACCATCATTTCAAGTAGTAAAGGGAACCTGCCAGTGTGTAGAGTTCATGGGGGCATGACTTGGGCCAGGTCTTGAGAACTCATCTTCTGGGTTAGTGTAGAATTTTAACAAGGATTCTGAGAGGAGACTGAACGCAATTCATAGAGGCCATTTCATATTCCTAAGGGGAACATTTTTATCAGTAATATGGATATGACAGTACTGGTGAGGTGAGGTGAAGTTGAGCAGAGTGATGAGACATAGGCAATATTTCAATTGGTAGTATAATTTCTATTTATATCAAAATTACTGAAACTAGACAAGACAGACAATAGTCGCAACATATAGGAAAACAAATATTGAGGTATATATATAAGTATGCAACAAAAACCATTAAGTTGCCAACAGTTTAAACTGTCAAACCTTTTTCCCTCACTAATACTTTATGTATACATCTTTTTAATGGAGAGTGGGGGACTCAGCCTCTTATTTTTCCATTTGCATCATATGCTTTGGTAGTATCCTTGGAAAAAGCAAAATTGAGTGTTCTCATCACCATAAGAGGATGAATAATGTATGATGCTGGGACTGCAGGCCAAGTGCTTGTCTTCCAGAAGCACCATGTCAGCCACAGGTCCTGGGCAAGATGGTAACTGCTTGGCACGGAGAGCATAAAGATTGATGTCTTCAAACCAACCAACCAGGTAGCCAGCAAAGCCTCAATAGCCAGGATCTAAAGAAGCAGATCAGATTATAGTGTTTGAGCAACTTCCTGAACCCATATCTGGAAAGGGCTCTTGAGGCCCGTGGGATTTCTGGTACCACCTGATTTCTTGGAGACAGTCCAGGACAGGGAAGGATGTGGCATCTAGGGTGACCCCTCAGGGGGCTCCATCTTGCAGGTGGTTGTGGTAGTCAGGGACTTGCAGTGGCCTGAGATCATGGCAGGTGCTTCTGCAGGTGGGCTTGTTACACCACTGAAGTTGCTAAATAGTGCTTCTCAGCACCTGCCTTCCCTTCTGTGTTGTCTCCAAGAGCAAAAGTGGCCTCAGTGCCTGAAAGAGAGTAAGTGACGGCAGCTGCAGACATGAAGTATGACTTTAGCTCTGGACCACATCCAATTGTACCCTGCATTAAGCTCAGGCATGTCACACCTGGTCCATAGAGGTTGGTTAAACAAAGGAGTCAGCAAATGACATTTCCAATGAACACACTGGTAATTTGTTTTTATATTATTCTATTTTTTTTCTTGAAAGAAATGAATACAAGTTTTTAAATTAAGTCCAGCTTAGCCAGACTCTTCAGCATGCTTTCCAATCTTTTTGTATTATTTAGCTTGAAATTTCCCCCTTACTACTTTTTCTGCATCCCATGAGTGTTTATAATTTTTTTCATCTTCATTTGTTTTTTTGTTTGTTTGTTTGAGACAGGGTCTCGTCTCTTGTCTTGTCACCCAGGCTGGAGTGCGGTGGTACAATCACAGCTCATTGCAGCCTTGACCTCTTAGGCTCAAGTGATCCGCCCACCTCAGCTTCATGAGTAGCTGGAACTACAGATGTGTGCCACGGTGCCTGGCTCATTTTTGTATTTTTTGTAGAGACTGGGACTCTCTCTGTTTCCCAGGCTGGTATTGAACTCCTGTGCTCAAGCAATCCTCCTGCCTCAGCCTCCCAACATACTGGGATTACAGGCATGAGCTACCACACCCGGCCTATTTGTCTCCTAAATATTTTCTATTTTCCCTTGTAATTTCATCTTTGACCTGTTTCTTGCTTAAGGACATGCTGTTTTAATTTCCACAAATTTGTGAATATTCCCATTTTTCTTCTGTTATTCACGTCTAACTTGTATTGGAAGAGGTTTTGTATACTTTTTTTTTCAATTAATTGAGGCTTAATTTGGGTACTAACACATAGTCCATCTGGGAGAATATCCCATGTGCACTTGAGATTAATATGTATTCTGTTATGGTTGGATAGTGTTCTGTATATGTCAGCTCTAATTGGCTTATCGTGATGTTCAGGTACTCCCTTATTTATCTTCTGTCTGGTTGTATTATTCATTACTCACAGTAAGGTACTAAAGTCTCCAACTATTATTATACAACTGTATTTCTCCCTTCAATTCTGTCCATTTTTGCTTTATATATTTGGATGGTTTGTGATTAGGTATATAAATGTTTATAATTTTTATATCATCTTGTTCTATTGAATCATTTTATTAATATATAATCTCCTTTGTCTCATGTAGATGTCTGATTTAAACTTTATTTTGTGTGATAATATTACTTGCTATCTTTCAGTTACCACTTGCATAAAATATCTTTTTCTATCCTCTCACTTTTAACCAGTTTGTGACTTTGGAGCTAACGTGAGTTTCTCATAGGCAACATAGAGTTGGATCTTGTTTAATCCATTCTGTAAGTCTCTTGATTGGAGGGTTTGATACATTTATAAAGTAACTACAAATAGGCAGGCGCAGTGGCTCACACCTGTAATCCTAACACTTTGGGAGGCCAAGGCAGGGACTTGAGGTCAGGAGTTCGAGACTAGCCTGGCCAACATGGTGAAACCCCATCTCTACTCAAAGTACAAAAATTAGGCAGGCACAGTGGTGGGCACCTATAATGCCAGCTACTCAGGCTGAGGCAGGAGAATTGCTTGAACCCAGGAGGCAGAGGTTGCGGTAAGCTGAGATTGCACCATTGCATTCCAGCCTGAGCGACAGAGACTTTATCTCAAAAATAATAATAATAAATAATAAAGTAATTACTAATAAAGAGAAACTTCTATTATTTTGGTACTTGCTCTCTATATACCTTAGGGCTTTTTGTTCCTCATTTCCTGCATTAGTCATCTTTTGGGTTAATTTTTTTGAAGTGAGACATTTAAATTCCCTTCTCATTCCCTTTGTGGACATTCTCTGCCTACTTTCTGGTTACCATGGGCATTACAATTACCTTCCTAAGCTTATAACAGTCTAATATATAGAATGTTATAACTCGTAAATTAACATACATACAAAACAGCTTAACAACATACAAAAAACCTTCTCCTATAAAGCTTTATTTCCACTACTTTTCAGTTGTTGCTGTCACAAAATTACATATTTATGCATTTTGTATCTAAAAACGCTAGTAATTTTTTAAACATTAGTCTCATAAAAGTCATGTAGAAAACAAAAACAGTTACAAACCAAAGTTATAGTAACACTTGTATGATTGTCTGTATATTTCCCTTTTTCAGAGATTTTTATTTCTTCATATGGTTTTGAGTTAACTATGTTTCATTTAAGCCTGAAAGACTCCTTTTAGCATTTCTTACAGGGAGGCCTATTTGTAATAAATGCTTCTAGCTTTTGTTTATTTACGTGTGTATATATATGATACAGAACCTGGTTTTTTATATACAGTGAAATGTGTACTACAGTCAAGCAAATTAAAAGACCCATCATCTTACATACTCTCTTTTTGTGGGAATAGCACCTAAAATATACTCTGTTAGCAAAAATTCCGAATAGATTACATATTATTGACTGTATTCCTCATGCTGTACATTAAATGTCTAGACTTATTCTACATATCTGCAAACTTGATATCCTTTGACTCACCTCCTCTCATTTGCTCCTCACTCCTATTAACCCCCTGGTAACCACCATTTTATTCTCTGTCTCTATTCAACTTTTTTTTTTACATTCTACATATAAGTGAGTGAGATCATGCTGTATCTTTCTTTCTGTATGTGGCTCATATCACTTAGCATAATGTTCTCCAGGTTCATTCATGTGTGGCAATTGACAGCATCATTTTTAAGGCTAATATTCCATTGTATGTATGTGTATACACATCCCACAATTTATCCATTTACCCATTGACATTTGGATTGTTTATATTATGGCTATTGTGAATAATGCTGCATTGAGCGTTGGTGTGCAGATATCTCTACAAAGTGCTGATTTAGTGTTCTTCAGGTATATACCAAGCAGAGGGATTTCTGGGTAAAATGGTAATTCTATTTTTAATTTTTAACGAAACTTCCATACTGTTTTCTGTAATGGCTACCCTAGTTTTCATTCCCACTAACAGTACACAGAAGTTCCCTTTTATCTATACCCTCACCAACACTAGCTATCTCTTGTCTTTTTTTATTATAACCATTCTAACAGGTGTGAGGTGATATCTTATTGGGGTTTTGATTTGCATTTCCCTGATGATTACAGATGTGGAGCACATTTTTGTATCCTTGTTAGCCATTTGTATGTCTTTGGAGAAATGTCTGTTCAGGTCCTTTGCCCCATTTTTAATTGGGTTCTTTATCTTTTCATTTTGAGTTTGCAAGTTCTTTATATATTTTGAATACTAACCCCTTATCAAATGTATGTTTGCAATTTTGTTTTTGTTTTTGTTTTTTGTTTTTTTTTTTTTTTTTGGAGTCTGTAGGTTACCTTTTTATTTTGCTGGGTTTTTTTGTTTTGTTTTGTTTTGGGGTTTTTTTGGTTTTTGTTTTTGTTTGTTTGTTTTGGCTATGCCTATTATTGAGCTTATTTTTGCTTTTATAGATTGAGCTTTTGGTGTGATGTCCAAAGAAAAATTTCCAGGGCCATTATCAAGAATCTTTCCCCCATTGTTTTCTTCTGGGACCTTTATGGTTTCAGGTATCCCATTTAGGTCTTTTATCCATTTTGTGTTGAGTTTGTGTATGGTATATGGTAAGGGTTTGATTTAATTCTTTTGCATGTGGATATCCAGGTTTCCTGTTACCATTTATTAAGGAGACTATCCTTTCCCCATTGTTTATTTCTTGGGGACTTTGTTGAAAATTAGTTGACCACATATATTTGGATTTCTTTCTGGGCTCTGTATTTTGTTCCATTGGTCAATGTTTCTGTTTCCATGTGGTTTTGATTGCAATACTTTTGTACAGAATTTGAAATCAGGAAGTATGATGCCTCCGACTTTTTCTTTCTTTGCCAGAATTGTTTTGACTATTCAGGGTCTTTCTAGCTTGCAATCATGTTCAACATATGTAAATCAATCAATGTGATACATCACAATAACAGAATGAAAGATAAAAACCACATAGTCATCTCCATTGATACAGAAAATGTATCTGACAGAGTCCAGCTTACTTTCTTAGTAAAAACTCTCAACAGTTTAGGTATAGAAGAAAAGTTGCTCAACATAATGAAGGCCATTCATGAAAAACCCAGAGCTAACATAATAATCCATGGGAAAAACCTAAAATCTTTTCCACTAACATCTGGTACAAGGATCCGTTTTTCTTCTCAATTGCTGTGGGGGTCTTTTGTGGTTCCAAATGAATTTTAGAATTGTTTTTACTATGTCTCTGAAAAATTACATTGGAATTTTGGTAAGGATTATGTCAAAACTGTATATTGCTTTGAGTAGTATGGACACTTTAACAGTATTAATTGCTCCAACTTGGTATCCTTTGACTTACCTCCTCTTATTTGCTCCTCACCCCTCGAAACCCCCTGGTAACCACCATTGTATTCTCTGACTCTTTGTATTCAACTGTGTTGTTTTTGTTTTTGTTTTTACATTCCACATATAAGCGAGATCATGCTGTATTTTTCTTTCTGTGTGTGGCTTATTTCACTTAGCATAATGTCTTCGAGGTGTATTCATGTATGGCTAATGACAAGATCCTTTTTAAACGTGAATAACATTCTATTGTATGTATGTGTACCAGGAACATAATACATCTTTCCATTTGAGTGTTCAATTTCTTTTATTAATGTTTTATAGTTTTCAGTGTACAAATCTTTCTCTTTTTGGTTAAATTTATTCCTTTTTTTTTTTTTTTTTTCTTTTTTAAGTGATTGTGTGTTCTCAAATTTTTTTTGGATAGGTCATTAGTGGTATACAAAAATGCAACCCATTTTTGTATTTTGATTTTATATTCTGCAACTTTACTGAATTTGTTTATTCTAACAGTTTTCTAGTGGAATCTTTGGAGTTTTCTTCGTATAGGACCATGTTAACTGCAAATAGAAATAATTTTGCTTCTGCTTTTCTGACTTATATACATTTTATTTATTTTTCTTGCCTGGTTGCTCTTGCTGTTACTTCTAGTACTACTTGAATACAAGTGTTGAGATCTTAGCCTCATCTTAGAGGAAATCTTTCTTAAATCTTAGAGGAAAGCTATCTGTTTTCTGCCATAGATTATGATGTTGGCTATGGGCTTTTCCTAAATTTCCCTTATCATATTGAGGAAATTTCCTTTTATACTTATGTTGTTGAGAGCTTATAATCAAGAAATTATATTGAATTTTGTCACATGCTTTTTCTGCATCAATTGAGATCAAGTGGTTTTTATTTTTTATTGTTTTAATGTGATGTATCACATCGATTGATTTGCATGTCTTCAATCAGCCTTGCATGCCACAGATAAATCCCACTTGGTCATGCTGTATAATCATTTTGATCTATTGTTGAATTCAGTGTGTGAGTATTTTATTGAGAATTTTTGCGTCTATGCTCATCAGAGATACAGGCCTATAGTTTTCTTGCACTGTCTTTGGTTTCATTATCAAGGTAATGCTGGCACCATAAACATGTATTTTGTAGTATTGCTTCTAGTTATATTTTTGGAAGAGTTTAAAAATGATTGGTATTAATTCTTCTTTGAATGTTTGGTAGAATTCAGCCACGATGGCATCTGGTCCTGGGGTTTTCTTTGTCAGGTTTTAATGTCTCCTTCAGTCTCTGTATTTGTTATCAGTCTGTTCAGGGTTTTCATTTCTTTCTGATTCAATATTGGTAGGCTGTATTTTTCTAGGATTAATCCATTTTCCCTTGTTTATCCAGTTTGGTGGCATGTAATTGCTCATAATAATACCCTGTGATCCTTTTTATTTCTGAGGCATTCATTGTAATATTTTCATTTTACTTGAGTCTTTTTTTTTCTTATGCTATGAATTTATTGGTTTTATTTTTTAGAGAAACCAGCTATTAGGTTTTTTTTCCTATACTTTCTCTGTTTCCTATTTGATTTATTTCTGCTCTGCTCTTTATTATTTCTTTCCTTCTTCTAACTTTGGTTTTAGTTATTCTTATTCTAGCCCCTCAAGGTGTAATGTTAGGCTATCTCCATCTTTCTTTTTAAATGTAGCCATTTATGGCTATAAACTTCCTGCTTAGAACTGCTTTTGTGGTATCCTGTAAGTTTTAATATATTGTATTTCCATTTCTGTTTGTCTGAAGATATATTTAACTTCTCTTTTGATTTCTTCTTTGACCCATTGATTTTGGGGAGTGTGTTGTTTAATTTCCACAGATTTATTAATTTTCCAGTTTTCTTCCTGTTATTTCTAGTTTCATACCATGGTGGTTAGAAATGATACTTGATATAATTTCAGTCTTCTTAAATTTTTTGAGACATGTTTTGTGTCCTAACATATGATCTATCGTGGAGAATGTTTCAGTTCATTTGAGAAGAGTGTGTGTTCTGCTACTATTGGATGGAATGTTCTGTGTATGTCCATTCAGTCTGTTTGGTCTAATGTGTAGTTCAGGTTCAATATTACCTTGTTAATCATCTGTCTGGTTGATCTCTCCAGTTTTGAAAGTAGGGTATTCAAGTCCCTACTATCATTATATTGCTATTTCTCTATTTATGTCCATTAATATTTGATTTACATATTTTGGTGTTCCAATGTTAGGTACATATATATTTACAATTATTATGTCCTCTTGATGCCTTTATCATTATGTTATGAACTTCTTTGTCTCTTGTGACAGTTTTTGACTTGAAGTCTATTTTGTCTGATGTTAGTATAGCAGCTCTTGCTCTTTTTTGGTTGTTATTTGCATGGAATATCTTTTTACATCCCTT
The DNA here is from genome assembly GCF_047675955.1 of Chlorocebus sabaeus. Lineage (NCBI taxonomy): Eukaryota > Metazoa > Chordata > Mammalia > Primates > Cercopithecidae > Chlorocebus > Chlorocebus sabaeus. The sequence goes on along the minus strand of NC_132915.1, from coordinate 2,218,756 downwards.
CATTTTCAGCCTATGTATGTCCTTCTAGTGAATTCTTGTAATTTTATGTTTCTTTGGCATTTATTCTAAATCTAGGTTGGACTTCCTCATACTAGAAGCAGGCATCAGTCACCCCTGCAACAATTTCTAGTTCTCTGCCTCTTTATTGTTCCTCATCATGGTTGATACAGGTATCTTCCTTATACAACCACCTCCTAGTGACCACCTCCCTACGGGACAGTAGATACAATGTTCTTGCTTTGTACCACTGACCCCTACACCCCATATGGACCATACAGATATGCAGTGACCACCTCTAAGTCATAACTTTCCTCCGTGGAACTCTTACCTGATTGCTCTATACCTAACAGAAGTCTCTGTGAGAAAACTTCTTGGGTAACACCGTGGGCCCCAATAAATGACTCAAACCACAGGTCCATGTGTCTCTCTTTTGCTCCCCACCTACTGGTTGTATATGCATGTCCCAGATGGCTCCCCAGTTCGCACTGGTCCTATGAGGCATGCTTCCCTCTTCTCTCTGGGGTCAGGAAGTAATAAACTACTTCTGTTACTTCCTGTGTTTTGTTGAGTTGCCTCCTCTGTGTCTCACCTAACCAACACACAGTAAAATAAATTATTTCCTGGTCAGGGCTCTCCTAGAGAGTGGCTGTCTTGGCAGGAATAAGCTGAACACAGGACAGACAAGAGCATCTGCCAGTATAAACGAGTTTCCTGTGAGAGGGACACCTGACCACAGGTCAAACACTTAGGCATTAGACTGTCTGCCAGAGTAAAGAAGTATCCTAAGAAAAGTACAATGTAAACATCCATCACCAAATCCTTTGAAGTCCCATCATAAAAGAGCTAAAGTCTCTATCAACTCTCTTGAGAGAGACCTCAAGAGCAAATTAGAAAGAAGAAACACACACACACAATAGTCCTGAAAGCTAAAGTGAGCTTCTTATAGGCAGCATATAGTTTGATCTCATTTCATTATCCATTCAGCTACTTTATGTCCTTTGCTTGGTGAATTTAGTCCATTTACATTCAAGGTTATTACAGATAGGTGAAGATACACTGCTGCCATTTTGTATTTTGTTTTCTAATTGTTTATGAGCTCTGACTTTGACTTTGGGTGGCAGAGTGCAGTAATGACATGGCTCAGGGAATGAACAAGTGCTTTAGAGGCTCAGGCCCCAGAGTGTGGGGCAGAGAATCAATTTAGGTCATAGGAGCATCAGAGTACAGCAGCAACTCAGGCCCCAGGGAACAGGACACCATACAATAGTGACTCCAAATCTTGGGATGGTGGAACATCATAGTAGCCCAGGCTCTGGTAGACAGGCTACAGTGGTGGCAAGTACCCAGGAGTGGCAGGGCACAGCTATAGTTCATGCCCCAAGAGGCAGGTGCCACAAAGATGACTCCATTCCCCATGTGGAGCACCTCAGCAGCTTAGATTGCAAGGAGTGATTCTAGTTCTTAAGGAGCCATCACACAACACAACTGCAGTTTTGGTTCCTGGGGAGTGGGGGCTGCACAGCTCATTTGAAGTTCTGGTTTCTGGGTAGCCATGGGGTACCATGACACTTCAGCCTCAGGAGGTGGGGCTGCACAGCATAGCCACAGCTACAATTTCTGAAGAGGTGGGGCACTGTGTCAGCTCAGCCCCAGGAAGTGGAGCTGCATCACTTAGCCACAGTTCTGATTCCCAGCAAGGCATTGACTCCACTCATGCCCAGAAAGGCCAGACACAGCAGCAACTGGGACCCAGGAGGATGGAGCAGCTCTGTAGTAGTCTGGCCCCAGGGAGTGGGGTACATCAGCAACTCAGCTTAAAAATGGTGCATCACTGTGCAACCCAGGTTCTGGGGGTATGGGGTACAGTGGCAGCAAGCCCCGGGAATGAAGGGCACAATGTCTTCTAAGGTCCCTGAAGTAGAGCACAGAGCAGCAGTGGCTCCAGTTCTAAGATGTCATGGCACCATAACGGCTCAGGCCATGGAGAAAGGGTGCAGCTGCAGCTCCCTCTTTGGGAAAAGCACCAGGAACATCTAGTCATTAATCTTTCTGTCATATCTCCATCCAGATATAGGATTCTTGGTTGAAAGAGTTTTTTTTTTTCTTCAGCATTTTGAACATATCAACTCACTGCCTTCTGGCGTCCAAAATTTCTGCTGATGATGTTATTGGCATACCTTGTGATATGGTCAAGATGTCTGTCTCCTCTAAATCTCATGTTGTAAAAAGAATAATAAGCAAGAAATAAAATAAAATAAATCTCATGTTGTGACGTGATTCCCCATGTTGGAGGTGGGGCCTGGAGGGGGAGGTGATTGGATCATATGGGTACATTACTCATGAATGCTGTAGCACCATCCCCTTGGTGATAAGTGAGTTCTTACTCTGAGTTCACACAAGATCTAGTTGTTTAAAAGTATGTGGCTCTTCCTCCTTCTGTGTCATGGGAGGGACCGAGTTGGAGGTAACTGAATAATGGAGGCAGTTATCCCCATGCTGTTCCTGTGATAGTGAATGAGTTCTCATGATATCTGATAGTTTTATAAGAGGCTTTTCCCCCTTTGCTTGGCACTTCTCCTTCCTGCTGTCATGTAAAGAAGAATGTGTTTGCTTCCCCTTCCATCATAACTGTAAGTTTCCTGAGGCCTCCCAAGCCATGCTACACTGTGAGTCAGTTAAACCTCTTTCCTTTAATAATTACCCAGTATTCAGGCAGTTCTTTATAGCAGCACGAGACCAGACTAATACACCCACCTTGAGTGGCCATCACCACCAGCATGAATATACACAGAGGGTGCACAGTCCTGTGCTCATCAGCATCCCACCCCTGTGCTAACACCACAACTGGCATGAATGTGCACACAATTGCTGGCAGGGGCCTCCACCCTAGCCCCACACCATACTACCATGACCACTTCTGTGAATTTCCACAGAGACGCTCGCAAACTGGCACCCGCTGGCACCATGCTGCAGCTGATGAGCATGGACCACACTGTGCTGTCACTGCCACTGCTGCTAGCACATGCAAATGAGGATGGATCCTGCTGCCACCACCCTACAAAGTGCTTTGGCTGGGACCTCCCATCAGAGTATTGTGACCTGTGGTCTGGGAGCACCTCAACCCCTCCAGCGCAGCAGGTTCCAAATGTCAAGGAGCCAGAGAACAAAGCTAGGGCCTGATATAAGTCCCCCAGAGTTACAGCATGCAGTCCAGGAGTCCTGAGGTGAGTCTTGGTCCCCTAAAATTTTCCAGTAACAAAGCCAGTCAACTCAACCCACCTTATGCCAAAATCAAACCCCTAAGGTCATCAAATAGGCATGTTCTCACTCATAGGTGGGAACTGAACAATGAGAACACTTGGACACAGGGTGGGGAACATCACACACTGGGGCCTGTGGTGGGGTAGGGGGATGGAGGAGGGATAGTATTAAGATAAATACCTAATGTAAATAACGAATTAATGGGTACAGCAAACCAACATGGTGCATGTATACATATGTAACAAACCTGCATGTTGTGCACATGTACCCTAGAACTTAAAGTATAATTTAAAAAAGAAAAAAATCTAAAAGACAACAACTTAAAAGACTGAAAGAACATCAGCCCATGAAGATGAGAAGGAACTAGTGCAAGAACTCTGACAACTCAAAAAGCCAGAGAGTATCTTCTTTCCTCCTAACGACTGCATTAGTTCTCGATCATGGTTTTTAACCAGGCTTAAATGACTGAAATGACAGAAATAGAATTCGGAATATGGATAGGAATGAAGATCATTCAGGAGAACGATGAAACTCCATCTCAGGAAGCCGAAGCTAAGATTTGCAATACAACAGTGCAGGAGTTGACAGGCAAAATGGCCATTATAGAAAAGAACATAACTGACTTGATAGAGCTGGCAAACACACTACAAGAATTTCATAATTCAATGCACGAAGGCTGCAGAAGATAGAATATTGCTGAACAGCGAGTGTTGCTGTCTGATTGTTGCTCTGGAAGCTTCGTCTCAGGGGTGTACCCTGCCGTGTGAGGTGTGAGGTGTTGGTCTGCACCTAGTGGGGGATGTCTCCCAGTTTGGCGGATCACGAGGTCAGGAGATCAAGACCATCCTGGTTAACACGGTGAAACCCCGTCTCTACTAAGAATACAAAAAAATTAGCCAGGCGTGGTGGCTGGCGCCTGTAGTCCCAGCTACTCAGGAGGCTGAGGCAGGAGAATGGCGTGAACCCAGGAAGCAGAGCTTGCAGTGAGCCTAGATCTCGCCACTGCACTCCAGCCTGGGCCACAGAGCGAGACCGTCTCAAAAAAAAATGAAAATAAAAAAGAAAAAGATATACTTAGAAAACCTGGATGATTAGAATTTTAAAAAACAAATGTTAGTCTTTTCCTCCAGTATCTATTAAAGTGTTTTTCAGTGTCAACAGTAGTTTTATACCTTGATTCACACATACTGCACTAGTTTACTGTTACCATTAATCTTTTTTCTTGCTAATCAGAACTTATTCTTATCATTGCTATATAAAATAACCTGTTAGTATCAACCGTGCGAGTGTATGTGTGTTACTAAAAAGAGTGTCATAAAATACTGTTCTGAGAGGTTTCTAATTTTGTTCCTGATTTCAGAAGCATACCACATAAAGTTTAAGCAAGCTCATCTCTAAGAGATGCATAATTTGTGGATAATGGTTTTCTTATTTGGGATTGTGTGTACTTCAGGCATTATGTAATACTGAACAGCTTACTTGCTTTTTCTTTTTTTTCCCCAGAGATAAACTCTCAGGATCACAAATATTATTATTTTATGTCAATAATGGATTCCATTTTCTAGTATTTGTTACATTTTACAGCTTTAGTCACCAAACTGTTTATATATTTTTGTGGCAGCTCTAAAAGGCACACTTGCAACATGACAGTCCAAATTTGTCCCTTTATAAACTTTGTATTACAAAATTTTCCAACACATAAAGAGCAAGTAGTCAATAAGCATGTCCATAATCTAGAAGGAGATATTGTTAACATTTTGCCATACTTGCCATTTCTAATTTTTTTTTTTTTTTTTTTTTTGAGACGGAGTCTCGCTCTGTCGTCCAGGCTGGAGTGCAGTGGCCGGATCTCAGCTCACTGCAAGCTCTGCCTCCCAGGTTTACGCCATTCTCCTGCCTCAGCCTCCCGAGCAGCCGGGACTACAGGTGCCCGCCACCTCGCCCGTCTAGTTTTTTGTATTTTTTTAGTAGAGACGGGGTTTCACTGTGTTAGCCAGGATGGTCTTGATTCTAATTATTTTTTTTAAAGAACTTACAAACGGGCGGGGCGGGTAGGTCACGCCTGTATACCCAGCACTTTGGGAGGCCGAGGCAGGAGGATCACTTGAGGTCTGTTGTTCGAGACCAGCCTGGCTAACCTGGTGAAACCCCGTCTGTACTAAAAATACAAAAATCAGCTGGGCATGGTGGCGGGCACCTGTAGTCCCAGCTACTTGGGAGGCTGAGGCAGGGGAATCGCTCGAACCCGGGAGGCGAAGCTTGCAGTGAGCCAAGTTCGTGCCCCCGCACTCTAGCCTGGCGACAGAGTGAGACTCCGTCTCAAAAAAAAATAAAAACCAAAAACTTACAAGCATAATACGATCCTAAACACTTAAATATACATCTCTTTATGAATAAGCAAGATTACCTACATAATCCTAATGTTGCCACAATTAATTCTAATTTCCAGTCCGTATACAAATTTTCCAATTGTTTTCAAACGTCTTCCGCAGCTCTTGCTCTCTGCAATCACACGCTGCATTTATTGTTATGTCCTCAAGTCTAACCCACAACCTCTGGGGCTCTGACAGAACCCGGGCTCCAGTTATCAGGACCGTCCATGTTATTTCTCCGTAACGCTTGGGGGGAAAACAAAAACAAACAAAAAACACCGAGAGCTGGCGCCGTACTTCCTGTCAAACTTAGGTTAGGGGTTACCGCGCAGCATGCTGGGAACGGATATCCTGCGTTTTCCTCTGCGCATGTGCAGTCGCCCCACTTTCCAGCTTCCACCTCTCCTTGTGTGCGGGTGCGGAGGGTTCGCAACTCAGGTGAGAGCGCCGGCTCCCCGCGCGGATTGCGGACCTGCAGGGAGGGATGGGCTAGTGTCCAGGGGGCGGGAACGCGACGTCCCGGGAACTCCCCAAAAGCAGGCCTTCCGCTCCCTGTGCCCGGGGCGGCCCGGGACCCCAGCCTGAGAAGGGCCGGTGGGGGAGGGCTCCGGGGACGTTAGGTGGGGCTCGGTCCTTGTTGGATGATGCTCGGTGCGGGTCGAGGTGTGGGTGCCAGAATGCAGCCAGGCGTCGAAAAACGAGGCGCTGGCTGCAGGAGGGAAATGCATTTATTGTATTGACCCTGAACCTGCCACAAAGCGCATATGGTCCGTGGGTCTGCGGTGAGAGCCCGAGCCTAGGAGCTGGAAGGACCTGGTGAACTTTGGCTCTGTCACTGGAGCGTTTGAAACTGAGGATATTAGTAAAAACTGCTTTGTGTCGTTCAGAGATAAGCCATCACCTGTAAAGCATTTAGCTCAGCGCTAGTTACTAAGCAGCATGTAAATGTTGATTCCCGTTATATTTGGAAGACACTTTGTTCTTTTCATGTAGTATTTCATTTAATTCTCACAACCACACTATTTATATCATTAAAAATGAAGGAGGGGTGAAATGGCAGATCCAGGCTCACAAAGGATGAGGGAACTAGGATGTCAACACATATACACTTTACTCCCCGAATCAGGCTGTTTGTAATGACCCACGTACCTAACCCAGCATTGCAACCTTCACAGCACGAGGTGAGTGACTTGTCCCCAAAACCCCAGGACAATGATTGTTAGGTCAGCGTGGACAGAATCCTACTATGTGGCAAGTGTATTTGTTATGGGGTTTCTGGGATGTCTCCAGAGCCTCTGGGTTAGACTGAGGCTTCTGCCACCTCCTGTGCTGTCCCTGCTGTCTGTGTCTTTAGAAGTCAGTCTGATACTCTAGGGCAGTGAAGATGAGTCACATGTGTAATTTTAAATGCTAAATTAGCTACATGAAAATCTAAAACATGAAATTAATTTTAAGAACATACTGTGGTTTTCTCAATGTGTCCAAAATGTTATTTGGACATGTGGCCCTAGCCACATTTCAAGTGCTCAGTAGTTGATGTGATTGGAGGCTGTAGTCATGGATAGCAGGGTTCTAATGAATGCCAAGAGAATCAGGTTTAAGGCCTTAGGTGAGTTCTTCACCAGGAGGATTTTGCTCCCCAGGGAACTTTGGAAATGTCAGGAGACTTTTTGGTGGGGAGCAGGGGGGGTCCTGAGTTTCGCTCTCTGGCCCAGGCTGGAGTGCCGTGGTGTGATCTCAGCTCACAGCAACCTCCACCTCCCGGGTTCAAGTGATTCTCCTGCCCCAGCCTCCCAGCTTGTAATCTCAGCTGGAATTACAAGCATGCACCACCATGCCCAGCTAATTTTTTTGTATTTTTAGTAGAGGTGGGGTTTCACCATGTTGGCCAGGCTTGTCTTGAGCTCCTGAACCCAGGTGAACCACCCGCCTTGGCCTCCCATAGCGCTGGGATTACAGGCGTGAGCCACCGCGCCCAGCCTGGAGACATTTTTGATTGTCACAGCAGGGAGAAGGGGTGTCCTAATGTCTAGTGCATGTTTAGAAATGCTCCTAAACATCCTAAAATGCACAGCACTGCTCCTTACGTCAGAGAATTATCCAGCCCAAAATGTAAGTTGTGCTGAGGTGAAGAACACTGCTTTCCATGAAAGTTGCAACTAAAATGAATTCGTTACCCAGGCCTCAGCCCCAGCTTCTCTGGAACAAAGCAGTTCTTTATGTTGCAGGAAGGAGGGAGCCCCAGGAACGAGTCCCACCAAAGAACTGCCCTCTGACAGAACGGAGACCTCGTCACGAGGGCTTCCGAACAGATGCAGAAGAACCCAGAGAGGAGTAGGTCTTGATTTGCCCAACGGGCAGCAGTTCTTTATCCCCTTGCCCAGAAAGCTCCAGACTTGGTGATGTCGCCACATCCAGAAGCCATCACAGATTGCGTGACACTGAATACTGTGGGCCAACTTGCAGAAGGTGGTAAGCTGGGGTTGGGAGGGATGGGTTACTGTCAGACTGCACAGGAAAAGCCACATTATTGGAGGGCTTTTCTCCGTGGTCTGCAAGGAAGGCATAACCGGCCAGGGCTGAGGAAATTCTGTCTTTAATCCTCCTCCTACAGCCTCCATTTTCTTCATGCTAGCCTCACTCTTACCAGATTCTGAGTCAGTTTCACACACATCTATCACATGTAGCATCTAGAGATTTTCTAAGGTTGCCTGTATCCTGAACCTGTAGAATCACAAAAATGATAATACAGGAAAGGATTTCTATTTCTGACTCTTTTAAAACCTTAAGAAGTGTTGAACCTGGGATGAACAGTTTGTCCATGGTCACTCAGGACAGAGCTTGTAGCAAAGCACAGTGCTGTTTGCTCTGTCACAGGTGAGTCCCCAGAAGTGTCTTATCGAAAGTCTTTTTGAGAAACTATAAGTTAGAACAAAAAGATTTTAAAATAGTCTGTCTTTCAGCATCTCTTTTTATTCAGTTTTGTGTTTTCTATTGGTGTAAATAATATTAACAGAATATTAATGTTAATTCTGTTTCAGTTTTTTGTCAAAGACATACGTTTTAAATAAATCAATAGGAAAATAATCTGTAATCACCTGATGAAAAACAGCAAGGAGCCAGGCGTAGTGGCTCACCCCTGCAATCCCAGCATTTTGGGAGGCCAAGGTGGGCAGGTTGCTTTAGGTCAGGAGTTCGAGACCAGCCTAAGCTACATGGCAAAACCCCGTCTCTACAAAAAATAGAAAAATTAGCCTGGCGTATTGGTGGGTGTCTTTGGTCCCAGCTACTCAGGAGGCTGAGATGGGAGAATCGTGTGAACCCGGGAGGCAGACGTTGCAGTGAGCTGAGATCACACCACTGCACTCCAGCCTGGGCAACAGAGCCAGATCCTGTCTCAAAAAAAAAAAAAAAAAAGAAAAAGAAGAAAAATCAGCAAGGGTTCATCCACATGATCATATTAAAGATGCACATATTCAGGAGGTGCTTTCTCTGTAGTGCTTCCTGTCCCTTCTCAAGGGTCAAAGGAACACGTTTCATAGAGAGGTCGTTTTCCCCAGCTCGTGTGATGACATTGGTAGGCAGGTAAGATAGAGGCTGCCCAGATATCTCATGACTCCTTCCTCACCCCCAGGTTATCCTTTACGGTTCTCCACACTCTTTCAGGAGCAGCAGAAAATGAACATATCTCAGGTGAGTTATTTACTAACACCTTTTTCATCATGGATTTCATAGGTGTTTAAGGGTCCACATATTAATATGGAAATGTAGAAATGGATCAAAATCATTCCAGGAATGTATAGAAAAGCAGGGCAGTGGCACAGCAGAATTGGCACGTGGAAAGATGCAGGTCTCCTGATGTTACAGATTTTCCGAAATGGAACTGCAGTTTTCATTCTTTCTGATAGCCATGGCAGAGAGTCAGACAGACAATATTTGTTTACAGATTTGCATTGATGAGAAGCTTAAACCAGGCTGATTCCTCATGGGATCTAAAGTTATCAAAGTCAGGAAAAATGTCTTTGTTGGTCTTCACGTAAGTGTCAGTGCAAATCTTTCTAATAACAGCCTTGAAATAAATGCAGTATGTTGCTTCTGCTTTTCCCTCAGTGGAAGTAGGGGGCTTAGTGCCAAACTCAGGCTTTTATGAATACAGTTTTTCAGGTAACAGAAACAGAGGTTCAGGTAGACAGATTGTCAAAGAAAGGACAGATTGATGGTGCAGGCTCTGTTGATCAGAGGTGGAGAGTTTAAAAGGATTTTCCTGAACAATGGGTAAGGTTTTCATTGTCGCAGTACAGATTACTGCATTTTGAGAGTGGGCTAAACAAGGCATGCAAGGTCCAGTAAGAATTTTTGCCCATTGCAATTTGGAGTTCCTCTTAGGGAATAATAAGAGAGGGGAGGGAGATAAAGGTTAGAGCCAGACTAGGGGTATTAGTTTGCTAGGACTGCCATAATAAAGAATCATAGACTGGGTAGATTAAACAGCAATTTATTTTCCCACCATTCTGGAGGCCAGAAGTCTGAGATCAAGATGTCAACAGGGGCTGGGGGCAGTGGCTCACGCCTGTAATCCCAGCACTTTGGGAGGCCAAGGCGAGCAGATCACTTGAAGTCAGGAGTTCAAGACCAGCCTGGCCAACATGGTGAAACCCTGTCTCTACTAAAAATATAAAAGTTAGCTGGGTGTAGTGGCAGGAGCCTGTAATCCCAGCTACTCGGGAGGCTGAGGCAGGAGAATTGCTTGAACCTGGGAGGCGGAGGTTGCAGTGAGCTGAGATCGTGCTACTATACTCCAGCCTGGGCGACAAAGCGAGACTCCATCCCGAAAAAGGAAAAAAAGATGTCAACAGGTTTGGTTCCTTCTGAGAGCTGTGAGGGAAGGACCTTGTTCATGGCTTAGATGTCTGTCCTCACATCATCTTTCTCTGTATGAATATGTCCAAATTTCCTTTTCCTGTAAGGAATTGAGAAATTGTTCAAACATAGATACAAAGAAGTAATATAATTAATATGTTCCCACCTTCCCAAATTACCAACTATATATATTTTGTTAATTTTTTCTTTCTCTTTTATATACTCTTTTTTCCTTTTAAAAACTTAGTTCTTTAACTGAGATGCAGTTTTAACACCAGTAAAGTGTACTCTGAAGTGTATAACTGGATGAATTTTTACATATGTAAATTCATGTAAGTTAATACCCAGATTAAGATAACACCACTGCTCCCCTCTACAGGGCAGCCACTATTCTGACCTCATATGTTAGGGAAAAAAGATAAATTCGTTTTGAATATCATACCAATAGAATCATACAAAATGTATTCTTTTACGGTTTTCAAGGGAATGTTTTCCTCCGTATCTTAATATTTTGCTTTTATCACTGGGCTGTATTTCATTGTATGAATAGACCATAATTTATTTCCTCATTCTCCTCTTAGTCCAATTTTTCATTTGCTTTTCCTGTTTGAGGCTATCAGGAATAAGACTGCTGTGAATATTCTTTTGTGTCTTTTGGTATGTCCTCATTGCTTTTGGGATATACCTAGAAATGGAATTGCTGGTTCATAAATAAACATATGTTCAGCTTTAATACATACTACAAGTAACTTGCCTAAGTGGTTGAATCACTTTGCATTCTCACTAGCATTTTGGCTATACTAGATTCTGAGCAACACTTGTTACTATCAATCTTTTTGTTTTTAGCCATTTTGGTGACTGTATAGTGTAGTATCATCAAAATTTATAATTTGCTTTTCTATGGTAAATACTAATGTTGGGCACCATTGTTTGTGTTTTGACCATTTAGACATCCTTTCCTTTTATGTAATATGTAAAGTACCTATTCAACTGTTTTAATTGGGTTATTTGCTTTTTTTTAAGTAGGAATTATTTCAATATTTTCAGTAATTTTTTTTTTGCTATTTGTGCATTACTAATGTTCTTGGATTCTGTGACATCCCTATTCATTTTTTAAATAATATCTTTGACAACAAAGTTTTTACGTTTAATAAAGGTCAGAATCGTCTTTTCTTTAATGGCAGTTCCTTGTGTATCATATTTGAAAGTTCTTTCCCTACTCTAAGATCATACAGATATTCTCCTATATTGTTATTACGTATTTGTTTATTTTAGCTTGATCCACATAGAGTTAGCTTTTGTGTTTGGTGTAACGTGAGTGTCAAGGTTCATATTTCCGTATGGATATCCAGTTGCTCTAGCACCATTTGTTAGAAAGACCATCCTCTGTCAACTGAATTGCAGCTGTGTCTTTTGTCAGTCAAGTGACTTGTATGCAGGTCTGATGTAGACTGTATATTTTCTTCCTTTGGTCCAATTATGTTATCTTTTTGCTGGTACTTCACTGTCATAATTACTGTTGCTTTATAGTAAGTCACGAATTTTAGTGAATTTATTTACTGTTTTAGGCCCTTTTCATGTTCATGGAAGTTTTATCAGTTTTCACAGAAAATCCTGATGGAAAGTTTTTCAGAGTAGAGGTGAAGTCTTTCACATCTTTTATTAGATTTATTCCTAGGTATTTGATCTATTTTGATAATAGCACAAATGATACTGCATTTTAAATGTAATTTTCCAGTTTATTGTTGGTTTATTAAAATATGATGGATTTTTTAGTATTGATCTTATACCTAGGCATTTTGTAAAATTCACTCATTCAATAGCTTATCTGTGGATTCTTTTGGATTTTAAATATGCAAAATTTTTTTTGCAAAAAAGACAATTTTACTTCTTCCTTTACAGTTTTTATATCTTTAATTTCTTTTTAGTCTTACTGCTAGGACTTCCAGTAAAATGTATAGTACAAATGGTGATAATAGAAATCCTTGTCTTATACCTCACCTGAGGGGTACTCAGTATTTCACCATTGAGTCTTATTTTAACTACATGTTTTTTGTATATGTCCTTAATTAAAATAAGGAAGTTCCCTATTTTCAGTTTCCTGAGTTTTTTTTTTTTTTAATCATGCATGAGTATTTTGTCAGATGGCTGTTCTTGCATCTAGTGAGATAATCATATAATTTTATTCCTTTAGTCTGTTAAAGAGGTGAATTATATTGATAGATTTATCAATGTTTAACCAACCTTGCATTCCTGGAATAATTCCCACATGTGCTATCACTTTATTTCTGGATTCAATTTGTTAATATTTCAATTAATATTTTTGTGTCTACATTAATGGAAAGATACTGGCTTGCAGTTTTTCTGTCATGTAATGTCAGGTTTTGGCGTCAACATTATATTCTCAGAAAATGAGTTTGGAAACAGTTACTCATTTTCTGTTCTCTGAACAAGTTTAAGATTGATGTTATTTCATCCTTAAATGTTTGGAAAAACATACCTGTGAGGTAGTCTAGCCTTGGAGTTTTTCTTGTGCCTGGTTTTTGCTCATGAACTCAGTTTCTTTAATAGGATATAGAAAATCCAAATCATCCTACTTATTCTAGTGTCCTTTATTTTTAACAGCTTTATGGAGAGACAGTTCACATACTGTATAATTCACACTTTTAAAGTGTACAATTTTGTGGGTTTTAGTATATTTGTAGAGTTGTGCAGTCATTGCCACAATTTTAGAATGTTTTCATCACTTCAAAAAGAAATTTCATGTCATTTAGCTGTCATCCCCCATCCTGACATACATAATCTCAGCCCTAAACAACAACTTATCTGTGTTCTATTTCTATATGTTTGGCTGTTCTGGACATTTCTAATAAGCGAAGTCACATAATATGTGATCTTTGTGGCTATTTCTATTTTTCTTTTTTTTTTTTGTTTGAAACTGAGTTTTGCTCTTGTCGCCCAGCCTAGAGTGCAATGGCACAATCTTGGCTCACTGCAACATCCGCCCCCCAGGTTCAAGCAGTTCGGCCTCAGCCTCCCGAGTAGCTGGGATTACAGGCACCCACCGTCATGCCTGGCTAATTTTTCTTTTTCTTTTTTTTTTTTTTTTAGTAGAGATGGGGTATCACCATGTTGGCCAGGCTGGTCTGGAGCTCCTGACCTTGGGTGATCCGCCCACCTCAGCCTCCCAAAGTGCTGGGATTACAGGTGTCAGCCACCACACCTGGCCCTTTATGACTATCCCTTTTACTTGGTATACTGTTTTCAAGGTTCATCCATGTTGTACGTATCAGTACATCATTCCTTTCTATGACTGAATAATATTCCATTGTGTGGATATACCATGTTGTTTATTCATTCAACTGATGAGCATTTGGATTGTTTCTCCCTTTTGACTGTTAGGACTAGTGCTGCTGTTAACATTCATGCACAAGTTTTTGTTTGGACACCTGTTTTCTCTTGGGACTAAACCTTAGGAAAGGAACTTCTGACTCATATGATAACTCTTGATTTATCATTTTTGGTAACTGCCAAACTGTTTTCCACAGTGGCTGCACCATTTTACATTCCCACCAGCAGTGTATTAGGGTTCCACTTTCTCCACATCATTACAACCACTTAAATTATGGACATCCTAGTGGGTGTGAGGTGGTGTGTCATTTGACTGATTTGCATTTCCTTGATTAATGATATTCAACATCTTTTCACGTGCTTATTGGCTATTTGTTTATCTTCTTTGGAGAAATGTCTATCCAAGTCCTTTGCCCATTTTGGATTATGTTTTTTGTTCAGTTATAAGAGTTCTTTATGTATTCTGGCTACTAGATATTAAATGTAGTATTTGTGAATATTTTCTCTTATTCTGTGGGTTCTTTTCACTATCTTGATGGTATCCTTTGCACAAAAGTTTAATAAAATTGTGATGAAGTCTAATTTTTTTTTTTTTTTTTTTTTGAGGCAGAGTCTTGCTCTGTCGCCCAGGCTGGAGTGCAGTGGCCGGATCTCAGCTCACTGCAAGCTCCGCCTCCCGGGTTCCCGCCATTCTCCTGCCTCAGCCTCCCGAGTAGCTGGGACTACAGGCGCCCGCCACCTCGCCCGGCTAGATTTTTGTATTTTTTAGTAGAGACGGGGTTTCACCGTGTGAGCCAGGATGGTCTTGATCTCCTGACCTCGTGATCCGCCCGTCTCGGCCTCCCAAAGTGCTGGGATTACAGGCTTGAGCCATGGCGCCCAGCCAATTTTTTTTTCTTTGGTATCATATCCAGGAAGCCATTGCCAAATCCAAGGTCATAAAGGTTTACTCCTGATTTCATCTAAGAGTCACGCAGTTAAACTCTTATATTTAGGTCTTTGATCCCTTTTAAGGCCAATTTTTTTTTTTTTTTTTTTTTTTTTTGAGACGGAGTCTTGGTCTGTTGCCCCAGCCGGAGTCCAATGGCACGATCTTGGCTCACTGCAATGTCTGCCTCCCGGGTTCAAGTGATTCTCCCACCTCAGCCTCCCAAATGGCTGAAATTACAGGTGTGCACCACAACGCCTGGGTAATTTTTATGTTTTTTTAGTAGAGACAGAGTTTCACCATGTTGACCAGGCTGGTCATGAACTCCTGATCTCAAGTGATCTGCCTGCCTCAGCCTCCCGAAGTGCTGGGATTACAGGTGTGAGGCACCACACCTGGCTATTTTGAGGCAATTTTAAAATACAGTATAAGGTAGGAGTCCAACTTCATTCTTTTGATGAGATTCAATTATCCCAGCATCATCTGTTGAAAACTTTTTTTTTCCTAATAAATGGTCAATGTATGGGTTTATTTCTGGGCTCTCAGTGCTATTCTGTGGATCTGTGGATCTATATTTATGCCAGTACCACACTCTCTTGATTACTGTTGCTTTATAATAAGTCTTTAAATCAAGAAATGTAATCCCTCAATTTTTTTTTCTTTTTTTTTTCTAGATTGTTTTGACTATTCAGGGTCCATTGCAATTTCATATAAATTGTAGGTTCAGCATTTCTGCAGCAAGTTCATTAGGATTTTGATACAGATTTCACTGAATCTGTAGATCGCTTTAGGGAGTATTGTCATCTTAACAATATTACATTTTCCAATTCATGAACACAAGGTGTCTTGCCATTTATTTGGGTCTTCTGATTTCTTTTAGCAATGTTTTCTAGTTGTTCACGTATAAGTCATGTACCTTCTTGGTTAAATTTAATCCTATTTTATTTTTTGTTCTGTTATAAATGGAATTATTATTTTTTATTATTCATTGCTAGTATTTAGAGAGAGAAATGATTCTTGTGTGTTCATCTTGTATCCTACAATTTTGCTGAATTCATTTATTGGCTCTAGTAGTTTTTTGTGGATTCCTTAGTCTTTTCCATATGTTAAATCTCATGGTCTATGAGACTAGAGATAGTTTTACTTTTTTTCTTTCCAATTTGGATGCATTTTTTAAAATTTGTCTCACCTATTTCCTCTAGCTAGAACTTCCAGTATAATGAATAGAAATTATGAAAGCTGGCATCCCTGTCTTATTCCTGATATTTGGAAGAAACCTTCCTGTTTTTTAGCCTAGTGTATTATGTTAGCTGTAGTTTTTCAGAAATGCTTTCTATTGTGTAGCAGCAGTTCTATTCTAGTCCTACTATGTTAAATGTTTGTTTTTTATCATGAAAGGATGTTTTTGTCAAATGCTTTTTCTGCATCAGTTGAGATGATCATGTGATTTGTTTTCTTCATTTTATTATTGTGATATATTACACTGATTTATTTTCTTATGGTGAGCCACCTTGCATTCTTGGAAATAAATTGTACTTGGTCGTGGTGTATAGTACTTTTTATTTGTTGCAAGATTTGGTTTGCTAGTATTTTGTTGAAAACTGCACACATATTCAGAAGGAAAATTGATCATAGTTTTTGGGTGATTTCTTTATCTGGCTTTGGTTCAAGGTAACTCATAGAATGAGTTAGGAAATGTTCACTCGTCTTCTATTTTTGGAAGAATTAGAGAAGGATTGGTGTTAGTTTTTCTTTAAATGTTTGGTAGACTTCACCAAACATTTAAAGATTTACAGTTGGTCTTGAACCTTTCTTTGTTGGGAGGATTTGGATTACTGATTCAGTCTTATATCAGTCTGTTCAGATGTTCTGTTTCTTTTTTAGTTCATTGTGGTGGTTTGTGTATTTCTAGGAATTTGTCCACTTCATCTAGGTTATGTAATTTGTTGCTGTACAGTTCACTGTATTCTTTTATTGTCTTTTTTATTTTTGTAAGGTTAGTAGTAAGGTCCCCACCTCATTTAGTTCCTTAAATTGTACAATTAGCATATTGATTTGGGATCATTTTTAATATAGGTGTTACTGTATAAATTTCATGCTTAGCACTGCTTTAGCTGCAGCTCATGCATTTTGGTATTTTGTGTATTCATTGTGAGTAATCTCAATGTATTTTCTAGTTTCTGGGTTTTGAGTTTTTTGTTTTGTTGTTTTGTTTTTTTGAGACGGAGTCTCGCTCTCTCACCCAGGCTGGAGTGCAGTGGCGCAGTCTCGGCTCACTACAGCCTCCGCCTCCTGGGTTCAAGCAATTCTCCTGCCTCAGACACCCGAGTAGCTGGGCTTATGGGCATGTACCACCATACCTGACTAATTTTTCTATTTTTAGTAGAGACAGGGTTTCACCATGTTGGCTAGGCTGGTCTCAAACTCCTGACCTCAAGTGATCTGCCTACCTCAGCCTCCCAAAGTGCTGGAATTATAGGCGTGAGCCACCGTGCTCGGCCTAATTTCTCTTTTGATTTTTCCTTTCATCCTGTAACAAGGTGAAAATAACCCTATGTGTACGGCCCCCAGGGACTTCACACACTCAAACTAGTATACACTTGCCTTTAGCAAATGAGCACATCCTGATCTCTCTGCAGGTGCCTATCTCTCTCCTAATAGTTTGAGAAAAAGATAGTAATTTTCTGTTTGCCCAGCTATGTTCTTGTAAGGACGTTAGTGTTGCTTTTATCAGCTCTCTACATCTCGAAGCTAAGATCTAAAGCTACGCTGTATGATTGTAATTTTTGTAATTTAGTGAGATAGTCTTTTTTTTTTTTTTTTTTTTTTTGATGTGCAAAGGACACCAGAGAATTATTTTATGCAGAGGTTATCCTGTATATGTCATTCACGTTGGTTAATTATGTCTTTTCAATCTTCT
The DNA here is from genome assembly GCF_047675955.1 of Chlorocebus sabaeus. Classification (NCBI taxonomy): domain Eukaryota; kingdom Metazoa; phylum Chordata; class Mammalia; order Primates; family Cercopithecidae; genus Chlorocebus; species Chlorocebus sabaeus. The sequence continues at coordinate 2,201,064 of NC_132915.1, read as the reverse complement.
GTATCAGTGGTCAGAAAACTTTTTCTGTAAATGTCAGATAGTAGACTTTGTGAGAGATACAGTCTCTGTTGCATCGGCCAGACTCTGCAGCTGTAGTGTTAAGCAGCCATCAATAATGCATAAACAAATGAATGTGGCTGTGTTCCAAGAAAACTTTATTTACAAAAAAAAGTTGATAGTGGTGGTATTTTTCATTTACCAAAAAAAACAAAAACAGTAGTGGTGAGCTGGATTTGACCTTTGTGCTATAGTTCACTGACTTCTGTTCTATATCCCTGTTGGTTTTTCTTAATCTGCTTTTCTATGAGTTACTGGGAGAGTTACATTAAAATCACTAATTAAAATTGTAGATTGGTATCTCATTTCTGTCAGCTTTTGTTTATATACAGTCCTCATTATTCTCAGTAGTAATGTTCCAAAAAGTCACTACAAACACTGAATTAATAAATACTGAATCATTGCTCAGAGGAGAAATACAGGGTTAAGCCTCTGGTCACATTTTTGTCAACCAGTCAGGACATAATCTTTTTGTGTGTCTTTCTGCATAAAGACACCTTATTTAATATTGTTGATTTATAAAGATTGAACTAATGGCCAACACCATACCTAATGCCTGAATGAATCATATCTAACACAGATGTTTTCTCCATGAGACATATCACAGGCTTCTTGCACATAGGCACACTAGACAGCACGTAACTGCTATACATATGGGCCATTTAAAAAGTGAAATCTTTGGCCAGGCGCAGTGGCTCACATCTGTAATCCCAGCACTTTGGGAGGCTGAGGCGGGCGGATCACAAGATCAGGAGATCAAGACCATCCTGGCCAACATGGTGAAACCCCATCTCTACTAAAAATTTAAAAAATTACCTGGGCATGGTGGCACGTGCCTGTAGCCCCAGCTACTCAGGAGGCTGAGGCAGGAGAATTTCTTGAACCTGGCAGGCAGAAGTTGCAGTGAGCCAAGATCGCATCACTGCACTCCAGCCTGGCAACAGAGTGAGACTCCATCTCAAAAAAAAAAAAAAAAAAGAAGTGAAATCGTCAAGAAAAAGCACAAAAATGCAGTAAATATGGCACTAAATAGACTGAGAAATGGACACTTATTTACATTATCAGAGCTGAAACAAGAAAGCAGAAGATCACCTTGTTCAGCCTCATCTGGGAACATGTATGTCAGGAAATTCAAATTTTTTAACTTCCTCTACATGTCCACAAATGACTGCAAAATAACTGCAAGCGTTGATTTTGAGGTTGCAAATAATTTTAGTATGTGAATTTACAAATACGTAATCTGTGAATAATGAGAAATGCTATTTGGAAGCCATGTTTGCCAGTGCATAGCAATTTCGATTTGTTGTATCTTCTGTTGAAAGGACTGTTTTATCATTACAAATTGTTACTCAGTTTTGTTGTTGTTGTTGTTGTTGTTGTTGTTTTGAGGCAAGAATCTCACTCTGTCACCGAGGCTAGAGTGCAGTGGAGCAATCTCAGCCCTCTGCAACCTCCACCTCCCAGGTCCAAACAATTCTCCTGCCTCAGCCTCCTGAATAGCTGGGATTACAGGCACTCACCACCACGCCCAGCTAACTTTTGTATTTTTAATAGAGACAGGGTTTCACCATGTTGGTCAGACTGGTCTCAAACTCCTGACCTCATGATCCATCTGCTTCAGCCTCCCAAAGTGCTAGGATTACAGGCATGAGTCACCACACCCGGCCCGTTACTCATTTTTTATACCTCTTTCTTACCTTAAAATCTGTGTATGATAATAATGCAGTCATGTCAACTATATTTTGGTTTTGATTATATGGTATATCTTTTTCCATCTTTTTACTTTCAATCAACATAATTTCTATATATATAAAATACGTTTCCTTTGTTGTTGTATTATACTTTCTTTATCTTTCCTTTAATACGATTATTTAGTCCAGAGGTTGGTAATTTTTTTTCTATAAAGGCAAGTAATAAATATTTTCAGTTTTGACAATTGTAAGGTCTCTGATGGAATTTCTCAGTGCTATTTCAGCACAAAAACAGCCATAAACAATGCAACATGATTGGGTGTGCCTGTGTGCCAGCTGACTTTAAAAAGTGGCAAGTGGCCAGGTACAGTGACTCACACTTATAATGCCAGAGCTTTTGGAGGCCAAGGTGGGAGGATCACTTGAGGCCAGGAGTTCAAGATTAGCCTAGGCAACATAGCAAGACCCTGTCTCTACCACACATGCACAAAAAACTGGCAAGCCAGATTTGGCCCAAAGGTTATAATTTGCTGACTCCTGCCCTGATGTATGCCCAAGGTAGTCTGTTGGGATGGAATAAAAATTGTAGGAAGTTTATTTACATTTTTTGGCTACAAAAATAAGAATTAAAACAAAAGCTTTACTAATGTATCTATTTATAGTATATGTATATAACTCATAAATATATACAGTTTATAAACATTTTCTTTGAGACAAGGTCTTGCTCTGTCACCAAGGCTGGTATACAGTGGTGTGATCATGGCTCACTGCAGCCTCAGCCTCCTGGGTTCAAGCAATCCTCCTGCCTCAGCCTCCCAAGTAGCTGGGACTACAGGCACATACCACCATACCTGGCTAATTTTTTAAGTTTTTTGTAGAGACACTGCCTTGTTGTGTTGCCCAGTCTGGTCTTGAACTCCTGGGCTCAAGCAGTCCTCCCACCTTGGCCTCCCAAAGTGCTGGGATTATAGGCATGAGCCACTGCACCTCTCCTATAAAAACTTTTACTAATTTAATACCTTCAAAGTATAAGATAAAATTAGATTCAAAATAGGCATCCTTTATATTCGTTCAAGCTTTTTAGAGTTAAACATGATAAAAATTGTTCTCATGGGTATTTTCTACATCATCTAATTCTGAACCCTTCAGATTGAATAGAAATGTACTGTTACAGGCGTCAGTGTCATTCAAGGACGTGACTATAGAATTCACCCAGGAGGAGTGGCAGCAAATGGCCCCTGTTCAGAAGAGTCTGTACAGAGATGTGATGCTGGAGAACTACAGCAACCTCGTCTCAGTGGGTAAGCATGTAAACATAAGTTACCCTTGTAATTCCTTATAGAAGGTATTTCTTCTTTAAGTGCCAATACATGTGAGCAATATACTTAGAGTTTAATGTTATTTAGGCTTTTCATTCAGGATTCCAAAGTAACTATGCCCTGTCAAGGACTAGAAATATGTTGTCAACTCCCAGTGATAAATGCAAAGGAGCACTTTCAGGACACTGCTTCCGAAGCTGTATTTTCTTCCACTTTTGGAGACTAAAATCTCATATATCTGGTCTAAGTCCTCTATTATTCTTTATTTACAGGGTACTGCCATTTCAAACCAGAGGTGATCTTCAAGTTGGAGCAAGGAGAAGAGCCTTGGTTCTCAGAGGAAGAATTCTCAAACCAGAGTCACCCAAGTGAGTTACTGAGCAGTAGTAGATATAATTCTGTAGGAGTGGTTGGACTCCAGGTCACTTTAGGGGTGAACACCTGAATATTACAAGACTTTTCTTAGAAAGTCTAAGGGCACAAAAAGTAGCAGTTAAAAGAAAATGATTAATAAAGTTGATTCCATTAAAAGTAAGAAATTTGTTAATAAAATATATTATTCAAATGGTGAAAAGACAAGCCACCAACTACCATAATATGCATGTAGTGCAAATAATTAGAAAGGATATGCTTCCTGAAAATGTAAAGAAATTCTGCAAGTCATTGTGGGAAAAGATGGGCAACCCATTTGAAAAATGGGCAAAAACATTGAACAAGAACTTTTAATATGGCCAGTAAATCTTAGAAAATGTGTTCAATCTCATTAGTTTTCATGGAGCACAAAATAATATATGAAATGAGATATGAGGTGAAATAACAGATACGAAGCAAGTTTACAAATATGGCAATGCCAAGTCTTGGTGAGTATATGGAATGTTAGACACCCTCCACTGACTGGAAATATAAACTGGTAAAACCACTGTGATAGCAGGAGGATGTTTTCTTTTTCTTTTTCTTTTTTTTTTTTTTTTTTGAGACGGAGTCTTGCTGTGTCACCCAGGCTGGAGTGCGGTGACACAATCTCAGCTCACTGCAAGCTCCACCTCCCAGGTTTATGCCATTCTCCTGCCTCAGCCTCCCAAGTAGCTGGCACTATAGGCACCCGACACTATGCCCAGCTAATTTTTTGTATTTTTAATAGAGACGGGGTTTCACCTGTTAGCCAGGATGGTCTTGATCTGACCTCGTGATCCGCCCGCGTCAGCCTCCCAGAGTGCTGGGAATACTGGCATGAGCCGCCACGTCCAGCCTCTTTTTAAAAAATTTCCATAGGTGTTTGGAGAACAGGTGTTGGTTACATGAGTAAGTTCTTTAGTGATTTGTGAGATTTTGATGCACCCATCACCCAAGCAGTATACAATGAACCCAATTGGTAAGTCTTTTTTTCCCTCTCCCCCTCCCCACCCTTCCCCTACCCCAAGTCTCCGGAGTCCATTGTATCATTCTTATGCCTTTGCATCCCACCAGGATGTTTTCTAATCAAGGTATACTTTTGCATATGTTGTAGCCAAGTAATTCCTTTTCTAACCTTATGACCAACAGAAAGATATGATTATGTTCTCTGGAATACATAAAAGAATATTAATGGCAGTATTGTTTATGTTTGGCAAAAATTGTGCTCATCAACAGTAGAATGGAGAAACAGTTGTATTCTTTAAGGAAAAATTATACAGCCACATAAAATCTTGTACACTGATTACAAACATGGTATTAACCAAAAGAAAACAAAAAATATGCATATATGGTTATGTAAAGGTCAGAAGCAGGCAAAATTCAACTATATTTTTAGGAATTCATACATTGGTGATAAAACTGAAAAAATCAAAGAAATGATTACATAAATATTAGGAGAGTGGTGAATTCTAACCATAGAGAAATTATAACCAAGCAGAGGTACACAGGGATTTTTGCAGAGCCATTTGTGGTTCATGACATGGTTTCTGATTCCATGAGTGTTCACTTAATACTATTAAGTTGCACACGAAAGTTTTATGCAGATATGTATTGTTTCATGCTTAATAAAATATTAAGAGGTAAGTGAGAAGTGGCAGATGATATTTGCAATATGACCTGTCAAGGATAGGCATTTAGAATGCATAAATAATCCAGACCTCTCTTAAATGTCATTTTCACAGTAAAACTTTCTGTGATACCCTGTTTAAAATTGTACCCTTCATGTCAGGTTGAAATGTGGAAACTTAGGATGGGATGATCAGGTTCTCTTAGTGCTTAGTTCTGATGGAATACATCAATGCTATGATAGCCAGAATGGAGCAGTGCATCTAAGTTAGTTGCAAGAATGCATTTTAATTTCAACAATTTTATACTTGCTATGAATCACAACCATAAGACGGGTTAGAGCTGTAAACTTTTTCATTTAATCATAAAGAAGTTGGTGCTGTTATAAATTTAATTTGATATTGAATTGAGGGATATCAAATTGTAAGAATGTAGACAGTAGACTATTCTAACCACTATAATCTAGATAATGTCAAGACCTAGACTATAACTTACTTTCAACTGTAATTTACTTTCAACTATTTTCCTTGTTATACTACTTACATTTAGGGTTTTTGTTGTATTTATCCCATTCTCTGTTTTTCCTGCTCCCTAAAATAACTACCCCTATAAAAAGCTTAAGTTTTATTTTATTTTCTTTCCTCTCTCCACCCAGTTAGGAAAATCTTACTACTCACATGCAAAATATGTATTCATTACCAGTTTCCTCTCCCATTTGCACTATAGCAATATTATTTTTTAAAGGAGGGTGGTCTGAGATATATGTATTTACACACATATACATCTGAATTATTTAATCTTGATAAATCATTAAATGCAACATAGGCTATATGTTGATAAGCCCTACCCACAAAAGATGTAAGAGTCATAAGATGTTTTCAATATTTCTGTTTTAGAAGATTACAGAGGTGATGACCTGATCAAGCAGAACAAGAAAATCAAAGACAAACACTTGCAGCAAGCAATACGTATTAATAATAAAACATCGAGTACAGAGGAAGAGAAAGTTTTGGGGAAACCATTTACTCTGCATGTAGCTGCTGTTGCTTCAACAAAAATGTCCTGCAAATGTGACTCATGGGGTGTGAATTTGCAAAGTATTTCTGAATTTATCATTAATAATAGAAACTATTCAACAAAGAAAATAGGTTGCTGTAATGTATGTGAGAATTCACCTTTCAAAATTAACTTTGAGAAAACTCAGACTGGAGAGAAATTTTATGAACATAATAAAAACATGAAAGCTCTCAATTATAATGAAAATCTTCCCAAGCATCCAAAGTTTCACACTTTGGAGCAAGCTTTTGTATGTAATAAAATTGGAAAAGCCTTTAATGATAAGGCTAACTGTGTTAAACGTAAGAGTCCTCACACAGGAGAAACATCCTCTAAAGATGATGAATTTAGGAAAAATTGTGATAAGAAAACTCTCTTTGACCACAGGAAAACTGGCACAGGGAGGAAACACCCGCATCTTAATCAGTGTGGGAAATCCTTTGAGAAGTCACCTGTGGAGGAATATAATAAATTTAACATGGGTATAAAACATTATGAATTAAATTCAAGTGGAAATAATTTCAACAGAAAGGCACACCTCACTGATCTTCAAACAACTGTCACAGAAGAGAATCCATTGGTAAATAGTGACAGAACACAGACTTGGGTTAAATCTTCTGAATGTCATGAAAATAAGAAATCCTACCAGACATTGGTTCACAGAGTTCGCCAGAGAGGTCACTCGAAGATAAAACCCTATAAATGTAATGAATGTGGGAAATCCTTCTGTCAGAAAGGACATCTCATTCAACATCAGAGAACTCACACAGGCGAGAAACCATTTGAATGTAGTGAATGTGGAAAAACTTTCTCCCAGAAGTCACACCTCAGTACTCATCAGAGAATTCACACAGCAGAAAAACCCTATAAATGTAATGAATGTGGAAAAACATTTGTCCAGAAGTCAACCCTCAGGGGACATCAAAGAATTCACACAGGAGAAAAACCCTATGAATGTAGTGAATGTGGGAAAACTTTTGTTCAGAAGTCCACCCTCAGAGATCATCACAGAATCCACACAGGGGAGAAATCCTTTCAATGCAATGAATGTGGAAAAACATTTGGCCAGAAGTCAAACCTCAGAATACATCAGAGAACTCACACTGGGGAGAAAACTTACCAGTGTAATGAATGTGAAAAATCCTTCTGGCGAAAAGATCATCTCATTCAACATCAGAAAACTCACACGGGAGAGAAACCATTCAAATGTAATGAATGTGGGAAAACTTTTGCCCGGACATCAACCCTCAGAGTGCATCAAAGAATTCACACTGGGGAGAAACCATTTAAATGTAATGAATGTGGGAAAAAATTTGTCCGGAAAGCAATCCTTAGTGATCATCAGAGAATTCACACGGGGGAGAAACCCTTTCAGTGTAATAAATGTGGGAAAACTTTTGGCCAGAAATCAAACCTCAGAATACATCAAAGGATTCACAGTGGGTAGAAATCTTATGAATGCAGTGAATATGGGAAATTACATAAGAAGTCAACCCTAAGCATATACCAGAAAATTCAGGGAGAGGGGAATGCCTATTGATGTAACAACTAGAAAATCCTTTCGACAAAAAGAATACCCCATTTGATATCAGAGATACACAAAAAACAGTTCAGGGTAGTGAATGTAAGAAGACAGTCCCAGAAGTAAACCCTCACGGTGAATCAAAGAATTCACATAGGAAAGAAACCAGATGAAGATGAATGCAGGAAGAATTGTGTCCAAAAGGTAACCTTCCAAGTATATCGAAGAATTCACACAGGCTTTTCTTCTCTTTTCAGAGTACTATGGATAGGCCTGAATGAAGTCATACCCTATAGATAGCTCCCACACATCACACAGGCTGGTAATCTCTTCACCAATACCAGTTTCATTTTATTCCGGGCACATAGTCCAAATTTCCCAATCTCCTTTTCATCCAGGTTGGTCTTTGTGACTGGCTACTAAGATGTGGATGTCCATCCCAGCCTGAAAAATAAGAGACTTCCCTAACAAATTACCAGGGCCCTGTCACAACAAAATGGATGTCATTTCTAAGACAAACTTGGTGCCGTGCTTGAATGCAGCATGGTACACGATAAGTCAGTGTGCCTGAATGAATATATGCAGCAAAATTCTCTTCTGCATCTTTCCCAGTTGAACATGATGTGAGCAAAATTTAAGCTTATACAGTAGTCCCCCCTTATCTGCATTTTCACTTTACGCAATTTCCATTACCCATGGTCAACTGCACTTTAAAGTTATTAAATGGATCCAGAAATAAACAATTCCTACATTTGAAATTGCACCAAATTCTGAGTAGTGTCATGAAGTCTCATACCCTCCTGCTGTCTCTACCATGAGGGTTATTGAATCATTCCTTAGTCTAGTGTACCCACACTATCTGCCAGTTAGTCACTTACTTGGCATTTTAGTTATCAGATCACCTGTCAGGGTATGGCAGTGCTTGTATTCAAGTAACACTTATTTTACTAAATAGTGGCCTCAAATTGTAAGAGCAGTTCTGGCATGTTGTTACAATTATTCCATTTTATTATTAGTTGTTAATCTCTCGCTATGCCTAATTTATAAATTTAACTGTCGGCCGGGCGCGGTGGCTCACGCCTGTAATCCCAGCACTTTGGGAGGCCGAGGCGGGCGGATCACAAGGTCAGGAGATCGAGACCATGGTGAAACCCCGTCTCTACTAAAAAATATAAAAAAAAAAATTAGCCGGGCGCAGTGGCGGGCGCCTGTAGTCCCAGCTACTGGGGAGGCTGGGGTAGGAGAATGGCGTGAACCCGGGAGGCGGAGCTTGCAGTGAGCCGAGATTGCGCCACTGCACTCCAGCCTGGGCGACAGAGCGAGACTCCGTCTCAAAAAAAAAAAAAAAAAAAAAAAAAAAAAAAATTTAACTGTCATAGGCATGTGTATATATAGGAGAAAAATATAGTATATACAGGGTTCAGTATACCCGTGGTTTCAGACATCCACTTGGGATTCTTAGAGAGCATCCTTTGTGGATAAGTGGGGACTACTGTATTCTGTTGAGCGTTTACATGTTTGAGTCTATTTGTTTCTACACATAATTTAGTTATGTTCTGCTAGGAAGGCAGAAAGCTGCTGTGTAAGCCAAGCTTAAGTCAACCAGAGGGCACAAACCTTATCAGGAGGTTATAAAGTCAAGGAGAACCTCAAATATGATCAGAGAATTGTGGAAAAGACATCCTTTCAATGTAATGAAATTGATAGTACCACCTGATACAGGGCTTTGCATGAACCTAAAAGTCTTTTTTGGCTGAATGGTGAGCAGCCACTGTGCAGTTCAACATAATTGTGCCTTGCTTAATTGCACAAAGGTACTTCCTCCACACCTCCTGACACCTCCATATACCGAGCTATTCTGCTTTAAGGAAGAGTTTTCCCTGGCTCCAAAGGCTGTTGGCACCCAACCAAGTATTATGGGAAACCTCCAAGGAGGGGAGGGGTTCAAATTTATATGGCTTTATTGAATCCATGCCCAAGACAACATCTTACTAGTTCATGTGGGGATAAGGGACATCTAGATTTAGCTAATGGGGTTTGGGTAGGGAAGGCAAACAAATGTAATAACCTTATGGATGAGGTACTTTGGGCAAGTGGAGTGTACTACAGTTATGTTTACATCTGAAAGTATAGTAGGGATTCCCATCAGTTGTAGAGAGAATTCTAATTCCCTGTAATTCGCATAAGTCATAGAATTCTAATCAGGAAGAACTGTATGTAAAGATACGTCTGAGGTCCAACAGCTCTGATCATTTTGGGCTTCAGGTCTCTGTGACTGGTGATTTCATGGGTTGAAACTTCTGGCAAAAGGGAGCAGCCCTTGGGAGCTGGGGGATAGGGTTGACTTGATTCCCTGACAAGGCTTCCAGGTCCATCCCTTCTGAAAAACATCTGTTAGTTTACTCTTGGGCTCTTTTACACATTGGATATCTCTTCCCTGGGTAGAGGGCACTGACCTAAAATTCCAGTTTGGGAGTGTGTCGTCTTGGACTCAACAACTAACAAAATGAAAAGGACCCAGCAAGCCTCACTTGCGGAGTGAAAATGGAGCATTCAGGAAAGCAGCTGTCCTGGCCCCACAGTCTGTCCACTGTATATGCAATAGTAGTAGCTGTCTCTTAAAAGGGAAATAATGTATCCCCTCTTTCCTGAAGGAAGTAAAGTTGCTGTCTTATAGAGTCCTCAATTCATAGAGGTTACTGTAATTGGACCTGGCTCACTGATGGTTTCACTAACTGAAACTACTAGGATCCTACTCAGTGCTGTTAAGAAACCCAGAGTGAAAAGAACACAGTGTTCTCAGCTCTGGCCAATACTCCATTTGATGAACCTTATTACATTTTTGTTAAACCTTGGGCTCTGGATGTGGCCTAGCTATTTGATATTCTAGTTGGAAATTATATATTAAAAAGCACCCTTTCATCCTTTGTACATGGGGGGTAAAAGTCACAGCTGCTTAATACAACCATCTGGGTTGCTCAAGTAGATGCCCATAATAAGAGACTATTTTCTGATAAGACTGACTGGAATCAAGCTGCCGATTGAGCTTTCTCCATCCAGATTCTGACCATTGCTACTTGGATCCATCATTTTACTGGTACGGCAAAAAGTCACCCATTTCACACTGGGTACGAAGTAAAGGGCTCTTTATCTGATGCTTCCACTGATGTCATTGGATACAAGAATTTACAAAAATTTTTTCCTTCTGGATAAATAGCAAGTATGCCATTGATTAATATGCCATTGATTAATTCAGCTTTTTCCCACTGATTTTAAATATCTTTATATACTAAATTGTCATTTGTAAATAGTGCATATGACTGATTAAACATTCTGATATTTTAGTAACATCCTTTTGTGAATAGGACTGGCATGTACAGGAGCCATACTACCCATCTTTCTGGCCTGTTATTGAATTTTTCACAGAAGGATAACTGAACCAAGTTTGGAAAAAGAATACATCTTAGGACTTAAGAAATAGAATATCATAGGCCAGTTACATTGTAACAGTAGAACTGCCAGCAGCTTTACCAAGAAAATGCATTGACAACAGGAGAACATAAGGTTACCCCTGGAGAGAAGCAGATATGACAGGAAGATTAATGGTACACAACCCAGTTAGTACCTGTTAGGACCAGTTAGTCCCTGAGAATCAAAACATCACTGTTTACTCTGTTTTTGTAATGCTTCGTAATATAAAGCAAGTCTTTCTTTAAACTTTTTTTACTCAGACTCAGAAAGAAAATATTTAAAATTATCTCTCTCCCTGCCCCTTTTAAATAGGATATTTGAGGATTATGATTGGGTTTGATATTAAGGATCAGGAACCCTGTAGGGTGGAACTGATTCACTCAGGCGGCCTGAGTCACTGGGAGGCCAGGTGACAAAGCCCCATGACTGGGGACTCATGTGTTACCTGCTGTCCCTTAGCAGAGGTAGGCCCATGGGATACCTTTCCATACAATACATCACCAATTGGAGACCATGGTCTGTGCTCTAGTCATGTATGCTCCCTCTCCCTGCCTGGTTGATCTCCTTAGCAACTCATGGTCTTTTGCTCTGGCAGATGGATGCCTCATCTAGAGACCCTGAAGGAGTTCATTTTCTGTGTGCCCACCCATTAAGGGCCTTCAAGCTAATAAAGGTAGAAAACAAGGCAGGAATTTTTGTCTGTTTTATTCACAATGTATCTCAAACACATGAAACAGTCCCTCTTCGTATTCGGCACTAAGAAATACTTGCTGAAAGTACAGTTAGCAAAGTGAAATCTGAACATTGTTCCTTTTGATGTTCTAAGTTATCTTTTGAGGTGATTAATTTATTATAAATAGGTAAAATATTGCTATAAGTTCTCCATTTACGGGTATTTTATAAATTTTTAAAACTTGTTCTTAATCTTCAGAAGTGTACAGAACTGTTCTTCAGATCTTTGTCAACCAAAACATGTATTTTCAATAAATTGAGATTCCCAGTTCAAAGTTATGTGTACACATTTAATCAGTTTATTAGTATTGTAGAGTATAACTTTTTTTTTTGCTTTGCTTCCACACAAATACTTTGTTAAGTACCAGTCTAAGGAATTTTGCAAAACAATAATGTAAAAACCCATTTCCAAGATCAACCAGATGGGCATGCAAAGAAAATCTGGGAATCATCACTTTAATCCATTTTAACAATAGTTCCCCTCATTTTTACTCTCCAAATAATCCTTCTGACAGTTCAAAGGAGAAGAGTTTTTTGTTACATTCACATATCTTTGCCCTTGGAGAGACATGTTACCCTGAAAGAAGGGGTATAACACCTTCATGTGACTTCCTGCCTCTATGTTTGTCTTCTCTGATACCTTTTCATATTAAATGTCTTCCCAGAGCCCCAGAAGAAATATCTTCTGTCCTTGCACTAGGGTAGCCTTTTATAACGGGGGAGAAATTTGTTTTCTTGTCAGATTGAACAGTCTTCAAGTACCAACAGCCTGCCTGGCCAACTGGCTATGTTAGTGATCTTCCAGTATTCTAAGGAGCACTGACAGAACTGTATCTAGTTTACATCAGTTGACTGACCCATTGATACTTAAACTAGGAAACTGGTTGGCCTGATTTCTTGGCAAAAGACATCACCAAAATAAATTTGACCAATCAGATGTGCTGGGACTGAGTGGCAGGTTCAGGATGGGTAATGTCATCGCTAACTAATGAGGGTTTCCTATCCTCATTTAGTTCCTTATTCACCAAATGTCTCCAATGCACACACGCCTCACAATTCAGTAATCCCTTAAATGGCAAGGGTGAAGAGGCTACGCTCTTTAAAAAAAAAGAAAAGAAATATTACTTAATGAGCCAAAAAGGATTGAGATGACAACCTTGTACATACCTTCAGCATACCTGATTATGGTTTACTCCTCTGTAACTTGATGTTCAGATGCACTAAATTAAATGCTCCAAATCAATGCACCAATCTCAGTCCTCACTGAAGCCAACTAGTGATCAGTCTTTTTCCCCTTTGCCTCATTGATGTAACCTGCCTGACATCTGTGGCATGAATCTGCAAGCCATGCCCTAATCCATTTCACACCAAATAATTTGTACCCTCAGGAAACCCTTATTTCCTTAGAAACATGTAATATTCTTTAGAATATGACAGTTGTTAACCATCATATTCCTAATCCCTCCATTAATAGTAACAATCCTTGCCCCAAAGGCACTTACTGCCTCTCTTACCAACTTTGATCTTATCTTTTACTATTTTCCTAGGGTCTCTGTCACTTTGTATTGCCTTAGCAACAATGACTTGTAACTGCCTTCTCTCTGGACAATGTGGGCTTTAAGGACAGGTCATGATTTAATAAGAAAAAGGAGGGAGGTATCACAACAATTACATTTGAAAAATACAAATTGTAAAAGCAATGCACTTTGATAGCTCTTAGTGGAAACTTCAACTCCCCTTTTTCAATAGTGAGTAAAACAATAGATAGAAAGAAGGTCAAAAGGAAATAGAGGATTTGAACTAAACCATAAACCAGTTATACCTAACCTAACATCTATGCAGAACACTTCACCCAACACCTCCTGCATACAAATTCTTCTCAAGTGTACATGAAACATTCTCTAGGATAGACCATAGTATTAGGGCATAAAACAAGCATAAATGAGTTTTAAAGGTTAAAGTAATATAAAGCATCTCCTGGGGCCAGGCACAGTGGCACACACCTGTAATTCCAGCACCTTGGGAGGCCCAGGCAGGAGGATCTCTTGAGCCCAGGAGTTTGAGACCAGCCTGGGCAACTGGCAAAATCCCATCTCCAAAAGACACAAAAATGGTGGCATGGACCAGTAATACTAGCAACTCAGGAGACTGAGGTAGGAGGATCACTTGAGTCTGGGAGGTTGAGGCTGCAGTGAACCAAGATCACACCACTGCACTCCAGCCTGGGTGATGAAGTGAGACCCTATCTCAAAAAAAAAAAAAAAAAAAAGTATCTTCTCTGATCAAAACAGAATGAAAACAGAAGTCAGTAAGAGAAGAAAACTTGAAAACCTAAAAAACACGAAAATGTGGAAATCAAACGACACATTTTTTTAAAATTAAAAGATTAAAGAAAAAAGTAACACAGGAAATTAGAAAATACTTTGAGATGAATGAAAATGAAAACATACCACAATGTATGAATGTAGCTAAAACAGTGCTTAGAGAGAAACAGCTGAAAACACTTACATTAAATAGATCAATAACCTAACTACATACTTTAAGGAGCTCGATAAATAAGTGCAAACTTAAACCAAAGATAGCAGAAGGAAGGAAAGAATAAAGAAGAGAGATAAAATAGAGAATAGAAAACAGTAGAACAAAACAGAACATTGGTTCTTTGAAAATATTAACAAAATTGACAGACTTTTAGGTAGCCTAACCAAGAAAAAAAGGACGCAAATTATTAAATCAGAAATGAAAGTGAGAACATTATTACCAACCTTTCACAAATAAAAAGCCTTATAAATAAAAAGGAAGTTGGAGAACTCCCATTTCCCAATTTCAAAAACTCATTACAAAGCTACAGTAATCAAAACAGTGTGATACTGGCATAAGGACAGACATATAGATCCATGAAATAGAACTGAAAACCCTATACATCTGTGCTCCACTGATTTTTGACAAGAGTGGCAAGACATTTTGATGAACAAACAAGAGTCTCTTCAACAAACGGTGCTGGGACAACAACTGGGTATCCATGTGCAAGAGTGAAATCAGACCCCTACCCAACACCACATATAAAATTTAATTCAAAATGGATCAAAGACCTAAATATAAGAGCTAAAACTATGAAACTCTGAGAGGAAGACATAGGGGTAAATCTTTTTTGAGACAGGGTCTTACTTTGTCACCCAGGCTGGAGTGCAGTGGCACAATCTTAGCTCATTACAGCCTCAACCTCCTGGGCTTAGGTGATCATCCCACCTCAGCCTCCCAAGTATCTGGGCCCACAGCTGTGTACCACCACATCCGGCTAATTTTTGTATTTTTTTGTAGAGATGGGGTTTTGCCACATTTCCCGGGGTTGTCTTGAACTCCTGGGCACAAGTGACCCTCCTACCTTGGCCTCCAAAAGTGCTGGGATTGCAGACGTGAGCCACTGTGCCTGGCTAGGAATAAATTTTTTACATTGGGTTTGACAATCATTTTTTAGATATGGCCCCAAGAACACAACCAGGAACAACAAAAAATTGATAAATTGAACTTCCTCAAAGTTAAAACTTTTGTGCAGCAAAGAATACTCTTAAGGGAAGCAGAAACACAACCCAGTGAATGAGAGGAAAAATTTTCAAATAATATATTTGATAGGGGTCTGGTATCCGTAATATATAAAGAATTCTAAAGACAAATTCAAAAATGGGCAAAGACTTTAATAGACATTTTTCTAGAAAAGATAACAAATAGCCTACAAGCACATCAAAAGATGCTTAATTACATTAGTTATTAAGGAAATGCAAGTTAAATCCACAATGACATTCTACTTCACACCCACTATGATGGTTGTAATTTTTTTAAAAAATAGAGGCCGGGTGCGGTGGCTCATGCCTGTAATCCCAGCACTTTGGGAGGCCGAGGCGGGCAGATCATGAGGTCAGGAGATCAAGAACATCCTGGCCAACATGTGAAACCCCGTCTCTACTAAAAATACAAAACTTAGCTGGATTTGGTAGTGCACACCTATAATTCCAACTACTCGGGAGCCTGAGGCAGGAGAATCACTTGAACCCGGGAGGCAGAGGTTGCAGTGAGCCGAGATCGTGCAACTACACTCCAGCCTGGTGACTGAGCGAGACTCCATCTATAAATAAATAAATAAATAAAAACTGTTGGCAAAGATGTGGAGAATTTGAAACCCTCATACATTGCTGGTAGGAATATTAAATGGTGCAGTCACTCTGGAAAATAGTTTGCCTGCTCCTCAACATGTTGATCATATAATTACACTATGAGCCAGCAATTCCACATAAATTTGACAATTTAGGGGAAACTGACCAATATTCAGGTAATACCTCAAAGCCACAAATTACCAAAATTCACCCAAAATAAAACAGATAATCTGAACTTCTTAAAACCATTAAATAAATAAAATTTGTAGTAAAAACACTCCAGGAAAGAAATGTTCAGGCCCAGTTTATTTCCATGGAGAATTCTCACAGATTTACAAAATTAATACCAATTCTACACAAACTCAGAATTGAAGAGGGAATACTTTACAGCTCCTTTCATGAGGCCTGTATTAATTTCATAAAGATAAAGAAAACTAAAGACATATTTTTTATTCATGCATGTGAAAAAAAATCCTCAAAAAATTTTTTGAACAGTAACACAACAAACAATTCAATTTGAAAATGGGAAAAAGACATGAGGAGTCTCTGTTTTGTCACTGAAGACACACCAGTGTGTATTACATTTCCCACCCTGTATATTATGTTTTGGCATTTTTAAAAAATCCCTTCAGCCTGGGGAGTGACTGCCTGTCCTAGGTCTAGCTAATTCTTAGAGACAGCAAAGAGCCCAACCAGGTGCATGCTTTTGATATGCAAACTAATCAATCCAGAGCCATACCACCTCTGTCTGGCCTGTATACCCCAGGAGACAATATTCCTCAACCTTAATCATCCAGGGCCAGGTACCAGGCAACTAAGGGACCACTCCTTTAGTTGAAAGCCCACCAGAATTATTCAACCTACTCAATCTTAAACTGTTTACCCTGCCTTGCCTTGTCTTTTCCATGAAACCCCAATGAAGACTCTAGTCTCAGCCTTCCCCGTGCTCCTGTTTTCTGCCACCTGACCAAACCTGGTATTCCTCCCATGGCCCTATGTAGCATGCTATGCCTCTTTCTTCTAGGGAACCTGTCAAGTGACAGTAAACTTTTATTTCAATGGCATTGACCTTTATATGCCATCACTCAGTCACCCTATAAATAAGACCTGGGCACAGAATGCAATGGCAAATAAATGAAATGACATTCAACATGATTTGAAATTAAGGAACTACAAATTAGAACCATAATGAGGTACCTATTAAGATGGTTAAAATTTAGAATGTTGACACTAACAAGTATTGACAAAGATACAGAACTAGATCTCTCATATACTGGTGATAGAATTAAAAATGGTACGGTCACAAAAATACTTTTGCAGTGTCTTACAAAATTAAACATACATGTACCATGCTACCAAGCAATCTTACTTGTGGGCATTTATCCTAGAGAAATGAAAAGTTACGTTCACACAAAAACTTGAACACAAATGTTATGTGATTTATGTGTAATAGCTAAAAACTGGAAACTCAAATGTCCTTCAGTGGGTGAATATAAACATACTGTGGTGCATCCATATTATGGAATACTATGTAGCAACAAAAAAGAACAAACTATTGACATACACAACAACTTCCATGGCTCTCAAGGGAATTATTTTATGTGAAAGGTTACGTATTACATGACTATTCATATAACATTCAAGAAAAGACAAACTGATAGAGATGGAAACCTGATTAGTGGTTGTAAGAGTTTGGGGGTGAGGGAGGGAGTGCCATGATCATGGGCATGGCCATAGACCAACCTAAGGGGAGAGAGTTGACACCTCCTGGGCCTGGAGCTCACTGCAAGCCAGGGACTTCTGGGGCTCGTCTCCTTCCAGGGGACACTGGAGAGTGACAGGAGAGACAGAGCCATCCCCTGGGGCTGTACAGAGGAGGCCCCCCCCCCCCGACATCTCCTAACACTGGGGGACACTGTTCTGTCCTGGCTCTGGTACCTTGGCTCATACTGGTATCATTCAAAAGTAAACCTTTACTGGCCCAGCGTGGAGGCTCAATCCTGTAATCTTAGCACTTTGGGAGGCTGAGGCGGGTGGATCACTTGAGGTCAGGAGTTCAAGACCAGCCTGGCCAACATGGTAACACCCCGTCTCTAATAAAAATACAAGTATTAGCTGGGCACAGCAGTGCGTGCCTGTAATCCCAACTACTTGGGAGGCTGAGGCACGAGAATTGCTTGAACCCAGGAGGTGGAGGTTGCAGTGAGCCAAGATCGTGCCAGTGCCCTCCAGCCTGGGTGACAGAGCGAGACTGTGTCTCAAAAAAAAATTACTGATTTTTTTTTTTTTTTTTTTTTTTTTTTTTTGAGACGGTCTCACGTCTCACTTTGTCACCCAGGCTGGAGTGCAGTGGTGTGCCCATGGCTTATTGTAGCCTCGACCTCCCAGGCCCATGCGATCCTCCTGCCTCAGCCTCCTGAGTAGCTTGGGACTACAGGCACATGCCACCATGCCCAACTAGTTCTTTTTTTTGCAGAGACAGGGTTTCCCTATATTGCCCAGATGGTCTCAAACTGCTGGGCTTGAGTGATTCTCCCGCCTGGGCCTCCGTAAGTGCTGGGATTACAGGCATGAGCCATCACACCAGGCCTGAATCTTTAAACATAATAAAACAGCTGCTTCAAACCCATGTTTTCTCATTACAACATTGAGGTCATCTTGGGCCTTTTCCATTGGTAGGCTTTCTCCCTCTTCATTGTGGGTCACATGATTCTGCTTCATATGTCAGGTATCTGACTTATGCTAGACATTACAGAAAAAATATTGCAGAGATTCTAGATGTATTAATTTCCTAGTGCTGCTGCAACATATTACCACAAACCTTGTGGCTTAAAGAAACAGAAATTTATTCTATTACAGTTCTGGAGACCAGAAGTCAAAAATCAAGGCCACACTCTGAAGGATCTAAGGAAGAATCCTTCCTTTCTTCTCCCAGATTATTGTGGTCCTGGCATTCCTTGGTTTGCAAGCACATCACTCCAATCTCAGCCTCTGTCTTCACACTGTCTTCTCTGTGTCCTGGTGTGTCCTTGTCTAGTTCTTGTAAGAAAATTCTCATTGGATTTAGGGTCTGCCCTAATCCAAGATACTCTCATTTCAGTCATTATCCTAATTACATCTGCAAACACCCTATTTCACTAAGATCATGTTCAGAGGTTGTAGGTAGACATGAACTTTGTAGGGATACAATTCAACTCACTACCCTGGATAATGCTGACTTCCATTATAGGATGTTGACTCTTGCTAAACCAAGTAATTGAATTACATGTGGATGCTTCTGGCCCTGTCAGGTTTTATTTAATCTTTTGTGGCTGTGCATCTAATATGGTCTTAAACGTAACATTAGAGCATGATCCTTTCTTTAGGGTATCACTTGACAAACTTCTTATGTAAAGAGTCATAAATATTTAAGATTGTATGGAAAAAGAGGCAAAATGAAGGCTATTACATAGGTCCTTATATAAAAGAGAGAAAAATAACTTACACAAAATTGTTATTCATGGAATTTGAAGTTTAATTAAGAGGTGCAAGTTTAGGTAGTATAAGTCTACTAATGAGGATGGAATTCTACATTTTGTTTAATGGGGTTCAGAGTTAGCATGTGCCCCATTGTCAAAATCAGTTCAAATGTTCACCTGTTAATGATGATCGGTAATGAGATTTTATATATTTCATCTTTTAAAAATGTTTCTCCACTTTGGGAGGCTGAGGTGAGAGGATCACTTGAGCCCTGGAGTTTGAGACCAGGATGGGCAACATAATGAGACCTCATCTCTACAAAAACTTCAGAAAATTAGCCAGGCACGATGGTGAGTGCCCGTGGTCCCAGATACTCTGGAGGCTGAGGTGGGAGGATTGCTTAAGCCTGGGAAGTCCAGGCTGCAGTGAGCCATGTCACTGCAGTGATAGAATGAGACCTGGCTCAAAAAAAGTCTCTCCATACAAATACATACTGCCAAGTACTGATTCTTGGCATACAATTCTATTTAAGGCTATTTTGCGCTAGGAAGGTATTGACAGAATTATTATCTGATTGTCTTCTGCACATCAGCTCCTCAACATGTATCACACTGCAGATCAATGACTTCCAATTAAACATTAGGTGGCAGCACCTCAAAATTTAATGCTTTTGAAGTATAGAAATTTCCTTTTTATTTGCATCAAAGTTCTCCCAAAATGCTGCTAGAGTAGTAGTTTCAGCTTGTAAAGTGTGGGAATGGAGATCTCTCTTCTTGCTGTAATTTTTTAAGAGACAGGGTCTTGCTATGCTACATAGGCTGTACCCAAACTCTTTTGCTCAAGTGATCCTTCCACTCAGCACCTCCAAGTAGCTGAGACCACAGGCAAGTGCCATTACACCCAGATCTTGTAATTTTTGGCAACAAAGAGTGTACACAGCAGGTTGACGTTACTTGTGATTCAAACATTAGTTGTTGAAATGACTTAACCTCCATATCTAAATTTCAGATGTAAGTGCTGTTTTACCTTGTAACTTCAAGCTGAATTCAGAAAGATTATCAAACCTATGGCATTCACCGTTTATTAATAGTGCTTAAGGGCAGATTTTCTCATTCAGAAAAATTTCAGTCTTGGCTATAAGCTTTAAAAATTGACAAATATTTACCACTGCTAAGTCACTGATCAGCTATGTGACAGGACAAGGCATAACATTCAAATTCATGGATCTCATCAGAGTTAAGTCAATGAGACCAGAAGTTTTACTATTCACACTACTCACTCAGTAAGACATGACAGACTGAAATATTTTCGGCAATGTTTCTGTTGACGAATGAATAACCATAGGTCTTAAACACCTTACATTTTCACAAGCTCTGTAAATTTGCCCAACTAAGCTTTTTTCTGTTCCACATATTTTTACCTCCATCAGTTGAAACACATCTTAGCGATTCCACCTCAGGTTGTACTAAGTGTTTTCACAACTTCTCTTAAAATATTCTCACCTGTAGTTGTTCCATTCAAACTATTAACAGAGATTAATTCTTCACTCACTTCAAACAACACATCAAATAAATAGCAACAGACCAGTATTGGTAACAATTGTGGGCTCAACAACAGCTAAGGAAGACCACTTAAATCATTCATATTGTTTCTTAATTGACTATTAAATGTTGCTTCTACTGTCCTCAAGCAAATGTTCTCACCAAAAGGAAAAGAATATTTAAAAAGTTTATTTCTTCTAGAAATACCTCTTCACCTGCTGCAATCAAACACAACATTGCTAAACAGCTTTCATTGCTTAGCTAACGCACTGCTATACAAAACATTCACATGGATACACACGTAGAATGCAATGTTATACAAAAATGAACTCATTATTAACTAGAAGTCATAGACCAATACCTACCTAAGTGATTTTCTCACAGATCATTCTCAATGGTTCGCTTTCCCTAGCCACACAGGATGGTGCTATATCAAGACCCTCATACCCTACTTGAGAGTGAAGACTTTCTGCCCTGAAACTATCATCCTGTGGTAAGGAAGGCCACCAGCAAGAACAGAGCTGGCAGACTGCCCTGGGTCAGTCTCTGGAAGACTTTGATCAAGCCTTGCTCTTCACAGGCACTGAGAGCAATCATTGGAATCTGAGTCCATAGCAAAGAATAGGTCTCTAGGTGCTGCTCAGGAGTCAGCCAGACACTCTCAACTTGTTGCATAGCACTCTGACCCCTGAGATGGCAATATCATACATGGGAGGGGCTGTGAAATGGAACATGGGGGTTGAACATAATAAATGTAAGTTTCTTGGAGCTCACTTCTGAGCAGCAGATGAAAATTGTAGTAGTCCATTCTCACGCTGCTAATCAAGACATGCCTGAGACTGGGTAATTTATAAAGGAAAGAAGCTTAATTGACTCACAGTTTTGCAGGGGAGGTCTCAGGAAACTTACAATCATGGTGGAAGAGGAACCAAACACATCCTTCTTTACATGGTGGCAGGAAGGAGAAGAATGAGGGCTGAGCGAAAAGGGAAACCGCTTATAAAACCATCAGATCTTGGCCGGGCGTGGTGGCTCATGCCTGTAATCCCAGCACTCTGGGAGGCTGAGGTGGGAGGATGACTTGAGGTCAGGAGTTTGAGACCAGCCTGGCCAACATGGTGAAACCCTGTCTCTACTAAAAATATAAAAATGAGCCGGGCATGGTGGCACAGCCCTGTAGTCCCAGCTACTCAGGAGGCTGAGGCAGGAGAATTGCTTGAACCCAGGAGACAGAGGCTGCAGTGAGCTGAGATCATGCCACTGCACTCCAGCCTGGGTGACAGAGCGAGACTCTGTCTCAAAAAATAGATTAAAAAATTTAAAAAACAATAAAACCATCAGATCTTGTGAGAACTTATTATTACAAGAATAGCATGGGGGAAACTGCCTCCATGACTCAATCATCACCCACCGGATCCCTCTCACCACACATGGGGATTATGGGAACTACAATTCAAGATGATGAGATATGGGTGGGGACACAGCCAAACCATATAAAAAAAGTATAGGTAATAGGTAACTAAGTTATTAAATACTTAGAAATTTTGAAAGCAGCTATACACTATCTTCCCAGAAACATGCACATATAACAGAAAGTTATTCATGAGCCTCCTAGGAGTCTCTCCTGAGCCAAAGTTCTTGACAATTTTGCATCATTAGAGTAGCAGTCGTTTTGAAAATGTGACAAAAGCCATGAATCTTCATGCCAGAAATATGTGCACACCCACCTACAGCCATAAATTTGAATGTATCTCAGGCAGCTAATGAACTCCCTGTAGCTCATTTATGGGACTCAAGTTAGCAGTGGGCTGCAGGTGGTTCTGAATGTTTATTGCCTAGCTGCCTGACACTAAAAACCGTGCTCAACAGGGCAGAGCAAGGCTCTACAATGCAGAGGAGCCTAAACTGATAAAGCAGCAAGCAGCTATTTATCCTGGCAACACTCCCTAAGTTCCCTCCATTCATGTGGTTACATACCTGGGTTGTCTGTCACTCTGTCACGTCACAGATGGTTGATAATAGTTGGACACTTATTCACTTAGTCAACTAGACAGGCAGTTGCGATACACTATTATTCTTTCAAACAACAGACAGGAAAGAAAAAGGTGTGCTGGGTGAGTGCTGAAGCATGAAAATGCTCCTCATCCACGGACTCACCGCATGCGGCAGTGTGGAAACCCTGTGGAAACAGGCTTCCTATGTGCCTGTAGTGACATAAGGAGCCTAGAGAAGGAGGTGAGCAGGAAATCTAATTCCTCCAGGGTCTCCAGGTGATCCTGCCATTTGTCAGAACAAAAGTTTAGACACAGGTAAAGAAGATCTATAAAGCAGAGAGGGGGAAAAAAGCAGCATTAACATTTAGGGCCCAGAAAACATTCTCCAGTGGGTGATGTGGTACTGCGTGAGGAGTATTCTCTGGACATTGGTCAGCAGAGAAGGAAAGTAGGAAAGGCCTGAGCTCCACATGGCTAGACTGTGTCTCTGGGTTTCCACAACTTCTCTGGCCTAGGAAGGAATCTAGGCCAGTGCATTGAATTGGTTATACCTATGGGCACCTGATTGAGACAAAATTAAATGAAATTCTAATCAGAATCTTAAAGGATTTCTTAAGAGGGGCTTAAAATTCTAAACATTGTAAGGAAAAATCAAAATTATCAAAACAAGCACAAGAATGGTTTGGTAAAAGCAAAAAGATATCAGAAACATGACAAAAGGACACAGGAACAATTTAAATGCCCCACAGGTTTCGTCTCAGATGATTTGAGAATAAAAACAACCAACCATACTAGCTAAGCATTATAACCCACTGAATATACAGAAGCTGAATCTATACAGACATAAATAAAAATACAAATAAATGCTGGAAAAAAGAAAACTATTTTCTATACCATGATAAACACGTGAGGAATAATGGAACTAAAAATAACAGGTCTTTGCGACTGTGGTAATAACTGACTTGGGCAACAATCAGAAGTAAACACTAAAAATAATAAGTAGTGACTTGAGGATTGAGAGAATATATGCATAGCCTGAACATATCTCCTCTCAAGATTTTTCTTCTAATGTTTTTAGATACCAGGTCTTGCTTTGTCACCCAGACTAGAGTGCAGTGCCGCCATCATAGCGCACTGCATCCTCAAACTCCTGAGCTCAAGTGCCTGAACCTGGGAGGCAGAGGTTGTAGTGAGCTGAGATCATGCCACTGCACTCCAGCCTGGGTGACAGAGGGAGACTCTGTCTCCAAAAAAAAAAAAAGAAAGAAAAGAAAAGAAATCTCAACACTTCTGTTACTTCTGTTGTATGTCTACAAAAGGTACATAACCTAATGTAATCACAAGGCAACATCAGACAAATCCCATCATTTACCAGATTAGTAAAGAAGAGTTGTGGGCAATAGCTCATGATCAGTCAGGATGTTGTCAGGGGTTTCTCCCATGAGGCTTTTGATATAGTTTGGGTGTCTGCCTCCTCCAAATCTCTTGTTGAGATTTGATCCCCAATGTTGGAGGTGGGGTCTAGTGGGAGGTGTCTGGGTCATGGGAGTGGATCCTTCGTGATCAACTTGATGAGTGAGTTCTCACTCTATTAGGTTGCACAAGATCTGATTGTCAAAAAAAAGAGCCTGGTACCTCCCTTCTCTCTCTCTTTCCTCCTCTTTCCAAGTGATGCCTGCTACCCCCCCTTCCCCTTCTGTCATGGGTGGAAGCAACTTGAGCCCCTCACCAGAAGATGATGCTGGTGCCATGCTTCTTGTACAGCCTGCAGAACCGTGAGTCAAATCAACCTTTTTTCTTTATAAATTACCCGGCCTCAGGCATTCCTTTATAACAATGCAAATGGACTAAGACACATATCAACTTCACGCTTTTCAAGGAAGTCATATTCTTAGCTTGTATCAGCTGAGGGATGTCTAGGATATGTCAGTAACAAGTAGACCCAAACCTATAACAGCTCAGCAGAGAATAAGTTTATTCCTCAAAAAGGCTGCCAGAGAAGAAAGATAAGGAAGCTGTTCCACACAGTGATTCTTGAACCTTGGCTCCTTCCATATGGTATTTCTCATCTCTAGCATAGGAACAAGGAGAGCAAAAAATATATAGAATGAAGCTCTCTCTCAGAGGACTTGTTTTACCACTGAAATCTACATTCCACTACCCCATATAGATGGAAGAGTGGTTGAGAAATGTAGACTGGTTGTTGGCCTAGGGACAAAAGGAAATCGTTCTGGTGAACACACAAGAATATGCAAACCCACAAGTAGGTGCCATAGGGGTCTCTTTTAATTATATTTACTTTTTATTTATATATCACAGTGTATTGTTGCATTCTGGAAGAAGGATTTCCCACATCCATTACCTTCATATGATTTGTTTGGTCTGGTTGATATACTATGAGGTCTCTACTGCTGCATACATTTTCTTTTTCCTTCTTCTTCTTTTTTTGAGATGGAGTCTTGCTGTGTCACCCAGGCTGGAGTGCAGTGGCACAATCTCAGCTCACTGCAACCTCTGCCTTCTTGGCTCAAGCAATTCTCCCTGCCTCAGCCTCCTGAGTAGCTGGGATTACAGGCACCCACCACCACACTTGGCTAATTTTTGTATTTTTAATAGAGATAGAATTTTACCATGTTGGCCAGGCTGGTCTCGAACTCCTGACCTCAGGTAATCCACCCGCCTCAGCCTCCCGAAGCACTGGGATTACAGGCATGAGCCACTGCACCCAGCCTGTATACATTATCTGTTGCACTGAGAAAGGTGCGTTTGAGCTGAGAGTGTCACACATTTGTTACATTCTAGGTTTTCTCCATTGTGTAAATACTCTGCTCAGTGAGGTTCAATCAAGGACAGAAAGCATTCATCTTTTCATTTCTTTCTCAGGATTCCTCCACAGTGTAAGTTTATAAAGAGTTTAGTTCATATAGGATATTGTCTATATTCATTACTTTCATAACGTTTCTTTCCTGGGTAAATTATCTGACTCCAATACAGACTAAACTTATACTTAGTGGCTACAAGACTATCCACATGCAATACATTTCAAGGCTTTCCCTCCAGTGAAAGTTCTCTTATTTTGGCTGGGCATAGTGGCTCACACCTGTAATCCCAACACTTTGTAAAGCTGAGGTAGGAGGATCCCTTGAGCCCAGGAATTTGAGACCAACCTGGGCAATGTAGTGAGACTCTATCTCTAAGAAAAACATTTTTTTAAAAATTACCCAGACATGGTGGTATGCACCTGTAACCCCAGCTGCTCTGAGTGTGGCTGGAGGATCACTTGAGCCTCAAAGGTTGAGGCTACAGTGAGCCATGATTGCATCACTGCACTGCAGCCTGGAAGACAGAGCAAGACCCTGTCTCAAAAAAAAAAAAAAAAAAAAAAAAAGTTATCATATGTTTAATGAGAAACTTCCATGTTCATTTGCTAAAAAGGTTTTGGTCCCCTGTCTGAGTTCTCCAACCTTTTCTTAGCTCTGACTTGTGGCTGAAAGTTATCCTACATTCATCACCTTTATAGAATTCCTCCCACGAGTTCTCTGATGTTCTTGGAACTGTGATCTGCCTAAAAGTACTCCAAGATCCCTGACACTGGCAGGCCCATTCACATGTGTAAGTTCTCTGATGCAGTGCAAGGTTTGATGTGTGGCTGAAAGCTTTTCCATACACATTACATTTGTAAGTTTCATCCCTGTGAGTTTTCTGATTCTTTTCATGGTTTTACTTCGGGGGGAAATCTTCCCTACTCCATCACATTTATAGGATTTCTCCCTTGTGTGATTCATCTGATGGCTTTTTACGCCTGAAAACTCTGAAAAGTTTCCCCCGTTGATCACATTTATAGGATTTCTGATCTTTGTGAGTTATCTGATACAGTCTGCGGCCTGATTTCCAGTTGAAAGCTTTACCACATTCATTACATTCAGAGGGTTTCTTCCCTGTGTGAATTCTCTGAAGTATAAGGTTTGATTTCCTACAGAAAGATTTCCCACATTCAGTACATTCAAAGGGTCCTCCTCTGAGTTGTTCTCTGATGAACTGTAAGAGATTATTTTCAGGGAAAATTGTCCCACATTCATTACATTCATAGGTTTTTTCAACTTTGTGACTTATTTGATGTAAAAGGGATGACCTCCTAGAGAAGAATTTTTGACATTCAAGATACACATAGGACTCCTCCTTTATGTGAGTTTCCTGATGTATATTGAAGGTGGACTGAGAACTGAGATTCCCTGTGTACGTTATTATCACAGGATGTCTCCAATGTGCAAGTTTTCTGATGATGCACTGTAAGGGCTTAAATATGGCTGAAGTTTTTCCCAAACTCAAAACGTTTCACCCCTGTGAGAACTCTCTGATATTCTCTGAAGAATACTTTTCAACTGAAAGTTGAAAAAAAAAGAAAGGAAGAATCCTTTGTATTGATCTATCATTTAAAAATTCTGGTGTATACCTGACTGTCATCCTGCTGCTAGCCATACTTCAGGCAACATCAGGCCTTTGCTAAAAACGAAAAATGGTTCTGAGCTCACTGCCCCAAGAAATAACAGATGAAAGAGTTAAGAGATCTCTTTCTTGAAAACAAGGGTTTATTGTATATTTATATATATACACACATATAAATACATATGTATAAATGTATACATAAATATAAAAATTTGCAACAAAATACATACTTTCAAATATATATAATTTTGAATTTGAATTCATATAAATATATGAATTCAAAATATTATATATATATACTGACAAAATATTTGCAAACCACATACCCAAGACAGATCTCATTTCTAAAATAGCAAAAAACCCAGATAAGCCAATTATAAAATGGGTAATCCCAGGACTTTGGGAGGCCAAGGCAGGCGGATCACGAGGTCAGGAGATCCAGACCATCCTGGCTAACACGGTGAAACCCCGCCTCTACTTAAAAAAAAAAAAAATCAGCCAGGCGTGGTGGTGCACGCCTGTAATCGCAGCTACTCCGGAGGCTGAGACAGGAGAATGGCGTGAACCCGGGAGGTGGAGCTTGCAGTGAGTGGAGATCGAGCCACTGCACTCCAGCCTGGCTACAGAGTGAGACTCCATCTCAAAAATAAATAAATAAATAATAAATAAATAAAATGGGTAAAACAGATACTTCCTTAAAAAGGAGACAGATAGATATATGAAAGAAGTACATAAATGTTATCCAATTTTATTGGCCATTAAGAAAGAGAAAAATTAAAATCACAGTATCGCTACATACATATTAGAACAGCAAAAGAAAGGGAGATATAATAAATGTTGGTGACGATGCAGAAAAAATGGATCTCACATACATTGCTT
Source organism: Chlorocebus sabaeus (assembly GCF_047675955.1). Taxonomy (NCBI): domain Eukaryota; kingdom Metazoa; phylum Chordata; class Mammalia; order Primates; family Cercopithecidae; genus Chlorocebus; species Chlorocebus sabaeus. Next base: position 2,172,730 of record NC_132915.1, on the reverse strand, counting down.
ATAGAAATATAAAATGATACAACCTCTGTTGAAAAATAAGTGGCAGTTTCCTTTTTTTTTTTTTTTTTAAGACGGAGTCTCGCTCTGTCACCCAGGCAGGAGTGCAGTGGCGCGATCTCGGCTCACTGCAAGCTCCGCCTCCCGGGTTCACGCCATTCTCCTGCCTCAGCCTTCCCAGTAGCTGGGACTACAGGCGCCCGCCACCACGCCCGGATATTTTTTTGTATTTTTAGTAGAGACGGGGTTTCACCGTGTTATCCAGGATGGTCTGGATCTCCTACCTCATGATCTGCCCGCCTCGGCCTCCCAAAGTGCTGAGATTAAAGGCGTGAGCCACCGCGCCGGCCTATTCTCTAACATTTCAATCTTTAGAATTTGTTGGAACTTCTTTATGGCCTAAAACATGGGTTATCCTTGTAAAGGTTCCACGTACATTTGAAAACAATGTGTATTCTGCAACCCTTGGATGTAGTATTCTACCTATATTGTCAAATTGGTTGACAGCATTTTTAAAGTCTTCTACCATCCTACTGGATTTATTTTTTATCTAGTTTGTTCTATCAATTACTGTGAGAGATATCAAATTTCCAAGCAAGATTGTGCATTTGTCTCTCTTTTTAGTTATCTCAGTTTTGCGTTCTGTATTTTGACACTTTCTCTCAATTTTTCATCTTTAGAGACAGGGTCTTCATTTGTCACCCAAGCTGGAGTGCAGCGGCATGATCACAGTTCAGTGAAGCCTCGAAATCCTAGGCTGAAGCCATCCTCCGCCCCAGACTCCCTAGTAGCTGCTGCACTTGCTTGTATTTTGAAGCTCTTTTATTAGGTACATTGATATTTACCATTGTTACATCTTCCTGATAAATTGATCCTTGTTAACATAATGAATTGTCTTTCTAAAACTCTGACAATACCCATTGTACTGCGTCCATGTTAGTAACACATATTATATTTCTTGTATTTGTTTTTTGCAGAGTACATTTATTACCACCCTTTTACTGTCAATCCACCTGTATCTTTACAGTTAAAACACATCTCTTTTAGATAAGATACAGTTGGATCATGCTTTTTTCCCAGCTTGAAAGCCTCCATTTTTAAACTTGAGGTTTAAGTCCATTTAATTTAATTACTGATACAGTAGGGCTTAAATCTGCTACTTTATTATTCATTTTCCAGTTGCCTCATTTGTTTTGCTTGTTTGATGATTTTGTTCCTCTGTTCCACTTTTTTTTGTCAGCTTTTAAATTAAATATTTTTAGAATTCCATTTTATTCCTCTATTGGATATTTAGCTATACTTCCCCTTACTACTTTTTAGTGGTTGGTTTATAAATCAAAATGTTCATTCTTAATTTATCATAACCTATTTAGAGTTAATATTGTACCACCTCTCAAAAAATTTAAAACTCTTTCAACAATAAAATTATACTTGTGCCCTGTCTTTTTGGCTATTGTCATATGCTTTATAGCAACATATGTAAGAAACCCTTCATATAATATTATTTTTGCTTTAAAAACTAAGTTATCTTTCCAAAATTTGAAGAGAAAAATAAAGGAAAGTATTTTCCATCTCTCTACTTATTTAGGATTTCTGGATTCTTTTAGTGAATCCAGATTGCTATCTGACATGGTTTCCTCTTGTCTACTGGCAACAAATTCCCTCAATTTTTGTTTGTTCATTTTTCCTTCGATTTTGAAGCATAATTTCACAGGATACAGAATTCTCAGTTCGTAGGTTTTTTCCTCACAACACTTGAAAATAGTTCACTCCACTTTCTTCTTACTGGCATGGTTTTTCAGAAATCAGGTGTAATTCTTATCTTTGCTCCTCTACAGGTGTTTTTCTCCTCAGGCTTCTTTCAAGAATTTTTTTTTTTTCTTTTTCTTTTTCTTTTTTTTAAACAGAGTCTCACTCTGTCAACCAGGCTGGAGTGCAGTGGCACGATCTCAGCTCACTGCAACCTCCGCCTCTTTGGTTCAAGAGGTTCTTGTGCCTCAGCCTCCCCCGAGTTGCTGGGATTACAGGCGTGTGCCACCCTGCCTGGCTAATTTTTGTATTTTTGGTAGAGATGGAGTTTCACCATGTTGACCAGGCTGGCCTTAAGCTCCTGACCTCAAGTGATCCACCCACGCTGGCCTCCCAAAATGTGGGATTACAGGTGTGAGCCACCATGCCTGCCCTTAAGAATTTTTTTCTTTACATTTTCTGTAGTTTTAATATATGTCTAGGTGTATTTTCAATTAATTTATTTTGGCCTTTATCCTGCTTGCTGTTCTCTTAGCTTTCTGGATCTGTGTTTGTTTGGTTTGGTTTGGTGTCTGACATTCATTTGAGGAAAATTATCAGAGGAAGAGAATTTCTTCTCTTCCTCTCTCTTCACCTTCTGCTGTTCCCATTAATTGCATTTAAACATTTTTTAGTTGTCCCTCAGTTCTTGGATATTGTTTTTCAGTCTTCTCTCTTTGCTTTTCAGTTTGGTAGGTTTCTATTTACATATACTCAAGCTTAGATATTCTTTCTTCTGCTACATTTAGCCTCCTAATGAGTCCTTGAAAGGCATTCTTCATTTGTTACAGTGCTTTTGATCTCTTGCTTTATATTTTTTGAGACAGGGTCTCATCCTGTTGCAGCTGGAGTGCAGTGGCATGATCTTGGCTCACTGCAGCATCTACCAGGGTCAAACGATCTGCCTACCTAGCCTCTTGAGTAGCTGGGACTACAGGTACACACCACTGCACCCGGCTAATTTTTGTATTTTTAGTAAACGCGAGGTTTCCCCATATTGCCCAGGCTTGTCTTGAACTCCTGAGCCCAAGTGATCCACCTGGCTCTGCCCGCCAAGTGTTGGGATTACAGGCATATGCCACTGCGCCTGGCCCTTTGTTATTCTTTCTTAGACTTTCCATCTCTCTGCTTATACCATTCATCGATTCTTACACATTGTCCACTTTTTTCCCTTAGAGACTTTAACATATTAATCACAGTTATTATAAAATGCTGGACTGATAATTACAACATTCCTGCTGTATCTGACTCTGCTTCTAATGTTTGACTGAAAATCAACAACTCTTCTTAGACCCACCAGAGAATTAAGGTCACAGGACAAACCACTGCCCTCCAAAATGAAGAGTCTTTAAACTATGTATTTTGTTTTGGGATTTTTTGTTGTTGTTGCCTTTTAATATGCTTTGTAATTTTTTATTTTTTCTGAAAGCCGGATATAATGTACTGGGTAAAACACTGCAGTAAATAGACCTTTAGTAATGTGGCCGTGAGATGTAGGGGAGGGGAATCATTCCACCGTCTTGTAATTAGGTCACAGTCTTTAGTGGGCCTGTACCATGGACGACCAATTTCACAAGTGTTTTTCTGTTTCCTGCCCCCTTTTAGTGGGATGAGGTGGCTGGAGAGGGTGGTTAGAGGGAGCTGTCATTTTATATGTCTCTTCCTCCAAGTCAGTTAGGCTCTGGTAAAACTCCACTCGGGCAGGTTCTGGTAGTTTCTTATGAGCATAAACCTTGTTAAGATAAACAGAATGCTCGACATACTTCAAAATGACTACTTTTCCTGTATGCTTGCCAGAAACACAAAGGGCTTTTTCTCTGATCTTCTGTTTGAGAACCTGGTAGGGCTCCTGTCAGTAAAACTCACAAAAGTATATGCATGCTTGCTTAAGACTGACCTCAACCCCGAGAGTTTTTAACCTTCAAACATGTCCAAACTGAGCCTCTAGCAATTTGTCAATTACATTTCTGGATTTTCTATCCCAGGTAATAGTTCTCACAGAATAGTTCTCTTTCACCTCAACTGTCTCCACGCTGGTCACTGTGTTTCTCTGTATCCACCTGTCTCTTCATTTTGGGGGCAGTGTTTTGCCCTGTGACCTCAATTCTCTGATGGATCTAAGAAGAGCTGATTATCAATTTGTTCAGCTTTTTATCTGTTTAGAACAGAGTGATGAATTCTAAGCTCCTTACATCCTGGCTGGATTGCCGTTTTCCTGTTAATAGTATCCTTTGATGCACAAAACTTTTTGTCTATTTTTGTTGTTGTTGTGCTTTTCCTGTCATATCCAAGAAATCATGGGTACATCCAATGTCATGATTTTCCCCTATGTCTTCTTCAAAGAGATTATGAGCCGGGCGCAGTGGCTCATGCCTGTAATCCCAGCACTTTGGGAGGCCAAGGTGGGCAGATCACCTGAGGTTGGGAGTTCGAAACCAGCCTGGCCAACGTGGTGAAACCTGTCTCTACTAAAAATACAAAAATTAGCCAGGCATGGTGAGGAACACCTATAATCCCAGCTACTCAGGAGGCTGAGGCAGGAGAATCACTTGAACCCAGGAGGCAAAGGTTGCAGTGAGCCGAGATCATGCCACTGCACTCCAGCCTGGACAACAGAGTGAGACTATCTCAATAAATAAATAAAGTAAACAAAGAGATCTATGATTTTAGCTCTTATGTTTATCAGGGTTGTTCAATCTTTTGGATTCCCTGGGCCACATTGGAAAAATGAGAATTGTCTTGGGCCACACATAAAATACACTAATGATAGCTATGAGGGAAAAAACCAAAACAAAAAAACCTCATGTTTTAAGAAAGTTTACAAATTTGTTTTGGGCTGCATTCAAAGCTGTCCTGAGCCACCTGTGGCCAATGTACCACGGGTTGGACAAGCTTGGTTTAGATGTTTGATTCATTTTGAGTCAATTTTTGTACATAGTCTTACGGAAAGGTCCAACTTCATTCTTTGGCATGTCAATATTCAATTTTCCTAGAGTTATTTGTTGAAAAGACTGTTATTTCCCCCATCAAATGGCCTTGGCACTTTGTCAAAGATCATTTGCCTGCATATATGAGTTTATTTCTGGACTCTCTATTCTATTCCCTTGGTCTGTATATCTGTCTTTATGCCAGTACCATACTGTTTGGATTACTGTAGTTTTGTAGCAAATTTTGAAATCAGATGTGTGAGTCCTCCTACTTTGCCCTTGTTTTTCATGGTTGTTTTGGCTATTTAAGGTCACTTAAGATTCTATATGAATTTTACAGATTTTTATATTTCAGAAGAAACCATCATTGGAATTTTAATAGGGATTTCACTGAATCTGTATATTGCTTTGGTTGATATTGATATGTGAACAATATTAAATCTTCCAATCCATGAACACGTCTTTCCATTTATTTATGTTTTCTTGAATGTCTTTCAGCAATGGTTTATAGTTTTCAGTGTACAAGTTTTTTACTTCCTTGGTTAAATTAATTCCTAAGTATTTTATTATTCTTGATGTTATTGTAAATGGAATTTTTATTAATTTCCTCTTCAGGAAAGGTGGTTGTGTATAGAGATGCAACTGATATTTATATGTTGACACTGTACTCTGCAACTTTGCTAAATTTATTAGCTTTAATAGTTTTTGTGTGAATTCTTTTTTTTTTATACAGAGAATCATTTCACGAGTGAAAATAGAGAGGTTTTTTTGTTTGTTTTGTTTTTTGAGACGAAGTCTTGCTCAGTCCCCCAGGCTGGAGTGCAGTGGCGTGATCCCAGCTCTCTGCAACCTCCACCTCCCAAGTTCAAGTGATTCTTCTGCCTCAGCCTCCTGAGTAGCTGGAACTAGAGCCACCCGCCACCACGCCCGGCTCATTTTTGTATTTTTAGTAGAGACGGGGTTTCACCATGTTGGCCAGGCTAGTCTCAAACTCCTGACCTCAGGTGATCCACCCACCTCAGCCTCCCAAAGTGCTGGGATTACAGGCATAGCCACCACGCCCAGTCGAAGATAGTTTTATTTCCCCCTTTCCAACTCAAATGCCCTCTATTTGTTTTTCTTGCCTAATTGCACTGCCTAGAATTTCCAGTGCAATGTTGAATAACAGTAGCAAAAGCAGGCATTTTTGTCTTGTTCCTAATCTTAGGGGTAAAGCTTTCTGCCTTTACTGAGTCTGATATTAGCTATGGGTTTTTCAAAAAGCTCTAAATCATGTTGCAGAAGTTCCCTTATATTCCTACTTTGCTTCATGTTTTTAATCACGAAAGCCATAATTTTGTGAATGCTTTTTCTATATCAATTGAGATGATCTTGTGGGGTTTCTCTTCATTCTATTAATGTAGTGTGTCACGTGGATTATCTTTTGTTGAACCACCGTCGCATTCCTGGAATAAATCACACCTGGTCATGGCACAGAGTTCTCTTAAAATGCTGTTCAATTTTGTTAGTATTTTGTTGAGAATTTTTGCATTTATGTATATAAGAAATATTAAGACTGCAGTTTTATTTTCTTGAGGTGTCTCTGGATTTGGTATCAGGATAATCCTGGCTTCATAGAATGAGTTAGGAAATGCTCATTTCTCTGGTTTTTTTTTGGAAGAGCTTGTGAGGGATTTGTGTTAGTTCTCATTCAAATGTTTGCAGAATTCACCAGTGAAGCCATAAAAACCCTTTCTTTCTTGGGAGATTTTTGATTACAGATTAAATTTCTTGTTATAGATCTGATTCTCTCTTAGCCAGTTTGGTAATTTGTGAATTTCCAGAAATTTGTCCATTTCGTCTAGGTCATCTAATTTGTTGGTGTACAATTGTTCAGAGTATTCACTTATAATCCTTTTTATTTCTATAAATTTGGTAGTAATGTCACCACTTTCATTCTGACTTTAGTTATTTGCAGCTTCTCTTTTCTTAGCCCAGCTAAAGGTTTGCCAATTTTGTTGACCTTTTCAAAGAAACAACTTTTGGTTTTGTTAATTCTACTTTTCTATCCTCTGTTTTGTCTATCTCCACTCTAATATTTATTACTTCCTTCCTTCTGCTTCTTGGCTTTCTTTTCTAGTTGCTCTTCTTTGTCCAGTGAATTAAGGTGTAAAGTGAGGTTATTGATTTTAGGAATTTTTTTTAATATAGGCAGTCATAGCTATAAGCTGAGCACTGCTTTCACTACATCCATCAGTTTTGGTATGTTGTTTTCTTTCATCTGAAAATGTTTTCTAATTTCCCATGTGATTTCTTCTTTGATTCATTGGTTGTTTAAAAGTTTGAGAACAGCCTGACCAATGTGGTGAAACCCTGTCTCTACTAGAAATACAAAAATTAGCCAGGAGTATTGGCACACACCTGTCATCCCAGCTACTCAGGAGGCTGAGGCAGGAGAATCGCTTGAACCCAGGAGGCGGAGATCGTGCCACTGAACTTCAGCCTGGGCAACAGAGTGAGATTCCGTCTTGAAAAAAAAAAAAAAAAAAAAAAAAAGAAGTTTGTTAATTTCTGCTATTTACTTTTCCGAGTCCTTATTACAGTTGCTCCATGGATTGTGTTGTTAAGAACTTATAATTGCATTCAGCAGTAGAAACAAAGTGGGATATATTTATTCTACCATCTCTAGAACTGGAATCTTCTCTTTAGGAGAGTAAAAGCATCTAGAGTTTTTTTCAGTATTTAGTGGAGAACTGTAGGCAAATGAGGCAAAATCTGAGAAGCAGGCATTCGAATCCAGGATATCAGGATATTGCTGACTTTATGAATGGAAAACCCTGACGCTGGAAGTCCAGGAAAAAAGCAGGAACTCCTCAAAGATATTACCAACTTGTTATGGGTGGAAATTGTGTTCAACTTGTAACCATCCACATCCTGGTGGCCATGTGGTTCCCTGTAACTGGTAGCCTCTAGCGCTAACACATGGATAGTTAATGCTGCCCTACACTTTATTTTAATCTCCATGTTATCTCATAGAATAAAGAGACCACAAATAACCATTTCTTTACTGATGAGAGTTCCAGGGTTTTTTGTAACTGTTTTGCTATTAGGAACAAAACTAGAATAATTGTTCTAGTACATATAATCCTTACCTGATAGAGTATATTTTTGAAAATGGGGAATTGGGAGTTAACTTTTTCTTTTGTTATTTCTATAAATAATTGACACACAACAGTTGTACACATTTATAGGATACAACATGACATTCTGAAACAAGTACACAATTGACTCAAAATGAATCAAACATCTAAACCAAGCTTGTCCAACCCGTGGTACATTGGCCACAGGTGGCTCAGGACAGCTTTGAATGCAGCCCAAAACAAATTTGTAAACTTACACTACAAACTATCCCAAAATTTAGTGGAATAGTTTAAAACAACAAACTTTCTTTTACTTCTCACAGTTCTGTCAGTTGGCGGAGTGGTTCTTCATGTTTGGACTGGTTCAGCTAAGAACCAATGGTCTAGGTCTAAGGATGGCCAGTTGGTCATAGGAATGAGGTGGCGCTTATCTAGGACAGCTCATTTCTGCTCCACATAGTCTCTCCATCTTCATGCTTCTCACATGGAGGTCTAAGGTTCCAAAGAACAATTTTCAAATCTCTGCTTGCATCACATAAAAAGGTATGGCCAAAGTCAGTCACACGTTCAAGCCCAGACTCAGTGTGCAAGTGACATGCACAAAGATGTGGTGACAGGGAAATGTATGATCACACTGACAGGGAGATGGTGACAGGGAGATGTATGATCATACAAAGATGTATGATCACACTGGTAGTCATTACAGCACATACAGTATTATCCAGGAGTCTTGAGTCTTTCTGAAAAAGTCAAGCTTCCTCTCTCTTCTTTGGGGGCTACTATGAAAGATCATCTTCACATTGTCAATGCAACAATAAGAAAAGAATTTAGAGTTGCTAGGTTGGGTGGGGAGTGGGCCTCAAGTAGAGAGTAAGGATTAAATGAGAGGAGAGGGACAGAAGGAAACCAGAAGTGTTTGAGATACTGAACCATGCTCTGCCTAAAGATTTTTCACGCACATAAAACAGGACATTTCCTTTTGTTTAAGCCAGTGGGAGTTGTATTACTGCTACATGCAACCAAAAGCATCCTCACATGGTTGTGAAGACAGAGCAGATATGGTCAGAGAAAGTGTAGATACAGGGGTCAAAGAAGATGTTATTTTTCAGAGGAGACATGTTGAAACATGTTTATATGTTGAAACGAGGTGTTTACACGTTGAAATGAGCAGAGGAAAGACTGAAGATACAAGAAAATAAGCTGACAACCAATAAAGTAATTCCTATGGGAAAACAGGAGGTAGTAGGATTTAGGACACAGGTGAAGGGATTATTTTCCTTTAAACAGAATGGTATGCCTCGGCCGGGCGCGGTGGCTCAAGCCTGTAATCCCAGCACTTTGGGAGGCCGAGACGGGCGGATCACGAGGTCAGGAGATCGAGACCATCCTGGCTAACACAGTGAAACCCCGTCTCTACTAAAAACACAAAAAACTAGCCGGGCGCAGTGGCGGGCGCCTGTAGTCCCCGCTACTCAGGAGGCTGAGGCAGGAGAATGGCGTAAACCCGGGAGGCGGAGCTTGCAGTGAGCTGAGATCCGGCCACTGCGCTCCAGCCCGGGCGACAGAGCAAGACTCCGTCTCAAAAAAAAAAAAAAAAAAAAAAAGAATGGTATGCCTGAGAGCAACTGGAACAACACAGACACTCAACAAATGTTTGCTGAACAAATGGATTGAAGATTTGGGATCTTCTGATACCACCTCCTCTCACAAATCAATATATGCCCAGTTTACAGAAAGCTACATTAATCCATGGCATTCTCAGTCTTCCCAATCCACCTTTGGAAGATAATCTTGATTGTGGCTTTCAGATTACCTTGCTTTTGCATCCAAGAACTGTTTACCCCAAGTATTTCAGGAAGAATCAGAGGAATGAGTACCTAATCTTGAATTCATTACACAATCTTGAGTTCTCTCTCACACCAGATCAGTGTTTTTCAAAATATAAACCTGACAACTTGCAACAAAATCACCTCGGGGGCTTACTGAAATGCAGATTCGTGACCCCACTTACTAAGTCGGACTCTGAAGGAGAGAATCTGCATTTTAACATTCTCTGTTCTCAAGTTGGTCTTTATGCTGCTCTACCAGATGTAAACCGTCTAAGAGCAAGGGCAGGGTCTGGTTGCCTTTGTTTCCTCAGCACATTTCCTGGCATAATGTTTATCAAATGAGTATTTAAGTCAGGGAATCCATGCCACTAAATATGAGTTCACAAATTAAGCTTTTCAGAAAGCACATCTTTAACGTATGGTTCCAGTATGTTACAGTAAGTTGATGGATATTTCAAATCTGTCATGTGTTGAAGGGAGAAAATTAAGCTTTTCAGAAAGCACATCTTTAAAGTATGGTTCCAGTATGTTACAGTAAGTTGATGGATATTTCAAATCTGTTATGTGTTGAAGGGAGAAAATGGTAGAGAAACACTGTCCTATATTTGGCAAGCCAAGAGTTTGACTTTATAACATCTTAAAACCTGCTTCTACTTATTAAAAAAAAAAAAAAAAAAAAAAAAAACCTCAAGTTTCTCCCTTAAAAAGCAAAATTGATACGTACAGCCTAGTCACAGTGTGAAGCCATGCTGGTAAACATTCCTTCATGATTAATACCCACGAGTTTTCCCTGGCTCATCTTACCACCCTGGCCCTGTGGCCAACCCTATCTATCACAGCTGGGAAAGGCTACCTTTTGAATGATCTTTTGTTTAACTGCAGCCTTGACCTACTGGACTCAAGCAATCCTCTCCCACCTCAGCCTCCGCACCCAGCTGATTTTTTCTAGAGACAGGGTTCAACCATGTTGCCCACGCTGGTCTCAAACTCCTGGGCTCAAGTAAGCCACCCACTTTGGCCTCCCAAAGTGCTGGGATTAGAGGCGTTAGCCACCGTGCCCAGTCTGATCTTCTTTCTATAAAAACAAAACAACAAAATGTATATATAGATGAACAACATCAGTCGTCCACCAAGATGCCTCCTGTGATGGTTAATTTTACGTCAAGTTGGCAGAACCACAATACGCAAATATGTGGTCAAACATTATTCCAGATGTTTCCATGAGGATGTTTTTGGATGACATTAACATTTAATAGGTGGACTTTTGAGTAAAGCTGATTGCCCTCCATAGGCCTGCCTAGAACAAGACTGACCTCCCCCTAGCTAGAGGGAATGCAGCAGACAGCTTTCAGACTTGAACCGCAAGGTCAGCTTTTTCCTGGGTCTTCAGCCTTGAATGGCAGCAATGACTCTTCTCTTTGTCTCCAGCCTGCCAGTCCACCATGCAGATTTTGGATTTGCTGGCCTCCTTAATTATGAGACAATTCCTTAAAATAAACCTCTTTATCCACACACAGACACACACCCTTTAGTTCTACTTATTTGGAGAACCCTGATTGATACACTTCCTCCAATCACTTTGTACCACTTCTGTGCGCACACACACACCTGCCCCTTCACTCAACTTCAACCCGCTTTCACTTTCAAATGCCCACACTGAAGGGTCAACTTGAGAGCACTACCTTTGTTCAGCCTATTAAACTGCTTTGCCTGCATGTGCAGAGCTAGGCGTGCCTGCACACTTAACATCCTCTTCAGCGGCCACATGAAAAACAGGGTAAGTGTATGCAAGCCCAGCTCCCTCATCTCCGGCAGCGATAACTCTGAGGTATCACCTATACTCCCTAACTCTCCTGTGAAGTCATACTGAAACGATCTTTTGCAAAGGTCTGCCTCAGCTTTCATCCTTCGTGGCTTCCATTCCCTATCTTGCTTGCGCCACTTCTTTACCAAAATTTAGAGCCAAAACGAAGTCAACAGCCTATCATTTCTTCCTGCCTTTTCTGATCCATTTTAATCCACTGCACTAATCTCTCTAAAATACACAGCACGTCACTCTTTTTTTTTTTTTTTTTTTTTGAGACGTAGTCTCACCCTGGTGCCCAGGCTGGAGTGCAATGGCGGATCTCGGCTCACTGCAACCTTCGCCTCCCGGGTTCAAGCGATTCTCCTGCCTCAGATTCCCCAGTAGCTGGGATTACAGGAGTGCGGCACCACGCCTGGCTAATTTTTTGTATATTTAGTAGAGACGGGGGTTTCACCATGTTGGCCAGGCTAGTCTCGAACTCCTGACCTTGTGGTCTGCCCGCTTCGGTCTCACATCACTCTTTAAATTAAAAATGCGTTTACCATAAAGTCCAAACGCCTCAATACGGTATTGAAAGCTATATTTTAGCAGCTGCATCCCTCTCCCGCCTCATCCCAATTCACCCCTACGCACTTTACTGAACTTTGGGTTCTCTCAACCCAGAAACCGTTCTGCCTGGAAGGCGCTTCCCTCCTCAAATCCTCGCTGTGTGTGACGCCTCCTCCAGGCCCTGCTCAACTGACATTCGCACACCCAGACATCTGCCGTGGGCTTTTCGCCTCTTCCGAGCGGGCAGACCGTCCTGTTAAGACCCAAGACATTCCTGTTTCGCTCAGGTTAAAACCCTGAAGTACCTGGTCCGCTCATTGGGATTTGGCTCCTGCAGCCACACCTTTCACTCCAGCACGAGAACTCGATTCCCAGGAGTCGCCATCCGGTGGCCAGAAAACAGACCAGCGCGCTACCCCTCCTCTGACGCTGCGCCGGGGGCGGGGGCGGGGGCGGGGGCGGTGCAGGACGGGCAGTAGGCGGGGCCTGGCGTGGAGCGCGCATGCGCTGTGGTGCGGCGCTGTGGTGCGGCGCGGTAGCGCGCCAGGCTGGCCTCCGTGGTGAAGGAGCGGAGAAGTTCGGGCAACAGTGAGTACCAGAATCCGGTGAGATCGAGGCACGGGGCTAGGGCTCCTCAGAGCGTTTGGTTCCATTGCATTCCCCTCGCAGCCGCAGCCTGGAGCCCCCTGCAGCTCGGCCTGGGCCAGGAGACGCACCTTCCAGGCTATTAAATTAGTATTTGTAAAAACACACTGCACACTTGGGAAGAAATTGCCGCCTCCCCGGCCTGTGCAGCGGCTCACACCTGTAGGCCCAGCTACTCAGGAGGCTGAGGCGGGTGGATCCCTTAAGGTCAGGAGTTCGGGACCACCGTGGGCAACATGTCGAGCCCTCCCCCCCACCACAAAAAAATCCAAAAATTAGCCGGGCGTGTTAGTGCACGTCTGTAATCCCAGCTGCTCGGGAGGCTGAGGCAGGAGAATCACTTGAACCAGGAGGCAGAGGTTGCAGTGAGCCCAGATCCCGCCACTGCACTCTAGCCTGGGAGACAAGAACACAACTTAAAAAAAAAAAAAAAAAAAAGGAAATAAAAAATACCTTGGCACATAGCTTTAACAGATTATTGGAAGTCTTCCTTAGTAAAGCATTTACTAAACATTTTTTCTTTTGGTCTGTGAACTAGGCTGGGAAACATGTCTTTCCTCAGTAATTTTCCACAGAATTCTGAACAATTGCGGTAGAGAGAATTTTACGTGAGCCACAAAGAGCTTCCTGCAAGTGGGCACTGGTGGGGATTGCAACTGTAAATCCAACTAGAAAAGATTTGTCTATAGAAGAAAACACACTCTTAGTTCCCAGGTCATGCCTAATACATTTTAGCAGTAATTTTAACATACACCGCTTTTTGCAGCCGCTTACTGACAGCCTTAACAAAAATGGGAAGCAGTTACCAGCATCTTCTATGTAGCTATGTGTTCAGCATTATGTCAGGTTCTAGGAGGAATCAAAGACAAATGATTGCTGCCCTCTGGAAGTCTACACAGTCTTCTGTCTTTAAAACAAAATTAGTGCATTCTGGGGTCGTTTCTTGACGATGGCACTTTGGGAGTTCCCGTCTAGATCTGGGTAGTCATTAACTGAGCATGGTATTGTGTTCTTGTGAAAAACGGTAAGTTCAGGCCAGACGCAGTGGCTCACGCCTGTAATCCCAGCACTTTGGGAGGCCGAGGCAGGCGGATCACAAGGTCAGGAGATCGAGACCATCCTGGCTAACACGGTGAAACCCCTTCTCTACTAAAAATACAAAAAATTTGCCGGACGTGATGGTGGGCACCTGTAGTCCCAGCTACTGGGGAAGCTGAGGCAGGAGAATCGCTTGAACCTGGGAGGTGGAGGTTGCGGTGAAGCAAGATCACGCCACTGCACTCCAGCCTGGGCAACACAGTGAGACTGCATCTAAAAAGAAAAGAAAAGGGGCTTGGCGCGGTGGCTCACGCCTGTAATCCCAGCACTTTGGGAGACCGAGGTGTGCAGATCACGAGGTTGGGAGATTGAGACCATCCTGGCTAACACTGTGAAACCCCATCTCTACTAAAAATAGAAAAAATTAGCCGGGCACGGTGGCGGGTGCCTGTAGTCCCAGCTACTCAGGAGGCTGAAGCAGGAGAATGGTGTGAACCCGGGAGACAGAGCTTGCAGTGAGCCTACATTGCACCACTGCACTCCAGCCTGGGTGACAGAGTGAGACTCTGTCTCAAAAAAGAAAAGAAAAAGAAAAAAGAAAAGAAAAACAGTAAGTTCTAACACATCACTAAGTATTCAGTGTGTGAGAGTATAGTGTGAATCTGAGTCTGCACTGGGAAGTTAGGTGGGCACCAAGGAGACCCTTGTTCCTAACTTCTCCAGATGAGAATCTAAGCCATGATATCAAAACATTTACCTCAGGTGAACTTTACCAGTGGTGAGATGAGTGAGCCTTCTAGAGCATAATTCTCAAAGTGCCTTCCTGAACACTTTATGTATCAGAAGTTACCTGGGATGGTTGTGAAAAATGCAGAACCTGGGTTCCCCCTCCCCAAACCTACAAAATCAGACCCACTGTTGATGAATGCAGAAGTGTATAAAAAGAAAGTTGATGCATCCATTTTTACCAAGCATGCACTGCACAAAACATCCATACTCTGTAACCTACCCTGTTAGTCTCTGAATGGTTTATTCTTACCCCTGTAACATCACCTTATTCTCTCCCCATTTCCTGCTAAGCTACAGTTACACTTAGTGCTTTCATTGCTTTAAAAAAAGGTCAAGCTGTGGCCTTTGTAATCCCAGCACTTTGGGAGGCTGAGGCGGGCAGATCATGAGATCAGGAGATTGAGACCATCCTGGTTAACACGGTAAAACCTCATCTCTACTAAAAATACAAAAAATTAACCGGGCGTGGTGGGGGGGCGCCTGTAGTCCCAGCTACTCAGGAAGCTAATGCAGGAGAATGGTGTGAACCCAGGAGACGGAGCTTGCAGTGAGCCGAGATCACACCACTGCACTCCAGCCTGGGCAACAGAGCAAGACTCCATCTCAAAGGAAAAAAAAAAGTCAAGCTGTTTACTGTTGCAAGGCCCTGGCTCTTCTATCTGGAAACCTCTGTGTAGGAAGCTGCTCCTTCTACCACCTTGAAAAAAAGTCTGTTGTTTTCAATGCTATCACCTTAGAAAAGCCTTTCCTATTGGCTGGGCGCGGTGGCTCATGCCTGTAATCCCAGCACTTTGGGAGGCCGAGGCAGGTGGATCACAAGGTCAGGAGTTCAAGACCAGCCTAGCCAATATGGTGAAACCCCATCTCTACTAAAAATACAAAAATGAGCCGGGCGTGGTGGCAGCCGCCTGTAGTCCCAGCTACTCAGGAGGCTGAGGCAGGAGCATCACTTGAACCCAGGAGGAAGAGGTTACAGTGACAGGGGAAGACTCCGTCTCAAAAAAAAAAAAAAAAAAAAAAAACCTTTCCTAATCACCCTATCTCAAGAAGTCTTCCCCTGCATTCTCTCAATTTCCCTCTTGGCACTTAACACTCTTTTTGATTACTTATATGTTTATTTATTTGTATATTGTGCCGCCTAAGGCCATGAAGGCAAGCATGATACGTGTTTTGTTTACTATTGCATATCTAGTACTTTTAATATTGTCACCATGTAATACTTATGTATACTGAATGAATGAATGAGCACCTAGCCTGCTTACAAGACTTCTGAGATTCCATATGACTTTCCTTCTACTTAGCCATTCAATCTTATCTTCTTCAACTTGGATCTCCCTATCTAGCCAGGCAGTTTTCTTACTAATGCCTCATGCCAGATAACTTAATGCTTCTGATGCTCAGAATTCCCTCATGAACCCTTTGGTTATCCATATTTTTCACATCCTTCTACTGCAGTTTGTGCCTTCTGAAGCCTTCACCAGCTATTTCAGCCCTCAATGATAACTTTGTTCTTTGGCCTATGTGAAAGTTGTCAAATTCAAAACGGAGTCACTTGTGTCAAACCCTAGTATAATGGAGCTAGGGAAGGCAATGAAGGGAGGGCTCTCACACATCATTTGACTGATAACAGGAACTATCACAAAAATTGTTTTCCAAACCAAAGCTTACTACATGTGTCACACAAGGACAGCTAGCAGCACAAGGACAGCTAGCCATTGTATGAGAGCACCTGCCTGACACACCCAGTCCAAAACTGGAAGAGCCTAACTGTAACTCCAGGATTACAAGTCCTACCTAACAACTTCTGACACTCATCTATCAGAGCACACCAGCTATAAGACGCTGCCAGTGCCAATGAACTTTCCTTAAAGAAACAACTTTGAGGCTGGGCATGGTGGCTTAGGTCTGTAATCCCAGCACTTTGGGATGCTGAGGCAGGCAAATCACGAGGTCAAGAGATTGAGACCATCCTGGCCAACATGGTGAAACCCCGTCTCTACTAAAAATACAAAAATTCTCTGGGCTTGGTTGGCCAGCGCCTGTCATCCCAGCTACTCAGGAGGCTGAGGCAGGAGAATTGCTTGAACCCAGGAGGCAGAGATTGCAGTGAGCCGAGATCGCGCCACTGCACTCCACCCTGGCGACAGAGCCAGACTCTGTCTCAACAACAAGAATAACAACAACTTTGAAAAACCTTCTCTTTCCCCAATAAAACCCTAACTTTTTTGTTGTTGTTCGCAGGACATACTGGATGCTGCCCTGGTCTGTATATCCTAATCACCATCCTACTTATATGTTATTCCCAAATTGGAGATCTGTGTCTCTATGTTCATTGACCCTTGAACAACGCGGGCTTGAACTGTGTGGGTTCACTTTTTTTTTTAGGGGGAGGGATACAAGGCCTTCCCTGTCACCCAGGCTGGAGTGCAGTGGCACTCTGTCGGCTCACTGCGGCCTCGACCTCCCAGGCTCAAGCAATCCTCCCACCTCAGCCTTCCAAGTAGCTGGGACTACAGGCACATGCCACCACAGCCAGCTAATTTTTGTATTTTTTGTATAGACGGGATTTCACCATGTTGCCCAGGCTGGTCTTAAACTCCTGAGTTCAAGCAACCCACCCACCTCAGCTTCCCAAAGTGCTGGGATTACAGATCCGAATGTGTGGGTCCACATGTACATGGATTTTTTCAATAAAATATTGGAAAATTTTTGGAGATTTGTGACAATTTGAAAAAAGATGAACCGCATAGCCTAGAAATGCCATCACTTTGGGAGGCTGAGGCAGGAGGATCACTTGAGCCGACAAGTTCAAGACTGCAGTGATCTGTGATGACACCACCACACTCCAGCCTTGGTGACAGAGCAAGACCTTGTCCTTAATTAAAAAATAATAATAAAATAAATTTTTAAAAAAGTAAAAATCAGCCAGGCTCAGTGGCTCGCACCTGTAATCCCAGCACTTTGGGAGGCTAAGGTGGGTGGATCACTTGAGGTCAAGAGTTCGAGAGTAGCCTGGCCAACATGGTGAAACCCCATCTCTACTAAAAGTACAGAAAAATTAGCTGGGTGTGGTAGCACATGGCTGTAATCTCAGCTGCTTGGGAGGCTGAGGCAGGAGAATCGCTTGAGCCCAGGAGGTGGAGGTTGCAGTGAGCCAAGATTGTGCCATTGCCCTCCAGCCTGGGCAACAAGGGCGAAACTCCATCGCAATAAATAAATAAATAGGAAAAAATCATAACTGCGTGAATTAACTGTGGTACTTACTGTAGTCCTATAACAATTTTGTAGCCATCTTCTGTTGCTGTTGTGGTGAGATCAAGTGTTGTGTATGGCCACTTGAAATGTCATGTGACACTAGTCATGCCTGTATGGGCATTTTGTCTCCAGTAAATTGAATATCACAGTAAAAAATGGTCTCTCCTGGTTCTCAAAAATATATGCTACTCACAACACTTAGAGGCACTTCATATGGGTCCCATGGAGTTATTAAAGGTTTACAGTAAATACGCTATACTTGCTATACTGTAAACCTTTAATAACTCCATGGGATCCATATGAAGTGCCACCAGTGATGCTGTAAGTGCTCCCAAGAAGCAGAGAAAAGTCATAATATTATGAGAAAAAGTTAAATTGTCTGACATGTATTGTAGATTGAGGTCTGCAGCTGTGATTGCCTGCCATTTCAGACAGACGATTCATCTTGTAAACAGATGATGTAAACTTATGGTATTGATAAATAGAGTACAGTACTGTAAATGTATTTTCTCTTCCATATCTTTTTTTTTTTTTTTTTTTTGAGACAGAGTCTAACAGTCTCCCAGGCTGGAGTGCAGTGGCACAGTTATAGCTCACTGCAGCCTCAAACTCCTGCACTCAAGCGATCCTTCCACCTCAGCCTCCCAAGTAGCTGGGACTACTGGCACATAACACCATACCTGGCTAATTTTTTTAATTTGTGTAGAGATAAAGTCTCACTTTGTTGCCCAAGCTAGTCTTCAATTCCTGACCTCAAGTGATCCTCCTGCCTCAGGTTCCCAAAGTTCTGGGGTTACAAGTGTAAGTCACCATGCCTGGCCTTTATGATTTTCTTAATATCATTTTCTTTTCTCTAGCTTACTTTATTATAAGAATACAGAATATAATATACATAACATACAAAATGTGTGTTAATCAACTGTTTAGGTTATCAGTGAGGCTTCTGGTCAACAGTAGGCTATTAAGTTTTTGGGAAGTCAAAAGTTGCACATAGATTTTCAACTATGTGGGAGTTTGGTACCCCTAACCCCTGCGTTGTTCAAGGGTCAGCTACATTTTAAAATATATATTAACAGCCCCTATAGCTTTTTTGTTTTTGTTTGAGACAAACTCTCTATCTCTTGTACAGGCTGGAGAGCAGTGGTGCACTCTCAGCTCACTGCAGCCTCCTCCTCTCAGGTTCAAGTGATTCTCATGTCTTGGCCTCCCGAGTAGTTGGGATTACAGCCACCTGCCACTATGCCCAGCTAATTTTTTTATTTTTTAGTACAGACGGGGTTTCACCACGTTGGCCTGGCTGGTCTCGAACTCCTGACATCAAGTGATCCACCCACCTCTCTGACCTCCCAAAATGCTGGGATTACAGGCGTGAGCTACGGCGCCTGGCCAGCCCTTATAGTTCGAATCTGACTCTAACCAGTATGTGATTAATTGCTTCCTGGTTAGTCTTGGCCACTCACTAAGCATGTAAGTGCTTGAATGTCCCTTGTTTTCCAGGTATACTGTTGAGCAGTCTTTGAGTTCTACATAAGGACATCGTCCCTGTCCACTTTAGCAGTAACTCCTAAGCCTGTTCCAGTAGTAGAGAACAACGAACTGTGATGTTTATCAGCAATAACTGGGCCCCACTTAAACCTTATCAATGTATTAATTCGCACTTATAAGCTATGGTGCCATGAATGCTCAAAGCTCTATAAAGATGTTTTCATTTGTCATTGCATCTAATAATTTTTTATTACCAATAAAAATAATATTTGTGAATGATGGTGGAAAATCAAACCTTAAGGTTTGTAAGTCTTCACATATTGATAGATTAGAATTCCAATCTTAATCAGCATTGACTTCTTTTTATAAGATAACCTTGATGAGGTTAAATTTGCTTTGTTTTATTTTATTTTTATTTTTATTTTTATTTTTTTATTTATTTATTTTTTTTTTTGAGACGGAGTCTCGCCCTGTCGCCCAGGCTGGAGTGCTGTGGCCGGATCTCAGCTCACTGCAAGCTCCGCCTCCTGGGTTTACGCTATTCTCCTGCCTCAGCCTCCCGAGTAGCTAGGACTACAGGCGACCGCCACCTCGCCCGGCTAATTTTTTGTATTTTTTAGTAGAGACGGGGTTTCACCGTGATAGCCAGGATGGTCTCGATCTCCTGACCTCGTGATCTGCCCGTCTCGGCCTCCCAAAGTGCTGGGATTACAGGCTTGAGCCACCGCGCCCGGCCTATTTTTATTTTTATTTATTTATTTATTTATTTTGAGACAGTCTCACTCTCTCGCCTGGGCTGGAGTGCAGTGGCACCATCTCGGCTCACTGCAACCTCTGCCTCCTGAGTTCAAGCGATGCTCTTGCCTGAGCCTCCCGAGTAGCCGGGATTACAGACGCCCACCACCACGCCCAGCTAATTTTTTCTGTATTTTTAGTACAGACGGGCTTTCACCATGTTGGCCAGCCTGGTCTCGAACTCCTGACCTCAGGTGATCCACCCACCTCGGCCTCCCAAAGTGCTGGGATTACAGGCATGAGTCCCTGCTCCTGCCCATGCTTTATTTTAGGATTTCAGGATTGATCACATTCATGTTAAATGAGGCTTTCCAGCAGTGTGAATGAAACTGCCCCGGAAGAAAGATAAGGCAGATGTGGTATCTGTACCCAAACAAACCTAGAGAAGATTGGGCGTTAGCATTGTTTTAAGCAGATATGTAGTTCAGCTTAAACTTGATACCCTGTGGTGTGCCCCCACCCCCAATTCCACCCAGGCCAATCTCTCAGGAATTGTAGAAAAGGCTTTCACTCCTGGAGATGAAGTAAAAGACAGCCACTGGATATGTCACTGACCCACAGGAACAGTGAGGCAATAGGAAGGAAAGCTGCAGGGCACTGATGGGTATTAGCTTTACTGACAGCAGTTACTGGATAGATCATCAAGCCCCACAAGTGTTTGATGGGTTTTTCACGTCTGCACTGTTGGAAGGACTTTTTTGTATTGGTATGTTCAGGTGTATGTGATAGTTGTAAGCCTTCAGTAGACTAGAAAGGACTTATTTATCATGAACAGCACTACAGAGAATTTCACCAATAAATTTGTGTAGCAGTAACCAAGTTGTGGAAAGAGTATCTCTTTCATCGCTTCTAACAAAGCCTCTGTTGTTCCCAGACTGGTCTTAACATAGGATTTAATGTGGTAACGGAAGTGTCTATGCTTATCAGATATAGCTGCTTATCAGTTTGTAGCACAAGGTTAGCCATCTGTTTGGTTTCTGGTAAGAAAAAAAGAAAGAACATCTTTAACAGGCAGCATCATCAGCTCTTTACATTTATAACAGGCATTTACTGTTTGTAATACTTATGTTTAAGGGAAACTGATAGAGTGATAGTGTATCCAAATCTACCTGTATGTCTTCAGAACAGGAGAAATTGCATACCAGTGTTCTTTCGACATTTATTTTCCAGTTTATATAAAAGTAATATGAAAAGGGGAATAACAGTAAAGAATTTGAAAGCCGTAAACTTACAACTGTTGTTCTGTAAGAATCATTGTTTTGTTATTGAGTACCTTTAGATTGTTCTGCGAGCTAAAACTTTTCAGGACTTTTGTGTGCTAGCATTTTCTAAGTAGAAAGTGTTACATTTAATGACTACTTCATTGTGACACAATTCACATAGGCTAATGTTCACCTTTTTAAAGTGAATGATTCCACATTTAAAGTTTTTGGTATATTCACCAAGTTGTGCATTGATCACTACTGTATAATTTCAGAACATTTTATCATTGTCTTAGTCTTAGCTTATGCAAGAGGAGGAACTGAGTGACTGCAGGTGTGACTGAATCCAAGGTGCCTTAGTATGTTTTCTGTTGCTATAACTGAATATCTGAGACTGGATAATGTATTTGAAAAATAAATTTATTTGTTACAGTTTGGGATTCTCGGAAATCCCAGGTCAAGGAGCCACACCTGGTCGACTTCTGGTGAGGGCCACATGCTGTGTCTTAATGTGGCAGAAGACATCGCATGCCAAGAGAGAGCCAACCTGGCTTTTATAACAGACCCAGTCTCGTGATAACCAACCCATTCCCATGATAACCCATCCATCCATTAACACCTGAATGGATTAACTCATTCATGACAGCGAAGCCCTCGAGACCCAATAACCTCTTAAAGGCCCCACCTCTTAGTATTGTTACATTGAGGAGTAAGTTTCAACCTGAGTTTTGGAGGGGACAAGCATTCAAACCATAGCAGTCATCCCAAAAAGCAACCTCATAGCCATTAGTGGTCACTCGCCATTGCCCTCTACCCTCAGTCCCAGATAACCATTAATCCTTCTTTCCGTATGAATTTTTTTCTGCTTTCTTTGACTTAACATAATGTTTTTAGGGTTCATCCATGTTACAACTTGTATCAGAACTTCGTTCCTTTATAGGGCCAAGTAATATTTCACTGTACAAATATTCACATTTTGTTGATCCATTCATCAGAGGATGGACATTTGGGTTGTTTCCCGTTTATGGCCATTCTGCATAATGCTGCTGTGAAGATGTGCCTAGAAGTTTTTGACAATGTGTTCTCAGTTATCTTGTGTATATACTTAGGAGTGGCGTTGCTGGTCATGTGGTAACTCTATGTTTACTTTTTGAGGAACTCCCAGGCTGTTTTTCAATGTGGCTTTACCATTTTAGATTCCTACCAGCCAGTGTATGAGAGTGCCAGTTTTTCTGCCTTCTTACCAGCACTTTTTACTGTCCATCTTTTAAATTGTAGCCTTCCAAGTACATATGAAGTGATACTTCATTGTGCATTCAATTGGGATTTCCCTAATGATTCGTGATTTTAAGTAGTGCTTATAGGCCATTTGTAGATCTTCTTTGGAGAAATGTCCATTAAGATCCATTGTGCCCATGGCTGGGCGCAATGGCTCGCACCTGTAATCCCAGCACTTTGGGAGGCCGAGGTGGGCGGATCACGAGATCCGGAGATCGAGACCATCCTGGATAACACGGTGAAACCCCATCTCTACTAAAAATACAAAAAATTAGCTGGGGGTGGTGGCAGGCGCCTGTAGTCCCAGGTACTCGGGAGGCTGAGGCAGGAGAATGGCATGAACCGGGAGGTGGAGCTTGCAGTGAGCCGGGTCGCACCACTCACTCCAGCCTGGGAGACAGAGCGAAACTCCGTCTCAAAAAAAAAAAAATAAATAAAAATAAATAAATAAATAAATAAAATAAATTTTTTAAAAAATCCATTGTGCCCACTTTTTAATTGCAATGTCTGTTTATTGTTGAGTTGTAAGAATTTCTTATGTATTCTGGATATAAGGCCCTTACAAAATACATGATTTTTATGGATTTATGCTTTCTTTTCTTTAAAAGTTGTCTCGTTTTCACTCTTATTTAGGTCCCTGATTTGTTTTGAGTTCATTTTTGTATATGGTGTAATGTAGAGGTCCAGTTTCATATATTTGATTGGAGATACCTAGTTCTCCTAACAGCATTTGTTGAAAAGTTTATTCTTGGCTGGGCGCGGTGGCTCAAGCCTGTAATCCCAGCACTTTGGGAGGCCGAGACGGGCAGATCACGAGGTCAGGAGACCGAGACCATCCTGGCTAATACAGGGAAACCCCGTCTCTACTAAAAAAATACAAAAAACTAGCCGGGCGCCGTGGCGGGCGCCTGTAGTCCCAGCTACTCGGGAGGCTGAGGCAGGAGAATGGCGTGAACCCGGGAGGCGGAGCTTGCAGTGAGCTGAGATCCGGCCACAGCACTCCAACCTGGGCGACAGAGCGAGACTCCGTCAAAAAAAAAAAAAAAAAAAATACAAAAAATTAGCCGGGCGTGGTGGCCGGCGCCTGTAGTCCCAGCTACTTGGGAGGCTGAGGCAGGAGAATGGCGGGAACCCGGGGGGCGGAGCTTGCAGTGAGCTGAGATCCGGCCACTGCACTCCAGCCTGGGCGACAGAGCAAGACTCCGTCTCAAAAAAAAAAAGAAAAGAAAAGTTTATTCTTTCCCTTTCAAGTTGTCTTGGCATACTGGTCAAAAATCAACTAAGCATGCATGTAATGGTTTATTTCTGGACGCTTAGTTTTACTCCATTGATGTAGATCTGCCTGCCCTTGTACTAGTACCACTCTGACTGTCTTGAATACTGTATCTTCATAGTTAGCTATGAAATTGGGAAATGTTCTTTTTCTTTCTTTCTTTCTTTCTTTTTTCTTTTTTTGAGACGGAGTCTGGCTCTGTCACCCAGGCTGGAGTGCAGTGGCGTGATCTCAGCTCACTGCAAGCTCCGCCTCCCAGATTCTCGCCATTCTCCTGCCTCAGCCTCTCGAGGAGCTGGGACTACAGGCGCCGCCACCACGCCCGGCTGATTTTTTTTTTTTTTTTTTTTTTTTTTGTATTTTTAGTGCTGGGATTACAGGCGTGAGCCACCGCGCCCGGCCGGGAAACGTTCTTTTTCAAGACTGTTTTGGCTATTCGTTGCGTCTTCAGTTTTCATATGAATTTTAAGATCAGCTTATCCATTTTTTTTGTTTGTTTCGAGATGGAGTCTCTCCCTGTCGCCCAGGCTAGAGTGCAGTGGCACAATCTCAGCTCACTGCAACCTCCGCCTCCCGAGTTCAAGCGATTCCCCTGCCTCAGCCTCCCAAGCAGCTGGGATTACAGGCACCCGCCACCACGCCCAGCTAAATTTTTGTATCTTTAGCACAGACAGGTTTTCACCATATTGGCCAGGCTGGTCTCAAACTCCTGACCTTGTGATCCACCCACCCTGGTCTCCCAAAGTGCTGGGATTACAGGCGTGAGCCATTGTGCCTGGCCCAGCTTATCCATTTCTAAGCTAGCTGAGATTCTTATATGTATTGCATTGAATCAATTTGGAGAGTATTGCCATCTATAAAATACTGTTTCTTCTGATCTATGAACATGGGATATCTTTCCATTTATTTGGATCTTCTTTAATTTCTTAAAATATTTTGTAGCTTTTTGCATACAAGTTTTGCATTTATTTTATTTTTTATTTTTTTGAAACAGGGTCTCATTCTGTTGCCCAAGCTGGAGTGCAATGGCACAAACATGGCTCACTGCAACCTCAATCTGCTAGACTCAAGTGATCCTCTGCCTCAGCCTCCTGAGTAGCTGGGACCACAAGCGTGTGCCACGCCTGACTAACTTTTTTTATTTTTTATTTTATGTTTTTGAGATGGAGTCCCACTTTGTCACCCAGGCTAGAGTGCACTGGTGTGATCTTGGCTCACTGCAGCCTCCTGGGTTCAAGCATTTCTCCTGCCTCAGCCTCCCGAATAGCTGGGATTACAGGTGCCCACCACCATGCTGGCAAATATTTTGTATTTTTGGTAGATACAGGGCTTCACCATATTGGCCAGGCTGTTTTCAAACTCCTGATCTCAAGTCATCTTTCCACCTCCGCCTCCCAAAGTGCTAAGATTACAGGCATGAGCCACCGCGCCCAACCAAACTTTTTTGTTTTTACTTTTTGTAGAAACAGGGTCTCATTATGTTGCCCAGGCTGATCTCAAACTCCTGGGCTGGAACCATTCTCTCACTTCAGCCTCCCAAAGTGCTGGGATTATAGGCATGAGCCACTGTGTGGGGCCTATCCCTGAGTATTTCGGGTTTTTTTACACTATTGTATGTGGAATTGTTCTCTTAATTTTATTTTTAGATTGTTCTTTGTTAGTGTATGGAAATACAATTGGTCTTTGTATGTTGATTTTATGTCCTGCAACCTTCTGAATTCATGTATTGGCTTTAATGATTTTTTTTCTGTATGTGTGTGGATTCCTTAGAATTTTCTGCCAATAAGATCATGTCACCTGTAAATAGAAGAGTTTTATTAATTTTAGATGGTTTATCTAAGGAAGGAAAGAATGGTCCTCACATTGAAAGACTCTAAGAAAGAAGAAAGCAGATACTTTGTAGCTATTACTTTAAATTCAGCCTTATAACTTATAATTTGTACAGTTCCCTAAGGAGAGCCTTAAATAGAATGTGTTTAATCATTTATTAGTTATATTTTTATTTTTCTTGGCAGAAGGAAAAATTAAGGCAAAAAGGTTTTGTATTTTTAAATCATGACTCAGTCATGAGTCAGGAACTGCTTATGTTCAAATCCTGCCTCCTTCATTTATTAGCTAACCTTAACTTCTTTATACTTAATTTTCTTACCTCTAAAATAAGAATGATACTAGTACCTACTTTTTTTTTTTGAGAGGGAGTCTCACTCTGTCGCCCAGGCTGGAGTGCAGTGGCTGGATCTCAGCTCACTGCAAGCTCCGCCTCCCGCGTTTAAGCCATTCTCCTGCCTCAGCCTCCTGAGTAGCTGGGACTACAGGCGCCCGCCACCTCGCCCGGCTAGTTTTTTTGTATTTTTTAGTAGAGACGGGGTTTCACCATGTTAGCCAGGATGGTCTCGATCTCCTGACCTCGTGATCTGCCCGTCTCGGCCTCCCAAAGTGCTGGGATTACAGGCTTGAGCCACCGCGCCCAGCCACTAGTACCTACTTTTAAGGTTGTTATGAAGATTAAATGATTTCATATATGATTCTTAGTATCTGGCACATAGTAAGTGCTGTATAAATGTGAGCTGCTTCTGGTATTAGTTGAGCAGCAACCAGACCAAGTATCTTTTTGTTGCCTTTCTTAGTGACTATGCCAACTTGGAGAAAACCTGGCAGAGCTCCTTGTGATGGTAGCTATGACTCATTACTTAATGGCACTCCTCTCTCCTGCTAGTATCAGTAGAGATCACCACAGTCAAGGCACAGGAGTGTTTAGAGTTGTCAAATTAAAGTCTCAGTGTAATGGCGAGAACACATATTGCTTGTTGTCAATCATTAAGCACCAGAAATATCCAATTTCTGTTTTCTTTTTTTTTTTTTTTTTTTTTTTGAGGAGTTTTACTCTTATTCCCCATGCTGGAGTGCAATGGTGCTATCTTGGCTCACTGCAACCTCCACCTCCCAGGTTCAAGCAATTCTCTTGCCTCAGCCTCCCTAGTAGCTAGGATTACAGGCGCCTGCCACCATGCCCAGCTAATTTTTTGTATTTTTAGTAGAGATTGGGTTTCACTGTGTTGGGCAGGCTGGTCTCAAACTCCTGACCTCAGACAGTCCACCCACCTCAGCCTCCCAAAGTGCAGGGATTACAGGCGTGAGCCACCGCGCCTGACTTGAACCACCGTGCCTGGATTCCTGTTTTCTGTTTTAACTAATAAAATACAAATTGTCTTGAGGAACTATTGGGTTTGTCAGTAAAACCCATTCTTTTCATCCAGAAGAGCCCCAACACATGCTGACTGTGCCGTGAATTAATAAGGGGGATCCTGAGGGTAAGAATTATAAGAGAAATTACTGTTGTAAATGTGCTTCTCATCATTCTCTGGGCATCAGTAGTTCTGTGGTGTAGGATACGAAATGGGGTCAGGATGGGAGCAGCCTCCAGTTCCCCTTGCCAGCCGCTTTTTGTTTCAGACATACATTTTCTATTGAGAGAGAGAGCAAATTTTGAGAATTCTTCAGCAGCTAGAAATACTGAAAACTACCTTTTCAACTGAGAAAAATTCCCATAATCATGCCCTTTATTTGCAAGCGTAAAAATGTATAAGGATAAAGCATGGATCTTAACATTCTTAGATGTTATTTATTAGCTGAATAAAATTCATGTGACTTTCCGCCCCCTTAGTGAAGCCAACTGGACTTCCTGGGTGGAGTAGGGACTTGGAGAACTTTTCTGTCTTACAAGAGGTTTGTAAAATGCACCAATCAGTGCTCTGTAAAAATGCACCAATCAGTGCTCTGTGGCTAGCTAGAGGTTTGTAAAATGCACCAATCAGTGCTCTGTAAAATGCACCAATCAGCAATCTGTAAAATGGACCAGTCAGCACTCTGTAAAATGGACCAATCAGCAGGACATAGGCCGGACCAAATAAGGGAATAAAAGCTGGCCACCTCCCCCCACCCAACCCAGCAGCAGCAACCCACTTGGGTCCCTTTCCAGGCTGTGGAAACTTTGTTCTTTCGCTCTTCCCAATAAATTTTGGTGCTGCTCACTCTTTGGGTGCCACCTGTAAGAGCTGTAACACTGACCAGGAAGGTCCACAGCAAGCCAGCGAGACCATGAACCCACCAGAAGGAACAAACTCTGGACACATTAGGAGCCCCTGTCCCTGACCAAGTGTGAACACAATGACCCCAAGGAGAAGGAGCCACCTGTGCCTCAGCCCATGTCCTCCTCTGACACTGAGACATCCAGCAGTGACAATGAGGAGGGTGTGGAGGGGCCAGACCCCAGGCATGGCTGGGCATCTGAGGGTCTCTCCTTCCATAGATGTTTACTGTTCTTTTTTTTTTTTTTTTTTTTTTTTGAGATGGAGTCTGGCTCTGTCGCCCGGGCTGGAGTGCAGTGGCTGGATCTCGGCTCACTGCAAGCTCCGCCTCCCGGGTTCAGGCCATTCTCCTGCCTCAGCCTCCCGAGTAGCTGGGACTACAGGCGCCCGCCACCTCGCCCGGCTAGTTTTTTTTTTTTTTTTGTATTTTTTTTTTTAGTAGAGACCGGGTTTCACCGTGTTAGCCAGGATGGTCTAGATCTCCTGACCTCATGATCCGCCTGTCTCGGCCTCCCAAAGTGCTGGGATTACAGGCTTGAGCCACCGCGCCCTGCCAATGTTTACTGTTTCTTAAGCTGAGATACTTTCAAGGGAGAAAATACTTACCTGTTCACTGACTAAACAAAAGTGACTTGAGTAAATTTCCAACCAAGACAAAGTTAGCTTTTTAAAAACTTTTTATTTGAACTACTTATAGAAGCTACAAAAATAGTACAATGAGTGTCCATATGTCCCTCTCCATCCTTCCCCAGTGCTCACATTTTATATAACTATTCCTTGTCAGTTTTTGAGGTAACCACAAACCAAGTGAGAAAGTCTCCAAGCAGTTTTGTCCAACCCTTTGTGTGCACCCGTTGAAGAAGAAGCATGTTCAACTATTTTGACAGGCAAGCCACAGTCCACCTTGTAAGGAATGAGATCTTGAATGACCTCCCTCCTAAGAGTCAGAGCCCATGCTGCTCCCTTCTGGTCCCAGACCCACGTGCCATGAGCATATTTCACCTACTCCAGTCTGTCCTGTGGGCTTCTGCCTCATCCATCATGACCATTTGTGACATTTGCCTGTTCTTTGAAATGCATCATGAATTCTTTGGCCCAGGGGCTACTAGTTAGCACAGAATATCTTAAAAATAAAGCAAATATCTAACCGTTCTAGGGGCTACTAGTTAGCACAGAATATCTTAAAAATAAAGCAAATATCTAACCGCTTTGGAGAGGTAAGAAAGTAACTCACAAGTTTTAATAGTTCTCCCTTCTACAAGAGATCTTAGTGGTACTGATGAGACTCAAATTTGAGGCAGCCTTAGAGACTTTCGAGTGCACAGGAGACTTCTCCCTCCAAATAAATCTTCATACTTGTCTAAGGTGGATAAGAGCCAAGTGTCATTGTGGAGTGAGGTGAATACATATTTATTTGTAGTCTCTGCCATCTCTTTCCATTTTCTTCCATAATTTTGTTAAGTTTTGTTTGAGATAATTGTAGATTCAACTGCAGGTACAAAAACTGTTACAGAGAAATCCCATGTACCCTTTACCCAGCCTTCAGCAATGGTAACATTATCGAAAACTGTAGTACAATGCAACCAGAATATTGACATTGGCATAGTCAAGATACTGAAAAATTCAGTCACCACATGGATCACTCCTGTTGCTGTTTTATAGCCACAGCCACTTCCCTCCCACCTCCACCCCTTTCTTTACCACTAATCCGTTCTTCATTTCCATAATTTTGTCAGTTGAAGAATGACAAAGTGGAATCATACAACATGTAACCTTCAGAATTAATTTTTTTCACTTGGCATAATTTTCAGGAGCTTCATCCTGGTTGTTGTGTGTGTCAGTAGTTTGTGTTGTTCTTTTTTATTGCAGAGTAGTATTCTATGGTGTGAGGGTACCACAGTTCGCTTAACCCTCACCTAGTGAAAAACATCTGGAGCCAGGTGCGGTGGCTCACACCTGTAATCCCAACACTTTGGGAGGCTGAGGCAAGTGGATCACTTGAGGTCAAGAGTTCGAGGCCAGCCTGGCCAAAAGGTGAAACCCCGTCTCTACTAAAAATACAAAAATTAACTGGATGTGGTGGCGCGTGCCCATAATCCCAGCTACTGGGGAGGCTGAGGCAGGAGAATCACTGAACCTGGGAGGCAGAGGTTGCAGTGAGCTGAGATCATGTCATCGCACTCCAGCCTGGGCGACAGAGTGAGTCTCCGTCTCAAAAAAAAAAAAAAAAAAAAAGTTCATTCAATCAAATAACTCAGCAGTCACTCAGATTAGTACTTTGTGAAGATATTCAGGAGCCATCACGGGAAACATGAACCATCATGGTTTGACCCATGACCTGCCCTTTCTGGGAGAACCTGTGCTTGCCAGAAATAGAACCTATACTTCCCAAGAGTTCTAGGAGATGGGATTGGCCCCATTTTCTGGGCTCCCAGGCAAAGCACTCTTATGGAGCAGAGGTTTATCTCCAAGCAGAGCAGAGAGGCTTGTCCCGCTCAGAATCACTTGACACAGGGGCTCCCTTTGAATCCAGCTCAGTCCCTGGCCAGGGCAGCAGGACTGGTTTTGTTGAATGGCCAGGGCAGGAGTGAGCCGTTTGGGCAGGCTTTCCTTGGAAGAGCACATGGTCGGAGTGTGCCTTGAGAGCCTCACGACACCTCTCCAGAACAAGGAGTCAGGATGGAATTGGAACATAGGAAGAGACACATGGCAGAAGTGTTTACCCTCCCTTTATTCCTTGTTACATGCAGTGTCTGGTGTCGCTCATACACTACCCACTGCTCCTGTGCTCTGCCCGAAGGCAAGATCTTTAAAAGGCTGAGTGAATGAGCTTGGCCCCTCAACTTCTTGTGCTTCCCGGGGGTGCACCACAGCAGGGGTACCCACGACTTGCAGCCCAGCGTCTGTGAGCCCTGCTGGCTGACCATACCAAGGGAGGGAAATGTTTGTTTCCATTGTCTCTTTTATTGCTCCACTCACAACATCCCATCTCAAGCTGCTTTTGCTTTGTTTGGGATATTTCTCCAGGTGAGGTTGAGGCCCTCAGTTCCCTCTCACAGTTCAACTGTGCTTTACTTACCTGATGGTTCTTCTTCCTTCTCCAAACCTTAGTCATCCATCACAGCAACAAATAAAGCAAAAGTAGCAGGGATTTTCTGATGAGCCCAGTGTGCTGGGGCACCCCATAAATTAGAGCTGATTTTACACTGGCCTGTCTGGGTCCCCACAAAGCTTTCACTTTGGCCCCCAGTTGTTCTCCTCAGAGGCCAGAGGGAGCCCTTTGGCCTTCAGTGTCCCATGTTGCAGGGAGTTTTGACTCTCGCAGGGAATCCCGGTGGCCACCCGGATGTGCTGGATGGGATGACCCCAGCTCCAGCTGCCTTTTCTGTGGAGAATCAGAGTTCAAATTGGAACATACCTTTTTCTCTCACTCAGGTATGCAAAAGCGGGCCCTGACATTGCGATGGGTGGATTCCGGAGATTCAAATGCCCACTGATGGGCCCCAACTTCTCCACTTAGAGTCTGTGGTTACTATTTCCAGCAGGCCAAGATGGACACCATAGCCCTTGTATAAACTTCTAGTCTTATACAGCTCCACAAGGCAATGATACCTTCTTTAATAAATGTTGGGCTGGACGCGGTACCTCGCACCTATAATCCCAGCACTTTGGGAGGCCGAGGCAGGCAGATCATGAAGTCAGGAGTTTGAGACCAGCCTGATCAACATGGTGAAACCCTGTCTCTACTAGAAATTTAAAAATTAGCCAGGCATGGTGGTGGGCACCTGTAATCCCAGCTACTCAGGAGGCTGAGGCAGGAGACCCGGGAGGCGGAGGTTGCAGTGAGCTGATATCACACCACTGCACTCCAGCCTGGGCAACAAGAGCCAGACTCCATCTCAAAAAAATAAATAAATAACTAAAAATAAATGTTTAATACTGCCACCTTCATGCTGACCACAAGAAGGTGCTGTTCCTCCACTCATGCACAGAAAGGTCTATGGTTTCTTACAAAACCCAATGACACAGCTGAAACTGAGCTGAGACCTACAAATGGGGATTTACTAAAATCCTTGAGAAAAGGAAAGGGAAAATAAATGTTGAGACTGTCACGACTCAGTTAATCTGGTGTATAGGCCGGTTTTCTCACCATCAGCTCACACTTGACCACAAGGAGGCCTCTGGTCCTAGTTCGAGGCTGTGCTCTCAGAAGGGACCATCTTTACCCCCACCACCAAGGAACTTCTTGGGGGACACATCTACCCCTATGTCCAGCCCCAAGAAAGGAGGGCAAAGAGAGGTTGCCGCATCCCTTTTCCAGCTTACTATTAGGAGGAAAGTCCTCCCAAGACTAAAAGACCCAGCTCACTCTCAGTAACTAACAGCAGCAGCCATGCTCCCTAAAGATTCTGCCTCGCCTGGCAAGGCCTCACTCCTCTAGTGTGGTCTCCAAAGTCCCAGAATATTCCTGGGATATTCTGGAATACTCCTGTCAGAGCATATGTAACTGGGCAGGCACCAAGTCTCACTCCCTCTGAAGCCCAGTACTTCAGCTCCCGTCTTCCCATCTACCTTCTCAGGATGGTTTCCTGTCTGAGGATCACAGCATTCCCGGGCATCAGCCCTGAACACACCTCTGCCTCAGCATTTCCAGCGGTGGGTGAGGAGGACCACAGATCGTTCAGCCTGGCAAGCCACACCGGTCTTAGTTCTGAGGGAAGGAATGCTTCCACCAGGTCACACAACAATGACTTCATTGAACTGGACGACAAGACAAACACCTAGTCATTGCAGGCTTTGCATGCCTCTGAGTGAACAGGTAAAGAAGGGAGTCACTTGACTGCCTGGGATGACTTTTTTCCTAATTACGAAGGGTCATTGGACTTCACGATAGAAGTAAGGAAAAATATGTCTGGGATGCAGGACATCCACTGGGGCGTCTCTTAGAATTAATATACCTTCTGATTAAAGTCAGTGGACAACTACAACCCAATGCAGGCAGGACTGTGAATGGCGCAGCCCCTTCAGGAATGAAGGTTTGGGTCATCCCACCAGGCAAAAAACCACACAACCAGCTCAAGTGCTTGCTGTGGACAAGGGAATATGGAATGAGTAACAGAAGGTATTTATAAATATCAGGTATAATAAACATGTGACCAATTGTTTAAATGAGAATGGTAGTTGCTGTGAATATTTATTTTCTTATGAATATGTTGTGTGTGTGTGTGCGTAAAATCTTTTCTGTCTTCTTTTATCCCCTTATATACTGTAGGATGCATTAACTTTACACTACAATATTTAAATACTCTTAACTTTTTATCATAGTATTTAAGTTACAGGATATTAAGAAGAGTGAACATTGCCCAAGGATTTTGCATCCTTTTCTGGGGAAAAGTTAATGCGTTTTCAGTTATATTTTTTGAGACAGAGTCTTGCTCTGTTGCCCAGGCTAGAGTGCAGTGGCACCATCTCGGCTCACTGCAACCTCCACCTCCCGGGTTTAAGCAGTTCTTCTTCGTCAGCCTCCCAAGTAGCTGAGATTATAGGCACCTGCCACCACAGCCGGCTAATTTTTGTATTTTTAGTACAGAACAGGGTTTTACCATCTTGGCCAGGTTGGTCTCGAACTCCTGCCCTCAGGTGATCCACCCACCTCGGCCTTCCAAAGTGCTGCGATGACAGGCATGAGTCACTGCGCCCAGCCATTGCATTTTCAGTTCTATGCCAGATAGTTGTATCCTGTTAGGCAGACGTATGACTTTGTTATTATCTTTATATGGAGATCAAGTATGGTTTTAAGGAGATGTGTACGTGTATGGGTGCCAGGTTGACCAGAGATGGACTGGTGATTAATTTTATGTGTCAGCTTGACTAGGACATGATACCCAGTCGTTTTGTTAAACACCAATCTAAGTGTTGTTATAAAGGTATTTTTTAGATGTGATTGACATTGAAATCAGTAGACTTTGAGTAAAGCAGATTACCCTCCATAATGTGGATGAGTTTCATCCAGTCAGAGAAGGCTTAAGCAAAGACAGGTTTCCTGAAAAAGAAGCATTTCTCAAAACTACAAGATGTTTCCAGCCTCTTGCTGTGCAAAATTAGGACTCAAGACTGCAACGTCAATTCTTACCTTCATTTCCAGCCTGGTCACCTGCCCTACACATTTCAGATGTGCCAGCCCCCACAATCACTACTAAGTTTCTTAAAGCAAATTTACTCTTGGCTGGGCGCGGTGGCTCACACCTGTAATCCCAGCACTTTGGGAGGCTGAGATGGATGGATCACCTGGGGTCAGGAGTTTGAGATCAGCCTGACCAACATGGAGAAACCCTGTCTCTACTAAAAATACAAAATTAGCCAGGTGTGGTGGCACACGTCTGTAATCCCAGCTACTCAGGAGGCTGAGGTAGAAGAATCACTTGAACCCAGGAGGCGGAGGTTGCAGTGATCCGAGATCGCGCTATTGTACCCCATCCTGGGCAACGACAGTGAAACTCCGTCTCAAATAATAAATAAAATTCTCACACTCTCTCTCTCCATTTTAAATATATATATAATGTCTCTTTATATAGAGATATATACATACACAGAGATATACATACACAGATATATAGATCTATATATATAGATATCTATATATAGATCTCTAGAGAGATCCAATAGATCTATAATGGTCTGGTTCTCTTCTGGGGACCCCTAATACAACACCCAAAAAATTAATGAGACCGGGCACGGTGGCTCACGCCTGTAATCCCAGCACTTTGGGAGGCCAAGGCGGGTGGATCACGAGGTCAGGAGATTGAGACCATCCTGGCTAACATGGTGAAACCCTGTCTCCACTAAAAATACAAAAAATTAGCCGGGCGTGTTGGCGGGTGCCTGTAGTCCCAGCTACTCGGGAGGCTGAGGCTGGAGAATGGCGCGAACCCGGGAGGCAGTGCTTGCGGTGAGCAGAGATCGCACCACTGCAGTCCAGCCTGGGGACAGAGCGAGACTCTGTCTCAAAACAAAAAAAGATTAATGAATTGTGCGCCCACATACACAGTAGCTTTATTCATAATAGCCAAAGGATGGACACAACCCACGTGTCCATCAACAGATGAATGGATAAAGAAAATGCAGTAGATACATTCAGTGGAATATTATTCAGGCTTAAACAGGAAGGAAACCCTGTCACATGCTGCAGCAAGGATGAGCCTTGAAAACATTGTGCCAAGTGAAGTAAGTTAATCACAAATGGACAAATACTGTTTGATTCCAGTTACACAAGATAACTACAGTAATCAAACGTATAGAGATAAAAAGTAGAATGGTGGTTGCCAGGGGCCACGTAAAGCAGGGAATGGGGAGTTAGTGTTTAATGGTTATGGAGTTACAGTTTGAGATGATGTAAAAGTTCTGGAGACGGATGATGGTGCAGGCTGCACAACAGTGTGAATGTACTTAATGCCAATGAATTGTACATTTAAAAATGGTTAAAGTGGGAAATGTTATGTCATGTATATTTTACCACAAAAGGGAGAAAGACTTTTTAAAATTAACAAATTAAGAAACACTGTACACACTGTTGGTGTTGTCCCCTCAGAGCTGTATTCTTGGTAGTTGAATCTCTAGTTGAACTTGTCAGAAGATATTTTGGAGGAGGCTTTCTTGGGCAACACAGTAGTTACACTGGCAACTCTACACTCATGTAGTGCTGTCCCTATTTTTCAGTGTGTGTTCTTTGATTTCTTTTAAACCATGGACATATGAAATATGTCAAATTATAACAAATATTAGCAAGTCATTCCTAAATAATAACAGAATGGAAACAGTAATAGTTTACATTTACTTTTCTTTAATCATAGTATCTAAAGGTACTGTGTTAGTCTGGGTCCAATAATGAGACTGAAACCACACTGTAGGTTAAACAGGTAAAGTTTACTATAATGAATGAGTAAACTCTGATCAGCCAGGCATGGTGACATGCACCTGTAGTCTCAGCTACTCAGGAGGCTGAGGCAGGAGGATTGCTTGAGGCCAGGAGTATGAGACTGTAGTGTGCTATAATCATAGCACCTGTGAATAGCCACTGGACTCCAGCCTGGAAAACGTAGTGAGACTCCCTCTCTGAAAAAACAACAAATCTGATTAAAGTATGTCTAGAAAATATAAGGAACCTGTGGCTAAGGACAAATACTCAAAGACGACAAACTTGAAAGGGACCCCTTCCCCAAATCTGGGTTTCAGATCTGACGGGAGCAGGTATAGGTCAGCCTACTGGCTAGCTACTGTGTAGAAGTCTGATGGCTTGCCCAGGCGGGATCTGGTGTGCAGTCAAGGGGAAGGCAGGAAGGAACCCACTAGAATGCAGGCAGGACATAGGTCATCAGCAAGCAGTGGCGTGAGTGCAGAGGGAAAGGTGATGGGTACAGGTGAGCCAACGGCTCTACAGAGAGCGGTGGCTCGATGGGAACAGGTGAAGAATTGGGGGCGCAGGTGAGGAATTGGGGGCGCAGGTGAGGAATTGGGGGCACAGGTGAGGAATTGGGGGCGCAGGTGAGGAATTGGGCTGCTAGTGGAGTCAGGAGGGCTTTCAAGTTCCAGTTTTCATATCAAGTGAGGTGCTAGGTTATTGCTAGAACAGCCAATAGTTGCAGTGTTGCCAAGGAAGTGTGTATCCTGGTAAAGAGACAGAGGCAGAGCTCCACCCACTACCCTCAGGGGACTACTTGAAATCCCCTTCCTCCTGCAATGTCCTGCCAACATTGTCTATTAAAAATGCTTAATAGGCCGGGCGCGGTGGCTCAAGCCTGTAATCCCAGCACTTTGGGAGGCCGAGACGGGCGGATCACGAGGTCAGGAGATCGAGACCATCCTGGCTAACACGGTGAAACCCCGTCTCTACTAAAAAATACAAAAAAAAACTAGCCGGGCGAGATGGCGGGTGCCTGTAATCCCAGCTACTCGGGAGGCTGAGGCAGGAGAATGGCGTAAACCCAGGAGGCGGAGCTTGCAGTGAGCTGAGATCCGGCCACTGCACTCCAGCCTGGGCGACAGAGCAAGACTCCGTCTCAAAAAAAAAAAAAAAAAAAAAGGCTTAATATTTTGCTCATTGCAAAGGTTAGATGCTTAGAGGAAATCTGTCCGTTGTCACAGAGCATATAGTGAAGGGTTAATTTGGAGCTGAGAAGCAGTAAGTTGATAAGTGTCATGTACTGATGCTCCCTAGACAATACCTTCTAATTTCTGCATTTCTGCATGGCTACTATTCCTCCTGCAAAACGATGTTTTGATGATGTCTGAGTTCATCACTCTGCAAAAAGTAAGTCATGTGGCTCTTTGTATTTGAAAATGAAATTGTCTAACCTGTCATTTATTTCACATGAAATATGACACCCAAAGCAGTATGTGAAAGAAAACTTTTCATTCGTTGATATCAGTTATTAATTAGAGCTGCCAAAATACCACCATTCTTACCTGTATATCAGTTTCTGCTTATCAAAACACTGCTTACAATAAATTTGGTGACATCTGGCAAACTGCCTGTTGCGAGTGCTATTCATCAGCCTGCACTCTGGTCATGCATTTATTTCCAAAAACTCATAAAGCTCCTGGCCAGGCCCAGTGGCTCATGCCTGTAACCCCAGGACTTTGGGAGGCCAAGGCAAGAGGATTGCTTGAGCCCAGGAGTTCAAAACCAGCCTGGGCAACATAGAGAGACCCTTGTCTCTACAAAACCAAATCTAAAAAAAATTTGCCAGGCATGGTGGTGCATGCCTGTGATCACAGCTACTTGGAAGGCTGAGGCAGGAGGACTGCTTGAGCCCAGGAGGTGGAGGCTGCAGTGAGCCATGATCGTGCCAATGCACTTCAGCCTGGGCGACACAGCAACACCCTGTCTCAGAAAGAAACTATCTTGACTTAGAAACATATCTATGCTTAAAATTTTCTAAACACACTGCAGAGCTTCTCAAACAGAGCACTTAATGTGTGCTCAATAAAGTATACAATCTTCACACAGGTGAAAGCCAGAGGATGCAGCATCAGCCCTTCCTGCGCTTTGTAGCAGAGTCACATCAGTCACATAGACCTGCCTAGTGCTCCGCCCCGGAAATATTCTTCAACTCAACAAAGACCATAGATAAAGGATGTACTTTCTGAACTCCAAATCCATACACAAGGGTGAGTAAACTTATGAAGACAAAGAGCCTGAATGTTGCCTGGTCCTGCTCTGGAAATCTTGGACACACGGTTAGCACCCATGAGAAACCCCACAGAAAAACAAACCTCTAAATCCAGGGCCAGTTTGGTCTCACAAAGGCTGAGATCCCCAGATT
Source organism: Chlorocebus sabaeus (assembly GCF_047675955.1). Taxonomy (NCBI): domain Eukaryota; kingdom Metazoa; phylum Chordata; class Mammalia; order Primates; family Cercopithecidae; genus Chlorocebus; species Chlorocebus sabaeus. The sequence goes on along the minus strand of NC_132915.1, from coordinate 2,134,544 downwards.
TCCCTATGCCTGCCTACCCACCCCAGGAGAAACTGAATTGGAAGTGTGTGATTTCTACAAAACAGCTGCTAAGCCATCGAACTTCATCATCCTCATCCCTCCCAGCTCACCTTTTTTTAATTTTTATTATTTATTTTTTTAAAAAACGGAGATGGTGTTGCCCTCTGTTACCTACCCAGACTGGTCTTGAACTCCTGCCCTCAAGTTATCCTCCCGCCTCGGCCTCCCAAGTCGCTAGGATTACGCCCCCCGCGCCCCCCCCCGCGCCCCCCGCGCGCCCCGCCCCGCCCCCCGCGCCCCCTCTGCACGCCCCGCCCCGCGCCCCGCCTCTGCGCGCCCTCCGCGCCCCGCCTCTGCACGCCCCGCCCCGCCCTCCGTGCCCCGCCTCTGCACGCCCCGCCCCCCGCGCCCCGCCCCGCCCCGCGCTGGCAGAGCGGACCCAGGCCCTTGGCCGCCCCGCGTCATGGCCGCGCCCGCCCCGGTCACGCGGCAGGTTAGCGGCGGCACCGCCCCGGTCCCGGCCCCGAGCGGCCCCGACCGTGGGCAGCCCCTGGCAGCCGCCGTGGCCGAGCTGCCGGTGCTGGACGCCCGCGGGCAGCGGGTACCTTTCGGCGCGCTGTTCCGGGAGCGCCGCGCCGTGGTGGTGTTCGTGCGGGTGAGCGGGTGGCGCGGCTGGGAGGGAGGCGCGGCCCGGAGTCCCGGGCAGGCTGCGGGATGCGAGTTGCGCCTCCTGCTTCTTAGGACGGAAACGGGAAGGCAGCCTCCCCAGCCGCGGCCGCTTCCCAACTAGGGCGGGGCAGGACGAGGGCGAGGCCCGCTTCCCACGCGCCGGGCGCCCGGACCGCCTGTCCCGGCCCCGCGGGCGCCGCCTGTAGTCGCGTCACGCACAGCGAAGTACCGGGCTCTTTCGGGGCGCGAGGGTGCTGCGTTACTAACTTGTCCTTTCTGCCGAATTGGTTTTCAGCATTTTCTGTGTTACATCTGCAAGGAATACGTAGAGGATCTGGCCAAAATCCCGAAGAGTTTCTTACAAGTGAGTTTCTGAGCGTGGGCGGCCCAGTGCAGGCTTCTGCAGACCTTGCGAGCGGGGCGGGGGAGGACGCGGCTCCAGCGCGGCACTTGCCACCCGGATTGCCCCTCCCCGCACCTCTCTCCACCCTCGCCCCTCCAAAGGAAGAGAGACGTCAGAGATCTATTTCTGCCCTAACTCACTGGGTGCTGCCTGGTGGCGAACGTACTAACAATTGTGGTGTTGCCTGGTAACCTGGCGCTCGTTCTCAAATGTTGACTGATAATGCCCTAAAACAAATGCTGGAAATGGTTGATATTTTCTTCCCTTTAATTTTGTTGCACTGCAAATAGCTGCTCATTGTGGGAAAATACTAATATATCGTAAAGGTGCAAATGTTTATGTTAATAGGCTGCAAGTTCCATGTTCCCTAGCACAGCCACATACTTGTTTCTCTTCAGGCACAGATAAGTTTGTGCCCAAGTGAGCTTTTTGAGGGAAGGCATTGGGCAGCCTTTATAAAACAATGTTTTTTCAGCAGACCTTATCAATTAGGATGTGAAAAAATAACTGATTAAATAACTGTGCCTAGTTTTAAAAGTATGTCTTTGGGGAGAATATAGAGAATTATTGACTATATCATTTCGAAAACAATGTTTTGACCGTTCGTCTGCGTATCCTTTTATTCTCTTTTTAAAAATTGACATATATAATTGTATATGTTTATGGGATACAGTGTAATATTTTGATAGGCATTTACGTTGTGGAATGATTAAATTGAGATAATATACCCATCATGTCAGATAGTGATTTTAGTTATTTTTTTTGTGATGACAACGTGTAAAAACTAGTCTTTAAGCAATTTTGAAGTATACATTATTAACTAGTCACCATGCTGTGCAGCAGATCTCTAAAAGTTATTCCTCTTGTTTAACTGAAACTTGGTACCCTTGGATCATCTCCCTTCTCCTCATCTCTGAGTAACCAGTCTGTGGTAACCATCATTCCACTCTACTTTTTTCGTGTCCATAGCTAAGTGAGATCATGCGGTAGTTTTCTTCCTGTGCCTGGCTTATTTCACTTACATGATGTCCTCCAGGTGCATCCAGTGTTGTCACAAATAACAGAAAAATGTCTTTTTTATGACTGACTAATATTACATTGTGATACCGCATTTTCTTTTTCTTTTTTTTTTTTTTTTTTTGAGACTGAGTTTTCGCTCTTGTCACCCAGGCTGGAGTGCAATGGGGCGATCTCGGCTCACTGCAACCTCCGCCTCCCGGGTTCAAGGGATTCTCCTGCCTCAGCCTCCCGAGTAACTGGGATTACAGGCATGCGCCTCCATGCCCCGCTAATTTTGTATTTTTAGTAGAGATGGGGTTTCTCCATGTCAGTCAAACTGGTCTCGAACTCCTGACCCCTCCACCCACCTGGGCCTTCCAAAGTGCTCGGATTACAGGCGTGAGTCACTGCGCCCAGCCTATACCGCATTTTCTTTATATTTATCCATTGTTGAACACTGAGGTTGCTTCTGTATCTTGGCTATTGTGAATCATGCTGTAATAAAACATGGGAGTGGAGATATCTCTTCAACATACTGATTTCATTTCCTTTGGATAAATGCCCAGTAGTGGGACTGCTGAATCATATTATAGTTTATTTTTGATTTTTTAGTAACTTCCAGACTGTTTTCCATAATGGCTGTACTAATTTACATTCCTAACAACAGCATACAAAAGTTCCTTTTTCTCCACATCCTCACCAAACACTTATCTTGCATCTTATTGATAGCCGTTTAAGGAGTGTGAGGTTATATCTCATTGTACTTTGAATTTGTATTTCCCTGATGAGTAGTGATTTTGAGCATCTTTTCATATATCTCTTGGCCATTTGTATGTCTTTTGAGAGCTATTCATATCCTTTGTCCTTTTTTTTTTTTTTTTTTTTTTTTTGAGGCGGAGTCTCACTCAGCCCCCCAGGCTGGAGAGCAGTGGCCCAATCTTGGCTTGCTGCAGCCTTCGCCTCCTAGGGTCAAGTGATTCTCCTGCCTCAGCCTCTAGAGTAGCTGGGATTACAGGCACGTGCCACCACACCCAGCTAATTTTTGTATTTTTAGTAGAGACAGGGTTTCGCCATATTGGTCAGGCTGGTCTCGATCTCCTGACCTCAGGTGATCCACCTGCCTTGACCTCCCAAAGTGCTGGGATTACAGGTGTGAGCCACCATGCTCAGCCCTTTGTCCATTTTTTAATCAGGCTATGTTGTTTTCTTGCAAAGTTGTTAGAGTTTCTTTTACACTTTGGAAATTTGCCCCTTATCAGATGTTGAGTTTGCAGATATTTTCTCTCAATCTGTGAGTTGTCTCTTCTCTGTTGATTATTTCCTTGGCTGTGCAGAAGCTTTTTAGTTTGATATAGTCCCATTTGTCAATTTTTGCTTTTTGTTTTCTGTATTTTTGAGGTCATATTCTAGAAATGATTGTTTATACCCATGTCATGTGGCAGTTTTGTAGTCTTCTTCTAGTAGTTTTATAGTTTTAGGTCTTACATGTAAGTCTTGAAATTCCTACTTAGCAAAAGAAACATCTGAATTAATATTTTACCATACGTATCTTTGCATTAACTCACACAATTTTGCTGTTTATTCCATTCCTCTAGAAGCCTATAGGTGGCATTAGAATGAAACAGAAGAGTTGGGTTAAGGGATGTTGTATAAAATGTGCATACCTTCTAATAATATATACATGTCATTTTTTTCCTCCTAAGGAAGCAGATGTCACCCTTATAGTGATTGGACAGTCATCCTACCATCATATTGAGGTAAATATCTAGTACATTGGGAGACTAAAGAATAAAATCTTTTTCCGACATAAAAATTACATTATTTAAACCACTAAATGTAGGCTAAATTGGCTGAAGTTAGAGTATCGTTACTTTTCTCTCATTTGTTCTTATAAAAATTCCAACCATTCTCTCTTTTCAGCCTTTTTGCAGACTGACTGGATATTCTCATGAAATCTATGTCGATCCTGAGAGAGAAATTTATAAAAGATTGGGAATGAAACGAGGTGAAGAAATTGCCTCCTCAGGTAAGACATAACATGTCTCAAATAGAAAACACTGGTGGTGTATTTTCATATTTGTGTATATATGCATAGGGAAACATGGTCAATTCATAAATCAGGCCTTTTTTTTTTTTTTTTTTTTTAAAAGATGGAGTCTCTCTCTGTTGCCCGGGTTGGAGTGCAGTGGCGCAATCTCGGCTCACTGCAACCCCCACCTCCCGGGTTCAAATGATTCTCCTGCCTCAGCCTCCTGAGTAGCTGGGATTACAGGCGCCTGCCACTATGCCCAGCTAATTTTTTGTATTTTTAGTAGAGACAGGGTTTCACCATATTTGCCAGGCTGGTCTCGATCTCCTGACCTGCCTCGGCCTCCCAAAGTGCTGGGATTACAGGCGTGAGCCACTAAGCCCGGCCTTGGGCTGCTTTTTATTATTCTAATAAGTGGTCTAGATACACCAGGCTCCAGAAGATTCATTTTCTGGGTGTAATGACATGGAAGGCTGTTAGCAAAGCACTGTTCAATGGAAATAAGCTGCAAAAGTGTTTTCAATGTGGTTCCATTTTTGTGAAAACAGAAATGATTTTCATAAAGATCGTGCGCGTGTACACTTCATTATATGCTCTATTATTGCATTTAAGGGGACCAGAGAGTATAGTTAGTTGAAAAGTTTCATGTTTATTCATCCTTACATTATCTATGTTCTCTGCCCTTGCCACAGTTCCTTGTAATTAATAGAGCTTAGAAAACTTGAGTTGCACTGGTTATGTGTGTTTCTGAAATGCCAGATAAGAGAACTCAACTCAAACAAAAATCAATCATTTTGAATAAATATTATTGACGTCTTGTCTGATACCCACTGTGTTGGATGCTCCCAGGAGGACAGTGGTAAAATACATAGTCCCCACCACGCAGAGTCATCGTCTACTCTGGGAGAGAGACACAAACAGCTAATCACAATGCCATCTAAGGGCCAGTGGTGGAGGGAGGCATTCCTGACTTGAAATACCTTTGTCAGCAATTTAAGTGGAGAAGGATCTGGGCGGGCTTCTCAGAGGAGATGGTCTCAGCTCACTGTAAAAGGAGTTAGCTGGGTGAAGTGAGGGTGGGGAAGGGCACTCTAGACAGAAAGTAGCATGTGCAAAAGCACAAAGGCATGAGAAAACGTGACTCCTTCAGAAAAATACAGGTCCTTGCCTCTGGCCAGAGTGTAAGACCCAGCTAGGGGAATTGGTGTGAGCCAAGGGATAAGTTATAGCCAGTTCATGTTGAACCTGGGGTAATGTGCCAAGGAGTTTGGATTTATTCTGAAGCAGTTGGGGAATTATACAAGTGTTTGAAGCAGAGAAGTGAGACAGTCATATAACCCATGTGGAGCAGGGATTAGTGCTGGCCAAACCAGAGCCAGTGATATTCATGACAGGGTTGTAGGGTAGATATAAGCTAGAAAGAAATGGCAAGGCCTCAAGAGGGGATAGAGAGGAGGAGATGGATCTGGGAGCTGTTTGTGAGGCAGAGGTGCATGATACCTTTATTGATGTTTTTTGTTTGTTTTTTTTGTTGTTTTTTTGTTTTATGAGACAGAGTTTCACTCTTATTGCCCAGGCTGGAGTGCAATGGTACGATCTCGGCTCACTGCAACGTCTGCCTCCTGGGTTCAAGCGATTCTCCTGCGCTAGCCTCCTGAGTACCTGGGATTACAGGCATGTGCCACCATGCCCTACTAATTTTGTATTTTTAGTAGAGACGGGGTTTCTCCATGTTGGTCAGGCTGGTCTCAAACTCCCGACCTCAGGTGATCCACCCCCCTCGGCCTCCCAAAGTGCTGGGGTTACAGGCATGAACCACCGCGCCCGGCTCATTTATTGATATGTTTAAAGACAAAGACCTAAACTTGATCAGAACTCATGCTGATCCAGCATAAACACAGAGTCTGCTTGTTTCTCTCTCTTTAGTGTAGGAAATCATAGCAGTACAGATTGTGAACCTTACTTTTTGGTACACAGTTTTTATGTGCTGTAATAGAGTCTCAGCATGTGTAAGGTCTGTTTAATTAGCACTTTAGGGCTGGGCGCAGTGGCTCACGCCTGTAATCCCAGGACTTTGGGAGGCCAAGGCGGGCGGATCACCTGAGGTCGGGAGTTTGTGACCAGCCTGACCAACATGGAGAAACCCCATCTCTACTAAAAATACAAAATTAGCCAGGTGTGGTGGTACACATTTGTAATCCCAGCTACTTGGGAGACTGAGACAGGAGAATTGCTTGACCCTGGAAGGCAGAGGTTGCGGTGAGCAGAGATTGTGCCATTGCACTCCAGCCTGGGCAACAAGAGTGAGACTCTGTCTCAAAAAAAAAAATTTAGCACTTTAGATATAAACTGTGAGTTTCACTTTAGTAGCACCTCACTATTCATTGCCACAGTAAAGATATGGAATTGCAAAGTAAATAGATGAATTCTAAGTTGAATATATGCTTGTAATTATAAGAGAGGGTGTATTCAAATCTTCACTACTTCGACCTGTGTTAAAGGACTGCATTGCCGAACAAAATATTAGGTTCTCATAAAATGATTTTTTTAAGGTTTCTCCCTAAAAAAACATAAAGCATAAATCTCAAAGTCAGTCTCAGAATAGTCTTACTTGAAAAACTAAGGCACTAAAAATACACAATTATAATTTAAAACTAATGGTACCTATTTTATAAAGACGAAGAATAAGAAAATGAAGCCATTACATACAAGGAGTACTGGGTTTATAGAAGACTGAAAAACGAAGTTTGACCCATAAGAATTAAATTCAAACTGGCAAAACTAGATTGTGCTTGACAACAAAGATTACTTAGTTCTAAGCTATGGAATCTCAAGTTGAATTTCTAAAATTTCTGAAATATTAACTGACCCCTTCTTTGAACATAAGAAGAGAGTTTGGGCTGGGTGTGGTGGCTCACACCTGCATTCCTAGCACTTTGGGAGGCCGAGGTGGGAGGACTTCTTGAGTGTAGGAGTTCAAGACCAGCCTGGGCAACATGGTGAAACCCTGTCTCTACAAAAAAATACAAAAATTAGCTGGGCATGGTGCGTACCCGTACTCCCTTCTGTGTGGGTGGTGCGTGCCTCTACTCCCTGCTATGTGGGTGGTGCGTGCCTCTACTCCCTGCTATGTGGGAGGCTGAGGCGGGAGAATTGATTGCAGTCTGGGAGGTTGAGGCTGTAGTGAGCCGTGATCGTGCCACTGCACTCCAGTCTGGGTAACGATTGAGGCCCTGTCTCAAACAATTTTTTTGAATTTTAAAAAATAAGGAGAGAGTTTGGATTTCTGAACATTTATTTCACATATAGAATCCTATAAGATAGTAAAATTCAAGGCCAGGCACAGTGGCTCACACTTGTAATCCCAGCACTTTGGGAGGCAGAGGTGGGAGGATCTCCTGAGGCCAGGAATTTGAGACCAGCCTGGTCAACAAAGTGAGACCCCCATCTCTGCAAAAAAAATTTAAAAATTAGCCAGGATTGGTGGCATGAACCAGTGGTCACAGCTACTTAGGAAGCCGAAGGGGGAGGATCACCTGAGCCCAGGAGTTGGAGGCTGCAGTGAGCTATGATGGTGCCACTGCACTCCAGACTGAGCAACAGAGCATGACCCTGTCTCTTAAAAAACAAAGTAAAACTTAATCTTTTACTCAAGTCTCTATGCTAGGGAGCCTGTATTTGTTTCTTGGTAAGATAAATGCTCATTATAATGTAAACATGAAAGAAATCAAAGAGTTGAAGAGATGAAGGGAAATAATAGATATTTGGAAATCTTAGGAAATGAGGCAGGCCAAAGGCTGCATAGTCATTAAAATAAAAAGCTAAAAGACAGACATAAATGGCAGGGATAGGAGAAAAATTAATTACAAGGAGAGTAAAGAGACTGAGTTTCTTTGCTCAGACGAAGTGGAAATTAAGTAGCAGCCACTGTGAGAACAGAAATAGAAAACTGACAGCCAAGGAGAAGTGAAGAGGTAGCTGCAGTGGCTGTTGTCACAGCTAAACCTCCATGTCTCAGTAGCGTGACATGGTAGGAGGTTATTTCTTTGTATCTTAAATTTCAAGAACGGTTTTTCTATTTGGATGCTTTTCCTCTTGAGCAGCAGTTCCAGGATCCAGGCACCTTCCATCTTGTGCTTTGCCATGTTCAACCCAAGCCTTCCAAGAATGTAGAAGGGACACGAGAATCACTTGTGGGAGGAGCTTGGTCTGGAAGCAGCACAGATCATTTCATTCACTGTTTGTAACGTAGTCACATACCTTGCCTAACTGCAACCAAGACTGGAAAATATACTTTCGCTGTGAGCCCAGAAAGAGGAAACACGTTTTGACCAACACGTAACAGTCTGTGTCACAATGTCTCTTGAAAAGGACTGTAGCTGCCTATTAATAAGTGAGAGACTAAAGAGAGTATAAACAGGGAATTAAAATGGAAAGCACTGCTAATTTGAGAAGTCTATAGTTGACATTTTTCTTTGGCGGAAAATGATGTGGGTCTGTCATCACGTTTTCCTTTAAAGCAGTAGTTCTTACGTGGGACATTTACTCCTCTCTGCCCTGGGAGACATCTGGCATTGTCTGAAGACGTTTTCGGTTTTTACAACTTGGTAAACGGTGCCACTGGTTTTTAGTGGGTATAGAAGGCAAGGATGTTGCAAAACACCCTGTGTTGCACAGGACAAAGAATGATCTGAGCCAAAATGTTGATAGTAAAAGGTGAGAAACCATCTTTGAAGGAAGAAAGAGAATGTTTTCTAGAAATACATTATCTTCTTAATATCAAATTGAATATAAAATGACGTCTAAAGACAGTTTTCAACATTTCAGGACAGAGCCCCCACGTAAAATCAAATCTACTCTCAGGAAGCCTTCAGAGCCTGTGGCGGGCAGTGACCGGCCCGCTCTTTGATTTTCAAGGAGACCCAGCTCAGCAAGGTGGAATCCTCATTTTAGGTCCAGGTAAGCATTCAAAGTCCAGGTTTAGCAGTGGATGTCTTGTTCCTTTTACAAGTTCAGAGGCCGCCATTTTCTTTTCTTTTCTTTTCTTTTTTTTTGAGACGGAGTCTTGCTCTGTCGTCCAGGCTGGAGTACAGTGGTGCGATCTCGGCTCACTGCAAGCTCCGCCTCCCTTGTTCACGGCATTCTTCTGCCTCAGCCTCCAGAGTATCTGAGACTACAGGCGCCCACCACCACGCCCGGCTCATTTTTTGTATTTTTAGTAGAGATGGGGTTTCACCATGTTAGCCAGGATAGTCTCGATCTCCTGACCTTGTGATTTGCCTCCCTCTGCCTCCCAAAGTGCTGGGATTACAGGCGTGAGCCACCGTGCCCGGCCCAGAGGCCACCATTTTCTTCATAAAGCAGACACCCTGTACAAATGGACATCTTGGTATTACAATCAGGATGCTGTGCTTTTGTAGAGGGGCATCTTTTGTTTTCAAAGGCTTCCGTGTATTTTGATGTTTATGCATTTGATGAGCGTGTCCATCATCCTGTGCCTGGATGATTCCTCACAGTCACCTGTGGGTTGGTGATCTGTATATGGCCTTGACACTCCCCTATTCAGGAATGTTCAGTGGAGATGACCATTTCCGAATAGGGGAAAATCGTCACACGCTTTTTTTGTCAAGAAAAGAATCCATGTAGTTATTTATACCTAACAAAACTAGGAGACTTACTCAGTGTCAGCAAGTAAGTCAGTGCTAGGGACAGCTCATCCCATTGAGGCTGGGCACAGTGGCTCACACCTATAATCCCAGCACTTTGGGAGGCTGAGGCCGGTGGATCACTTGAGGCCAGGAGTTCGAGACCAGCCTAGCTAACTTGAGCCCATCTCTACTAAAAATACAAAAAATTACCAGGCATGGTGGTGCATGCTTGTCTTCCCAGCTACTTGAGAGGCTAAGGCAGGAGAATCACTTGAACCTGGGAGGCGGAGGTTGCAGTGAGCCGAGATTGTGCCACTGCACTCCAGCCTAGGTGACAAGAAGGAAACTCCCTCTCAAAAAAAAGAAAAAAAGAAAAAAAAGAATGGGATTGAGGTCCAACTATAAGCCACACACTGTTAACAACTTATTGATGGGTGTGGACCACCTGAGATTGCTTTGGCTTGTCTCTGCTAAGTGTTTGAACAGATGTATTTGAACAGATGTAAGGATTGTAGACATCTCAGTGTATTGTAACTGATTAGATCTCTACTGTGTTCCAGCATTGCAGCAAGGAACAAACACCCATATCAGACAGGGTCCAAAAGCCTAAATCACTATATTGTAAGATCATCTTTTTGCTTTTTCTTCCTCTTTAAAACTGTCCATCTTAATGAGCATAGCTTATAAGAGTTATAAAAGTAATATTTATTTTCATAAATACGTTTTTTTTTTTGAGATGGAGCCTCGCTCTGTCACCAGGCTGGAGTGCAGTTGTGCGATCTCAGTTCACTACAACCGCTGCCTCCCAGGTTTGAGCGATTTTCCTGCCTCAGCCTCCTGAGTAGGTGGGACTACAGGCGCCCACCACCACACCCAGCTAATTTTTGTATTTTTAGTAGAGGCGAGGTTTCACCAGGTTGGCCAGAATGGTCTCAATTACTTGACCTCGTGATCTGCCCACCTCTGCCTCCCAAAGTGCTGGGATTACAGGTGTGAGCCACCACGCCCAGCCAATACCATATTTTTTAGGAGGGTTTTGACTGAGTAATACGACTTTTGGACTTTTTGCAGCTGGAACGTTATAGCCAAAATCTCCCTTTCCCTCCCTCTCCTGAATTTATAACAGATTAGTTATAAAAAGAAGCCCTGATTAATGAGAATGAATCCTATGCATTAGCCCAGAATGATGTTAGCCATATTTCTGAACAACTTATTTCTATCCTCAGACCCAAAAGGGGATGTTTTTGGCCCGTTATCTCCATGTCTCTGAATCATTTGTCCACATCTTCTGTTATGTAAGAATAAAGAGTACATGGGCCAGGCACAGTGGCTCACACCTGTAATCCTAACACTTTGGGAGCCAGAAGCGGGCAGATCACGAGATCAGGAGATTGAGACAATCCTGACTAACATGGTGAAACCCCATCTCTACTAAAAATAAAAAAAGTTAGCCAGGAGTGGTGGCACGCACCTGTAGTCCCAGCTACTCGTGAGGCTGAGGCAGGAGAATCGCTTGAACCTGGGAGGTGGAGGTTGCAGTGAGCCAAAATCATGCCACTGCACTCCAGCCTGGGCGAGAGACCGAGATGCCGTCTCAAAAAATAAATAAGTAAAAAATAAAGAGCACATGGAGAGCATCATTTGTGTGCCAACTTGGGACCATACAGTCATCCCTCAGCACCCATGGGAGACTGGTTCCTGGACCTGCAGTGGATCCCAGAATCTGAGATGCTCAAGTGTCTTATATAAAATGCTGTAGTATTTGGATCTAGCCTATGCACGTCCTCCCCTGCACTTTAAATCATCTCTAGTTTACTTCTTTTTTTTTTTTTGAGACAGAGTCTCACTCTGTCCCCCAGGCTGGAGTGCAGTGGCCAGATCTCAGCTCACTGCAAGCTCCGCCTCCCAGGTTTACACCATTCTCCTGCCTCAGCCTCCCATGTAGCTGGGACTACAGGCGCCGCCACCTCGCCCGGCTAGTTTTTTGTATTTTTTAGTAGAGACAGGGTTTCGCTGGGTTAGCCAGGATGGTCTCGATCTCCTGACCTCGTGATCCGCCCGTCTCGGCCTCCCAAAGTGCTGGGATTACAGGCGTGAGCCACCGCGCCCGGCCTTCTAGTTTACTTATAATACCAAATGCGATGTAAATAGTTGTTGTACTGTACTATTTAGGGAATAATGACCAGGAAAAAAATGTCTGTACATATTCAGCACATATGCAGCTATCCTTTCCTTCCTGAATATTTTCAATCCGTGGTTTGTTGAATGAGGATGCAGAACCCATGGATGCAGAAGGCCAGCTGTGCTTAGAAAACATGCCTCATGGCCCAGCGCAATGGCTCACGCCTGTAATCCCAGCACTTTGGGAGGCCGAGGTGGGTGGATCACAAGGTCAAGAGATCAAAACCATCTTGGCCAACCTGGTGAAACCCCATCTCTACTAAAAATACAAAAATTAGCTGGGTATGGTGGTGCACGCCTGTAGTCCCAGCTACTCAGGAGGCTGAGGCAAGAGAATCACTTGAACCTAGGAGGCAGAGGTTGCAGTGAGCCAAGATCACGCCACTGCACTCTAGCCTGGGCGACAGAGCTAGACTCCATCTTAAAAAAAAAAAAAAGAAAACATGCCTTATATAATACTTATATGTAATAGTTTAAGTTAAAATTCTTGTCTTGAGTTCAAGAATCAAACAGAAACTAGATTTTGATTTTAAATGATTAATGTTAAATTGATGATTGTAAAGTATAAACTCTGTATTTGAACAGATGTCAGGATTGTGGACATCTAAGTGTATTGTAACTGACTGTCTTTTAAGGCCTTATTTTAGAGCCTCTTTTGGGCTATGGTTATAAAACAGATAGCCTGTTAAATCAGTATTTGGGAGTGGATTTTTTGAAGTGAGTGATTTATTCCCTTATTATATTTATTCTGTTATTAGATTTAAGAAACAGATGTGATTTTCCAACTTGATATCTATGGGAGTTCTGTATTCTGCCCATCCGACAGGACATTTTATTTAATTATATTTAATAAAACCTAACAGAAGGTTATAATTTAAAAATCTTTCCCCTTGGATCTCATAAAACATCAAGTATCGCTCTTATTTAACCATAATCCTTGTCATACTTTATTACCATGATTAAAAATTATTATGGCATTATATAGAGAATATAATGCATGCCAGGTAATTAATTTTTCCCTTTGGACTAATTAAAGGTTGAAAAGCTTCCTTGATTTTAGTAAGCAGTAAATCTGATGAATAATACTTACTATGCCTCAGCCTTTTATTCTTATTCTCTTCTAGGTAACAACATCCATTTTATACACCGCGATAGGAATAGGTTGGATCACAAACCTATCAACTCTGTTTTACAGCTTGTAGGAGTTCAGCATGTGAACTTTACAAACAGACCTTCAGTTATCCATGTGTGACTTCAAATGCAATCAGTCACTTTCAGCTGGACCTTCTGGAATGTGACCTTCAATATCCTCGTGCAGTGTCTAACCTGCTGTCCCTTCCCAGCCTTTGAGGAGTTAGGGAAGCATAAAGGGGGCTTGAACCAGTTGAATTGCATGCTGGGAGGCATCAGTTGTCAAAAATGTGATATATACTTCCATTTTATAACTTTTAACATTTTATACAAAATAACAAAAATGAATATACAAAACATAACTTTAAACCTATAAAACGTATAAAATCATAAATATTTAAATTATTTTACATTATGGTATATTCAGTCAATGAAAGATGTTTTTGGCAATGTAAATTCTGATGAATATATAAAGGGACGGGAGAGCAGCAGAAGACCATTGTATTCAGTGAAGAAGACAAAATATCAAATTCTGTCAACAATGTAACTTCATTTTTATATGTATATATTTGTATTTTTGTATGCTTAGGAAAAAGACAATGAACACCAAAATGTTGCCAGTAGGTATCTCTGTGTTAAGATTACAGTGTTATTATTTTCTTTTCTGTACTTTTCTGTATTTCCCAACTGTTACATAATGAGCATGATTAATATTGTAGGGCCAGGAAAAGGTCTTTAAACATTGTACAATTTTATGCCTACATAACAACCTTCACAAAAGTGCAAATGATGTAAGCTGCAGTCCACTTTTCCATCCTAACTGCTTTACTCAGAGGTGGTGTGGCAATCCAAACATCTGATATATAGCCAGTGTCCACAGCACCTTCTCAAACTGCATACTTGCTATCCACTTCACTAGGATTTGGGGGGGTTGGGGGAGCTATGAGAAAAAAATTTGTTTTAAATATTTAAAATATGTATTTAAAATATGGTCGGTATGCTTTTTGAAAGGGAACTATAAGGGGGTTTTTTTGTTTTTTGTTTTTTTTTGAGATGGAGTTTCACTCTTGTTGCCCAGGCTGGAGTGCAATGGCACAATCTTGGCTCACCGCAACCTCTGCCTCCTGGGTTCAAGCGATTCTCCTGCCTCAGCCTCCCGAGTAGCTGGGATTACAGTCATGTGCCACCACGCCTGGCTAATTCTGTATTTTTAGTAGAGATGGGGTTTCTCCATGTTGATCAGGCTGGTCTCCAACTCCCGACCTCAGGTGATCCGCCTGCCTCAGCCTCCCAGAGTGCTGGGAATACAGGTATGAGCCACCACGCCTGGCCTATTTTTCTGGAATCAATATGTTTAGTTGGGAAGTGTCCCAGAAATCCTGATGAAAAGTATAGCAAAATCAGAATTTTGGTAATTATTAGCAAGTACAATACTGCTTTGAACTCAATCCTTTTATATGAAGCATATAAAGTTACAAAAAAAAAACTAATGTATTCAAATATTTGGATATATTTTCATGTTTGTATAATGCTTTTATTCAATAAAAATGTAATTTCTCATTTAAACTATTTGTGCTTTTTTTTTTTTATAGTAAAGGTGACCTTTACTGATTTTAGACTTAAAACTGCTGAATCACAAGCTTACACAAAAATTATATACAATTGACCCTTGAGCAACGTAGGTTCAGACTACATGGGTCCAATTATATGTAGATTTTTTTCCAATTAAAGTTATACCAAGTGTGTTGCCTGCCTCCCCTGCTACCTCTTCCGCCTCTGCCTCACCTGAGAGCAAAACCAACCCCCCCGCCCCTCCTCCTCCTCCTCCGCCGCCGCCGCCGCCGCCGCCTATTCCAGGTGAAGAGGAGAATGAAGACCTTTGATTTTTCCTTTATCAGCACATCATGTCCCCTGCCAAGAAGGAATTACAAGGCATATGAAAAGACAAAAAACAATTTGAAAAGACAGAATGAGCACTAGAACCAGATTCAGATACGGCCAGAACGTTGGAATTAATCAGACCAATAATTGTTTTAAAAACTATGATTAATGTACAAAAGGCTTTAAAGGAGAAAAATTAGCTGGGTGTGGTGGTGCATGCCTGTAATTCCAGCACTTTGGGAGGCCATGGCGAACAGATCACCTGAGGTCAGGAGTTCAAGACCATCTTGGCCAACATGGTGAAAACCCATCTCTACCAAAAATACAAAAATTAGTTGGGCACGGTGGAGTGTGCCTGTAATCCCCGCTACTTGAGGGTGAGACACAAGAATCGCTTGAACCCAGAGGCAGAGGTTGCAGTGAGCCAAGATTGCACCATTGCACTCCCAGCCTGAGTGACAGAGTGAGACTGAAAAAAAAAAAAAAACTTGAAAGAAGGCAGAGAGAAATAAACCACCTTACCTATAGAAGAGCAAAAAGAATTACATCCAACTTCCCCTCAGGAACCATGCAAGCAAGAAGAGAGTGGAGTGAAATAGTGTTAAGAGGAAAAAGTCACCAACCTAGAATTCAGTACTCTGCAAAATTATCCTTCAATAACTTTCTAACAGAAGGAAAAAAATTACCCTTCTAAAGTGAAGGATAAAGACATTCTTCAGACAAAAAATGAGGGACATTGTCACCAGTAGACCTGTCATGCAAGAAATATTTAAAAGAAGTTTGTCAGAAAGAAGGAAAGTGATAACAGATTAGAAACTCAGATCTACATTAAAAAAAGGAAGGGCACTGGAGAATAAGTAAGTGAAGTTAAAATACTTTTCTTTTTCTTTCTTTTTTGGTTTTTTTTTTTTTTTTTGAAACGGAGTTTTCCTCTTGTTGCCCATGCTGGAGTGCAATGGCGCGATCTCGGCTCACTGCAACCTCCTTCTCCCAGGTTCAAGCGATTCTCCTGCCTCAACCTCCCGAGTAGCTGGGATTACAGGCACCTGCCACCAAGCCTGGCTAATTTTTGTATTTTTAGTAGAGATGGGGTTTTACCATGTTTGCCAGGCTAGTCTCAAACTTCTGACCTCAGGTGATCCACCCGCTTCAGCCTCCAAAAATGCTGGGATTACAGGGGTAAGCTACCACGCCTGGCCTTATTTTTCTTATTCTTAGTTGATCTTACAGATAACAGTTCAAAATAATAATACCAACAATGTATGTGTGTGTGTGCTTATGTGTGTATATATATTTATACAGAGATAGATATGCTTACATATGAATCACACTTATATATAAATGAATGATAGCAAAGATACAAGAGACAAGATGAGGGAATTAGAAATATTTTGTTATTGCTGGGCATGGTGGCTCACGCCTGTAATCCCAGCACTTTGGGAGGGCGAGGCGGGCGGATCACGAGGTCAGGAGATCGAGACCATCCTGGCTAACACGGTGAAACCTCGTCTGTACTAAAAATACAAAAAATAAGCCGGGCGTGGTGGCGGCGCCTGTAGTTCCAGCTACTCAGGAGGCTGAGGCAGGAGAATGGTGTGAACCTGGGGGGCGGAGCTTGCAGTGAGCCAAGATCGCGCCACTGCACTCCAGCCTGGGCGACAGAGTGAGACTCTGTCTCAATAAATAAATAAATAAATAAATAGAAATAAAAATAAAGAAAAATGTGGCGCACATTTATAAATACAGTTGACCCTTAAACAATGTTGGGGGTAGGGGTGCCAATCCCCTACACAGTCAAAAATCTGCATATAGCTTTGCGCCCCCCAAAATCTTAACTAGTAATAGTCTATTTTTGACTAGAAGCCTTACCAATAAGATAAACTGTCAATAGCATATTTTATATGTTACATTTATTACATACTTATATTCTTACAATAAAGTAAGCTAGAGAAAAGACAACGCTATTACGAAAATCACAAGGAAGAGAAAATCTATTTTCTGTTCATTAAGTGGAAGTAGAGCATCATAAAGGTCTTCATTTTCTTTTTCGTCATCATCAGCCCCATTTTCATCATCAGCTCCATTTTGCAGAGAAGAAGCAACATCTTGTTTCAAGCTGAGCTGACAACAAAGTGAAGAAACTCCACCAGGGCCGAAAGCGAGCAGAAACTAGGTTGAAGACCATGCTTGGAAGCCATGACTGCACTGCAGAGCAGGAATTCATCCCAGGAATTAGAGAAGGCTGTTCCTTGGCCAACTCAAAAGCCTGGGTACAGTAGAGAATTAAAACTACGGCTCTAGCGTAAAGCAGGACCTAAGACCTGTGCCTGACACTGGGAACTTTTTGGGTTTTTTTTTGTTTTTTGTTTTTTGTTTTTTTTTGAGACGGAGTCTCGCTCTGTCACCCAGGCTGGAGTACAGGGGCGAGATCTAGGCTCAATGCAAGCTCCACCTACGCCGTTTACGCCATTCTCCTGCCTCAGCCTCCTGAGTAGCTGGGACTACAGGCACCTGCCACCACGCCCGGCTAATTTTTTGTATTTTTGATAGAGACGGGGTTTCACCGTGTTAGCCAGGATGGTCTCGATCTCCTGACCTTGTGATCCGCCCGCCTTGGCCTCCCAAAGTGCTGGGATTACAGGCATGAGCCACCGTGCCCAGCCAATAGCGTTTCTTGTTTGAGATTTGTGCTGTAGTGCTGCCCTACAGGTGATGTGGTCTAATAAGGAAAAGATGGTTTCAAGTGCCTGTATGTGTTGGTACCCTGGGAGATTTAAAGGACAGATAAGGCAGAATTTCTGCCTTTAATCATTCAGGAGCTATTTGGAGAGGGCAGGAAGAACGTCAGGGTAAGTAACAGAAGAGGACAGGGATGATAAACAGTCCTTTGCACAGTGCAGTAAATCTCACAGCAAATTTGAAGGTCTTGGAGGAATCATGGATGGAAGTGTTCAAAGAAGGCTTGCATATAATTTTTTAAAGCAGCTCACAAAGCCCACAAGTGTAATTAGCCTTATTCAT
The DNA here is from genome assembly GCF_047675955.1 of Chlorocebus sabaeus. NCBI lineage: Eukaryota > Metazoa > Chordata > Mammalia > Primates > Cercopithecidae > Chlorocebus > Chlorocebus sabaeus. The sequence goes on along the minus strand of NC_132915.1, from coordinate 2,116,582 downwards.
CATGATGAGGTATTTGATCAAAGCTCTTATAGGAGTAAAACTCGTTTCTAGAAAATGATTTTAAATATTATATCAATTTTCTTATAATGCTATTTTAAAAAATAGGTAAGTAGAATGTTTTTAAGGTTTGTTTAGAAATCATTACAGAGCACTGTTATTTAACTTCACTCTAAGAGCAGCCTGTAATCACTAACATTTTCCAGATTTTGATGCCTAAGGATTTAAAATGCCAAATGTGGCCGAGTGTGGTGACTCATGCCTGTAGTCCTAATAATTTGGGAGGCCCGGGCAGGAGGATCTCTTGAACCCAGGAGTTCAAAACTAGCTTGAGCAACATGGAAAAAACTCATCCCAGCACTTTGGGAGGCCAAGGCGGGCGGATCACCTGATGTCAGAAGTTCAAGACCAGCCTGGCCAACATGGCGAAACCTCGTCTCTACGAAACTACAAAAATTAGCCAGGGGTGGTAGTGGGCGCCTGTAATCGCAGCTACTTGGGAAGCTGAGGCAGGAGAATCACTTGAACCCAGCAGGCAGAGGTTACAGTAAGCCAAGATTGTGCCACTGCACTCCAGCCTGGGTGACAGAGTGAGAGTCCATCTCAAAAAAAAAGAAAACAAAAAATAGTCGGGCATGGTGGCATGCACCTGTGGCCCCAGCTACTCAGGAGGTGGAGGTGGATCACTTGAGCTCTGGAAGTCAAGGCTGCAGTGAACTGGGATGTCACCACTGCACTCCAGCCTGGGTGACAGAGTGAGACCACTCCATAAATGATCCCCCTCCAAAAAAGGTAAGTCAAATGTGAACATATTTACTGACTTTATGTAAATAAGGAATCGCTTCATATTTCCAAGCAATGCATATCCATGTCTCAGAAGCATAACATTCATCCTACTTTTTGCTGAATCCAGTGGGTTTTCCACTTCATTTTCCTAGATTGAAAGCTCAGATTTTGATATTTGTTGCTCTTGTCTACGTTGGCAAGTACAAAGACCTCCTGTGAATTAATAATTTGCCACACAATAAGAAAGTGAAACAAAAGCAAATGCTTTCAAAATGTATTGGAAAAATGATGAATGCTGTATAATTAGGAAAGTAAAATACAGCACTGGAGACATTCTGGTAGAGAGACCTGTGACCAGTCGAGCACAGTGGCTCACACCTGTAATCCCAGCACTTTAGGAGGCCAAGGTGGGCCGATCACGAGGTCAAGAGTTCAAGACCAGCCTGGCCAATATGGTGAAAACCTGTCTCTGCTAAAAATACAAAAAAAGTTAGCCGGGCACGGTGGCACGTGCCTGTAGTCTCAGCTACTCGGGAGGCTGAGGCAGAAGAATCGCTTGAACCCAAGAGGTGGAGGTTGCAGTGAGCTGAGATCGTGCCATTGCACTCTGGCCTGGGCAACAGAGCGAGACTCCATCTCAAAAAAAAAAAAGAGAGACCTGTGACCACAGATAAACAACGTAAGCATCTTTCTGCCATCTTTGTAGGAAGAAAATATGTTCACTTTCCTAATGTTGAGAAACTAAATGTTCTAGTATTAACTTAGAATCATGAGCTGCAAAGTAATCAAACATACATAGCTTCATGAAAAACTATCAGGGTAATTCTGCATGAATGTTTTCTTAGGTCATGTTAAGATAGAAAAATGAGCCACATTCAGGGAATTAAAATATGTATATATGCTTCTATATGCATAAACTATATCTCAATATGTAAACAATTGCAAACGCTGTTTACCTATAAGGAAGGCAATGGGGAGATGTGGAGATACCAATGGGATGAGCTTCTTCACCATATTGTTTTCCACTTTCAAAATTCTGAACCATGTGGATGTATTATCTATTTAATAAGTAAATAGTTACTGTTATCAGTAATAAAAATCCTAAAGTGTCATTGCACTATAACCTTCTCTACATTATTTGCTATAACTGTTCATAGAAGATTCAACTAAAATGTAGGGCCACAAAGATCAAGCTCATTTCTTTTTCTTTTCTTTTCTTCTCTTTTTTAAGACAGGGTCTCACTCTGTCACTCAGGCTGGAGAGAAGTAGTGCCATCTCTGCTCACTGCAACCTCTGCCTCCCAGGTTCAGGTGATCCTCCTACCTCAGCTTTCTGAGTGGCTGGGACTACAGGTGTGCAACACCACACCCAGATAATTTTTTGTATTTTTTGTAGAGACAGGGTTTCACTATGTTGCCCAGGCTGATCTGGAACTCGAAGGTTTCGGCGATCCTCCCACCGTGGCCTCCCAAAGTGCTGGGATTACAGGAGTGAGGCACCGCGCCCAGCCAACCTCATTTCTTTATAATCCCAGTTGTTATATTATCTAGAACGTATTATTCTCTATTTCCCACAAACAAAAGAAGATGTATTCACTCACACTGGTCATGAGGAAAATGTCAATCAAATCAATGAGATGCCATTTTTCTTTTTTTTTTTTTTTTTTGAGACGGAGTCTCGCTGTGTCACCCAGGCTGGAGTGCAGTGGCCAGATCTCAGCTCACTGCAAGCTCCGCCTCCCGGGTTTACGCCATTCTCCGGCCTCAGCCTCCCGAGTAGCTGGGACTACAGGCGCCCGCCACCTCACCCGGCTAGTTTTTTGTATTTTTTAGTAGAGACGGGGTTTCACCATGTTAGCCAGGACGGTCTCGATCTCCTGACCTCGTGATCCACCCGCCTCGGCCTCCCAAAGTGCTGGGATTACAGGCTTGAGCCACCGCGCCCGGCCCATTTTTCTACATATCTGAGAGGAGTTAGGAAGTTAGAGTTGCCAGGAGCACAGCTCAGTGTGGTGTTCTGAGGTGGTCAGGGAAGACTGCACATAAATGAACATGTGAATAGTGGTGACACGAGTAAGAGCCAGCTACCCCAGAAGAGGAGTGGCAGCAGCCTCAGGCAGAGGCCAGGGCATGAGCGAAAGCAGCATAGGAAGGAGCATGGCACATTCGGGTGCTCAAGCTGGGGGGGTGCATGGCTGAAGCGCAGAGGAGAGCAAGTGGAGGACCTGCAGGAGGAGGTGCTGGTGCTGATGCCAAGCCATAGCGGCCTTGATGCCTCTTCAACACCATCGCCCACTGACAGGAGCTCCACCTTCCTGGAGAAATGGCTGGTTCCAGCACTGGGACAGGGAAGGACCAATTAAAACCGGAACATCTTGTGTTAGAAAGTAAAAAAGCATTAAAAAAAAAAAAATGATGGGACATGTCAAAAGGGCATAGAAGCCAGTATGAGTGGTACCCACTAGTCAAACTGGGGACAATTTGAGCATTGAAATAATAACAGTAAGAGATGATAACCCGCCCGGCATGGTGGCTCACGCTTGTAATCCCAGCACTTTGGGAGGCCGAGGCAGGTAGATCACGACATCAGGAGATCAAGACCATCCTGGCTAACACGGTGAAACTCCGTCTCTACTAAAATACAAAAAAAAAAAAAAAAAAAAAAATTAGCCGGGCGTGGTGGCAGATGTCTGTAGTCCCAGATACTTGGGAGGCTGAGGCAGGAGAATGGCGTGAAGCCGGGAGGCGCAGCTTGCAGTGAGCTGAGATCGTGCCACCGCACTCCAGCCTGGGTGACTGGGCAAGACTCCGTCTCTGTCCGAAAAAAAAAAAAAAAAAAAAAAGATGATAACCCATAGCATAAAACAAGAATTAAATAATCCTTAATTCACTCATCTGTCCACCTTCATATACATATATGTATGTACATACATGAAAGAGAGAAAAAAGAAAGATCTTTCTATTTATTTTATTTTACTCTTTTTAAATTTATTTATCTATTTATTTTTTTGGAGAGAGTCTCACTCCATCACTCACTGCAGCCTCCGCCTCCCAGGTTCAAGCGATTCTCCTGCCTCAACCTCCCGGGTAGCTGAGATTACAGGCGCCTGTCACCACGCCTGGCTAATATTTGTATTTTTAGTAGTGATGGCATTTCACCATGTTGGCCAGGCTGGTCTCGAACTCCTGACCTCAAGTGATCTGCCTGCCTCAGGCTCCCAAAATGCTGGGATTACAGGCATGAGCCACTGCCTCCAGACTATTTTATTTTTATTTTTTTAGATAGGATGCTGCTTTGTTGCCCAGGCTGGAGTGCAGTGGTGCAATCATAGCTCACAGCAGCCTCAAACTCCTGGGCTCAGGCAATCCTCTCACCTCAGCCTCCCGAGTAGCTGTGACCACAGGTGTGCACCACCACACCTGGCTAAATTATTTACTTTTGTAGAGACACTATCTTTCTCTGTTGCCCGGGCTGGTCTCAAACTCCTGGGCTCCAGAGATCCTTCTGCCTCAGCCACCCAAAGAGCTGGGATTAAAGGCATAAGCCCCTGTGCCTGGCCCAGATCTTTCTATAGAATAACAATTAAGAGTTGTAGACTGGTAATTAGAAAATTACAACTGATTCAGAATTACCATTATCAATGTATACTAAATCAATATATGGAAGTTTGTGGTCTTAAAGTATCTCCCCACAAATTATTTATTAATAATAAAGAGAAAAATTATACATTTACAGTGGATAAACATGGCAGATACCACTTTAATGAATCTAGTGATCGAAGTCCATGTATTACTCAGAATAGGACAAACAAACTGCTGTCCTGGCCTCCTACTCTGATCTAACAAAGATGTACTGTCACAAAGAACTGCAAAAGTGTATGTCCTGAGGCTAATCCATAGGAGGTTTAGGATGACTATCTGATGAAGAAAAAAATGCTATCCAGGACACTTTTAGGACAATTGGTGAAATATGAAGATGGACTAAACTATACTGTAATCAAATGAAGTTTTCTGAATTTGACAATTACATTAGGATTATGTAAGAGAGAGTCACCTGTTCATGGGATATGCAAGTCATGATGTCTGCAACACACTCTGATGGTTCAGATATTTAAAATTTTCCCTAAATTAACTTTCCCATAGGTTTGAAATTTTTCTTTTTCTTTTCTTTTCTTTTCTTTTTTTTTTTTGCGATGGACTCTTGCTCTATTGCCCAGGCTGGAGTGCAGTGGAATGATCCTGGCTCACTACAACCTCTACCTCCAGGGTTCAAGGGATTCTCCTGCTTCAGTCTCCTGAGTAGCTGGGATTACAGGCGTGCATCACCACGTCCAGCTAATTTTTGTATTTTTAGTAGAGATGGGGTTTCACCATGTTGGCCAGGCTGGTCTTGAACTCCTGACCTCATGTTATGCACCCACCTTGGCCTCCCAAAGTGCTGGGATTACAGGCGTGAGCCACCGCGCCCAGTCAGGTTTGAAATTTTTCTAACTAATAAAAACAAAAAAATCACTCCCATAAAAATGTGTAGCATGGTTCAGAAGAGAAAATCCAGTAGAAGGAGACATTCCCTTCTATGGGATGGGATGAGGAATTTTAATTGATAAAATGATACAATTAGGTTTGCCACTTGGAAAGTTTACTGGAGAGCAGGTCCCAGAGCCAGACATGCTGGGCAAAGGACAAGTCTGATTCCCAAATTCCGTACTTTAATGTTCTTGTTTGTTTGTTTGAGACAGTTTCACTCTATTGCCCAGGTTGGAGTGCAGTGGAACAATCTTGGCTCACTGCAACCTCCGCCTCCAGGGTTCAAGCGATTCTCCTGCCTCAGCCTCTTGAGTAGCTGGAATTACAGGTACCTGTCACCACACCCAGCTAATTTTTGTATTTTTAGTAGCAACAGAGTTTTGCCATGTTGGCCAGGCTGGTCTCGAACTTCTGACCTCAGGTGATCCGCCTGCCTCAGCCTCCCAAAGTGCTGTGATTACAGGCATGAGCCACCCCGCCTGGCCCACTTTGATTTTCTAAATATGTTTTTTGTTTGTTTTGTTTTGTTTTTGTTTTTGAGACAGTCTCTCTCTGTTGCCCAGGCTGGAGTGCAATGGTGCAATTTTGGCTCACTGCAAGCTTCACCTCCCGGGTTCATGCCATTCTCCTGCCTCAGCCTCCTGAGTAGCTGGATCTACACACACCCAGCACCACACCCGGCTAATTTTTTGTATTTTTCATAGAGAGGGAGTTTCACCGTGTTAGCCAGGATGGTCTCGATCTCCAGACTTCATGATCCGCCAGCTTCGGCCTCCCAAAGTGCTGGGATTACAGGCGTGAGCCACTGCGCCTGGCCCTAAATATATTTTAATGTTATTTTGGCAGCTAGATTTAAGTCAGATGCATGACTTTTTCATATAATGTTTATTTATTCATTTACTTATTTATTTTAAAGACAGGGGTCTCCCTCTGTTGCCCAGGACAGAGTGAAGTGACACAATCATAGTCTTGAACTTCTGGTCTCAAGCAATCTGAAGGCTCAAGCCTTCTGAACTGCAGCCTTGAACTTCTGGGCACAAGTAATCTTCCCACGTCAGCCTACCAAGCTGCTGGGACTATAGGTGTGCACTACCACACTCAGCACTTTTTTTTGTTTGTTTGTTTTTTGAGACAGAGTCTCGCTCTATCACCCAGGCCGGAGTGCAGTGGTGTGATCTTGACTCAGTGGAACCTCCGCCTCCTGGGTTCAGCTAATTTTGTATTTTTAATAGAGAGGGGTTTTCCCCATGTTGGCCAGGCTGGTCTTGAACTCCTGATCTCAGGTGGTCTGCCCACCTCGGCCTCCCAATAGAGAGTCTCATTCTGTGGCCCAGGCTGGGGTGCAGTGGGGTGATCGTGGCTCACTGCAGCCTCAACCTCCAGGGATCAAGCGTTCCTCCCACATCAGCCTCCTGAGGAGCTGAGACTACAGGTGGACACCACCAGGCTGGCCTAATTTTTAAAATTTTTTTGTAGAGATGAGGTTTTGCTATGTTGCCCAGGTTGGTCTCAAATTCCTGGGCTCAAACGCTCTTCCAACCTCAACCTCCCAAAAGGTATGTAATATTTAATAATGCACAAACTAAAATAATTAATATATTAAATGTGAAAACAAATTGCCTTTCTTTAAATATTGTTAAATATTCATTTGCTTCTATTTCTAGAAGCTGACTGCCTAAATAAGGGGCCATTTCAGCCTTCTTCACTTTTTAAATTTTATATAGCCCCTAACTTTGGATAAAATAATTCACTGCTCACTTGAATCTGCATTTAAAAATGGAAAGAGGAAATTAATAGAGAATCCAACCTAATCTGCCCAAATGTATGCTCTGGTATCACTGAAGAGAAAAAAAAAATCATGAATAGAGAAAAACGTCCCACCATATGAGAGTTTAAAACTATAGATCTGTGCATTTTGGTCATTCCTGATCTCCTTTTTCCTAAGGAGAACTTTGGTTGAGAGTGGGAACCCAGCACGCTAGGATTTCGTCACATACGGAAGAATTTGTAACAAAAAGAAAAATGACCCAATATATTAGAATTGGTTGCTGGTTCTCTTCCAAAACCAGAAGAGTCATTGCAAGAAATTTTCTTTCCAGCCACAACAGGAGATGAAGAATACATTGCTTTTACCCTTCCACAACTACAGAAGTGACTTGAAATTGATGCCTTTAATTTACTTCTAATTGTGTGGATAAGGTGAGAGTCAGACAAGGATGGCTTTCTTGTCCTGAAATGATTGGAAAGAAAACCGTGTAGAGAGGATAAAGGAGGCTGTTAGCTACCTCAGATTACCCGATGATCTCCATTGATTATGGCTGTGAAGCAGGCTCTCTGCTGCCTTTCCCATTCTCCTGAGGGAGGAGACCTGGGGGGTGAGCCTGGCAGCGGGGGCCAAAGGCAGGGACAACTTGGATCTGTAGCAAACATTGCAGAGCCCAAGAGAGAACAGCCAAGTTCTGTCTGAAGAAGAGGACCAAGACTCCAGCCAGCAGAGCCTGTCCAACTCGGTCAGAGTAAGCAAGCCAGAGGTGTTTCCGGAGAGGTCTGGTGCCAAAGAGGTGTCAGAGATGGACAGCAGTGAGAGATGGAGAGACATAAGAGAGATGGAGAGATGCCAGAGAGATGGAGAGCGGCAAGAAAGATGGAGAGTGGTGAGAGAGATGGAAATATGCGAGAGAGTCGGAGAGATGCGAGAGAGATGGAGAGATGAGAGAGAGACGGAGAGATGCGAGAGAGATGGAGAGATGCGAGAGAGACGGAGAGATGCGAGAGAGACGGAGAGATGCGACAGAGACGGAGAGATGCGAGAGAGACGGAGAGATGCGAGAGAGATGGAGAGATCTGAGAGAGACGGAGAGATGCGACAGAGACGGAGAGATGCGAGAGAGACAGAGAGATGTGACAGAGATGGAGAGATGCGAGAGAGATGGAGAGATGTGACAGAGATGGAGAGATGCGAGAGAGATGGAGAGATGCGAGAGAGATGGAGAGATGCGAGAGAGATGGAGAGATGTGACAGAGATGGGAGCAGTGTGAGAGCAACAAGAGGAGAGGATGCAGCCGGAGACAGTCAGGAGAGAGGGCTAACCAGGAAACTATCCTTAGCTTTGCATGGATGGCTTTTTTTTAAAAGGCCTGTTGCTCCTATATCTTCTTTTTGGACCGTGATTATACAGGTGTATATAATTTTAAAACTCATTGAACTAACACTGAAGATCTTTGCTTTTGTATGTCAATTATACCTCCATTTTTTTTTTTTTTTTTGATATGGAGTCTTGCTCTGTCACCTAGGCTGGAGTGCAGTGGCGTGATCTCGACTTACTGCAACCTCCAACTCCCGGGTTCAAGCGAGTCTCCTGACTCAGCCTCCCAAGTAGATGGAATTACAGGCACACGCCACCACGTCCAGCTAATTTTTTGTATCTTTAGAAGAGACGGGATTTCATCATATTGGCCAGGCTGGTCTCGAACTCCTGCCCTTGTGATCTGCCCGCCTTGACCTCTCACAGTGTTGGGATTACAGGCATGAGCCACTGTGTCTGGCTGAATTTTTGTAATTTTAGTAAAGACGGGTTTTCACCATGTTGGCCAGAAACTCCTGGCCTCAAGTGATTCACAGCCTCGGCCTCTCAAAGAGCTGGGATTACAGGCATGAGCCCCCGCACCCAGCCTGTTATACCTCTTTAAGACTCTTTTTTTTTTTTTTTTTGAGATGGCGTCTCACTCTGTCACCCATGCTGGAGTGCAGTGGCGCGATCTCGACTCACTGCAACCGCAACCTCCACCTCCCAGGTTCAAGCAATTCTCCTGCCTCAGCTTCCCATGTAGCTAGGACTACAGGTGCTGGCCACCACACATGGCTAATTTTTGTATTTTTAGTAGAGATGGGGTTTCACCATGTTGGTCAGGCTGGTCTTGAACTCCCAACCTCAGGTGATCCGCCCGCCTCAGCCTCCCAAAGTGCTGGGATTACAGGTGTGAGCCACCGCACCTGGCTTCTTTTAATCTATCACAAGTCCCCTCACCCACTTGGACAAATTTTTTTCCATGACATTTACTTGTTGAAGAGACAGTTTATAGAAAATCCCACATTCAAGATTTGTCAGATTGTTTCCTTATGAGTCATTTAACGTGTTCTTCCACCCCCTGTATTTCCTGTAAACCGAAGTTAGATCTCAAGGCTTGATTCAATTCAGGATAAACATTTTTGGATAGAATACTACTTTATAGGTAATCCAGGGTACATCATGTCGCCTTGCATCAGGAAGCATCATACCTCTCTCTCTCTCTTTTTTTTTTTTCCTTTTAGACTGCGTCTCGCTCTGTTCCCCAGGCTGGAGTACAGTGGTGCGATCTCAGCTCACTACAACCTCCACCTCCCAGGTTCAAGCGATTCTCCTGCCTCAGCCTCTCGAGTCACTGGGACTACAGGCACGCACCACCACGCCTGGATAATTTTTGTATTTTTTGTAGAGAAGGGGTTTCACCATGTTGCCCAGGCTGGTCCGAACTCCTGACCTCAAGCGATCCACCCTCCTCGGCCTCCCCGAGTGTTGGGACTACAGGCGTGAGCCACCACTGCACCATCCAGGAAGCATAATATCGTGGTGACTCATTCTAATGAGGCAAAGTTTGACATAAGGTGGTGATAGCCATATTTTGAGTATTGTTGGAAAACAAAAATATTCAAATAAAATACGTATCATTCCTAGAAGCCTTAAAAACTGGTAAAATGTATTTGACATTAAAATAGATAAAACTGGCCAGGCTCGGTTGCTCATGCCTGTAATCCTAGTACTTTGGGAGGCCAAGGGAGGAAGACTGCCTGAGCTCAGGAGTTCAAGTCCAGCCTGGGCAACATAGTGAAACCTCATCTCCACAAAAAATTAAAATAAAAAAAATAGCTGGGTGTGGTGGCATGGGCCTATAGTCCCAGCTACTCGGGAGGCTGAGGCAGGAGGGCCACTTGAGCTGGGAGGTCCAGGCTGCAGTGAACCATGATTGTACCACTGCACTACAGCCTGGGTGACGGAGCAAGACCCTGCCTCAAAAAAGCAAAGCAAAGCAAAACAAAACCATAAAACTTCTGTAAACCGCCGGGCGCGGTGGCTCACGCCTGTAATCCCAGCACTTTGGGAGACCGAGGCGGGTGGATCACGAGGTCGGGAGATTGAGACCATCCTGGCTAACACGGTGAAACCCCGTCTCTACTAAAAATACAAAAAATTAGCCGGGCGAGGTGGCGGGCGCCTGTAGTCCCAGCTACTCGGAGGCTGAGGCAGGAGAATGGCGTGAACCCGGGAGGCGGAGCTTGCAGTGAGCCGAGATCGCGCCACTGCACTCCAGCCTGGGCGACAAAGCGAGACTCTGTCTCAAAAAAAAAAAAAAAAAACTTCTGTAAACCAATGTGAATAGAGCAGCAAGACAAAGAGTAGATATGCAGGCATTATCTGCAAAGGGTGAAGGGGTGATATCTATGATATATAAAAAGCTGCCATATATCTACAAAAATGAAATCAAATACAGCTGGGCGCGGTGGTTCACGCCTATAATCCCAGCACTTTGGGAGGCTGAGGCGGGCAGATCACCTGAGGTCGGGAGTTGGAGAAAAAACTTGAAAAAAAGAAAGCAAATACAAAATAGGCAAAGGGCAGGAATAAAAAATTCTTAGAAAAAATACTGCAAACATCTAATGAAAACTTTATAACATGCTCAACTTCACTAGTGATCAGGAAAATACAATGAAACTAATAGTGAGAATTTTTAATTCTTAAAACTTAAAAAATATTTGTTGTATCCAGTGATTTTAAGGATGTGGGAAAACGGGATTCCTTTTTATTTTATTTTGTTCTGAGATAGGGTCTTGCTCTGGAATGTAGTGGGGTAATTACAGCTCACCACAGTCTCGACCTCCAGGCCCCAAGCTATTTTCCTACCTCAGCCGCCCGGGGACCTGGGACTACAGGTGCACACGGCCACGCCCAGCTAATTTTTAAATTTTTTGTTGAGTCAGGGTCTTCCTATTTTGCCCAGGCTGGTCTGGGACTCCTGGGCTCAACCCATCCTCCCACTTTGGCTTCCCAAAGTGCAGGGATTACAGGTGTGAGCCACTGCACCCAGCCAGCTCAGCTATCCTTAAATATTGTTGGTATCAATGAAAAATTAAAAAGTGAGTCAGCAATTCCACCTCCTATGGATTGCCATATGTTAGGGTATTCATTGCAGCACTGTACATAACAGCACTTTTCCTTCCATTCTCCATGCAACCTAACCATCCATCCATCCATAGGAAAAAAAAGGATGGAAAAGATACAAGGGAAAACTATGCAGCCATTAGCATGAATGAGGCTGGTCAAAAGGACTGAAAAGGAAAAATTTCAAGATTCGATATTAACAAATCTGGAAAAAAATGCAGTATTATGTGACAAAAAGCATAGAACAATATGCCAAGTATGAAGCATTTTATTTTTAAAAATCTGTTTTTTTGTTTGTTTGTTTTTTGTTTTTTCGGGGTTTTTTTGAGATAGAGTCTTGCTCTGTCGCCCAGGCTGTAATGCACTGGGGCGATCTTGGCTCACTGCAACCTCTGCCTCCGGGTTCAATAGATTCTCCTGCTTCGGCCTCCCCAGTAGTTAGGATTACAGGCACCCACAACCATGCCTGGATAATTTCTGTATTTTTAATAAAGACGGGGTTTCACCATGTTGGTCAGGTTGGTCTCAAATTCCTGACCTCAAGTGATCCGCCCGCCTCCGCCTCCCAAAGTGCTGGGATTACAGGCGAGAGCCACCGTGCCCCGCCCAAAAATCTGTGTTTTTATGTAAACACAGATCATTAGCAGCAGTTATCTATGAGCATAGGAGGATTGGGGTGGGAAGGTAAAGGAGAACTTTTAAAATAAATAAATATATGTATTTGTTTTTTACTTAAATTTTTAAAAAATATAATGACGTGTTCATGTATTATTGTGGGACAAAACCAAAGAGAAAAAAATTCCTTATGCACAAATCTTTGAAGTAAAATTACCAAATAAGACCTAGATTTAAGAAGTGAAGTCCGGGCGTGGTGGCTCAGCCTGTAATCCCAGCACTTTGGGAGGCCGAGGCGGGCAGATCACAAGGTCAGGAGATCAAGACCATCCTGGCTAACACGGTGAAATCCGGTCTCTACTAAAAACACAAAAAACTAGCCGGACGTGGTGGCGGCGCCTGCAGTCCCAGCTACTCGGGAGGCTGAGGCAGGAGAATGGCGTGAACCTGGGAGGTGGAGCTTGCAGTGAGCCGAGATCTCACCACTGCACTCCAGCCTGGGCGACAGAGCCAGACTCCGTCACAAAGAAAAAAAAAAAAGAGAAGTGAATAGTGATGAGGGTGAATAGAGAGGAGGCAGCATTCAGTAGCACAGGTGGAAACATTTAGCCAAGAGAGCATGAACTTGTGGAGTGTTGTTTCCCATTTCTCCATATTATTAAATTCAACTCTAGAGACATACTGACTACCTGACAGTATTGTAGAATGCACGTCAGCATCTTTGTTTTTCTTTTCTTTTTTCTTTTTTTTTTTTTGGACACAGAATCTCGCTGGAGTGCAATGGTGCGATCTCTGGTCACTCCAACCTCTGCCTCCCGGGTTCAAGCGATTCTCCTGTCTCGGCCTCCCGAGTAGCTGGGACTACAGTCACATGCCACCACGCCCGGCTCATTTATCAGCGTCTTTCAAAAGGTAACGCAAGCCGGGTGTGGTGCTCACTCCTGAGCTGAGATCGTGCCACTGCACTCCAGCCTGAGGGACAGAGCAAGACTCCCTCTAAAAAAAAAAAAAAACAAAAAATGGTAATGCTAGAGGGATATTTGGGTATCATTCAGTCCCTTGAGGCTCAGGCCTCTTTGGCTTTCAGGTGAAGGCTACTTCGATCATACTCTGAACACAAGACTTAAAATAACCAGAATTCTCATCGTCCCCTACCCCTGCCCCCTGGGGTTTCATTATTATTATTTATTTTATTTACATTCATGTACCACATAACGATGTTTTGTTCAACAGACCACATACAGGACAATGATCCCATAAGGTTTTAATACCATAGTTTTGCTGTAACTTTTCTATGTTTAGATGATGTTTAGATACATGAATACTTAACCGCTGTTACAGTCACCTACAGTATTCAGTACAGTAACATGCTGTAGCTGTTTGCAGCCTAGGAGCAGTAGGCTGTCCCGTACAGCCTAGGGGTGTAGTAGGCCAGATCATCTAGGTTCGTGTAAGTACACTCTATGGTATTTGCACAACGATGAAATAACCTAGTGACACATTTCTTAGAAGCATCCCCTTCGTTAAGCGATGCATGATTATAGTTATTTTTAGCAGGAGTGTATATAACCAAAAAACAAATTAACAGCAGAAATATTGTTTTAAAAATCTACAATACTACGGTGTGGTCTGAGGTCCAAAGAAGTTCATCCAAGTTGCTGACATTTTACACAACTATACACATTATTTAATTTCAGAAGCCCACCTGCAAGGCAAGATCCCTTTAGACCCTGCTCTTGTCAGTGAAAAATGATGCCAGCCCCTCAGTACTTGAGCCACATGTGGTTCTGTATCCTGGGTTTCCAAACCAAACTGATTTAGTGACCTAGGATAACTGCCATGACCTCTCAATGAATACCACGCAACAGGGCATGAGAATGAAGCCCCTAGCAGTGTCCAATATTTGGTGGTAGCTCAACAAACATTCATTCCTTCCATTTTTATGGTTCTAAAAGATTTTCATCTTAAGGGGCATGAACATGGCAGACTTCAGATTAATGTTGGGATTGCCAGGATATCCAATGAAACAAAACCATCTCTTTTTTTTTTTTTTTTTTTTTTGAGACGGAGTCTCACTCTGTCACCCAGGCTGGAGGGCAGTGGCACGATCTTGGCTCACTGCAAGCTTCACCTCTCAGGTTGGAGCAATTCTCCTGCCTCAGCTTCCCAAGTAACTGGGATTATAGGCACGCGTCACCATGACTGGCTTATTTTTGTATTTTTAATAGAGACGGGATTTCCCCGTTGAGCAGGCTGATCTCGAACTCCTGACCTCAGGTGATCTGCCTGCCTTGGCCTCTCAAAGTGCTGGGATTACAGGTGTGAGACACCACGCCTGGCCCAAAACAACTCTTTTTATACATGAGAGTGAAGACTTCAGTGTGTGCCTGTTTTCCCATATGACTGCCACCTAAGCCCTCTAGTTTTATGGAAATTTAACTTTTTATGGAACTTACCATATTTATCAAATTTAACCTTCTATGAAATTAACCAACTTATGGAAATTGACTTTGTACAAATTATTTATCTTCACATAATTAAAACTGTAATTCACAGATTCTGAAACTTACATTATTTGAAATTCACATCACATATCTATCAACCAGTTGCTACTGATTTTAGTGTAACATTTCACATTTTCAGAATATGATCTATCTGGAATATACATATAAGAAAATGTTCCACAATTGTTTTCATTTCAGGGTGAATTTACCTAGGAAAGAGGAATATTTTAGAGAATCCCTCCTTTTTTTCTTTTTCTTTTCATTGTGCTGCCATAATGTTGAGAATCAACCAGATGCATCTGTTCCCTAAGCTCAGCAGTTCAGGAAAAGACAACCCAGATTCTAGAGAGTTTTGGTTCCCACTCTGGCCACTCATCTGGGTCCCCATGTCCTCACTGTGAAAGGATAGCCTTCGACCAAATATTGTCGAAGGAGCTTTCAAGCGCTAAAATTCTATGATGAGTCGTCAAGCAATGAACAACCAACTAATCAGGGAAGCAAACTAAAATACATTTCCTGTGGCCAAATTCTCAGAGCCCAGGGATCAACTTATCAAAGAGGGGGAGGAGTCAAACCGTTCAAGAGCAGAGCCACACACACAAAACAAGTATCAGCTAGGAAACAGCACTTTTCTGCCTCTATCTAAACATGACGTAAACACAAAAGATAAATTTAAAACTTTAATGTGTATACTCAGCACACAGACTTCCTATTCACAAGAAGGAAAGATACTTCCGCATAATTACAAAGTGTAGGCCTATACCTTGTCTGTTCATACTATACAAAGCATAAAATTATATACTTGCAAAGTATGAAAATATTTAAATGGTGTAATTATCTGTATTTATGACACTTTTTTTTTTTTTTTGAGATGGAGTTTAGCTCTGTCACCCAAGCTGGAGTGCAGTGGAACAATCTTGGCTCACTGCAACCTCTGCCTCCCGAATTCCCGACCTTTAAACAAGTTACTCTCAAAAGACCAGAATGTCATGGAGATATTTGTTTTTCTGTACTTCTAGGGAGCCACACGGACCACTCCCTTGTAATATCTATTCAAAACAAGACCCACTCCTTTAAAATCCCTGGTAGTCTGGGAAACTGGGTGGCTTTCCAAGGCTGAGCCCCTAGGCCAGTCTGAAAGGTCTCCTCCTCTTCCTCCAGGTCAAAACAAAGGGCTGTGACCTACCGTTTCTGCTCTCTAAGACAGGCTCCCACTCTCTAGCTTTCTTCGCTGCCCCTACAGACAACCATGTAGACCTTTTTAAATTTAAGGCCTTCACTGATGTCCTTAGGGGAAACAGAGGAGGAATGAATAGGAGAACCAACCTTAAGAAAAAGTGCTTACGGAGTTGCTCATCTCTAGCTTCAGACACAACCCCCTACTTCCTTATTTAGCAGTGCTTAAGGCAAAAGCCCACAACAATTGAAGTCAAAGAGCCCCTTCCTGAGGTGCTCTATGAAAATTTGCATTTCTGAGAGGCTTCCAAGGGGACCGACTCAAATTCATCTTTCTTTTCCCCAGGCTGGCAGTTAACTGCGGAACTGCAGGATAAAACGTTCAAGTGCTGGTGAAAAATAGGGACAGCTTGCAGATGTAAAATTGGGGGCCATGAAATCTTAACACTGCTTTCCAATCTTCTCACCCTTTTAGATGCTACCACGGACGTTTGTTTAAAGGCCCTCCAAAATGTCAGTTTTTGGTTAAGTTCCAGGAAGATAGGGCATTATTTTAATCCAGTAGAAAAAGAAGAGGATATGACCCTA
Source organism: Chlorocebus sabaeus (assembly GCF_047675955.1). NCBI lineage: Eukaryota > Metazoa > Chordata > Mammalia > Primates > Cercopithecidae > Chlorocebus > Chlorocebus sabaeus. The sequence goes on along the minus strand of NC_132915.1, from coordinate 2,100,192 downwards.
CAGTGTGCCAGATAAAAAATTCAAGGACTACATTTGCCCCTTGCGTCAATACTTCACGATATAATCGGACCTGTCGACACCTCGGTATACACAGCATTGAGTGTATAAAATTACTGAATTAATGTGGGTGCTGGATTCCGAGACGAGAAACTCTGAGGTGTAAACCACCACGGTATATTGTGGTTCCACGGAAGTTTTATCGGGTCCTTAAGAAGCCCTTGCTTGGCCTCTTTGAACATAGGTCGATAAATAGAGCGTAATTGTTTAAATAGTTCTACTAAAGTTCTGAAATTAACTCTACTTTAAATGTATACAGCTGCAGGTAATGTACTCAGGCCATACTCTTCCAAGCAGGCAGCCATGGCAAAAGTCCCTTTCTCTTGGCGCGAATTACAAGGAAATTCAAGAAATACTTTAAGATATATACATGCCAAAGACCTGGAGTTAAGTTACTAGGGTGGGGCTGTGTAAATGTTTGGTGACTCACTAAAGGAAGTTGGGATGTGGGGTGCTGGTACCCGGAGCACACAGAAGAAACAGAAGTTGGGGGGCTGGCGAAGGTCGCTAGCACACTTTTATCTCTGATTGGCGGAAGCCCTCAGAGTTTTCTTTATGGCGTCACCGAGTACCTGCCTGTAGAAAGGCCCCGTCTCCGTGACGTCACGCCGCGCTGGCCAATGAAAGGCCTCAGTCTGCGGGCCCCGAGGAGGGTTGTGGGCCCTTTTTTGTGAATGAAGCGCCACGGAACAGCCCTCCTGGGGTCCCCACGAGCCGCGTCCGGCTGTGCCCGGGCGCCTACGCAGCAGCGCTCGCGGCCGCGGTGGGCACGCACGGTTACCCCGGGCAGCCCCAGCCGCCAGCGGCAGCCCAGTCGCCTCGGCCGCGCCAGCAGGCTGCGGGCACCTGGGGGCGGGCTGGGGGCGCCGGCCGCGGCAGGAGGCGCTGTAGAGAGGGCTGCGGCGCGGGTCCCGCGGCGGCCGCGGGAGGGAGCGGGGCAGGCGCTGTGGGCCGGGCTCCTCCTCCGGCTCCTGCGCGACCGCCTCCCGCCGGGCTCCGCCGGCGCCCGCCGTCCCCGCAGCGCCGCTCTGCGCCCGCCGCCCCGAGCGCCCGCGCGGGGCTGGCGGGAGCCTCGGCGGGCGCGCGGGCGCGCGGGGCCATGGTCGTGGCCCCCTGACGGGCCGCGGCCGCCTCCATGAAGCGGAAAAGCGAGCGGCGGTCGAGCTGGGCCGCCGCGCCCCCCTGCTCGCGGCGCTGCTCGTCGACCTCGCCGGGAGTGAAGAAGATCCGCAGCTCCACGCAGCAGGACCTGCGCCGCCGGGACTCCCAGGACGACGTGTACCTGGACATCACCGGTGAGCCGGCCGGCGGGCGCGCGGAGGGCCCCGGACGGCCGCACCCGGCGCGGGGCCCTGGCCCACCTCTCCGGGCTGCCCGGGGCCTCCGAGGCCGGGCCGAAACACTTTCGCCCCCACCCCCTTAAACGCCCCGGCCGCCACACCCCCTTTGGGAGCCTGGCTCCTGGGGAGCGCCCCCCGCCCCGAGTTTCTAGCTGCGTGGGCTGCGAGCTATAACTTTAGCCGGTGCACCCTCCTCCACCGGCAAGATGGACCGAGGGTCACCTTTCTAAGTTGCGGGCGTCAGCCTGGCGTCTCGAACCTGCAGCTCCTCCCCGCGGGCTGCTTCTGAGTTCCTGTGGATTCCGCCTCCAGGGGTTGCGAGTCCGGTTGGCCCTCGCGCGAGTCACAACCTCTCAGTCAGCCCCAGAGGATTCCCCGAGCGCGCTGACCGCGCCTGGCACGGGAGCTGCCCCTTTTTGGCGTTGGCCAAACCCCCGCTGCTCCGTAGCCTTGGGACCTCGGGGGCGCCGCCTTGCCGGTCCGGCGCGGAAGCCCGAGCCCCTCTCCCGGGCCTCCCGCGCCCCGCCCCCTAGCGCGCCCCCGCACGCCTCCGCCTCCCGGGGTCCGCTCCCCGCCGGGGCCTCGAGAAGGAAGGTGTCACGTTGATGGCATTCGAGCCAGCCGGCAAGATGAATGCCCGGGTTGTCACTTTTGAGAAATCCCAGCCAGTCAGAGCAGGTAGCCAAGCAGCCCTTCGATAACTGTTCTGTTAGTGCTGATTCGACCGTTCTTGGGGACTCATAAATCCAATTTGGCAGCTGTTAGGTTTGCTGGGATTGATAGTGACGCGTGTAAAGGCATTAAATGTGATGATGTGTGTGCCAATGCTGTGTAAACAGCAGAGCTGTCCACGGTTTTGAGGGAATTGGCAGTCTGTTTTCAGTGGCGGGGAATGTGTCAACCTCGGTGCGTGGCGTTAATAAGAACTGTTTCCCGCCCCTAGCCTTTGATAAACCAGGTAAGCAGGAGTGGCGACAACATTTAAGTTGAAGTGTTGAGACAAACAGACGTTTAGGAGAAATAATATTCTAGGTTCATGGACAATCTGGAAACTAAGGTCCTTTTGAAATGAAGCTGAGAGCAGAGCAGGTTTTCTCGGCTTTGGTGGATGGCCCTTGGGAACCAGAGCGGGCAGAGGAAGGGGTTGCCCTGAGTACCCAGTCCCCCCGCCGATAGCTGCGGGGTGTGTGCGGGAGGTGAAGCCTGCTGAGGCTGAGAAGCCAGGTCCCTCCAACGTTGTGCACTTCCCAGAAGAGGGCCTCACCGAGGACGGGTGGGGCTGGGAGCGGGTGGGCCTACACGTAGTTTCTGCCCGTTATTTATACCTCTTCAAAGGATCTGTGTTGAATGGAATTTAATTTTAAGACAAGTAATGCATGTGCATGGTGCAGAACTCCAATTCTAAAGGTGCACAGGAGTACTTACAGAAAAGTTGGTCTCACAGCCTCCAAGTGTCCTTCTCTAGAGGCAACTACTCTTCCCAGTTTCTTGTGAAGCCTTCCAGAAATAGACTGTGCATGCATCTATATATGCTATATATTCTTTACCATACACGTGCGAGTAGCACCCAACATGTTGTTTTGCACATTGTTCCATTTTCGTAGTGTTTCCTATTAGAATGATTGTTCTGAGTTGGTGCATACAAGACTGGCTTGATTTTAATTACCGCTTAGGCCAAGGTACATATGGTTTTATGAATGAAACCATTAACAAGCACGTATGGAGTTTAAATGTATATGTAGATTTAAATGTTTTTTTAACCTATTTAGACAGTCCCTGTTGAACATTTAGGTTTTCAATCAGAAGGTTTGTGACAGCAAAGTCATTGGAGTAAATCTTTCTCCTTGATGGAGATCAAATATGATGTGGCTAGCCTTCGTGAGGCAGTCACCAATTGATTAACTTCAGAAAAATATAGGGCCGGGCGCGGTGGCTCAAGCCTGTAATCCCAGCACTTTGGGAGGCCGAGACGGGCGGATCACGAGGTCAGCAGATCGAGACCATCCTGGCTAACACAGTGAAACCCCGTCTCTACTAAAAAAAAAATACAAAAAACTAGCCGGGCGAGGTGGCGGGCGCCTGTAGTCCTAGCTACTGGGAGGCTGAGGCAGGAGAATGGCGTGAACCCGGGAGGTGGAGCTTGCAGTGAGCTGAGATCCGGCCACTGCACTCCAGCCTGGGCCACAGAGCGAGACTCCGTCTCAAAAAAAAAAAAAAAAAAAAAAAAAGAAAAATATAACCAAGCAGAATACTGAGGAGAGGTGCATTATATGAAATAAAAATGTTATCAGAGGGCGGGCAACCCTCTTGGGTCCCCTTCCACGCTGTGGAAGCTTTATTCTTTCACTCTTCACAATAAATCTTACTGCTGCTAAAAAAAAAAAAAAAAAAAAAATCCTATCAGATTGCAAGCCCTAATAATGGAAGGGTCCAGCTTTAATGTAAGGGAGCTCCAGGGGAGTAAAGGTTATAGTCACCTTTCCCAGTGACTTCTCTAGGTCACAGTGATAGTCCTCAGTGATAGTCTGCAGTGTGATATACAAGGCCAATTAAAGTATCTTCAGATACAGAGTTTAGATTACTTTTTATTGGGCTTTTGGGGGAAGGCTTGAGGCCTGTCCTCAGCAAATGGCAACTGGTCCTTTCCTTCCCAATGTGTTTTTCCCTCTATTATTGTTTTCTTAATTTAAAAAGCAGTGCATGCACACTTCTAAAAAGTCAAACATTGTCAAATGAGATTTTTCTTTTTTTTTTTTAGACAGAGTCTTGCTCTGTTTCCCAGGCTGGTGTGCAGTGCCTCAGTCTCGGCTCTGCCTTCTGGGTTCAAGGAATTCTCCTGCCTCAGTCTCTCAAGTAGCTGGGAATACAGGTGCCTGCCACCACGCCTGGCTAATTTTTGTATTTTTAGTAGAGACGGGGTTTCACCATATTGGCCAGCCTAGTCTCGAACTCCTGACCTTGTGATCCACCCGCCTCGGCCTCCCAAGGTGCTGGGATTACAGGTGTGAACTTTCACCTGGCCTATCAAATGAGTTTTATGGAGTCTCCCTCCCTTGGTAATGTTTTTCCTCCTTCAATTTTCTGTGCACATTCAAGTTTCCGGAAATTGTGCCTTATCAGCAAGATTAGTTCTCTTTTTTTTGAGACGGAGTCTCGCTCCGTTGCCCAGGTTGGAGTGCAGTGGCGCTATCTCGGCTCACCACAACCTCTGCCTCCCAGGTTCAAGCAGTTCTCCTGCCTCAGCCTGCTGAGTAGTTGGAACTACAGGTGCACGCCCATGTCCAGCTAATTTTTGTATTTTTAGTAGAGATGGGGTTTCACTATGTTGGCCAGACTGGTCTTGAACTCCTGACTTTGTGATCCTCTCCAGCCTAGACCTCCCAAAGTGCTGAGGTTATAGGCGTGAACCACTGTGCCCGGTTGATTATCTTTTGATGGCTGCAATGTATGGCCAAATCATGATTTATTTAGTAGTAATAAATAGATGGTTATTTGGGAGTTTTCCAGTCCCTATTGCAAATGGCTGCAGTAGCATCAATGTATGTATCTGTCTATATGTGTGACTATATCTATAGAATGTATTTCTAGAAGTGAAAATGTCAGGCCAGAGTATATATGGACTTTATCCATTCCTCAGTGGACTTTTTGACTATTAGGAATAATGCTGCTGTGAACATTCATATACACGTTGTTGCATGGACATGTTTTCAGTATAACACCCAGGAGCAGAATGGCAGGATCACATGCTATCTCCATGTTTAATGTTTTAAGGAACCGTCAGACTCTTTTTGCAGAGTGGCTACACCACCAGTGTTCCTGCAAGCAGTGTACCAATTATTCCACATCCTTGCCAACACTTATTATTGGATTGACAAGATTCTTTCACAGTGGAGTAGGTTTGTAAAAATTAATGCATGTTGTCACTTCTGTCCACCCTGCCCTTCAATACATCATTTTTTAACTTACTCCCTTGACATTTTTATTGCAGCCTATTTAATCTGTAAATTGAATTCCCATAGATCCCAGGATACTTCATGTGTGTGTATTTAATATAGGATGCTTAATGCCTATTTTTTTTCCTGTTGTCATTTGTTATATATCACTATTGTTTAGTATCTAGTCACCCACACCCCTATACTGGGCATTTACTCTTACTAGGAGCAGACTAAGGGGTTTAATTCTCGTTCCAATCCCATCCACCTCTCACTGAGCCATTCATTCACCTCTTGCCATGTGCAATGACATGAATTTTTTTACTTGAGCTGTACTGCTAGTTCAGTTTCAGTCTACCATGAAAACAAAAGGTCATAAAGACAATGTAGGCCGGGCACAGTGGCTCATGTCTGTAATCCCAGCACTTGGGGAGGCTGAGGCAGGTGGATCACCTGAGGTCAGGAGTTCGAGACCAGCCTGGCCAACATGGTGAAACCCCTTCTCTACTAAAAATACAAAAATTAGCTGGGCATGGTGGCATGCGTCTGTAGTCCCAGCTACTTGGGAGGCTGAGTCAGGAGAATCTCTTGAACCAGGGAGGTGGAGGTTGCAGTGAGCTGAGATTGCGCCACTGCACTCCAGCCTGGGTGACAGAGTGAAACTATACCTCAAAAACAAAGCAAAACAAAACAAAACAGGCAGTGTAAACTGTAAGCATTAATGCTAAAAAGATGCTGAGTACAGTTCAGAATGAGCTGTTACCAGTCTAGGAAACTGGAGGAAGTGGGGAGGTTGAGGAGGGTTTTCAAGGAAAAAATACTAGATTTTTCTATGAACCTCCTTAATGTCAGAGGTCTGAATCTTTTTTTTTTTTGAGACGGAGTCTGGCTCTGTTGCCCAGGCTGGAGTGCAGTGGTGTGATCTTGGCTCACTACAAGCTCTGCCTCCCGGGTTCACGCCATTCTCCTGCCTCAGCCTCCCAAGTAGACTATAGGTGCCCGCCACCACGCCCAGCTAATTTTTTGTATTTTTAGTAGAGAGGGGTTTCACTGTGGTCTCAATCTCCTGACCTTGAGATCTGCCTGCCTTGGCCTCCCAAAGTGCTGGGATTACAGGCGTGAGCCACTGCTCCCGGCCCAGAGGTCTGAATCTTTATCTCTATTTTCCCATCCCTTAAATAGGGACCTCCATTCATGGCAGTGTACTTTTTCCTTTCCACAGGAAAAAAAAATTGAAAGACTCTAACAGTACTGCATATATCTATGTTTGATAATTTATAAGATGTAATAGTTGGTGCAGCACTTCAATTTATTTTACTATTTTTATTTTTAAAATTTCTGATTAGACTGGGAGCAGTAGCTCACGCCTGTAATCCCAGCACTTTGGGAAGCCCAGGTGGGCAGATCGCTTGAGTCCAGGAGTTCAAGACCAGCCTGGCCGACATGGCAAAACCCCTACTCCGGAGGCTGAGGTGGGAGAATCACTTGAGCCTGGGAGGTCAAGGCTGCAATGAGCTGTGTTCGTTCCACAGCACTCTACCCTGGGCAAAAGAGACATAGTGAAACCCTGTCTCAACAAAAAAAAAAAAAGGAAAGAAAGAAAAGAAAAATTCTGATTAGTAAAGAATATTGGTGCCGGCGCGGTGACTCACGCCTGTAATCCCAGCACTTTGGGAGACCAAGGTGGGTGGATCACCTGAGGTCAGGAGTTTGAAACCGGCCTGGCCAAGATGGTGAAACCCTGTCTCTACTAAAAATACAAAAATCAGCTGGGGCTGGTGGCGGATGCCTGTAATCCCAACTACTTGGGAGGCTGAGGCAGGATAATTGCTTGAACCCAGGAGGCGGAGGTTGCAGTGAGCCGAGATCGTGCCACTGTACTCCCTCCTGGGCGACAAGAGCAAAACTGTGTCTCAAAAAGAAAAAAAGAATATTGGTAATAGCTACTGAGTCTGCCATGATCTACCTTTTAAAGACTGTCTGTATTATCACAGTAAATAATTTTATTGGAGAAACACTAATTGAGGTCAAGATTGTCATTTTAAAGCACTGATTAATGGTGATATATTGGATACTCATCACATAAATACGGCGTTGTCTCCTCCCTCCCTCCTTTTTAGGATCTTTAAAATTCACAGCAGACATTAGACAGGGAAAATTTATTCATTAATTCAAGAAGTATTTATTGCATGCTTACTATGTAAAATAGTCATGCATATTCATTGCAGTGATGGAAGTATATTTTTCTTGATAGAAAAGGAATGCTGTTATGTAGAACACTGAGTCAAGGAGAAAAATTGCTTTTTCTTCAAGAGTTTTGTGTTATAGTAGATTATTCGGTTTCAGGAATCGAAGCCCATCGTAGTGTGTAGTGTGCGTTTTTCTTCTTGCCTGTGTCTTGGTTCTCTACTTACACTTAAATTTGTCTGTAATGTGAATTTGTTTTCTTGATTTCTGTGCTTGCTTAATTCTTCAACATCTTCACTTCTGATATTCATGTTAGTTATCATCTGCTTTAACTCTAATTCCTAAGGCACTCCAACACCACATGCAGGCAACGATTCGACAGTTTCAAATGTCACTCCGTACTTAAGTGGACACACAGAGTAGCTGGGCGCAGACATGAAGGGAAGGTGGGATAATTGTGTTGCAGAAATGATACTGATGCCAGGGAGTTGCCAGTCAGTGCAAATTGTAATTGCTCTGTGCTTTTGAATGGGAAGGAATGTTCCCGGTTTCTGTTAGGGTTAGGAAGAGCTGGACTGACACCACACTGTGGATATTTAGGATGGAAGAAGGGCATTGGTGCACACATGTGACATTTCTTGGAAGTTTCTGAGATAGTCTGTGGGAATCACTGAATTGATAGGACAGATGTTTTGCTTTATAGAGGAAAGAATTTCAAGAGATCAAAACCCTCCACACTCCCCTGTGAAGAAGCCAAAGGGCCAGAGATAAAATTGGGCCACATTGATGTAGTTTCTTTCTGGCAAAGCCATGACTACCTGACTTTTACTGTTGCCAGCAGATAAAGCTGCTTCACAGAGTTGTGCATAAATGATTTATTGGACATCCCCTAGTTAGTCCTGTGCTACTTAGGCTAGGGAGATGAATAATTACCTGCTGAATTTTAGGAAAAGGAGCAAAACAAGTACATCATTCAGGTCTTCTGCAGGTCATGCTGTTTTCCAAATTGACTGTCATTAACAGCCCGTTTTCCAGATATTTTATTCATTCAACAAATGCATAATGAATTTGTGCAAATGAATACCTACTCTGCCAAGCTTTCTTCCCCCTTCAAGTGCTAAAAATAGAGCACTGCTAGAGGTAGTCCCTGCTCTCATGCAGTTTATGTTTCCTGTGTTAATTGAGAAAACAACACTGGGAGGGTCTGAGGGAGAACTAGCGTATAGAGTAACCATATCGCATATTGTGATTGAAATCTTTAGGGAAGAAAAACTTTACTCAAAGAGTTTTTGAAGAGCCAATTCTACGAGGCCAACTATGCTAGCTGCTAGACACGAGGACACCGTGGAAACCTGGTCTCTGCCCCATCCCGTGGTTGAGCACAGGCGGGTTATCAGGAGCCTTGTGGAGGAGGCTTGATGCTCTCATGTGCCACAGATTTGTTGTGAGAATGAAGTGAAGGGGATGCCTGTGAAGTGCCTGGCTCGATGCCCACTGATGGCCAGGGCTGCATCCGTGTTCTCTCGTGTCACACGCGTGACAGCAGCCGCGAGGACAAAGGGCAGGCTGAGGCACAGTCATCACGCCTGGAAGGGTTTCAAACTAAGAAGCAAACATTCCTGTGTACTTCACAAAAGGTTCAGTGAATCAGCACGGTGGAAATGCAGTGTGTTCCTGTCTCTGCTTCTGAGAGCAAGCTCAGGGCAGAAATGCTCCAGATGAGGCTGGCTCCATACTTGTCAGGGCAGCGGAGGAGGTTTGGCGCCGTGGTGATCATCTTTTCTGCCTTGGGAGAAATGTTACAGTTTCTCTTTAGAAAGATGCCCTATAAGAGGAGGAATAAACCAAAGCTGTTACTTCATTCTTGAGGCTATTGTTATGTATTTTTCTTCTCCTGAAGACTTATATTGCCTAAGATTAAATTGCAGCTAAGTTTATTGTTGGGGAGGTCTTCTTAAAGACGGGAGTCCCCTCTACCATGGGAAAGCCTGAGATAGAAAATAAAACAATATATGAAATTATTTACTGATAGAATATAAATTTTCAGAGTGGTTAATTTAAAAAATGCTGTTCTTGTATATGTTTTAAAATAGTGTTTCACAGACAATTATCCAAAAGATTTGAAACCGATGGTGCATATTATTGGCAGACAGGGCCTTTTTTTGTTTGTTTGTTTGTAAAACAAATTGCCTTTCAAAGGACATTTCCATGCTTAATGTGTCGCAGAGACACAACTTATTTGGAAAGGTTGGGAGTAGGATATAAAGAAGAAATTAGATCTTTAAATCTATTTTTTATTACCCTGGGAAAAGTGAATTTTAGTAGCCAGTATTTTTTGTTTTCCTTCCCATCTTAGCTTCTGAATATTTTTATTACCTAAGTAAATCCTTCACATTAAAATTGTTACAAGGATTTGTAAGTTGACATGAAAACATAGACCATTTGAACATGTCAAAGTCACGCCTCCTCTAGATCAGGTGCCTTTATGAATGAGGTAAGTAGGTGCGGGGTTGTTGAGGACAAATGTGGAAGAGATTGTATTAGAGACAAACAGACTGGTTCGCAGGAACTAACCAATCTTCAAATATTGTTTCTTTCCACTGTTTCATTTTTAGCTTCCAAAGTGAGTCATTTGATTTCTAGTGTTATAAGAAGAATTGACTTCCATATTAGGCAGGGATTACTTTTGAAAACATTTTCCAAAATTGATGGTAACCTTCCTAAACTCAAGGATATTGAACTGGAATGTGTACATCTCGTCTGGACTCTAGTTTATATGAAAGTTTTACGCCCTTTTCTCTCTTTTTTTTTTTTCTGTAGCTTTTCATGGATACTGCTCCAACAAAGGTATTCAGATCATTGACTACTTTGCAGTTCTTTTATATTACTTTAAACTGTAGAATTTCATCTGTTAGTTGTCATTCTTGGTTCCGTCCTTTCCTGTTTGCTTGTCTTAATCTTAGGCAGCAGATTCAGTTTTCTGGAACTGTAGAGCAGCGTTGGCATGTTTATGACTTAAGTGGAAATCTGTCTTTATATGAAAGGTTTTGTTGGTTGCTGTGATGGTTAATACTGAAAGTAGTTTCTGCGATATTTTATTGGATTAATATGAATACCAAGTTTTGGGTGGCAGATATTTTTTGGTAATATTCAATTTTTCTTTTAAAATTGACTCTCACTTTCGTAGGCTCTTGTGGAAAGGGTACTCACAATGAGTTGTTATAACTGCAACAGCTACTCCTGTTTTTTTTTTTTTTTTTTTTTTTGGCGGTCATTTAGTTCTTTCTAGACATTTATTTGACTAATAGATTTATATCCTATTTACTGAGTTTGGCAAGAGGGAAATGTCATGAAATGCTAACTACGAGAACAGAGTAGTGCTTCTATATTCTTTTTTTAATTTACGAAGTATTCTTGCTGGGCGTGGTGGCTCATGCCTGTAATCCCAGCACTTTGGGAGGCTGAGGCGGGTGGATCACAAAAGTCAGGAGATCGAGACTATCCTGGCTAACATGGTGAAACCCCATCTCTACTAAAAATACAAAAAAGTAGCTGGCTGTGGTGGCAAGCGCCTGTAGCCCCAGCTAGTTGGGAGGCTGAGGCTGGAGAATGGTGTGAACCTAGGAGGCAGAGCTTGCAGTGAGCCGAGATTGCGCCACTGCACTCCAGCCTGGGCAAGAGAGCGAGACTCCATCTCAAAAAAAAAAAAAAAACATAAAAAAGTATTCTTATTCACTTTGACTTTCAAATGCCTCAGATGTGGGCAGTAAGCAAAAAACAAATCTGAATGGGCGTGGGCGTGTGTGTGTGTGTGTGTGTATATCTATATATCTTTCCGATTTAAAACAATTCTAACTTTAATCTCTTGGTCTTTTATACAGTTTCTTTAATCTCAGCATTGTTTATATTCTAGAGGAGCAGTTCTCTTAGAGAATGGTTCATTCACCAGTTGGTTCACAAATTTGGTCCTATTCATTGTCTTTGAGTCTGAAAAAGCTGAAGAAGCTAGGCTGGATAAATTAATTCTAGTTGCATAAGATCACATATCAACTTCATTTCTCAGGTAGTTCAGTTTTATACCATTAAAATTTGGTTGGCAGTGTACTTTTTACAAAATAAAAACATCTTGTTCCTGATGTCTGTGATATTTATTGTTCTTTCAAGTTCTCATTTGAAAGTAAAATTACTTTCTTGGCACTGCTTTGTGGTTTATGACATTGATCTTTTTATATCCAATCCATAATGCAATACTATCATTACAGATTCTGAATTCTGCAAAGCCTTCTCTCAATTTTAGGACCATCTCAGCTGAATCATTCTTTGGGTTTTGCTCATTTATTATTTGTATTTATATGAATGGTGCTATGGAATTAATTAATGTATCCATTCAGCAAGTATTTATTGAGCAACTACTTGAATTGGGCCAAGTGTTATTAAAAAATGGAGGGGAAGGGATGTGAAGATTTATACATGCCCCTTTTCCCTGAAGACTGAGAAAGAATACACTCTTAAATCATCATCTCAATGAAGACAGGTAATGAAAGAATTAGTCATTATGTAGTTTTGCTCTTTTTTTCATTTAAATAGCATCAGTTTGAAAGAATTGTGTTTGGAAATGTCACTCGTTATTCCTATACAAAATGAATAATTTGGACTGGGCGCAGTGGCTCACGTCTGTAATCCCAGCACTTTGGGGAGGCCATGGCGGGCGGATTACTGTAGGTCAGGAGTTCAAGGCCAGCCTTGCAAACATGGTGATACCCCGTCTCTACTAAAAGTACAAAATTAGCCAGGTGTGTTGGCATGCACCTGTAATCTCAGCTACTCAGGAGGCTGAGGCAGGAGAATCGCTTGAACCAGAGGTTGCACTGAGCAGAGATTGTACCCTGCACTCCAGCCTGGGTGAAAGAGTGAGACTCCATCTCAAAAATATATATATGAACGAATAAGTTTTCCAATATCTGGTGAAAATAATCTGTCTTATGGTGTGTCTTTTCGTATGTGTGTGTGTGTTTTAACCTTTAAAAGAAACAACAGGGAAAAGTGTCATTTTGGTATGTAACTGATCATATATAAGTATATGTTAATAATTCACTGAAAACCCTATCTCTACTAAAATATATCTAAAGGAAAAGGTCTACATTTCAATTAATTCTACATCTCTAATTTGGATCTCTAGCTATCCCAGAGGATATAATTTAAAATAAGATTTCTTGTTTATTCTTGGTAAGAAGTAATTACAGAGCACCTTTAAGATGAGTATTGCTTTTTAAATTGAAGGCACTAAAGATAAAGATTGCTAAATATTTCGGGAACTAGATTTAATTGTGTGACTTGAACTGAAAAGCATTCTAATTTTCCATTCATTTATGGGTGCTGGGGAAGAACTGCTTTGACATGAATGTATAATAGAATTCGAACGTCAGTCTTAAATTTTGGGGAGTTGTTCTCAGTTTGCTCTTGGAATTTATTGTTGTAATACTGTCATTAGGTAGCTTGTTGGAAGCAGCTAATATGTGAAAGTGAAGCATCTTAACATGTATCTCTTTTCTGACAATGAACTGTCAAAAAAGCTTTGAGTTTAGCTAACACAACTGAGGCTGGGATTTTAACTCCACTATTAATATATTCTAATTTTAAACTACTGTAACTGAAAGGGCGTACAGCACTGATTCAATCCAGATATGTTTGAGTGCGTTTGATAGTCTCATCCTTGCAACAGCTGCTGAAAAAGATGTGGTAGAGATTTCAGACTGGACCACTGACGTTTGGGAATTGACACTAGCACGCAGACTGGGTCAGG